>NC_052669.1:5987500-7297500 GCF_016802725.1 Solenopsis invicta | reverse complement strand
GGGATGGCCCATCTCGCACGGGGTCCTCGCGAACGTGCTACGAGTGGGAAAGATGAGGGAAGGGAAGGGGAGGGGTAGAGAAGGGGCGGCGAGCACATCACGGTGTCCAGATTTCTTTCACTTTTTTCGCGGCTCTCTTTCTCTCTTCCGTTCCCGTGCGAAGCGTTGTATTTCGTCTTCCCTCCCGACAGACGCGTATCTCGAGATGGGTTGAACCTGTTTTAAGGGCTGTGTTTAAAGATCGAATCAAAGGGCGATGGAAGGGTCGGTGAATGTATCTCCTGGAAACGCGCTATTGTAATTGTAACATCATCGTTCTCATGCCGCTGATTCGCGTCGAGACTATTGTGGGACGAAACTCGTTTATTTATACTTTTCAGCGGGAAAGGAAGCGTAAGAGTTTTTCTCCTGGATTCTGTGTGGGAAAACTGCCGGTGAGCATTATGTTAGCCATTACAAGGGATTTTCGGTACAACGATTTTAATATTCGTCACTACAATGTGCAGTAGTTACAATTACATACATACGTAGACGAGATGTCTATGTTATAATATCTGAGAAAGAGAGAGAGAGAGAGAGAGAGAGAGAGAACGGGATCGACGTACGGAGCAATTTATTGAGTCAAGCCAATAATTCGTGTTGAAACCAATACTGGACGTTTCTCGCCGGACTGTCGCAATTTCTCTCTATGAACAGCTCGGATTGACAAAGAAGAAGAAATAATATTTCCGGGACGCGCGTGATATTTTTTCTCCAAACTCTCGTCTCGCTTTTATTCTCAGCACACAACGCACAATACAATCGTCAGATTATTTATTTACACACGTTCTCTTCTCACCGTTCCCCGATACACTTTATTTGTCCTTTATTATTTATCGTCGTCGAAATTCTGCGCATTGTTTTCCAAAACACTGCAACTAATCACCACCACCATCACCACCCAGCCCTCTTCCTCCTCCTCCTCCACCTCCGCATCCCAAAACCTCACACCAACCCTCCTGCTATTTCCCCGTACACCACCACCTTTGTCCCCCGTCCCCGTTCACCCTCTGGCACCTATTCGATCGATCGTTCCGCACGACCCTGCCACGGATTGTCTACGGTCGATCCTCGATACCTCGTCGGTTTTCGAGGTAGCTACGTCGACACTCTCGGCATGTTCGTCGAGGAAGCCAGGGCGGCAGAACATCAGCAGTATCAGCGGCAGCAACAGCAACGATAGCCCGATAGCGACAGCAGTAGGATTCAAAGCGAATTTTCGGAGAGAAATGAAAAACGGCGGAGGGGTGTGACGTGAGATTTTCGACCTGGCGAAAATCTCCCCGTCTGCTGCCCACCGTCTTTCGATTCTTTTTTTTTTTTTTTTTGTTAGTAGTTTTTGCGTCTAAAGCGTACCCGGCAGAGTTTCTGCAAGCAAGGAATATATTAATGTTTGTTAAGGTCGAGAGCATGAAAGAATTCAACGAAGCGAGACGCCGGCGATTCGAAGTCGCTTTTTGCGAATTTGTAGACTCGATCTGCGACAGAACGACGCGCATGTTGACCGGAATATTATTCGAGCATGAAATGTATACACCGAACGTATCTCGCGCTCATTGTCGCATAACTCTCCAAACTAATCTAATACACATCGCACAAATTTAAATAACCGTGTACAGTAATTGTAATTAATTGTAATAATTATTTCATTGTTAATTCGATAATTGAGTTGCCGAATTCTTACATCTCGTTAATTAAATTTATATCTCCGTCGGTTAAATTTGGATTGAACTTTCATCGAGCACTCTACTGTTCTTTATTAAATTCATTCAAATTGAAGAAAATATCGCGGAAAGGTGGCAACGCGTTTTCCGCATCAATTCTCGCGAGCGTCCCCTTCAGGCGTCGGCACAGCGACAACTAACGTATAATAGAACGCTGTACAGTCATTCAATTCAGGCATGTGTATCGGCTTTTCCTACCTTCGCAGAAACAGTAGCCGAAATTCCGCAAGCCCACTGTTCAAGACTCCGTCGTAACCGTCGTAATAATCATCATCCTCCTCGTCGTCGTCGTTCTCTTCGCCGTCCCCGTCGTCGTCATCGGCATCCTCTTTTACTCGGCGCAGCCTGTTCTTCCAGTTCATCCGACGCCGTGTCTCGCGCCGCCTCCTCTTTTCACGCGTCACCCACTCCTCCCCTCGGCTTCGATTTCCGCGTCTCACCGTGCACCGATCTCGCGCATCGCGATCACTCTCACGATCGATCGAGTCCCGTCTCGCGCGCGTGCTTTTCTCTCCGGCGGATTCGCGGGCGAATCGCGATCGACGCGTGGCACGGATCGATTCTCCACCGTCCGTTTCCGGATCCGTCGCGGTTTGCCGTTCGCGCCGAGTCGACACTACCGATCGTACCGAGATCGTGCACCAAGTTCCGGCCACCGCGTGCCTCGCGATCGAGCGCGAATCGAATCCTTTCTGCGAGTGCCGTGTCGCGAGTGCCGGCGAAAACGCGCACCGGGGCTGTCGGTGGTCTCGAACGAGAGTGACAGTGAGTTTTCCGAGGCTCTCCGATGATCTTTTTCCGCCTTTTCGCGCTGTTCGCCCTCGCACCGGGCCGGTTTTTCTCCTCGTGAATCTACTCCTTTATCGCGATTCTCTCTCTCTCTCTTTCTCTCTCTCTTTATTGATCTACAAGGAGATCCAGTTAGATCGGTCGTCGCTTTTGCTTCGGCGAATCGTCGATTCTTCACTCGCGCATCGCCCCCGTCTTGGAAGAATTGGATAAGCGGGACGACGCAATTGCGGCGCGTCGGCGATTCGCAACGCCAACCGGATGCGGATTATCGGAGACTCGGGCGCATGCGGCGAGTCGTCGTCTCGCTTTCGTTACACCCGTTACACACACGGCGTACCGAAGTCCTGGCATATATTCCTGCGATCCGGATTCCCTTGACGCGCGGTTCGGCGATCGATGATCGACGCGTCTCCCAAGATCTTTTACGAGGAGTTTATAGATTTTGTTTTTTTATTTTTTCTGAAGAAGAAAACAGTATTCTCGATCCCCGAAATCTTTTCGAAAATTCGATTTTCTCACTGTATCCCCACCAGAGTTGGAATGAGGGTAGAGGAGGGACTAACCGGGTGTCCCGAACGACTCCGGGGACTCGCACGTGCGTATACGTGCGTATAGAAGCGTGCACGCGCGACGACCGGTATGATAATTCGCATAGACGCACTCACACACTGCTCACTGCCAGGAGAGACGGACTCCGATAGAGAAGTGTATCCGAGCGGATGCGGGTCCCTTCTTTTGGCGGCGACGGCGACGGCGGCGGCGGCGGTGGCGGCGGTGGCAGCGGGTCGTTTCACTCGCGGTCCTCGGTCGTGCGAGCTTTCGATCGCGGATCTCTCGACGCGAGGATTCGAGAGAGTGAGAAGAGCGGGCTCCTCCTGTTGCGCGGGAGCGGCGCGTCACTGAAATCGTCTATATATCTTTCGATCTTTATCACCGCGCGATCTCTCGCCTCCACCCTCTCCCCCTTTGTCTCTCCTCGCTCTATTTTTTCTCTCCTCTCCCTCCTTATCTTCTCGCGGGCTCCCTCTCCGGGTCACCGTGTCTCTCTCCCTTTCGGCGATCGGTAATCGCACGCGCGCGCGCGCGCGGGTGCACGCGTGACGGTATCGGTTCGACGCACAGCTCGCGGAGCTTCCTCGGGGACGCGCGCGGACCGTGCTCGCGGTGCCTCGACTTCGATATTTCTGCGATTTATTGCGGCGCGACTTAGAAATGCATCTAATGCGGTGCACGCCGCATAGAATGCATGCATGCACCTTGGCGGGGAGGGCGAGAGCCGCGGAGAGCCGAGAAGCAGCCGGAGCCGGAGTCGGCGGAGCCGAGCCGAGTCGAGTCGAGTCGAGTCGCGGGCCCGCGGCGGTATCGGCGCATGCGCCGCCGACAGACGCTAGCGTGTATACTCTACTCGCGCGAACTCTAGGCAAGCTGACGCGAGCTAGCGAGAACGCGGGCGCGAGAGCGGATGGCCGGACAGCAGGGGTACCTACGCTACGTCATTCACTGGCGTGGAGACCAACCGGGGCATCAACCGAATCGGCTCAATGAATCGCCTTTATCCCCCGAAAAACAAAGAAATTATGAAAATGAGGAGGACCTTTGACATTTTCTGATAGCGCCTAAAGAGTTTAGAGAGTTTAGTTTTGCTTCTTTTCTCACTTCCATAACAATTTATTAGTAATTAATATTAGAACCAAGATCGTGATTTTTACATAATTCAATTTAAATGGAGAAATAGTTATACTAGTAGAGATCTTAAAAGTCCTAGTATAAGCATCAGTAATGTTAAACTGATTGTCAACTTTATTCTGTGATATCGTCCGATTCAGTTTAAGAGGTGCGTTTGAAACTGAAAATAACGACGCATATAGTTCGAAGGAATTAGAAATTGTACGTAAAGTCACCCAAGAAACATTATCTCGGCACTAAGATCCTACTATCAATATACTGGTTTTTCTCAATTTTAATTGTATTGCAAACATTTATTATTTATTTTGAGAGAGAGAGAGAGAAAGAGAGAGAGAGATGAATCCCATTAGGACGCAATGAAAAATTTGCAATCGTTATTATTCGTTTTCCCGTTGGAAACGATTATCGTTTCCCGCGTAAGGTCGCCCGCGGGAGAATCAACGGCGTGCAAAAATCGTGAAACGGGTCAGCGGATTTCGCGTGTAAGCGGGAAGATTCCCCGCCTCGAGGAGGTCCAGCGTGTACGCGTAATTCGGCGCGATTAGCGTACAGACGAAATACGCGAAACTCCCCGCGGAGGCCACTCGCACAGGCCACCCAACGTCAGTAATTCGCCGCGCGGCCTGTTAGCGATCTGGAAAAGCGCTAAAATATCCCGGGTGTACTCGCAGGAGAGTTACTGTTGTTGAATTCTCTCGCCCGCGCAACCGATGCGCCGCGCTCGCGTGTAGAGTATTACACGTACGTGTGTGTCACACGCGTGTACGTCGCGTTACCGTGTGTTTTCATGTCGGAGCATAGCCTATCCCGTAGCACTATAGCGTCGGCATGGAGAGGGCTGCTCTCCGCGTTTCTCTTTCCGCCGTCTTTCCTCCGTAGCGGTGGGTGGAAGAGGAACAGAAGGAGGAGGAGAAGAACGAGGAGGAGAGCAGCCGGGTGTTTGGTCCCCCGCTAGGTACGACACTGCGCGATTTTTTGACGACCGATGAAAGTTACTCGCGAGATATTCTATTTTAAACTTTCGGCCAACAGTGGCCGCCGCCGCCGCCGCCGCCGTCGTCGTCGTAGTCGTCGTCATCGTCGTTGCAGTTGCACGCCTCCGCACTCGGTGTTTGTCTCTTCTTCTTTTTCTTCCTTCCTCTTTTTCCATCTTTCTTCTTCCATCTGTCCTCCTCTCGTTCTTCTACCGCAAGAGACTTCCTGCATCGCGATAATTCCTGAAAAGGAGGAAGCCATTTTACGCGGTGCGATGTGGCAGCGCGTCACGAACCTCCGCTTTGATTCTGCGTTTCATCGACATCGAGAGAGAGAGAGAGAGAGAGAGAGAGAGAGAGAAGAGGGAGTGAGAACAGACCGTTCGTCATCGACGGAGGAAAGCGGCGCTACAGGAACGGCGATGATGTTGCAACGGTCGGAACCATTGTTTTTTTCCGTCCGGCTGAATGATTTATCAAATCCGGATCGATCGGGTCGAGGAGAGGGGCGGGGGGTAGGGGGGCGAAATTTACCGCGCGACGCGGTTGCAAACCAACAAAACGGCGGGCTTCATTATTAACCTCCCCGGGTCCCCCGCGCCCCCTCACACCCCCATTCACATTGTAATCGTTTGCGAACGTTTGATCGCGTTATAAAAAATCCAATACTTTTGTTCGCCGCAAAATACAATCCGCGAGGTCCGATAACATTTTCGATAACCGCTTTTAATTGCGCTCCGTTGTTTGACGCCGGTATTGTTCTGCCTGCAACATTGCCCTATGTTAATCAAGAGAAAAAGCGGGCGCGTGAAAATGTTTAGGCGCATTTCGGAGAATGACCAGTGCAACTCGGTTACATGGTGCGAAGTGCCACGCTCCCTTCTCCACCTCTTCCTCCTCCTCCCCCCTGCTTCTCGTCCTCCCCGTTCTCCTCTTTCACGATCGATCGTGTGCACGTTGCACTCGCGTTGGTGATCTCGAGAGTGCAGGGGAAACGAAACTGTCTCACTGCATCGTGCGAAATTCACTGTTAATCCGCTCGACACTCCGAACTAAAACCAGTCTTATGGTGAGTCGCGTTACTCCTCGTCTTGTATTATTTAAGAACGTTGTTGAAGGAGCTGGCTCTCTCAAAGCAGCGGGAAAGTAGAAAAAAGATTTTTTTTTATTACACGTTTATTACGCTTATAACATTGCAATGATACAGAGAAAAACAAAAATGATACAGAAATTGAGAAGCTGTAGCGAATGAATTACCCTGCATGGCACGCATTTGTGCACCGGAAACGAATCGATTTTTTTTTTTACGCAATCGAATAATCGTGCTGTTTTTTTTTCCAAATTTAATCTCATTGGTATGCGCGCCGTTTGTAACGCAGAAAATAATTACGGCGATAAATTAATTAGAGGGAACGCGGGGCGAATTCCACATACGGTACGCCGGGATCCGTCCGCGGAAAAAATATCAATCGATATCGTCCGCCGGCGAAAGGAACGCGCATTCGATATTCGCATATCCGATGCGAATTCCCGGCGGGCACCGGCGCAGAGGTAGCCGAAAAATAATTTTCAGCTGCCGCCGTCCGCCCGCGCGCGCGGGATAGGCGCGCACACGCGCTCGCGCGGATGATCCGTTGCGTCGGGGTCCCGCGGTGCCTTTTTCTTTTTCATCGGCCACCCCCGCCGCCGCCGTCGCCGCCGCCGCCCCGTTCCCCCGGGCCGCTCTCAACGGTTTCTCCCTCCGATTTCCGCGCCGCCACCCCCGTTACCGCCACCGCCGTTCGTTTGGAGCGCACCACCCCGCGGGATGCGCGGCGCGCCACGCCGGCCGCTTTTGTTTTCCTCTATTTTCCGGTTTTTCCGGGTGGCCGCACACATCGGACACACACAGCGCGATGCCGGCAACAGCGGCGGCGAGATGGCCGGTGGTGTGTGGCGCAACAAGTAGCAGATTATAAAAATCACTCGACGGCTCGGGGGCGTGCTCGGGAAAAAAAAGGAGGAGGTACGAGGGGGGAAAAAAATGCGCGACGAGCGGACGCACGCCGTTGGCGAAAGCGGGATGGCGCGAGCGAGGGCGAGAGCGGTTGGAAGCGAGATCGCGGGATCGTGAGAGCGACGAGAGTGAGCATCGCGAGTGGGAACGAGAGGAACGAAGGACCGGTACGGAACGCGGCGAGCGCGGGGGTGTGAGGGGGGCACGGAGGGGGGTACACGGCGAGTGAAAGAGGTCCGGTCGGAAGAGGGAGAGCGCGCGAGAGAGATGCGGGCGTAGGTACACATTTACCTATACATATGTATGTTTCCACCCGCCGCGTTCTCCGCTGCCTCCTCCTCCTCTTCCTCCCCCTCCCCCGACCCCGCTTCCGCATCCCCCCCGATCGCTGTCTCTCTCGCTCTCTACTTAGCCGAGCTGTAACTCCATCGCTCTTTCCTCGCCATCCTCTTCTCTCTTTGCTTTCTCGTTTGCTCGCGTTCTTTCTCTCTCTCTCTCTCTCTCTCATCCACGCTCATACTTCGGCTTTCGGTCTCTCGCGCTCTTTCCGCCCGCGTATAAGCCGTGCGTGGCGATTTACATTAAACGCCGGTCCGTTTCCCTCCGCCGTTTCGCGGGAATACGCGCGAATACTAGTGGTTTGGGGGAGGCAGCCACGGGAGACGGGGGAGGGTGAAAAGAGGCTTCTCTCTTTCTCGCACGGTTTTCGTTACGTCGAAGGGAAAATTGTCCGAAAATAATACGTGGATGCGAGAAGGATGCAACTTCGTTTTGGATGCCTACATCCGTGCAAGCGCGAACCCTGTCATGGAAAAAGAGAGCCTTTGGCCTAATGTAACATGAGGTCCCGATCATTATTTATTAGGGATGTTATAAGAAAGATTTCCTTGTTTTTATCTAATAAAGCTCTTATCAGGATTTAATAAGAAAATTTTAAATGCATAAATATTTATTAGGGTGAAAAAGTTAGGGTTATAGGGTCGTTGCACCAGTCGCTAAACAGTCGCCAATAAATGACTGTTTAGAAAAACTATTAAAATAATAAGACTTCAAAATAATAAACTGCAAAATTAATTGATATTGAAATCTAATTTTCATGGAGATTTTATTAAAATGTAATTTTTTATTTGAAAATGTAATTGTATTAAGTTATTTTATGTTTGTTTATTGACTCGTCTAATTTCTTATTTGTTCATTGATTGATGCAGTGATCCTATAAATATTAGAAAAGGATCTATGAATGACATCGTATATAAGAAAAATTAGAAAGTCAGTTTAGTCAGTACTTTAAGAACGTTTATTTTGTAGGCATAATAAGCAGAGATTTTTATTTAAATTTTATTTTATAACGATGTATACTATTGGTAAGTACCAAGCTTAGTATTAAGTTTTTTTTACAATATGTGTAATTAAGTTTGTAAATGAATTAAGGTACATGAAAACATTTTTTTCTGTAATTTGCAAGAAAATTGCAAACGAAGTAATTTGCAAGATACATTAAATTATTTGAGAGGAAAAGAGTATTTATTCTGACAAAGAAAGTTAACTTGACTAAATTTTTTTAGTTCAAATATTTATGTATTCGACTTAAATACATAAAATACTTGAACCTCAATTTAAGCATTTACATATTTAACTTGATGCCATAAATACTTGAACTGAAGAAATTCAGTCAAGTTGAAAAATTTTGTCAAATTAACAACTTTTTTTCTCAGTGTAGCAATACTGTGAGACTCTAAAGAAAGTTGAATGTTTTAACAGTACTTTTAATGTATAAAGAAATTTATATAATAATTTCCTTTTTTTATATATTTCCTCTTCAATAATTACATTCGAAAACGAGTTATCGTTTTTATCACAATACATGGATTTTGTTTTCATAATTATACCATTATTTAATAATACCATATTATTCTTTTCTTTTTCATTTTTATTCTCATGAAATTTCATTATTTTTGTTAACATCCAGCATAAATCGTAGTTGTAGTCGAAATAAAGCATTCTAACAAGGGCCCCAAAAAACTTTTCCTATTAGGGCCTTGTGTACAATTTATTACATGCCACATGAGGGCCTCATTATTTTAATCTTCAAAGCCAATTAATCAAGCCCTTATCAGAATCTTACCAATATTTCCACACGGATAGATCTTCGTCGGACGTGCCGCTGCGGCGTCTCTCGATCTCGTCTCCGTATCCGGTGATTTTCGCGGAGGAGATCGCGTTGACGCCAACGCAGAGCACTCGCGCGGTAGAGTGCTCGTTTGAAGGGCACTCGACGATTTCTCGCGCGAGGAACGCGCGAGGGCGTCGAAACGATCTCGCGATGGCAGCGGCCGTTCGGACCCGTCATTACCGTCGAGCGAGCTCACCGTGACGCGACGCACGCTCCGGAGGCTTCCGCGAGCCCGAGAGCGCTGGGTGTTCAATTAAATTCGCTTTTAATTGTTTAAATATTTCCCTCGCGGCACATACGTCGTCTGCGAACGAGCGCTCGTCGCGTATTTTATTGTCGCACCCTCCACCGACGAGAGCGGGAGTCACTCTCGAGCTCGTGAATCGACCGGCGAAGTTTGAGGATCCACGCGAGTTTTCTTCCAGCGAGAGAAGGTGACTCGGTTTATTCTTTCATAAGAAACGCCGCGTGCGAATTTATCGACGTGCGCGACGGCCGCGGAGCGCAAGCTTCGTCCGCAACGCATGCGACGCGTCGTCGCATCGATGCATTCGCCATGCACCGACGGCGGCGGACTTTATACGCGCGCTGGCCCTCGTCCTTTCCGATCTCCAGTTGATCGATTTTCCGCGGGGTCGTCGACCCCCCCTCTCGCTCGCTCGCTCGCCTGCTCTCTCGAACCCCTCGTCGTTTCGCGTTCTCGCATTCGGCGCGCGAAGAAGAATGGAAAGGCTCGGCGGGCACACTTTCGGCAGCGACACCGCCGGACACTCATCGGCCATATTTATCGACTAGGACGCACTAGGATGCGCTAGATGAAACTATATATTTACTAGGAAACGCGATCAATACTCACAATTCTGATGGGACTGAACATTATCTCGCGCCGCGCTCGTATGCCCGTCCAGTTATTTCCGCGTTCCGTTAAATCGCCCACGGTCGAACGCGTTCGATTAAGCATTGTTTTCTTGCTGAAAGCGAATTTTTCACCTCCTTTCCTAGCCGATAGACTCTTCAATATTTAACATTGATTAATAATTAAAGGGATGCCGTGCGAGCGCCGTATAAAAATGACACGTTACGTTAATGTGATGAAAACGCGGCTATTAAATTAACAGCGTTTATTCAATGTAATATGCGTTCGACTGTCGCGCATTGAGATTCTAATTCTACATCAATATCCTCGAATTATTATATGCACCGCGGTCGTCGTTTTTCCGTCTCCCTCCCTCGAACGCTCGGTCACACAGAGGTGTATCGCCAATCTAACGCAGAGATTTAATGGATATAAAAATATTCCGCGTTCCCTTACGTGTTTATTGTTGCATGAACTTAAAATTGTACGTCGCCGGAGCGTAAATAATCGAGTTTACACGCGACGCAGAACCAGCGTGCCGCGACCGAATTAGTCGGCAATGAAAATATTTCGCTGGGGACTGTCGAAATATATTGTTACAAACAAACGTCCGATCCTAGCGTGCTTGCAGTTTTTATCTAACCGTCGCGCTCGCATACGATTAAATCGTATATTTCAAGCGATGACTGGCGACTATTTCCGACCCGCCGCGCCCGTACGCGCGGGGCATGGCGAATTTTATATCCCCGTCCAGACACCGCGGGATAATAGTTTAACAAAGTTTATTAGTTGAGATCATTGCTATTATTGTGCGGTGAAGCGGTATACTCTTGTACGCTACTTTCCGAGATGGATTAAGACTTGAAAAGGTCAACGTGATGATTTCTTTGGGCGGGGAGGGGGAGAGGGAGGAGAGACACAATTAATCCGATTTGGGAAGTCACAACTTAAAATCGACGCTAAAGTCGCCGACCGATTATGCGAACTGATAGCGAACGCGGTAACGTGTTAAATGGATTCAAGATGATGAGCTGTAACGCGTCCGGCGCAAATAGCAATAGCCGCGTGAGCGGATCATCGCGCTACGCACTACGGGCAATAAATCAGATATTATTTTAGTAAAATTTTAGGAGAACAATTGTTTGGCATCGGATCTTGGCAGTTTACTCAGTCGACGGCGCGTTAAGCGATGTCGCGGACGCGAGTCGCGAATCGTCAAAAATTCGTCAAAGTGGCCAGCGGCGGCGCCTGACGATCGCCATCTTGGCAGTGACCATCTTGGCAGTGACCAGTGTTTCGTCTCGATATATTTTTCGCGGCCGCGTTAAGCGTAAGAATAAATTGCATCGCGTTCGGGCGTCGTGATCGACTTTCGGCCGGCCGTTGCCAAGACCCGGAAAAAGGAGAGGCGGATTTTCTAGAACGACTAAAAATAGCGCGCGCGAACTCTCGCGAAAATAAAATGGCAGTTCTACGCAGGCGGTGGCCGACGAGGAGGATGGAATAAGGCAAGGACTGAGGAGGGACGGAGGAGGGAAAATGAAGAAGAAGAAGAAGAAGACGACGAAGAAGAAGTAGAAGGAGGCGGCGGCGGCCGCGCGGTTGAGGAGAAGCAATAGGAAAAAAAGGAGGCAAAGCATCTAAAATTGGCGGGACTGACTTTGCCAATATGCGGCGATGGCGGGCTTCTATGGCGAGTACCGGTTGGAGACGGCTTCTCTGGACCTAGGGAGTAGGATGTGTCTAGAAAAACAAAGAGGGAAAAAAGATGCGGGAGTGGGGAAGGCGGACGAACGAATGGATCCTCTCTCTCTCTCTCTCTCTCTCTCTCTCTCGCGGGCCTGAGAAAGCGCGAACGCGCGTGCGATACCGGGAGATACCGCGTACCGACGTGTAAAGAGCATGGGATAGCTTTATTACGGATTACAATGCGACGGCGGTTCCGAAGATCCCACGATAATGACATCGCGCTATCGTGGAAGCGTATCTTCCCGCGACGAGAGCGAAATATGCGGCCGTAGTGACGGTAATGATATCGATATCGCGCCACGGATCGAAGATACGATCTGGGCCGCGCGATGCGTTTACGCGTTTAATATACTTCCATCGGGCCGGGTAACGCGGCGACGAAACACCTTCGCGCATAATAAAAAAGAAAGGCGACTTTGTGCGCGGCCGAGTACCCTGGGGCGACTTGTCCGCTCTCGGACGAGAGCCACTTATCTTAATGGTGGACTTTACGTTTAGCGCTGACAACTTTCGTGGGACGAAAGTGACGACGCGCATCGTGCACATCTGCTTTTTAATAAAGTAGCGTTCGATAAGTGTCGAAAATGGACGCGTAAAATGGACACTCTCGATTTGGCGAGAAGTGAATATAATATGTAATATGTAATCGAGTGAAAAAGAAAGAACACGGAACGTTGTTTTGTTCTTCTTAAAAGAGCCAAAAGGCCTTTAATTCATGCAATACCCAGTATATACATAAATCCATTAGTACTATATTATTACAACAATGTTTAATAATATGTAACGTTTTCAAATACGTCGTATTTAATGTTGTATAACAATAATATGAACGAATTTTACCCGTGACTTGAAGATAATGTTTTCAATACATTTCAACAATGTTTCGGACAAAATCATGTATTAAATAATCCTTTTAAAATGTTTATACAATATTATTTTAATATTGTTTTTTTTTTTAAGTACGCGTGAAGTCAGCATTTCTAAATATTACTATAATGTTTTTTGCTTACTAGGGAATACGATAGGATAAACTGACGTACAATTCATATTTTTATTTAGCACGAGAGCATTATAGTTTTTAAAAAATGAACATGAAGCGCAGAATTATGAGTCTACTTTTAAAATCGGAATCGTTCGTATATTGTGGATGCTTCATAGTTTTGTTTTCCCTCTATCGACGATGCGAATCATCATTCATCTCTGACGCAAGTTGCAAGCCAGACGCAGTCGGATTTTCAGAGAAGATCGTAAACGAAAAGAAATAAGTTCCCTTCCCGCCGTTTCGTCGAGTCTCGTTCGCGTGTGGACCTTGCATCTAAAAGAGCTCCGGGGAGAGGGATGAAAGGTTGCACCATCCAAAGGCAGAGAAAGAGAGAATATATAAGTCGTGGGGGAGAGTAGGGAGCAAGAGAGCAGAAAAAGAGCGAGGAAGAAAGAGAGAACGTCGACCTTGATGAAAATAACTCGTCGAACTGACCATACCTCTTGCACGTGAAGTTAAAAAGTGCAGTCTCGCTGCAGAGGGGATCCTTCAAAACGTGCAACTTGGTCGTGGCGTTTTCGATTGTTCCTTCTCCGGACCCGCCTATCTATTCGACGATTTAACACCACCGAACGTTCCCTAAACAACGCATACGTCCTGATAATTTAACCGTTGCACGTAATTGACCTCTATGTTCTATAGACCTTTGTTCTGGATGATGCTTGTTACCGCTCCGATCATTCAGGGTATTTCGAGCCATTTGAGATCATGACGTGATGCTGAATATCTTCCCCACCTCGGAGGAAAGAAGAAAAAACGTTCTTGTACGCGGAGCTGAATTTATGGCTCAGTGCGTGGCTTGGAGGATATCGAGTGGCGGGTCGTGGAAAGGATTTCGCGTGCAAGAGAGGCTCGAGAGGCCGTGAGAGGTGAACGTGGGTGGGTTGGGAGCAAAGATCGAACGACCTCAGTTTAGACATGAACCAGACGCAGTCCGCATTATCGACGTCGTTTTACAGGAGCCATGGTGACCGATAGCGCTTTAGCTACCAACAGTTGACACATGGTAGAGCTGAATCTGCTCGTGATTCCAGATGGTTCGCTTCCCGACTATTCATTCTCATTGCGATATTGTTTAAATTTGAATTTAGCGATACGTTCAATTAGTAACAACTTTCAAGTCTCGTTACTGTGTTACATTAGGTTACCCTTGAGAAAAGGTGTTCCAATCAACTGATTAGATGTATCAGTAACTGATGATACTCCTAACAGCACAAGATATCGAACGAATATTGTGATATTTTACAAATATACGCACGATATCACGATGTTGTGCGAATGTTCGTACGATATCTAGAATATTCTAGAATATTCGTACGATATCTTGTGCTGTTAGAGACTGTATCAATAATTGATGAAATTTTTTATTAGTTACTGATATAGTAATCAGTTTATTAAAACATTTTTTTATAAGACTGTCAATACTATCCTGTGAAAAATTAATCATTTTATTTGTTCATTATTCTGCATAATTAGCTCCAACTCTGGACTCGTAGGTAAATTTAGATAACAATGGAAACAATCCGAGCTAAATAAATAAAAACGGATATTCTTACTAAACGGCAAAGCGGGGAGATTTGCCAGGAAATTGACAGGGTCCCATTAATATCGCAGAATTTTGTGACATTGAGCCCGTGCGAAACCCTCATCGTTGCGCCGGGTACAGCGTACGGATTTTGCACAACAATGCAACGGGATTTGCGCTGCGAACGAGTTTTTACTATCATCAGTCATCAGGCAAACGGCGAGATCTCATATTTACCTAACATTGCAGTAGAGCGTGTGCGCTCGCGCAGATAAATCATCATCGTCTGGTAGCGTGCGCATATAAATATAAACACGAACCTGTCATCACCACCACCACCACCCCACAGTGGCGAGGGCGAGCACTTTTTATCTCGTGTTTCGATGTCGCTGCATCTCTCTTACCGCCACACGCGTCTACCCCGACAAAACGGATCCTAAAAAAGGTATCCTAGAAAAAAGCCACTTAAGGGTGTTCATGATCGGGGGGTTAGTTAGAAAGGGGAAAAAAGGGGTTCGAGGGTCGCGGTGGTTTTCTCTGATGGCAGGTTGCGTTTTTTTTTCTTTTTTTTTTGGCTATCGATTTTCATCCACCTGGCTGAAAAACCGGCCCGGGGAAGTCGCGGCTCCGAAGGGAGGCTGCAGGCTTTTTTTTTTGCGCGTTAACCCTCGGAACAAGGTGCGCTTTTGCAAAGTGCACGAGTTTCATCGGAGCTCTAAAGTAACGTGACGTCTTTATCGAGATAATGGGAGATAATAAGGCTTGACGTAATTATGTAATAAATAATCGGATATCGTTTTGCTAATTATGACGTTTAATCAATAGCGCGTTTCCTATCTCCTTGCTTTTACTTGGAGCCACATTTCGCGAAGATTAGGAGGATCCCGTTCGATCCGTTCGCGTCAACACGAAGGCAGCAGGCAGCCGCGTCGCTGTCTTAACGTCCACTTCGTTCGCTGAAAATTCAAAATTACCCGAGGCAGAGTCTCGCCGCCGTGTACTCTGTAAATTAAATAACATTGCAATGGGTTAACGAAGTGTAGATTCTGTCGCTCGGACGCCTATCAGGGCGCCCACCCTCCCCCTCCCCCCTCGGGTTCTGGGCCCCCCTAGCCCACCAACGCTCGTTTCGCCCCTTCTCCGCGATTTACCATCTAAGTGTCGTCCTCCTCGTCCCCACTCGGCGGCCTATTTTACCCCACTTTCCCGTCTTTTCCCCTCTTTCGCCCAAGGCTGGCCATCCCATACACCCTCCCACCCCCACGACTTATCCCTACCCTGAGGTCTCACCCCCTGAGGAAAAATAAGCGGCCGGACACCTTACCGGTCTTCGCTACCTAGGCCACGATTGGTCGTTCGTAATCTGCAGGTAAAGTCTACAACATCTCGGACCTACCGAAAACGTGGCAAACAGTAATGCAAGCAGGAAATATTACATTATTCATTAAGCATCTGTAAGTAATAGGTGAATGCCTTATTTTATTTTCATTTCTGGAGATCAATTTTTTTATAAGTTTACTAATGTTGATAAATTAAAGAATTCGTCGAGAAAAGATATGGCAAGGAACGTTGAAGGATGACGTTTTCACGAAGCACCTGCTATCGCAGATAGCAACGCGCAGACCATATTTATTTAACGCGATAAAAATCATCCCTTTTACATGAAATTATTTCGAATGTTTAAAAAAAAAAAACAATATTTCTGCATTAAATATCTGATAAATCCATTTAATGGAATTGCGTGTCCGCGCCTTTCCAGTATACTTTACACGGTAAACGTTATATAATTTAACTCAGCAACGTTAACATATTTATTTATTACTTGGCAAGTGAATTACGTGACGGGCAGCGCACGACCGATTAACGATTTAAAATATTTATTTTCTAGTTAACTCTGATTTGTTTGCGGTGTTAGCATGAAAAAGAGAGCGCGCCTTGCCGATACCGGCCTGTTAAATGATAATTATATGCATGCGCGAATAATCAACGTTGATCCCGCAGAATAAAAGGTAAACCGCGCGCGTCGCAAATGTTTGGCGTATATACATATATCGCGATCGACGGGAGACGGCCGCTCGCGAACCGCACGCCTCCGTTCATGAAATTTCGTTAGCCGTTTCGTTTAATTATTTGTGTGCGCTGAAAAGTTAAACGGTACAGATTTTTGCCCGTGCCGGCCCGCTTATCGACAGAAATACGCAAATTCGAGCGCCGGACAATTTTTTATTTATATCTCTGCGATTTTATATCGGATGGCCATTAACGTCGGCCACAGTCGCAATTTTTGTTTGGCTGTCGGTGAAGTGGTGGTTTGGGGGTGAACGTTTTATTTCCCTTTTTTCCTATATTGAATTACATGAATTTCGCGAATAAAAAAAAATCCCTCGCTTCTAGCGACGCTTAGAATAATCCCGGTGACAGTTAAGTGAGTGAGTTAAGAGTGACAGGCTTCTGTGGCATGTATCCGGGCCGAGAACTCGACCGAAAATCGAAATGCAAATGTCCCAGGACCGTCTCTCTCCCCGGAGGGCTTTCTAAATCTCTCGCACGTTTACCGGCCGGCTCGGCTTGTTTATTTTTTAATTAAAGTCTTCCACGGAGGCAGCTTCTCCTGGAGCGGTGGCGGGATTAAAAAAGGTCCCCCGGAGTTATTAAGCTAATAATGTGTCTCGTGCCGCGTGCCGTACCTTCCGTGCGTAGATACGGAACGACAGGGCAAGATAGAAGAGGGAGGAAGATTCAAAGAGGAAGGGAGTGAGAGAGACGGAAAAGGGTCGTGGAGGAAAAAAGGTTGGCCTGCGAAGGTTTAGGCGAGGGATAAAGAGGGTGGAGACAAAAAGGCGGCTAGAGAGAGGATCGAGAGGCAGCGTGGGAAGATGGTCGGTCGACGAAAAAAAAAAGAGAGGGTCCACGGCGCAAAAAATCACTTCGGCACGCGTGCACACCCCCGCTCTGATCCTTTCATCGGGACGATCCTCTCGACGGCTGCGAAAGTTTGCGAAAACGACGATTCGGCTTTCCGAAGTGACCTGACGCCTCGGCATGTGGACATGCGGTCAGTTCGTGCGGCTCTCTGTGTATAACGCTAAAGTTTCCGTCAAACATCACTGCTCGATCTTGTGAAAAATAAATGTAGTCGGATTTATCCCGTCCGATTGAAACGCATGACAGGTCTTTGTCCCACGTCTTTTTAAATATTAAAGTTTTAAAACATTTTATTTCTATTTTCAGCAGTTGACTGAAATTACGCAAATAATTATAGAAACAAGAAATCGATTAAAATGCCCGAGTGAATTAAATTTATTATTAAATCGCATAGGTTAATATCATAATTACTGAATTGTATTACTTTTTAAAGATTTTAATTAATAGGATTTAATTGTAAAGATAAAAGATTCTGAATAACAATTATTCTTTACAAGTGGTTACTTTGAATCTTGCATTTGCATCAAAAACATCTAGAGAGCTTTAAGCGGATACGATTTATGTAATTCGTTACCTCATAAAGCTTATGCAGTTGATATAAAATGAAATTGTATTTCGTAGAAACTCGACATTGAAATTGATACAAACGAAATATCGAGTCATGCACGGTACGCAAAACTTGCGCAAAAAGACGACTTGATATATTCAGAGGACGGGAAACCTTTCAATTATGAATGTTTCAGACGCAGTCTCGATTACATCCTTTATAACAAGGAATTTATGTCCCGGCGAATCATTTTCCTCGCCCGTGATGCAAGCGCGCGCGCGCGCGTTTCTCGCTATTGTAGATATTTCTGAGACAGGCTCGCGCGTAGAAAGATACGTAGGATGGAGAGGATGGGAAAGAATGGCTGGACTTCGCAGCGGAGTAGAGCGTAAAATAAACTCTCTATTATTGGGAATTTCCGCAAAAGTTTTCGCCGCAACGCGATTATTCGTAATCGTCGCGGATAAAATAAAATAAATGAGAAAAATAAAAACTTGAGAAGGGAGAATGTGTCGTGAAATAAAATTCTTGGCAAGATTTAAATTCTTTCTACGACATATAAAAAGTAAATTAGATAATTACAATTTTTTCGGAGATTAGATTCGTAAATTATTAAAAAATGTTTTGAAGAAAAACGTATATTTGATTAATATAATAATATTGAGAGTAAATAAAATACAATACAATAGATTTTACAGGTATTATGGCAATTATTCATTCAAATTGGCAGTTTAAAAAAATGCAGAAAAAGTTACGTAATTAAAGTTAAATAATTTTAATATAAATGTATTAATCGCAAGTGCACACGGAAAGAACAATTTTACTGAAACACAGATAAATAAAAATAATTACCTTGAAAAACTTTTTAAAAGCCTATTAAAAATTATTAAAAACTATTAAAAACCATTGAAAAATTACAATTTTTTCGGAGATTAAATTCGTAAATCATTAAAAAATGTTTTGAAGAAAAACGTATATTTGATTAATGTAATAATATTGATAGTATGGTAAATAAAATACAATACAATAGATTTTATAGGTATTATGGCAATTATTTACTCAAATTGAAAGTTTAAAAAAATGCAGAAAAAGTTAGGTAATCGAAGTTAAATAATCTTAATAAAAATTTATTGATCGCAAGTACACACGGAAAGAACAATTTTACTGAAATACAAATAAATAAAAATAATTATGTTGATGAACTTTTTAAAAACCATAAAAACGATTAAAAATATTATTAAAAACTATTGAAAAAGTTATATCGAAAATTTATATTAAAAATTTATATTGAAAGTTATATTTAAGTTGGTTACTGCTAGAATGTCAAAACTTCTTGAAGCAGTGCCACCATATTTGAACGTCTTACGTAATAATTTTGATAGTCCAACGTAAAATATTTTCTGATCTGTATCTAGCTAATTTTTTTGCACAGTAAAATTGTTCGTTACGTGCATAACAATCCGCTGCAATAGAAGTCGCGTCTCACGACGTCGTCGTGAGCGTAAAGAAGTCGCACGACGACGTCGAGACGGAGGAACGAACAACGAAACGAGGAAACGAAAGGCGAAAGGAGCTGCAAAGAATGGCCGGAGGCTGTGGAAGGATGGAGGAAGGAAGGAAGGAAGGAAGGTCCGCTCGGCTGTATCTCACCCCCTCGGCCCACCCGCTCTTCCTCCTCCGTCGCCCTCTTGCCTCTTCCTGGCCGTCATCTCCGGGGCGATTTTCCACGGCACCTAAGAGAAGGGGCCAATGAGACGCTGGGCGTCGGTATTGATCCGAGGCGTCGTCCAGGAGACGCCCGCTCCAAGACGCCCGGCTTGCCCGGCGCGAGAGAGCGGCCCCGCAGTTCGAGATAAAAGGACGAAAGCCGCTCCTGGAGACGAGTCGCGGATCCTTTCGCCTTCCGTGTGTCCTGTACGTCCGCATGAAACCTCATGTATGATCCGGCGTGGCCCGCGCTCTTCCGTCACCCCTTGGCAACCACGGTACACGTTACGCGGGACGCCGTGTCGGCGACGCGAGTCCTTTGTTGATGATAATCCTGGCGTGGCCGCCGCGTCGACCGACCGAAAAGTGTGTCGATTATTTTCATTGGTACGCGGCAATATCTTTTCCTTTTTTTTTTTTTGTTCAAACAAATTAGCTCTGTCTTCGATTGCTCTATTATTCATTCCTTTAAATAAATAAATTTTAAAAATGAGAGAAAATGAAGGATCTTTGTTATGATTCTAACTGAATTAAATCTAGATTAATTATTACTTTTTATATCATCGTATTGTGACATTTTAAATTAACGTAATAATTTTCAACAAATTTCTCAAATTTAATGAATGATGAGTATAACATCGGAGAATTATGAAGTAAATTCCATGCAATATAATAAATATTTTCCTTTCCCGCAATGAAATACGCGAATCGCATTAGCAATGCTCGAAATCTTGCAAGTATTTTTGCGGTTTGGCTCGGGCGGCCGATCACTCCTCTAGATCGAACCCTATATAGTTCGGTGCATTTAAAATTAATTATATACTCCGTTATCAATCACATCCGGTTGCCGTGGCAACCTAGCATCCCTTGCCATATCACCACGGTCTCTTCAATAGAACGCGGGCTCCGCGCTCTCGTTCGTGTATGACGAGTATACCCGACGAACAAATACTGCACCGAATTGGCGAAAACACTTCCGCCCCGCTCGAGAAAACACCGTCGACACCTTTCCCGACCAAATGAAACGAAAACATGTAACGCGAATGACAGAGTGGAACATAAAATCATCGCTCATCCGCGCGCGTCAGGTCGTTTCTCGTAATCAGTCAACTTCGCACTTCGTTAACATCGTTTTCGCGTAAAGCGGCGCGCATCGCCCGTTTATATTCTCCTTCGCACCATTTTTATCGTTGCTTTAAGGGCGCTAAAGTATTATTATTATTTCGTGATTATTTTGTAATAATTGTAATTATTTTGAGCCGATCAATAACTCGCGCCAATTAATAATCGTGCGAAATGATCTTTCGGCGAAAACGTCTCATTGTTTCTTTCATCCGACCGCGAATAAAAGTCTCGCTACGTGAAAAGATGTTTTTTTTTTTTTGCACTTTTGTCTCGCTGTCAAGAAGGCTGAGAGGACGCCAAAATATTCGACAGGCTCGCAGCGCGAGGCGGCGACATTATTCCGCAATCCGCACGACGATCTTGGCCGGTGTGAAAGGATACCCGAAGGAATTTCCAATGCACGTGCGATGCCTAAGCTTTCAGTGCGCGGGTGGCGCGCGTCGGGACGCCGCTCCTTTTATTTTCCTTCAATTTCCTTCCTTTCAGGTTTCCCATCAGCCTTTCCATTAATATTAAAACAGGAGCGTAGCCTCGCGAGGGCTGTTTCAAAGAGGGTGGCGGTGGTGTTTCAGGCCGTGCACGGCTCTGTCGAGGTACTAACCGGCAAGGGCGAGGGTGGGGAGTGAAGGACCACAGTGAGGGCGGGCTAAGGGGCGTTCGGCTCGTTTTTCATCTTGATCTTCTAGAGTTACCAATTTGAACCAAGCTAGAGCCATCATCTCGCCCCGCTGCCCCCGTCTCTTTATCGTAGCTCGTGTAGATAGG
Source organism: Solenopsis invicta (assembly GCF_016802725.1). Taxonomy (NCBI): domain Eukaryota; kingdom Metazoa; phylum Arthropoda; class Insecta; order Hymenoptera; family Formicidae; genus Solenopsis; species Solenopsis invicta. The sequence continues at coordinate 7,275,875 of NC_052669.1, read as the reverse complement.
TGTGCTTAATTTTAAGGGCAAATTTCTAAGAATAACCCTTTACAGGTATGCGTAGAGGGAGAGAGAGAGAGAGAAAGAGAGAGAGCAGCGGTTCGTTTTTACTAAAATAGAAATTAATTAATATTCTGATATATATGCCGTAACATAATTGCGGTTATTGTATCTATCTTTGGAATCGGAGCCGAAGAAACTCGGCAAAGACGTTTCGTGGGAAAGCCTTCGGTAGCTCGCGATTATTTATCGTGACCTGACCCTTTCTTACGCAACCCTCGCCGTGGGCAACCCTTCAGGATAGACCAACGGTCAGCGAACCCCCGTTTCAGCATTATGAGAACCGGTTTTTCGAATGCGCGCGCGTACGGCTGCAATTTTTCCGGAGAATTTTTATCGCGAACCCGTTCGACCAGTCGACCGAACGTGTGTCCAGGTGGTCACTTCCTGGCCACCCCAGTCCGGGTCATTCTTAACTCCCCTTCCTCTCCCTCTCCGTGATGGCCCGCTATACTTCTCAATTCCGCGGCACGATTTGCGGGGCACGTAAATGCGCTTCGTGAATCTTTTGTCACGTTTTTATTCCTACCTATAGGCTCATCGATTTTAACGTGGATATTTTTAGCAGCTTTTAAAAGTAATATTATTTTGCTGATTGTATATTTGATACTGCACATGGGAAAATGGTTTCCACATTACCAGGGGGGGGGACTCGATGACCGTCGAGAAAATGTATTTTATCGTATAATCGATGACATCAAAAAACTTTTAACTTTTGATTTTTCGAGCCACATCCTATTTCACCTGTAATTAATCAGGCTTATCGCATTACTAAATCGAAACTTATATGGATAAATATTCAGCCGGATATCCACCGCGCATAATACGAGCGGTTGATTTTATGGGTAATATATATGAAAGCGGGAAGTTCGGTAATTAATGGCTTTTATTCGAGAGCGCCGAACGAGTGAAATAAACTCGATCGCAAGTAATTCGAATGTCGTGCCAGTCTATATAAAGCCTTATAAAATCTCTCTCTCTCTCTCTCTCTCTCTCTCTCTTTCTCTCTCCGCGCTTGATAGTTTCGACAGTGAGGATTTAATTAAATTCTCTGTAGTCTAGCAATTATTTAATTTTTCCCAGGGCTACGTATTTTTACATGGCAACCGCTCGTCGCCAAATAATTTTCAGATCGAACGAGCGACAGATCAAACTTGCGAATTTTTATTTTGATTACAACTTGATACCCGTGGCGGAATTTTCAGCTGCACGGGATTAACACGTTCCACGTCGCCATTAATCTTGATACTCGGCCCCGCGATGCCCGCCACTTTTTGTCGTCGTGCCCGAAACTAATGCGCGCGATTTCACGTCTGACAAGACGTTGAGAAGGTTAGCTCGCCTCTTCAGTGTTTTACATTTGCATTCGATGGCAAGACGCGGGAAGCGGTGGCGGGGGCGGCGGCGGCGGCGGCGGAAGGCGGTGGCGAGAGGCGGCAGAGAAGGGCGAGGTGGTTGGGGGTGATGTTTTGTAAGATCTGCTCGAGAGACCATTCGTCTTAGTATCTGCCTCGGGGGGCGGTGAAATATAAGCTAGATCTACGAGAAAGATAAATGAATCCATCCTCCCGCCTCCCGCCATCGCCCGTTTCCACCCTTACCTTCCTTCCACCCTGCCGCCGACGCTACCCTCTCGCAAGAGGAGAGAAAACCACCCGGGACAAGAGTATCGTCCTCGCGGCTTCCTCCTTCTATCTCAAGGAACACGTAAAAAGGGGGGCACACCTCGATTACGCCGATTATAATGACTTATCCGTCGTGGCGCGTGTGCCATTTGCGAGATGACATCGTGAGTAGCGCAATTAATCATATCAAATTACGGCGTCCGTACGAGAAACGAGCAATAAATACAACGCGGAGATAAATCGAGAGAGGGAAGGGAAGAAGAAGGCGTATGACGAGCGTCCTGAAAGTGGGCCGACAGGTGGAGAAGGCGAAACGGTGCGCAAGGTGCGTAAAAAAGCGGCGCAGCGTCGGGGAACGAGATTCAGTCGGAGGGACCATGGACGATAAAAGAGAGGGAAAAAAAGGGGGAAGAAACAATTCCGGTGGCGAAGAAGAAGAAGAAGAAGAAGAAACCGACGGCTTCGCGTCTGGCGGCGTCTGCGAAGTCGGCGCCCGCCCTCTTTCTCCCCCGTCGGATAAGCATCGCTTTGCATACGATCGCCATTTTGCGGGGAGCATAATTTAAATTTCGTTCTATTGTTTTGTCGCTCTTCTTACCCCCCTCTTGGCCCACCCATCCTTGGAGCGGAGTTTCGAGTCGCCGGCTCCGGGGGCCACCCTCGCCCCACCTTCGTCACGCAACCCTTCGTGCACCACCGCGCCGTGCCTTCGTGCAACCCCCTTCGTACCGCTGCCACCGCCACCGCCACCGGCATGGTGGTGTTGCCGTACCCCAGCGGCAGCGGCAGCGGCGGCCATTTGCATGAAATTAGAATCAGAATTTTCTTGCCGGAAAATTGGCCCCTCACCGCCCAGCCATCTCGGCCGTGACTGCGAAAATTTTAATTAATTCGTCGCCGAGCACGTTGTCGCAGCGTTCAAGATTTAGACTCCATCCGCAACATCCGAGGGGTGATTTGATCTTATCCTTCGAACTGGATAACGTGTTTTGATCTATTTTCGTCTCGTATTAAATATATTTGTCACGTACATTTAATAAATGTACATAAACATTAGAATATTTTCTCGGAAGAATTAAATTAGATTGTGCATGCTGAATACAACTGCGTGCATTTAGAATGCACAAGAAGTGCAACAAAAGTCGGGTATATTCGATAATTCGTTACGTTTGAATATCAAAGCAAGTAAGTCCGATTGAAATGAAAAGTTGGCAAAATTTCTCAGGATTTTCCGGATTTTTCAAGGCAAGCTGCATAAATTACATTTGATATAAATGCAATTTATTAATTTTAAACGACGCGCCGCATAATTACGACGGCGATACTCACGGTGCCGGCTGTAAGTATCTCAGCGTCGTATTAAAGCTCGCAAGCTCGTTATCTTCCGCGAAAGGCACGATAGACCCTCGGCTCTGGCGAAAGGCAATGTACGGCTCCTACGTCGTAGAAGAGGACCCGCGGAGCGTTTCATAGCGTTTAGCCTTTATGGCGTGCGGTTCTCTGCAGCCATCTCTCGAGGTAGGTAGCTCGTCGTCGGGATCCCCTCCATCCCCCCGCTCGCTCCCGACCGCCCCCGCGTACCGGTCCTCAACCTCGGGCTTTCTCTTTCTCTCTCTCTCTCTCGCAAGCTTGGCTCCGCGCTACGGCGCTACGCCGCGGGAACAATGGACCGAAATAAATAGCCCGTCTTTCGTCTTTTGTTTCTTGGGAGTCCATTGTTGCCGCCCGTAGATAAGAAAACAAGAGACTCTGTCGCCGTGTTTACGAGCTCCGGCCCCGGGGCTCTCCTGGATGCTGCGGCCCCCTTTTTGCCTCGTATACGACGGCACGGTACACACCGCCACCTCCGGCCACCACCGTCACCGCTGCCGCGATACCGCCACCGCCTCCGCTGCCGCCACCGCCGCCGTCGCCGCTGTCGCTGCCACCTTCCACCTACACGCGCCGCTTCTTCCTTCGCAGCCGCCTCATCTCTCTCTCTCTCTCTCTCTCTCTCTCTCTCTCTCTCTCTCTGTCTCTCCCTTTCGTCTTTCGTAATCCTTCTTCGCGCGTCGCGCGACGTTCTTCGAGATCCGGCTGACACTACACCGGCGTCACTGCTTCATTCCACCTGTCTGCCAGACACCGTAAAACTGCGCGAAATTCACGCTCGTGGATTTGAGGTATCGAGACCGGTGAGGTTGTCCCGACGTCCGTTACATTGAATCGAATGAGCCATCTCGGTTTCCATTTTACGTTTCAATTTTAAAGCGAGACGTAGACATCCGTTTTCCTCAATTTTACGTTTGACTTAACGCAGCGCATCTAATTGTCTTTTTTAGAATAGGATTGAGGAAGGAAGAAAATCATTCAAGAAAATAATCTCCGCAGCTAAGATTACGAAATGCATTTCGCTCCCTTCATTATTTACCAAAAATGGAATGAATGTTTTTGTTCAAATAACGGCTTGAATGAACACACGAAAGATCTCGGATAAAACGTGCCGATGGTAGAGTTAACGGCGGACCAAAAATCTAAATTAGCTGCAGTTACCGCGCGAGCGAAATTTAATCAAATAAAACTTTCCTGAATTATAGCTATCATAATTTCGTTCTGTATAAAACAGAAATTCCTCAATTAAATGATTTCCTCAACTTCGAGTTAATAACTGACGTTTTATGCGCGATCGCTGACAATTCCAGTTTAATAGCAAAAGATCCCGTGGAATTAAACGTACAAAGTTAACGTATATTAATATATATACGTATATACATGCATCACTTTTTTTATGCCAATTTTATCACGCTTGAAATATTATCAAAGATGACATTTAACGATTTTTGTCGCACTCGCACTCTCGATCGCGATGCTTGCGCTTTCGGGGAGGCAAGAGGACAGCAGGGAGGGAGGAGGGCACCAGTCCTTTATTTCGGCGCAACAATAGAAAAGAATCAGTGTCGTAGAATGGCTTGGCAATGGCATTGCGAGCGGGGCATTCACGATCGTTCTGACCGGTGTGTGTGTGTGTGTGTGTGTGTGTGTGTGTGTGTCGGCCCATGCATGCGCAACCCCTGGACACGCTGGACATCGGACAACCGTGGTCCCGTTGGCCGGGGGAGCCTAATTTCGAAAACGGTAAACTGGTTTGTCCAGTTTCCACCTTTATTCGCTCCTTCGGCCTTCCTTCCTTCCTTCCGCGCTGCGCGCTCGTAGGGTCGCCGAGCGGACTGGACCCAAAGAGAAAAGGACGTCAGGGAACGGGGGGGACTGCAGCGCCGGTCACTTTTTCGACTCAGGGTCCAGTCGGTCAGTTCCCATTGGACACACGACACTGGCCATAGTTACGATTTTTCGCGACGATCGGGCGCTCGATCGTGTCACGAAAAGTGCGACTTCTTTGGATTCTTCGCGAACTTTACGGAAGGGTGTCCTTCTTGACAGTGATATGTGCTCTCGTGAAACTTTATAGATTGTTGCGAATGTTGCCGCGAAATGGCGCAAAATTGGTGCTTGAATTAAAACGTCCAATTTAATCTCTCGTTGATTTTTACACTTACGTCCTTTGAACCAATTTTATAGAGACAACATAATTGAGAAGATAATTAGTGGCGAAAAATCTGAGAAAGAAAAGATGCTATTATCGAGAAAGATATTCGAGCGAGTTTCGTTCGAACTGTTGCTTGTTCTTCGAGACGGAAGGAAGCGGCGAATGAGGCCGAAGTTTGGTGGAAACTCGCGACAGAGACAAAAAGGGTTCTTGGAGTTTCTTCCTGACTCCTCGATCTCCATCCATGCACCCTCGCGCGATTCTCCCACTTTCCCCGGGGCTCCTCCGTTCCGAGGAGCTCGGTGTAATTCAAATTCGGTTAATTCCGGTGATTTTTCAAAGTTTCATTAGACGCCGCCGGGCGGCAGGAGGTGGCAGGGGGAGACGTAGCCCCCGCGGGTGAAGTATGGCCCCATACTTTACTCTGCGGTCGGCGAAGGCGTCTTAGGCAACTAAGGAATCCTGGAATAACAGGACTTGCGAGTACGAGGCGATGGTGGGTGGATGAGGGAGGAGGACGAGAAGGAGGAGGAGGGAGGAATATAAGGGAGGTGGGTTACGCCGAGGCAAAGGATTGCCGCGCGCGGTTACGCGGGGGCGCGGCGAGAGGGCACGGCCGGAAGATCTGAAATTGAAGCTACCTCGATTTAGATTAGACGAATTTATATCGCTCGCCGGGAAAATCGCTTGCGGCACCCTCCCCCTCCCCCCCTCCCTCCCTCTCTCTCCCCGAACGGTTGGAACTCGCCTTCTTTGGACAAAATGGAGATTCTTGGATTTCGCGACGAAGTTTGGATTTCCTCCATTCATTAATCTTGCTTCTTAAATATGGAATGTATTCAAAGATAATCAGTTTATGAAATTTGCTATCTTCAACTTTTTCCTTTGAGTTTAGATTCTAAATTCTGTAAGAAATTCGAAAAGAATATCGATAAGATTTTTTACAAATATAATATGTATATCAGGATACACTGAGAGAGAGAGAGAGAGAGAGAGAGAGAGAGATGATTCATAAAATTTGAATTTTTATTTTTTATTCCAAGTGAAATCAAACGACTATAAGACAGCCTCGGAATAATGCTTGTAAGATAGGATAAGACGAGCGTCCTGCAATCTGTCATAATTTATAGCCATCGTAAATATCGTACAAGTAACGGTCCGATTACTTGCGAGACTTTCCGGTTGCTCGCCGGTCATCATCGAAATGAGGCCACCGGGTGGTGGGATTTTTTCCTCCCAGAACGTATGCGAGCGAAAGGCGGCGGGCGTACATGCGTGCACATGACGCGACATCTGGCCTCCTCCGATGAATCGTGATTTTTTCACCTAGTTTCCGGATTTTTCAGCACGACTTCCTCTCCCGCGTCCTTCCGGTCACCTTGCCCGGCTACCTCGGCCGAACTGGCAGAGCGATGATTGTCGTCTCCGCACGGATGATGGTCCCGCCTCCGTCGTCGCTCTGTCGCGATTGCCACGTGTCGTCGCTCCCATCGTAAATAAGTCACGATAGAAACGGCTTGACAATTTTCTACCGAGACGGCACACGGAGGGTGGTAACTTTGTAGCATTCATCGCGACGATGGGGAGCGACCCCTTCGCGTGCCAGCCATGGTCATTCCACCATCTTCCTACGCTATAAGGGCCATGAAAGTACTGAAATTACGTTAAATTGCTTCGGGAGGCGGTTCCACCCCCGCGCGGCGCGGCGCGGCGTCGGCGCGAGCCACGCGAAAGAATCACCCGTGCAATTGTCGTGCGCGAATAACACGTCTCTCGCGGTTACCGTACTTTGTGATTGGCACGTTGCGGCCGTGTTTCCTTGGATCTTGTCCGTTTGCGTTCTACGAAGAGAAACGAATTCATTAAATGCAATACGTAGGAAAGGAGGGGGAGGAGAGGGGGGGGTGCAATTACAGGCATTAGGGGTGGAACACGACGAGGGTCATTACGCGATCCTGAAGAAACCGGCGACGGCGGCTGGCGCGAAAATTCGCTGACGCCAGCTGCTTCTCTGTCGAAAGAATTTCCTCGAGGATTGTTCCGGAGGGTGGCATTCCCTTTCGCTCTTTCCTTCCCCCGCGCCTTTGCTCCCGTCCAACGGTTCCGCGCAGTCGAGAGGAGTCCTTGGCGAGGGATGGTTTTAATGATTTTTGGGGGTTGCCAGGAATGGCACCCTTTCTACGGACGGGCGAAGGCGGGCGCGGAGTACGGGGAATTTTTAAGCCCTTACTTTCGGTAGGAACCCTCTTCTCCGGTACTCTCGTCGTAGCCCTTTCTCCGCAGCTTTTACCCCGGCGAGAAAACCTGGGGGTGGTTTGTTTCGGCAGTACGGCGAGAAGGGCGGCGGGGCGGTCGGGGGAGACGGAAGAGAAAGACTTGTAGTCCGGGGGTGGTTTAGTCGGTCCTGCGCGAAAGATGGCTGGCAAAATGGAGGGATCTCTTTCTATTATGCCTCGTCCCTTGGCACCGGTCTCTCTATACGCTTCGAAGAACTCCCTTATCGATCTCCGAAAAACGGGACACGCGATATGGAAAGGAGAAAGAGTTTCCGTCGAGGTCTTTGATCGTCAACAGAAGCGCGCGACAATGTATTCGATGTATTCTTTTTCTCTGCCTTGATTTTTAATCATTTTATCTCAGAAAATACGTCATCCTTAAATATACGTAAACTAATGAAAGTGTAATGATAATCTTTTTTAATTTAAGACGCCTATATTTAATTTTCCTTGAAAAGAGGGCACATCGTTGATTCGTAAACTAGACTTCTGTCAGGAAGAAAATAGAAGGAAACATATTTTATGCAGAATTTTGGAAAGGAATTTTAAGATTTATTTTCGAACGATAGACGAAGGGGATAATTTTCTTACAATTGTTTCAAGTCTTTAACATTAATCAAATAATTACAAAAATAAAGACCTTATGATTCGTGAAAGAATACTCGGCAGTCAGAATGGTGGCATCAGTGCTACTTTTTCCATGGATAGGTTATAGTTTCAAAATCTGGCCGCGGGAATGAACGCGTTTCACAAAACTTCTTCTAAAGCAATTACGATCGCAGAGCGTATGGGAAGCAAAATTTTTGCCGGGACCGCGGTATCTCATTTTTCGCGGCCACGGTTCGCTCACGCGTGCGAGTTGGAGAGATTTAAAAAAAAAAAAAAAGGAGACGAAACTCCGAGAAAGTCTCGGGCCGCGCGTTGATGATGAAGCGCGGAAAACGGCTGCGGAAAAGCGCCGTGCGATTTTCCTCTTCGTAGCCTCCTCTGCGCGTCCTCCGCTCCTCCTTCATCTCGTCCTCCTCCTGTCGGGAAAGCGGCGGGGAGGAGTGCGCGGAAAGTCGCCTTCATTAGTAAACTTTCGTTTAAAATTTCTGCCGTTCCGCGAGTGTGGGGCGGAGAAGGGGCAGAGGGACGAGGAACGACGCCGAGCAAAAACAAACGCGCCCCTCCCCACCCAAACTCGATTTTAACTTTCGAGATATAATTAATTTTTCGAGACCGCGCGCGGCCCCGCGCGTGTATCATCGCCGAGAAAAAGAGGATACGGAACGAAAGGAACGAACGAGTCGTAATTATCTCGAGACGGTTTTACCCAACGGATGAAATGAATAGTCCGCTGGGTTTTAGCGCTCTTTAACATCGTCGCTTTGTCGCTCTCTACCAATTTTATAATACTGGAAACTATGAACATGATGATATTTTGAAACTCTTTATTAATCCCGTTAGACTATAATAAATTTAGTAATTCCGGGAATCGTTTATATTGTTCGTAATTTGTTTCGCGAATATAAAACGCGCCTATTGGATTTAAAAGACCGAAAGCAAATAAATAACATGTCAATAAAGTAAGAGGGAATTAAACTTTTAAGTAGAATTTCGCGTGTGCATCGTGTCCATAAATTTAATAGTACGTAGTTTCTTTAATATGGATGTAATTCCTATTACACTGGGGAAGAAGAGCTTTGATATGAAATAGAGAAACGCGTTAAACAAAAAAAGAAGAAAAGAAAAGAAAGATTGCTTTACTTGGTACTACGTCATGAATTTTGTAACTTGCGTCGCTTAGGTAGTACTCTCATTCTCGAAGCGACCAAGGTGTGCGCCATGAAATAAATAGTAACGGAATCCTGTGCGAACTCACCACAACTACCATCTCACGCCATACGACGTGAGAACCCATAAACCAGGAATAACAAGCCGAGAGACGAGAAACCACCGGAGCTTCTCGCATATACACGTCGAAAAAGTAGCGGCATGGTCGAAGTGTTTGCATAACGTATACGGCGCAAAAATATTATCCGGACGTAACTCGAGAATATTACTCCCGTGCATTCGAGAAAGAGGAACGGCGACGATTATTATTAAGTAGAAAAACGCGCGGGCTGGAGTTGCGCACCTCGCGCGCGCGGAGGACGAAATATTTCTAAATCAAATTTATCATCCTTAAATTATTCTCGTAATTATGTCTCTTAAAAGGTCCCCGTGTAAAGTTTTGCCCAAATATTTGCGAACGTAAATTTATTTACGGAGCAAAATGAGCCCGGATAATCGCGACGTTAGATGCTGCAATGAATAAAAGTGAGAATCTTACGTATAATAAAGCAAGATGAACGGCGTTGTCGAATAATATTGCGAAAATCTCTCGGGGGGGATTAATTATGCAGGAGTTCTATTTCTCGTGCGAGCCCTAAAGAATACCTAAGAGTCTCGAATTCGTTCTGTCGCAAGGGAATTCTGACGATAATAATTTATCGGTATTTTTGCGTCCGGGAGAGACCGACCATTCTTACGGGGTGACGTTCTCGCGCTTACGGTGTGAAAATTGAATTATTATCGGCGATCCTTGGCTTAATTCGATAATCGTTCGTTCGGAGAAAGCGAAGAATGATCTTTCCGTCTCTCCTTCTCCGCTTCTTGTTTTCCCTTTCTCTCATCCCATGACTCGACTCGCTCTATAGCGGGTTAGCAGCCATCGCGAAGTGCCCGCTGAATTATTCACGGGGATGAAATATTGTTAAAGTGAGGTTTGTATGCAATTTTAATGCAAAAACGGTCGGCCAGGGTGGAAAGGATATTCTTCGGATATCGCCTCATCGATTTCGCGGCTCGTTAAGCCTCGCGAATTCGTCGCGAATCTCAAGATGAGTTTTGCATTTTAATGAAAACCTAAGAAACGCCACATTTCCAATTAACATATTTGTTTTGAGCGACGCGCTACAACACGCTATTATGTATCGCGGACGCGTATAATTACGTTTTAATAATATTTATCGCAATTTCAATTCTTTAGTGGTTTACGAATTTTTCAAGCATTTTCAGTCGCGAAATAATTTCCGATGGACGTTTCGTGGTTAAACTCATCAGTTATCTTGATGTAAAAAGGATAGATGCGGGACAATACGGACGAAAATTGTACGAAAACGTAAACGGACAGAAAAAAGGAAAAAAATAGGTGAAAACGGTGACGATGATAACGACAGCGATGGCGCAGTGGACGGCAAGGCGGAGAGCTCGCATGAGTCGAGAACGAAAGAGAGTCGAGGATGCACGCACAGCGAGGTTTCTGCGGGCCTCCGCATTAAAACGAGAGGCGAATTCGAGTCTGGCAAAGTTTTAAATGATTTTCGCCGAAGTTGCCTCGCGAGTTGGTTTATTAGGAAAAGTCAATTTGCCCAGAGAGCTGAGCGAACGAGCGAGATCGACGTGGAGCGAGAGAGGCGAAAGGAAAGAGCGAGAAAGAGCCGGAGGAGAGAGGACGAGGAAGAGAAACGATGCTTTAGCAATGAGGAAAAGGAGGAAGGAGAGAGAGGGAGAGAGAGAGAGCCTCGACTACCAGTACAGGTCGGAAAAGTCCTACAAAATTACGACGTTGCATTTCTCCTTTCGCGTAACGCCCACGCCGGGGCGGGTACAGCGCTCGACGTCGACGGTGACCAGGGATGCTGCTTACCTCCGAGAGACGTTCACGATCACGAGAAATTTAAAGCACCTCGTGCCACGAAACGCGAGGTGCAAAGTTCAACGAGGAGTAAATTGCTAATTGGAACTGTAGTATTATAAAATAATCTAAGTCTTTACAGAAATATACGTGTGTTTCATAGAAATTTTTTTATCGATAAAAATTTGTGCTATATTGGAAATTGAGGATGTAATCGATATTTCATAATGCGCGATACTATATATGTAAATAAATTAATTTAATAGAATATGAAGAAGAATATTGTTAGGTGTGTAGAAAAAGATGAGAATGGTAAAGAACGTGCACCGTTCTTTTTTTATCAGCACGAAAAATAAACGCTACATTTCTGGTGTCGTGGCATCGAATGTACATTGTTATTCAGTACAGTGCAATCAATTATACAAACATTGCGTTTGTAAAGCATATGCATGTATCTACGGACGCGGAATCGGCGTGTGTAAACAAGCACTCTAGAAAAACTCGTTGAAATCGCTTTTCCCTCTGGCATAAAACGCGGGTCTCTTACGTGAAACAAGAGCCGGGAAGTCAGAGTCAATTTGACCCCTGGGCTCCGCTGACCGTTCGCATCCCTGTGCAGTTAACGCGAACACGTCGGAAAGGGTGACACGGATATACAAGCAAAAAGTGATATTTCGCCAAGCGGATACCGCTCTCTCGGGAAGGATAAACTGGACAAGTTTATAAGCGGGAATCGTGTTAATTATACTCGTCTGGGATGCGTTGTACGTAATTCGGAATATTTGGAGACATTTGATCGCGTCGGATCGCAGCGGGCCACGTGCGCGAGAAGATCGATCTCGAACACCGAGACGGAGATCGAATCGATCGGGGAACTTCGAAGCCGTCCTCCGATGCGACGGAAAGGAGGGAAAAGAAGGGTACGACGGATAACTGTCGAGGGTGGCAAGCTGAGGAGCACTTGTTCGCAGAAGCCAGGTTCGCGCGCGGCGAGAAGAGAAGAGAAGAGAAGAGAGCGAGAGACAGAGAGAAAGAGAAAGAGAGAGATATATATATGTAGAAAGAGAAAGAGAGATGACGTGAGACCGGGAGAGAAAGGGCGGAAAAGAGACAGAGCGAGAAGGAGAGAGGTCCAGGAGCGGGTCCACCAGGCTTGCTCCTCCGTGAGGGTGGCTCCTCTGAATCAATAAGAACTGTTTCCCCCGCGAATACCCATCCCCGTCCACCCCACCCTCCCGTCCCCCTCGGCCCACTCCCCTCCCCCCTTCCCCGTCGCCCCGTTCGTCGCCTCGTTCGTGGCACCCCTACAAGCCGACCTACCACCTTCAGCGCTGCTCCTCAGTTTTCTCCCCTTTTTCCTTTTATTACCGCGAGGAGGAAGAGTGGGTGGGTCGACCCCGGAGGCGGGAGCGGCCATCTTTATTTCTCTCCTACCCTTCACCTCGATCTCCTCTTTCTCCTCCGGCTTCTCCTTTCGTCTCCTCCATCCACCGGGGTAGGTCCTACGACCTCCATCCGTCTTGCCTCGCCGAGCTCCCCCTTTCTCTCCCTCTGACTCTTTCTTGCCCGCTTCTCTCGCCCACTGACGTGCGAGCTCGACCTTTTGGAAACGAGAGCCGCTTCCAACGGTGTCTTTCCACCTCTTCTTATTCTTACCGCCCTCCCTGCCCTCCCTACCGGCGTGTGCCGTCTATCCGGCGCCCTTCCTCCGCCCTTACGCGCCCCTGTCCTCTTTCTCTCTCTCTCTCTCTTTCTTCGAGATATTTCAGTAGTTTTCTATAGATCGCACTTGCCGAGACGAGATGGCAGCTAACTATCGCGTAGAAATAAACTTGTCTTTAGGTAATCGCATCGATAGATATATTTTTTTTTTAATTATTGTTTTTAATAACATACACACATCATCCAATTATAAATCTTGGATGAAGCGTTAAACAATTGCTATGTTTTATACAATACCAATGAACATAAAGAAGCTGAACTCGTCCATCATTATTAGTGGCTACTGAATGTAACGCCGCGGCGGTCAAAGAAAACCACTATGCCAGATTGGGAAAAGTGGGATTACAAAGGTGGTTATGCATCATCGTTACTGACATTTTAAAGGATTAAACATATTTCGTGCATCTTCTCGTCATTTCCGGAAACGAATTAGACACGCGATTGTAGCGTTAACTCTATCATGCGTTCCGACTAATTTATTAGTCTGTTTCGATTATATTCGATGCTATAAATTACTCGTGTCAAAAAGTTACTTATCGCTGTTAAACTCTTGTAACTTTAACGGATGGAATAATTAAAAAAATGTCCAAGTAGCAAAGGAAAGGAAAAAAGAAACGAGTTTTCAGCGATGGAGAGGCCATTTCCATTCGGACAAAACCTCGACTCGTACTACGGATTTTCTCTCCCCTCTCCCCCTTATCCTACTACCAACAACTCGCTATTAGTTCCCCCCATAATCGCGAAATCCCATCGAGGGCCAAGATCCCGGGAGATCATCCCGCGGCTCGTAATCGCCAGGATCTTCGACGACGTACCACAGGTGTCCGCACGGTCAGAGCGGAAGCGCGGGTACGGTGCTGGCGGTGGTAGTGGTGGTTGCCGACGAAGGTGGTGGAATCGGTGGAAAGAGGGATCGAAAGAGAGGAGCAAGGGATGCGAGAGAGGACGCAGGGCCGTAGAGTGTTGGAGACAGTTGCCGCGGTGTTGCCGGATCAATTTCGGTGGACCGCAGACACAAACTGTTTCAGTGGACTCAATCGAGCGGTTCTATCGTTTGCCCGTTCCTTCTCTTCGTCTCCTCTCGCGTCTCCCTCGCACCTGTCGCAGCATCCGCGTTGTCTCGCTTGCGCGCGAGGATCAATTCTCTGCCGCCGCGCCGCCGTCGCCACCGCCGCGTTCGTCTTGCCGTCTCTTCTCTCGCGTCTCTCCTCTTTTCGCTTTGTCCTGACCGCAACATTATCTCCAGCTACGTGTCGTTTCACATCCACAAACGAACAGTTTTGTAATTTATCCACGTTCTATTATCATCAGAGGTTCCTATAATATTCTTGGAAAATTGTAAGATCCCTTTTGCGGTTTGACGTAACTAGAATGTTCGTTTCTCCTTAGCGTTAATATCTAATGTGTCTTGTTTTACACTTAGCTTAATCTTAATAACTTTTCTCTGACAAAATCTCCATTGCATTTCTCTTTCGTTATTGTTTCGCCATGTCTTTCGCTTTTAAAGGAAATCCAGGAGACAACCGAGGCTGAACAAATGCTGGATAATCAACTTATTTCAAGAGTAAACAGAATGCCTTGCCGCGATACACGTAGGGGTCTCGTGGACCACTGTGCGGGGGTAGATGTGGCGGTACGTGGCGTCATACACGCGCGCATCTTTAATTAAGCGCTTTCTGCCTTCTAATTTCCGAGCGTCAACTTTTTCTCACCATATACTCACACGACTAGTAATCATCGAGATTTTCACCTTGAGACAGCTGTCTCGTTACGCCACGTAAATATTGATCTCGCAATTAAGCAGAAAATAATTCAGTTGTTACCACGTGTGTTCTTGGCAATATGGATACTTGGAAATATGCATAAATCCATAATTGAAGTTTCCAGATTAACTAATCGTTAATTTCTACGAAATGTCGTAAACGCGTTGATAATAGGTTTGCACGTACCGCCGCTCATCTCTAATCATCTAATCAATCTTTCGGTTGGCTTTTCGGTCTGTAAAAGCGATGGCGAAGGAACGAAATCAATCAATCGGATCGATTTAATATGCGTCCAACTGCTGTCGAGTAGAAGACGACGACAATAATTGGATTATCGGTACCATCTTAAATCGTGGGCGTCGAGGGTTGATTCGACGTTCGAAGGGTTGATTTCGTGCGTAAGGACTGAGGTGGGAGTGAGGGTGATTAGCGACGCGGGAGAGAGCGAGGGTACGATGATATGAAGGAGAAGAAGACAGGAGGGATGACACATCGCGAAGAGAAAGAGAGAGAAATGGTATATGTGCGCGTACGTCTCTGGATTCAATTAAAATGTTCTTTTCGAGAAACAGAGGAGAACGACGGTTGAATGAATGAAACAAAATTTAGCGGGTTGCGCGGAGGGCTAAGGATAAGAAGGGAAGAAGGGAGAAGAGTCGACCAAGAAGGCGGCGGAGGGTGGCCGAAAGGTGAAGGTGGTAACCTCCTCTAGGTCTGCTCGCCCGCGAGGGGCGGCTGAACGTAATTAAAGAAGGAGGCGGAACACCGTCTTACAATCCCCCCTTGCCCTCCTCCCGGTGCACTTATTCCAGATACGGAAAATATAGGGTGGGCGAGAGCTCTTCATGGCGATGTAAGCGGGAGTTGTAGCTACGAAAGCGGGATAACGGAGGCTGCGGGAGGACGAGCGAGTTGGGGGCTGGGGCGGGTGGGGCAGCGAAAGACTTCGTTGTTTCCAGAACATTTTACTCCGTTTCCTCCGGCTGGCGCCTGCTGTCGGCCTCTCAAAGGACGAATTCGAGTTCGCCGTCTTCCTCCTCGCTCTCTATCCCGTTGTCCTCCGGTCTCTGCCTCCACCCCCCCGCCCTCTCCCCCTTATCCCTTTCTCGCGCCCCGTACCCTTCTCTCAAAGCACTCAGTAATTCCCAGCAGCCCTCTCCTTCGAGAATCTTACGCTTGAAAATTTTCCTCTCGCGAAGATTTTCATAAGTTTCCTTGCTTTTGCGTCGCGATCTCCGGTGAAGGGTCAGAGAATTGTTCGGAATTATTTTACGATTTTTATTTCATTTATTAATATCTTTAATTTTAAAGCATTAGTATGTTAATTTTATTAAGTATAGATAATTAGCTATACATATCAGAGAAATTTGTTGCAGATATTTGCCAAAATGTTTAATTTTCTTTTTCTTTATATAATACGTCCAATTGTACAGTAATTGATAGCGAAAACTATCAGTGCGACGTGTGCGCTTGGGCTTGGCATATTTTTACATTTAAAAATTGAACAAGGATGCATGTACATATTATCTAATTTGCATTAACATTATCAATTCTCTCTTTTTACGACTCGAACGAGCAAATCTGCCATTAACTTTTAATTACGTCCGTCGTACGACAGGGTAGCCGCGTAGATGCGATTTTAATTAGAAAACTTCATGTTTATTAAATTAAAAACATCTTACATTTTAACGAGACTATCTCGGCACGGGGACTTGGATCGTTCCGCAACCTGCTGGCAGATTTCAACCGCGCACGTTGCAGTTGCAACGGCCCGGCGACCGGTGTTCATTAAGCGTATGCCGAAATGGAACGACCTTCGCCGGCTTAGCGCTTCGAGTCGCCGGTCGCGTTAAGCAACGATCAACAGATCAGACAACGCTGCCGAAATATCGAGGACCATCCTCGCGATTCATTCTCGGATTAATTCTTACCGGTACTAGCGCGGTAGCCGCACACGATACGCACGGTATGCAGTCGTATATCCGCGCACGTACTCGCACATACTCGCGCGCGCTATCATTATATGAAGAAAGTTCGCTCGGTCCGTGAAGAACAAAAGCGTCGGCAGGGGCCGTCCAATTAGCACGTAGCACTGCCTTACCGTCCTCCATCGTCGAACGGCTCTAAGACGTCTTTTCTCTGGCCGAGGATCGATAGATGTGTGTGCGTGAGCGTGTCTGTCTGTGTACATATCTTTCTGTGCGGGTCTCTCGGTGTGTGTGCATAAGCGAAGAACGGCGAAGGGTGGTAAAGAGGGTGGTGTAGCGCGGGGGCGCCGAGAAAGAGAGGGCGCGAGCCAGAGGGTCGTCGGTGCGAGAGAGGAAGAACGAGGCGAGATAGAGGCAGCGAGCGCGCGGTCCGCCCCTCGGGGGTTGATATTTAAATCTCCCCTTTTCTAATTTCTCCCCTCTCGGCCCGCGCTGCCCCCTCAGCCCGCCTCTGGTACTCCGTTCCGCTTGCCCACCCTCTTCCATCCAGCCACCCCATCCCATTCCTATCCAGCCACCCCCGGACGCCCCCTGCCCGCCTGCCTTCCCCCCGTCTCTACACCCGCCACCCACTCTCCATTTCCAAGCGGCTCCGCCAGCGCCGGCCGCCATCATGAAAATATTAAGAACTCGGGAAAATGGCCGCCCCCACCCGCGAGCTAAGGAAAAGCTGGGGTCTCTCTCGCACCCCTCTCGTGTTACCGTTCCATTCTCTTGCTCCTTTCCCTTCGTCCCTTCATCTTTCTCTCTCCCTTTTTCGCACACTCTCTTACACTTTCTCTCTCTCTCTCTCTTCTCTCGACACGAGCGTACACGCGCGTCTACGGACACGTACTACATGGACGCCGACGTCGGTGGCAAGGACTGGTGGGCCGGCGGGGCGGCGGAGGGAAGCTTGATACCGGTACCAAGGGGTAGTAGGAGTGCACCGCACCTTCGCGAAGGGGCTGCAGCCAGCCAGACTTTCCGGGCAGAAACTCGTTTTCTCACCGGCAACTTCGTTCGCCTTCGTCTCCCTCTTCCCTCCCCCTTTCCACCTCGGCAACGGCAGCTTCTTCGTTGGCGGCTCGCTCGTCGTTGGAGTTCTTCGAGTTCAGTCGTTGCACGCACGGACAATTTTGTCTGTCGTTCTTCTACGTCGATCGCTAAAAATTTATCATCTCGAATCATATGCAGCGACGCATGTCGCAGATGACTGCGTGGCTTCACGCAGATGTAGCTAATATTAATATTAATCCTTCTCCTCTAAAGGATTTCGCGTTGCCTTTTGCGAACTTTTCTACGTAACATATGTCGTTTTACATTGCACGTTTTTCCAAAAATTGAAAGTTTTGCAAGGATAATACGTTCGCTTCATAATTAATGCGATTAGTAACAGAATCTAAGGAAATGAATCTAAGAAATTGGAGGAAGTATTAAATTAAAGTTGAATCACTTTGACTAAAGAAAGCTAGAGGTTCCGAATAGATTCGTGTCATTAATAAGAAATCCGGTCTCCTCGAGCGTAGCCAGGGCACTCGGAATAAAAGATGCCCGAGGAGTATCTGGTGAGCGTTATTTTTATTTCATAGCCGCCGCTATGTGAATTGCAAAGGAGGAAGGAAGGCGCGAACGTAGAAAAGCACACGTGTCGTCCTTTCACGAAAAGAATAAAAAATGACGTCGCCCTCCGTGACTTTCGCGTGCGAGAGGCAAACGCAACCGGCGCGGTTCGGATGAATGGGGTATGAGTTTGTCCCACATTCGGGCTCGCTCTCTGCACACTCTCTTCCGGCGCGGGTGTACGCGTGCACGTGTGTGTGTATGTGTGTGCGTGTGCGTGGCGCGTGAATGCGGGCACGCGTGTGTGCGTGCGTGCGTGTGTATGTGAGAGAGCGCGAGAGTTATACCATGCGTACGTGCGTGCGTTTGCTCGTCTACGGATTACCTCGAGCCGCACATCGTGCCGCGCGACGACGACGACGTGAAACACACGTGGCCCACGTGTGTGTACATGCGCGCCGCCACTTTGCGTTCCGCGACCGAGATTAATTACGACGATCGAATTATAACTATCGTACGGCGAACGGCCGCATTTTTCAATGTGCGCGATCGCGAGATACGGCCGGCCGCGGCCGCGAAAAATCTCTCCTTCCTAACCAGTTGCAGTTAATTATTTTTAAATCGCTTTAACGCGCTTGTGCAATGAAAGTGGATTGATGCACGCCAAGCGGTGTAAATGCGCGTAATTAGTTTTTACTCACCGCGCCGCACGGTGATTTACTTGTCGCTCGTAACGGTCATTAAAAAGGTAAAATCCTGTTCTCTATTCATCGCTTTTGTTCATTCAACAAGGGCATTCGCGATTTTATTTATTTGCGCCGCGCCATGAATTTTTGCGAGCGCGTCCCTTACGGCAGTTAGAATCAATTAATATGCAAGCAACATAGAATTACTATTTGATTCAATTTAATTAACTCGATATAGAAATTCAGATTAATTTAATATTTGCTTCAATAAATATGCATCAGTGACGTCGATGCAGAAATGCAATTTCCATTATGATAAACGCAGGTAATACAGTGTGTTCCCCTATTTACATTTATATAGAACTCGTAGAAAGTACTCGCGTGAAATATCCCCGGTATATCGACGCGGCGAAATTCGCGTTACTGACGACGCCCTGTTGCGAACGGTAATCGCGCTTACAATGTCGACGTAGTAAACCCTTTTCGAGTAACGACGCGGTTCTCGACACGGGCGGGGAAGGGAGGGGGTGGAGGAAGGAGGAAACTATCGTTGGATAATCCTCCGGAGGAACGTGGGAAAGAATAAGTTGAGTATATTTCCGTAAGTATACAATCTCTTAGAAACCCGCAGTCGATCCCTTTCAGCCAGCGTCGCTGCGTAACGTCCCGGGTAATACGTCTTCGTCAACGGGCGCCATCTTGGCCACCAAAGAGGGTGAGGTGGGTCACGGGGGTGCGGCGGGGTGGTTGGGAGCGATTAAGAAAATGAAGATAGATACTATAGGATAAAGGAGCCTGGAGGAAGGCACCCGTGACGACGGCGACGAGCAGGAAAGACGCAGGGGATTGAGCGGGGGGGTGCAGGGGTTGGATGGCTGGATGGCTGGATGGCTGGCTGGCTGGCTGGCTGGCTGGGCGATCAGCAAGAAATAGCTTAGAAGAGGGCTTGATCGCGCGGAAGATTTCCGACACGTCGGTTTAATCATGCGGCATCATTCCAGGGCGCACTGCGATCAATTCCGTCCCTTCTTCGGCCGAATTTACCCCGACGTTGGCGCGCCACCGAAGATTTAGGGCTACTTCGACGCGTCATTCACGGGTGAAGCGGTTGATCGCTTTCGATCGCCACGTGTTTTAGGACACGACGTTATACGTATCGTTCATACTTATATAACGTAGGGGAGGGATAGGAATCTCAAAGTGACTGAAACGACCGGATGGATGATCGTTCAATATATTCGAGCGTTCTCTTAAAATTCATTTATTAGGAATTATTATTAGTAATTATTAGGAAAGACTATTCTTAAAATCAATTTACTTTAATGCATTGATGATTTTATTCCGAAAAGAATATTTTTAAGATTTATTATGCAAATTATATTCTAAAAACCAAAAATGTCGACAATCGATGTTGCTACAGTTTGATAGGACTGAGCACGAATTAGCGGCGTAATTACGAATCAGGGACGCGTCGGTCGATCAGCGCGGCAACGTAACTTAATCGGGTCGTCGCAATGCTCGCAATGAGCTATTCTAAAGAACGTTCCTGAGATAAGTTTGCGAAACGGCGGCGAGCTCTCGGGAGTAAACGCGTATCCGCGACGAGAGCGGAAGAAGCCGAGAGAGTTCGAGTCGCGGGGAAATATGGTTGGCTTGCCATTCATCTTTTTATGGGGCACTTAAGTGGGGTAGCCATGGCAACGCCCGTGCTATCAGGAGCAATCGTAAAATTAAGTAATGAGAAGATAAGAAAATATCATCTTGCCCGGGCTCTGTGCGACCCACCCGCCGTCCGCCGCCGTCGCCGCCGCCGCTCCCGTCGCCGCAACGATTCCGCCTTCACGCCGCCGTCCGCTCTCTTTCTCTCCTCCCCCTTTCGCGCTGCTCTCTTTCCACCCTCTTTATCCTTCTCGTTCTCTCCGCCCGCTTCCACGACAACAGTTAGAACAACCGTGGTGCCTTCGGGCGGTTACCGGCGGTTACCGGAGATGGTACCGCTGGAAGCTTGGTAAAGTGGCTCGAGGTTTCGAAGGGGGTGCGCGATAGGGGGTGGGAAGGGGGCAAAAATGGGCAAAGTTTCGTCCGACCCATCCCGGCCCGGGCGACGGAGTCGCGCGAGAATTTTCAGATAAACGAGGACATTCTGTACGAAATTATGCTGCGACATCAGCGAAGAAGTCGGCGCCGCCCCTTATACTCTCCGACAAACCAGCTTCTCGCTCTACCGAAAGGTACTTACCATTTTTCATAAAGCCGTTAGGCGAGGCACGTGTTGTGTTACGGGATGCTTTTAAGGCTGTCGTGAGTTACGCGGTCGGTCCTCCGATTATCGCGGTGGAGCTTCTACGATCGAGATATCTTTGCGATTAAATTTATGACAGTATAATGTACGTGGCTTCTTAATAAGATTGCAACATGTAAAAATTGGAAATTACTTGATTATTTTTTTATTTTTTATTTTTTTATTATCGATATAAGAAAATAGAGGAGAGTTGCTGAATATGTATAGCGGTCTCTTAAAGCGTGCTTCTTCAATATTTTATATTTTTACTTTATACAAACAACATTTAGTGACAAAGATTAAAAGTAAAAAGAAATGAGTAATGTAGACAAAAATTCAACAAGTTTTATGTTGTTTTGTGCATGCTATCGAGATTTCACAAAATCAGGTACATCTGATGTAAATTTTTCATTAACTTATATTGCTGATTGAAGTAATTGTACACTTTTATTTTAAATAATTATATTTTTATAAAAAAAACTTATTGTAGAATATTTTACATTTTTGTGTGTATATATATACATATTTCCAATTATTATATATTTACATTATATTCATATTTACAATTATTACAAAAATTATATCGATATTTTTATAAATTCTATCAAGTTTCCTAATTACCACAAATTTTACTATAAAGAAATGATACTAATGTAAGATTGATAAGTAATAATAGTAAAACTAATAATGAATTTCTACGAATAAAAATATCAAGTATACAGATGAATTTAAGCTATTTTTGTATTTCGATATAATTTATTTTTTTATTATTATTTCTTAATTATTGAATATTTGATCTCTTTTTCAATAAATTATTAATAAAATAAGAATTAACGATTCCTTATATATTTAATTACTTTAGTTCATAAATTTCATATTTTCGAAGACGGTACAATTTAAGAGATTAGAGCTACGCTTTAGGAGATCAATTTTCTAAATCACATTTTTTGCAGTATGCTACAGAAAAACTTACAACAAATTAATTTCTTATTACTGTTTGAAAAGTTTAACATATAATAATAGATCCTAACTATCAAGCTACAATTTCGAATTTTGATTTGATCCAATATAGCACAAAAATGCGAAATAAAAAAATAATTTAAGCGATAAGCATTTGACAACTCTCTCCTACACGTAACTCTATATTTATATTTTTCATGCGCGTGTTTAAATTGTGATTTCTATTATAGTAGAGATACGTACAAACTATTCGTTAAAGATATTTGGATCATCAAATTTATTACACATTCAATTACTGAAGTATGGATTAAAATTTCGTATAAATCGCCGTTCCGTAAAACAATTCATCACTTGCGAAAAGAAAGCTTACACTTTTCCGCTGATCGGATATCGCTTTGACATATCTTCGGAACGTCGATTCTGAGTGAATAAATCGCGGATGGAGAATGGGTCGCTCGCATTATCGCCGCTAACGTTCGACATTAATGTTTTTGTCGGCGGTTTGTGGTCGGGTAGTAAACAAGTGATACACCCTCTTAACCCATCCCTCTGTGCTCGCGTAGACGGGGTTGCATGCGGCTCGCCCACCTCCGCTTCGCCCATCTCTCCCCCTTTACCGCCCCTTCGGTTGAGTACCCCGTATTCGCGCCCCCGCGTCAACCGCTCTCCTCTGCCGCTTCTCTCTTTGCTCCCTCGCCGTACTCCTCTCTTTCGTCTTCACACGCGTGCACGATCTCTTTCTTCGTTCGCGCTACTTCATGAAACGCGAATGTATGCACGTTACATCGCTTCGTGGCTCCGGTCCGCGTCCTTGTACCCTTGTAACGTAATCGTTTCCACTCCAAAAAGAGGCAAAGAGAGAAGTCAGGTAGAGACACGCGTACACACACGCGTACGCTAATGGCCTCTTCAAAAATGTCATCCTCGCCCCGGCGCTACTTCGCCCGAGATCGTCTGACACTGACGGTGCGAGCCACATACCAGAATGAATTTTATCCAGCTCTTTGAGGTGCATTCAAGAGGCCAAGCGCAATTCTCGACAGAATAATTCTAGTTTCGCAATGAATCACCGATGCACAGGTCTTCAACTGATTGGAAATCCACTGAATAATCACTAAATTGAAGACGTCAGATTCTTCACAATTTAACTTCAAACGAACCAGTAAATGACTAAAGTAATTTCATTCTTCGTTTTATTTTAACCGGTTTCTTAATATGATAGATAAATTCGTAATATGATATTCAACGAAAGTACATATATAATATAAAATATTATAACGCAGTGCGAATGTTCGAAATTCCTCGACTGTGTCACACTCTGTGACATTCAAGAAACATTACGCTGGAGGGAGGGGAGGGGGAGGAGTTAATACGAGCAAAGGGTCGAAGGTTGAAAATCTGATCACGAAATCCAATAATAGGACGGGGTGGGAAATTGCCGGCCAAGCGTAGTTTCTCGAAAAGTTTTATGGGCCGAATTTTGAAAGTTCTCAAGGATGGCGGCGCACCACGGGCCCGGCGGCGGCGTCGGGGTAGGTTGGCAGAAGGGTCGGGGGTTGGTCTCGCGGAGTTTAAGAGGGTAGTTCGCGTGGCCGTAAATTTTCTCTTGCAGGATGGTTCCGGTTAGGTAACGGGGGCGAAGGAGGACGGAGGGGCCTTCGTTGGAAAGGCCGCGGGCAAACGCTCGCCTGCGCCACACACATATCTTTCCACCATCTTCTATCAATAATTCCACGCGAAACTTACCGCGAACTTGCTAGCGCGCGATAATGCAGCGCGCGTTGTCGAAAAATCGCGTCGAAGGTAAGTTCGCGCGCGATTTGCCGCCGGTTATCGTATCAATCTTGCTCCGCGATTACGAAGGAAAAAGGGAGACGGATAAGCGTAATCGGTCGTCGTAATCATAGTCGACTAATTTCCGTATACGAGCGAAATAAAATTCTACGAAACGTCAGTCATTATTGACAATAGGCATTGGTGCGAATTCAATCGAAACCACCAAGACAACGTTCGAGCGAAGAAAGGTTTCGTGGTAGAAAGGGACGCGGGGTTAATTTGCACGATCGGGCTACAAATCACCATCCGTATTTACTACCTCGTGCGGACGTCGTACGTCGGACGTGGCTGGAGCCACAAAGTCGGTCGTCTCCTGCAACCCCTTTCTGGACGGCAGCAAAACACACAACCACCCTCCCTCGCTTCCTCCCCTCCACCATTCCCCCGTTCTCTTCGTGCATGTACTTACGTACGTACGTCGCCGAGGACACTCGTCTCGTTGCACCCCATCCCCCCGTCCACCCCGCTTCTGTACCCTCCTTTGCGAGGCAGCCACGACGGCGGACGTAATATGCAGATTCGTGAAATAAATGCTCGAAAGTTTCACTATAACTCTACGCGCAAAATCTCCAGCTCGTCCTGCGACCCCCACCCCTGACCGCCACCCCCTCTTTCCTTACCGCCCCTTGTAACCACTTCAGTCTCGCTCGCCTCCACACCCACGAGAAGTGGAGCCCCGTCCCCCTTCTTGCCGTCCTTTCAGGACCATCCAGGAGCATCCGCATTATTTAGTGCTTCCGCATAGTCCGTGGAAAATGGCTGAGAAAGTTGCCGGAAAAACCGTGCGCCGCCTCGACCGTACCAAGATGGCTTCTGCATCCTCGCGACATCCACCTATTTTCTGCTCGCCAATTGCTTTTGCTGCCCTGTTAATTCGAACAATTATTTCGAAACTGTCGCGCAAACTGATACACTCTGTCCTAGATTTTACTAAATACGCTATTTGCTAAGATTATAATGCTATCTCTCGATTCGCTATCTTTTATCAATCAAAACCAACGGTAAGTTCAGTAAGAAGATGCAAAGAATTAAGTATACAAGGAAAAAATAGTTTTGCTGTAGTAGCTGAACTAGTAGTTCTAGTTATTACCGGTAAAATTCTGTAATGTGTTTTTATAACAAATGAGAATTTTTGTTATCAATTGATCTAAAATTAGTAGCTTATGTAACAGAGTTCTAAGTCTAAAAAAATTTTTTAAAAATACAAATCTCAAAGTAATTTTGTTGAGCCATCAAAATAATTGTGTAGGACGCTCTCACACTAGAATGTCAAAACTTTTTGCAATTTTGCTCATCATACTTGAGCGTTCATAATTATTTCGGCGGTCCAACAAAATTATTTTTAAGTCTGTATCTATTATAGTTAAATTTTTAGATGACAGCAAATTTATTCTTTTCGTATGTTTGACGTTCATTTTTTTGATTTACGGGTAAAGCTGTTCATTAATCTGTGCTAATGAAATGCGGAACTAGCATTAAGTATTTTGTTACGTCATGACGTACACATGATATTCGAGTGACCACAATTGAGAGTCCATTACCTTACCCGGCAGGGGTTTCAGCTTTCAAACCGAAGCTTTCACGCGGCTTGGGTAAACCGCGACGTGTCGGACGGGGCAAACTTGGCCCATTTTTCCGGCGCTCATCCACCCGCGTAAATCAGGGCGGGAAAAAAATCACCGGATTGACTCACTCGACGCTCCCCGTTCTCTCTTTCTCTCCCGCCTTTTCGCTCCTGCTCGTTCCGCGCGACCCTCGCTTTTTTTTCCTCTTTTTTTCTGTACCCGAGAGCCCTCCGATAAACGCAGCCAATAAAAATAACGAGCGGCCACCCGCACGTACCTTCCCACTCGTCTTCTCTTTTCTCTCTCCTTCTTTCTCGTGCTCTCTTTCTCTCGTGCACTCTTTCGCGTAGTGGGAGTTGCGGTAGGTAGAGGGATGTTGCTTTAAACCGCAAGCCGCCAACGAGAGGATACAGAACTCCACCGCGTGTATCCTTTCGCAATTCACCCAACCTCCCTTGCTCCCTCAATCCGCCCGTCGATGTCCCAAACTCCCGTGCACTCCGAGATCGTTTCTGCCGCTGGGTGAAAAAAAAAATTGTCGTTCGATTTTATTCCCTCCACCGCTAAATCCCAAACGCTCTCGACGTGCTGGTGGCATGCGTAACGGGATTTTATAGAACAGATTTTTTTTTTTGTTACCCATCATCCGCTTCTGATTGGATTGTCTGCGGTGCCTTGCTGAATGCATGTTTTTTTTCGGACACGAGACAGGGCGCGTAAATAAAAAAAAAAAACACATTTATTTTGATTGAAAAACGAGATAAAAATTTTATCGTTTAATATCGTATTTTACAATAAATAATGGCGAGGTTTATTTTAAACGAAACATGATTGCGATGCGCGCTAGACAAAATAAAAACAATTTTTGCATTTAGAAAATAAACGTTCTTTCATCGATGGAAATCAAGTTGTTTTTTTTTTTTGACTGCGATAATCTATCAATTTCTCGCAAAGATACGATTTCGTCAAAGTCTGATTAATAGGAATGAGAAAACGTCATTGAGCTTGCTGATGAAAGAATCATATGTTCGTACCGCGGGTGCTCTCCTTCGCTACACCACCGCTGCAACAAGTCCCTCGGGTGTGCGCGCGGACTTTTATCTCGTATTCGGCTCCGACTTCCGCGAAGTTTCCGGAGCGGATTTCGAAAAGGCTACTATGCAAAGTCCGCAATACCCACGGAGACGAACTTTTCGGCTGGAGCCGTGTACACGGGGCCACGTTAAACGCTAACACAGGGAGGACACACGTGGAGAACGGTGACGAGGATGGCAAAAGGGAAGGACGCACGTACAGTCGCACACGGGCAGGCGAGGAGCGTTCACGTACGCGTGCACACGTGCACCGGATGCAGCGGCGCCGTCTTTATAGCTCCGGAAGGCTGCTGCTGCTGCGAAATTACGTGTGAAACTCTAGTATGTTAATTAATCCGAAAAAGTATGGGTAGACTGAAGAAAATGACATTCGTTTTTTGTCATGCTTCATTGATCAATAATAATGCTCAATTTTCTTTAAATTATTGACATTTTTTTTCCTTACTGAATAACGGCACGCAGTAATTGAAAGTTACATTGAACTATCAAGCGTAAATACACGTCGGGAAACTATTAAGAAACATCTGTGCCAATCGCGTCGCGAAAATTCTCCAAGTTCTCACTGTTAAAATGTTACGAAATTCAATGTATCTATAACTGAAAAATATGCGTGTGCGTGAAATTTAGTGTACTTTCGACAACGCTAAATGCTTCTAACGTACCTCCTCGAAATTAATTTCCGTTTTACATTACATTAAATTCTGTTGCCTATTTTTAACGGTGTTTATTTCGCTGTCGCAATATTACCCTGATTAGAGATTCTGTACCGCTCACGGATGAATCGCCGAGAGTCTCGTAGCTCAGAGGAACTAATCCACGTTTGCCCATGCTGGAAGACGCCACTGGCGATGCGCGATACTGTGCGGGGAAGCGCTCACGTTTGTTTCTAGTCTCGTTTCGTCTTCCCTCGCTCTCTACTTGAGCGCGCGGCTACGGCAGCCGGCTAATCCCCGCCTAGATTAAGATAACCCCGAAAAATGTTCAGCTAAGTCGCCAACTTCGCCCGCGAGGCGCGCTTAAAACGTGAGAATTCCAGTCCCGGACCGGAGTGGCGTCGTTCTTCGTTGTCGCCGTCTTTTCCGTGAACCATTCCCTTCTTAACCGGCTTGGATACGCGCCCGTAGATTAGCCTCTTTTCATCACCACGAGCGAATTTACATCGCCCGGCATCCGTCCGGCTCCCGGCACATCGACGCGTGTTTACGCTCGCTCTGAACGACGTCGGTGTGATCGATATTCTCCGGTCTTGCGACGTCGTTACTTCTTTAGGAAACGCGCGCAACAGCCTGTGAAACGGCGTCGCGCTTCCGCGACATTGCGCGGGAGATATTTGGATGTCTTGTTAATTATAGCACTCGACGACACGTGGCCGATCGAAGCTACGCGACACGTGACTCCCCACGTCTTTCTTACTTCTATTTAAGCTAATCCATCCACCAGCGCAAAATTATTTTTAAAATATGTTAAAATTAAGTGTCAACTTGGTGCCAAAGTCTGAAATTAGGACCTCGAACCGTTTGGCACAAAAATTGAAAAAAAGGGTTAACGTTAAGCTAGCCCTCCCTTTCAACAAAAAAAATATATATTTACTATATAAACGAACAAATAAATACGTTAGAATCAAGTGCTTCAAGAAATAATGAAAATAAATAAAAAATATACGTATATTACAAAACTTAGAAGCCGGTTGCGCGGTTGGTTCACAAGAAAGAAGTCATCTTAAAAAAATTGGGTGCTCGGGCAAACTTGGTACTAAAAGATTTCTTTTTTGATATTATTTAAAGATATCAAATCGCCAAATTAAATACCCGCTCTGTTTAGCAAGTATTTCTATTTTATATCTCTTGTTTTCTGTTGATTCTCGTTAAAACAAAATGATTCATGGCGTAACGCTACTGATAAAAAATAATTGACGCCGCAATCAAGATTTTAAAAAATAAACTTGTTTGGTTTTTAGGATTTAGTAGGAAATCCTTCAATTATTTTTATTTCTTTTTTTTTTTTATTAAATAGCTATTTTTACATACGTTAACTACTCCATTAATTACGGCTTTTTCTATGATCACTTGTTACTTTAAAGTTAACATTTTATCATTAGCAGAAAAACATTTGTTTGGAAGAAATCAAATTCATACGTAAACCTCGTTAGCCACTTGTCGAAGCTCCGATTATGACTCGCGGCTTCTCGAATAGTGATGTTAAAAATAATTGGACGGAATAATAATATTGCGTGTGGCAGAGTTTATGTAGCGTTGATACGAGCTGTCTGTCGCCACCACGTGCAATACCGGTTACATCGCGGTGGCGTATTATTGGGCTGGATGCAATGAAATTACTCGTCGTATCTCCGAAGCGTGCGTCTTGGCATTGCTCTGCTAGATTGACGCACATCGCGGGGAGGATGCCGAAGAATGGGTTTGGTTACCGCGGATAAATTGAATCGACTGCGTATCATTAAATTCACGCACGTGCCGTACGTTCTAAGCGACCCGGACCTTCTTTTCCGACTCATCTATTCCGAGATTTATCCTACCTCCGCATTCCAATGCTGCTTCAAGTAACGGATAAAATACTGTTTACTTAATGCCATTTGTATAAATATGATACTGACAGGTAGGACAAGGTAGTGTACCTTCGACTAATTTTAATATTTTTTTAATGCGTAAGTTTTATTTTGTGATGTCTAAAAGTACAAAATCAATTTTAAAATATTCTTTCAAGTGCTAACATTGATATCTATTTTTTTATAAATTTAAATTGTTATTTTTTTCATATATAACGTTAGAAAAAAAATTGAATTCTTGTCGAAGGTACAACATCCATGATGTATCTTTAATCAATATATCGCTTATTTGCTGTAATAATGATATAATTTAAGAATTGTTATTTTTAAATTATCTGCAAAAAAAAACAAAATTTTGATGAAAATTTAATACACTGAGTAAAAAGTTAATGGTATTTTTACGCCTCTACAATCAGTAAATCAAATCGTTACACCGAAATCGTATTTAAAAATGATATTACAAAATTGTAATAACTCGAAATATTCAAACTGTAAAATTGTGATTTTTTTTTTTTTGTATTGTAGCCAATGAGCGATATATAAAAGGTTTACATAAAGGAAAGTTAAAATAATTTCAAAGAATATTTATATTTTTAATAATTTTAATATAAAAATGTAACTAAAAAATATGAAATTAATTTTTTTATACATTTTTTAAATATCTCTCATTTGCTGAACGATTAATTAAAAAAAAAAACACATTTTACTGTTCGAATAAAAAGTTTTAAAATAATGAGACAAAGTGCTCGTGTATGTAGTTGACAATAACAAGATAAAAGGTTAAAAAAACGAGCAAAATAAACGGTAAACAAATCACTACATATTTATTACGATGAAAGTAGCATAAAACTTTTTTTAGTTAATCTGAAAAGAAAATTGACAGGATAACAAAACTCCGTGAGTAATAATTTGAAATGAATATTAATATAAAAGTAATCTCCGAATATTAATATAAAAGAATTTCCGCGTTTCGCGCTACACCGAGTCTTCATCAGGTATTATTGAAATAAGCAGTGAAAACAGTAACGTAAATAGAAAAGTAATAACTAAGGACCTATGTATGTAGTTTTTAAAGTGACGTCTCAAATATTTTATAGCATATTTTATTCTATTTATTGTTATTAAAATAGCAGCTTATAAACCATTTTTGATAATTAACGTGCAAACTATTTTTACCTTCGCGAATACCCAATAGTAGCTTCACAGGATTAGCATGGTTAAAGGTATAACGGGTCAAAGGAGCACCACCTTCCCCTATACGTGCGATGTATATTCCGAACTAGTTTGCTCGAAGATAAAAAGATTTTCGACCGTTTCCAATCGCATCGCGGTATTCGCGCAGCAGGCAGAATTGCAATTTAGTATTAGTATTAATAATATTTGCCGCAATTAACCAGCCATACTGTAAGTAAAATTATACCATTGTTTCGGAAATATTTCATCGTAAGTATTAATGATGTTTAGCGTAATTAACCCACTACACCGCGATGGTAAATTACACGGTATGTTAATTACTGCAAACATCATTAATATTTGAAATAATATATATAATTTGCAGCGGGCATTTTTCTATCGTCTTTCTTCCGCATTAAAGAAATTACCCGCCGTCTCTTTTCTTTACTACGTAATTACTACACTCTGAATGATTTTACTATCGTAAAGTCCACTGATATTTTAAGAGACGAGACTACCGTCGGTCGCCAAGTAGCCCGTGACGCTGCATTTAGTTGATAAATTCATCGACAATGGCACCGTTCATCCATCGGGGTGCGTTGCTATCGATCGAGCCACCGTGCTTGACAACCATAATGCTCTTTCGCTCTCGTAAGTTTAATTATACCCGTCGTTCGGACAACATCGCCTCGCTCGATTAAGCGTGTCGCAAGAATCGTAAGCGCAAATGCGTCGCTATCGCACGCCACCAAACCAGGCGTCACGATAAAAACAGAGGCAGATTAAATCAAGTTACTGGCGTAAAAACTTTTTTTCTTTTTAATTTTTAGATTTGTCACGAGACTTCCGGAACGTTTGTGTCACTTCTCTTCGAAATGTAGGTATGTAATATCATGTAATGATTCTTCAAATTATATGTCTGCGGGAAATTGTTTTCTGGACGGAAAGAACGGTTTTGCTAAATACAATCTAAAAATGTAGCTGAATTATTTATAAGTCTGTAAATAATTTTATAGCACTCTCCAGTCGCGACTGCCGAAATGACAAAACCTTTTGCAGCATTGCTGCATGTTTTTAATAATTATTTTAATGATCTAACAGGATTATTGTTTTAGATCTGCGTCTTGCTAAATTTTTAAATACTTCAGTAAAGCCGTTCTTTTCGTATATTGAATTATTGAAGATGTAACTCAATTAAAAACGACAGAGAGACTTAAGGTGGATTCCACGCGAATAAGGGTTGGCGGTGGCAAAAAGAAGGTCCGAAGGCAAAGTACGGGCCGGCCGTTCTTCGGAGAGGGCCAAGCCCTCCTCGACATATGTCGCGGTAAAAAATGGCCTCGGAAAAGGGACACCCGGGGCCACCGCAAGGGCCGGACGAGTAATAAAGTAATTTTATGAAGTGGTCGCCGACGTCCGTTCTCCCGTCGCGGGGGTTGGAACGGGTGAAAAATTGCCCGGGACTCCGTCCCGGGGTTAGCGCATGGGAATATCGTAACTAAACCGCCCTTTAAGTGAAAACATACTGTCTTCGTTGCGACCCGGCATTCCCTCTTCCTGAAAAAAAAGGGGTAGAAAAAAAAGGAAGAAAACCGAGACCGGAAAGAGCAACTCCGTTCCACCGCGCAGCCGTTCGCGCAAAAAGAGTAATACGATTCCTTTCTTTACGAATTCCTCCCGTGTACGATGGCAGGAGGAGAGCTATGAATTTTTGATTAATCTCCGGAGATGAATGGCACGACGAAGTTACGGACGACAATACCGTTCGCCTTTGTCGCGGCACTCGTACATCTCGATGATTGGCGATGCTTATTAATTGTGCCATTATTGTCGAATGCGTACGGTGCGCAAAAAGATGATTGTAGGAAGTACCGATGAATGAAAGGTCAGCTTGCGTCGAGACTTTTTTTTCCTCCGCATACACCGCAAATCCAAGTGTGCACAGACAAAAAATTAGTATTAAATCAACAGTTTATTGTTTCATATATAAGCAAGAATATAAAATCTTCTTGGAAGAACTTATAACCTTAAACAGACATAATTTGCTTACATGAAGAAAAACATGTAAGCAAATTATGTCTGTTTAAGATTATAAATTCTTCCAAGAAGCTTTTATTTCCTTGCTTATTATATATGAAACAATGAATTGTTAATTTGATACTAATTTTTTTTCTGTGTGTAAAACGTGCTATCACTTTTTGTAATTTTTATGCATTAAATTAAATTTGTGCGTGTAATTTTGTTTATTTCTTGCACGCTTAAACTTGTATTAATATTAAATTACATATTTAAACGTATAAAAAAATTACACGCGCATAAATATTAATACGTAAAAATTCATAATTATACACACAAAAATACATACTTCAGCTACATTCCAAAACATCCTCTCCGAGGAAAATTTTACTCGATATAGTACAGTATAAGTACAGTTACATGTACTATGTATTTCGAGTAAAGTTTTCCTCGAAAAGGACGTTTTGGAATCTAACTTTGGATTTGCAATATAGTGATATCCCTGAGACCGAGTCGCGCTCTACGAGAAAATGATTATGATATGTAAGAAACGACAGTACACAGAAAAAAAATTAATATCAAATCAACAATCATTGTTTCGTACATAAGCAAGAATATAAATCTTCGAAAAATTTATAATCTTAAACAGACACGAGTTGCTTACATAAAGAGAAAAATTTTCTTCATGTAAGCAAACTATGTTTAAGATTGTAAATTCTTCCAAGAAGATTTTAGATTCTTGCTTATATGTATATGAAACAGTTAATTGTTGATTTGATATTAATTTTTTTCTGTATAGGGTACTTATCCCTGCCCCTTTCGCAGTCGTTCGCGACGCACTCGCGTCGCGTATCTCGTTAATCGTTTTACATCACCGCAAGATTTGTGATTTTGGGCTTACAATTGAAATGTATCGGTACTCATGCCTACTGCCGTTTCCTGTACATCGTAACCGTTGACTCGGTCTCGGGGACGACACTACATTGCAAATTCAAGTGTATATAAAATGTCGTCACTTTTTTGACGCATTTACGTACGTGTAATTTTTTTTATACGCATAGACGTGTAATTTAATATCGATACACGTTTAAGCGTTGAACAAGTGCAAAAATTGCACGCGTAAATTTAATTTAATGCATAAAAAATGCAAATGTGTAAAAGGTGACTGCACATTTTGCACACTTGGATTTGCAATGTACCTGCCAGTCACGCCATTCGTCTCTTCGCCTCTCGATACGTCCTCTTGACGCGTAGAGATCGTTGAACTCTTTGTTTTTCTCAAAATTCGTTCCGCATCTTTCTCGCGATTTAGTCGCGATTTGTCACAATTTAAACAGGATTTATTCTTATCGGCTCTAATATTAGATCGCGGAGACGCGGTGCGCGGCTTCGTTGTGGAATCTCGCTCGTGACGCGAATAAACTCGTGGAAAAGGATCGGTTTGTGTATATACGCACACTTGTGTACGTACAATTTGCAAATACGTAAATAACTTTTCATCGTTGGTAAAATATCCAGCTCCAATTGCAGCAGCGCTGATTAATTATACCGAATTGAATTTTTCTCTTCCGTCTGCACCGACTGACTCAACACGGGCATAATCCAAAATAATAATGCATTTATCCAAAAAGAGCTGACACAAATGATTAAGATTATTGTGTGTCAAATTCTAAAAATTCTTCGAAATGATCGAAATAGAACGATGGGATAACGAGATTCGTGCGACGTAATTGGGGAAACGACGCTCGGTCCGCGCGGCGAAATAATAAATCAGAAAAAGCCGCGGGAGTGGCCCGTGCTCCCTTCTTCGCCGCCAGCCGCCTTTCGGTAACTTCGTCGACTATTAGATTACACCGGAGCATCTGCAGAATCTCGGCCCGGCGCCGTTAATTTTCGTTAAAAACCAAATGCCGCGCGGATGCGAGCGCGGCGGTTCTTCCCGAACCATCCCCTTTCGGCTCACGCCAACCCCTGGCCCCCCTCCCTGCCCCTCCCGGCCACCCGCAAGGGCTGTTTTCCCGGAGATAAGTAAGCACGGTTTTACATGGTTACCCGAACATTAACGCGGTCTTCCAGACTTCCATGAAGATTTAACGTCGCCGCGTTTGTTTCGCTTAAGTCGCACCGGGAGGGCCGCGTGCGACACTCGGCCCTTTATTTCGCGAGAAAGTCGGGGACATTTCATAGAGATTCATCGGCCGCCCGGCTGCAAGGGACGCTGCTGCAAGGGAGCTCTTGGTAATTGAGGACACGATGTACTACGAGAGAAAATAGAGACGCGAGAGGTAGCGCGAACGGGCTATCGATTTACGTTGCATCGAACTGAACGAAAAATTAATCTTTGAAGAGGAAATTGCGT
Organism: Solenopsis invicta; assembly: GCF_016802725.1. Classification (NCBI taxonomy): domain Eukaryota; kingdom Metazoa; phylum Arthropoda; class Insecta; order Hymenoptera; family Formicidae; genus Solenopsis; species Solenopsis invicta. Next base: position 7,241,188 of record NC_052669.1, on the reverse strand, counting down.
GCAATCAATTTTTACAAGTGTAAACCTAATTTTTTTTTATATTCTTACATACAATTTTAATTCTTCACAAGATTTACTTTTATCCTGCATTTTTATATTTAACAATAATAATAGAGCATTGCAATACTCCTTTGATAATCTGAAACGTTTATATTACGCTCCGATCAATCGATTAGAAATTCAATGAATAAAAAAGAAACTATGATAGGGTAAATATAAATATGTAATGTAATTTAACTGTAGGCGCAAATTTTTTAATACTTCGCTTTTACAGCTATTCTTAAATATTCCTCGTCGAGGACGAGTCGCTGATCGTGTGAAGTTACCTCCTTTGCTAACGAGTTCACCCCATCTTGGGAAGATGTCGTTGCCGGTGTAATCTCTCATCCAGTGGTTCGCGTCCTCGCTGCAGTTAATTTTTAACGCAACCCTTTGCCGTTAAGCCCTAAATAAGACGCAACGTTCGCTTCGTTCAGCTACACAATGTATAACTTGATGAATTGTAAACGAGATATAAAAATTATGGGTGGATGCATTTTTAATAAGGTAACTGCTTTACTGCTTTTTCGCATCTTTGTAGGGCAAACGCGGGCTTATCCACCGTGCAGATTTCATTAGAAGCGTTTTAACAGAGTTTTAAATTTATCATCCAATTCCCTAGAGCTTTACGACCGCTCGTGTTTTACCCCCTTTACTGCAGAAATGCTATATATCCCTTTATCTCGTGCCTTTTCCGGTATACCCTTTACTCTCTCTATGGTGTTAATTCCCTCATACAACATATTAAATAAATTAGTTTCAAGGTTGACAAAAATACAAACGAATCACGGTAGTTTGTTTTACACGCGGGGCCTCCGAAGTGGAAACGAAATATAAGAATGAAAAGTGTATTTTACAGCAACGCGACATTGATGCTTGACGACTTTTAATTAAACGATTAATGAAGCTCTCGCGTTTTATCGCACGCATAATTAAGTGCAGTGCAAATATAATTACAGAGAGGACAACATCATCGAGAGATCGTTGATACTTTAACGGTTGCATGTGAAACAATGTCGAACATTCCGCATTCCTGCCGTTGCATTGAGATTGCCCTGGGGCCCTTTAAAAAAAAAAAAAGAAAAAAAACAGCGCGGCCCACTTGACACTCCACGCGCGTTCTTTCTCCCTTTCGGCGTGTACAACTTGTCCATAAACGTTTCCTGGACTAACTGGCACGTGCCGCGTGCCACCGGTACGCAAAATTTCCCGTGTCGGGTGAGCGATGCGTGCGCGCGTGTACGTGTGTATGCGCGCGTGTATCCATGTGTCCGGGTTGCCTGCCTGGTTTTTTTTTCTTTTTTTTTTTACCCACTACCGCAGCCCCGGAGTATCACCCTCCACGGGAGGGCTGCTTTTTCTAACAGGTGGTGGCCCACGGCCGCGTTTTTTTCCCTCTCTCACCCCTCCGCGCATCTGTTTTCCCGGCGTTTTTTTTTTTTTTGCTTTTTTACAGGTGCACCCATTATCCGCCGTTCTGCTTTCGCATCGGTATCCTATTCATTTTCCACGGACCGTGGCCGGCCACTCTCCCACCGACTGTCCCCGCGTCGACGCTTTTTCACTTAATTAAAGGTCATAAACTGGCCGACGCGACCGCCTTACGACGACGGCGGAAAAAAAGAGAGGTAGGAGGGAGGGGAAAAAAAGGAGGACGTACACTGTCCGCAAATTGCTCGTCTCGCTTTTTCCCCGTGGTTTTCCTCGCAGGAGGACCTTAAGTGGCATGAAAAGTTAATTACCGCGCACACGACGAGCATAAAAAGCGACAGCGTAGAAACGCACTACCGCGTAATGTCGCTGGGAGCACGAGTACGTGGGTGGGCAATAAATAAGGATACTTTTGGAACAACCAGGGTGCCTGACAGAGAGCCAATTAAATGCCAGCTATTTTTCAATATATCGTATATTGTCCTTTAAACTTTCACATGTCGCATGTCCCTCTTTGCATCGAATAAAATTTTAATATAATTTTAGATTTTACTAAAGGAAGTTATTAAATTTTAGAGAGCTGTAAAGAAAGAAAAATAATCTAATCTACCTACGATAATATCAAAAAATTCGATTGAGTACGACAAAGAGATGTCCACGTTACAACCGATGAAGAATTTAAGATCTTAGATCGAGGACGATATACGATAAAGTTGCATAAAGGCGCGGCGAACGCTAAAAGACGCTCGATAGAGGATCGCACGCGTCGGGAGAAAGTACGTCCGCCAAGATCTTATTACTTTATTGCCGCGCGGCCGTTAAGAGAAAAACGCGGCCATTGTGGAGCAGCGGACGAATCCCATTCCATTAGAACAAAGACGGGGATTACCAGCCGGGCAGATTGCACCCCCGTCGCAAATGAAATCTCGGCTGGAACTTTTTCCGCGTTTAACCTCCCCGCGCTGGAAAACGGACCCCTTCCTCCCTTCTTTCCGTCTTCGTATTCTAGCTACTGCCGCCGCCGCCGCCGCCGCCGCCGCCGCGAGATGAAAGAAAACTTTTCACTTTCCACGCCGGGTTTGCTCGCGCGGTCTCCGCAGACCACGAAATCTTCTCCGCTCGCTCGCCGGATAAAAGGCTACGAGGGGTGACACGCGGTAGGGGCGAGCGCGCTCCTTCTTTTCCGCAGGTACTTTTCTTTAACGGCGTCCGTCGGAAAAGCCAAGGGTGGAGAAGTCCGTGCGCGCGGCGGTGGGGGAGTCGAAAGGAAAAGAAGAAGAAGGGGGTAAGGAGAGTTTTTCTTTCTCTCTCTTTTCACCATCTCGGCCTCTCTCGCAAAAAGGGGTGGCAAGAGCGCGGGTACTGAAACAGGGGTGGGGGTAAGACCGGCGGTTGGCGCCCCTTAACTGCCCCTCACCGGGCAAATCAATAAAAATACGAAAGTGTTCTTCTTCGGGATACCGCTCGCGCGGACAGATCCTTTCGTTCGCCGCCTAACGGAGAGGAGAAACTGCGAACCAAGCTGAGCTTTATGCATGCAAAAGGAAATGCGCTCTTCACGAATATATACGTATATTTTATATTACACGGAAAGAACGGTTATGCCCCAGAATAAAAAATTTAGCTGAATATAGATGTGACAATAATTTTGTTAGACCATTAAGATAATTACGTAGGGAAAAGTTGCTGAATGCGTATCGATCTTGTAAAACGTACCTATTCGACATTTTACATTTTTATTTTATAGCAACATATAGTAACAGAAATAAGAAAAAATTAATAAGAAATGAGTAATGTAGATAAAAATTTTAACAAGTTTTATTTTGTTTTGTGAACATTTTTAAAAATCAAGGAAAAATTTACGTCTGATGTAAGTTTTTTTATCAACTTATATAGCTGATTAACGTAATTATGTAATTTTATTTTGAATTATACTTTTATAAAGGAAGACTTGATGTAGAATATTTTACATTTATTGTACATACACATTTACAATTGTTGTACAAGTTAAATCGATATTTTTATAAACACTATTAAGTTTTCTAATCACCATAAATGTTACTATAAAAAAAACACGACACTAATATAAGATTGATAAGCGATAATAGTAAAACTAGCAATTGCTATGAATAAGAATATCAATTATAAAAATCAATTCAAACCAGTTTTATTAATTCTTACCTTTTCATTATTGTTATTAATTATTGAATATTTAAACGCTTTTTAAATAAATTATTATTAAAATAAATATTAGTTTAATGATTCCTTAGATTTTTTTATTTATTTAGTAGGCAATTAGTTTTCTAAATTACACTTTTTGCATCATGTTATAAAAAAGCTTATAACAAATTAATTTGCTATTAATGAAAGAATTAACATGTAATAATAGATGACTGAAACATCGAGCTACAATTTTAAACTTTAATTTGCATTTGAAGCAGCACGAAATGCGAAATACAATAAAAAATAATTTAAGCTGTACGCATTTGGAAACCGTCTCCTAAGATGCTCAAGCTGTTTTCTAGAATGTGAAAAATTTTTTGCAGCATGCTTATCATGTTTGAACTTCCTTCGTAATTATTATAATTATTTACTTCACAATTAGTTTTAAATTCGTATCTACCTAAATTTTTAAATATTTCAGCAAAATCGTTTTTTTGTTATGTAACATAAAAGTCAAGAATTTCTTGAGAATAAAAACATATACAATATAGTTGATATCACTTTTTTAATCTTGATATGATAAGATACACACTTACATATCAATGAACGTGGGCAAAAGAATCAAGTATAAGATAAGAAAACGCGGACACATCTATAAATATTTTTTTCACTGTAAATAAGAATGTATTTCAAACAGAAGAATATTTTTATTGAAAAACTGATAATACATAGAACGATACCGTTTACGTTAAAATAACACAAGTATAAATTATTCGTACCTTTTTTGTTTATGTGTACATATCTACTCTCGCTAAAATGATTTACATACTACATACACTAATCTAACATAAATTGATCACATTAAACGGTCATCGGGTCAGAAAGTATTGGATTAACTAATCACGATAGAAAACTAGTTAAAAGCCTCGCTCAAGTGGTAGTCATTGTTTCTTCGTCGTCTTCTTCATCCTCAAGTGTCGTGGCATGTGTTGCTCGCAGCAAACAGCGCTCAAAGTTTGGCGGCGAGCGAGTCCCTCGGACGACCCTCGTGTCGTTTTCAAGTCGGTGCAAAGTACCTTCAAGTCGAGAATACTTGTAAGTCGAAGCATTCCGGAGAAGGCGAGGCGGCGCGAGATGTTTGACTAGCGTCTACATGCGGGTAAGAAAGTCCTCGCGATTACACGTGCCGTCTTAACACGTGTGTCCTGTAACAAGAAAAAGTAACGCGAGGATGATGGCAGTCGTCACACGATTAAAGCTAGATTGAAAGTATTATTAAATCTTAACAGCTTCGAAGATCAAGCACGTTTGAAAAAGTTTACGGAATTATTGAATTTACTTGTGAAAATTATTATTATTGTTAAAATAAAGCGTGGATTGTAGCAAATAATTTAATTTATATTTATATATTGTAGAATACTCTTCATGGCTTCAAGCGCAACGTGCTTCGTTAAGGACTGATGTAGGCGAATAAATAATTTTTGTTTCGTCATACCGAGCCACCGTCTCTTTCAGTTTCGAGGCGAGCCATGGAAAAATCCTTCCCCTTGCCGATAGAACGGGCGAGATAGCCGAGGGTGAATCTTAAAATACAACCCCTCCGAAGACTGCCGACCCTGCCACCGCGCCGCCCCCGCTCTCCCATCTCCGGTTCCTTCGGCAACCCCCTTTGCGCGTATCCCTCCCCCCTTCGCCCTTCTTGTTTCGGTGGTCGTACACCCTCGCGATCTGGCAAATCATCCGACGCTACGTTCTTTTGTTCCTTCCTCGTGCCGTGAAAGATTTTCGCCAGATGGAAAAGTCGGAATACTTGGAAGTACTCGCGAAATGCCGGCATAAATTTATTCGTAAGAACTTCAATACGGCGTGCAAATTCAGCGTTAAATAGAAAAGATTGAAGATGCATTCTGTTTAACTTAGATATCCCTTTCTTTATTCCGGGAACCTGTTTGGTTTATCATATTGAAGGTAACTATTTTCTTAGAATAAAAGTATATAACGTATCAGCGAAGAAAGATAGCTTAAAAATTGATAAAGACTGGCGCGGCCTTATCATATCTTGGAAGTGAGGATTGGCTGATGTTTGAATAAGATTGCGCTTTTACTCGTTACATAATTGTTGCCATTGACTTGTGTAATTCTTAACCGTGGCGTTGCCACGCGCGAAAATCTCAATTGGCCAGAACTTGACTTGACGTCATTAAAGAAGGGGACAAAAATCCCGGGGCCCTTTGTTCCAAGCACGCCATTTTATCACTCCTCGCCTCCGTGCCAGACGAATACACCCCTCTTTCGGCATATTTCAAGTGACAAAAAGCATCCCTTCCGAGGACTGAGATTCATTTTCTAACCGCCTCCCCCTCCCCCACTTTGTCTCGCCCCCGCGTTGCATAACCAACGTCTCGCGCATTAATTGCCCTTATTCCGTGGCAAAAAGCGAGCAATATTTTTCAGCGTCATGTTATAAGTGTTATAATCTGATTACGCCAAGTTTTATTTTAGCTTATTCTAGAGCCTCTTTGAGAAATTGATGTTGAAAAGATGCGAGTAAACGTTTCGAGTACATTGCTCTCTGTATAAAATTATATCGCGAGTTTAATTTATATAAATTCAGAAATTTTATAAATAAATGTAGCCCCAATGCTAAATTTCAAGTTAAATGTTCAAATTAAATAATAATTTCAATTCTCGCGATATTTTTATAAAGACGCGACACGTACATTACATATATGTATCGACTTACATATGTAAAGTGTATGCAATGGACATCAGAAAATCAAGCGATAATAATATACGATAATACGATCAAGTCTTGAGAAGGGATTTCTCTAATCAGTAATTCAATATAGAAACGATTTCAAACTTTGCCAGCTCATGGAAAAGATGATAAATTTGATTTCCGTTTCTTCCGAGTTCATCATGCAAGCTTCCAGGAAATGTCTCATCGATATGAAAATATATAAAAATATAATTTAATATATAATTCTAATGCAATATTATTTTCCATTTGTTCTCGTTTGTTTTTTTAGAAATTTAAAATTTTAACTTTAATTAAAACGGTAAATTTTAATCTATTTTTATATATTGTTTTCTCTTGTTTTTTCTTTCTCTCTCTTTCTCTCTCTCTCTCTCTCTCTCTTTTTCTCTTTTGCCTTCTTTCTTTTAAAAGAATTTAGAATAAATTATCTTGAAGAAATAAATGTCTAGCACGCTCAGAAAATAGAAATAGAAATAAATACAAATCGACATCGAATTATCTAATCCTCGAGCTGTTCCGTGAGCATTCTATTTTGTTGCGGTTCAATTTCTGTCGTGTATATTTTAGGTATTAAGCGAGCCATCGGCCATTTTATTCGTCTTTCATTTCCCCGAGCCGCGCGTCGAGGGTCGGGGATGAGGCGGGTGGATCCGTAGTCGAGGGTGAGTCGACGTCAGAAAAACCACCCTCGTCCAATTCAGCCATCCTTCCACCCCCGGCTTTTCCAACCCCTTTTCGCCATTCCGGTCCACTTCATGGCAGTCGATGACTGCTGGCTTGCTACGGAGAAGGGGGTGCTCTTTGAAAAAAAAAAAAAAGTAAATCCCAAGTAAAATGGCCGTGTAACGTTTCCGCTCCTTTCTCTCTCGATAGGGAAGAAGACAGAGAGAGAGAGAGAGAGAGACAGAGAGTTCATTTTCATGGAATTCAACCGGGTCAATTTATAAGACGCGATTCGGGCTTCGTCGAGAGGCGGCGTCTTTACGGAGTTCGGTTTTACTTTGAGATTAAGGGGCTTCCTCGAAACTTGCAATTTTAATTTTGCCTTAATCGCTCGTCTCGCTTAACCGTGGCGTGGATACGAGAGAAAACAAGCCTAGGTCACGACGATCCGCTCAGCAAAAATTGGTCCTATTACTTCGTTGGTAACTCTAAAATTCTAAACTCTACGATTATAAAATTTAAGAGATATCAAACATCCATATTTCGTTCAAAAATCTCTCTTAACCAGTGATAGCCGGCAGATCTTTCAGCGGCATAAATATACTTCTATGTATGATCAATTCCAATCCCGTGAAAACAAATATCTTTTTGTAATCAGCAATACGTAACGAAACGTCGAGTCGGAAAAGAGCTCGTTCGCCAGATAAATATTTAGCCTCGACGTCCGGAGCGACGTTTGAGTCACGGCACAACGACATCCTGTCGATTTCGTCAGGCGTAAGCCACGGAGGACTCTCTGTTTTCCTACAAAGAACGTGACCGGACTCGGCGACAGGATCAACGATCGCCGGCCGTAATACGCGCGAGCGTTGTCGTCCCGTCGATCCGGCAAACGACGGACGGAATCAAAGCACTACCGAAGGGAGCTTAAAGCGGCACTGTTGCGCATTCCAAGTGAAACTTTAAAGTCGATCGCACATATATACACGAAACTTGGCGCGAACTCAAATTTCGGTGAAAGCATCTCGCCGCCGCCGTCTCGCACTTTCCGACGCTCGCCGTCGCGAATTTTTGCGGCCTCTCGGCTCATCCTCGCGATCGTCTTTTCTACGTCGACGAACTGACGAACTTCGCGAGATCTTCTCACTGCGCGACGCGTGCTGAACTTGGCGAATCGATATACCCGTTGTTCCTTGGATGCGAGACTGTACGCACATGTCCGACACGGCGTAAACTCTAACTCGTCTTCGATATAGGGCGCACACTGGCCATTCCCCACCCCGTTCCACTTCTGCGGGGCCCTTTGATCGTCGCGAAAAAATCCAGAAACCCGTTTCTCAAAAGTGACCCTACCTGGCGGTAACGGAGCGCGGCCGAAGGGGAGGGAGAAACGACGTCGGAGGGACAGAAAGAGCGAGAGAGAGAGAGAGAGAGGAAGAAGGAGAGAGTAGGACGCGCGGGCCAAACGGCCCTTTCCGCATTAGCATAACCCTTACGGTTTGTCCACGTGTGCGCCGGTATGCCAGGGGGCCTGAGTAGAACTGGTCAGGTAAGTTTTTTCGCACTTTTTAATTCCCGATGACCAGATGCCCGGCCGGCCTGCCGGCTTGCGCCGTAGTAAAGGGAAGGGCGCCGCTCCTTTGGCCTGACCTCAATGAGAGATGACCTCCCCTTCTCGGCCCCGGATGACCCCATAAAAATCGCGGAACCGGTTCCCGCTTCCCCGGGATTTTTCGGACGTTTTAACGGCCGCGCGAGGAACGTACCGGGTGCGTACGAACGCGTACGATGAGGCTTCAGGTAAACGCGTTACCTCGAGCGCCGAGTCGTTACGCTTCAACGTGACCGGCATGTGTTCTTCCCTCGGTAACGTTTGGCGATACTTGCGTGAGAACCGAATAATTACATTATTTCGACATTCCTACAACTATCGTCTGGTACAATCTCGTTGGACAATATTGAATTTTTCTGATCGCAGTAACAGTTTATATAAACAAAAAGCAAACTCTGATGAAGATTTTTATCGAAATTTTCGTACGAATTGGAATACTTTTCAAAAATACTGAGAAAGTTTGCATCTTTTCTTAGAATTTTTTAGAATGTTTTTTTTTTAGAATTTCTGTATAATTTTATAACTTTTTTAGAAAATTTCTCAAACGTTTTGTACGAATCTTGGAATCTTACTTTAGAATTTCCATATATGTAAAATTTTATAAGAAAAGATGTGGACTTAATATTTCCAATTCGTACAAAAATTCTGAGGAAAATTTTCACCGGGGAAAAGAAAGAAATCGTCTCGTTTTTATCAGGTAGCCTATAAAAGATCAATGATATAGAATACAAAGTTTCAAAGTATGAATGGCGATGATATTTTTAATTATAAAGTATATAATGTATAAATCTCTTTCTTAAAATATGAGGCATGAAGGTTTAAAGAATACGCTTATATTTTCTATTTCTATTGATAATATCTTCGACGTCGTATTGAATTGAATTATTTTCATATACAAAAAGTTCAATAATTGTAGTTTGTTTCAAAATTTGATTTCGATTTCTATCATAGGTGAAAAATTGTTCTTACTGACGGTGGCAAAAAATTTTTCAGGGGTAGATAGAAATCGAAATCAAATAACTACAATTATTGAACTTCTTGTACATGAAAATAATTTGCTTCGATATGACATAAAAAATATTATCAATAGAAATAAAAAATAAGCGCATTCTTTAAACCTTCACACCATACATTTTCGAAAGAGATGTAGAGAAAAAGAATATAAAATTATATATTTAATTTACTCTTTTGCTCCCCCCCCTTCACTTTTTCTTAATCTTTAAAGTAAGATGAAACATTTTCAAAAATAACCGCAATCCATATAAGAGTTTGGAAAAGCCTATTACAAATCATAAAATACGTCATTATCGTAAAAGCGACAGCTCGCTTCGTGCGTAGATATTTTATCTACGGACTTTAGATGGACAATCGGTTTTCTCGTAAGACGTGTCCTCCGAGGTAAGGTGAGCGTACGTCGAAAGGCGGGACAGCGACGGGGAGCGCAGGTAAGATAAATCGCGCGTATCAAAAGCATCCATTTCGGTGTCAGAGACTCAAGTTTCCAGAGTTCAGGAATCTCTCGAGAGGATCGACGGGCGGCGGGGGCGGATGAGGTATGACCCGGTGAAGGTAATGGACTTAGGTACAGCGACCGCGTTGCTACAATGCGCGGCGTTACCGCGCGATGTGAAATTAAATCGATGCAATCGAACGACAACCTTCGTACGCTACCACGCTTCACGGCCGATTTAGCTTACGTCTACACGCCGCATTATCGACGGCGGTGCGTTTGCATTCACGTAAACAATCGCGCGCATTAAACTGAATCGTTGGAAAACGCGGAAACGCGATAGGAATATTTGCAGCAATAAATTTGTCTAATGAGGCGCGCGTGAAAACGAAAAAAAAATATAAAATATATATCGACAATTCTTGCGTTATTTTCTTTATTTACATTCAGATCTCGTCTGTAATTTTTTCAAGTTCAATCTTTAGTTTCGTGTTTTCAAAGTTGCGTCTCAAAGTTACTTAAAGGATTATTGTATTCGGCGCATAATTTAGCGTTTCGTTTGGCTTTGACTTGCCTTTACATATTGTAGGTGGAATCACGGCCATCGAGAAAATTTACGGCGAAAGAAATTGGAAAACGGCGAAACACTTCGCAGCTCCGTTTGCTCCGAGGGAAGAAAAAGTCGAGCCCAGGGCGGTTCTCGATTCCCCTTCCCCGGGACATGGAGCCGGTGAGAACTGACGAGGGTGGGTGGGCCAGCGCGGGGGTTGACGAAGGAAGAGAGACGGCGAAGGCGGATGGAGACGGTGGTGGAAGGAGGGCGGCATTAATTACGGTCCTTTATTATAAAAACTGAACTCCCTCCGGCCAGGAGAGAACGAAGAGAGAGGCAGATAAGGAGGGAAAAAGCCCCCAACTCTCCGACGGCTACCGCTCCCCGCGGCCCGCGTCCACCCTCTCTCGGTCCGGCCACCAATCCTTCCGACAACCCCGTGCCCCCGCCGCAGAACGTCTCCCTCTGTTCAATTTAAAATACTTAATCTGTCTTAGTCCGGAGCCGCGCGGGGTTGTCAAATGCAACTGTTGTCGCGGGCGACGACTGTCTCGCGAGAGTTACGAATACGCTCTCGATACCTTCGTCTTGAAATATCAAACGCGGAATCACGGAGTAAATGAAAAAAAAATTCTATTCTCGTAGATACAAGCGAAACGCAAGAGCGTTCCTTCTCGATTCATAAACCTGCGACGTCGTTAAGGCTAAAAGTGAAAAAAGAGCGTTCTTAATCGGACGTAACCATTATATTTTTATAAAATTTGATTTTTTTTAATAATAATGAAACAAAAATTACAAAAGAAAAGAACTTACCATAAAATTTGTATATTCTTTTTATCGTAATATAAATTAGGATATACTGTGTTTTCTTTTCTTATTGCCGTTTCTAATTCTTTATTAGAATACATTTTTTACATACGTGATAACTTGACAAATTTCTCACTTAATAAATGATGTTTCGATGTATCATAATTACACAAGGCATTACCATATATTTTCGAATGTTCTCTACGCGCAATTGCGCATCGCATTTACAGATTCGATAATCAGACGGGCACGGTGGTCGCTGCAGTTGAGAACCACCGTGGAAAATAAGAAACGGGAAAATGGCGAGGATTTTAATTTGCATCCCCCCCCGCCCCTCTCGCACCCATCCACCCATCCGACCACCCACCATCCCCGCGACTTACCACCCACCCGGCCTTGTCTTTTGCAGAGCTCGAGAGTCTAGCTACTTTCTCCGGAGGGGTGGTATAGAGAAGACAAGGGGTAAGAGCGGGCCACGGGATGGCGGCGCGCGGGGGCGAGAATAGCGGGGTCGGCGCGGGGGGCAAACGGTTGGAAATATCATAGCCGCACGCGCAGAACGAAATTACCGATTTGCCTTGGGCGTTCCTTCCTTTTTTCCGATTCTGCCGAGCTCTTCGCTCGGGTCCGCTAAGCTTCATCCTTCTCCCTTTATCCTTCTGCGTTCTTCCCCGCGGTCTCGCCTCTCTCCGGCAGACCACCCTTCTTCCAAAGCCCCGGCATAGCAAATAACTTTCATAATTCTCGATTAGAAAGTTTTCCACCTCGAACCGAGAGTGGAGAAGGGGGCATCGTCCTCTTTTTCGATCTCCGTCTCGCTTTCTTCCCACCGCCCCGTCTTCTTGGCCGCCCTCTTTCTGTTTTTCCTCTCTCCCCTTCCTCCTCCCGCGCTTTTCTTCTCGTCGAGCCCTTTCTCTCGCGGCCGAGAGCCCACCAGCCGCGTCTCAAAGAAGGGAGATGAAAATCAAAATCGACTTCGATCCGAGTTCCGAGAGCCGTCGACCCTCATTACCCTTGGAATTCATCATTCCCGATCAAACCCGCTTAAATTCGGCTTCCACGTCGTCGACGATGAATCGGATCGTGACTCGGGGAATTTTTGACGCGCGACACTTGGCCGGACGTAATGTATTTTTCACGGCGCGACGTCACCACGTAAGCAAGACGTTAATTACATTCTCGCGAGGCGAAGAGTGGATAATGATGTTTGCGAAAGCTTAGCAAAGTTGGAGCACGCGGCAATTACACGCTCGTAAACTGTTTTAACACTAGAAAGATGGGCTAGCTCGAGGTGTCCTTTCCGGTCACAATTATTCAGAAAAGAATTAAGATCGGCTTCGTAATCGTTCTCGTTTCGCGCAATAATACTTTACGCACGGAAAATCGTCAGGTCTTTTGATAAATTCTTCGCTTAGCAACGAAAACAAAAAAATTTATGTGATTTTATATACTTCTCCGAATTCAACCAGAATGTGCGCCGAATTAATTTTCGCTCATAACACAGCATGTTGAATAAGAATTAGTAATATCACTATTTATATTAAATTAAAAAAAAAAAATTGGTATATATAATACTTTGATGGCTCGTTTAACGTAAAATAATATTTACGAAATTTATAGCTTCGTATTATACGGCGCGGTTCATCATCAAATGAGGTTTGTCTAAAAGCGCACCAAAACAATGCACTTTCAGCGAGACTTGAATAAAGTTTCACAACGGCAGTTTCGAGGAGTTTGTGATCAGGACTGTACCCGCGATCTTATTGAAGGTACCGAGCAAATGGTTCCTGGCTACGGCTGTAGGGTCAGCTCGAAGGGTCACTCGACATATGGCCCAGATCCTGGTCCCGCATTACGCAGCACGAATTTAATCCCCTCCTGATTTCGGACAATTCTCGCGAACACGCCTTTTTTATTCTCGCTCTTCTTCCTCCGCTTCACGCAGCCACGAGAGAGGAGAAAAGAAAAAATAAAAAAAAAAGAGTCGTTGCCGCGTAACACAAAGAACATATATTTTTCTTAGTGAAACTTGCCTCTCGGCGATTTTTAATAGAGTCTATGAGAAATTTGTTTAACGTATAAAAATATGAATCGTTTGTTCTTCAACGTTAACGTTTAAGAATGGATCGTTTCGTTTTCACAAAGCAGATAAGAACGCTGTAAAATATTGTTTTATCAAAAGATGAATCTTGTTTAGTTTTTATCAACAACTATCGCGAAGTTGGCGAAATATTCTGCCACGTATAATTAATCTCTATCAAATAAAACTTTGCCGGACTACAAATGTAAGTTATGTACGCCGAGTTTGCATGTCGCTACACATTAAATATTGCGCCTGAATAAGTGCGCGAGTGTCAGACTCGCGAGTGGAGAAACTACGAGACAGCGACAGCGTGGAATAAAGAGAAATCGAGAAAGGGGAAGAAAGAGATCAAGGAGGCTGCCGCGCGTTGCCGGCATCTCGGCCATGGTACCCACTTCGCTTCATTAATTTCTCGCAAAGACAGTGTCAGAGTCACGGGGGTTTTCCGGCTGCAGGGGCTCCTGGGGACCCGAGGCTCCTCTCCGGTCTCTTACGGTCTGGTATTTAAATTCAAAAACGAGAGCAAGCCAACCGACTCCTTTTCTCTCTTTTCTCATCGTCCTCGTCTCGCTCGCGGCGTTTCCTAATGTTTTTCCCTCGTTTCTCATCCTTCCTTCGAAGCGAACCTCCGCGCCACACCGCCACCCTTGCACCGCCACCTCCTTCCTCCTGCCGCGGGCCCCCGCTTGTCCGCCGACAGTACCACCCTCCGGCCACCCCCCGCAGCCACCTCGTTCCACGAAGGCTCAGTCAATAAAGTATTCTAAAAAGCCCGCGCGAATAAGAGCCGTCTTACTCTCCCTCTCTCCCCCTACCGCCATCCAGCAGCCATCCTCATCCCCCTTCTCGTTTCTAGCTGGCAATCCCCTTCACCCCTGCTACTTCTTCGTTCCTGGGCCACCCCGTTCGACCCCACCGTGACGATGGGTGGCGGAGGAGGGGGAGGAGGAGGTGGAAAAATAGGGGTGGCAAAAAACGTCAATAATATCGGCAAGATGGAAGCTGCACGGATGTTTTAAGGGAGTCTTACCCCTGTGGTTTTCACTCTTGCTTGCGAATTCATCTCGCTCGCGCTTTTCATTCCGTAAGGACTTGTTCCGTATGCTTCATATCCTTTTCGCTTGCTTTCCTTTCTCATCGAGGCACAACTGCCTCTTCCTTTTAGCCTTCGTTTCTCCTCTTCTTCCTCCTCCTTCTCCTCCTCCTCCTCCTCTACCTTCTTCTTCTTCTTATTTTCCTTTTAACGCTGCCAGCAGAGAGAAAATGTTCTCTCTGGAAAATATTAATATGCCTTCACACCACTCATGGCAGCTACCACGTGTTACACAATTTTATCAGCGGGATTTGTAGTCAAGTAGCTTCATTACTTGTTGGCGCTCAATGTTTTATGTTGTATATTGGTGCGGATAATATAAATTAATTAGAATTATTTGCAAAATAAAGCGCTTCCAACATTGAAGGTACAGTAAGCCTGCTGCATCGACGCCACGTGCTAGCTGTTACGTGTTTCTTGTGGCTTCTTTCAAAGCGCTTTGTCACCAATATAACACCAACGCAAAATACTCGTTTACAGCGTAATTATCGTAAAAGCCGCTCTTGTACAGTTTACTGCAAACTTTAGTTAACATTAATAGACTTCATTCAGTTCTATTAATAATAAAGACACAATCCTTGCAAGAAGATGTACAAAACAGTGTTTTTTTTTTTTTTTTTAATTTCAATAATAAGAAGCGGATTAATTTTTTTTTTTTTTTTTTTTTTTTTTAAGCTAGGAGCCATTCTTATACTTTGCCATCATCGTAGAATTAATTCTAATTATAGAAGTAAGCTCGGCACAGGGGTTCCATTTATTCGATTTGAAATGAGTGGAGAGAGAAAGAGAGAGAAAAGCGAAGCTTGCGAGAAAAACAAAAAGGGGGAGGAAAGATGCTGAAACAACGATTGTCCTTGGAAATGAAGCTTAGTCGATCCACCCTCCGTTCGAATGTCCTAATGTAGCAGCCGTGTCGAATAATAATGGCTGTTGCCAATCCGGCAACATCATCATTTTTTTTTTTTGAGATTAAAAAATTCTCGTGTAAACTATAAAAATAAATTCTATTTTTATTATTAAAGAATTCCGACGTTATTAATAAATTGCAGTTACAAACGCTGTTTTGGTCGATCGAAAATTAATCGAATATAATTCAAAATTGATATCGGAATTGTAAAGACGCGTCAAGAAGACTCCTTTCATTTCAAATATTTTCAAACGTATTTCAAACATACTGTTCTCTATGCTATTGCATCGGGCGAATATCCATACATCTGAAAATCGAGTTGATTTTTCTGTTATACATTTGTTTAATATATCGCGTTCTCCATCATCGACCGCACGCGCGTATGTACACGCGCGCGGCGTAGTATCGTTCGGTAATTAGCGATGCTGAGAGGACGTAAGTACCTACCATCCTCCCGCACCAACACCAGTATCCACCTTCTTCCTCCTTACTGCCGCCGCCGCCGTCGTCCCCTTCCCCCCGCAACGCACCCGCTGCCACCCAATAAATGGATAGATAGATAGATACCCTTACGTACAAGGGAGCATGCAGAGGTCGCGTTCAAAAGACCAAGAGCGAGCGTCCTTATTAGGTGGTAGGCTCTCTCGCGCGTACATAGAAATCACCCTCTCGCCTCCCCGCACGTTCGACATACCGGCAGTGTCGTCGTGTGCGTGCCGTACACGTGCACGCTCACGCACGCACGCAACAAACGCCCCGACGCGCGCCACGACATACGCGTGGGAATATCATTACCTCAGTTGTGTGTTTTCCGTTAATTGCTATTATCGGCGGAACTTAGTTACAGGCTGCGTTCCCCCGTGACGCTGCTGCCGCTACTACCGGTGGAAGACCCTCAAGAACGGACCGCGTACGGGCCGATTGGCGTCTCTCTCTCGCGATATTGACAGGCATAGCTCGTAACGTGCGCGCATTCTCGAACTGGCCATTGTGTCATTAGAACATCTTTCGCTTTCCTAGCTAGACGCCGGGACAAGAAATTGCCCCGTTAATTAAGCGATTATATCGAACGCGGAACGAGACATTGAATGGCAGAACTCCCGCGGGGGACGTTGGTCAATCTAGTGGCATTTGAAGAAATGTAATGATCCAAGACGAGCTCGTTGGCGAATTGCTCCTAGAAGCATGTAACGGAGTGAAACTATAGGAGAGTTAAATCGTCCAGCAAATGAACGCACTTTGTCGCCTCTATAGCAATAAGTTTGGCGAGATGGCGAGGAGACTATGGTGATAAATTGGCTCCGCGAGCGATTATGCGTTGCATAGAGGAAATGCACGACGTATTTCCTGGCCGATGAGAGGACCGCGAGACCGGAGAAAGCCCGGCGCAGGCGATGGTGGTGCGCCTTTCTTTTATCGCCCCGACTCAGCGCTACCCTCCGTAAGAAAATTTCTCGAAGAAACGCAGGTCTTTCTCCCGCCATCGCCACCACCCCCGTCCCTCCCACCGCCATTTTCCACCCTCCTACCTCGACATCGCCGGCACCGCTGCCGCTCGTCCCTCCCCCGTCTCCGACTCTGCCCCGCGCCACCCCTCCCTCCCCCGTAGCACCCCCTGCCGCCTTGCCTCCTCTTCCGGTTCTTCCTGCGAACACAATGGAGCCCGAATCCATCTCGGACAACCTTACCACCCTCCCGCCTCCGCTACCCTTCTTTTTCTTCGTATCTCGGTGGAACAGCGTCGAGGAATAATTCCATTTTCTTGTGCGAGTACAATTTTGCTTTCAATTTATTTTCCCCCCTTTTTCCTTCCCTAGCTCGCTCTCTCGCCAACAACCGTGGATCGCCTCTCGCTTCCTCTCTTTCCCTTCTCTCTCCCTCCCTCCCTCCTCTCTACCCTCATCTCACCACCCCCTTGCCTTTTCTCGTTCTCCTTTTTCTGCTTTCTCGCTCGCGCTCCTTCTTCGCGTTAGCTTTCGTTTCTTCCACAGCGAACCTTCTTCGCCACCTCTAACCTTCGTCGGCGGAGCTCGCTGCTCCCTCCGACGTCCTCTTTCAACCTCATCTCTCTCGCCTCTGCCCTCGCGCACTTTCACCACCCTCTTCAACCTCTTCGTACAGCCTCGCTGCTGTCCGTTTCTTTTCGTTCTAAACACTCCGTTTCTCTTTCCTTCCATCGCCCTCCTTCCTCTTCCTTCAGTTCTCTGTCTATCTCTCTTCTCATCTCTTCCCTTCCGCGCTCTTTCTTTCTCCCTTAGCTTTATCCTACTGCCACCCCTCCGTCCCTCTCGCCTCGCGACGCCCTTCGGCCGTTGTAATTATTAAACATTGCGAGAGCCAGCGGCAGTAACAAGCGTTTTATAACTATACGGGGGAGGGAGCAGTCGGGGGCGTCAGCCTTTTGTTGCTCTTTCCAAGAGAAGGCACGAAGAACGTGAAATCGACGCCTCGCGAGACGTGGCCTTGAAAGAGAGAAACCTGCCCATCGCAAGAACCTTCCACGCCGACCGCGTCGTCAAAGAAGCCCGCTCCCGACGGGGGATTTCGCGTTAGGATGCGATTTATTGGAAACGCTTATTAAGAAACAAGGATAATATACCTCGGTATTTCCACAACAAAGTTATTTACATCCTTTGACCAATTTTTGACATAAAAAAATATATTGCTGCGGACGATTGCGTTGACACGAAAATTATTTCTGGAAATTGAGTCGCTAAAAAAAAAATACATTGCTGTTTTTTTTATTTTTTATATTTTTTATTCCCACACGCGTACAAAACAAAATATCTTTCTTCTGTCCACTTTGCGCGCCTACTTTATTCCACTTGCATAGAAATGAAGTTTTCGACGTCAAGTTTGGAATGTTTGGTTTTTGGGAGCTTATGCGATTCTCCGCGCAACGGAAAGCGTAGGAAACTGGCTGGTGGGTATGCCGGGTCTGATTAGCGGGCGAATCAAGCCTGGTTTCGTTTCGTGCCCGCGAGCGAGAATTTCGTGGATGATCGTTCTCGTCTCAATCTGGGTTTTAATAATTCTCCCGACTGGAGGGGACGAACGGACGCGTACAGACGTACGGAAGAATTTGGGAAGTGAGCGAAGGGTGGCGAATAATTGCTGTGGGGTCGAGAGTGCTTTTTGCAATCTGACGGAGGTGATATCAATTGAATCTTTCGCATACTTGCACGGAATGTATACGCGTCTGCTCTATTAAATTTTTAAGAAAGATTATATTTATTATAGCACAGGGGCAAACGTTTAAATCGGAAAACGTAAAAACGAGAGAAATATACATTATTTGCGTTATAAAATACTACACAAAAATATTATAACGCAAGAGAAACAGTTTTTGTTTAATATGATTTGTTGTGTGTGTATTGAACAAAAATTAATACTTGACGAATGCCACCTGTATTTATTTATTAGCGCCTGATTACGATCAGTGGCAAAACGGGACGAAACAGAATCTAATACTGGGGGATGAAATTTTTTGCAATCCGATGACCATAAACATCATAAGGGTGAAACTGAAAAAAAATGATAGCCCTCTCATCAGTTACCCCTCTCGTCGGCCACCCCTCGTGTCAGCCACCCCTCGTCGAAGTTTTTTGTAACGTGATCGAGACGCTATCTGCCGCTTCTCGTTGCAACCCTTCCGTGCCGAGTTACCGACAAGAATTATACCAAGCTGGCATCTACAGTAGCTCGGAAAAAACGTCAAAAATTTTTAATATCGACTGCGTGTATGGGAGTTCAAAATACATTCTTTATTGTATCAGGAGAAAAAAATTGTATTTGTTACAAGATATAAATCTTTTTAGAGACTAATTACACTTCCGACTACCGGATTAATGTTAAAACAGTTCTCTCTTTGTTGTTATTTGATATATTTTGAAATGCATTTTATTTATTTACACGTACACCCGTTTACAAAAAGTTGATACAATTATTTATTAAAAATAATTAAGTGTTCCGAGAAGAGATTTTTTTTTATCCCTTTTCAGCAACCTCAGTATATGTAGCTGAATAAAACAGAAAAACTGAAGCATAAATATTACTACTGAAAATGGTTGTAAATGATTGCAGAAATGAGCGAAGAACGTAAGTCGCAGCTATTAAAGGGGGATGGAAGCCAAATTTGACGAGGAAATTCGCAGATTTTCCCACATTCGAGCATTATCTGTTCAGTTCGAAAGGTTTAGGGTCACTTAATGGTCTATAAAGCGTACGAAAGCATTACCGCTCATTTCTCTTGACGATTATCATTTTTTTTTTTATTACTCGACCATTAAACTGCTCGTAAATTTTGATTCCTTTCGTTGGACCATTTTAGTTATCAGATACTCAATTCCCAATTTCCTCCTAAAAAATTCCTTCGAGTCTTATGAAGTGTATTCAGGTAGAAAATAATCATTTTTTCTAAAAACAATTTTTATACGATTAATCTCGTAATAATTATCATTGCGATAAACGCAAACATTGGAATAAATTTTTTCCGTGTTCAGTCATCGTCCATATTTTAGCACGCCGCTGATTTCACGAGGGATCAAGTAGGCCCCGCCTAAGGCCTCGATGGGCCTGTCGCGGAAGGGTGCCCACGAACGAAGGGCGTTACCGTTTCCAGATAATTCTTTAGATAATCTTTTGACTTGACGAAAAGCGGGTCGTGAAGCGGCTCACTCATCTAGTATTCATCCCGAACGTTCATCGGGAATCGGCCGCGATGATAATCGCGTTTTCTGCGCTTTCTCACGCCACGCACACACACACACACACACGTATGGAGGCGTCACGACTACGCGCGTGCATGAGTGCAGCGGGGAAATGCGACTGCGAGAACAGCGCACAAAGCATCGATAACCACGTCCTGCCTGCGCTAGTCCTCTTTGCAATTTGCCTGCTACCGTAGATTGCACCTGCACACGGTCTATTACCGTGCAAGTTCGTCCGCGGGAGTAACGCTAGCTTCAAACCTTGGTACCTCATCCTTCCCGCGATGTGCAGAGGAGGAGAAAGAGGTGAGGAAAGGGCGGCGGGGGAGGAGCGTCCCTATTATAAGTTGCGAACAAACTTTACTTATATGCTCGCGACTACCATCCGCATGCGCGCTATCTCTTTCCATTCCTACCCTGGTGCAATCATCCACGTCTCCCCCCCCCCCCCCCCTCTTCCTCGCACGTTTCCCTCTTGCATCTGTTCCGTCACGAGATACTCTTCAATTTCTTCGCCAAAGAGAAATGTGTAATTCGAGATATATCAAAAACATCATCAGCGTTTTCCGCGATTTTGAAACGCGATACCCAACGTTATAACTTTGTTTGGGAATTTTATTCCGAAGCACGTATCTACCTATTAATTGATATATATATTCTCGTTGACGCGTTCACTGGTTCTGCGATTAATTAACATATTTTATTTGACTATTTACTTTCATTTCTGTACAGTAAAAATTAATTTTGCGTATCAGAAAGTGTCGTCGATATTTTCGGTGAAATTCACGCGTGATTATAGATAGAAACTTATTTTATTGCATAAAATGGCCTTTTGAGTATTTTTTTACAGGAAACTATTGTAATCCTAGTTTGGATGCTAAATAGACATGTATTCTGCATATACACAAAAATTGAAGTTTGCTTCAGTAGTTTCTGAAAAATCATGTCAACCAGCTTGAAAAATGTATTTGTTTTTTTTTTAATTTACGTAACGTAAAAATTAGTAAATATTTAACCATATCAAAATTTGTACATATTTACTAATTATGTAAAGGTAAATAGACACAGGACAAAATAATGTGAACACCTATGAAGAAATATATTACATGTTTTATTAATAAAAGATTAATAAAAGATATTTTATTAACGTGAAAGATGGAAATCTACTCTTCATTTTTAATACATATTTTATTCTTTGTTTGAAATAAAATCGTACAACACCCAGAAAAGTTATGTTTAAATTGATGAAATTGTTTTTTTAATCTGATTTTTTTAAATTGAAGTGAAAATATCTTTCAGGAAAGTAAAAATTTATTGATTTGATTTCAAGAAATAATGTTATCAATCTTTCTTAAAGTAAATAAATTATTTATTTAAATTATTCGTGTAATTTAAACAACTAATTGTTTAATTCAAAGAATGTACTGATAGAAATGTAAGAAAGAATTTAGTTGTTCTGGTTTTTAAAAATAAGTTCTTTTTATTAAAAACAAATATTTGCGTTGCACAACTAAGCTATTTCTTTAATTCTAATAAAAGAAACTATCAAAAAAATTCTTTAAGTTAAAGGAATTTTTCTTTAACCGTATAGCAATACACAAATTTCTTTGAGTCGAATAAATATTTTTTAACTCAAAGAAACCTTTCTCTGGGTGAACGATGAATAGTTACAAACGTGATGTTGTCTCTTATTAATATATAATGTACTTTTTTTTAGGGTGTTCACATTATTTTGTCTATTGTCTGTAAAAAGTGTAGAAAAAAAATATTTGTAGCGTATTAAAAAAGAAAAATTCCAAAAACAGATAAACTTTTTCGGCTTCTAGATTAGAATATTCTGTTAAAAGGCGACAATGGCAGTTCCTCTGAGTCCACCCTGTTAACTGACCAGCAGCGACTAGTTACGTTGCCGGTAGCGGAAATGGACAGAGGGGTGTCGATGCCTCGGGGCGCTGACTGCACTGTAATAGAAAGGCGCATAGAACTTGACCGTGTGCATCTATACACCGTTTTGCACGTACACGTCCTCATCTTCTCATCACACCGTCTCTCTCTCTCTCTCTTTCTCTCTCTCTCTCTGCCTCTATATCTTACTCACTCCGACGACCTCTTGTTGCGCAAAATCTTGCCTCTAATGAGGTGTCGAATAATTGCTTATTAATGACCAACTGACCGCACGCGAGAAATTTAGTTGTATTGTCGCCGGCGCGGCTAATGACGCGACGAAGAAAAGACGCTGACCAGTGGTCACTGAACCGAGGGAGATCCCCTTTTTGTGCTGCTGATCGCGAGATTTTTTCGCCCCGATTGCCATCCGCTCGCTGTGAAATCAGGGGGCAGGGCGCGGCCGCTGCAAATTTTTATTCTCTCGCGTCTCGAATATTAAACGCCGGCCAACGCGGCGGCATTATTAAACGGCCTTTCTTCCCGTTCTGTTTAACTGAACTCTTTTTATTCAAGGTTACAATAATAATGTTCATTACGCGTAACAATAATACGAATCGGCTGGATCGGCCGTTTATTAATTCGAGCGGCCGAGCCCGAGTCAAAAAGCGAATCAAGAAGTGTGCAAGCAGCGCGCCAATATTATTGATCATACAAAAGTAATGAATCAATACATCGCGGGCAACGCGTTTTGTTTGCGGGTGGGTTGGTTACGGGCCGGGGCTGAATTATCGATAGGTAAGCAAACGGAATCCGGTTAATATTATTATTATGGTCATGATACGGTCTATAATAAATATTGAAGCCCCGGCAACAATTTAATGCATCACGTGTACGACGTGGCCCCGGTATATACGTATATACCCTGTGTCGATTTTAACACAGACGGGACTTATTCATGCGTCGTTCCGCCGAACTTGATGGAACTTAATTAAAGTTTCTTAATGAACGTCGGTAGCGCTACCCGTCGTTACCTTCCCGTCGGCGTGACGGCTCGTCGGAAGCTGTGCCGTTTTTATTCGAACGAAGGGAGAAAATCTTCCGTATGCCGCAGAAAAAGAGGGAGCAACGAGGACGACGAGAAAGGAGGGAGAGAGAAGGAAAAGAAGAGGAAAAAGAAAAAGAAACGTCGCGGCCGATACGTCCGCGATAAATCCTTTTCGTTGCGAGACATTTGAATCGAAAGGTAAATTTCGTTTGGAGGGCCGGCCCTCGTGTCGGCGCCGCATCTGCTTGTACACCCTGGACATTGTCCTGTCCCAGAAATGTTTGAAAACTGGTCTAACTGGACGTTACGCCGATTCGTCGACACCAAAGAAAGCCGCTGTCCGGCAGATCCGGTCGATCTCGTTTCGCGTCGTACCAGATGCCTCGCGAACAATGTGTCATCCCGAACGAACAATTTTCGAATTAGCGCTTTGATACTTTCAGCGTAATAAAAATCAGGGAAACGAACTCGCATCGTTCGTTGACGCAATGCTATTTTACACAAGAGCTATCTGCAGATGCTACGAATGACGTTACACGTATTTTTTAATGGGATTCATATTAATTATATCGCAGCAATTAAAATATTTTTAACGCTGAAGTAGCGTTGTCATAATAATATAATGAGAAGATAGAGATTGCCTCAAGACGATATTTATTTGATATAAATATTTAATAAAATAAGAAAAAATTAATCGTATTTTTCAATAGTTTTTCATCGCATTTTTCTAATTATAAATATAAATATCGCAATTTGGATATTTCGCTATAATCTGTGACGGGAGAGGATGCAACTTTCACACAGATGGGGCAAGAACCTCGGACCCTTTTCTGGGTCAGCGGGGCCCTCGGACTGACCCGGAACAGGTTTACGTCTTGTCTCCGTCGCTTCTTTTTTCCTTCGGCTTGCAAGTCCGAATCAGATTGACCTACAGCCGATTGTCCATCTTCCTTGGCACGCTATCCGGTGCGAAACTGGTTTTCTTTCCCACATATCCGGGGGCCGTCGGTCACTCGGGGGGAGACAAGAGTGGGGTACCACTGACCAAGTTCCTGGACGCGATTCTCGCCCTTGGTCAGTTTACGATTTTATCCCGCGTTCGACGGTTCCGCGTGCGTGAACCTTCGAAATCGTTGTCCTCGCCGGTGGCGGTCTTTACGTCGAGATATTCGAGAAAGGGTGAATCGAGGCTCAGAATACATGGACGCTTAAAGAGATTATCGGATAACTCAAAGTTTTATTAAATGAGGGTAATGTTTTTATCAATTAATTTGAAATGTTTTGTACGCTGCTTAATTTCTCTGTTGAAGAACACAAAAATATTTAAAAATCACAACGGAAGAAAAAATGTCCAATTTCTTGGAAAAGTATCTTTTAATTAGCATTTTTTTTTTCAAATTTATGACATCACATTTTTTTGATTCATATTTAAAAAAAATTCTATCTTTAAGACTTTAATTTTTTACGTAAGAAATGTATAGTTAGTGCAATTATTTGTTACGATAATCTTTGTGTCTGCGCAATATCAGTTATCGATGAGATGTATTTACCATTCGAGCACTTTTCGAACTAAAGATTAGCGATGTTAACAAATTTCTACTCGGCAGAAATTATTCCATTAAGCGAGAATAATAGCAACGCGTTCCATACGTTTATCATTGAGATTGAAGTGCGTTTGTGATAGGTGTATTAGGAATAAAGATTAAGCGCGAGCGCGAGAATGGTGTCGCTGCCCCCACCACCCTCGACTTCATCCCCTTTTCATTTCATACCAGGCCGTAAGTACGTACTTTGTACTACCCCGTAGGATCGTCAGGTTTTCCAAGTTCTCTCCCCTTTCGAGGGAAGCCACTCGAGGGCGGAGTCCCGGGTTGAAGCGGCCATACTGCCACCCCCGTCTTACCAGCCCTCTTCTAACCCCTCTGGCAAAATAAGGGATGAAAAACAGGATGAGGGCAACTGCGCTCCTACGAACGTTCAAGCAAGCCGCCTTGCTTACGAAAGCTTCGCCGTGAATTCACCCTCCACCGAGCTGATATTACCGCCCCATCGGCCGTAAATGTCAGAATTTAGAAAATCACTGGAGCGAGGTAATTAATTTTTAAGCACCTCGTAAGGGGTTCGCCTTCCCCGGCACGTTCCTCTTCATAATGAAGCAGAATTGCTCGTAACTTATGTATAACTTACACGTGCGTGCACAATTTAAAGAAAAATTTGTTTAAAGGGATGATGAGAGATCGATTCTTTTTCGATTTGTAATTACGATACAATAGATTGGACAATATACTTGCTGCGTTTTATTTTCGTAAAATTTGTCCTATAGGTATTTGCATCTTCTTTAACGGGAAGATAAGACGTGCCTTATCCACGATTGACTCAATTAGAAAGCTTTCCATCTTAGAATCGATGTTGGGGATCAAAGCGAATCGATTTCTCGTTGTAACGCGATACTCTCTTTCTCTCTCTCTCTCTTTCTCTCTCTCTCTCTCTCTTTCTCTCTCTCTCTCTCTCCCCTTGATAAGCCACTTGCGCAGCGAGCTACCCTGATGGGATCGCCCACGGCTGTCGCCTTTTTCTCAGATCCGCCAGGTTCTGCAGAAAAGCAGATCTGCCGCTTCATTTGCGTGGCTTTCGGAGGAGTTCTCGTATTCCTAGACCGTCCTCCGCGCGTTTCTGCCTCTCTCACTTCACAGACGATATTTCTCCGTAGAAGCTTCTCGTGGAGTGAATGCTCCTTAATTTCCTTTGAGCCGTTTGCTTCAGAGTAAAATCCATCCCCCTTTCCGCCATTCCCCGCCCCTCTACTCTATCCACCTTTCTAGCTGCTCCACGACGGTCCCTTACCAGCCTCGCCGTATAACCGTCCTCACCTCGACGCCGACGCCAGCTTTCTCTTTCTCTCTCTCACTCCCTCTTCCTCTCGCGCGCGTCCTAGGCAGCCGTTCCTTCTCCCTCTCAACCTTATTCTGTAATTTCGTTTACAAATGAAAGGGCCGCGAGCTACGACTTTGTACACCGGGTACGCGTCTGCAAACGTTCCAGTCCCGTGACTGCCAGGATACCCCCGCAATACCTTGAAAAGCGAGCGCCGCCGCCTGTGCTGCTTTCCTTATGTCGCTTTCTAGTACCCGATTCAGCGCAGCGGGCCTTCGAATCTCGACAAACGCCGCGCCCGCGCTTCTGCTTCTGTCACTCGTCGAAATTATTCGAGTGCCGTTGCCGGAACGTCGCGCCGCGCCGCGCGCGCCGCGCCGCGCTCACGCCGGCTGCAGAAAATATCTCGATATACGTCTCGCCTTCCAAGTACGTCCTAGTGTTTCTTAATTGTTGTTCCGTTCGCTTGAGCTACGTTCCGTCGAATGTAGAAATGAGTAAACAGCTTTAAATTTCGATTGAATTTGTACATCCAAGATCTACACATAACACATTGTTCTTTCGTAATTTTAAGGATTCTCCATTTTATTGAGAATTATTTCTAACTGTTTGAATATGGTGGATATTCTCTCCACCTTTTAACTCCAGGCAGGAATTATTTTATATATTTTTTGAACGGTTGAAGTGTTCTTTGCTCTGTCTTTCCGATCTCGAGGGCGCAACTTTCAACTTGTTCTAAATTCGCCGAGACCCCGGGCGAACTGGAGAACAAACTGTCCGGCACTTTTGCGGCGCCGGCGAAAACCTCGGCAATGTGAGATGCCCTGCACGTTCGGCACGGTATTTTAATTCGCCGAGAATGCTGGCCGACCGCCAAACGTCCGCAGAGATTTCTTAATACCCGCCACAAATGCCTGGCGTTTGTGCCTTCGTCGCACGGAGGTTGAGGGTAGTCTCTCGCGCCAGTGGTGGTACATGAATCTAGAGAGAGAGAGAGAGAGAGAAGGAGGAAAGGGAAATGGAGGAAGCAAACGATGATATCTTGTCTTATTAATTTTTTCATAATAAATTAATATTTAGATTTTCATATTAAATTTCCTAAACAAGAGTAAACGGGAAATCGAAGAAAATTTTCCCTCCCCGCGCGATAAATCGCCGATGACAGATGAATATAGAGGACGAACACGGGGAGATTTTGGAACGCGATCGCAATTCTACATTCACGTCGGAAGGGTCTATAGAATTTTCACGGTCTAACTTTAGGCATCGATACACGGCGCGAGACGGGATTGTTATCCTGCAAGAAAATACGGCTGAATTTCGTGACCCCACACCCCAGCGCCGGGATACTTATGACGCCCTCGCACGTACATAGTTGTTCGAAGCATCCTCCCTGTCTCTCTCTCTTTCTCTTTCTCTCTCGCCTTTCTAGACGCGACCCCCTTATATACCCTCAAAACAACCCGCCTCAAACCCTGCCTTCTCGCTCGCTCGCGATCTCCCCCGTTCCGTCCCCGCGGCCCCCTCGCGACTACCCCCGCTGACTTTCTGTCGTCGCTGGCTTTTGTCTTGGAGCGCGCATTGATTTCTGGGGCCAACTTCGCTTCGTTGCCGGCGTCGTTAAATTATAATCGCGAAACACCCGGCTGAAGTTGCAGACAAAGCCACTGAGGACGAGGACCTGGGCTGCAGGTTAGGACGGGCGTGCGAGGCGGGGGTGGGAAGTCGCTTGAAAATGGAAGAGGACGGCGAGGTGGATGCTTCGATGTAGGGAGAGAGTGGATACCACCCACAACTTTGGGATCCGTCGTCGATTCTCGCGGAAGGACCTCAAAGTGACTCCTCCTCGTAGCTGCAGGCTCCTTTTCATCGCCGACCCCTGTTAGAGCTGTATGCACAATGTAAACCGAAGACACGGCCTTAACGGAAGATAAAATACATCTACTCGGTCTTGTTGACGGGCTACCGACGATTCACAATTCGTTTGCGTTCATCTCGGATTGAATTTTGAAATTGTACGATGGATACCGTGCATATGAAATGATAACGAGGGATTAAAAAAGATTTTCTGACTCGATGCTTCTTTATATTAATCTGAGTTGTATTGATCTAGTCTCAAATTCGAAACGTGTAGAAAAAAATAAAAAAATTGTGTTTATGTAAATTGTAAAATCGTATTTCTGAATGTTAAAATAAAAGTAGAATTTTTTCACATCTTTCAGAGCACTTTGAAAAACACAACTATTTATCAGTGACTCGGGTAGTCTGACTCAGCAGTGTAAAACAGTCTGCGGAGGATTAAAATAACATGAATCTAAATAACGTAAAATGCAAAATTTTTTACCTCTATATATATATATATATACAAGTTTTCAATTTTGAAGAACATGCGAAAAATTAAATGAATTAATATTACTTGATAGGATAAACTCTTTGGTTACATTTTCTGAAAATGCAAATAAGATAGAAGAAAGAGATACTTATTAATCGAGTCAAGAACGTAAACAGTTTATAATATCCGTTAAAAAAAAAATTTTTTTGTGAAAAAGATCGTTGAAAGAAATTTTCTAAACAGATCCTTCACGTCGCTGATCTATTCCTCAGACATCGCGGTTGCTATTACTGCACGGATCGAGCGCGGCGGTGAAGCTGGACAAAGTTTGCGGCGTGCTGAAACTCACGTACGAATATTACGTAACTTCGGGGGTGACTAGTTCCGACGACAATTAGGGCAAAATTGTAATTTACGTATGGACCGCACTTGCCGCGGATGAAAAAGACACCGAACTCGGAATGTTCTCAGAAAATCGCGCTTGTTTCCCCTCGAATTTCGCTAATACGCTGGGAAATTCCTGCCGCTGGCATTTCTCTGGAAATTCTCCGGGACTGTTAACGCGGAGTTGCGCGCGGAGACGCGGCGAAAGACACGAGATCTCGCGAGAATACCGTGCTTCCGGTGTTCCAAGGCGCCCGTGGAACATATCGTTACGACGAGGGGTTCGGGCCCCGCTTCTTGAAACTGCCGGGGCGCCCCTTTCCCAGAGAACAAGATGCCTTAAATAAATGAAACTTCTAGTGCGTCGCGCAAGAACAGGCGGCACCGGCATATAAATTCTCTCGCACTGTAATTTCAAACTCAAACAGCAGCGCGGGGTCGACTCACCCCATTTGCGTTTCGCCATCTCGCTCGCGCCTCCGCGTCCGCGTATTTTGCCGGTTACGGGTGGTTAGGACGTCGGAGGACGTCGGGAAAGGGGTGTCGAAGGATGGCTGAGATTTCGGCGCGTCTACATCGGTGTTTGCGAGTGTGTGCCCCGCGTATATGCGCGCGTGTGTGTGCACGTTCGTCCTTGATGACAGAGAGCGCGGCGACGATAATGGTCCCGAGAAAAGGTCGCGACGTGCGTCGACTGGATATCGATGGGATTTCGAAGGTACACGCGTATATCGCGATTTAGCCGATTTGACCGACCGTTGAGTATCGCGACGAGGGTGGAGAAAGGAGAGAGGAGGATTATGATCTAAGACGTGCAGAATTGCGAGATATATCGGGTTATTGGTGGGCCCACGAGATTTGGCGAACAACCGAAAAGTGCTTCCGTAGCACGTTTGAGAATGATGTGAAGACCGGACGTGTTCGATCGTAAAATTTCTCGCACCCTCTTCGAAATTCAACGCGGTAGCCCGAGATGCACGTTTCGGGAGGTGAGAGGGCGGGCTATGGAGTAAAAGGGTGAGGGGAGAGAGAAAGAGAGACGGAAAGAGAGTCACCTCACCGCGTGCTCTTTCCGCAGCGGCATAAATTCGTGAAGGCCTCCGGCTTGGGCGCGCGAGAGCACCACTTCGCTCGCCCGCCCCGTTCCTTGCAGTAATTTCGAGCAGCCCCGCCTAATCTCGTCCTAAAATCTAATTCCGCCAACAATTTCTAAGCCGGTCCATTAAAATTCTAAGCACAGTGCCGTAGGAGGCGGCGGTCGGGCGCTCTCTTGCGCGCGGGACCAGGGGCAGGGGGAGAGGACGACGAGGAGGAAGTAAACTCGGGATGGAGTGGTACCGCCAACGGTGCGATGGACGGGGGGAGAGGCGGAGGCGGGAGGAGGGTAGATGGGTTGCGCGCCCGGGGTGGTTGCCGGGGGGGTTGGGCGGGGTGGTTGGGGTGGCTGAAACAATAAGAACGTTGCGGAGGCAGCAGCCCCAACCTTCCGCAACCCCCGCCATGCCGTAAGAACGCCGTAAAAGCTCGCCTCCGCGCGCTTTCATTGGCTGAGCCGGCGGCCAACGAGCGAGATATCGCGCAAATAGCGACGTCGTGCGCGACGAGTCGGAGAGAGAAAGAGAGAAGCCGCGGCGAAAGAGGGAGGTTTGGGCGAGGAGAGAAAGAGAATGCTCTCCGTGGTACGGCATATAAGCATTCACGGTGCAGCCGCAGTAAAGGACGCTTTTCATTGAGCCGTCTTATTGTGTCGGTCGCGCTGAACTTCCCAACAACGTTAGCGCGACTGTTTGCCCGGCTACGCCCGCTATTTTCCTTTCCTTACGAGAGAGCGCCGCGCCGTCCGCTTTTTATTCCGCCCGATCGTAATTAACGCGATTCACTTGTCGCCGACTAAGTATCTCGCGAGATGCCCTTTGAACGTACATTTTAATGTTAAGCGCTTTCTTTCATCCCTCACTATTTTTATATAAGTTTCCAATTACTTGGCGATATTATTAGGGGCCAATCAATTTCACTACTCGAGAATCTCAAGTCTTTTCATCTTCGTA
The DNA here is from genome assembly GCF_016802725.1 of Solenopsis invicta. Classification (NCBI taxonomy): domain Eukaryota; kingdom Metazoa; phylum Arthropoda; class Insecta; order Hymenoptera; family Formicidae; genus Solenopsis; species Solenopsis invicta. The sequence goes on along the minus strand of NC_052669.1, from coordinate 7,210,350 downwards.
GACTGCGAAAATTATCCTTTCAAATAATGAGAAAAAAAAGTAGACTTTTCAGAGGAATATTTTATAAATCCACACACACACACACACACAGTTCTTGATACATGTTATTTAGCAGTTTTGCAATTCCTTTTGATCGACCGTATTCTCCGCCATTAATTGATAACTACCCCGAGTACTCTCGTAGTAGTTACCTTTGGTAAATCAATTTCGCTCGACTATAACACAGCCGAGCGCGGCGGAATTTTTCCTCGAGGACGCTGATGGTCTTCGTCGTTCGGGCGATTGTATCTTGTAGCGCCGGAAAGGATAGCGCCGTGATGAGGAAGACGGAGGATGGTGAAGAGGACGATGGGAAACCTCCTTTGCGAACCTACGGGGCAAATGCAGGTTTCAGGTTGCTTCACGTGCACAATTACCGGGCACAGGATGGGCGCGGGCGGGAATGAAATTTCGTCTTGTGCAGCAGGAGCAAGCAAAGTGTGTACACCCTCTCCGTTCTGCACGGCCTGGGGAATTGAGTTTCGCCACGAGAGAGCGAGAGAGGCCTGGCGAGAGAGGAGACTTGGCGAGACGCCGGAGAAAGCGACGGAGGAATAGAGAGAGAGAGAAAGAGGGAGAGAGCGAGAGAGAAGAGATCTCCGCTCGCTGGATGGGCTGGTGTAACACTGTTATTGCCAATAATGGCACGACTATGCGCGTGCATGTCTCGCCGGCTGATCGAGAAATTGATTTACGAAAAGAAACGCCCGTCATCGAACGGCTATCGACTGCCGCAGCCGTTGTGAATACGCGATCAATTAGCGTCGACCGATTAATGCCGACGTTTCGCGGCGTTTAGAAATTCGGCGTGACGTCTGTCGAACACAGTCGAGGGATTCAAATCAATCTGGCTGGCTTTGATATTTCTCAGTGTAAAAATAATGAAAATATAAAAATCTAATACCAATAAGAAAACCAAGATCGATATGTGAACACACACATACTAATAACCAAGAAGCTTTAACTGTTATAGCTAGATTTTAAATCTACGGGAAAAAAGTAGTTGCAGCAACAAGAATCTATACGTAGTAGCTAAATTTTATTTGTGTATAGTTAAAATTAAATAAAACTATTAATTGTTTTTTTTCGATATTCATAATCTATTCTTTTAAAATCGTCCAAAATATGGTAATCTTTAGATGTCGTCAACCAATCAGAAAGCCATATTAGTATCTTGAGAGGGTCTTGAAAGACTCGACTGTTAATACTGACCTTACTGCTGATATTTCTCGTGCGATCTTAAAGATCTCATTTCTTTTTGCACAATTGCAGCATTGAAATCTAACGTCAGAGATATTAGATCGCTTTTAATCTCTTTTCGCATCTGGAGAATTGAATAAATTCTCTATGAAATTTTCTACAGCACGCATACGTTATGCGTAATATTCTCGAACGTATTAAATTTAACGCGGCAGACATGTCGGATATCCATACGCATTTGCAACATTAGAAGGATTAGGCTGCTCATTATCTTCGTCTGCTGTTGCAGAAGTCTTGTCGAAATTGCGTAGGAAACAGTTCCTTGTTTCTTCATCTTCTATCTACGGTTTCATCAGATTTACGTGAAAATTGTACAAGTGGAGGCAAATAACAGCAGTCACTTAAGCGTATGTGTATGTGCGCGCATGTATGAGTTAGAGACATGTCATCTTTATGTTAAAAGTTACCCTACGCTGATGATGCTATGAGTTTCTAATGCGCGCGTCGCGACGCCGGGCGCTTATTTTTGCGTCGCGCCGTCACTATTCATGGACTTTGCCAATCGCGCAGACAGCCGGTCGTTTGCTCGAAGTTCGACGACGCGTAATCCGCGACTCGAAGTAAATCGAATGAAGTCTCGAATTAAATACAGCCCTCTCTCTGTATTCTGGGCACGGCGAAAGGGGACGCAAGAAGACGAGAAGAGAGAGAGAGACAGAAGGTGGGTGGCAGCAAGAGGAGAAGAAGAAGGTGGAGGCGGAGAAGGAGGAGGAGGAGGAATGGAAGAAGAGGACGAGCTGACTCGGGGTGAGACGAGGCGAAGCAAGGTTCCTTGTATTTAATTACCAACTCTAAGTCTCCAGCCGGGAATGAGGCAGCTCCCACCCGGGCGTACCTCTTCTTCGCCATCCATACACCTACCTCTTGCCATCCCTTCGCACCCCCTCGAACCATCCTCGCGAGCTTTTGTCTTAAACGACGCGGAGAATGCATTGGCTGTGGCATCGCCGTGCTTCGTAGGGAAGATGGAAAAATAATAATCCATCCCAGAGTCCTCGACTTACCTTCCTGAGCCTTTTTTCGATGACTATTTTGTATTATATATTTTTTTATTTTAATGTTTTATTAATAAGATATTTATTTGTATTATCTAAGTTTTTCTTTTAAAATTACCATTTGTAGAAAATAATTTAGTTCAGTTTAGTTAAAAATATAAAATTACGTGCAAAAGAATAATAGAGTTTTTTACGGATTTGTTAGTTCTATTAGTAATTAAGTCCATTAATATTCAAGTTTTAATGAAGCGTGCCACTGATTAAACGAATTTTCATAATTATATTGTCTCAAGAAAATCATGGTTGAAAAAAAATCAACTGTTTCTTTCTTTTTTTAATCTATATTTGTAGTCAACTCGTGCACAGTCGATCAAATTGCAAGATTGCAATTTCGACTAGAACAAGTGCACCAATAATATTATAATAAAGCTCATAGTTGAACAATATTGATGCACCGGTGTGCAACGTGTTTACGGTATTCCAAACATCGACTCAAGAATTTCAATGGAAACTCTGATAATCTTCCCTACGGTTTCTCAAGAATCTGCTTTGAAGTTTAAAGTCTCCCGCGGACCGGCCGCCGTGATCGCGATAATAATTTTTCGTTCCCGGACAGCTACGGCCGCGCGACGCTGATCCGGCCTGAAAATTAGGCGGCACGTCTGGTGACATCAAAGAGCTCCCGGAGGCAGCAAAGAAGGCTTCCTGCCCCTTTTCATCCCTTAAATCCCACCCGAGCGGTATTTGCCGGGGCGACCCGGCCTCTCGCTTTCCATCATTAGAGGAAACGAGAGCGGGAAAGACACATGGGGGCGCGAGAGCGAGACGATGCCAAGCTACCCTCTATCTCAGCCACCTTCTTCCTCTCCGCGTCGCGCCGCGCCGTCCCGTCCTCATCCCGCCGCCTCTCCAGCCCGTCCTCTCCACCGCGCGTTCCGTACCCTACTCTACCCATCGTTCTCCCGGTGTGCTGGGTTCGCGCAAATATCGCCTTTCATATTCCTTCGAAGGAGCAGAAAATCGTTACGGTGCCTTTTGCGCGCGCGCTACGGGGGAAATACCTAACCGCCGCTGTCGTCGTTCCTTTTCCCGTGCACCCGGCCTCGCATTAGCCGGTCTCACCGCGCGCGGACCTCCACTCTCTGGTGGGGGTGTAAGTAAGTAAAATCTCTCCCTTCCCGCCTTTCGTACCGCCCGCTGCCGTCACCGCCGCCACCGCCGCCGCCGCCGCCGCCGCTACCGCCGCCGCCGCTCGCTCTCGTCCCCGTCTTTTGCGTCTATTTCTACTCTCTCTATCCATCTTGGTCCTCCTCTATTTCTCTTTCCGTCTCCGGCGAAGCTGCGCGAGCCTTCCACTTTCTCTCTTCGCCTTATACCTCTCCTTCGTCGAGCTCGCTCTCTCTTTCTCATCCTCCCTCGACCCTCCATCCCCCTCTCTCCCCGGGAAGCCTCAACGGGGTTGCAGAACCGCCGGAGCCCGCTATTAACCCAACCCCCTCCTTCTCGTCGCTCTTTCTCATTCCAGCGTAACCTCCCGCACGGGCCCTCACTCTCTCGCTCTTTCTCCGGGAACGGTCGCCCCCCCAATCCCTCCTACCCCCCCGCGGTACCTAAGCGCGAACAAAGATGGCGGAAAACTAAACAACTAGGCGAGGGCGCAAGGAACTCTCGCTCGCCCTTTTATCGCGACGAAATTGACCCCCATGCACATCGAAGAGGGGTGCCCGACCCTTCCTACCGAGTTTCTACACGCCGGCATCCTTCGAGAGGGTGGGCGGGAGCTGAAAACGAGGGATGGCAGGCGGTAGTTGCGGTTTCTGCGGTGTGCGGCCACCGATGGATACATTTTTTTTTTTTTTAATCGCCGATTACTTCTTGCGGCATCAATGGCTTTGGAGAATTTCGGGATTCTACGATCGTGCGCATTCTGAACAGAGAATCGAGAGCCACTTACACGTACGCGCGTTTTATCAGACTTAATCATTACTTCATAGTGGAAAAAAATATACGGATGTTACAATAAAATTAAATATGTTGTAAAATAAAATAAGAAAAATTCGATGCCACATTTTGCTGTTGGAAAGAAAATATAGATTGTGACTGGATTCAACTAAATGCTTCGTAAAAATTTTGCATATGGGATATGGAATAGAGTCGAAAGGAGCAGTTTAAAAATTTTAAGAAAATTTCTTAAAGTAACAACGGTACGGTCTAACCAGCTTATGTCTCATCACAAGTGATTTATTCGTAAGTCCGGCCGAACCGGCCGGTGTCCAAGCCTCAAAGGTCTCGTCAAGAAGGGGCCGCGCTCGGCTGTCTTGAATAAATGATGCTTAATCTTCATATCAGAAAACCGGGTGAAGCAGCCGCGTGAGACTGCAAGGAAACGCCGACGAAGGGGGATGGGGGGAGGGAGGGAGGAAGCGGTAGGATGACGGTGGGTCCCGTACACACACGTAAACGAGGTGTAGGAGGAGAGGAAGAGGATAGACTGGTGCAGTGGAAGCGAGGCTAGGGGCGCCCAGGAAATTTCTAGAAACTTCAGGTTTAGCAATTAACGTCAGAAATTAACGACGCCCGCCTGCCTCGAGCGCAAAGCGCCGGAGAAATTAGTCTCGGAAATTCTCGTAAAATTTCTCGCTCGCTCGCGGGCTCCAGCAGCCCCCGCGCTCCTTTCCACCGCCCCTCTGTACGGACCCCCATCCGACACCCCCCACGCGTCCCCTTTCCCCTCGCCGAAACGCCCACGTCTCGCTGTGTAGCTGAAGGTAACACGGTGTCGGCAGTCGAGGCGAGCGGTAACTTTCCGGAAATTTTCATTAAGCCTGACAGTAATGACGTCATCAGTCAGTCGGGGGCGACCTCATTTGGAATCGTTCGCATTCGAACCTAGCTTTCGACTTTGGGCACGACGTCCGCAAATCGTTCGCAACTGTAACCATCCGCTTGAACACGCGTCCACCGGTAGAGACCACCGTTGAACTCGCGCTGAACTCGCGCTGAATTCGCGCTGAAGAAAAATACAGTCACTTGTGAAGTCTAGACGATATAGGGTTCCGCCGAATTATTATTTACATTTTACGATATTATTTTCGACAGAGGGGGGCAGAGTCAAGTATAGAAATATATTTATTGTCTTCTCTTTAAAAAAACTATATTGTGTCCAACGAGAAATGTAGTCACAGAATTATCATTTTCGTGAACGAAGCGGAGTAGTACAATGTATACGTATGTATTCGTACTAAGGTAACAAGAGAGTAACGTTTAAACACGGTTCCCGTGGCCTGACCAAACCGGGGGAGGAAGAGGAGAGTTTCCGCTGCACATCTCCGGATCGCGCGGTCAGATTAGCAGCGGCGATTTCGATAACCCGTCCGGTGCCCGCGCGGTACGGCGCGCGCGGCGCGGCGCGGCACGATTGCCGCCATAATCCTAAGAAAACAGAGACGGCAGGAACCTTCGTCGTGTCCGGCGAAGGATGTTCGGATAGGGCGATCCAGAAGGTGCACCTGCCCGCGGACGAGCATCGATCGAGCGCCTGGACCAGCCGTGGATGAGGTCCTTTTCGACGGGGCGCGCGTTTCGGACTTATCGGTCCGGGCGGCGAACGACATATCCGTTTTCCCAAGTAATCTCGCGGCGCTTCGGGCGATTCTCAAACAATTCTATACATCTCGGAGTGTCGGAAGTGGCTGAAACCGGGATATGGGGGAAGGGAAGAGAGCACTTTCCGCAGGGGCACGACGCAGCGCGCCATAAAGAAAGAGGCAGATAGGGGAGAGAAGGAGAGGGAGAGAGAGAAGAGGCATAAAAGCAAACGAGAGATAGAGCGAATGAGACAGCCAGGAATATAGAGAAACGCCGTAAGAGAGCCCGATAGAACAAGATGGAATAAGAGACGTGGCGAGGAGAAGGAGAAGCGTATAGAAGGCGACGGTACGTGAAACACACAATACACCTTCGCGGTGGGTGGCTTATCTAAGAGTCCATGGCGTAGCCCCGGGGGTGCAGTAATAACCGGGAGGGCGGGCTGATACCGGGCTAAGAAATGATAACGGCACTCGCAAGCCAGCCACCATTTTCGAGTTATATTGCCTCGAAAGCCAAAAGCGTGGCAGGAGGGGGAGGGTGAAGAGGGTGAAGAGGGTAGGTGGGAGAGGGCGAACTGCCTCAGCTAACACACAACCTACGACCGAGCCGCACCTCTCGCTCTTCTCGCCACCACCTTTCCCGTACCTATATCCACCGTTAGTCGTTGCTGGAAATCGGGCGCTATCTGGGGCCCACCTACCCCGCCAGATATACGCGCGCGACGCTCGTTTCGAATGCCTAGAGAAACGTTTCGCCTTCGAGAGCACACCATCGACCTTCGCCGTTTCGATTCGCCCCGCGGGAATAACTTGGGGAGACACATCGGTTCCGATGCGACAACGATATTCGATTCCTTCGTGCCAGCCATGAATTTTCAGGTGGTTGCATCTTCGATGTTGCCCCGGAGTATTGCAAGGACGCTAGGGGTTGGTAATCGCATGCCGATGCGATATGTCACGCCGTTTTTTCCTAGCGCGAATTCCACTCGGATTCGACTCCGAATGCGAATCGGGTCGAACTACACCGGAATGCGGTTTGCGAGCGGTGCGATAATTTATTCAGCAGCTTCGTGGTTTACCTCGATACTGCTCGAAAAATACGGAAATGTTCTATGCGATCGACTAAGCGTGATTTAGACGACGTAACCCAATGTAGCGAATATCATACTTTTTTTTTTAAATATCTTTCAAATTAAATATAAGAAACAACAAGGTACCATTCGAGGGATAAAAATTTTTTTTTCTCGAGGCAAACGTAAATTTTCGATGACGAGATGACGGAAAGATAATCTCCTTTAGCACACGGAACGCTTATTTTCTAAATTGTATACAATCATGTCAGTTTAAAGATCAAGAGCGGGTCGACGGAGTGAACCCACCTGCGGGCGAATCGGGAGAGACAAAGCCACAACGTGACCAATCTCGCCTGTGTTGAACTGCGGCTTGAACGGATGTTTTGCATTTTGCCCCCGACGGCTAATTTATGTGAGAGAAATGCCACCCTCGTTTCACACCCTCTTGGCCGGCTGGCCGAGCGTTTTATTTTCACTTAGACCACAGAAAAGACTCTCAAATCCTGCTGTCCCGCACCGCTTTTACGATTTCCTCTTACAAATTGCAGACTTATCGCTCGATTTAGAGTCGCGCGTGAAATTTATCGAGAAAAATTGGTCAATTTCAAATTCTAAAGATTTAACTATATAAAAGAATCCTTGTAAAAAAAAATACCAATTACAACGATTCATACAATTACGCAGATGACGAGAAGTTTGAATTAAAATACATGTCAGTTTAAAAAAATAACCGAGAATTTCATTCGCTTTAACAAAAAGCGGATTATTGTTCAAAAGCTCGCGTTACATTAATTTATTACGAGTTTAATCTCGCCCGATACACACGGCGCGTATAAATATCGAATTTCAATGCGTCGGAAATTCTCCATTCATCCGGACAGTCTAAATATCATATTAAAAATGAAACGATTTTTCGCTGGAAAAAAAAAAGTGTTTCATTGTAAAGTTTTCTCTTTCGCGTAATAGAAAGATTAAAAAGATTGTAGACGAGTAATTTGAAGCGCGGTCAGGTTCGCGTGTAGTTAAAATTAATATGAGATTCACTGGCGCGCGGCGTGCTGCGTATGAGAGAGCGAGAGAGAGAGAGAGAGAGAGAAAGTGAGGGACGGGGGTATATTTAGCACAAAAAGCCTCTAATTTCCAACGAGGGTGTAAAAACGGGGTTGGCACCCGCGTAGGTATACGCGGGCCGCTTGTTGGGTCTATAAAACGCCGCTTAGCTTTTTTACCTCCTACCGCCGAGCCCCCGAAGGGGTGGTTTTAACCCCGTTAAGCTGTTTCCCATCTTTTTCCGCGTTCCTTTTTTACACGACCGGTAAATTGAGCGCGCGGACTCTTCCTCCTCTTTCCGCTTCTCTTCTGCGGCGCGTTACTCTGGACTTTTTTCTCGCTTTTTACACTCCTCGTTTACCCTTGCCTTATACTTTGCTACGAGAAATCTCGCCGAGCGGCTGCTGCGACCCAGATTTCACGTTTAAACACGTCCCACCTCTCTTTTTCCCCTTTGCGTTTATTTTTCGTTATTTTATAAGGAGCGTATAAAAGCACTTTAATTAATATGTCAGGTATAAAAGAACGAATAATTTATATATTATACCACGAATTATTATGTATTAATGTCCGAAAGGCAAGAAATTTAACATTTTGTTTAAAAGATAAAATTGACGTTTATTTCAGAAATATTTTCACAAACGCAGCATTTGTAAAAAAAAAAATGAGAAAAAATTTTCCAACTATTAAAGATTTTTATATACGGGATAAGATTAATCTTTATCTAGATAGCTGCATCTGCACTTAAAAACTATGATTGTTAATAAATATTAAGTAAACACTTTGTATTTAATAAGCGAATGGGTTCTTTCAGTGGATAAATTTATCGCCGTACGTGCTCAGCGTTGCGGTGAGTTTTCTTCGTGTTTCGGCTTCGGCTTCTTTCGAGCGACGCGGGCAGATAGGAAGTGCGAGATTAATAGACGAACAAATTAGCGCAAAGTTTGGCCGAGGTCCCCGCGTGCACCCGCGGCACTAATCCCGTGCATTAAAAGTTAACGTCGGGCTGGTACAGCCCGTGTGTCCTCCTGGCATTAGATTTCTGAGTTTCCCTGGCCGAGTTAGGGCAACACCAGATCTGCGTTTCAACTGGAAACTACGTTAGGGACAGATTCGAACCGATCCCACGCCAAGTGCTCGCGCGAGCGCCCGTACATGTGCACTGGACCTGATGCTGCATATGTGTGCGTGTGTGCGAATATTTTGTGTGGTGCGCGCGCGCGCGCGCGTGTGTGTGTGTGTGTGTATGTATGCTTGTCCACGTTGCCGGCCGAACCGAGCATGAGGAGACCGATTCGCCGCTGAAAAATATTGCTTCACGCAGTCAAACGAAACTACCGGTTGATCCGCCGGCTCAGTTCGCGAAAGTAAAATATTTGTCGGGATGATCCCGTGTTTGATTCCCACGTAAATGTCCGTCCGTACATTCCGTGTACTTGTTTTTTCAACATCGCTGGTTAAACCTTTTCCAATTAGGAAGGATGTCCGAGCGAATGTGAGCACTCTGTTAATTTAACTTTAGCTAAATGAGAACGTTGTTTCTCTGTAGAAAAAAAAAAAGTGAGATCTTGTTATTAATCTCGCGTGAAAAATTAAGTATTATCTGAGACGCACAGGCGATGAAAGAATGTTAAATTTGGGTGAATTTCAGCTATCTTGCTTTACGCGCGTTGTTATTTTGACGCTTTATCTAAGGTGCCGCTCGCCATTGTAGCCGACTATCCCGCCAGGTTAGGTGTGAGTAAGAAACTACCCTCAACATTAATCAACCGTCATCTTTGCCGGAAACCAACCAACCCTTCCCTATCGCCTCGGCCCCTCGTGTTTTTCCTCCTCGCCAGCCTTCCCTTAATAATCCTACTCTTCATTACGTTTCTAAAGAAAGAGTCAGAGAATAATGTTTTTTCTAAAAATTATATTTCGGCGAATATAATTAATTCGTATATATTTCTCACGTACAAAGTATATTTGAGAATTATCGTTACTTTATAAACTAATGAAGCTTTAACTTTTTATCAAGAAATAAAAGCAATAGAAAAATCATTAAAGAGTTATTAAGTGAAAGATCTTTAATGATGTATCTGACATACAGTATCTGCAAAGTAATTAAAATTGGTTAAATAAACTATATACATACGAAAGTTGTGTGAATAAGATTTTTATTTAATAACATATTTTTATATTATTCACTCTATTTCTTGTTAAAAATTAAATTATTTTTTGCAACATTAAGAAAAGACTCAATTTTTTGTGTAAGTACGTTAAGTATTCAAAATGACTTATACAAAGTTTTATTGTGTGATTGTCTGTTGAATTATTTTGTAAATAAATAAATTTTGTTTATTTTACTGCTCTCTGCATCACAATGAAGCTTTACGTAAATCATCTTGAATGTTTAAAGCACTTAAACGAAAAGATTTCTTCATTATTTCTTATTTCTACCTCTTATTGAAATAATCTTTTATTCAGATAAAAAATTGTCGCCAATTTTCTTCTCCTATTTTCAAATCCAATATAAAACAATTGGTAATTTTTTCGTAATTTTCTTAATGTTTTGAGAAATGTTCTATACATTCTTAAATGTGTAATTGTCATATATACATATGACAGTTGAAAGAAGAATTGTTTTGCTGAAGTATCTAAAAGTTTAACTAGATACAGATCTCTAAAATAATTTTGTTGAACCATGAAAATAATTTATAAGGGAAGTTCAAGCACGATAAGTAACGCTGCTAAAAATTTTTAGAATGTGACAACATCTTACGCAATTATTTCGACGGTTTAACAAAATTATTTTCAGATCCTTACTCACAGATAAATGTATAGATTCTTCAACAAAATCGTTCTTTCCGAATAAAAGTTATTTTTAAAAATTGTTTATAAATTGATCAATATGGAGTGGAATAGAATTTAATGTTGTACAACGTGAAATATTAGTATGAAAGTCAGAATGCGACAAGGATGCATTAAGGATCAAGGAGGTGATCTTCCGCTCTTCTTCGGAAAAGCGTCGATCGTTCCCCCAAGACGACACCAAGGATCAATCGGACGGGCAGGCGGGTGGAAGTAAGGATGCCTTGAATAATGACTCGGTTGGCATGCGAGGGGATGGGGTTTGCCAGTCGGGTGCGCCATCTTGCCTCGGCTCTCTACTTATAATTATTGATGTGGCCCGAACTTTATATAAACTCGAAACTCGTCTCCCTCGCACCGTCGGTTCGCCACCACCACCGCCACCTTCACCGTTACTACTACTATTACTACTACTAGTACTACTGCTACTACTACACGCCACGCGAAGAGAGCGGCACCAGCATCAGCAACCTGGAACCATCTCCACGCGGCGGGTAGAACCAACCCCCTGAGCCCCGGCCATCCCCTTCCTCCCTGTTCCCCTCCCCTCTTCGCTCTCCAACCAGGCGGCAGGAGGAAATTGTTGGAGTTTTCAAAGTCTGACGTGCAGGATATTATGAACGAGGGTATGGCGTCGTTGAGGAGGTGGAGAAGGTGGTGGAGTAGTAACCGGGGGTGCCTCCAGAGGGCTGGCGGGGACCGGGGCACGGCGGGAGACCGGCGGTTGGGCGAAGGGGTGACGGTGGTGCGGCAGTACCCAGGCAAAACTACCCGCCTCGGCTCACTCTTCTGCCTCCAGAACCACCCACCAGCCCATTCGTCTAGCTTAAACTATATTCCGACCTAACCTTCGCGCGTAGGGTACCTTCCTTCTCCGCCAACCCTACCTACCATCTGACAGCCGGGCGATACTTGCTCGAAGGCGATGCGCCGCCGATGCTTTTCGCACCCTTGTCGCTTTCCTACACCCCTTCCCCTCTTCCCCCTCCCTTTTCCTCCTCCTCCTTCATTTTCCACCCGCTCGTCCTCTTTCCATCGCGCTTTCCGTTTCCTATTCTCTATTTTTACGCCAGGCTCATCCGGATGTCACGGGCGCGAGCGCGAACTAAAATCGGAACAGCGCAACGGAAGTGGGGAAGGTTACGGCTCGTGTTGACGTATGTTTTGTATTCATTGTCCGTGTGTTATTTTAGGTTAAATGTCTGTTTTCCCGCGTCGAGGGTGTACCTGCATCGTCGCCTCGCACCGTGCTGCCTCATGAATCCGTTCTTTCGCACCGCGCTGTTATGTTCCTTCCAGGCTCGTCCGGAAATCTCAAAATTGAGGATATCATTTTACGTGAATAAAGACAGAGAAAAAAACGTGTAAATTTCCGTTTGCAATTTAATGAAAATCAACTGAGATTTTATAGTCGGCTAAGAAGCAGAGGGAAACTTAAAAACTTGAGGCTTGAGAATATTATACATTTGCGAAGCGTAACAAACTAAATTATTTGTCGCATTGATAATGTGGAAAATGATGCATAACGATGCATAACGTTCGTCTGGCTCGTCTTCATAGTTAATTTCGTGTTGTCTGTTAATGATGACGAGATATTAATATTATTGATAAAAGAATAAGATGTAGGTAGTCCGATACGTTCAACCAAACGTTGATTTAACAATTGTTTAGTTCCAGAAAAAAATGGTATATTTTATTAATTTGTTATCAATAAAATGTTTTAATCAAGAATTAGTATTATTGATAAAAAGATAAGATGTAGGAAATATTAATCCTGGGTGTTTTGACCTTTCGACAGAAATAGTTAAGTGCGTCTACTGCATCGAAATAGATGTCAAAATTTCGTTAATACATTAAAGTTTCATTGTTGACTGTGTTACATTTAGGAAAAAAATTTGTTGAAAAACAAGAATATTTAGTCCGATACGTTCAATTAAATATTGGTCTAACAATTATTTAGTTTTACACGAAGAAACTTCTAATTAAACCAACTCGATATTGAGTTGAACGTGTTGAACTAAATATTTTAATTTTTCGATACATTTTTTTCAGTGTAGCATCGTCACACCATCAGATTTATCGAAGAAATATAAAAATATTACATTCTCTCTGTTTGCAATGCTTTCCTTTCATTTGCTATTGAAGCTGGCATTTCGAACGGGTGAAAACTAAGTTCAACAATCGTGACATTTCATTTCTTCGCATCTTCCGAGCGTTACGGTGGCGCATAACTCGTCGAGGTTGCGGAAACTTTTTGGATAGACGATTCGTCGCGTGAAGTGTCACACTGACGGCGGAATATAGCCAAAGCACGTGTACGAGTATATTGTGGAGGGAGGTAGGGTGGGGTATGAGTGCATGGTATATCTATACAGTGTCTACAGGGGGTAGAAGTATAAGCTTTCCTCTCGCAAATGAGGTAATATATATACAAAAGCTAATACGACCGAAAGTTGCCAACTTGGATGAGTCTCTCCTCTGCCCCCCCCCCCTACCCGCCGCTTCTCCTTCCCCGCGCGCGGACTACCTCCTCTAAATATTTTAAAGGATCGTGACACTCAGGTCTATGAGTTGCCGTCCTCGGGGAGGGACGCTTGAAACTCGAAAGGTCGTCGGAGCGAAGAACAAAAATATCGTGAACTGTGACATTTCGTTTTGTAATCTTTCAAATTGCGCGCGAACCAACTACGTTCTTAAAAAGGCAAAGATTGAAAAAAATGCGCTAATGAAAGAAGGTTGAAAAAAACGTGAGTTTATTGCTATTATTGTTTCCAACGAAGCTGAAATCGCGTATTATTATCCTGATGTAAGATTCACGAAATATGAGTAATCTCATCTGTCGGATCCAAGCGAGTGCGATCAAAGTAAATTAAATTGCCGAGGGTGAGACTTATGCTCGCGTTACCATGTTTAGAATACGCCGTCGGTCAAAAAAGAGCCGGCTTTAAGCAGATAAATTATGCGAGGCACGCCTTGCGAGCCAATTGAAATTACTGCGCCGAGAAACGCGGGAAGACATAGTGGCTAGGTAAGTAAGAGTAACGGGGAGAAATGTTTCGAGGAGAGAAATCCACGTTCTCCAAAATGGCGCTGAATGGGCGCAATAAAACCGAAGGCTGTATTTTATCGGATACGTTAACAGCTTCGTAAATCAGAGCCCGGACCATTTCAGGTTTAATGCGGCGCGTATCGTCGAACAATTTAAGACGACGGCCCGCCGTAGTTCGGTCTTGGGTACGAAAATCGAAACCCGTGGAAGAAGTGTGTTTAAAAGTACTCTTTACAATTTCATTGCCAGCTTACCGTTAAATGCCTCTCGAGATTGCGCATAATAAATTAGTCACGGCTACCTCTAATCAATTCCATTCTTACATTCCTCGCGAAACGTACGTTTTGCTAAGAGAAATGAGATATACGTAACTTTCCCGTGTACAACGACGCAGCGTAACTATGCAGATTGCAGCAAGAAGCCCCCCCGCCAGACATAGCAATGCATTATTAACAACCGCAGCGGCGAGAGTTGATCGATCCATCTCGATCGTCAAGCTCTGGAGTATTCAGCGCGAAGCAGCTTTTGTCGCTGTCGAGGACGATCCCGTGTCTCTCGCACCCCTAGTAAGACTGGAAACTACGGGATCGTCGTCTCGCCGGGAGGCTCTTCCCGGCCGCGCTTCTTTCACAATCAACGAGATTGAGAGCTTAGCGGTCGAAGTTAGATCAAACAAACGCGCGCGAGTTGAGTCGCGCGAATCGCGAATTCGCCCGAGTCCGGGAGAACGAAAGCGGAGAGATGTGGAGCATAATCTAGCTGCCTGTTTGAGGAGAACTGGCACCGACTGCAAGTTAGAACAAACTCCCGGCAACATACTCTCCGGGAGACGCCGTCGTAGCCGGCAACCAATCCGCCAACGTCGCGACCAAACCACCCAACCTTGCACCCTCTTCCTCTCAGACGTATCCTTTCGGACGTTGCCTAATTGAATAAAATAATATCGGTCGCGGTAAGCGTAAACGCACGTGGGTAGCCACAGGTGAAGAAGGGAGCCGCCGCGTTTTTGTTCGCGATGCGAAGTGCATCCGCGGACAGTCGCTCCACCCCTCAATTTTGCATACTCGACTTGAATAGAGAAGCGAAACGTTGAAAATTTTAGATCGAGCCCCCGAAACTTTCAGATTATTTATATCTGGTCAGTGACCAGCAATGAAATATTCATGACAATGAATCCTGTCCCATTGTTTCCCTCTGTCTGTAAGTATCCGCGCGATTTATGCAACGTGAAGCTCGCACAGGACCCAGCGATATTATAGCAGGTCTGTCATTTTCAAGTGTACACGTTGTAATATTTTTCGCTTAATGTATAAAAGCGAGTTTGATTTTGCAAAACGCAGTGTTCGGACATATTTCTAACGCAATTGTCAGACGTTTAATGAAGCAAAAACTTGTACAGTAAAAATAATTTATATTGTTAGCCGAATTTCGGTATTCCGGTACGTGGCGGTACTCTGCCAACATCGAGATTGGCGATCAATCCAATGTTACGACTACCGGCATTTTCCCCTCGCTCGCGTATCGCTAGCAATTAGATAAAGCAATATCCTGTGAGAGTAAATAGAAATAGAATTACCACAATTAATTCAAGCACGCGTTGAGAGCAGAGTTTAGAGAATCTACTTGACAATTTCAGATTCCGAGACGATCAAAGTTATTAATTCAAGTTAAACGTGTATTGATCAGCGTTTACCATAAAGTGTTTTTGTTTTTGTTTTTTTTTTTTAATTGAGAGTTAAATTAATAAACTTGCAATTATGATATCGTCATTTATCATTCTAGCCTGAAATATTTGATAAATGTTTAATTCGTGTTTAGTGTACAGATTTTTGATTTCTTTATTTTTTCCTCACACTAAATCGTCTCTTCAAATAAAAAATCGCTGAATAAAAGGAAATTTTAAGTAACTTTTTTCCAATGTAAACTGACAAATCGCAGAATAAAAAATACAATTAGAAAATTGAATTTTTCTGAGCTTTAGCTTAATATGAAATTATAATATTTAATTTAATATATTGCTCCAAGTTATTAGAGATAGAATGTTTTTTTGCCGGTGACCGAATCAGGAAGATAGAGGCAGCGAAACTGATGGCTCATGAATATTCATTTCTTGCCGGTTTCTTACAGGTCGACGGGGGTGAGCACAGAGCGGTGCAGCCAGGGCTGTACTTTTAAGCACGGGAGTGGGGGTTCTGGATCAATGCCGAGACCACGCCTCCTTCGTCTTACATCTTGCACCCCGTGTCTCCCCCCCAGCACCGTGGGCACCTTCCTTTCCTTTTGCTTTTCCACCCTCTTCCCTATCTTCATACCTCGCGGAAAATCCGCCCCGGACGCGCAGATACGTATATTATAGACAATAAAAATTATACGACATATAAACTTTTTACTGTTAACATGAAATTAAAGAGAAATAGTAAGAAAAATGCATATTAGCGGGTCTTGGATTGAGATAGAAAAAACAATGTCGAAACTCGGTTAACAATATAATTGAGTAAGTGTGATAACGTACGTTTGTAGAAATATATTTAAATATGTTTCTTATATAATTCAATATATATTGTATAATAGTTATGTATGTAATGTATTTTTTTAGAATTATTGAGAAGGCAAAGGTACACAAATAAAAAATTTTTCCTGACAAAGGTACCCGAACGTCCTATTTTCCTTACATCTGCGCGAATTTATATCTGATGCATCATTTATCATCGCAATTTGTAGTGAATTCAGCGGATGTGCACTGACTCTGTTGCAAAGCTGCCTTGAATTATTTATATCTTTATATAAGTAATATTTTACACGACATCAGCAACTTATTTTCGACTATTTTTTTTTTCTTTATTTGATTTAATAATTTACTCTCTATTGTTTCCGTTATTCGTCTCTAACAAGTTATTTAACAAGCGTTTTATGATCTGCGTTTTCAATTTTTCAATATTGCTTGATGTCATCAACTAATAAAAAAAGCTGTCAAAAGTTTCAACGTAAAAAAAGTTCTTTATCCAGTTTGTTTCGCTTGTCCGAATGCATATTGCGGTGGTACTATGCAACAGCTTTTGTTCGTCAAATACAAAAGTTGCTGATGATAATAGCGATCCAATCAAACACGACGATTTTATTGCATTGGGACAAAACGAATATGTAGTACCGGAAAAGTTCGAACGCGGTCCGAATTCACTATTAGAAATAATTTTTTTATTTCTTATCAATATACTGAAATGGCAGGATAAAAAAGACAATTGGAAAATTAAATTTTTCCGAGCTTCAGCTTAATATCAAATTATAATATTTAATTTAATATATTGCTCTCTTATTAGAGATAAAATGTTTTTTTTTGCCGGTGCGAATCAGGAAGATAGAAAGTACTAAAGAATTTAAACTATAAAAATGTTCTTTTTTTTACAAAAATTTGTCAAACGTTTACGTGTCTGTTGGATGTATCTTTGATAGTCATAAAACATTAATATTATTATATTGCGGTAACAGTGAGATTGTTATTTTTTTTTAATATACTTTTTTTTAAAGCTAATCATCAAGCTACGCGAGTCCTCTGATAGCTTAACGCACAGTGTTATTACAAGGCGCTGAGACAGATCCTAGGGTAGCTTTGTGCACTTTCGCATACTGGCAATATCTCATTGCGACATTGCTGTTTCTCATCTCATCTCGTCGTCTCTTCTCCCTCGTTCCGTCCCACCTCATCCGAACTCAACGACTTCGTCGTTCCTAACTCGCGGGTCCCGTCTTGTCTCATCTCGTCTTCTCGTCATTTCCCGGAGCCAGAGGCCCCGGGCTGTTCTTTCCTTTCGGAAAGTGAAGACGAACCTACGCCGGCTTCATCCAATCAGAGCCACGCGAGCCTCTTCCACCGTCGTCCAAATCAAACAGCACGACTAATTACCGCCAGAATATACCGCGAACTATCTCAATCGTAAATTACCCCGTTAATTATAACATCGATACTTATTTTAGCATATGCTCCTCTTAAAGGGGCGCAAAAAAGAATTAAAAAAACGTTTTTGTATTAAAAAAAAATAACAACTTTAAAGTTTTTGCTAATTTATATTTGCAATCCCACTAAGAAACTCAGTTAAACTCAGTTTTGAGACGTGACACGATTTCATAGTTGGGTTTTCAGAGTCAATTTAGTATTCGTGACATATTCGTCGTATTTGAAATCATGATTCAAGTGAGGAATTCAGTTAATGTTTATCATGAGGTATAGTTCAAGTTTTTTTTTTCGTGATTCAATAAATGATTTTTTAGAAAAGATTGCATGAGTGTATGTGCACATTGAGATAATTTTTTTTATTTTGAATCAGATAAATAATATATTAAATTGAGAAAAATATTATTTAAGTATCTGATTATTAATTGAAATTACGTCTAAATGTCACATGTATCTCTTGTAATAAAAATTATTGTAGAATTTTATAGTTCGCTGAATAGTTAAAGCAGTTGTGATATGTTCTTAAATATCCTTTTTTGTGAACTGTGTTCTAAATTATTAATTATTAATACTATTTGCAGCACATATGTATTGGGAAATTATATGTATAACTAGAAAAAAATTTTTCTAATTTAATACATACTTTTATTACATTATAAGAATGAGATCATTTTGTATCCGAAAAAGCAATATAAAATATATCAAAGAATACAAAAAACATTTGTATAACTTTAATCAAGTAATAAATTTATAAGCACTATTAGTTTAATAATTGGGATTGTTAAGAAATATTAAATCAATTTTTGTAATATAAATATTACTTTAACGTACTATAGATTATTATATATATTCATGTAATAAGTTTAAAAAGCTTGTAAAATATTAATAAATATTAACCGTTTTATTAGCTTTTGCAACTTAAAAGGTTGCATTCTTGTAATTATTTATATTTATTTCCTATATTTTTTTCTTGTAATATTTTTCACATTATTTTTTAGTATTTCATATATTTCTTTCAATAGACTGATTTAAAACGAAAAACACGATTAACACGAAAATTACGATTAACAGCAATTCCGTAGCGGATCGATCGTTTGTCTGCGAACGAGTCACAGGTGTCTCAATCATTGTCACCGGCGGATCGACCGGTGCGAACCATGTCGATTGGCAATCGAATGTCGGTCAATCGGTCGGGCATTTCGCGCCGACGTTTGGCGCCTCGAGAGTGCCGAAGCTGTTCCGAATGGAAAATCAATAGGGTGAACGAAGACGGGGCTGTGAATCCCTTTGCTGCGCTCTCTCTCCCTCTCTCTCTCTCTCTCTCTCTCTCTCTCTCTCTCTCTCTCTCTCTCTCATGTGGTCTTGCGGGTCTCAATCCGGAATCATTGTCCGAATCATTGTTGAAGGAATCCCGCATCCGATCAAATCACTGGGAGGGATCGCCGGCCACCTAAGTACGTCATTTGCGGCTAATAGCTGACCTCAGCCAAGCGATCTAATGCCCTATCATGGGATGCATCGATGTCGCGATCAACCGACAAGTCGATCGATCGTGTCTCATGGAGTGACGAGTTTCAGATTCGGTGTTGCCGTCTTACGGCAATATAATCGTGGCATTCAATCAAAATTGCGTCTGCTGAAATTGTATCCGTAACTAGATACATGAACGAAATGAAACAAATAACACAAACTTATCATGAAGATATGAGCTTAATAAACTTTGTAAAAATCATTAATTTCCTTGTCATTAATTCTCTTATTCTATTATATCGTTATATTATAAACTTTCTCTTGATTTGTTCAATTTCTACATTAATGACGAACGTTTAAAAGATGGAAACTAAATAAGAAGTGAAGACAATTATATCGCATAAGATTTGCACACTTCACAATCAACTAATGAATTTTTTAATAACTTTTTTTACATTTCCTGATATTTGTCAACTTGCTGAGAAATATTTTTACGTATTTGTGTCATTGTTCGAAACGTGATAGGACGATTTGGATAAATAAAAAATTAAATTGCGAGGGGTGTCTAGACGGGCTCAGTTTTCGACACCACCACTGCGCGGCAGCACTACCTACTTCAGCCGGGTTTCGAACCAACCACCCCTGATCCCTGTCCCCCGAAGGGTTGTTTCCAGCGAGTCGGGATGATTTGCTTCGTTACCCGAAGAGCGGTAAACGACTCCAAGGATAATCGACCATGATCATCGGTTACGCGTACCCACGAGATCATGCGATCGCCACCGCACAGTTTGCACCCCCCACATAATTATTCCGCAAATTCGATAAATCGACCCTTCTTCAAATGCCGCCGGCGAGTTGCGGTCAGTTTAATGACCTGACGCGATCAGCCGCCTGATATGGAAAAAAAAAAAAATACAATTAAAATCTCACGTCAATGATAAATTGCGAATCTTAAGTGGAAGCAATAATTTTTTCCGAAACTTCTTTGTAAGATATATTTTGAAAAAATACAATATCGTGTATCCAAAAGTAGTACATCGCAAATTAATTAAGAAACAATTTGCTTAATTTGTATAATAACAAAACTAGTGATACAGAGAGGAAATAAATGATTTAAAAAAAAATAGCATTCTATATTATATATATCAAAAATTGATTTTTACATATTTATCAATGCAAGCATAAAGACAATTATTCGATGATTATCTTCGATACCATTTGTATCCCGTCCAAACGTGGTCGTAATGAAGATAAAAATACGCTGTTACATCGCGCTTTAACCACTCGTCTAGAAACCACTTATTACATTTCTGGATGAAACACACAACTAATCCGCGATACACAGTCGCGTCTAGACACAGGGACACGCGTAGTTTTGAATGTGATTTTCTCCGAACCGCGTCGTATTGTGCAATTTATCAGTGCAATTTACCGGCAGAGACAGTGCCGGGGAAATTGAAAAACTTTCACGGCCAATTCACGGCTGCTTTTAATAATGCGAATCAATTTAACGCGGGGAGATAGAGCAGCGCCACGAATGCACGTCGAGTCGACGAAGTGTTTTTTCCACGCTGCCATTTCACGCGTCTATGGTATTTAATAAAACTTTGCCGCGTGTGATTCAATGGCGCACTTGGCGCCATCGGCCAGCAAATAGCACGTGTCTATTGAACGGACGGGGGTAAAAAATAAAATTCATTAGTGAAACGATGACCGTGTTCTATCTAAATACTTTTCCGGCTTTTTTTAGAAATATTTATTTGTAATTATAAAAAGGATTTCTTTAAATATTATGATGTGCGACCAGGAAAAAAAAAATAAACGAAAAAATAAAACGTTCGTCTTTCTTTAACGTCGAACGAAATTGTCAGTGAGAAAATTGACGCAGTACAATCTTGATTGAAAATTCAAGATGAAATTCGCCGAAGAATCCGCAAACCTGCGGGACCAGAGTCGAAACAGCTAGGCAGATAGGAACAGCCGTACCGACGATCAATAAGAAAGCTAGTCCCGCAAAGACGCGCCCGCAAATTCCCGGAGACGTAAGACCCGGGATACAGCGCGAGGAAGTATAACCAGTACACGTAGCCGCGGGCGGCCCTTAGAAACGTAATTAATATTTATCCCACCCCCGGCGTAGGGAAGCGGCGCGGATCCAGCGGCGGTCCCGGTTTCCTCCGTCTCTATACCCGCCGTCCACCCGTCCCGTGACCCCTCTAAAATCCCAGCACGCTCCTTGTAAAATCTAATATCTGAGGAAGCGCCGTCGCACAGTTCGGGACTACCGTTCCCTCTCTTCCTCCTCTTCTTCCTCGGCCTCGCACACGGCCTCTCCCCGGGCGCGCGGGGTTCCTTCCAGGTCGCCGTATGCCGCGCCTCGTAACGCAGGCAGTCAGGGTAGCAAGTGGCAAGACACGGAGGCGCGAGGGAAAAGGAGAAGAGAGGAGAGAGAGAGAGAGAGAGAGAGACCGTCTCGGATGATGCGCACACGGGGATGATCGGGGCGCGCGCCGGGGGCGCTCCGACGAAACCGACACCAAAGAAGAGGAAGGAAGGCAGCCGGGGGAGAACAAAAGAGCAGGGAGGACAGGGTGAAAGTAGAGAAAGAGGGCGAGGAGCGAGAGCGCGACGTCGGCAACGGCGACGACGACGACGACGACGACGACGACGACGACGACGATGTCGTCGTCCCGTCCCGGAGAAGGGAAACCGAGGTAGAAGCGAGATAAGAAGAGAGCGGTTCTAGGTGGAGCCGGGCGAGAACACGCTGACGACGAAGAAGGAGAAGAAGACGGGATGGTGGAAGCGGCAGCACAGAGAGAGAGAAAACGGGAACGAGAGGCGCGCTCGAGAGAGGCGGGAAAAACCAGGAAGAGAGAGGGAACGAACGTGAGCTCTGTTTTCCCGGGTGCCGGGTTCCTCGATGGGCGGCGTCAAGACGCTGCGGCTCCGCCAATGACGGCGGTTTCGGTGGATTTTGCGCGGCCACGATTCGCTGCCGGTGGCTTTCTTAGAGGCGCGACAGCGCGGAAAAATCCACGGGAAAAAGGCGACGAGAGTGAGGGTGGTATGCGCGCGCCACGGCCATTGGCCCGGCCCGGGCGCTTTTCTTCGCTTTTCAGGAACCTTTAAGGGGCCAATGGTACGCCGCTGCTGCCGCGAAAGGCGACCCCGAGTAATCGATAAGTTAGAGTCTCCTCTCCTGGCACGCGGACTGCTTCTACACTCTCTTGAACTCGCTCCGGGTGCTTTTTGTGTCCGACAGTTTTGTTATTTATTTATTCAATTTTACAGTCACATATTTTATCTTTTTTATTTCTAATTAGGACCACGTAGACATTGATTAAAGAGTTAGCAGTTTTATTATTTAACAGAATTTTTAAATAGGCTGTTTCCTGTTATTCGATCATTTAGACATCAATATTTTTTTAATGACTTAAATTCTTAAATACAGTATTGAAAATTATCCTGAAATTTGGATCACTTGCTGTGTGAAGAAAAAATGAGAAGAAAGGTTTAAGCTGGGCGAAAAAAAATTTCAAGTTTTCCTTATCGATTGCTATGGTTGATCAATTTCACTGCTCAACTAGAATAAAATGGTATAGAAATAAAGTTTTTTTTGGGGAGAGCCTCTCAGACCCCATTCTGTGTTTAAGAGTTAAAAAGATTACATAATTTTTTTTACACAAATCTTAAATAAAAAATATAGATTCTTTATTTTGAGAGCCTCTAAACATCAACATATCTTATATAGTTGAATTTCATGAATTATACTGCATTAATAAAAACATGCCATCTCATTAAAAAAAATGTTGGTGATCTCGAAATCTCTTGAAATAACAAACATGAAGAAAATATTACCTATTAATATTTGCCCCTTCGAAATAAACAACTTTTATCTTTGGTATATTTTTTTGTATCATTAAAAATAACAGAGATGTTCAACGTGTGTTACAAGAAATATAATTCTCTAACAAAAATTTTATAAAAGTATTTTCAACATTCCAAAGACATGTATTTGGAACATATTTATTCGAGATTTTTATCTCCTTACAAGAGATAAAACTAAATATAAATAAGAATTTTTTGTAACTTGAAAGTCCTTAAAATTATTCACGACATTCATATGTATATCTTTTTATAATTTCGCGTAAAGTTATCAAAGATTATGATTTTTCAAAATATTTTTTACTCTTTCATCGTGAATGTTTCATTAATGAAATTTTGTCTTGATTTGTTTTCCGAATTTTCACAGAGAAGCAGCTTTAGGGTGTTGTTGTATTTGTCGTACGAACAAATTTTTTAAGCGTGTTGATTGGTTGCACGATAGAAGATTTCTAGAGACTCAAGAATTTCTTTATTTTACAATCAAAATGCTTAAAAATTTGTCGTACGACAAATGTAATAGCACCCTAAGACTGCTTCGGATTCTACTAGAGAAGACGATCTCAAGCCATCTCCGAGAACGCTCGTAGCTCTCGACTTCAATATCAAGCTCTCTCCGTCTAGCAACGGTCGCAGGAGCTCCGGATTAAATTCAAACGCGTCATATTTCGAGTCGCGTGTAACAGCTGCGCATTTTTGAATTGCGATTGTCTGAGGCGTAATCTTATCCTCGCGACGTTGTCAGTCGCGGGGATAGCATCGGAAGACGTTGTCTCTTCGAGACAATTAGGGAAGACTAAAGGACGAGCCAAAGGAGAAAGGGGGGTAAGATGCGAGAGAGCCTCATGCGCGCACCTTCCTCTTGTGTTCCTTCGCGTGTGTCCGCCTCTTCCTCCATTCGCCGCCCCCGTGTATCTTGCCTTACCTTCTCTTCCTAAATCCGCCTTATCCGCCACCACCGCTTCCGCTACCATCGCCCGCGCCCGAACTCTCTCCGCCGACGTTCCTCTATTCCTCTATCGCGCGTTCACGTGTCTCGTAACATTAATAATACCGGAGAAGAGCATACTGCAGCATCTTCTCTCCCTCCCCCCTCCGCTCCCTCAGCACCCGTCGTCCTCCTCTTTCGCCCCCTCCGCGACTACGCGAGAGGCGGTAGTCTTAGTTGCGAGGAACTTGGACTGCAAGTAAGTTCTCGGAGAGCCTGGATGGAAATTGACGTTAATGTGCCCCGAAAGCAGCCGCCACCTAGTCCTCCTTTCACCTCCCCCTCCCCCTCCCCGATCCCTTCTGCATTTCCCCGCCTCCTTCCTCACGACGGAACATCACACGGATGATCGTCGTTGCTGCCTGAAAGAACCTACCCCGGGCAAGTCGAGGTAGTTAGCGAAGTAGTTGCTGAGATGGATTATGATGGTAACGTGGGAAGAATTCATGATCGCTGACTGACATCGCTGTTCCTTAATGGATTCGCGGCTGGTCGCGGAAGAGCGTCGGTAGAGCTTAATGTCAGCCTGGCCAGATTAATTAAAGATAAGGCGGCAAACTTGCTTCCTCCCCACTCATCTTCCATCTCGGTATATTGATCTGGTAAAAGAAAATATATACCTCGCCCTTTATAATCTTTGCGTTTATGATTAAAGTTATTCCTTTTTCTGATCACAATTTAAATCCTTTTGCACGTACCCACTCTTGCAAAGTGAAAAAAAAAGAGATGGATAAATCTCTGATTTTAATAACTTGACAACCCCTTCCCCTTAAAAAGTGGAACTTTGTAAGAATTAATGTTTCAAATTTAATATCTCAAGTATCTTGAAAATAATCTCGAAAACGAACTAACAGTTATTTTTGCGACATTTATCTTATGCGCGAACTTCCGCTCGTCCTTCGGAGCAGACTAATTGCCTCTTGGCATTTCCGTATGGCCGGCACGAAGGGACCTCGGGATTTGCTGCCTTCCCAGCGTAGTTGCAGTACTAACTGAAAAATCCGATTTACCGAGTTAAACGGGATTAATTACGGTAATTAGAGTTTGTTGTTCTACGGCGCGCGGGCATCTCGAACTTCTGTAATGTCCGAATGGGATTTTCGGGCTGTAACACGACTGTGACAATCCGTCCGTATTCTGCAAATACATTTGCCACTAGGAAGATTTGCGAAAGACAAGCGTCGAATATTCATATAGTATAAACTAACTGTAGCGAGAACGAAAATATCGCACGGAAATTTATGACGGATTGTAAATTGATCGGAAAATCTATCGAAAAAAATGTTTTTTCGCGGGCTTCCTTTATATAATACAACTTTATATAATACAACCTTGTTCAAAATTATCGGGCATTTATATTTCATCGTTTATCTGCAACTTTTTTATCTTCATTATTTCATATTGATTACATTATATGTAAGTTTAAAGAATTCTTGGAGCAGAGGATAATTCATATTTTAAGTTCTGTTTAAATTTTTCTAGTTAAAAATATTTAAAAATACATAAAATGTCTAACATTTGTGACCAAGGCTGTACGTGATATGAATACTACAAAATAATCCGTCCCAATCGCAGTTTAATAAAATTAACATAATTCGTAAGTTGTATTAAATTTTTTCCATTCACAAGTAATACTTTCCATGTGATAGAGCAGAAAAATATTGTATGCGACGCTCTCCCCCTTCGAACCGGTCGCGGACTTTCCTTGCCGCGTCAATCTGGCTATCTTGGATACAATCCCACCGGATCGCTTCCGCAAAGCTCGATACCTCCGGCAACAATTTCTCCCCGTTCCCTCACTGTCCATGGTACGTGCCAGTTTAAGGTTCTCTGATGTTGCTTGACCGCTGGTCAGCGGTGGGAAAGTGCCGCGTGTGCTCTCCTGGAAACTTCTTCGCCGGTATTACTGGTTCCAAACGAGTCCCCGACTACCACAACTTTTCAGGATACACATTAAAGATCTTTTATCTTTTTTTTGTATAATATGTAATATCAATTAACACCGGCTTAAATAGTATTTTTTTTTATTTCAATTTATTTGTATGACAATTGATTTGTATGAACTCATCTGTAATTTTATTTATTTTTCTTTAGAAAGAAAGACTATCGAAAATGTATCTAAATGTGACGTACGATATTTGTTTATCAGATGTCACGATATTTATGGTTGATAGATAAATATATTATTCATTCCTTTGGGGTCATTGAAAACCATTTTGTCAATTTATCAAAGTTGAGAAAATTGAAAAAAAAATTGCACCGATTATTCTGGTAGTTGATAATCTTTTATATTAATTCTGAGTCGAGATTTATTGGGCATGCGTTCCCACGACTCCGAATGAATTTAGTTGCCGTCTTCCGGACAATACCGCGCGATTCATTTTTATCTGAGAAAACCTGTTGCGATCAGTCTCGAAGACCATGATCCTGAAAAGTGACTTTTCGTTCCCGTCGATGTGGGGCAACGTTAAACAGGTTTATCACGAAACCCGGTGGTCCGCTACGGCGGAGGTCCTGCGGAAAGGATATCGCCTCGAGCCCGCGACAATGAGTACAATAACCGCGCGTTTGCTTGTCCAACCAGCGAGCAGCATTCAGGACGAGTTCTTCAAGTTCTACGAAAGCAGATCGTTTCTTGTAGCTCGTCTCTTTGCAGGGCGATAGGCTTTTTCGTATCCTGTCTCCTTGAAATAAAGGTAATAAAGGCGGCCGCTTCTTTCGCGGTGAGAACACGCTTTGTCACATCGAATGTCCGATGTGAGGAAAGATCTTGCGTGCGAATAGCACGATCGTCTAACAGAAAGAGAGCTACGCGAAATTAAATTAAATTTATTTCGTTCCTCATGTCTCGCAATCGAAAAACAAAAACAGACTGAGATTTTTTAAGGAAATTATAATCTGAATGTTATCTAATCGATGATTCTCGCTCCAGTAGGCAACGGGATATGAGAGGGCTACAAACGATAAATATACAGCTCCGACGCGGTAATGAAAGTTTTCCAACAAACATCCGAGTCTCCCGGGAGCCAACATTATGATCTCTCGTTCGTTCCCTCGCCGCCCTCGTAGGAGGAGGTAGCGGCTTAAAACCCTCATCTGGAAAGTGTTGTCCAACGAAGCGAAGCTAAACCCTCGCTGCGATCCTCAAGGTCACGTCCGGTGTCTCGCAATCGTTCACAGATCGATCGCGGCGTCTCGCCGCTGAGTCTGCGTCCCGCCGGAAGTCGCGGGATGATCCCGCTCGTGGTCGCAGCGCCGCGGCGAAATTTTTCGCTAGTCATCAGGAGAACCGGCGACGTCTCCTTTCCCGGTATGCTAATAAAACGGATCTTATGTGGCGAAGACGCCATTTTGAATAATGTCGACCAATCAGAGATCCCGCTCGGGCGTCTTGGGGGGGTGGCGGGGGCTGGCGAGGGGGAGACGCGTGCAGCACACCACCACTACGCGCTCCAACACAAACTGCCTTTATATTATGCTGCACTGTAAACCTGAGACCACCCTTCCCGCTTTCCTCGCGACTCTCCCTGCTCCCTTTTGCTACGTTCGCCGCTACCACCCTTCTTTGGTCTCGAAAAGCAACGAAGAACACGATTTCTTCCAGCAAATTTTTTGAGAGTTTTTTTATTTTTCAACTGTTGGCGATCTTAACTATTATAAAAAAATTCTGAATTCTTTTTATCATTGACATTGACAAAATTCTCCATTCAATATATTCAAGTCGTCATTGATATTTAAGATCGCTCACCAGATATCTTTTTATTTAATGTTTTTGTAATGAAGTCATTTAGATCATTAAGTTATATTAGATTTGGTAGGCGCGGCCAGATGAATGTCGCCATCAATTATTATCTTTAATATCCGCGACAGTTAACTCCTTTTATCGATAATTTAGAAGTCAGGCGAGAGGACACACCGGATGCCATATCGCAGCGTACGTCGCTTCGCCGGTTTCGCAAATCAGCTTCCGCGCCAGCAAACGCGCGCGTGCAAACAATCTTCGCGTTGGCGCAAGCAGGCGGGCGACGGGGAATTATTTCCACGTTTGGGCCAGGATTGCGTAAAACGTATAATCAGATGCAAATGGAATCCGAGCTCGCGGCAGCCATTTTCGAGGAAACAAAGCGGGTGTTCCCAAGATAGTGGGTGGTTTTAGTAACGACTACGGCAAGGCAAGGTGCAGAGAGACCCGGCAGAGAGGAATCTGCGCAAACGGGACGGAGGAAGAGAGCGAGAGAGAGAGAGAGAGAGAGAGAGAGAGAGAGAGAGAGAGAGAGAAGTGAGGAGAGGGTGGCAAGCAGGCAACTTCCCCCTTTCTCAGAGCAGTATCTTAAGTCTTACAGGGTGGCTCGGTACGCCTGACAAGCGACGTTAATGTATGTATGAGATCCAAGAGCGCGGAGACTACCCTCCATCCGACGTTTCATCCTCCTTTCCAGCCAGCCACCTTCTCGTGGGGGTATCGCAACCCACCCTCTCAGCCCGTCCTCCCCCCCCGAAACCCGTCCCATCACGAACCATCCACATGTACGTACACCTTTGGGTTTCTAAGGGAGGTTTCTGCACAATGAAATGAGAAACATGAGAGGCCAACCAACAGACCTACCCGTCGTTCTCTTCCTTCGCTCCCGCTCCGTTCCTACTCCTCTTTAGCAGACAGAACGGATTCTCATCCAGCCTCATCGCCGAAGAACTACTCGCTAAGACTGAATGCTCCCTCGTATCTGAGAAATTGTTAAGACCGGAATACATTCGGAGTACGCGATCAAAGACTAGATCGTCTTATTTTAATGAAATATACGTTACCTTGCGATCATAAAATTTTGGATCTATATGAAATTTTTGTACGACCATTATTTTACTGGTATCACCAATTTTTGTTGAATGCGTCAATTACAACCTCGTAATCATATAATTGCAATAATAATCGTGAAATTCCTATCACACTTTAGCAACTTTACGCCTCGTGATTCAGATCAACGTCCGTAATTAATCGTCGTCCAGCCATCGGCGTAAACTCCAAGTCCCGCGATCGCATTAGGCGATCACTCGTTTCGGCGTGCGGCCATGTTCATTACGTTAATTTCGAAGGCGCATCTTCGAGTTTCCATCAGTAGTGGTCACAATGAAATGAGAGGCACATAGAAGAGAAAGAGAGAGAGAAAGCGAGGGAGAGACACGTCGACCCGGTTCCCTTCAACCTCTCTGATGTTCCGTTATCCTCGTCCACGCTATCCGACGATGTGGAGGCAAGGTCTTTGGAAGTGTGCTAAGACCGAATATAGCCTTCATTGCTAAGGAAGCTTCAAGTCTAACCGGCAACACTACTCATGAGACTCGTCCCATGTAATCAGCAGAGACGCGGCCGCTTTTCGTGGCTGTGAGACACTCCGCAAGAAGAAGACGGAGAGAGAGAGAGAGAGAGAGAGATGGGGGAAAGGAAGATAGAGAGACAAGTTCCTCTCGCTTTCGGGGTGCTTGCGTACTCTTGCGCGCGACGTGTCGGAGTCGGAAAAGGAGAACACACGCATGTATCAACGATGACGTGCCTATGTATTTACGTGCATCCACCCTCGTTTGCCGGTTGTCTCGAGACGAGATCCTGGATTATGTTCGCGTCTCCATCCATTCCTCCGCACGTTTCCCCCAGTCCTACCACCGGCATGATGATGTACCAACCCTTTGCGTCACTCTCTTCCAGCGGTAGCGTCTCTGACGAGGCAACGTCACCCGAAAGTCTACCGAGTTCCCGGATTCCCCTTGACGCTGGCAACATTAATTTGTTATCAGACGCAAATTTCAGGCGGGGCTGTAATATCTTTGAGAAGTTTGATAGGTTGAGAGATTGCAAATTCTTCTTCAGTTACGTGAAATTATAGCAAACATTACGCGATAGCACTAGCGATATTTTGACTGCAAAAATCTTCAAATACACTTTTAGAGAATAAGTCAAATTAAAAATGACTCACGAGAAAGTAATCCGAAGGCAAGGCGCGTGAGAGGCGCAGTTTACTCGTAAAAGCACACTCTTTCCGATGCGACGCGATTTCGCAAAGCCATGGAAAAGCTGAGTGGAAAAAGAATGCCAGTCGTTGCACCGGGCGTTGATGTCTCCACGTGGGTGTGACTTTTCGTTTTCCACCGACGAATCCCAGCTTTTTTCCTCGCTTTCCACCCTTCTAGGCTTTTCACCTCATCCTACCAGCGCTTGCGGGTCAAGTCGCCGCGGATACGAAGAACGGGAGGATATGTGCGTGCCGCGCGGCGATGTGAGTTTATATGTTCTCCCCTCCAATTTAAACCACAATTACCATTACATAACTGCGACTTGAGTATGCCGACATAAATTTCAACGTTCAAATTGATATTAATGTCAATCTCACCAGGTGACAACGCCTCCTAAATAGCAGTGAATGCAAATGATTATATCGTAATCTTTCACCCACGACAGATACGTTATCATTATCTGCAGAATATTCAGCAACAAATTTGAGAATAAACTGTATTTTAATTAACATTTTGAAATATATATCTTTTGCGTGTCAGCTGCTAGGCGGACGTAAAATGTAGAGGACCTTTGTCACTTCCGATTTAAATTTCAAAAGGACATAGAAACTTTGGAAAACTTGACAAACTTGTTTCCGCATGAGAATTTTCTTTCCATCGCATCTCCATTCGGTTTCGTCTCACGTGGCAGCGCCAGCTTGCCGGAATAAGGGTGGCGCCGATGGAAGGAGGCCGGCGATGGTGCTCGGAAGAGAGGGAGGAGGGAGACGCGGTGCCCCAAGGGTGTGTTCCGGAATCGGGGTAAGATGGAGGAAAATCGTTACTCACTAGTCGCGGGGAAGTCGAGGGTTGAGAGGGCAGAGCGAGGGCGAACGGCGGGAAGGGAGAGAGAACGTAGAGACTCCGCCGGTTGAAAGAGGGAGATTCGTGTGCACCCATACAGAGGCCCACGCACACACTCGTGCTTTTACACTCACAAACACGCAAACACGTACACACAGAGTCGTACGACCCTCCGTCTAGGTTTGGGCAAGACGATCCCGGGGAAAACGCCTAAAATACGTCGATATGAGACGACCTGAGAAATCCCCTCGCCTCTCTGCTCGTCGTCCGGTCGCCGATCCCATCACCCTCCGAGGTTTGGAAATATTTATTTTCGGGGATCGACCAGGGTTATGAGGTATATTGCCTGGCTCAGCATGTAACATGAAATACGGGGAAATCTAGACCAAAGTTGTTAAGATCTGTTCAATCTATGTCTATCTCCTTTTTCAATAGTTTGATGAATATTCCGTCTGTTTTGTTATATGCAAATACGAATTATTTTTCCAACAAAAGATGATTATACGCAAGATGACGTAACGTTCAAAAGATCGAGAGATCATGCGCGATATCTTGTCTAATTTTTTCTGTAAAAGTATTCTTCCAAGATTTCTTTTAATCCAGTGCTAAAAGTAAATCAAATGTAACATGTAATTCAAAATAATTAATTATCTTGATGGCCGGACGTATATTTCCCAGTAACAAACTAGTCCTTCTGTCGGGGTGAAACACATATATATCGCTTTCATCTCCAGATACTCTCGAGGGTTTCGCACTCGTGTCTCGCGCTCGTTCGCCGATCTTCAACGCCGATATCGAGAGCACGACGTACTCTAATTCGCAGAAGAGACGCAGCCTTATTCTACCCGCGAGCATCCGCCATTTTCCATCCGAGATACGCGCGGAGTAGCGACAGGGAGAGACGGGGGGGAGTATAAGACATAGGAAGGGGGAGGGGCACGGAGGGGAATGAGTGAGATGAAGAAGAGAGAGAGAGAGAGAGAGAAAGGGGAGGGAGAGTACGGAGAGCTCCTTTGAGAATTTCGATGTAAGACACTCGGGTGCGCTGTGGCAGCTTCAATTTAGATAATTAATGATACGAGCGTAGGTTAGGTACAGTTAGTACAGTAAGACCGAGTGGAAAACAGTTTCCACCCCCTTCAGCCCCCGTTCCTACCCAAACCATCCACCCAGCCGACCCGCACCACCCCAAAACCTCCCTTGACGGGGGAGAGTTTCTCGAGACGGCGTAGTACCTTCTGCCATCGCGAGCGTGTCGGGGAGGTGTGGATCGGGGGAGAAGGTTGGAAATGGGCTGCGCGACGACGCGGGGAATGGGGGGGTTGGCAGAAGGGCGTCGGCGGCGGGGGTCGGCGGTATAAGGGTCTGCCTCTGTGCACCAGCTCGTTTTATCTCCTCTTCGAGATGGCGAGGCGTGAGAGGAAGAGGAGAACGGGGGGAAAAGGCGAAGGGGGTGGCACGGGAGGAGGATGGCTGACGGTGGTTTTCAATGCTGCACCGTGCATCCAGCACTACACCCAGCCGCCCGCTTTCCTATTTTCCGCCCACGCCAACCACCACCTCCTCCTCCTCCTTCTCCACCTTCTCCACCCCCTTCATCGCGCGAGTCGCGATTCTCGACGCGCTGCGACGCCCGGGAGAGCGGGATAGCTGCGGGGAAATTGAATTGAATCTCGAGATGAATATCGAATCGAACGAACTCTACCAACCATCCAGCCACCACCCGCGAGCCACCCTCTCAACCTTCTCCACTTCGTCGGCGTGCCGAGGCCGTTACGCTTCGCCCTGGCCCCTGGTGCCTTTCTCCGTTCGTCTATTGGCACGATCGACTCGTTTCGCGTAATCTATTTATTTGCATTTCAGTTCGAAATCAACGTTGACGTAACAAGCAATCGGCGGAGGTTAGAGAACCTATTTTACTGTTAGATGAAGAAGTCACGTTCCTTAAACTTTTTGGGAAAAAATCCGCAAATAGCAATAAAGTTGTTATTGTCAAGAATTAAGTCTAAAAAAATTTTTCTATTAGAATTTTTTTTAATTCTAAAGTTTTGTTTTCTCAAAAGAAAAAAAGTTTAGGCAGCCTCCCTTGATATTGAAACAACTTCGTGTTTTGTGCAACTCGTGTCGCGAAATTTAAATGATTGGAAGGCAAGATCTTACGTTAAAATCGGTGAAATAATGGATTTCCATTTTTGGTTTTTTTTATTACTACTTTGGAAGAAATAAGCTCTCTGCCACCTGCGGGGACCCGCGTCGGAAGGTAGAAACGCGTGGAAATTGCAATTTGCAAATCGTTTAACGGCCGCTTAGGTCCATTCTCCGTGCGAAAACTTGCACGGTCCAAGTTTCCGGAAGTGCCCCTAATGACTTAATTGTACACTTGTCGCCTTTGAGAACTTAAGTTTCTCCTCCGGGCACGACAATGAGCATTGTCGTCCTTTGTGGACGTTCCAGTGTCCACGCGGCTATATATCAGACCCACCGGCGAAACCAGAAACGAATCGCACTGCAAATTACGCAAAAAAAAGGATTATTTCCATAACAATGGCCCGCTGTAAGACAAAGAAACTCACTAATTAATATTTACGCGGCATGCATTCAGCTGCC
Source organism: Solenopsis invicta (assembly GCF_016802725.1). Classification (NCBI taxonomy): domain Eukaryota; kingdom Metazoa; phylum Arthropoda; class Insecta; order Hymenoptera; family Formicidae; genus Solenopsis; species Solenopsis invicta. Next base: position 7,176,693 of record NC_052669.1, on the reverse strand, counting down.
TTGAATTTAACGACCACGTGGTATGATAATTTTATTCTTTGATGCTAGAGCAAGCTAGGAAGTAAAATAAATTTTTCAGCAATATGTGTGTGTGTGTGTGTATATATATATATACACATATGCAGAGAGATTTTTATTCTATTAAAATAAAATATACGAAGATAAAATACGTGCATCTTAAAATTACGTATGAAGCTTGAAAATAACATTGGCAAATGTATATACGGCTTCTAACTCTAATGCAGTTTCTGCACAGTGGTATTATAAAGCGAACGCCGCGCGCCGTCGGAAAATGGCCGACACGATTGGAAGAATCGGTGGCTTTAATCTCATATGTCCTTCGGGCTTATCAATTTCATCTTCGCAAACATTCTCTTAAATTTTTCTCGTAACTGTGAATCTGATTATAATGTATCCAATGACAGGTAGACGTTGATCTTCTTTGTTGTGACTGAAAAAAAAAAAGATTAACAACTTGTTTCCGTAAGATTTAGAGATTTGTCGCAAGTTGACGACACGCAATTCTCTCTCTCTCTCTCTCTCTCTCTCTCTCTCTCTCTCTCTCTCTCTTTCTCGTGTCAAGAGAAATCACACGATCGATCCTGATCCAACCCTCGCCGGAGTGGTCAGACAGGCTACATTAATACGTCGGGAGCATCGGCTGACTGACCGGTCGACGACTGGTCAGCGTCTTCTCGCGGTCTACGTGAGTGGCCGGAGCAACAGCAGGTTGCCAGGACCTGTCCTGTGGGAATCCTGCGAGCTGTCCTACATTCGTTGACCGCGGAAAGCGAGTCTGTTTTCATATTGCGCGTCGAGCCATCGCAGTTGCGATTCTCACGTGACTGGTCAACGACTCGGTCACCGGGGTCGGGGTGCCTAACAGGTTTTTCTTCGAGATCGCGTCGCGAGACGTCCGCGAGGAAGATTTCAGATACGGATGTAACCAGTCTCGTGTCGTTTCCAGTCGAGGAAACTTCGGGCTCTTTATTCGCGATTGCGAGCGTTGTCGCAGCCCGAAGCGACTCTCTTCGCATCCGTTTCGTGTCAAAAGAAATCGGGTCGATCGTTTATCGATCAACAAATTTTTCAAGTGTTAAAAATTTTTTCTTCTAGACAAAATATACATATGTTACGACGCAATACCGCAGTGCCATTTAATATAACGCGGCGACATTTTATTCACATCGTTCACAGAAAGAATTAGCGTTCTCGTGATATTTTAGAGTAAGCGAGAAGGTATACGGTGGTAAAATCGTGAAAACATTTCTGGCGGTGCGAAATCCGACGGTAAACGAGAATCCGTGCGAAGCGGGAATTCGTCCGGCACCTTCTTTTCCATTCCGGATTATATAACCACGCTCGCGGGGGTGAGATGAACCGAGCACGGTGGTGCGAAAACACGTTTCGCCGCGGAATACCCGGACCCTCGTTTCGACGTTTTAATTGTTTCGTGCTCGCCGCTTTTCGTGCGGAGTGCGAGAGTGGAGAGTGGGAGAGAAGAGCGAGATCGCCCCGGCGAGAGGGATGATATAAATATACGGGACGTTTAAAAAGTGCTTAAGCGCGTAGCCGGCCACCTAACTCACCCCCGTCGGTTGCGGTAACGAGGGTGAGACTGGCGAAAATTTAGCGTAAAAACCCGGAGGTTAAGCGAGAATTAAGCGCCGGCAGAAGGATAGGCAGACGGAGAAAAAGAGAAAGATAGAGAGAGAGAGAGAGAGAGGAAAGCGTTGCCAGTAAATTAAATGAGCTTCTCAATGTTTTCCGCCGTTTGCGCGTCATTCAACCACCACTCGCCTTGCCTTTTGATCGGGTTACATCGACTACGTGCCAAGTCGCACGGATAATTAATGAAGAATAAATCGAATCGTTTTCCACTCCTTTTCCACTGCCTCAATTTTCGCAACAATTCGTTTAGTTAATTTTACTTGTGTCTCTGTTTCTGTCCTCGCCCCGCGTCAAAAACACATGTAGAAAATTTAAATTATTAATTCAAGTTAATTGTTCAGTGAAACCAATTATTACGAATTATTACGAAATTTAATAATATTTGTCCTTATCTTCAATAATTAAAATAAAATAAAAATAGATTTCTCATGTTATTTCTCTAACAATTAAATGCAATTAATATTGTAAAAACGTCCAATAGTAAATTTACATCTTTCTTGCGTCGTTCTTTCTTTGTAGAAAGTATTATTATAAATTTTAATTTACTCTTAATGTTCTTAAAGAGCAATGAGATGCCAAGATGTAATCGAGAGCATTTTCAAAGCGCACGCGATTCAAATATTAAACGATACAATGTAAACTGCACATCAAAAATGTCAAGTTACGTTTCACGTTAATCTCCTTATTTTTGCTGATAACGACGAGGCAGCTCGGATAAAGCGGTTTAAACATATGAACGTTGTACGCCACGATGAATTCGCGTGCACCAAAATCCCGCCATATTCAAAATTCGAATTTGGCAGCAGGGGCATTCATTTTGCGGGTACGGCGCCGGGGCTTTCTCAGATATATGGAAATTTCCTTAGCCGGGAACGTATTCAGAGGGGAGGCCAAGTAATATAAATTCAAATCAGTCCCTGTTTTCTCACACAACAAACTTGGAGGAACTCCGAAGCTGGTTCTCCGACGGTAGTTACTACCTCCTTCCTACCCTCCTCGCCACCCTCCGCGAACTAAGTACCTTCCTGTCCTGCCAGTTACCACCTCCTTAATGAAGATATGTGACAGAACCAACCGCCGAATCTCTACATTCGTCGTATATCCTTCCCGCACAGACGCGAGTTTCAAAAATAAAACAATAATTTGCAGACAGTTCGGAGGAATTCCTTGGCTGGTTTAGATGTCCTCCGTGCAGCTTTTCGTTATCTCCGAACGATTTAACATCAAATAACTATAGGTAAATTTGGACAACGCAACTGCACACAAACACGTGGATTTATATACACGTAAAGCGGATATATACGCGCGCGCACAATGGGGTTAATTTGAACTTTGTAAATAAATAGCGTGATTCATGAACGTGCAGATATAAATCATATTGTGAAAGTATTAAATTATTTTGTTATTTTAATAAATTATTGCAATTATCTTATAAAATTCCAACATCGTGAAAATTGAAAAGTTTTTTTTTTTTTAATAAAAGGTGTAACATTTATTTCTATCTTTTCGGAACTTTTGCGTTTAAGAATATTTTTGGCACTGTATCATCGTTAAATCAGATTTCCTTTATTTTCCCATAATCGTTCGAGGATGTCGAGCTTTTCGAGCAAAGAGAGAGGAATTGTGAAGCACATCACGTAATGCCTCTCTCAAAATGCCGCTCTCATAAATCATATCCCGCGTGTGCGGGTGGGGCGGGAGGGCTGTAAGAAGTCGAAGGATTATATCACGAAATCAATTTGCCGGTCCAATCTCGAAGGAGTTTGGTCGGGAGAATCGACGACGGAGGAAGGTGTGCGGGGTATGTGTGTTTCGCGTTCCTTTCCACTATCCCACCACTCGTCTTCGTCGTGCCACCACCGTCGCCTCGCCCCCTTAATACCCGCCGCGATTTCCATAATCTTGGGAGGCGCCTGGCGCCCCCTTATAATATAATAATATACGCTAGAGAAGGCTCGCTTATACGCGCTCCGAGGGGTTGCAAAATGGCCGACCACGTTAATGCCCCCTTAATATTTAGGGATCTTGCACGTCTGCCAGACTCGAGCCGAAGCACCTACCTCTCCGCCGCCTCCCGCCATTCCCTCTTAAAATCCACTTTACTACTCCCATTAAGATAAAATATATCCGGCTTAGAGCCAACATGTCTGCTTACCGCAAAAGATTTTTAGAAACTGTGCACAGTTATGCGCGTCTTCGATAACATTTAATAAACTGCTGTTCCATCGCCTGAAAAAGTTATCTTCGATTTGTTTGTCTAAGTTTCTATTTTCTCCATTAAAATACCAACTTCTTAAGTCTTTCTAAAATTGTTTTAACAAATTCTATGTATATTCCGGTAAAAATTTATTAGGATAATTTTAGAATAGTCGTTACTTTAATAAAAATAAGAAATTAAAGGAGCAAATCGGATTTAAAAAAAATTTTTTCTTAAACGATAAAGAGTATCTGAAATGAAATCATTATCATGAATGAAAGAAAAATTGGAATTAGTTCCTAACTGTTTCATAGTTTCTAAATGTCTTTCCTACATATATTCTTCTTTACCTCGTCTGCTCGTCTCTCTCTCTCTCTCTCTCTCTCTCTCTCTCTCTCTCTCTCTCTCTCCAATTTCCCGCTCATATTTTAATTCAGCACAATGACATTCCGCGTCGGAATCTTAACTCGGAAACGTGCGGCGCACGTTTAACCCTTACGCGAATCGGCGATCGCGCGCGCAAGGCGACGTGGTTCCCTAACTATTCGCGGAATCTGAAAAGTCAAAATTCACGGCGTCATCCTCGCCGATTCCGTGCCGGCTGTGTGCGCTCGGGCTCTCTTCTCTTACGTGGTAACGCCGCCGTTGGAAGCGGAACCGTAGGTATTGCCGGAGTTCTCTAGCAGGATCCTGCCGACGACGCGAGGGGCTGAGGGGGGCGGGTACGCGGGGAGGTAAGTTGGAAAAGGGGGACGTGCCCACCCTCGTTCAGCCACCCGGCGAGACCCCCCCGCGTTGCCCCGCGCAGCCCCGCACGACCCTCCGTCTCGGTACGACGATACCGGGGGTGGTGGGTGGGAAGGAAGGCGAGAGAGAGAGTCTAAGGTAGATTATATTATTTCTCCGCCCCTGCCGGGGGCTCACCCGCCATTTTGTGAATGTTAAATCATTTATTGATCCAAGAAGGTGCCACCCACCCTCTTACTCGCGCCGACCTACCTCCGACGCGAGAGGTACCCACACCACATCACACCACACCACGCTACACCACGCCACCGCCGCCAGCCACCCACCCACCCGAGTACGCCAGCCACCCGACGTCTGAAAGGGGCCGATCCTTATTCCGCGAAGCGAATTTATATGCCCACCCTGCGCACGTGTGGGTGAACGTGTGTACAAGCTTGGTAGTGCGCGCGTGTGCGACGGAGAGAATTTCGAAACGAAGGGCGAATTTATGGCCTCTCTCTCTCTCTCTCTCTCTCTCTCTCTCTCTCTCTTTCTCTCTATCTCTCTCTTTCCCTCTTTCTGGCGTACGCGCGAGGCTTGATTTCTATACCCGGTCCTCTTCCGGCCCTCCTTCAAGGCGGCGGCGGCGCGCACCTCCTTCAGATTTCCCCGCGGGAATTCCTTTCCGAAGTTCCGGCGCGGGAAGTCGTCCTTCTTGCCTCGTCTCACCGGCACCGGCTGCTGCGGTTCGTCGCGGCTGATTGGACGATGCACGTATACGTGCATGATGCATCTGCGTTCGCCAATCGCGATCCCGCCGGCTTAAATCCGTCGGCTTCTGATTTATTTAATCAAACCGAAAAAGACCCCGCGACGACGCGTCTGTCGATTAACGTGTTATAAGTTTGAGATAATTTGGGATACGCGCGTCACTTATTAATGAATCTGCCATGTAAACATTTCACAGCTGTCCTTTGTAAACTTTATTTAGAAAAATATTCCGTAAACTTTTTCCATTTACAAACCAACGCTATCGATTTTAAAGAAAGTCCCAGCGTTCGTTAATAACAATCAACGCGTCAGCATTGTGACTTTGATGAGAAATTGTAAGGAAGACTCGCGGTACGATCGGATCGCACTCAGTGCGCAGTCTCTTCGAAACGGGCTGAAGAAAAAGATGAATTTTTCCACGCGCAGAATCGTAAAAATCCACAGCCGGGTGAAGGTGGGGTGGTCGAAGGGCAGGAAAGGCGGTGGGAAAGGAGAGAACGGGGCTGAAAAATAAGGGCGAGGTCAGTCGGACGCGAACCGCGGAAAAATTCGCGTTAAATCCAAAGCCCCATTGCGCTTTCATGCCGCTAGAGTCCGCAAGTTGAAATTCCGGTGCACTTTGGATTTTCTGTATCCAGTTAGTTCGACAACAAATCGAATCGGGAGATTACTTCTTAATGAAAACAGCATCAAATCATAGCCAGGTAATCGCATACACACACGTATGTGTGCGCGCGCGCGCGCAGCATGCAGTCGTAAACAATGCTCGCGTACAATACTTCGCGAACAAATGTTACATCGAAATTGTGATTTTCATTGATCGATACCGGGCGAAATAATAATTCGCGTTTTCAATGGACGCGCAATTCAAAAAGGAAATTGGCACAATTTGCCGATTTTTCCGCATCTAACCGCTTATTAAGAGAGAAACACCGTCACCATGTTGTGTCGCCGTCATTGATTTCCAATTACATTAATTACATTTCGTTTTATCATACTATTTGATATTTGTTAACTACGCAAATATTAGACGCGCATTAAATTTTCATCATGTCAACGTTGGAACTCAATTCCAATGACACGTGAATTAAACGCGCGTTTATTGACAAATGTAATTTTTTAAGGGAAACAAAGGATAAAGGGGAAAACAATGATTAATGTCGCGTGTTTTAAAATTATCTGGTATTATACGTTATTTATAATGTATGTGTGTGTGTTTGCCGAAGAAAACTAAGATTAATAGTTGCGGTTAAGATTTCATGAATGTGAAATACGGCGTACAGACGTACACATTTACTTAATTCTTTTGTCGCAAAAAAAACAATTACTTTGCAATATAACAATTCTTTCTTAATTTATTTTATATCATATTTTATGTTAATTAATTTATGTGAAGAATAGTAGCAGGTATTTCATTACGAGGAGACACAGCGTGCAATCAATAAGATATATCTAATTGTTCGCGAAAGGGTTGAAACAGAAGCTTCCAAAATCGGTTTGCGTTACCGCGCGAAATTCGTGGTTTAAAGGGGGACCTCGCATGCCGTCGTTGCGCCGCGCCGCGATTACCAAAACCTCATGAATTCGAGAGCGACGTTATGATTTTATATTCGACGCGACGGGCAGACGGCGTAATCGCGCCAGTCGCGAAAACCGCGCCGACATCACCGCGGCACGCGACATCCGGTCGGCCCCGCCACCCCATCGGGGTTTAATGCAATCCCCCAGTTGCAATTTCGCGAAATATGCCCGGCCCGGTCGCGACACCCGGGGTGTGGAAGGAAGACAGAAAAATCGCAAGAAAGTGCAAAAGTTCCGCCGTAGGCCACAAGTGTCCTAACTATCTCGTTGTCGGAATTCGGAGCACTCGGCGATTATATGGACGGCGACACCGAAATCTCAGTGGTCGTCGAAATTTGCGGGACGGACGCGCGAACCGGCGTCCTCGCCATCCCTTTACGCCCCCGATGTCGCCCCCTCGTTGTCCGAATTCGCATTCCGACGCACCAAACTATCCCCCTTCTCGCCCCTCCGCCCCCTCTGCAAACCTTCTCCTCCTCCTCCTCCTCCTCCTCCTGCTCCTCCTCCTCCCTCTCTCCCTTTTGTCGCCCTGTGTCGGCCAAACCAATTCCGCTCACCTCGATTTTCCTGAGCGGACAGTTGATGCGTGACAGTCCGCTGGAAAATTCTCCACGAGCTACGAGCTCATTCGAGAAAATGTTTAATTGTGCTAACAATTTGTCATCCTTAATAAATCGAGATTAGACTAATGAATTTCAGTCAATGTTTTGAAGAAAATATTGAAAATAAGAGGAAGGCACAGAATATTTTAACGCATTTTCTGTATTATTTTCAAGGAAGTTTGGTAGACTGTGTGTGTGTGTGAGTGTATGTGTGTGTGTGCTATTTATTGTATCATTAGACGGAGCTAATTATATTTAGACTCATTACTCATTTGTTTTACACCGAATAATTTATCTCATATCGTGCTTCTCTTTATCCCCAATATTTTAATTCATATATATTTTATACGTGTTTTCTAAACGTTTATTGAGAAAAAAAAGTTGTTAATTAGTCTAAGTTTTTCAACTTGATTGAATTTTTTTAGTTCGAACATTTACATATTTCAATTAGATATTTAAATGCTTCGACTAAAAAGTTCAAGTATTTCATGTATTTAATTACGTATTTCAAATACATAAATAGTTGAACTGAAAAAGTTTAATTAAATTGAAAAATTTAATCAAAAGTTGATAACTTTTTTTTCTCAGTGAACGTCTCTAATGTTTCGTAATCGTTTAGGAAACGTTTATAAAATTAATTGAGTTAATAGAAAATTATTTGCGCATCATAGGCAATAAATAAAATGATTTATGCACATCCCCCAGAGGAGAAATAGATAAATTTATCTGCTTCTTGCAAACAATAATACGAGCTATATATATTTTGCACGCTTCCTCGCTCTGCCCCTTTTTCTCCCTCATTTAATAATTTCACGATAGATATTTGAGATGTAGGTGTAAAATCGCTTCTAATATCATCTTATTAAAGCAGATGATGAAGCAGATATTAATTTCACAATAGTGGAAGAAACTAACTTTAGATAGAATGGATCGATTAATCACGACAATGTCAGACTAGATTTTACATGTTCGCTGAGCTCGACTCCTTTATTCGTTGTAATATGTATTTAAGTCTTCCCAAAATATAACGATAACAGTATTTTTAACATTGTTATTCATCCGGAACCGTCGGCGATCTTTCGAAATTTGTCGGAAAATATCGTCGGGCGGGAAGGTTCGAAGCCCTGCGATAAACCATATGAAGTTGCCGAGGGCTACGGCTAGGCTTAGGCCTATGGAAAATGCGGGATTTCAATTTGTTGATCGAGTTCCGAGACGTGCTCGCGGCGTAGGGTGTACGGGGCGCCATAGTTCGGCGGCCCCACCCCTGACGTGCCGTTTTGCCTAGGGTCGAAGGGGTGGACGAGGGGTGACGCGGAGGCGGGAGAGGGTTGCGAATGATATAGGGGCGGCGACGCCATTTTGAATTAGCCGTGCTTAGAGAAGCAAGTAAGAGCGAGCTCGAGGGCCGGAGGACAGAGAAAGAAGGGCGCTCGCCCGGAAAGTGAGAGAGTAACGGTAGGAGGGGTGAGATTTTTATGGGAACCCTTAGCAATGGTTGCCGAGGCTCTTCGCCGAAAATTCTAAGAGGCGTACTTTCGCCTAAACAACCACTTTGAACTCTGCGAAAGGACCGTCCGTTGGCTACCGGCCTCTACTCTGTGGCCTCATACTATTTATAATTATTAATTAATTTCCATAATTTTGCGCGAGCGATATATGAGAGACGGTCGCATTCATTGTCGGTTGAGCTGAAAACTCCCGCGAGGACGTCCTCTTTGACAAAAAATGCCGCTTTTCAATTTCATTTTTGATCAATCGATTAATTTACGTAAAGCGTCACGAGTGTGTCGTCGCTTCGGAATGCGATGCGAGATGCTCTTGCAATATTGCATTTAGTTGCTACATGTAATCGAGTTATCATGAATTATATCGCATCAACGTTGCGCTATATTATATCGCGAATGAATATAATATAGTGCACCATAGAATGGATTACTGCAACCATTTATTGCAAAATGCCAAATTTACGTGCTGCATAAAAGCATTTTCAAAAATTCATTACCGCTAAATGGTAGTCACATTATAATTATATTTATTACAATCAATTTAATGAAGATAAACGATTTGGGTCCACAAACTCATTTTAAATTTCGCGTGAGCTCTACGTGCTGTGCAATTGCATTCGTGTTGATCGTGTTTACAATTTCGAAACAAACATTTCATCTCGTTTTCGAAAAATGACATTGTATACAATAAACACTTTTACTTTTAATAAATTAACGATCTCGCAATAAACGAACGATTATGGCGCATAATGTAATACTTTATCTAAAAAGAAAACAGTTTTTTACTTCGAGCAATAATTTATTGTAATGATATAGCATGTGGTTAGGTAACTTGTAGAAAAATTTCTAATTAATTATTAGCTAAAATAGATGGAAAACAAATGGTAATTGCGTTTTTTATTATAAATTTTTTTCGAATTATGTAAAGGATATAAAAAATTTTAAGTTTATGTACAAACACACTTTATGCATGCATAAAAAATTTTGCTCTTATTATATAAAACGTAAATGACTTGTCTTTAGTCTCATTATGCTTCATTCTTAATTAGATTTCGCTAGCACTTTTCTAAAATATTTATCTTTAAAAAAAAAACGCCTATAGAACAATATTCAAAGTTCAAACTTGTATTTAACCCGTAAAGCACTCGCGTAGGAATCAAACTGATTCAGACGCAAACTGTAAATTTACTAATTAAATTTATTAATTTATTAATTAAACATTATTACGTAAAAAAATATTTTTAAACAATTATCTTTTAAACTTCTAATGTCTAAAAATTATTTTATCTTTAAAACAAGTCTAAATTCGTAATTATTACTTGTAAAGAAAAATAAAAGCACGTCAAAAAAGACACTAAATTAATTTTATCTCTACCGAATTTTAAGCAATCTTAAAATTTTAGATTAGCCAATCAGTGAAATGACAATATAGAACTTCGAAATTATCCTAAGACTATCTTAAATATAAGTTTGAATCATGAACGCATAAATCCAAATTTTTTTTATTGTTATAAAAATATAAAGATCTGGTTGCTTCCATACGATCTCAAGTATCAAATTTGTTTTTTATACCGCCCTCTACCATTTGTCTATTGTTAATAAAACAGGAATCACCTTGTTCGATTCTGCTAAATTCTGTTGTAATTCAAGAGCAAAATTCCGAGTACAAGTAGTAGATGGCACGAGCTGCAATTTCCATTGAATCGATACGACAGAGATCTACAGTTCCACCTCCGAAAGAAACTGAGATTTAATTAATTAATTAATAAAATATCAAAAACGCTGATTGAGCAAATTTCTACACTACATATAATTTTAAATATTAAAAAAAAAATAAGTTAAAGTGAAAAAATAAGGTCAAAAGAACAAGTTGAGGTAAATCCTGTAGAGAATTGCAACAAGCACATGCATCAGGTAGCCTGTACGAAGAGCCCTTAAATTTCCTGGCTTTAAGCAGAGTAGCTACGCGGAAAAATCTATGGCCCGGCTTAAAAGCGGCACCTCTAATTGTGCCGGCACGCCGGCCGGAGGCCGTTAAAGTAAGTCTCGGCTAGAAACGCGTTCGTACAATGAAAAGCGGAGAGAAAAGAATATAAAGGGGATTGGTAAAGAACGAGGTACTTAAACGGTTGCAGAAGGAGGAGAAGCAACCGAGGCTTTAATGCGACTAATTATCGCAAAAAGCTGAACGATTTTCCGTCACGTCTGCATCGCTTCCGGCGCGAAATGGCTCGCCAATTATCGAGATTGATAGTCACTACTTCAGTGGTAATTATTAATTACAAATTAAATATGTTAGCACGGCCGCGTGCGAGTTTCAAATGCACGAGGAACATTATTATGCTGTCACAAGCGCAATTTCCATAAAAAAAGATTACGTACAGTTACGTCAATTGTTTTTTATTACAAGAGCATTAACATAAAAAAAATCTCTGTTACATTCTAATCAAATTTCTCTCAATAGAGGTAACAAAAAAATATATAAATGTTCCTTTATGTAATATCGAATTATGTAATCGATACAACCAGATAAGCAAGAATTGCGCGTAGAGCAAGAGAACGGGAGGAAAGAAAGACGGAAGGCGGGGGGGGGAGGGGGAGGGAGAGGGGAGGGGAGGGCAAGATTCGCCGTGGAGTGAGGCAGGTCCGATGAAATTTATAATTTGCCGAAGTTCCTCTGGCGTGGGCGATAATGGGGCCCGAGTTGCTTTGGGTCTAGCTTCGTTCCTTTTTAAGTTTTAAATAGTTTCGCGCGAGTTTTAATTAGGAAATTCATCCCACCGCCCCCATTCGCTTCTATTATGCTCAACCAACCCCATGAGCGGCGGCGGCGGCGGCGACCGCCGCGGCGACGACGGCGAGAGAGGTGACGGCCCGTTGAAAGGGATACAAAAAAGCACGACGGTCATCGTTTTTTCCAGTTAGCAGTAACGAAAATTACGACGAACTTATAACGAGGCGAACTTTTCTCCGATCGCGTTATTAAGTAATTACGCTGTAGTTCGATCGTAAAATAGGCGGCCAAGCTCCTTCGTTCTCATGTTGCTCGTTTCATGAAAAAAGAAGATAAATTATTTGGTGATTTATTTTGCAGATAAGTAACATTGCGGTCAAAATAATTGATATACGTTTCAATCAATTGTTTGGGTTTCTTTTCATTATTTAAGTATTCTTAGATATTAGCATTCAAAGAACTACTTACATAAAAAAAGAAAAAAATCGTTATTTGTTGCGTCACTCTTTTTAGTTTCTGACGACTGTGGAAGAAAAAAAACTAACAACTTAATTAACTTGTATATATTTAAATGAATTCTTCGGGAGTTTGCAGCAAATTGATAGGAGAATAATTATAATATATTTATATTTTCTTTTTGCCTCTTGTCTTACTGGAAGATTACTGCAAGACCAGAGATTAATTTTTTTTCATATTTATGCCTTACAACAGAAAAAATAAATTATATAAAGCCAAATAAAAACGAGTAAACAAATAGGTATTGATTTAAATAATATTACATAATAAGTGTCTACGGGACGATGCGCGACATTTCGATTTTACGGTATCTTCCTTAGCATGAATAATAATATATTGATAAGTTTTACATTAAAATTCGAAGAGAATACAAAATAGTATTTACATTTTTCAGAAGTTATGTTTGACAATTTCATCGCGGTCTTACACTCATTTATTATCGTTTATAATAATATTATTTCGACAAATTCGTATTGTGGGCAGAATTATTAAGCTATATAACGTTCGTGCGGTCGTTATTCCCGCTATCGACGCGTCTCAAGGCTTCTTTGCTTTTCGTCCGATTAGCTGATCTTTGAATTTTGATACTCATTCTCCAAATCTTTTCTTGGTAATAATATCAATGAGCACAATATTTTGTACTGTTTCTCTCGGAGCGAATTTCTTTAAGAATGTGTACAGTCTTTGCAAAAAATGACTGGAATTGGAAATGTGTCAATATTTACACTTTTACGTACAAAAATAAAAGTTGTGCATATATAAAGCTCAATAATGTCGATATATCTAGCGACATAATTTTATAGTTTTTTTCTTTATTTGCTATTATTTCTCATTTTTATAATACTCTCGATGGAAAATTTTGGATGTGAATATGCTCTGAATTTATCTTGAAGAAATTAAAGTGTAAGTGCAACAAACTTTTTACGATAATTGAATCAAGGATATTAAAGAAAGCGCTAACGCGTTAAATATTTAAAAATAGTAGGATATTGACTTCAACCTTCAGTAAATTTTATTTATTTACGAAAGAACTAAATTTGGCATTATGAAACTGTAAATAAACTATAAATCCTCTCGAGTATTAAAAGAACTTATAAAAAAAATGCAAATTTTCTCATAGCGTCTTCCAATATTTTTCCCTTTGTCATATGTAATGTCATGTGTTTCTTACAACACACAGTCTAAAATATGGGGATACGTTTTTTTTTTTGTAAAAATATCTGTAAAACATTTTTTACGCGTCTTTAAAAAGTATATCCTGGTTTTGGACTTTATATTAACTTTGTCTCCATTAGAGCATAGGTAAAATCATACCGTTTTTTTTTTTTAAATAACTTTTGACCGTGGTAGAAAATCGCTGCTAAATTTTGTTTGTATTGGTCTTAATACGATTTTTTCAAAAGTTTTTATTGTCTTAAAAATAAATGTAATAACATCCTTAATGTATCTGTCTCCACACGTATCTGCTAAAAAGCAGTTATCATATTCACGGTTTGATTTATTTCTCAATCGAGTGTGTCATCTCAACATGTATAAGCGATAAATTGTTTGCTGCTTATTTTTTCGCTTATCACGAACTACATTAAGATGCAACAGTAGCTCAAACTAAAAATAATTTTTCAGATATTAAGTAGCTTCTGGACATTTTTTAAATGCGTCATTCAGATAACGTCAATTATAGTACGTTAGCAGTGTCAACGCGCGTAATTCACATTACTCATCAAGTGAATATCAAGTGTAACCATTATTGTAATCACGTCTTGGAATAGCCTTGTGAAACTCGCGGAGATACTCGTGAGATACGGAGAGACGGAAAACCGAAATGAAGCGTCTTCATTGTATTCCGCGTGGCCGGTAGCATCGATCGCGCCGACTACTTTTTGCTTTTCCCCTTTCGCTTTGATACGTCCCGGCCCGAGAAGCATCATTCCCCCCGCCCCGTTAACAACTCTCCTTGGCCCGTTTCTCCCCCGCTGACCCCTGCGCTGCAGCAGCCACCCCTCCGGCAACCCCATTCGCCGTTTACTTTATTCTTATCTGAAATACTAGGGAGAGGCGAGGGTGGTCGTTCCTCGCTCTTTCTTCCCGCTTTTCCAACTCGCCTCGCTCGCCATCCTCTTTCCTCCTCGTCCGCCCCCAATGCGGCACTCGCAGTCTTTCTTCCCTCGGGCTGCTCGAGGAGGTGGGTCACCTCCACCTCCGACTTCGCTTCCTTTTCTCAAGACGGAAGGAGCAAAAAGCTCAGAAAGAAGCGAAAGATCGGGAGGGTGGGGGCGACCCGGGTAGTGGGGAAGCTCGCGATTATTTTTAGGGGTTTGTTTGCCCTCGCAGCGGAGATCGCGGAAGGGAGAAGCAGAAGGGCCAGCCATATAATAATGTATTTAGATACTGAGCTCTCTCTCTCTCTCTCTCTCTCTCTCTCTCTCTCTCTCTCTCTCTCTCTTTCTCTCTCCCCTCGGTTGAGAAACGATACATCGTTCAATAAATTTTCACGACGACGTTAACGTTATAAATATGAAAGAAATGTGAGCAAAATGTGTAATTTATAAATATATAGTCAATAAAATATAACTTACAAATAATTGAAGATAAGTAATATTCATATGTTAGAAGAACAGAAATCGTGATGCTCTGACTAATGCGGCATTAAATTTTAATGCGACAGAGAGCCAGTAAAATAAATAAATAGTACTAAATAAAATCCCGAGTTAAATCCCAGTAAAAATTTGTCCTTTGAATGAAATGTAAAATTCTATCAGAAATTTGACGTTGCGTTGTCTTAAAAGCCGGAGGATAGACTCTTGTATAACGCATAAAAGAAATCAACCAATTAGAATACCTCATCTTCATCTTGTAGAGCAGAGAAATACACGATTCCGATTGATTTTTTTTTTACGCGTTATACATTGTGAGTTACGCAAGAGTCTGTGCTTCGGCTCTTACGGCGCAATTATTTTTTGCATTAAGATAACTAGATAAGATGGAGTTGCGTCGTTTTTTCAGCTACTAAGGATTTTGCAGACGATATTCTCGGCTTTTCCCGTCTGCCTTTTTACGACTGGACCGATCTTAAACCCACCTACCCACCCCTGTCTCTCCCCCCCCTCCCCTTCGTTGTATTCGTGCTCTCCGACGACTTTACGAGGTTGCCCTCCGGAGCCACTCTTTATCGCTCGCACTTTTTAGAAGGACGTAAAAGTACCGTATGGTGCTTAAAATCTACCGACTTTTTAGTAGCGATCTACGTCCACCCGCGGGGGTAGTTATCTCGTAAGAGCCTGAAACTAGTCGAAGCGCACTAGCGTCCGCTTAATTAAAAATATTTCCAGCGCGTTGCTCGACTATTTTGTCGTAAAATAATCCATCATCGGTCTATCCTGACGATACTTTTCCTCTCGGAATATATAATTAAATAGTTAGCTGCAACGTAATTTTGCAAAATTGATTCACAAGAGAACAGACCTCATTCGAATTCTTTTGCTCCGGGATTGCTTAAATGCCTTGAGAAGATTGCATGCGCAGTATATCGAATGAAGATATTAAAAGAATATATTTGCATGATTTTTCCTCGCTACATTTACACTCCAATAATGTAACATATTTATTGTATGGAAGAATTGTGTTTTTTCCAGGCCACGCTTGAAGCTGCGCGAAAGGGCGCAGGCCGCTTTGTGTAACCTCTGAAAGGACCGCTGATTAGAAATTCGTAAAAAAAAAAATGCTGACCGAAAGGGCTTCCGGGTGTCCGAGCTGCGAAACCTGTTTTACGATAGTCCAATTTTCAACCCTTTCTCTTCCGCCTTCGTCCCCTTTGCGTCGACCCCTCTCGCCCTTTTGCCCCAGTAACCTCTAGGGTAAGAAATTATCGGACTCCTGAGAAATATTTTATTCCATGCGCTCGCAGTGACGAAATAGACATTTACCTTGCTTTCATCAAAATGGCATTTCAATAAAAATCTTTACATAATGGGATTTATTAATTTAAACTATAAATTAAAAAAAAAAATTTCGAAGAGATAAATAAATCGTTTTTGCATAAACTTTTTTATACGTATATTTTTTAAGTAATCTGAATTTTAATTTGATTCAGTCTCCACTCAGCATAATTAATGAACATTTTGCGTATATTTTTCGCGATACTCTCTGGTTGTTTCATTCTGAAACGACTTCATCGCAAGAAAGATGATCGTGAAAAAGACGAACAAAAACGTGATCAGAATAAAATACATTGGCAGCCTCAAACGACTTAAAAACAAAGGCTCTAAAATTTATGGTACAATCAAAAAGTCTTTATTATTTTCCCAGTGATGCCACATCGCCATCTTTTGTTTTTGCCCTCTGCCTTGCCTTATGACGTCATAATTTATCCAGCCGACTATTGTCCCTTTCAAGACATTATCAAAAGAACGAGATCTTCGCCCGTCCCTCCGTTTCCCAAACGCGGAATAGCGAGAGATTTATAACCTTTTTTCTCGGAGTTATCGATTAATCATTGTCACCGTAATTCACCGAGTTCATGAAAGAATAACGTAGCTCTAATAGATTAATCAATATGCACAGACATGAGGCATACAATTGAATTATTTGTCTTTAGATGAAAAAAAAAGAGATAAAGATTACAATCTACAAGTGTTATGAACTGAAATGAAGAATTATCTTAAAATTCTCGCAGATCCTATTTTCAGGATAATTAAATCGAAACGGAAAGCGCGTGATGTATGTATGTTAAATGCAAATTAAAAGACGGGACATCTTGTTTAGCATAACAATACTATTGTATCAATTACATTAATTTGAATTGAAATCGATTTATTGTAATGATACGTGCGATAGCTTGTTACGTTATTGTAACTGTATCGAGTAATTCATTATAGCATCGCGGAATGCAAATGTCTCTTAATTAATGCGGGGGCGAAGGAGCAGCGGACTTTTCTCCTCTTTACTCTCGCGGCATGCTTCCATCACGGTGTAGGCGATCGGCGGATAATCGAAAAGCTAAGCGACGGGAAAATTGCGATCGGAGGGTGACCAATCGTCCGTGAAAATTGAAAAACTATTTCGATCTATAGCGTTCTCACATACAGAGGGCTTATCGAGTTTCCCGTTTACGCTCCCATCCCTGTC
The DNA here is from genome assembly GCF_016802725.1 of Solenopsis invicta. Taxonomy (NCBI): domain Eukaryota; kingdom Metazoa; phylum Arthropoda; class Insecta; order Hymenoptera; family Formicidae; genus Solenopsis; species Solenopsis invicta. The sequence goes on along the minus strand of NC_052669.1, from coordinate 7,159,263 downwards.
TCCGCAACCGAGTCTCTCTTTCTCTCTCTCTCTCTCTCTCTCTCTCTTTTTCTCTTAGTCACGCGAAATAATACTACCAATTACTATAATTATATTCACAATCATTATAAGGTGATCAAGAGCTATAACAATTACGCTATTAAATTGTCATTCCGCTCACTTTGCCCGCGCTTTAATGGAAAATCACGATCATGTTCAAAGTCTCTCCGCGTGTGATCCAATCGATATATAATATTTATATATGTCGTATATCTCCGAAATGTGCTATTATAGGCACGATATGCCCATAATGAGAATACATAATCAACAAGGACGAGACCGAGCGATATACGTGATCGAAAAAATACCGATTGTGACACATGCACTTTGACAAACGAAACAATCATATTACATCGTAATCTAATATCGTCCAAAGTATCTTTTATATATACATATGAGAGAGCGGTAAGGGGGGGGGGAGAGGCAAAGCGGCCGCTCCGTTATGCGGAACAAAGCGATCTACCGCGAGCAGCTGCACGGTATGTCGTCCCTCGGATACTGATAGAGATGGACCTTTTTCGGATGGTTTGGCCAGGTAAGATTTACATACTGGTCAAACGAGTTTGCCGATGTCACGGTCATGCTCCAAACGTGAATGCGGATCTTGACGTGCTTCTGGGAATTCAGTGTTCATCCGGGCGTCCTTCAAAGGAGTCGGTTTAGTCACTTATCGAGAAGAAAAAAAAAAATGATCTGTTCAACGTGTTTAATAACATTGTAACGTGCGCGGAAAGAATAATTTTTTACCGCAGCGGTATTTGCAAAAAAAAACGTAGCTGCTAGAAAATAATTTTATGTTGAGTCATCAGGATGATAATGTTGTAGCAAACCAGTTTTTAACATTCTAGTAAATAATCATTCGATACGATTTTTTTTTAATCGTTCAACATATTTATTTTCAAGTCTGGATTTCAAAGTAGTCGTTGCGATCTAGTTTGTAATTGTGAAACGACAATAATTACGGACCTGGAAAATACGTACTATTACTAAACGTGCTGAGTAAGCAGAGGTTGAAATTTCGTTATTCATAACTACCGTAGACATTATTCATGAATCTGCCATTGACATTGAATCGCTGAGGTAAAAATACAAATTTTAGAATGTATACGTGTGTCTTGTATATTATTATCATATATTATTTTTATTTCTATTAAAACTCTTATATATACGGCATGTTTTTCTTCTCCATTACACTCATTGTTGAAATCATCATTCCGGCTCGGTTCCAACTTGAACTGAACGTCGTCTTTCGGCAAAGCAGAATAATGCAGATGTAAACGTGGAGTTTATGATACGGGAACGATCGAATTGTGTTTACGCCTGCCGGAAAATCATGCTCGCCAGCTGATCCCAAACGTAGCGTTTCGTATTTGCGTCATGTCACGTGTACGTAGTACGCGCGTTTACCCGCAACCGTAATTTAATATCCCCTCGATCGCAGATCGTACGATCGAGCGACTTGATGCGCGAATTAATTAAATTCCAGCCGCGCGCGCCTGGAAAGCCTTCGGCTCGTTTTGCGTAATCGCGCGTTTCGTCTCATTAACACGATCGTCGAATTATCTAAATTTGTATAATTTGCATTAATCTGGAAGATGCTCGTAGTATACCCTACGCGCTTGTCGATCTGCGAAATATTTCGCAAGAAAGAAGTGAGCAGTTCATTATCTACGACTTTGTGAATAACGGTTATTTCTATTTTTAACTTTAGTACTATGGAAATTTTTTTAGTGTTTTGCATGCATTACATTTTAATTGTCGCATATTCTTGATTATGCCGTTGTTGTTCACAAATATCAGACGCGACATTTTAATAATTTACTGCGATAATCCCATTATTTTATTACTTCTGATGTCTCATTTACTCATTCGTCGGGTTCCATGTTATTTTATTTTTTCACAGCACTTCGCTAATCCATAAAAACAATGCGACCAAGTATTTTTAATCAGCTATTAAGAAATTATTTCGTCCATTTGTCTTAAATAAATTAATGACTCACGAAATTTTGTACGAGATAAATGGATTATTAAATGCGGTCAAAAGTTGTTAAAAGCGGTAGTTGCCAATTGCAAATGTTTCTTTTTATTTTATCAGTTATGAATTATTGATCAAACATTAGTGATGCATTCGAGCAAGGCGAGATGAGGAAATATCGATACCGAGATTTATTCTTGAATAAATGATGAACTAAAAAATGATAAATTCGTTTTTTTTTCTCGTTTCACGCTGAGATACCCACTTCTCAAGATTCATAAATCTTTTATTCAAATGTTCGAGAGTATCAACTTCTCGTCTTATTTGTCTTTTTATAAAGAGGTAGCATGTTATTTACGTCTAACATGGATTTATAAAGAGAAACAACGGGACGAGAAACGAAACGAGACGAGAAAAAATAAGTGATAGATAATAATTTCGAAAATATTATCTTAAGAGAAATTTTAAGATACGGAATTTCGAAATTCTCATATCAGAATGCACCACTGTCAAAAACTTATAAAAATTCCAACTCGCATTATGTATAAACTTATAATAGTTTGTTAATGTTTCGTCTAGGACTAAATGCGTTTAGAAATAATTATTCGAAAAATTAGGAAGACTCACAAAAAGGGATATTAAAATGTATTTCATACCTTTGCGTTTAACATGAATCTTAAAATATGCTGCTTGGAACTCTCTTGTACTGTTTGGAAAAAAAAAAAACGAGAATCTTCGCTCATTCGACGGAATTAAGAAAAATTTATTCTGAAAATTTTCAAAAAGATACAGACGGAGGAACATGGCCAATCGACGATCTCCTTTTATATTTGCAGTCGTTTTCGTTTACGAGCGGAATCGTCGTCAAGTTTTTGCATTTAGCTTTCGCACAAGGAGATAGGAAAAGGTTAGCGCAGAGAATGAGAGAACAGAGACGACTCGCGATTTCTTGCATACCTTCCGCATTACTGGCCTCGTCTCCCTTTCGCCTCATCCCCTCGTTTACCTTTCCTTTCCCACCCACGAATCTTCTATCCGTCTCACGCTTTTCTCCCCTTCGATACATCTTACCTCCTTTTTCTTTCCTTTTGGCATGCTCTCCCCGCTTACCTTACCGTAGTTCTAATAAAAACAAAAACCCAAGAGCAAACTTCTCCATCTTAAACTAAGAAATACGTCGCGGAATATGCCGTTAATACGTCTGAAAGAATTAAAAATAAAATAAAATAAAAAACCATTTAAACGCGACGGTGTATATAGAGATATTTAAAAATAGAAGATATTTCATATAAAACGCGTTTCAGTACATATAATTTTTAATTTTATCATATTTATTATCTTTCGGACAAACACCTAATATCTAAACGCGCCTAATCGCGAATCATATACTGTTAACATTTATTCTAAATGTTAATTGAGATAATAGAATTATTTTTCACATAATATCTTCAAATGTTATTTAAAATCTTGTTCTTTTCTTTTTCAGAGATATCCGACATGTTGGAGGACATTAAGATTCTTCGGTAAGGGCAGTGAGACCGCCCCTTTCTTTCGTCTCCGTTGAAAATATTCCCGGCCATTTTTCGCTCCCACCAACGCAGTCCACCCTCCGAAAGAAACGCACCGAAGATAGGGTAGCTATAAGGGATTAAAACAATGGAAAAAGTACCGCCATCTTTAATTCTGTCCCTATTCGTCTCAGTAAAAGACAAATGTTCACCTGATTGAGAAGAAAAGAATAAAGCAAGATCGATAGATTTTAGTTTTGTAAATCTTTCTGAAATTTTTGCGCCTAAAATATTATTGCCCGATTATTCCTATAAGATGTATTAAAAAATCATCATCTTTATTACTGCGTAGTCATAAATATTTACATCATTATTATCGTAAATTATTTTAATGAAGGAAAAAGTATAGATAGCACATTATAAATAATGCATGTTGAGGTAAATTAATTTATTAATTATTAAAAATTAAACATTCTGAAGTATTATCTTATTATATTTCAATTTACTATTTTTTTTACTCAAATTTATAAAAACAGTTTTAATGAAAAACTGTAATTAAATTGTGTTTAATGTAGATTATCCAAATAAGTTATAACCTAAAAAAAATTATAGATAAATAATTTCGTGTTAATGTTAAACGTTATAACCGACGGTTAATTACATTGCAGAATATCTAACTGATATAGCCAGTGTATCTTGGGACACCATAGAAATTAACAGGTTCAAGTCGTAGATGCTAGATGGAGATGCATTATCGCAAGAGATCAATTTGTATGCCAATTTGTTTATTGAATTATTGTGTATAAATTAGGCCACCAAATAAAGTGAATAAACGTTGCTACATGTGTAACATTCGTTAATACGAAAATAATCTTAATGAAGCATAATATTTCAACGTCAACATCCTTATCGTTCGCTGACATAGTTGCGAGAAATTGATAAGATAAAAAGGTAAAAACACTTCGTGGCTAAATTGCACTTTTCGCAATTCAGTTTTAAATACTTTCGTATCTGATAATTAATATAATTAAACTTAAAATGAATTTTTTGTGAAACTAAATACAGAACACTTTCATTACTTATTTCTACCGTAGAAACTTTAAAGAATAAAGGCGTTATTCAATTGTTACAACACTTCAGAATATCTCATTCTACCGAGAACTCATTTGCGCAAAGAAAACACTAATTGCGGCCTTGCTTTTCTTTAATATTAAAATGATGATACTATCTGTTTTACCGACAAAAAACCATAATTATTAAACAAAATACTTTGCATTGGTTTCACAGAATCATAAATTTTTTCATACAATTTTAATTCACGCGATTAAAATACGTATACTAATGTTTACGACTTTATTTTCTGACACAAATAGAATTCATTGGAATATTATTAACAAGTTAATATTTATATCGACTGTTTAATATTTATATTTTTTTAAAAGTTTAGAATTTTATATTATAATTTTAGTCTCCATGATTAAGTTTTATATTAAAAAAAAAAAAAAAAAAAAAAAAGAAATAAATGCTGAAAATTATTTACAACGCGACAATTACATAGGTCTATATGAATTTCGACCTAGAAACGACAGTATGTAACTCTGAAGGTTTTTGTATACTAAAACCAAATCTGTAACCCAAATTGCTCCACATCACGTCAGGTTTTCGAGATATTTTAATGTTAATGTTCCAAGGCTTATTTTCAAGCATTTTTAAGTTAGAATAATTAACTTGATACGATGGAAAAGTATGAACTAATCAAATTCAAATTCAGCATGAAAAAAATCTATGAAAATAATTTACGAGATTTTATAGATCAATATAGTAAAATAAAAGAAAAATTAGATGTTATAAGTATGCTCACCGCACTTAGCTATATTTAACCTTTGGTGTATTATATAGCTTGTTACTTTTTATAATTTCTTTACATTCTTTTTCATTTTTCTTTTAAACGATATATTGTCACTAATTGTAATTAATCAGTTACTTGATTTTAGTTGATGATAATAAAGTCTCGTTTATAATCTATGACAGTTACGAATAAATAATTAATTTCTGTCACTTTCTATAAACGGTTTTTTATCCTTATTTGTCGACTTTTCTTAAATGTAGATTTGTGCTTTGCTATGCTCAAGCGTGAAGAATTTTAGTAATTTTTAATTTTTTGCGTTACAATTAATTACAAGTTTAGAAGCTTAATTTAAGAGAATATGTTTGACACTGTTGAAATTGTGTGTATGTGTATACGTGAGAGCTCGATGTAGTAGTACGAAGAGATCTGTTAATATTTCATAAATCGTATGTATGTCACAATCGATAAAACTGATGACGTCAACATTCCCATAGTAAGACGAAGACAAATTGTTAGAGTATAATAAAACGCGTGAAAACTAGTGTAAAAGCGTTTCATAACTGCATATGATTGTATGTACAACCTTGTTAACGTTCAATCATGTATAATACAGTCATTATATTTTTTCTTTTATTCAAGCGGAATGTGCATAAGAACAATTTTGTTATATATGTATTAACATATAATTAATTGATTAGTTTTACTAATGTTCAATAAAAATTTACTGAATTTTAGATTAATCAATTGTTTTATTACTATATACAATATTTCATTACATATTATTCCTTACTATATATTACTATTGTTTTAATACTGTTTTTGAAACTATTTATTGTCTCTTCATGACAGACATAACGAAAGATCAAGATGAGAATATAAAATATTTACTCTATAATAAATGCTTTCTTATTACAACGAAACGTTCTTGATCACAATCTCGATATATGTAAATCAGTCTATTTTTATTTTTTGATTTATGTATCTTAATATTATTTATGAATTCTATTCTAATGTAACATTATATTGCACAATTTTTCCACTGATAAAATTGAAAACAAAATAGATTGTTCGTGTGCTTGGAAAATTACAAAATAATTCTTCGTGTTTTTAAATAGTTATTCTCAAGCGTAATTAGTATATAAATTGTAGTAAAAATAATTTCATTATAATCAAGGTTAACCTGCATTTGTAAAATATAATTCCACACTCAAAAAAAAGTATTCTTGTTATAAAGTAAAGTTTTTTTGTAATCCCATATTCTAAGGAAAAACTTTCACGGAAAAGGAAATCCTCTTTCAATAAAGTGGATTAGTCATGAAAAAAATTATTCATGAAAATTAGTCATAAAAATTAGTCATGTATTAGATATTATTCTAACGGTTTTCCTCTTGTATTAAGATGAGTATGTTTACTTCAAGCGTAATGTCATTTTACATGCGATCAAGACACAGACTTAGAAATAGATATCTATTCCTAAGTCCGTGGATCAAGACATAGTAGTGTCCCCTGTCAAGTGAATGTGTACGGCGTGAGACCGCCTGTGCCTCTTTACGTAAGTTACGAATAATACGAAAAGCAATGCGTATCGTTGCATTCTGTCGTGTATGGTATTGTTTGAAATCAAGCGTCACGCTACGTGTGCGCAAGAAGATAGGCGCAGTATAAGAGAACAAAACAGTTGTGAAGCCACGATTTTGTCTTGTGAATAACCTCTTTGTGGAGGATAAGCAAAGATTAAAGGAGAGGAAAAATAAAATAATAAGTTATTATCCAGTTAATACTAAGATTGCATTAATTAATAATTGCAGTTGCTAACAGTAAGATAACATTATTGTTAGTTGGAATTTATCGAGTATATATTTTCTCTGGTATCTTTCTGATTGTATTTATCAAAAAATAAGTTTCATAATTTTTCCCTTTTTTTATTAGAAAAAAATCCAGTAGTATATATATAATTCAAGGGCATGCAATATCTCTTAAAACAATATCATATAATCTGTATAAGAGGAAATTGATACTAAGACTTGTACTGCAGATGCAAGATAAAATTACAAAAGTTTTCTTTCTTAATTTCAAAGGATTTCTCTTGAGGCCATATAAGAATGAAATCCTTTAAGACTTATAGAGGATTCAGCTGATACAAAGACTTTTTTTGAATGCATTATCGATATATATGCAATTAATCAGTTTCCAATGCAACATGTTCTTTAAGCGCCTATGTATACGTGTTTCAACGAGTCTCACTGCACATCTCCTTTATAATTAATTTATCTCGTTCTATAAACTTTATAATATTGTAAAACTTTAAAGAATAATGTATCAAGATATATGCAACAAATTCTTTACTGTAACTTTGACATTATCGAGCGACAAATTACGTGATTGCATTATGTAAGAATTAAGAATTGGAGCATTGGTCATAATAGTTAAACAGATATAAAATTGAAAGTGATTAATAAGATTTAATCATGTACCATTAACCTATCGGCAACCTATCGGCAACATGTAATTATAAATGTCACGATAATTAATACTAATTAATTCTTATACGTAAATTGTATTTTTGTAATATGAATGACTTTTAAGTACACTATTATCCATTATTAGTATTCTTTTTCCCTTTTTCTTTATTACTTATTTCAGTAATCACTTTTTTCTTACAAATGTTCTATATTTTATAACTTTATTGCATAATAAAATATCTAGGAAACTGAATTATATCCCTGTTTCTTCACACGTCTCTTCGCAACGTCATGTAGTAGATAATTAATACATATACTATTTAATTAAATTGCAATCCAAATTGTAATCCTTTTTTTTGTAATCCAAATTTATAAACAATTGACACAAAAAGACACAATTTAATATTATAATGTAAATATTTTACATAATATAATAATTAATCAATATACTTATTGCATCACATAAAAAAATGAGAATAAAAAGGAATTTTATGTATCTTATATTATTATATAATATTATAATATAAAAATGATATGTAAAGAATATAGGATTAGTTGGTTCAACACTCTTAAATTCTTTTAACCGATCGGATTGGGGAACGTTCAAAATAGCGTCTATTCTTTTTCTTTTGAATACCTTCATCCAAGGCCGAATGAAAAGAGACATACAAATTTCATGGCCTAGGTTGTTGACAAAATCGAATCAAGAGGCGCAGTATTTAAACAGGTTTCGTAAAACCTGACATTGTAGGCGTTCTATTAAGCCTTACAAGGTTTTAGAGGATAAAGAGAGAGGATAGGAAGGAAAGATTATTTTGCAGCGGGGGACTGCTGACGGACAGATGTAACGTAAAGTGCAGAGGCCACACACCACTGCGAGACACATTGCATCGGGCGTTCTGATCATTTGCTTCGCGGATTCGGTCGACCTACACTCGTGCAAAGCGTCTTTCATTCGTGACTCCAACCGTATATAATTCTAGCAAACAATCGTTGCTTAGTCCACGCCAGTTCAGTTGTCCGAGTGTTTGGTCGGGTGCCAGAAAAGTTGTGAAATGCAATTGAAGTTTAGTGGTGATCCTTAACCGAGAACACATCGGAAAGGAGATGAAAGACACCTTTTTCACATAGTACGTTGTTTTTTTATTTCAATAATAAATTGTAAATTTGTGAAAGCAATTAAATCTAATAGTGAAAAAATATTTTAAAAAAAGCATGATTACAATTTTTCTACATAGAGATGCATTGATGATTAAAGTGTCATGTAGTAACTTTGTATCTTTTTTGCAAGTAATTTGTAAATATTATTATACAACAAAAACTTCAGCTTATAATTTTATATTAAAAAAGAAAAAAATATCTTTCGTAATGCATATATATTCTATAATATATATAGCAATTTTTGACTTTCAAACTGCTAATAAAACATTCGATGACTGTTCTTTCTCAATTACTCATACACAGTAAAAAATAAAATACTAATTTTAACATTTTTTTTGCATGTCCCAGAAAGTCCATTCTGAATTTTTGTTAAAATAACTCTTATTCATTGTGTTACTTATTGACAAACTAAAAGTGTTAAGTAATTAATACAATACTTTACGTTTATTTATGTTATTATGACTTTAAATGTGATGTATATATAAATTATGTTACATATAAATTATTTAAAAACTACACGGAAGAGTAGTTGCAATAACTCACAAAAATGGAATATTATTTTGAGCACTTTTAACATTCTAAAAGACGTTGAAGTAAATCTTCAAATAATCGTGTTAAATTAACTTTGAGACATGTTTTGATTATTTGAAATAATTGTATTAAAAATACTCAAAGTAATATTCCATTTTTAAGAGACATACACAAAGTGTTAATTTATAAAGTTAACACAAATGTAACACATGAAAATGTTATACAAATAACATATCAACGATATGTTAATTTTACATTGAAATAGTAGTCAAAACGTGGTAACACAAGGAAATTTTAACATATGGACTCACAATTTTTTACTGTGTATTATTGTAAAATCGTAATGAGAATTGCTAGCTATAATATTATCATATAATCTTCTTTCTTTCACCATGTGTGCCATAAAAGATATTTTTGAAATTTTAATTCGGAAAGCTTGCTAAATTTATTTATTGTTTTTTCTAATCAGTGACAAAAAATTTGACAAACTTTAGCTCTGAAACCAATTACAAAAAATAATGAATAATTTAGCTTGTAATAACTTATGCAACGCGATTTATGACTATACTAGTAACCTACTATGATCGGGAAGTGTAACATATTTCAATTAAAAAAAAAATGACTACACTGATCGAAAGCAAATCTTGGCTCAGTAATAATTTCCTAGGTGAATTTATATACACTTATTTCCCTCCAGTTGCGTGCCGCATGTTTGCCGGACTTAAAGAGTAATCGATAAGTAGAACCAAAATTGTAATATCACATTAAAAACAAGTGTTAATTAATTTTATAATTTTTGGTATCCCTTTTTTATCCTGAAATTTGTGAATTTGTAAAGAATGTGTTGTGAGAAGTATTACTTCGGCCAGGATTTGAAAAAAAAAGAAGATCGTAAAGATGTTTGTCAGTAAAAATTACTTAATTGATTAATTATGTAATTTCGTGATATGTGATTTCGTTCTACCGGCTGCATTATAAGACCGGCAAATATGCGGCACTCAATTTGAGGAAACTTCTAATAATAGAATAATCTATGAAATTTTTATATCTTTAGTAATGCTTTGAGAGATGTGACACATGTATATCCTCATTAACCATCCTCATTAATCATTTTTTTTTTGCACACACTTCTTTTCTTTTTATATTTTGTTTATTATAAAAAGTCCTGTAACATAGAATTTAACATTTAAATAGTTGCGGAACTGTAAATAAATAATTAAATAACACAAGGCTATTGAATGTGCGTCAAGTAGGATGTAACATTGACTCAGACAACGAAGGGATAAAAGTCGTACTAGTTGACCTTGCAGCTAAACTTCATGAAGGTTAAAGAGTAAAATATAGCATTTCTGCATTGGAAGAGAAAGGTATTCTGGAAAGATTTATTAAGATTCTCTCATATTTTCTATTCCAAATTGTTTTATTAGATCTGAAAGAATATTTCAATGATTTAGAGATCCATTTGAAATCGTACCTTCTCAATAATAATATTTTTCTTCAACAAAGGAGTGAAATTGATTTAATCCTTTTTGAGCTATAAAGGTAATGTAAATATTCAAAAGACCCAACAGAAACAAATATATCATGTTAATTTTACCTTTAAAGTAAAAATAATACGAACATATTTCTTTTAGGTGTTTAGAACATTATACTTAAAATAAAAAGCGAATAAACCGCTTCTGAATATGCCTGGTTAATATTTATACATTTTAAAAAATTTATCTTAAAAAGTATCAAAATTAGTTGCCAAAAATTTAAATACGATATAAATATAAAATTTTCGGCCAAAACCAAACAAGTGCAGAATTGTTTATTATTATTTTTTGGATTCCTAAAAATATTAATCCTGAAATCTAAATATTTATTCGTACAACCTATTGCGTACATGTCCACAGAAAAATTATTTGTACAAAGAGAAATATAAAGAATATTTTTGTTGAAAACAACGTAAAATTTTGCAAATGAAAAGTGAAAAAAATTATTGCTTTATATTTTGCATAATATTTTATTCTTCGCTTTTTATTAATGTTGTGAAGAAAGATTAAATGCAAAATATTATAGAATAAATAAGTAATAAATATAAAATTCCCACAAGAACCAAAGCCCAAACGTATTTTATTTTATTTTTTTTTCTTTTAAATAGATTCTCAAAATATTAATTAAAACACAATTTTATTCCATTGTATATTCGGCGAAAAATTACTTAACTAATTAATTCCCAAGTAAGTAGTAATTTTCCCGATAGTTCAATATTTTGGACTTGTTTGATTTTTAGGAAACTCTTCAAAAATATTCCATTGTACTCGTATTAATAAAGTAATACGTAAATGTAAAAAGAAGAGAAACATAAATAATAAAAGTTGGATGCTTAGGAGATTCTAAAGCAAATCATCGACATTTTGTTTTATTAGAAGACATTTTTGAATTGGCTTTACAGAGAGATAATCAAATCCGAATTATTTTACATAATCAAAATACGCACAAAAATGAAAAAAAGCAAAGAGCGATTTGTTGTAAACAATAAACAAAATGTTCACGTATTAATATATACGAAAAAATTTCCATTATTAGTATGAAATCATTCTCTTCGTTTTTATGCGTATTTTAATTATATAAAAGGATTTGGAATTCTTGGTGTGTGTGTTAAAGTCAATTTAAAGATATTCCTGATAGCAAAGTGTTACCTAAATTGCCTTAAAAGACGTAAACCAGGAAAGATTTCCGTCCACGTTATTGTAGTTATAAATATTTGCGCATTTTAAATTATACGGGTTAAATATGCGTATACTGACAATTTAAGAATTTTATCGTCTCGGACTTCATTAATTCTCGAAGGGGAAACGAATTATGGGCATACCGATACTATGACCGAAGAGGACATTGCAATGTCAAAACATCCTCTCGCTCGTTTAACTCGGCCCATTATTAACTATATGTTAGTTTTTTGTTGCTCTAATTAACATTCATGTTGACATTAGCTGGAAAGGAATGTGTATATCGAAATATTAGTCACGCGACAAGTGAAGACATGAGAGTATACAAATATACCTTGAACTACTCTTTAAGCGTGAAGATATTTATTTTTCTTTAACAACTATGTCGAGTCTTTCATAATAACCTGAGCATTTCAGTTTCCTTTCTTAATACGTCTTTCTTAACACCAGTATATCATTTACATTTTCTTAACTGAAACATTTTCTTCTATCTTTCATGGACGTGAGATCATCAGACCTGATATAATGTAAACAACATCTCAGTTCTAATGTTCGCTTCTAACTACAAATTATGCTGTATTATTATTGTTATATAAGACGCATAATGCACCGCATGCTGGCACAAAATTACGAAGTACTGTTAACTACCTTATAATCTATCTTGAAAAAATGTAATTTAGAAGCGATAGACAAAGTACAATACATATATATGTGTGTGTGTGTGTGTGTGTGTGTGTGTGTGTGTGTGTGTGTGTGTGTGTGTGTGTGTGTGTGTGTGTGTGTGTGTGTGTGGCACTTGTGCACGCAAGAAAGAGGATAATTAATATCACCTTGTAGCATAAAAATGAAATATATAAAAAAATTCCCACGGTATAATACTGAGAACGATAGAGCGTTAGAAGATAAAAATAAGAATGTAAAGTAGTACAGAATTTTTACATCACGTCATATAGATGCGATCAGACGCAGATAATATCGTAGCAAATCGACGTAATCGCAAGCAACATAATTTGTATTACGCACAGTTTACAATGAAAATAAAAGGTAATGAAATTATATCAACACGAGAATTATTGGAAGCACTTCGAAGTTCAACTAGTTATTCTTCTCAACATTTGCGTTATTATGACATAAGAATTTATGCCGATTTAGTCACGCACGTGCTTGTGCACGCAATATTAGAAGCACTACTCGTACCTGTAAAGAACATTGATAAATATCTCTTGCGAAATATTTCAGCTGTCTAATAAATTAATAATGTTATTTAAGTAGACATCTACATAGCATTCCGTAACACGTGTGCAACATTTAATTACTGAAAACCTTGTATCTTTTGCGCGCAAAATACTTTTAAAAATAGACTAATATATCTCGATTATATAATATACATAAGAAACTTTAACTAATGTACGTTTCGAACGCTCTTCTTCGGGACAAATTATTTTGATCGAATTTAATTAACTACGTAAGAAATAATTATAATTCTTAATAATGATGCAGCTTTTGGAATGCATTAAATGACAGAATTAATAAATAGTATGAGATCTGACAAGGATAAGTATTTAAATAACCATTAAGATGAAAAACGATACATTAAACAGGATTGAAGAAGTCATAACTAAGAATGTGCATAAAAAATAATACTTGTTAATATTTTAAGGATTCGAAGGTCGTGTAATAAAAAACTATTTGACATCCGATAACTCAATAAACGTTTCGGCACCTTTATAATATTATTTGATTAAATGTTTTACTGATTTATTACCATGACGCACAGATATCCTTAAAAAAAAAAAAAAAACACATGAATATATCAATAATTAAATTCAACAACTTGTATCGCACGTAGTTATGGAAATTTTCGTTTCATAAGGAAGAAAGGAGGGGGAGAGTAGTCAGTGAAATTACGAAGTGCAAAATTTTTTGTTATTAGTTATCTGCAACTTTAACAATTGCAAACGTGAAAGTTCTTTATCGCTTCCTGCTTATGCATTTGCCAATTTATTCAGTTTATCGCCAATGTCTTTCGCTAAATTAACATGCAAGACGACCAAATTGATCAATCCCATTTGAGTGTTCGTGGTCATGTTTTTATGCAGTTTAACGCAAAAAAAGAACTCACCGTTAATATACACAACGCGAGAGCACAGGATCGTCGGTTTAGTCAAATTAATTTCGTAAACTCAGGAACAAGATTCCTCTTTTCATTTTTCAAGGAGCACTTTTGTTACTTTTCAATAAACTCAACTATCCCTTTCACAGACTTGAGAATTACTTTATTAAATTAAATTCTTGGATTTCTTGGGTGTAAATTTTTACATCAAGCTAAATATTATGTGTGGATTGTTTCACACCCAATCCACATAAAACTTGTTGAGTAATTCCGTATAATTTTTTGAGTAACTTTTACGTCGCGTTTTAACATTAGCCTCATATAAATAGTCATTTAAATAAGACGTTAATGTCTTATAATGTGTAATACAATACATGTCAGGTTTGTCAGCGTGTTTAATGATTCGTAAATTTAAAAAACTGGAAATAACAAGCTTGTTAATGTGCTGTAAAAAGCTCGTTAATATGTAATAAATTATTGTGAATCTCATTTTATGTGATTACGCAGATTTGCGAGATTTTATCGTTTCAGATTTACGAGTAGTTTGCTTCCCAATTTTTTTTATAATCCATTTATATATAATTATCTCTTGCCTGCATTTGCAATAGATGACTATCAATATTACTGAATTGCAAATAATCCTTGCATAACGCGGCAAATTAATTGTTATATCATTATATCTGAAAATGCATTTAAAAGCAGTTAAGAAACAACTGGAAAATATTATTTACAAATCAAAATCTGATTTAGCACTCCAAAAAGACACTGTTTTTACTTATCACCCCAGGAATTAGATCAACCCATTTTTACTTTCGTAATCGTTTGATTAAGAAAGCCTAACTAAGAAGAGACTGTACAAATCGACAAGATATTCGTGCAATTTGCGCAATTTCGTAAATGATAATTCCCATTCAGATGCTTCTCAATCAGTCAAGA
Source organism: Solenopsis invicta (assembly GCF_016802725.1). Classification (NCBI taxonomy): domain Eukaryota; kingdom Metazoa; phylum Arthropoda; class Insecta; order Hymenoptera; family Formicidae; genus Solenopsis; species Solenopsis invicta. Next base: position 7,143,975 of record NC_052669.1, on the reverse strand, counting down.
AACAAGCAACAACCGTTTACGCAATAATCAACACTTGCACAATTTCCGGTTCATGCCAGCTAATCTCAATTCTTAATAAATTAATAGTCGCGTAACGACGCACTTGACCAGTCCTTCAGCTATATTACCATTTAAGTATCACGTCGCAAAATATTATCATTTTTTTCAAATCAAAACATAAAGAGAATAATATAACGATTATATTGCAGGTGAACAAAAGAGACGGAGAGAATCTCGTAAGAGAAAACTGGAACACGAAGCAATCTGAGCGGAAATTATTGAAAAAAATATCACGAAGAATAGAAGTCTTTGTTTCGAATAAGTACTCTGTGAGAACAGCTTGTGCAAGAAATCGTATATGCAATCCAAGTGTAGGATAAATAGAAGGCAATCACACGAAGAGGATAACATATAATGTTAATGGAACAATTATTACATGCGATTCGAATGGTCACAAACTAAAACAGTTGACGTTTCTAAAAAAAACGTAAAAATTCGAAGATTACGTACATTTATTTTCACGTACGTACTAACATACTCATCGAGTATTGAGGATCGAAGATAAAATTGTCGAGAACAGGGTCTAATCTAATATTAGCTGTATCTAATAATTCTTCCAACAAGCAACTACAACAATAAGTAACCGCTAATGACTAATCGCACATGCAGTAGACACACATAATTCACCCGACCTACGCAACAGTCAGACAGCACTTTTTTTGTTCCCGATAAGTCGATAAACGTGAGTGAAGTGATAGGAGGAAAGTGCGTGTGGCAGATAAGCCAGTGTGAAAAATATTCTCAGTAGGTCAATCAAATCTGTAAGTCATGTCGACGAGAAGGCGTGCAACAAAAGCGCTGCAAGTATCGCGTACTCGAATGGTCGATATTCAATTCAAGGATCTGTCGTATGAGGTTCAAATTGGATATCGCGGGAACACGAAGCAAATTCTAAAGGGTATCGATGGAATCTTCAAGGCTGCGGAACTGACGGCTATTATGGGACCGTCCGGTTCCGGGAAGTCCACGCTGCTGAACATTTTAACTGGATTTCAACAGGGAGATTTGAAAGGCACGGTTGAGTATATTAGCAGCGAAGGTAGGCAGAATTGCAACATGTACAAAAAGCACTCGTGCTACATTCAACAGATGGACAATTTGTACGGACTGTTCACCGTTCAGGAAAGCATGATGATGGTGACCTATTTGAAGCTCGGCCACCACGCGACAAAACAGTTCAGAGAGGCACTGATCGACAACATCTTGGAGACGCTGAAACTATCGATTGCAAAAGAAACAAAAGTCGAGCGGCTTAGTGGAGGACAGAAGAAAAGGCTGAGCATTGCTTTAGAGATGATTGACAATCCGCCAATAATGTTCCTGGACGAGCCAACCACTGGTCTGGACTCGTTGGCGTCCATACAGTGCATCACCACGTTGCAGACTCTGGCAAAGGGTGGCCGAACGGTGATCTGCACCATTCATCAGCCCAGCGCCGCGCTCTATCAACTGTTCAATTATATTTACTTGCTAGTCGATGGCCAATGCTTATACGCCGGCACGCCTGACAATACAGTGAACTATTTCGCCCAGCAAGGCCTTCAGTGTCCCCAGTATCACAATCCCGCGGATTACATGTTGGAGGTGGTCGGTCAGGAGTACGGAAATTATAATGATCAGTTGGCTGCGGCGACCAAGAAATATTGCCAGAGAAAGGAGACGTCTCTAAAGATGCGTATATTTAGGGAAGCTTCGTTCTACGACGAAAAAATAAAAATAGCGATGGCCCCACCCTCAGAAATCGCGAAATTTAAGGTACTCATATACCGTTACGCCCTTATAACACATCGAGATTGGACGGTGAGCCATCTTAAAATGAGTTTTTCCTTGCTCGTCTCTATCCTGTTGGGCTTGCTGTACCAGCATGCCGGCAATGATGCTAGCAAAAGCATCAATAACGTAACTTTCATTTTTGTAATTGTGTTGTACTGCGTCTACACCAATATAATTCCGGCCGTGTTGAAATTCCCTTTGGAGATAGACATTTTGAAGAAAGAGCGCTTTAATAACTGGTACCAATTGAGGACTTACTATATAGCCACAATGGTGATTGGTATACCGTTCACTATATGTACCGGCTTTTTTTTCGTACTTATTTCTTACCTGCTAACCAACCAACCTCTAGAATGGTCTCGGTTCTTGAGGGTTGTACTCATTATAATCTTGACAAGTTTCACTTCGGAGAGCGTAGGCTTGGGTCTAGGAACAGTTTTCAATCCCATTAACGGCACCTTTTTTGGGTCTGTTGTCTCATGCTTGATGCTGCTACTAGGCGGCGTTCTGGCATACTTTAATCACATGCCGCGGTTCGTTTACTACGTTACCTACATAAATTACTTCAGATATTCTGTAGACGGCATAGTACAGGCGATTTATGGTTTTCAAAGAGAGACGATACAGTGTCCGACTGACATTGATTATTGTCATTATCGAGTACCGTCAATGTTATTAGAAGAGCTGCATATGGCCACTTTCTCATTTTGGATCGATGTTGCCATCTTGATCTCCTGGTTCGTGGTCACTCGGATCGTGACTTATATATCATTAAAAAGAAAGCTTTCGAAAGTATGAAGATCTCATATGCTGCTGATAAAGACATTACAATTGTATTTAAAGCAAAGCGTAAAGATTCTTCCGGCTTTTGTAAGCAAACTCCTGCATTACTTTCGTAGTGAAGATTACCGAGGAAGCACGCTGTCGTAACATTTTGTAAAAACGTGTTTGCAAAATATACTAGAAGAGATTTGCGTAATGTCAGTATGGCTGTGACAACATAGTATGCCTACTGCTTCGTAGTAAGATCTTACCGCCAAGACTTAAAAATAGAAGGTAGTGATAATTTCTATATATATAGTGTAGCTTATCTCTTCGCAGTAAGATTTTTCCGCCAAGTCTTAAGGTAGAAGACAGTAATAGGTTTCTAAGGAGCCGAGACGTTGGTTGCAACGAAAAAATGCTTACATAACTTATGTGCAGCAGGAAGTAAAAGTAACGCTTATAATTGAGTCGCTTTTTTTTTAACTTGATCTAATGCAAACCAGCGGGATAAGATGCGGAGGATGGAGTACGGTTGTAGAAAGTGAACTGTGACACTGTGTGAACGCCAAGTGTGCGACGATACTTTCACACTCGTGCTCAATGAGGCGCATACTGGAACGATGACGAACATATCATCGTAAACATTTCGCGTAATTGTAATTTAAGATTATCTAAAAATTTGATTGCGTTTCGATGATTTGTAATAATCTTCCTTAAGTTTTTATATGCTAATAACCGTCACATTTTTTAAAAAATACGTTTAAAGCAGATTATTAATAGTATTAGAATTGCTATATACGTATAGCAGCTCATGAAAATAAGCTCTGTCGTGTATAAACATGCTACCTCTCCGATATTTTTGTACACAATTGTTCATCGTTATGCGAAAGCGACAGTTTTTGCGAACTGCATTCATGAATTCTACTTCAATGATAATTTTAGTAAACATACATTTGTATGCGTAACATCCCAAGTCGTTACTATAAATTACTATTTAAGAATGTACATGGTTAAAAAAATTAATTATTTTTCGTCGTTATATTGTTATGCTAAACATTTCTAATCTCGAAATTTATATTATATCATAACATACGTTATTTGAACATGTGATATTTTTTCGTCGACGATAATTAGCTTTCTACCACGTGATTAATAATTCATTGAATGATACAGGTCTAAAAAATTATTTTAAAATTAACACGGAAAGACTTGTATCATTCAATGAATTATTAATCACGTGGTAGAAAGCTAATTATCGTCGACGAAAAAATATCACATGTTCAAGTATAACGTATATTATGATATAATATAATTTCGAGATTAGAAATGTTTAGCATAACAATATAACATCAACGAAAAATAATTCACAATTTATTATAAGAATTTTATATTGAAATTCTTTCAAATAAATTACTTGGTTTTACGCGATAAAAATGATTTTTTCTAAAGTCATTCTAAACAATACTATGGGCAATACACACATTTACATTTTTCATATCTATGTAAAAAGTATAAAGTGATAAAACTAAAAGCGAAAGATATTTCATTCAGTTAGGTAATGCAAAGACATAGCAGGTCGTAGGTCAAAATCCATCGAGTGGAATTTGCAGTAGGATTTCTTAACCGAGGCTAACCACGTGTTTCACGTTAGACCGAGAGCTATGATGGACCGTTAATATTGCGGTCGTGCAAACATAATTTCGTAATAATATTATATAAGAGTGCACATGCAATAGGAGTTGTGAAATAGTCAAATTAATAGCCTTTCACCATCAAATGAAATTACCTTCGCTAATATGATCAGGAGAAATAACAATATTGTTGTCAAATTCGATTTCGCAGATTAAATTAATAAGTTTATTTCCGCTGCATTTTCTCTTCGGGAAGAGATATGATCGGTGACTTATCAAAAGTGTAACGCGATGATCTTGTCTCTTGTATGTAACATGAGGTACGAGAAATATAAACTTCAAATATGGACTATAAATGCTTGCGATAGTTTGTAAATTTTTGCGGCGTCTCAATTAAAACTGAGCAAGTACAGTATCGTGGCGTGCTGTACTTGTTAATGTCTAAAAGTATCTACATACTGTGCATACGTATAGCTAATCGTTATTCAGCGTATAATGAAATACAATTGAAACTTAAAATCGGTATGCGTATTATAGGAGCAAAACGTAAAATGTAATGTAAATATTATCTAAAATACTGAGAGTATAATATACAAATAAAATAACGAGTGAGAAAGAAAAAAAGCAAATAATGGCAAATGTAGCGCGTATATTAAAATTATATTAGAGAAAACAAAAAGAAACGTTTGACGGATCGCTCGAGATCCACGTCAGGCGACACTGTGTTTATGGAAAAAATGGCACATTTATTATATTAGTGTAGTAATATTACTAATGATATAATTACATTTTTTTTCTTTCTCAATCGATACACTTGTTCACTCTCTCATATTCTTTTTCTCCCTCTCTTGCATTGTTCCGTTTATTCTTCTCTCTCTCTCTCTCTCTCTCTCTCACTCACTTTCTCTCTTTTTTTATTCAGTTTAGATATTTATATTCATCTCGTACTTTTTTTTTCATTAATATTAATAATCGCATTTTTCTTAATCGCATGTAAGGTCGAAGAGATCGATTTCAACATCCTCTAGGCCCATTCACACAAACTGCCTACAACCCACTTACGCATTAATTTTTTTTTTTTATTACATATTATACAATATTATATATCTAATATAGTTACATTCTTATATGATATGATAATTATCGATTCGCAGTTGTACCAATAACTGAATTCTTACACACAATTAGACCGCAACAAATAGACTTTCTTACGCTCTCATCGATATTTGCTCTTAACAGTAATCATAAATTGAAATCAGGGTTTACAACCAACTCGTACCAAACGAAAGTGCGATGCCCTGGTATCATCGATATGCACGTACTTAAAAACAATGTTATCATCAAGAGCATAATTATTTCGTTTCATGTACAAGGTCTGTGTGAAGGGGCCACTACGCCAATAAATTTCGACTTCGACCCCCTGTGTAGACCTCTTCGCTCTTCAGCTTCATTTTGACTATCTACGACTATCGACACGTGTCTAGCTTAGACTGGCTTACGAGCTATTTATTGTCGTTATTATTTTACATGATTACCTTCGCGAATACAGATGTGATCGTGTATTTTATTAGTGTCTGTGAGCGGCTTTTTTTGCAAATTTATCGCAATGTACATTTATCGTTACGTTCTCTCTTCCTATTTTCGCTCTCTCCATTTTTATTTGTTAAATATAATTTTATAAAGCGTCGCCGAAGCAACGGAGCATGATTAATAATTATTAATTAAATGTGGAGCGAGGTTGTGCGAGTTCTTGCCGATCAGATTGCCTATATAGTCTACAGATCCTGATCGAGAACAAAAGTGTTTTTATGATAGGTCTACGATCTAGTGAAAATATGTAAGTTTACAGCTTATAAAAATCAGTGTTGGGGTAATCTTTTCAATTCTTCTTGTGTCCTGTATTGTTTATTGATTTGGAAAATAAAATATTTTAAAATATTTATAATGTCAATATTGTATCAAATATTACAGAGTATTAACAGTACTTAGTACTGGCTGATCGCATTCTAATTCGTAATCATAGAAAGGTTTATTTTACATTTATATCATGCATGCGTAAGTGTTCAACTGTGTTTTCAAAATATTTTTTTCACATATCATACAACTGAGGCAGATAGTCAATATCCAAATAATTCAAATATTTGTAGCTAATTACAAAATATATGAAAGAAAAAAATTGCTCTAATAAAGTATTAAAAAAAAGTTCTGATTCTTCATATAATTTAAATATGATAATAAATACTATTACTAAATGTAATTTTGCATGGTAATAAAAATGTGTAGGTTAGAAAAACATTGTTAATATAAAATATTCAAATTGAGTCTAATTGAAAATTGAGCGAAAGAGAGAAAATATATAGCAGATTCCTATAATAAATATACATATGATATGTTTGACATATTTTTGATATGAGTTAAATCTTAAAAATTGGTAAAGGAAAAGCCTGCCACAGAGTCTGAGCAAGTATATAACATTCGTACGATCTTCCGCGTAATTTCTATGAAATACTGTTGTGTCTTTGAAGAAAAATATAGCTATAGATATAGATATACGTTTTATGTGCAAGAGAAAATATTTTCGGTAGATGAAAAGAAAAAGAAAGTAGAACAGAGAGAAAAGAGGCGAAATAAACACGGGCACTCGATGCGTTTGCATTGGTTTCATTTTTTTCAATAAAATTTATTTATAAGAATCTAAATAAATTAAAATACATGGCAACTGGGTACAGATACGTTTGAGCTATATTTTTGTTCAAAAACAAAAATGTCCCGTTCTTTACTTCTCACGAAAGATCTTATCAACGATAATTAATAATAATAATAATAATAATAATAATTAATAATAATTAATCATGATTATGACAGGTTGATTGGTTTGGCTCTTCTCGTACTAGTGCGAGCTAAATCGTGTTCATAACGACCTTATATCACGCCTTATGAAGCTTATTTATTTCGCGTTCGCTCAATCTATATTCCACTTCACCGCGTATATAAGTACAGAAAGTTTTTGCCCGATTGATCGGTGGCAAAGGTAGCGCAGGAAGAGGAGCCCCCTGAAGATTTGAGAAGGTCCAGAGTGATTCGACGATGTACCAAAACCAGTCGATGCCATAGAAAGATCGTCTTTTCTCCAGCAATGCAGCATCGTGAAAGAAAAGCACTGTATAACGCATATTTGTGAAATGCGTCTGTAAACATTGTTATATGTCATAACAAAAACATATTTTTTCTAAGCGTTGTAGTATTTCTCGTAATGCATGTCTTGGCATGTGTAAATGCTTTTTAAATTCTTGCCTTTTAATTCTTGATAATATACGCAATGTTGCATAACAAATCGTTATGAAAACGCAATGTTTCATAGTAAGTTATTATGACAAGCGTGCGATTTGAATCAATAATTGAGAGAGATCTCTTGATTCCTTCTTTTTGCTTTGTATTTTTATTAGCTCAATGCTTTCCTTAATGCTGCAATAATATTTGGGACAATCCATTTCGTCGGAGTTGCAATTTATATTCGTGATGAGACACGAACAATAAAAGACATGATACATAAAAATTATTAATATATAATTCAAGAATGTCCTAAAATGTCTTAAATTAAAAATCCTTCATTATTCTTAAATTAAAGATCGTTCGAACGATCAGTGTAATAAAATGATTAACAAATTATTTGTTGAAAGTAATGCAAATGTTATCTCTTATAGTGTTATTTCTTATAATGTACGCTTTCGGTTTTGGACACGGATCGTTCACGCTATTTTCCTACAGTTACTATAAAAATATGTTATACAAAATCCGAAATAATTAAAATGGCTTGTAATAAAAATGAGATGTGATTTGTATATAAATTATGCTTAATATAAACTAGAATTGAATGCATTAATATCCTCGATATCAAAACCAAGAGAGTCCTAAAAAAGATGGCACTTAAATGGCATATATGATCAAATTCTAGCCGTAAAAAATACTTGAAGAATAGAGTAAAATAAATACATGCTGATAACTTCATTAAGTAGGGTATCTTCACGGCCACGTTTTCTTACTTTCTCTGAGATAGTAGTATTGATGTTAAAAATGAGAGTATTTTATTAAATGATGCAGTGTAATAAGAATTCATTATTATTTATACGTTCCTTACAGCTTCTTTTTATTCATTTGTGTAAATGATATCTACCATGTATTATATATACATATATATATATATATATATATATATATATATACACACACATATATATGTGTATAATTTTTTTTTTTAATCTTTCTATATCTTTAGAGAAGCAAATCTTGTAACAAATGACATGCTTAAAGTTCTCATTGTCTTTGTTTCCTTAATCAAGTTGTACGTGACAGAAAAGAAGCTGCAAGCATCGGAATGTGAGTTTCTTATCACACCGCGAACCAGTTACAAATGGTGTTCTCGCGAGCGTGAACGAACCGCTAGCATCTTCAATTCACATACTGAACGCTCGTAAATAATAATTTCTATATACAATATTGCCAACGTCTAATGATCAATATAAAGGCGACATAATCCATATGCCATTTTAGCATCCATATGCTATATTTAAATTTCATCAAAATTAGATAAGTCATAAGAATAAAAAATTCTTAATATCAAGATTTATTGATTTTGTCAATTTATGTAATCAAAAAGTATATTTAAATATATTTAATCAAATTCGGAAATATGCTGCCTTTATCTTCATCTTTAGTCAATGGCTCCATTTTTTCGCTAACTCGAGTTCTCTTCCTAACTATTGCGCATTATAACGTAAACGTGTCGGTAGTGTATACACAGAAGTGGCAATTTAACATGAGTCAGCAGCGAAGTTCGATCGTTAATAAAACCTCGATCGTACTACACATTATATATCTCGAAAGAGGAACCATATTCCTTTGTTTTTTTCTTTTCGCTATTTATAAAAATAATTTGAAGCCGCCTTGAGGGGGTAGATGCCTCTTAAAACTACTTGCCCTATGCTGAGGTGAGCGCGCACAGAACTTCTTCCCTTATTAATTGCATATTGAAAAATTGTGAAAAAAATTATGGCTATTTCTGTGTCGCTCTTGTTCTATAGCAACAAAATATATATTTAAATTGATCTTTAATTTTTAAATTAATAGATAGATTCTCTCTAACATGTATCTGTCCAAAGCAATTTGGAAAAGAAAAAAGTATTCAAATACTGATTAATATATAAATAATTTATCTCATATTAAATAATATAGAAGATATTTTAACAATTAAGTGTTTCTTGTCTTGCTTTCTTTCCTCTACTAATGTAACGCACCACATAATATCCACAATTTTTTGCACATTTCCACAACTCGTAAGAGCAGAAAAAATCCTACATGGGTATGTAAGTCATGTTCATACACTTGTCTCTTGTCGATTTTAAGATGTATCTACCCCTTAACACAGAATGATACCGCCACTGAGCCGCTGCTACTGCGGCTGTGGTGGATTGTGCTGAAGGGAAGGTTGTGGACCCTAAAACAAAAGATGTACGATTTTATTTATGCATTCCAAAGTAATCTCAAAATAGTTAATTTTGACAGAATCTTACAGGTAATGCGGGAAAGGGCGGTTGGGAGTGCGCGTGTGGATGAGAATGCGGATGTGCTATGTGCGCTGCAAGATGACCAGGTAATTTTGGGCCATCCTCGGCTTTCTCCTCTTCTCTTCTTTTTAAACACGCAGCTTTCGGATTAAGATTCCGCTCTAAAGATAAAGAAAAGAAAGTTAGATTAAATACATAAATATTTATGCGGATTAATATAAAATATGTTGGCATACACACCTCTGACTTGTTGTTCGAGTGTCATTATAACTTCAACAGCCATGTTGAGAATACCGAGTTTCGTTTGAGGTTTGTCCGTCTTCAGGTGTGTCATACACATCCTACCAAGTTCCTTTAGAGCCTCATTGATATCCCTGATACGTATCCTATAATAAAACATTAAATTTAAGCATTTATAATTGTCTTATTAAGACGCGAGAGTATCTTCTTTGAGTTTCAATGTTAAAAAACGGAATAAGCTTAATTAAGTTATACTACTGGAATAATTTCGTAATAATGTTACAACTTTTAACATCTACTTACACATTCATCGTATTAAGCAATATTCTTCTCGTACATTTACAGTGGAAAAAGTTAATAGCAGAGCCAATTATGAAAAACGCAATTGTACCACAATGTGTATATATTTTAATTCTTTATTAATACAACTACAATTGTATAAGAATGTGATAGAAGTAAATCTTTCATGCATAAACAAGAACATGCCGATTTTGTGAAACATAAAATATATGGGAAAACATGTCATTTATTATCATCGTCATCGAAAAATACTTTTGAAGTATTTATGTTACATTGTCATGTCACATATACATAGAATACGGGCCGCCGTTACTACTGACCAGAATTGTCCTATTACTATGAACGAAATAAAATCTTTTTTTTTTCGTCCGCTGCGTACATCATGAATCTTACCTTTCCCTAGCGTTATTTGCCTGCCGCCTCTCTTTCTCCCTTTGCGCCTTCATGTCGGGATCATCATCCTCGTCCTCGGCGCTCGAACAACAGTTGCGCAATAACAATACGCGATTAATCACCTGGTTTACGTCACAACTTACTCTAGCCTATATCGCTTAAATTATCTAATAGCAATCGAATTATTAACGTGAGCGACACGCGCGCGACACAGTCGCGAAATTGCAAGAAAATTGCTCTTGACTTGCTGGAGTCTAATCACCTAATTGTTGTTCGAGCGGATTTCGTATATACGCATACGTTTCTTACTGCAGTAGACAAGTGATATGATAATGAACACACGCAGATGGTTTCGTAATTTTGAAATCGTGGATAATGTAAGTAGGTTACGAATTTAAAGGCCCATATTCTTTGCACAGAACAAACAATCGATGGCGATTATATAAATCACGTCAAAGGACAGTGATCGAAAAATGTAGATCCTCTATTTTGATGCTGTTACCTAGAAAATTAGAGAATGCAGATGACATCTATACAATTGTAAGTAAAGATTTTTTTTGTCGGGATAACATAATTCGAAAGAATTTGAAAATAATAAGAAAATAAGACGATATACACAAAAAAAAAAAAAAATTAAAAATACATAAATAACATCAAAATAGATACTTGATTGTGTACATGTTGAAAGACAAATATTGATTGACTTTTATTTTAAGAATATATGACAATCCCTCATAAAAATTTATGTGACACGTATGACCAACATAGTGAAACGATTAGTTTACAAATAATACGACATGTTCTCTCATTTGTAGAAAAATAGTAAAAAAAAAAAAATGCGTTTGTGGGGGTAAAAAGAGAAAAATCTATACAACTGAGCAATTCGATGCAACGTTCAAGTAATGCAAAATAAGTGCGGAATGTTCTAAAACGAAGTAGCATGCCTAGGGACCGAATCTCAGCTGAGATTAAAATGAGACTGATTTGCAGGTACGCACGAGAGAGCTGTTAACATTACATTCTTGTCTCATCTCATTTATGTCCTTAACCAGAAACATTTTAATGTTCACGCCTGAATACGGGCCTTATACAGTGCAACGGATGTAAAGGAGCTTTTGGATTGCGGGACACTCGTACTCATGTTGTAACAAAGTCGTAAACATGCCACGCGTTCGCCTTCCCTCCCTTGATCACATGTGAATTAATCGTTCGATGGTTTATTGCTCGTCACAAAATAGCACCTCGTTTTTAGGCATGCATACGACTAAGGTGGACCAGGAACTTTCCCCGAGAAAATGTACAGTGGAGTCGTTTTACTCGTACGTCACGCTCTGACGATGCGGACGCACGTCATCCGCATCGTAAGCGACGTGTGCATGTCTTATCGGGATTGTGAGAGCGGGAACGGAGGCAGGAGGGAATTTTGTTTGTATCAAGATGCAACGAAGTGCGTACTGCGTGTGTTCACTAACCTTTCACGCACGTTGTTGGCCTGGCGACGTTCTTTCTCGCGCACCGCTTTGGTGCCAGGATCGTCACAGTCTTCATCAGCGCTCGAACAACAGTTGTTCAAAGACACAGCAAGTTAGTTCGGGGAATAAATTTTCAAAGGTCGGTTGCGAGCGCGTTTCCAATAAATTTTCAATAAATAAATTTTCAAGTTTATACAGAACGATCTACATTATTTTTTTCTTTCCAACGTCCGATGAGACTCCGAGCGAAACGACAGACGTTGATGTACGCGTGTGTCGATTGCTAGTTTCTCTTACTTTTATCATTATTGTGCTCGACACGTCTAATGCGTCGAGGAATTTATTTGGGAATTAATTTCTGAAAAAAATTTGTTGAGATACTTACTATCTGCGCGATCGTTTCGTTCCCTTTCCCTGCGACGTCGAGTTGACTGTAGCAGCCCCGATTACACCGGCCGCGAGTTCGCTGCTCGAAGGCTTCGTCTCGCCGCCGCTGCTGTCGGGCGGATCTTTCCTCTTTTCTAAGGGGATGTATTCTGCTCATTATTAATACTGCCGCTTAAAACTTTCTTGACAACTGCATTGTTATACAGGGTGATTCTCAAGTGCAAAGAACTGATAGATAGATTCTCTGGCTTATTTTAATTCTTTTCGACATGCTCTTGGAATCCCACCTTTTTCCGCTCAGTTTTTAATTATTTTGTCGAATTTCTTGACTTTAAGTACAGATTCTTTTGTTCTCATAGAGTTTTGTAGTACACAAGTGTAAAAAAAAAAGTAACTTCTCACAGCGTTCTGAAAAATCTCTGACAAAGTTTAACAAAATCGGTCTGATACAAAAATTTGTGGTGTAAAGGATTAAAAAGAAAAAAATACTATATAACAGATGTCCTAAACTGTTTCACTTTCAAAATACAAAGTGTCAAAATTAAGAAAAAAAATAAAAAAATTTTAAAAATCTGGAAAACATTTAGAGATATTTTATTCAAATTTGATGTGCGCATTGGAAAAAGAGTTTGATAGTAACAATAAGAATCGTTTAGTAACCGATTTGCCACTATTAATATGTCTATGTACTATTAATATAGTTAATAAATATTACTAAATATTTGGTTATATTAATCAAACATTTATTTGAAATTGTTTCGCCATATGTTTCATTATTATTACTAAAATCTTTTCTTCAGTGCGTGCATATAAGTAATCAAGTTATTTTTAATAAACAAATGTATTTATGTTTATGGGACCTTTTCTTCCTAAAATAAGCCAAGACATACTATATTTCCTTTGTGCAATTTTTTCTATTTACTTAGAGATCACCCTGCGCATATAATTTGCAAGACAGAAAAAACCAGATAAAATTCATGTCAGCCCGAAACGCGTGTCTCTCCTTTCTTCGTGGTTCCGAAGGTAATTGGTGAAACGTATCCCAAGGGAGTTTTAAAAAAGCCGACTCTATGACAGTAGCCTCATTCGAGCATTGTCGGCAGATTATCTGATGCAGCCGCGGAAAAATGGCACGGACTTATCCGGAAACGGAGGAAAGAATAAACGCGACCGACCTTCGCCGAAGACGGCGATCACGATCTTCGATTATCCCGGAGCTTTAAGCAAGGAGGCTTAGTCACGAAACCGTGAAAAGCGTCCAATTAGGAGAAGGAAACATTTTATAGGATTTCGCCCTGATTCAGCCGATCGCCTTAAATGTTTTCTCTCTTTCCTTTTCGCCTGATGATTCGCGAAAGTATTAGCTCGCGTGTGTTTCTCTCTAAAAGTCCTCCAGTGCGACAATCTCGCGGCGGATAAATCAGACGCGCGTGATTGTGTGCGAAAGTGCGATCACTTTTATATTGCGCTAAGTGACGCACCGGCAACCCGAGCTACGAACGAAACGTTCCCGGTGCAAATATCTGCGCAATTGAACGTATTTCCTTAAAGGACTCGAGAGCCGTTTAGTTCTCAACGCGCTGTTTTTCGCGGAAGTTATCCCAGATGAGGTTTCATGAATTTCCATCTATTCCTACGGTACAAAGCGCGTAAACAGTTTCCAAATCCGCAAGAATGTTCTGCATTCCTTCGACCGGCTAACGCAGAATCTCCTAATCCGTAGTAAAAGGATACCAAATGTTCTCCGTCGACATAATGACGCTAAGAGCGCGGGAGGCCCGAAAGGAACGGACGCAACGAGGCAGAAAGAGAGAAACGAAGAGCGAGATAACCGAACGTACTCGCAGGAATAATGCAGGCACGACCGCCGGACAGCAAAGACTTCGCGTGATTTATCTAATATTTCCTTATTCGGCCCGCGAGTCCGTTGTGTGGAACACCTGGGAGCGCCTTCCCTTTTCCCTCTCCTTCGCAAGAATTCATGGGAAAAGTGACTGCTCGATGATGCGACGATGCGAGAATAGAACGGCGTCGCGATCGACGCCAAGTAATGCGTCGTAAACATGATTCTTATCATAATTCTTCTTGGAAAAAAAAAAAAAACACCGGACGTCTTTAAGATAATCAGGAAAAGATACACCATCGAGTCATCAGAGAATTTATTACGAGGATCGTCGTCGTGATTGCGGGCTGGCTTCTCCTGCGTTGCAAATTATATCACTCGTCCTGTACGTCACATCGGGCATCAACTTACTGGCATTCGTCACAGGTAACCTTTCGATCTTGATGGAACCATCCGTGTCGGGCGTAGGCGTAAGACCGGGATAGGAACCCTGAGGTTGCGTCACCGTTACCGCAGGATGTGGACTCGCCTGGAAGAATGACAGTAGTGAGCGGTAGAACTAAGCGTGGGGTTCTCTCGCCCTGATATTTTTTTGACTACGCTGATTGGAGAAGTCCCTTACCAAATGATCCAGCTGCGGTGGTGAGGTATGCGAGTATATCCCGCCGTGTGGACCGACCGGGCCGAGATGAAGGGCCACTTGACTCTCGGCGTGATTCCTCAGTACGTTTATGGCATCGTCTAACCGCTCCTCCATCCGTGTCCCCTGTACCAACAGAATACCGAAAATACGACTCGATTACGCACCGATAGTTCGAGATTGTCTACTGCTTCGTTACGTAATTATTCGAGGGAATGCTACAGGAAGATGTACCATTAATTATTATTATACATAGATATTTTTCCTTAGATTCTTATAGCTTATCTTACAAGAATTTCAAAGAGCAAGAATCAGAAGTCAAAGTTGAATTATCTCTTATTGCGCTTTTGTATGTTCCACGGTAAAAAGATAGTTCTGCTAATCGAAGAAGTGAATCTCGAAAGGAAGGTAGAATTACAAGAGTTTTATATATGTAAAAAAAAAGAGTCCGACCAATTAGATTAATTAAAGGATTTAATGCAATTTAATGCCGACTGATTGTCGAGACGCGTTTTTGTTAATAGAAAAGTACAAGCTACGATTATACATTGTGCACAATGAAGACCTCATCACAATATATAATCAAAATTAATTAAAAGCGTAATCAGCAAAAAGTGCAATGGACATGTCTTGGCATTTGTCATCGTGGCGTAAACATGCGTAAAAGAATATGGAAAAGAAGGGTGGCGAATGAAGAGAGGAGGAAAAGGAGGAAAAAAAAACTGAAATTCGGCGGTCCTCACCTCGGCGTGGTCGCGAAGGAAGCCGATGGCATCGTCTAGCCTCTGCTGTTCAGGCGCCGGCTTCACACACAACACCAACGCAACAACAAAACCAAAAAAAAAAAGAGAGAAACAACCAAGTCAACACAACGTTCACAACAAACAGGGCGGAATGAATAAAAAATGTGTCATCAAATGAACGGGAGGGACAACTTAATAACTTTTTACGCAAAAAAAGGGGGCGAGAGCGGGGGAGGATGTAGATAAACAGCCGTTCGTAAGGAAAGCACACAAACGGTGATTTCTCGGTGCAAACGCGATCATGCACTCTGTGCAATTTCAGTGCTGCGTGATCATGTGCGAGTAGCGATCGTAATTTCTTGTAAAAAAAAAAAAAATAAAAAAAAATAAAATAAATCTTCGACAAACACGAGCAAAACGGCACCCTTTCTTTATTAAATTTCCGCTCGTATGTGGAGCTCCTCCATTGCTCGTAACAATCCTCCCCCTCCTCCAAAAAACATAAGTATTGAGCGAATGATAATTGATAATACCGTTACATTAGCGTACGTATAGCGAAATATTGTCAGAAAAAACGTGACTGTCGGTGTTTCATAGCGCTCGTAAAAGTGAAAAATTATTCCGCGTGCGTATTTCTGAAGCGGCTAAAACTATATGCGCGTTCAAGAAACCTTTCAACGGTGTTCGGTGATCAATTACATCTCGACAGAGTCCCATATATCGCGATGATCAGGTCAACAAAGTAACTGTTAAACTGGTGAACCGATCGAATAATTCGTAAATGGACAACGTTGAAAAGATCCTAGCTGCGGCTCGTGAGACGGGCCGTGAGATACTCGTCGTAATTAGTAATCGTAGAAATACGGGATAGCACCTCGATACGTACCATGTGAATACCACGATTGGGGTCCGCCGTAAAATGCGGAGAGACTGGCGCGGCTCCAGGTGCCCAACCTGGCGCCGAGCCGGTTAAAGGTGGTGGCGAACTGACGGGCGTAGATGGATTACTGCTATAACTGGATACTGATTGGTCCGTGGGATAAATCTGTGAAAAACGTCGCGATAACGACGCAGTCGTGACACAACATTACGAAGTACGAATCGTCCGAATCATCCGCGAAGTAACGACGTCGCGTCGTAAAGTGAGATTAGTATATCTGAGCGCCGCGACAAATGGTTACATTAAATGTTGCAAAAAAAAAAACTAATGTTTCTAAGCGCTAAGCGTAACTTATTCAGATCATATTCAAGTATTCGTCTCATCTAACATCCGTTATTTTATAAGCCTTCTTGTCTGCGTCGAATAATTTTTATCTCTATTAGCGTGTTAACATAAAATAAAAAAAAATAAAATAAAAAAAAACTTAACGACTTGACGACGAACACATACTCGGGTGCTCACGACGGATGCGAGGGTCTTGCCGAGGGTGTCGTCCGTGGTGGATTGCTGGTTCGTCGTGGGCGCAGTGTTGGGCGCGGAAGGCGCGGTCGTCGGTGCACCAGGACTATGGCTATATTGCAACGATGCCGGCGACGGCGCCCCTGTGCCGCTGTTCGCCGCGACCGCGGCACTACCCCGGAATGTCGACATTGGTGGCAGGGAAGCCGCACTGGTCACCGCCGAGCCCATGATCGGCGCTGCAGATTCACCGTTCGGTGACATCGCCGAGTATGCCTGAAACCGCCAAGCGCAAATGGTTCGACGCTCGGTTCTTGTGGTAACCGTCTCGGGGCGAAGTCGTGGGAATACGCGATCACGTCTTCAACGTTAATTATCGAACTTGCGTCCGGTATATTGGAATCTCTCTGCCAATCGTAGGGTTCTCTGTCGTAGAAGGAATTTCTATATTGGGTTTGTAGGAATATCGTTCAGTTTGTGAAATGGGAAGATGACGCCAATCCATGGTGCTTTCTTCGACGCAATCGATGCATCTCAGTCGTCATCTTCGCAGACGGAGATTTCGTTGCGGGTGGGATGATGTTTAGGGAGAGGATTCGGGGAGAGGATGTCTTCTTCAAGAGCGTGCGTGCGTGCGTGCATGCGTGCGCGAAACATCGAATTTCATTTATCCTGTGTGGTTACAAACAGTTAAAGGTCTCCGTCACAAGAATTCCCAAGTGATTTCCGGGAGCGCCGCGTGGCGCCCCGGCGATATGTACAATTGTCTCAAACGCGTCTTTCTGGCTATAATGGATCCCTCCCCGACCAGCTTTGATATCGGATACGTCGAGCGTGGGATAGCGCTCTCTCGCACCTCCTGAAACCGCTCGTAAAAGTCTAATTTTAAGCCACCGCCGACGCTCCATGGAGCGTAGTGTATTTATCAACAAATTAGAGTGGTCGGGACGCCTACAGAGACGTACGTGCCCGCGCGTAAAGCGTCGCCTTCAATCGGCGCTCTCGCGATGAGAAGCGAGAACGTCTCGGCCGACGAGGAGGCCGAGGGATTTCGGCACACGTCGAGACGGATATGCGCTAGAAAAACCTAGAGAGACACCCAGCGGGATCTCTCTTTCGATGGAAGCATGATGGACGGCGTTCTCGGAAGAAGGGGTCATTAAACTGGAAGCTCGTAAATGTTTAATCTTTGGTAAACGAAAGAAAATCTTACCTTCAGTGACGCTCGGCTCCATCTTTCTTGGGCGCGTTCGCCCTAAATCGTACAACGCCTTTACGACGTTTCTTGTCATATCACGTAGGCCAAAAGACCTCACTGTAGCTACGCGAACGACAATAAAATGGTTTGTCTTACAGTCGTTAAAAGCCGGACTTTATGCTCCGAGAGCACCGGAAGTTTACGGCAATCTATTGCGTACATGTATATAAAAAGATGATGTTTTAACAAAAATAAATGTACAAGTCGACGATTTTCGCTGTTTATTAGCTATCGGCGATTCCCAATCGGAGACGTCGCGATCGCGTCGCGTCGTACGCCGGCAGCAGAAGCTTCCTCACAGTCGTCTCAAAGAGAGAAAGAAAGAGAGAGAGAGAGAGAGAGAGAGAGAGAGAAAGAGAGAGATGGGGGCTGCTGAGAGACGGTTGCGAGGTGCCACGAAGAGGAGGATTTCGTGGTAACCATGAACGGCGTAAATCAAACGAAGGCTGCACTTGACTAGAAACACGGAGTAGCGGGAGGGTCGGGGCTATATATAGACGCCAGTGAGTCATTTGACGTTACTCCGGGTACGTGGAGCACTGTCAACAGTGTCTCTCAACCATGGCGAGGCGATGAAGAGAGAAACGCGTCTCTCCTCGCGCGCACGCGACAATCAACCGGGTGGTCCGAAATAAGACAGCCAGAAGAGGCCACCAGCTGGCCGGTCGGATCACGGTTGACGAAGAGGATTAGAGCCGACGCGACGCGACGCCGGTTGGTCGGAGAGTAATGGCCGACCGGGAGGCGATGCGCGGCTCGTCCTCGAGACGACCTGGCGCTTCGCGCGAATTCGCGAGATTTAGCGCGATCGGAATTTATTACGTTTCACGGAAAGCCATCAACGATGCGATAAATCCCCGAGAAGTTTGCATATTTGTGAATGTTCGCGATCGTCGGGAACGTCGGGAACGTCGAGAATCCTGCATCTCTCGGAATCTCGTCCGAGAGAAGTGCATTTCGAACAACCGTCCGTCCGTCCGCTTCGACGTACAGCGACGTCGACGGAATAAAAGTCTGCGAATTGGCGGAATTCCCGGCCGAGCTGTATTCAGCGACCGCGACTGATCCGCGATACGCGGGAGTTCGCGGTGAAATTATCGCGCTCGAGTTCTCCGGAGTTCGAAAAATCGATCTTTCGCGTCGTCGAATTCAATTTTTATACGTCGATTGCGCGCATCGAGGTTTGCGTCGGACCTCGTCGACTTTCGAAGCAGAGAGAGAGAGAGAGAGAGAGAGAGAGAGAGAGAGAGAGAGAGAAAAGTACCAAACGCTGCACGGGAGGCACATCGATCTTCCGTAGCACCGAGATTAGGTCGCACGCTTAGGTTTTAATCTGTCGACTTCCTCGTCGAACTCACGTGTTCGACGACGGGGAATACGGGAGAAGGAATATCCCCGTGTCTATTACGAAGTTCCGGAGACGTCGTTCTCGCGACGGCGGCTCCGTAGGAACCAGCAGCCGAGTCACGCGTGATTGATCGTTTTCTTCGGGTTTGGCCGCGAGGCAGGGGGGGATAGTCGGGATAGAAACGACAGAAAGGAAGAGAGAGCGAGGTAGGAGAAATCACTTACCATGGGGTCGTGGGGTAGGTGCATGGGATAGGCTGGCTGCGCCAGGTGAGAGGGTGCGTATCCACTACTGTATGGGGGTTGGACACCACCGCCGCCACCCGTCCATGGGTCACCGGGACCGGTTCCTGTATTACCATCTGCAACAAGAGAAAGGCGCGTTTTCATCAATCATGTGCCATTCGATTATTATTCGAACATCCCAGACCTAAATAATCGATTCAGAGCATCTACATTCGAAAAAATTCGAGATTTGACAATATCTCAATAATACAAACGCAATTATGAAATTTGAATAAGAATTTTGCGTTATTGCAAAGCAAGAAACATTTTGTATTTGCGTTAAAACCGATCTTTGTTAACATTTTTCTGTTGACTTTTTAACAACTTTTACTCGTTAATCTAACATAAAATGTGACTGTGTTATTAGAATATTTTGTATTGAATTGATGTTCTACACAGGATTAAAATAACATGATTTATGGATAAATGAAAAAAGTATTGAAATGTGTTTAAAAAATTTGAAATGTAAATTCTATGATAAATGAATAAAATATAGGACATGTCATAAATGTTAATTTTACTGAAGAAATGTGCTTCCACAGTTGTGTCAGTGTTCATATTACACATTCAGAGAAAAGTTTCTTTGAGTCAAAAAATACACGTATTTGGGCGAATCAAAGAAATTTGTGCGCTGCTGTACGGTTAAAGGAAAGTTTCTTTGATTTAAAGAAATTCTTTGCTTGCTCCTTTTATTAGAATTGATGAAATAGTTTGGTTGTGCAACGCAAATCTTTTTTCTTTTTTTTTTTGTAATGAAAGAAATTTTACTTAATATTTTTAAAACCAGAACAATTAAATTATTTCTTAACATTTGACGTTTACTTTCTTTGAATTAAAAAATTATTTGTTCAAATAAAACAAATTATTTACTTTATAACGTCATTTCTTAAAATCAAATAAATTTTTATTTTCCTTAAACGTATTTTTATTTCAACTTGAAAAAAACAAAAAAGCGATTCATCAATTTAAACATACTTTTCTCACAACACTTTTCTCTGGGTGCATAATGTTTGTTTTACTTTCCAACATATTCATCTTGTGTTTAATTTAAATGTTTTACTGTGTAAAAAAAAATCTTTCAAAAGTTTTTCCTTTCGACCCGGCATCGCTCGTCGTATTCGTAAAAATTCTTTCTCGCTCGACGCAAGTGAAGCATCGCAATGTAGAATACCGACGTAGAATCTGGTCGATCACCCGGGCACTTTCTACGTCATTGAAGCGGGAAATAATAAATAATAGAGCACGTGGCGTTCACGGGGAGCAGAGAATGTCGCGCACGTGCCCGGATAATGAGCGTCGAAATCGAGTTAAAATGCATCCTCGCGGCGTTTAATCGAATTTCCCCACTCGTCAGGGACGCCTTGTGCCTCCGCTTCATAATGTTTGTACAATTTCGGTCGATTAACACGACGGCAACGGCGACGACGACGGCGACGTTCCGCTTCGAACGCGCGCGCCGCGCCAGCCAAACTTCCTAATCAAGCGGCGATGTCATTCCTTCCGCAGTAATTATTTCGAGAACGAGTCCGCGGTATGATACAACTTCCCTGGACTTTCGCCAAGTCGAAATTTCGCGCTTTCTAACGTCTCACTCGGTCCCGGGGCGTCGTTTGCGGTGGAACCGCACATACACGTGCACACACGTATACACACGCACACATCCGGTATAAGGGCCAATAGACGCGGTACCCGGCGCGGACCATTATTTCAGTTGAAAACAACAGCAATAAGCTTCGGGAACGTATTTCTTGATACTTTTGCTTGATATAATTCCCGTGCCGGGCGCTCCTCGACGAGAAAACGGAAACTAAGCCAAACTACTCGGGCGTTCCTACCAACTACCGGTGTTCGATGTCTGATAAAACTTTTTCGCCCCCTCGTCGTGGCCTGCCATTTATAAGCCATTCCGGTCAGCTACCGGGTGCCACGAGCGCCGACACGTATTTCGAAAGCGTACTTAAACTGCTACTTTTCTCATCTGATCCATAATAACGAGCCCTGCGGCGAAAACTTGGCCGATTTCATAGATCTATCATCGCGCGCGGTTCGTCTGAAATATTTGCATATTCAAGCACGCGGAATTCTTCTACGGATACAATCGTATCATCAGCTCGCGACCCCTTTCTCCGACTGTACCCGCGCTCGCTCTCTACATTTCTTTAACGTGCTCGCGATTTAATCAAACAAATGCCTTGTTATTTTTACTTAAAATGTTGTAAAGCTTCCTACGATTGCCCGCCGCGCCGCACGAGTCTGCAGACGGGAGCTGCTGCTGCTGCTGCTGCTGCCGCTGCTGCTTCCTAAGAGTACCCGCGCGTGTGCATGGAGCGTGACGGTGTACGTCGCACCTGCCTCGCGCGAGATGACGATAATTTTTCCAAGATCCGTTATAATATATCTACAAAATAAACCGTAAACCGCAATTACAGCTCTGCAAAAATGAGCGGCGGCTAATAGAGCAATTCCACGCGCGACGCAGCAATTATTTCCGACGATCCACGAACGATCGTGCGGCGCAAATCAATTTTGGAGTAACGAATCGATATCACGGAGGAGAATTGCGAAAAAGAAAGAGAAAGAAAAAGAGTGAGCCGAGGAGGCTTTCCGCGAGCGACGAAAAATTATTAAAATAGCGACACTAAGACGCCGGCGCTTCGATAAATTCGTTGCGACAACAAAGTAGCGCGATTCGCCGATGGCCGGTGCCGAAGCGAGCGGCGCGGCGGAGAATTGCTTTTATTGGCAATATCTCGTCGACGAAGTTTCCCGTAGAATTTTTTTCTTTTTTCTTTTTTTTTTCGACGGCGGCGCGCCCGATATATCCGCGAAATCCAGCGACGAACTTCGACGCCCCCGCGCCGCGCCGCTTGAACAAATAACGAGATTGTTATTGTTTTTACGCGCGACAGGCAGAGCGGCAAATTTTACGAGCGAACGTTAAACAGTTGAATATTAGTGCGCTCGTAAAATCCCTTTTATCGTCCATTCGGATCGTTATGCGATTTCCAAATGATATATACGTACGTGTACGTACGTACGCGAGCGCGTGCACATACGCGCGCGCCCATGGCCGATGGCTGCTGATCTGCAGATAACGATCGATCTATCGGACCCCGTCCTCCCCGGAGGTTCGCACTATCTCGTTTAATTACCTCCACGTCCAACGATATCGATTATTAACAGATATAAGTCTGTATAATCTGTTTCATAACTACTTTCGTGAAATTTGTAATCGATAAAAGGAGTCTGTTACTAGCCGCTCTATTTTCGTTTTCTCTTTTAGCCGTGCAGTGCCTGCTGCTTATCTGAGAATCTTGAGAATGCAATGATTCATTCAAGAATAAAAATTCCATCGTCTTTTTATCGGAGGCACTAAAATAA
This sequence comes from Solenopsis invicta, assembly GCF_016802725.1. Lineage (NCBI taxonomy): Eukaryota > Metazoa > Arthropoda > Insecta > Hymenoptera > Formicidae > Solenopsis > Solenopsis invicta. The sequence continues at coordinate 7,120,494 of NC_052669.1, read as the reverse complement.
AGATATAAGTGTATCGTACGATGTTTCTCATTTTTATTATTACTGTGCAATGGAGCCAGTTTCTTCGAGTAAAAAAAAAAAAGAAACTTTGTTTAAATTAAAGAAATTTGTGTACTGCCATATGGTTAAAGAAAAGTTTCAATGATTTGAGGAAATTCTTTGATTGTTCCTTTTATTACAATGGAATTAAAGAAACAGTTTGGTTGTGCAATGCAAATCTGTTTTCGAATAAAAGAAATATATTTTTAAAACCAAGGACAACTAAATTATTTTTTTCCATTTCCATCGGTTTTTCACTTTTTCTTTGAATTAAAAAAAATCATTTACTTAAATTAAACTTTTATTCACTTTAAAAAAGAAAACTAATCGTTTCTTGAAACGAAATAAATTTTTATTTTCGTCACAGATAATTTCACTTCAATTTGAAAGTAAAACCAAGTTAAAGAATCGACTTCATCAATTCAAACAACTTCTCTCCAGGTGTGTAACTTTTGTTTTCACTTACCGATGTAATAGGAATCCGCGTAAAGGGCACCCTTCGGCGACGTGTATCTCGGCGAGTCCTGCCCGAATTCATCCGAGCCATACTGCAACAGAAAAAAGGCGAATGTTCATTATTAGGAATTCAGTATTAAGTTAAACGTTTATCTAGGCTTAGGAAACGGGAAATCCATCCAACGATTCGTTCGAACGGGCGATTCGCTGAAACGGCAAAACGGAAACGGGGCGCGTATAATTTTCTCGTCGCGCTGCGTCGCGAGCCGCGAAACTTTTCTTTAGCCGAACCTCGTCAATCGGCGTTTCAGCATTTCTGGTGTAACGCGAAAAATTGCACTGTAATCGCGACGACACGCGGTCTCCACCACCGGCTGTTGGGCAGACACACAAGCACGATGTTGCATCTCCGTTTCTTGCGACACCATTGTGCATTGTGTTGTAGCGCGTCTCTTCATCGATCTTACGATAGACCCGGTCGACGTATTACGACACCGAGCGACGTCGTGGCTCGTAGCGAGAACAGTCATTAATTCAACGACGTAGACGCGAGAGAGGAACGTGCGCGCGTGCACGCTTCCAGAGAGAGAAAATCGGTATGATGGCGTCATTAAACGGCTGCACATATACATGTACGGGCGCGCGGGGTTATCCTTGCGCAACGCGGACATCAATAAAAATCTAAGATTAGGTCGTCCTCCTCGATCCAATTAACCGCCGTCAGTCTTCATAGGAATGAGCGGTAGGTTCGATTTAATGGACGACATTCGCCACGGCGATACGACGATTTTATTCTTCGTAAAGAGAAACGTTCAACTAAAACTTCGAGTGCTGAAAATGCCAGTGACGATGCAAGCGTCGTCTCGTATCGCGGGACTGAGATCTGTTCGGTGGATACACGCTGCTCCAATTTTTAGAACGCGGCGAAGGTCAAGAAGTAAAGCGATGATAAATTAACCCATCAAGACCCCACGAGATTCTCGCAATTTTTTTCGTATACTTTAAGTATTCAGGACAATTTGTATCAAGTTTTATCGAGATTGTATCCGTTTTTAGTTATTTTGTAAATAAATAAATTTTGTTTATTTTACAGAACTTATCTCTGCATCGCAATGAAACACTAAAACATCTCGAATATTTTAAGTACTTGTATAAAAACATTCAGATTTTCTTCACATTATTTCTTATTTAATTATCTCATTATTAATTATATTTGTATTATTAGAGAAAACGTACTTTTTTATTGAAATAATTTGTTATCTAGATAGAAAATTGCTGCCAAACTTTTTCTCTCACTTTCAAACGCAATATAAAATAATTTGTAATTTTTTTCATAATTTTCTGAATGTTTTGAAAAATACATCCTATACCTTCTTAAACATTTGTGTCAACAAAAAGGCCAGGGTCTCTTACTTCTTTTTTACTTCCACTTTCAACATCTTTTTCTTCTTTCAGATATTTCATCTCGTCGCCGACTAGATTTTCGAAGAGAAAGAGCCTCTTTTTATTTCTAAATGCCAATTGTGATTGAGACACGAGTCAAGGATTTAAAACAAAGAAAAACACATAGGGGCCTTCTGGAACCTAATGGGTTAATTATTCAAAGCTTATTGGAATTGCAAACTCGTCGCATATAGCTGTATATCGAAGACGTGACGTAAAGCGGTAACGATAGCATGGAAGTAGTTTCGCAGGCGATAAAGAATCCTCGATTGTCTAATTCGATATCGCACTCCAATCATTTTAATGAGGGACGAAGCGTACTACCCAGCGAACGGCGTTACCCAATATAACTTGATTACTCATCCATTATGGACGTCGGAACGTCTCCCCCGCAAGACTACGTAGATCGGGAAAAGTTCTCTCCCCGAGAGAAGTCGCAACGGGCCAAAGACGGATTATGCGATCGCGAGTTACATACAGAACATTCGTGCTCTTAGCTCCAAGTTATAGATTTATGGGGTTGACGCTCTCTCTCTCTCTCTCCTTTCCCTTCCCATCGCTCTATTCCTTGAATCGAGATAGATGCGAAAGGCTTCGGCGTGGAAGAAAGACAATGTAAAAGGATGATGCACAGACAGTGCATGCGACAGGAATAAGGGGGGGATCTATCGATCGTGGCGCCGATACCATCGAGGGACTCTCTTCACGTAGTCCGCGTTTTCGGTAAATTTACCATTTTATAGCTGCCGTAGTCCGTGTGACAGACAAACATGCTGGCGGCGGGGACGTGTGCGCGCTGATTCGACGATACACCGACTCCGTCTCCTCGCGCACGGGTCACGTCATACAGGGCGGCACATCACCACCACAAAGGCACGTTGATCCGGGCGACGGAGGAGTTTGGTTGCCGCGCGAACGAGAGGAAGACGAAGCGGAAGAGAGAGAAAGAGAGAGGAGCACCGGCCAGCGGAGAGGAACGAGAGGAAGATAGCTATCGCGCGCTCTACTACAACCCCACGTTCCAATTTCTCCTCTCCTTCTCCCTCTCTGGTCGTGATATATGTTAAAATATTCCACGGCACTGCTGCCTTATCCGCTTGCACCGCGCCGAAAACTTTGGCGCGCGATGCCGCCGGCCCTCCTCCCGCGTCCGGCGCTTTCTCTCTTTCGCTCTCTCGACCCGGCTTTTCCAGCACGTCGAAAAGTACCGCGCGCCCACTTCGCGAGCGGGGCGAGGAGGGCGGCGGTAAAATAAACTTCGGCCGCTAACGCGAGGACTATGGGGCGCCAGGCCGAAATTTAACGCCTTCTCCGGGCCATGAAAGAATCGTACAACTTTGCCGACGTCGGAACTTTGCAACTCTACGCTTACGCGCGGCGCGATAGATCGATAGTCGCGTGAAACCACGTGCGAATTTCGGCAAGGCGAGAGGATGACGACGACGACGACGACGAGACTCTCCACTTGATTCGACTCAAACGTGAAACGACACCGAGCGACGCGGCCGACTACGCGCGACTGTCGGCCCGGTCGGCCGTGGTATCGCGCGTTCACCAGCGTCGTCGATCGAGAAGCGCGGGGCCGAAGTGGGAGCGACGCTGGTGAACCAATCGTCGCGGCGGCGGCGGCGGCGGCGCTCGCATAGAGAAAGAAGAAGCGCAACGGCGGTGGCGGAGGGTTCTCCTCCTGTGTGTCATATCTCCGAACTGTGCTGCCGCCGCACATGGGAGCCCTGTCCGCGCGATAAGTCCGTCACGAGCGACTCGTAAACGCGTAATTCTACAAGTAGAAACGCGCGTCCACTCATCGTGGCGCATTCAATCGGAGAGACGGAGCTACTCGAGGACGGAGGTGCTAACGATCGCGTTGGCGGCCGATCCGTAATGCTCGCCGACGGAAAACAGCCGTACGCGCTTCGTCTTTGTCTCCTCTCTTGCGCCGATGTGATACGAAATGGGACAGAGAAAGAGAGAGAGAGAGAGAGAGAGAGAGAGAGAGAGAGAGGGGGGGGAGAGAGGGAGAGCAACGGACGCTATCGCTGACACACGCGTGACAAATGAAATCGTTTTCGAGAGCGTGCAATGCTGGCACCGGAGTATCTGGGAGAGATAGAGGAATAATCGCGTCCCGATAAAAAGAGTATCGAGCTTTATCAGCGAAACCGGTCGATAACGGCCTTACAAATAAGAACATTTCTCCGACCGGGAAACGGAGGTTAAAACTGGTATTAATCGGATGATAAGCCGCGCTTCAGCATTAATGCGCCCCGGTTCTATTAATTTAAATGAATTGCTTTGACACCCGCGGTCAAACGCGTAATTTCGGCATCAGCTAATCTCGCGCGGGCGCACTTTATATTTATTCGTCTCTCTTCGTTTTTCCTCTTATTCGCAGCACAGCAACAAACGAAATTGCAATTGAAAATAAACAAATTTAGAAAACGTTCGAAAATTAATCGAGATAATCCGAGCAAAGGGGAAAACTGAAAATAATGTTATGTATGTTTAACTAAAAATTTAAAGCAGTTGACGATATATTTTTCATAGAAGGTCTTCACAGTCTCTCGCTCGCATCGTCCCATTTATACAATAGCGTTCGATCGCCAAACATTTACTCGAATTACCTCGATTAGCCGTGGATCAATAACGAAATTCAGTAAAAATGTTTGCTAAGCGTATCGCGCGCAAGACGTCGTTCGATATTCACGAGCCGACATCACTAAACGGGCCATTAAATTATTCACCGAAAACCGTAACGGCCACTTTAACCCGGGCCCGCGGAGACCCGGGGCTGGACCACGTGCGCGGACCACGGCGAGAGAGAAAGAGAGAGAGACACCGTGTGGACAATAATTCACGTTTTATTTCCTCCTCGCGACAGGACGTGTAGGAAAGGAAAGGACACGCAATGATAAAAATGTCGCCGCGGTCGACGCGGCGGATCAGAAATCTTAATATGTCCCGGTCGGATGTCCACGGTGGTCCGTGGAGAGTCAGCGATTTCCAGCCAATATAAATGTCCTACATTGATTTAGTTCTCCCCCTCCTAGCCCCCTTTCTCCGGTGAGGTCTTACGATCTATCGGGAGGGTGAGACGGAGAAAACGGCGGTGGCTGGAAATGTAAGAGAGAGAGAGAGAGAGAGAGAGACTCGGACTGGACCAACCGAACGAAAATGTCTCTGTCAGGGAAATTAGCCTTCGAGGCTCTGAAATAGGACAGAAGGGTGCGGCACCGCGCACCCTCTCCGAGAGACGGATGTTATGAAACCTTCGGAAAATTGAGCACGTGATGGCCACCTCACGTTCTCGATCAACCGTCCACGTCATTGTTCATCCCTCGCATATACTCCGGAAATTTTACATCGATAGCCGTGATTCACAGCTCGACTCGCACGACTTATTTAATCCTACACTGTACAAGCCGATTTTAAAACGGACTTAACCACTGCGACCTGTTTCAATTATTTCGGTTATTAACTATGAGAAAGAGAACGTTGAACACTGAAAAAAAAAAGAGTTCGATAATAATAATAATCAAACTTGGATAAGTTATCGAGCTTTCCAAATATTCAATTAATACGACCAAGTATTTAGTACTGCTTAATAACCGATTATTTACTATTGTTATGTTTGTTTACTATTGTGATAAATGTTACTAAATATTTGGTTACATTGATCAAACATTTATATAAAACTATTTCACCAAAGAGCTGAATTATTATTACCAAAATCTTTTCTTCGGTGTATTTACACGTCGCAAGATCAAAACACGATTACGATATAATGATAATTAATGACAAAGTAAGATAATAATTAAGAATAATTGCGCTAATCAAGCTCTAAAATAATAATTCCAACAAATGCGTTAAAAATTCTGAAGCTGACAACAGCGATTACTTTCTCGGCACACTCGCTCTTCCCTATGACCGTTATTAAGTACACGTGGGCGGAAATGAGCTGAAGGGTAGTCAAGGCGAGACGGTACAGAGGCGGAGAGAGAGAAAGAGAGAGAGCAGAGGTAGAGCAAGGAAGAGAAGGACAGAGGAAAAGATGTAAAAGGCGGAGGGTCACTATCAACGAGATAATGGATCGCCGATTATCCCCTTATTAATTACTACGGCGAGACGTTTGCCTGTCGAGGAGTGAGTAGACGAAACCAGGTGCCCCGCCGAACGAAGTAATGAATTTTTTTCCCTCTTTTTCGTCGAACCGCTGGACCCTGGGAATTCCCATAAAGACGTCTCCTATCGGCGGACGATCTCCCGTCTCGCGCAAGGATGTTACGAGAACGTCGTCGAAATCGATTCGATTCGACGTCGCTACTAATTTTCGGCGCACAGAAACCGGATTTATTATTTTTTTACGCCTCGCTAATAAATCGACGTGTAATTGGCGAATCGATAAGCCTTATCGGCGGAGCCGTTTATTCCGCCACGCTACACGCCACTTTTTTCCCCTTTGTCGGCATAATGGGTTAATGGAGGAGTGTTTGTAGAAAAAAAAAAAAAGAGAAAAAAGAAGGAATAGGTGCAACGGTCTTCGCAGTTAATGGGCCCTGTGTGTCGTAGATGACGGCGAGATAATTTCAGTCAACAGCCTCACGCCGACCTGCATACACGCGTGTACATACGCACGCGAGCGTACGGAGACCGGCTCTCGTCACGTCTCGCGCGTGTTGCTAATCCCCCCCACACAAATTACCGGCGTCACGCAGAAGTACGGCCGACGATATCGGCAATAGAGAATAATTCAGACAACTCGAGGCGAAATTTGTCCAACCGTGCGATAAGAGGTTCGAGCGGACGAATCGATAGCGAAGTGTGCCGCCAGCTGAAAAGATTTACTCTGAATACTCGCTTCGCTCTTCCGTTTCTTGTATCGCTTAATTATATTCGATGTTCGCGAGTTACGAGCCGTTCGCCGCAACTTTTATGTACGTACGTCGGAAACAGAATCATCTTGCAAATTATTCGCGAGAAAATGAGGTAATAAAATATTTACTTTATTCCTTCATCCATGTTTACGACCAATCGCAAAATTATCTTCGACACATTTGCGCATATTCAATTTTACAATTTAAAAATGCAATTAAAAAATTCATTCACAAGGACTTTTCACAATCCACGTTTGCACCCCGAGAAAAAGTTTCTTCGAGTAAAAGAAAGTCTTTTGGTTGTTCCTTTTATTAGAATTAAAGAAATAGTTTGAGTGTGCACAGCAAATCTTTCTTTAAATGAAATAAATATATTTTTATTATAAAACCAGGACAACCACATTATTTCTTACATTTCTGTTAGCATTTTCTTCGAATTAAAAAGTTATTTAAACGGATAATTAATTTAATTTTAAAAAAGGCTAATAACGTCATTTCTTGATATCGAGTAATCTTTACTTTCCTCAAAGGTATTTTAACTTCAATTTAGAAAAAAAAGGTAAAGAAACGATTTCATCTTAAACGTAACTTTTCTCTAGATGTGGCGTTTACATAAAACAAAAAGTTTCTTATGTTCTTAAGTTTCTTACGTTTAGATCATTTCCTTGATTTAAATATTAGCTAGCGTAAAATAATTTATTTTTGAACTCAAAAAATATTTTTTGAACAAAGGAAATAATGTTAAAATAAATACATTTATTTAAACACGAAATAAATTTTTTCCAGTGCGCACACGGCGGTTAGTAATATTACGTCGCCGCCCCAACTTCCTTCGTTGTTGGCATGCTGGGTGTGCTCGTGCAAAATCTTAATTCGCGACGACCCATAGGGGCGCTCATAAGACGGCAGGGAGAAATGTGGGAACTTCGTGGTTCGATAAAAGCTGTTTAGCACGCTATGGTAATGACTGTCTCTTCTTTTCTTAAATTTATGCCTCTTACAGTCTCTCCCCCGTGTGCTACGGGATAGCGATGGGTTCCCATGGCGAAGAAGCGGGCGGCCGTAAAGGAAATACCCGTAGATGGAATAGGCATGTACACGACACGGGACGACTTCCGGTTGCGCCATTTCGAACGGCTGCCAGGAATTGAAACGTCTCCTTTCCGAACGAACACTTGCACTTGTTACGAAGACGTTATGCCTTGAATAATCTCCGAAGGTGAAAATGAATTAAAACACATGCTGAATTATGCAATACCGTCTACGTCGCGCTAACAATGGAGAAACATGCACATCCACTTTTATGAAAAACTATTTCACAAGAGCTCTTAACATACCGACATCCTAAATTTTAGTTTTCAAATGAGAACCATACAAAACCATACCTTTCTCTACATGCAAACAATTTACTTCTTCTTACTCAAATCTCTAAAATTAGGAATATTATTATTTTATTAATTAATATTTTAGTTTAGCTATAATTTCGATATTGAGAAATTATATTAATTACACTAATTTGAAATTATAATCTGAAAATATTAATTTTCATAATTTCGAGACGCTGCCAAATATCAAATTATATGATGTAACATTAAATCATCCGATGTCCTCGTGCGAGAACCTATTAAGATCTCCAATTTCACAGAATCGCACTTATCGTATCACTGCGAGCATCAAGATATCGCGACCACCGAGAAAACGACCTGAGAGAGAGAGAGAGAGAGAGAGAGAGAGAGAGAGAGAGAGATGAGAACCTGAGCGACGATGCATGGTCACGACAATATTTGAGTTTTGTTTAGCAAACGTTATTTCATCCGTCACCCGATCGGATGTTGTGCTTACGTCGCGGCACGAAAAAGACCTCGCATTTATCTAGCCGAAGAGAGACGATAAGAAGCCAATTTAGCGGCAATCAAAATAAAACTCGTCTTATCGATTATAATTCGCGTATTTCGCACGAGAATATTCTCGTACATTTCACGGATTCGATGGACGTGCTCGATAAATCGCGGGACGCGCGTTATTCTTGAAAATTTCTGCAACAATTTATTTCGCAGAATACGTTGAAAGTTGATGTGTACGTCTTCCGCGCGGTTACATCGGAGGACCGCAGAGCCCATGGTTTTTGTGGAAGGATATTTTTATGCGCCACGCTTCGGCACGCCATAATCGTCGGATGACTAAACGCGCAGTCGCGTGTAATTTTCGCTGAGCTGTCCCGAATATCTCTCGAGACAAAGCGGCTTCATTTAGATACGACGTCGTTTATTTTATTTTATTTTATTTTTTTTTTAATTAATCGCGGCCAAAATTATGCACATTGTCATCGAGTCGGCCCGGCCAGTTGTGCAAACAGCGAAAATGTAATCGAGTGTATTTCGAAAAAGCAATGATATGCGAATTAAGAAGCGATTCCGTCGCTTTTATCACATCGCAAACTTTTTCTCGTAAGTCATGATGATTCTAAAATTAACGCTGAAGAACAAAAAATGTTGTTAAAATTAAGATTGCCTCATTTAAAAAGTTTCTAAAAAAAAAAAAAAATTTGAAATTCTCTCGCCCGAATTTTCCCTTCATACTTAAATTTCTCCAGTGAGGCGAGTTCCACGCGAAAAAGATATAAATCTCGGAACACGGGGCGGCGAGATCATCGCGGACGCGTAACCGGTCGGCCTCGTTTTAATTGGTGCCCACTAATTGTTAATTATCAGTGGTACCCACCCGTGGAAACTTGACGTAAGAGGCTTAAGGCCATTTACATGGGACGGGTACGACCCGTCTGCCCGCCCGCCCGCCTCCGCAAGCATTTACCAACACCATCGCCGATCGCCGCCGGTTTACAACGTTATAACACATCAGGGCAGGTGCGCATATGTAATTCCGTATGGATGCCACCACCGGCCAGGCAGCAGCAGCACGTGAAAAGAGACCAGAGATCCGCGGCGGTTTACATTATTTATTAGACGTATCGTCGACGCGCATACACACCGGGTGAGAGCCAAGACAAACGGCCGCATAATCAACAATTAGCCGGTTGATATGCGCTACGTGAGTTTTTTAACGAGCAAACGCTATCTGCCTACGTCTACACGTTTTCTCGCTTCGCCTATCATCGCCCCGATCGCTGTGCAACTTGTGCGATTAATTTTATTTACTTTGCAAAACTTTATCATTCCGAGATCGGTGCACCAAGCTCGAATATATCGAATATTATCGAACTCCAAAGTGATTTGTCGTTCGATTGAATAATAATGATGATATTTATCGCACATTTTTCGGAAAACTCTGCTGCAAATAATATTCATGTTTTTTTTTATTAATCGTATTTTGTTAATTGGATATCGTTAGAAGCATCTTCAGAGCTTTCTTTCAGTTTAATTGTTCAACAACTAATACCAAAGTTAGATAGTTAAAAAGTTAAAAAGTTAATAACCTTTAGCACAATTTTTAATGGTTAATTTTTAATAATTTTTAACTTTAACTAATTAATTTGGAAACACAAATTTATTAACTTTTTTCCTAAGTTAAAAATTTTACATTCTCACAACAATAATTTCTTTGTTATTTCATATATAAACTTAATTTGCAAATAAAATAGAAATTTGTTGATGATCCATATAATTGTTTTGTGTAATCTAACTTTAAAAAACATGAGAATTTTTAATTCAATATGAATAATACTTAACAAAACTAACTTTCGATTTAATTTAAGTAAATTTAATCTTAACGTAACTTTTAACCGAGTTAGTTTTTTGTTCGTTATAATTTTTAATGTGACTAAATTAATTTTATAAACTATTCACTTCAAGTTAATTTAGTTAAAAAAATATATCGACTTACTCAACCCTGACTAATATTGTAAACAGCGTGACTATTACCAAGACCAGAACTATCGATGGTAGCAGGCGACAAGTTCTGTTACAAATTTAGGGAACAAAGAAGTGCTAGAAGAACTCGCCGATGTTAGAAACAATAGTTCGCGAGGGAACAATGAGAACGGGCGGGCGAGCTGGGTTTTCTTTCTCGACTGCTATATTGCGTCGACTCACACGACGAGAATGCGACTTGATCCCATGTAAAGTCAGGCCACCGCAAAAGGATCAAATCCGTGGAATCGGCCTCTCTAGGCGCGCGCGACCACGAGCTCCGCTTGTTCGCCGCTTCTCTCTCGGATCACCCGCAATAGAGAATATACATCGAACGCGTGCGTGTTGCCGCACCACCAACGGGGAACAGATAGAGATAGATAGAGAGAGAGAGAGAGAGAGAGAGAGAGAGAGAGAGAGAAAGAGAGATCGAGTCACTTCTCGAGAATGTGATTTAAGTCCTCGCATAAAAGACAACGTTGCGCAGAATTACAAGCGGCACGCAGTTCCGTCGTTCAATAGGATACGTCGACAGGAACGAAAAACCCTCCCTCTCTCCCGCATTACCGTGCCGAGAATACCGAACGATCGCCTATATCCGCGCGGCCATTCAACAGAGATGTCGCTCGGACGTCGCGAGTCGCGAACGAGATCAGCTCGCATTCCTCCACGTGACCGCGACTAACGTAGTAATGTCAAACTCGAAACAGAGGACGCGTACAGCTATGCCATTATTACGTGTATGCATGTATTAAATGCTCGGTGCAGAAGCAGCTAACTCTATTATGCTCACAGACTCATTCCAGATATGACTTGGAAGTACATAGATATCGGAAATTAATAATTTCTGTAATAATTTAATTTAATTCCAGACGCAAAGCCGCAGGGAATGCGAGCTTGCAAGATCGTTTTATGTCAATTCGGAGATCCTGACACGAATTACCGACATTTTTTTGTATTAAAATATAAATTCGAATTAACTTTACAATTCCAAATTCTCTTACACAATTTAGAAACACTGACACAAATGAAGAGAGCAAAGGGCGATTTCAACGATTAAAAGCTGAGATAAAAATTTTTTTAATGAAAAGAATACGTTTTCTTAAAATCATGTAGGATGCAAACATTTGTTCTGTTTAAATAAAAATATTTACTTTTAAGTAAAAAAAAATATATATATATAGACTTATTAATAACCTTGAGTATTATAATTTTGTATCAATACATTTTTTTACATTTAAATAATTATTTTTTAAATAAACCAATAATATTATTAAATTTAATTAAATTGCTTCCTTAGATTAAAAAATATGACTATCTCAAATATAAAAAAGTCTAACAATAAATATTTTTTAGAACCACAAGAAAAAATTATTTGACTAAAATTATTTCTTCATTTTATTTATATAAATATTTCAATTAAGAATTTTTTAACTCGACTGCAAGTAAATAAACTATTGGCACAATGATTTTTTTTTCTTTTTAGTCTTTTAGTCAAATTTTTTATTTTAAGATATTTTTTCTTTCATATAACAATCATGGAAAACAATTTTTAAACTCATTAAACATTTTTAAAAATTAAAGTAAAATTTTTAGAATTTTTGTGCGTACTTTAATTGTGTAAAAGAATTCCGTAAAACTAATTCAAAGGTATTTTCTAATAAAAAAATGTAGGTAATTCGCTTTAGAATTTCCTTAAGAGAAAAGAAAAAAAAGTGAAAGAGAAAAAAGGAGTGTGCACAGCCCTAGTTATGCGATAATTAGTTAACGCTTTTCCGTGACCGACAATCCGCCAGAAGCGTTTCGTAATTACAATAGCTCCTTCGACATGTTAACTGGACGACAGAATGTCTTTCCATGTTCAGTCGAACGTGGCGATATCTTCAAGGTTGCCGAGCGATAGTCGCGTCTTCCCTTCGTTTATTATTAAATAAATCGAAAAATGTGTAACGCTATGTACAAAACTCACAGGTACACGTAAAAGGCGGACAAAAGAAATTCGCGATCGTCCCTCGTCGTTAATTCCTGCATCGTAAAGTCTGGGAAGCACGAACGAGAGAATTTAAGCTCATCGGAATGGCGCGACGCGACGGCGGCGAGAAGCAAATCCGCATGAACGAGGCCAAGATTACCGTAATGGCTCGCTTTACGATTACAGTTATCGAGACGGAAATCTGCGAAAGCCCGACGTTAACTGCGGAAACCAGTCTTGAGAGGCTGCCAACGCCGTCCTTCAAGCCGAATCCTTCGTACCTACCTACAAACGCGTCGACATTCGGAATTATCCGGTATTTAAACTTCACTACGAGCTTCACGCTTGCGCCTGTCCTCTCATGCTTTACCATCCGGCGTTTTATTTTCGTTCAACCGCTAATGGCTTCAATTAGTATTGCAAACAGGTTGTGTGGTTCAAAGGACTTAAAATCTAAAGTTATTGAAATATTTGCCATCATAAAAGGGAATTCCGGCGGCCGTGCCGGAAGAACATTATCGTTCCTCTTTATGGCGAACTAAATTTTAATAAACTTTCACAATTTTAATATCATATGATATATTGGAGCAAGCCAATCAGGAGTCCCTTCTTCAAATCGCGAGAGAAAGAAATGAGAAAGGCGAGACTCTCTTGCGAGAGATAACGCACGCCGTTTAGAGTATTTCACAGATAATCTCTACGTGTTGCTGTGGTTAACTCTCTTACAATTAGCATAATTCCTTTTTGCCCGAGACTAGTAATTAGGCAATTTCTTTATACGCGCGATATCGGGATAATTTCCTTCTGAAAAGACCTCGAAACTCTCATCTTGAAAACACTTAGCTTCTTCTGATTTCCCAGACCATAATTATTCAAACGCTGTACGCGGTTCGACGGCAGCCATAAATCTTAACGTCGACGTTAGATAAGGAGAATGTCTCTACAATGCGCACAAAGGTATCGCGGGCGCTTTAATGATCTCACGATCTAATTAATATAATTGTCCCGAGGACGACGTGCATCGGAGTGCTCCACCAATCGAGAGAAAGAGCGAAAGAGCGAGCGAGCGAGAGAGAGAGAGAGAGAGAGTTCTGCTCCTATTTATTTGTGACTCTGGTAGTGGAATACACCTGCTAGCATTAACGTTCGCAGTGATCAATTAATTCCCATTAATTGAGAGAGAGACAAGATACATACGCTGGATGAGTTATGATTGAATCGCGATAACGGGCTGTATCCGCTTACAGTAAATTAACCGGATGCTCGACCGATGATACGTCGCTCCTCCGTCGTAAAAAGAATTTTCAATTACGCACCGACAACGGGCATCGACAGCGCGACACAATTCGATTCATCAGTGCCAGCTGATTTTCTGATTTGTTCAAAGTTCTTCTTTTTTTTTTCATCCAACACGAAAACTTTGCCAACTTGTACGGCAAGAATGATTATTCCTGCCGAAATGATATCCGTAGATAACAAAAAGGTTTCCGCTATTGCAAACGATAGCGGAAATGTAAATAACAAACGGATATCGACGAGGAGCGAGTTGCGGGAGATTCTTGGAATTTCGTGGAAATGTTCTTTCACAGGTGGCGACGTTCCCCTTCGTGTGTGTCTTTCGTATGCAACTGTGACCACCGCCTAATACGCGGCGTCGCGGCACATACTAATTAGCTCTGCGAGCGAAACGCGCCATGAATACAACTCCACATGGAGAGTGAGACAAACATTAGATACGAGAGCCACGGTGCTCGAGGTCGAGGCTGAACCTCGAGAGACACTTCCTGTCGCAACGAACGCTACCGGGACCAAATAACATCCCGCTTTCTCTTCCGATTAACGAGAAGCAGTCGCGAGAATACGTTGTTCTATTTAAAAGATAAATTTAAAGAGAGTTACCCTTACAGTTTCCCGCGATAAAATACAAAAGTGTGTGATAAAAGGCGCGGACCAACTCGAAGTCACATAGAAGTAGCAAGTTAATAATTCTTTCAAGAATTAAAGATTAAAGGATAAAGGGATCTTTTTCCCCCCTCCGTAACAGGTGTTCGAGTCGTAAACGCAATGTTCGCGGTCGAGTGGTAAATATCACGCAAACTTGAGCTGGGATGTCGAGTGCGTTCGTGGCGAGACGTCGCCCTCCCCCTCCCCTTTAAGATTTACGAACCGTGAAATTTCCGAGACGCGCCGGACACGCTCGCAGACACGATTTCGGCAACGCCAAAATCGATAGGAATTTATCGTTAACGGTTAACGCGTCTTGGCTATTGCGATGCTATGTAACCGATGCGCAGCACGCCACCCGATCGCACCGAATATTCACACGTTGACGATCGCGTAATCAATCCAGTCTAATAAACAACGAAGATAATCAGGCAGCAGAATCGCTCCGCATTGTTCTGGGCTCCGAACGGCGCGGCGCGGCGCGGCGCGGCCGAGAGAGCCTCACATTCCCACGATACTCGCTATTATGGTGCACGCTCCTTTCAATACCTCTCGTTATATTTACCCCGCTTTCCTGCCCCCCGTATTGTTTCCAATAAACGGGCGACGAGCCGAGTCGCATGATCGAACCGGTTCCGGACAGGTTGCTCGGGCTGGGCGTCTGAAATCGGTCCACCGCCGCCGTAATAGCAGCGTTCTGCAACTGTCCGAGCTGACTCGGACTGCTCCCGGGCTGATGATTGTCGTTGGACGTCATCAACGGGCTGCCGCGGGAACGATTGCACGCGACCTGCAGCAGATTCGAGCCGCTCGCGGCGAGTCGACCCGAGCCGATCGTCGCGACCTGCTGTTGCCGCACGTGCGGCGCGTTCTCCGCGTGAACGTACCGCTGGCCGACCTGACCAGCACCTCGCCGAACCTTACACTGATTACCGGCGGCGGCGGTCTTTGGCTCGTGACCGGATTTCACATCGATCCCGAAATCGCTCAGCTTGAAGTTCTGTTGGTTCATCTTGAAGTCCGCGTTGTTCTTGAAACTGCGATCCATCTTGCAAGTCGGTGCAATTTCTCTTTTGCCGAGCGAATGTAACTCGACTGCGAACAGCTGTCTGTCCTCTCTTGGATTACAAAATTCACGATCTTATAAATCACGTGGAATAACCGCGAGTTCGTTACTGCGCGGCGCTACACGTCGTCGCTCAAAATGTTTTCTCGTACGAGCGCGAGGGATCTCTCGGTTGGCGACCAACGACTGGCGCGTTAAGTGAAGTGAGAGATGAAATTAATTGCCAGGTGACTGCCGCGGCGATACGTTTGACAGTTCACCACTGGATCGCGGCGCACCGCTCGCCGCCTTGACACAGATCCAGCGTCGATGCAGCGTCGTCGATTCTTCCAATCCGCGATTCGTCGACGGCGGCGGATACGTCGTTCCGAAACGGATACACCTTTGAACACCTTCCAATATTTGCGAGTCGAGTTTTCACTGCCCTGCCGCTTATTGGCGGTGGTCGCGAGGATTCTGTCACCGTCCAAATAGTGACCGTAGTAACCAACGAGGCGACCTTGCGTCGAGCGGCACGGCCGCTATTTATCACGCCACCAGATACACGAGACGACGAATTAACATTTAGTGAAACTCGAGAACTCGCTCGCGCGCGCGCACGGCGCTTGATCGGAGGTTGCGACGCGTTGTAACGAGCGGCGATTATTGCGGATCGGCGTAACGTTTTGTTACACTCTTTGCTCGCGATAATCGTTAATCACTGGTGAAAGTCGCGAGGCGGGACGCTTGGAAGAATCGTCTTTGAACTCGCACCTCGACGACGTGTCCGTCGTCGAACGACGGAATTGTTGCGCCCCTGGCACGTTCGACGCCGCGGCGGGCGTCGATAACGAATTATCATCAAAAAAAAAAATAAAATAAAATAAAAATAAAAAAAAAAGAATCGAACTTATTCACTGCAGTATCGAGAACGGAAAAGTCTTCAACCAGAATCCCGCGTGCGTGCCAATTAAACGCGTTGAATCGCGACGCATCGCCAGGAAAAGGCGATGCTATTTTTACGAAGCATATCGACCGTGTCTACACGCGCACTCGATTTCCCCCCCGACATTTTTGTGGGTTAGTCGAATCTCGCCCCCGTCGTAATACGCGGACTCGCGTTGA
Organism: Solenopsis invicta; assembly: GCF_016802725.1. Classification (NCBI taxonomy): domain Eukaryota; kingdom Metazoa; phylum Arthropoda; class Insecta; order Hymenoptera; family Formicidae; genus Solenopsis; species Solenopsis invicta. Next base: position 7,103,730 of record NC_052669.1, on the reverse strand, counting down.
CGCGAATGCAATTGCATCACACGGTGTCACACACGAATCCGCCACAACACACGGTTTTCGCGGTGCAACGTCCCCGCGCCCGATCGGTTTGCTGCACTCTCCGCATTACAGATTTTTCTACCGAATATACGAAATTTCGAACAGAGATTATACCACACGCAGAGCGTGGAATGCATTCGCACGCGAAACCGTCCCACGGCGAAAACAATCGAGAGAGAGAGAGAGAGAGAGAGAGAGAGAAAGGATTAGAAGCCAACGGCTAGCTGGTTAGCCAGTAGAGAGACGACTGGTTTTGTGTTACCCGACTCATAGGCTACACACCGCACACGGGCACGGAGGAGGCTGGGGTCCAGCAGTGCACCCCTCCACCAGACGATACACAGAGCAAGTGTGCTTACTCCCTCCCTCCCTCCCTCTCTCTCTCCCTGCACAGTACGTACGTACAAGTCCCTTACGCGTCTGTGTGCACCGATGCACTCTCGCTCCGTGTATGCACGCTTCTCGCTCTCTTCTCTCTCTCTTTCTCTCCCACTTATCTCGGCTCGGCCCCACGAGAGACGCTTGCAGTCTTTCGCGCGTATGCACTCCACCGCAGACGAAATGCAAGCGTTGCACTCCGCGTGAGAGTCGAGTAACGTCTGCGCACTAAAAAAATCGTGGGAATTAAGATCGGGACGCGCCGCGTCGGAAGAATCCGAGTCGGAAAGATACAGCTGCGATTTGTCGCGTAATAACGTAATAAAGTCTAGAATGATTGACGTCTAGAGAGAGAGAGAGAGAGAAAAAGAGAATCGTGCATTTTTATATTCCTGATATAAATTGTTACGATCCCTCTCTAAGTTTCCGATATTGATCAAATTATGGGATTTGCGCGCCGCAAATCGTTTCCCCTTCATCGATTTTCGACGTAATTAAACTCGCGAGCGCTTTCAGGATTACTGCGAAATCGTGCCGCAGAAGCTCGTATAATATCCCGAATAGTAAGCGCAACGGCGATAATAATGTAGATCATAGAAAAGTGTAAGCCGAATCGGATATTGATTCGAGGGGGCGAACGTTGTTTACAGCAGTGCCTATCTGCCCCTCGTTTCACGCCGGATCATTAATCGTGGATCGGCGCGATATCTTAATCGCCTATTACTTTCTGCTTCATTGTTTTTTTTTTTTTTTTTTACGAGGGGTCAAATACCGCGGCGGCGCAGCATCGTCGGAGCATTATTTCCAAGCCGCGATGCGATACTATCGATTCGCCGTTTCTCGCAATCGACACGACTCTCGTCGGGATTTGCGCAACGCTTAATCTTTGATTGTTCGCCCGTATCAAAAATCGCAAAAATTCGCCCGTCCCAATCTGCGTTGCGCCCAACATCGAAGGATAATTTCGCAACGTCGCAACCATTCCTTCTTTTCAGCGAGTAAACACAAACGCCGAATAAAAATAAAATCCATTTATAAAAATCAAAGCGGTCCCCGGACGGTCACTATTATTGCAGTAACATTTGAATATTGCATAATAATACGTTTAAAATCCTTATTTCGTGCTTGATAGAATTAAAATAAAAGATGAGCGAGATACATCTCACTGAGTTTAGGAAAGCATCGTGTTCGCCCAAGCGGACTCTTGGAGAAATAAAAAAGTCTTCTTGTTTCAAGATTAATTCGTTACTAGCTCGTAAAAGAGTGAACCCGCATCGCCCATCGAGCCACCGACAGTACTCGATTCTCTCGAAGTTTCCAAGATGCAGCTCGCTGCATTACGCCGCTGCATCTCTCTCTTTCTTTCTCTCCGCTTCTCTCGTCGGGCACCGTCGCGGGAATACAGAAATAGTTTATCCGCGGAGGGATTTTGGGAGAGGAGGCCGAATGGAGCGAGACGCGGCGGGGGGGGAGAGAGAGAGAGAGAGAGAGAGAGAGAGAGAGAGAGGAGGCAGAAAGAGAAGAGGAAAGGCAAGCCGGAGAGAGAAACGACAGAAAATACGAGCGGGAGTTACGAGTTACAGCGGAAAACGGTGGATTATGTGTGTTTAACCCTCCCCGGTTCGCTCGCCCTCCCTTCACCGTCCCAGCTTTCGTCCCCTCGCTCCGCTTCGCTCTCGCCTACTACGTTCGCCGTCGCGCAAACGCGCTTCCGAAAGCCCCCGAGTTATGTTTGAGCACGAAAAGTAAACTTCGACTTCGTGGCGACGTGAGGCGCTTTGTGAGGATTAGGTGGCCGCCACTGGGTGAATCGATTCCTTTGTTCCGACTTCCGCGGCTCACAGAATCGATTCTCTCCGCGAGCGGAATCTGCTGCAGGCTGCTGCATCGGCGGCGGCGGCGGCGTCAAGGTCCGACGAATCGCTCGCTCTCTCGTGCGTGCGAACGTTTAAAGAACCTAACCTGAGAGAGAATCGCCCGGAGAGAGAGAGAAAGAGAGGAGATCGAGGTCGATTTTTCATAAACAATGCCGCGTAACTCGAGACGTTAACAAAGGGGATCGGATCTACCGTTTTAGACGCAATTGCAGATGGAATGAAAGCATACCACGCGCTACTTTTTCATTACTAATTAATTTGTAATTTTTGCAAACAAATACTGGACGCGGATTGTTATTTTACACCCTGATATGGCATTTATCTCGCTTCATTTCGCCCGAGTTTTCTTTGGAGAAATCCAGCTCGGATCCCGGATTAGCAAAGTAACGTAAAAATAACACTCGAGAAATGGCTGAGGCACAACAACCCCGAGGTACCTATTATTTCGGGGATCGCACGGGGGCGTTCAAGATCTCGGGAATTCGTACTGGCTCGAAAAGGAAAAGGAAAAAAAAACACGCGAGTGCGATTAAACGGATGTCCACAGCCTCCACAATACCAGACGCGACTCCGGTGTCTCCGCAGCAGCTGAGCTCCTCGACGACGCAAAGTGGAAACGGGGAGGTAAATCCAAGGAAAAACCAGCCTGGTCCGACGTGCAACAGGTAGGGAAGCCAACGGCAGAGGCTCGGTGCTGCAAGTCCGCGCTCGAGCGGACTGCGGACGCCGCGAGAGAGTGCAGGCAGGCAGGCAGCGCGACGGCGAACGACGAAATCTCACCTCTCCGATGAGATTTGAGTCAAGGTGAACGTCACGGGAGGGTTGAGATCGATTGCAATAAGAGGACCGATCGTGATAATCGTCCCTTCCCGTACGGAACTTTCAACGTGATCCGCTACGATAAAAGAAAGTGGAAAGGACAATCGAGATATTTGGAAAACTCCAAGCTGCCAATTTTCGGAAACGAAATGAAGATTTTAAACCCGTGACACACGATCGGAGTGACATGTGTTTATATCCCTGGAATATATTGCGCCAGGCGAAATTCAAAGCCACAGAATTAAACGTCGCATTTTACGGTTCAATGACATAATGGGGTATCAAGCGCGTACTCCCTATTACCTTTTCCTCTATCCGCATATAATGGGCACACTAATCGCGCGATCGATGCGGTAACGCGCACGTACGTAACGAGTAGGTGGTTCACCATCGATCCGGATCGGATCGCGAGGTGAAGTGCGGTAGCAAATCGAGCAACGAGGCGAGCGAGCGGGCGATACAGAACTGCCGTCGATTAATGCGCGCCTTACCGGTTGCTCAACGAAACTGGTAACCATTGCCGCGGTCCGCGAAGTGCCTAATCGCACACCTTCACCTAGATATCTCGGCGACGACGACGACGACGACGGCGACGACGACGACGATGACAACAACGGCGACGATATGTCTCCTTTCGAATCGAGTCGCAGCGACGTGCAATAATTCAACCACGTCACTGGCAGGTTGAGCGTTTTTTTTTTCGTCTTTTACTCGCCGCAAATTGCGATAATAAAGAAGTCAAAACTGACTCGAGCGATCTCGATAAAATCGAGATGAAATATTATGTGGATTGCGTAACGTAGTATCGGCGAGTCGATGACGTTGATTATTATATTTTCATTCGAGACACGCGTATGTTTATTCACTCGCCTGTAACTTGCCGATTGCAAAATGAAAAGTAAGAAAATTCTTGCGGACTTACTTAAAAAGAAAAAAAAAACAAGATTTAATCTACATTTCTGAATTAAATATAAACATTGCATACTAGCGGACGTAAAATCCCAGAGATATTTTCGAGGTGAAAGAAAAGAGAAAAAAGTAATTGCTCTCTACTATATGTATATGTACACGTATTCGCTGTTGTATTTTCTTGTATTTTTCAGCATCGTGCACACAGAATTGTATTTTATTCGTTTTTGAAAAAAAAAAAAATATATATATAATTTGTTAAAATTACAAAAAATGACAAAAGCCCAAGAGAGACTCCGCATTCTGAGCCGAGAGGGCAAAATTATTAAATCTGAGAACTTCTCTCTCTCTCTCTCTCTCTCTTTCTCTCTCAATTGATGCTTTCTTTTTCTCTTCCGCAAATGAGTTCCGCACGATGCGTTTCACTTCCTTCAGTTTCGTTCGTAATCGACGTAATTCAATGATGAATGCGTCAAAAACACGATTTCAGATCCGCGATCGCGCGGAATTGACGTGAGAGCGCCGGCGAGATCGGCCAACATTTACGATCGGATAAAATCTCGATCGGTTCGAAGCGGGCGTGAATTTATATCGCGGCCGAGAGAAACGAGGAGAAGAGAAAGATAGTTTTCTTTCTCTCGTCGACGACGGTTCAAAGACCCTCTAAGCGTATGCGACTCGTTCGTCCCCGCATGATTATGGTCCCATTCATGGGCAACCAGTTCGGCTCGGTTTCTTCTCCGTACCGATTTCAATCTAGCCGCCGTGTGCGTTACATATAGGCTCAGCGTAACATATAATCGTGGTCGTCGTCATCGAATCGCGTATACGACTTCGCTGGAAACAGGCGGAACAAGAACGTTCACTTTTAACGAGCCGGACTGTACGGCGCGGAATGATCGAGCATAGAGATCGCATTGCGAAACGAGCCGTTGTCTCTCTTTCTCTCCGCGAGAGAGAAATGATCCTGCGAGCGATGAATCGCGCGAAATAAAACTTTGCGAAAAAAAAGAGCGATTGCGCAACGATCGTGCAGTTACGCGACGCGTCCGCGTTTTGCAACATATTTGTATTATAGAAAGTAATAAAAAAGATTAAGATTTAAGAATGGAGTTTTACTTCCACGTCCGCTTTAATCAATCTCCGCCGCGGTAGGAATTCGAGGCTTAATTGCGCCGAGATCTAGCCGTCCGCGAGCGAGGGATGGAGGGAGGGGAAAAACGATTAAACGGCGAAAGGGCGTGTTCGTGGCGATATATGTATATAGACATATATATATATTTTTTTTATTTTCTATCGGTACTGTATACCGGTTTTAAAGGACTGGCTGGCTAAAGGAGACAGTCGGAACCGAGGAACGTAGCGCACACGCACGCAAGACAGGTATCGCACACGCGCGAGGGACAGGGACAGGTACGGAACGTGTCCGTGGGTAGCGTGGCGACGGTGAAGGTGCGCGAGAGAAGAATGAACGGCTAGAAAAGGAATGAGAATAGAGAGAGAACGAGAGAAAGAGAGAGAGAGAGAGGGAGGGAACTAGCCACTGAAGAGTAAACTGGCCAGACTGCCTGCCGCCGACACAACGTAATGCAATCTACTATGAAGGAGAGAGACAGAGAAGTGAAGGAGATCGAGAGGACAAGGGAAGAAATTGATATACAAGTTAAGATCGAACGTGCGAGTAGGACGAGACGCAACGTTGTCCGAGAGACACATCACGCGTCGACACGGTGGACGTTTCTTCGCGGTAGAGTGCACCGCGATGGTGGCGTTCAAGTTGTCTCGCGATTTTTGCATCTAATGCGATAATACCGGGAAGGAGACCCGAGAACCAGCCAGACGGCCTGTCGCCAACGACTACGCACGGCACGCACGGAGGAGAGACGAGCGAAGAGGGAGAGACCAAAGAGAAAGACAAGACGGGGAGCAAAGGTGCAAGGCGAGGGACGAGGCAGGAGAGAAAAACTGATAGGCAGGTTCACGGAACGAAGCGGAATCCGGAGGAGCTCGACTCGCATTGGTCGCTCCGTGCGGTCGTACGACGCGTTTATGCGTAACGTGCACTTCTTGTAGATATATACGTTTAGCTAAATGCTTGTAAGAGAATGCTATCGTCGACGGAGAGAAGCGAAGGGTCGGTCAACGAGAAGCAAAACTGGTGCGGCCTGCCTGTCGTTCTTTCGAGCGCGTTCGCGTGCCAACGAGACAAAAGATAACATTGGCTAGAAATAAAACGGCGACAGAAAGACAGGGAAAGAGATAAAAAGATAGAGAAAGAGAGAGACCTTTCCCCATTGAAAATAGTCCCCTCGAGAGAACGCATTGTGCACCTACAATCAGATCGTTAATAACCTTTACCCCAAATACCCCGATCGAGATTCCGCCCGTTTTGACTATTTCACTGATTTTGCATAAACGCGTAATTAAAATCAAGGCACTCCCACCTATCCCGCCACGTCTTGACACACGAGCAACAAATAATTCGTTGTACACCAGTTGCATAAAATAAACATGTTATTTACCGCAAATTTCACGCGCGCTGAACATTGCGTTTGACGTACCCCGCGTGAACAGTTCGCCGCATTTTCGAAGGGAACAACGACGCGGCGATAACGCGGCCCTTTACGATCATTAATTACTAATTTTCAGCAATGATTAATTTGCTTAATGAAACGCAATCTATTATTTGCATATTAAAATAGGATGTTTACCCCCCTCTCCCTCCTTCCCGTTCAAATGTAAGGGACGTCTCATTATTTCGAACGACTGAGATGCCGTAAGTATATTCCGATCGAGCCTGTCATTATGGCTAGCTAAGAGCGAGGATTCTCGAACACCCTGTACAGCAAGATTGCGCAAAGAGCTATTTTTTGATTGACAGACCTGCCAGCCGGCTTTTAAGCGATCTATTCGAGAATCAAATAGTTTCAGACCGCAGAGAAAAAAATAGTGTTGTCACTACCATTCGTAGTTGAACGTGAATTTCGCCAACCGTTGATCTCATCGTTCCACGATCCTATCTGTCGCGAACAAAGCGCGACAGAAACAAGGGATCAGCACAATGCAGATAAGCACACTTGCGTAGAGTTACAATGCTTAGATATTTAACCCACGATCTCGCGTGCCCGTTAGATTATCGATTTAGAGCGCTTGCCGACCCGGAAATCAATTCGGCCGTCCCGTGCGTAAAAGGAAAGCGAGATATAATATAAACTTTCGCAAGAGAGATCAATAGATTTCTGCTAGCTGTATAATTAGTCGTGAGAAAATTAGGGAAAATATAGAATTAAATGATATCATAATAAAAAAATAAGAGTGACGACGATGGTGATGGTGGAGCTCGCGATATTCGTCACGATCGACATTAAAGATCATTTACTGTGCTATGTCGCGCGTTACGTCTATAAAACCCACGAGACATTCGTAAACACATTACATATTACCTTCCGTAATAAATGTAGGGGCCCGGCCGCCGCGTGTAAAAAGCCGCGACTTTCTCAACGACGCCGAGGAATCTTACGATTTCCCGGCGAGATTTACAGATCGTTCCACGAGGCGCGGTCGAAGATTAATGGGCTGACTAGGTAAACACGTAAAATGGCTGCGCATTACAGCTGTATAAAGAAGCGACATAAACGCGAATGACAAATATTTCCGCGCCCGCGCGCGGAAAACGACGAGCTCCGTCGGGTAGGCGCGCTGTTAGAAAGTTGAATGAATTAAGCATGCCCGGTGGTGCTTACGATCGCGACTGCCCACGTGTTCACGCTCACGTTGGGGATCAAGCGGACGGACTCACGTGAGTACGATTGGCGTTCGCGATTCTCGCCCGGAAGTGGCCTGGCCATTTTTCGTCGCTCGACATCGGACTTACCTGAAACAAAAAAGACAAAAATTAATCAGCGACGACAGTAATTTTATAAAATGTAATCTTACTTCATTAATTAATACTGATATCATACATCAGAAAAAAGTCAGTGTCAAATATCAATATCAAATTAAAACTAATATATATTCTCTCCAACCATTGTTTCATATATGTATAAACAAGAAATTATATTGTTGTTTATATGTAACTTAACCTTTTTTTCAAATATTTGATAATTTTAAATTTCAGTAAAATATTGTATTTTTATTTTAATATCGTCAGTCTCCTAAAGAGATCGATATGATTGCTTTTGATAATAATAATACATATTAAAAAATTATAGGTTTAAAAATATTTTCTATTCGATTCTTTCTTCTTTCAATTCATAAAAATTATTATTGACTAATAAGAATATATTTCGTTAGTTATTGAAGAAAAATATTTTTCCTTCATATATTCAATAAGAAAATGAAACAAGTATGAAGAGAATGGAGTAACAAAAGAGATTACGTGAAATATTCGCGGAACTAATTATCTATGGAAGGTGTCAATTATTCATCCGCGCTGCTTCCAGCGGTCGAAAACAGCAACGCAAAGCCATTTACGCGAAGACCACTCGACGATTGATGGCGTTAGTCCCTGGAGAATGGACTTCACTACGGACATCGGGGACTTCGTGAACTAACAAAGAGAAGAGAAGCAGAATGCATCGCTCTTCCTTCATCAAGGCCATGTGACTCGATCGCGCTTCACGACGATTCACACTCATCACAGAGTGGAGATTTCTTTAAGGATGTATAAAACATTTCGCAAAACATTAAGAAAATTATAAAGAAATTACCGATTACCGATCGTTTTACATTGAGTAGTAGAAAAAAAAAATTTAAAGGTAATTTTCTATCTGAATAAAAAATTATTTCAATAAGAAGTGAATGTGTGCTAAAAAAAATATAACTAATAATATAATAAAGTAATGAAAAAAGTCTGAATTTTTTAATTCAAGTACTTTAAATAAATAAATTTTATTTCACATAACTGATTTCTGCATCGCAATAAAACTTTACATAAATCATCTTGAATACTTAAGATACACAAAAAAATAGAGATTTTTCTTAATGTTGAAAAAAACAAAAAAACAATTTAATTTCTAATAACAAGTAGAGTAAAGTATAAAAATATGTTATTAAATAAAAATCTTATTCACACAACTTTCACATGTATATAATTTATTTGAAAGGTTCATATTAAACACATTTCCAAATTTTATTTACTTTGCGAGAACAGTATGTCCTATACATTCTTAAAAATAATTTTTTTTGTTATCGCCTCAATATCTTTTGTGGCTAATTACAATATAAGAAACAAAATGTAACTAATGATTGCCTCGTAAAGTAACATCTAAGAAGATAATTCTTATAAAATTACTACATAATCATTAACTCATAAATTAATAAATTATGAATATTGATTTCAGATTGGAACAGTACTGTCGTCTCCCTCACCAAATATCTCAATTATTTGATCAGTCGTTGTAAAAGCGTAACGACATCATTTAGAAATCGATCGGTGTAAATGAGCCTTAACTCCACCGCGTCGCATGACTTGCGACGACTAGTCTTTCCGAAACAGGACAACGACGACAGGCCATTTTTGTCTTCTCGAGAACCGACCCCTTTATGGTATTCGCGAGGGAAAAGACGACGCGCGAGCATCTTTCGTACTTTGAAAGATTCATTAGGTACACGGCGAGCAACTTCTGCCGAGAGAGGCCGAGAATCGTCGCGTATCCGAACTTGGAAGAACCGTGGACGTACTTTTTATATATATCGTCGCCCCTGGAACGAGAACAATCAATGTCATACCCACGACTTGGAAGCAGAAGGTAGAAAAACCTCCTTGTTCCTCCTCGCGACGCGTATAGAAAAGTATACGAGGCCTTCGTCCCGTCAAGATGGAAACGTTGAGCTTTTCCCGGTAGCACACGTTGATCGTTTCCCGTCGCTAATGTAATTTTCGTAAGGCCAACCTCGTCTCTACCTCAACCTCTATCTCTCGCCTATATCCCCGCACCTACTGCTTCTGCATATTTGTATATTTTACCGTCGTGTTACTTGTACAGGTCCGAAGAGCGTGGAACGTCTCTTTCAAGTGCCGCACACGCACACACTGGCACTGCATCAATTTCAATCTTTTTTTAAATTTTCACTCGACATCTCGCGAGAAAGATTTCACTTGACAGATTTCGAAGAATCGCCACGTCCATCGTAAGTTAAGACGCGTCCGGGGACGGACTTCCGCGACGTGACACTTTAAAGCGACGGCCGGAAGTCTCCCACGCAACGGGTGGCGCAAAAGTACTCGCGATAAAAGAATAGAAGAAAAAAAAGGGGGAGCGCGGGGCGGTGGCGGTGGTGATGATGGTGGAGGAAGAGGAGGCAGAGAGAATGGGCGGGCGAGGGCAGTTTGCGGCGATAACGAACAGAACGTCGATTCAACGACACTCGTAAAGCCGGACATTTAACGATGGCGATTTAACTGTCGCTGCGCGCAGCGCGCATACAATGTGCTCCAGTCGCTCGTGGTCCCTCCTGCTGCCCGCGCTCGCTGCACAATAATAATTATGGCCCCGGCTACGATTGTTTATGGAGGCGGCAGTTAAATTACCGCCGGTTGACGTTACACGGACATTTCGGCCGCCGCTTTCCCTCCGTTGTCGCTGTAATTGTTATTTAACAGTGGTCGCCACCGTTACCCCCTCCCCCCCCCTTCCCTCGTCGCTCAAATTCGGCTCCGCTCGTCCGAATTAAGTGCCACAGTTCACGCTCGTAATTAAATAGCCGGTGAAATAGGCGCGGAACGTTAAAAATTGCGACAGGGTTCGTTCGAGCCTCGGGTCCGTCGAGAAATGCATGCCGAGCAACGCGAGGACCGACTCCGCCGCCGCGCCGCTCCGGTGGACCCTGACGGTGTCATTTAGATAGACGAACGTCGAATCTCACTGCGACTTCCGCGAATTGATGCGACGGTCGTCTTTCCCGTGAAGTTTCGCCCGCCGAGATATACGACTCTCTTGCTGACGGACTGACGTCACCCTCGGTCCGCCGCGTTTCTATCGCGTGCCTCCTCGCTATCGCGATGTATACGATGCTCGGATGAGACTCGTGGGGCTCTCTCGGTGCGAGAGCGAGGAGATAAGTTCGCAATTTGTAACGTCTATTTTAGATGTGATCTCACATTTAACCGGCATTTACTTATTTTTGCGCGCTTAAAAAGCTTCGAATCTTGGAAAGCGGAAATTAATCTAATTCGCCCGTGACGAATCGAACGCTCGGCTCGCATTTCGAATGGGCGAATTATCATGATGCCAATTACCGGAATTGACAGGCGGTGGTAGCTTCAAGAAATAGCTTCGCGTCAACTTACGACGGACCGATAATCCTTAAATAATCGATAACCCTTCTCCTATTCCGGCGAATAATTTAGCGGGGACGATTAGAATTTCCAAAACATCCGGAAGCTATTATTCAATGTGTGCCGAGGCACGCGCGTTCCTATCGATTTATCATCGAAGACGATCGCGGTGGCGGTAAGGCGCTCGCGGGTTCCACGTAGATGACACGCAAACAATCCTTGACAGCCGTCACTTGACACCAACGTCAAGTGTTTCACGCGAACGCACAGTCATCAGGTGGGATATCTCGTGTCTATCCAGTTACGCGACAAGTCTGATACGGAAGAAACATACCCCTATTGTTTTTGAAGGTAAAATTTAAGCAAAACACGCGCCAATCTTAAACGATCGGTTTCCACTCCGCGCCGCTTGAACCAGTAAACTCTGCCGTTAATGTAACACCGAAAGTGTGTTGTTCGAATCTCAATTGCGCCTGTTAATTTAGATGGTATCGAGTGCCCGACAAATCCAGAGACTGAAAAAAAATTCGAGCCCACCCCTTCCGCCCTTTCCCCCACCAAACGCGAGGTGCGTTAACTCGATTGGCCGAGAGCTTTCGTGTAATTCGGAACAATTCATAAATTTATTGCGACAGACAACACACAGATCCCTCTCTCGGCTTCCCTTCCTCGCTCACCGCCCTTCCTTGTTTCTCGTTTCGTTCTACGGACCCTTCCTCCCCCGTGACTCCCCGATACTCGTTCTCGCTCAGCCAGGGGGGTTGAATTGCCCGGTCGAGTCGCCGGAGAGAGAAACGAGGATAAAAGAGGGTGAAGAGGGAGAGACTGTACCAACTTAGACACATTAAAAATTTAATAACTCGGCTCGCTCGGTTGGTCGGTTGGTAAAGTACGTAGCTATTCGTCGAGCAGAGGAGGAAGAAGTGGAGGAGGAGGAGGTGGAGAATCCCTTTAAATCCAGAAGCCCGCCGCGATACTCAGCGACACTCAATGCATCTTGCACACTTTCGGAAATTGACGTAAAATATCTCTTTCCATCTCCGCAGAACCCATTAAATTGTAATCGAGGAGAATTAAATTGTGTAAGTCCCGTACTCTGTGAAACTATATCAAATACAGTAAAAGCCGCAAAAAAAATATATATTGCAAGATAAAACTAATATTTACCCGTCCTTTGCAGCCGCGAGAAAACAAAACTTATTTCGGATGAATGTGTAGACGATAAAAACACAATTATAGATAAGACAAATATTGGCCGTTCTTCGAGCGAAATATCGCGTAAAAATGTGTTCGGTGAGTCGCGAGTATCGGAATAGTACAAGAAAATTGTCGTCGCACAAACTGAGAGACACTGACGAGCGTACCTTCGAATTATGGCCATCTTTGTCCCGTAACAGTATCACCGTATCATTCATCTCCTTTTTACACGCGGCCACCATCGGGTTCTTTCGTTCCGTTGTTCGCTTAACAACAGTAAAGCCATCTTCATTTCGCGATTTAACTCACCCTGGCCGTCTCTCTCTCGCTCCCCCGTCGCTTCCTCTACGGGACGTCTCATTTCCTAACTCGATTTCCGGTAAATGGATGTATCATAAAAAATTCCGTTGGAAATAAATTTCCGTCCTATAATATACGAGAGCAGATATTTCGAAATGAACTTGTTCAGTTATTCTAGCGATCGCGAAAGTGCTTAAGAGAATGTTATCGCAGTTTAATTAATAAAACTCCTCTTGCCGCTTTTCTATTTCAACCTTAAGCTCAAACTGCGTAATCAGTTTCTGTTAAATTCAATAATTTTGTTCCCGCTTTAGAAAGAGAGAGAGAGAGAGAGAGAGATGGGGGGAGGGGAAGAGAGCCCAGTGTCTCAATCCCGGGACACCCGATAGTCGGCGACTTTGGCCTCCTCCAATATGGCTGAAACTTCTCTCACGAACATTCTCCGAACAACCTCACACTCTCGCTCTCGCCCTCTTTTCCTTCTCTCCTCTTCGCGGCAGTCGTGCTACGAAACTGCCATAAATTCGTCTCCTTGTTGATCTTCGGGAGTTTTACGGCTCCGTATGTCGGGTGTACCAATAAACGGAAACCTCGCCGTCCTGCGTTTGTCGTACGGATCAAACTGTCGAAGACCTCGAGTTCCGGGCTCGCGTTACATTTACAACCTAAACGCCGCCGCGCCGGCATCCGGAGGATTTTACGAATCGAGTATCGTCCGCGTTCCCGTTCTCATTCCTTAAACCGTAATCCCGGCGATGATTGCCGTTGATCGTCAAAATAAACCTCGTAAAGATAAAAGCGTTCCTCAATTATTCGCGTCGAATTGGATTTTTATTACAGCCGCGACGGTCATCGTTGATCCCTTTCCCGTTGAACAGATGCAGATCCGAGCCCGACGAAATTTTATGCGCGAGATTCGCAAACGCGTGAAACACGTTTTTCCGTTATTAATCGCGCAACAGCGAGATAGCGGCCGATTAAATTCATCGGCGGAATAATTACCGCGAACGGGGTCGGCTCGATTAAATCATCGGATCGGGGAATTTAAATATCACGTCGAGAGAGAGAGAGAGAGAGAGAGAGAGAGAGAGAGAGAGAGAGAAACCATGAATTCGTCAGTCGGCTAAGATAACGAACTCGTCGACTCGTCGCACATTCTGGCGCGTATATCAGCGTCAAATCTGGACGAATCGTCGCGCAATCACGGCGCACAAGCGCCCTGATAACGATGCGCGCACGAAAATGGTTATGCATTTCGGATTATGCAACCAGTTAATTTTCCACGTTGATTAAATCGCAACGGTCGCGTGTCATCGTTCCGTTCTTCATCCGGACGAGCGTCGACGATGATAATGTCACCGAATGAGCTTCGTTCGAATAGCGATGGACTCGCGCGTATCGCAATCGCGATCCAAAATTCCGTTCCGCTGGGCGCTCCGCAATTTTAACGAGTACACAGAGAAATAGATTTCTTCAGTTTAGTATTCGTTAGGTTCAGTATCTATTTGACTGAAGCTTGCTAAAAGTTGTTTTATTGAGCTTATACGAAAAATTGTTTGTTTGAACAAAAATTTTGTTATTTAATTCAAAAAAACATATATAATTTTGACGAAAGTAACTCTATTGGTCGTACTTACTGATTCAAACATTGGTTTGTTCGGCTCATTTTTAATAAATTTGTTTGGATACAATAAAATTTATTAAGTTCAAACAAATCGTGTTCTCCGTGTACATCGCTCCGACACAGAGGCTACAAATTTTTGCTATCACTGTAAAATACTGTAAATCGTGATACACGCGTTAACATAAATTTTAATTGAACAAATGTACCAAAAGCTGCTTGTTAAATAAAACACATGAAAGTTTTAACGATTACAGTAATTAAAATTAATATTTTGAATAACAAGAGAGAGAGAGAGAGAGAGAGAGAGAATATGGGTCGAAAAGGTACACTCCAACTTGAAAGTTTTCCCGAAGCGTGGTCAAAGAGAGCCCGGGGCTATCTCTCTCTGCTTGGCTTCGGAGTCGGGCTCTCGAAACGGCAACCGTTTCTACATGTCACTACACGCGCGAGGGGGGCAAAGCTGCGCATGTATTCCGTTCTACTAGCGTGTTCGAGGAGGATGAGGGTGGCAAGCGTTACGACGGCAGCAGGGGTGGAGGATGAAGGGGGAACGAGAGAGGGTGAAGCAGAGGGTGCCGGCTAGAGGCATTATAGCGCTGCTACAAATCATAGGGCAGACCCACACTCGGGGCGAGCGCGTGTTCCGCGCGCGTGTAAATCGTGCGTGCGTGTGCGTGCGAGCACGCGTGCGTGAACATGTGTGGAGAGGCCGGTAGGGTCGGCTTGACAGTGGGACGTTACACGCTCGATGTACTGTATACTCCGTGGATACGCGGGCCTAGGGGGTAGGTAGGTTCGCCCCCGAAAACTGCCGCCTCTGCCGAGGGGCCAGGGCGCCCTCGGGATTGAAATACGCGTCATTACCGTCCCCCCTCCACCCTCCACCCCCTTTCCATCCTTCTCTTCTCGCTTTCTTTTTCGCCGGAGCGCGACGTCGCCGTCCTTTCTCGCTGATCTCTCACCGCGCAACCGACAATGGAGACGTTAATTGAAAACGGAGCGCGATGGTAAATTCGGAGGTTTTACTTTCTTCCCATCATGTGCACACGCGTTAATACTCTCGTTTCATTTAATGAATACACTTGCTCTCGTATGATAACAAAATATTTTGAACAAATATTTGTTACGAATGCTGTATCTCGAACTGATTAGCGATATAAATTTGATCAGGAAGTGAAATTAACTCGTTCTATTTATTCCTTGCTAAATAAATGAATTATAATAAAATTATACAAATTGCTTCCTTTTCAATGACGCAATAAAAAAATAATTATCATCGTTTGAGCATTACAAACCCAATTTGAAAAGTTTCGAAGCAATAATGACAGACC
Source organism: Solenopsis invicta (assembly GCF_016802725.1). Lineage (NCBI taxonomy): Eukaryota > Metazoa > Arthropoda > Insecta > Hymenoptera > Formicidae > Solenopsis > Solenopsis invicta. The sequence continues at coordinate 7,087,977 of NC_052669.1, read as the reverse complement.
CCGTCGTCTGCCCTCAACCTTGAAACGATGGATATTGGTACCACCCCTCGAGATGTACAGGACGGATAAAGGAGAGACTGCAGGGCGAGTGACGCGGGGGTGCATGCCGAGAATTAAAGCGTTTCAATTATTTGATCGGTCGATAGAATTATACGCGTCGAAGCGGATTTAGATTGAAACAGGATGAGGCGCGGTGGAAAGGGTGCTAGTAGAAGGAGCGCGAAAAAAAGCTTTTCCTTCTTCGAGAGGGGAACGGGAACACAAAGCCGATCACACCGCGACGCACCGCCGCACCCCCGAGCATTATACACGGTGTCGGAAATTGCCTCGCTCGCCCCCGCCGCCGTTCCTCATTGTTATCTGACAATCCTTTTGGCGCCGATCGTTCTTACTTCTGTTGTATTTTTCCGCTCGATACGCGGAGTGTAGCGCGCTCGCTCCTAAGAAACTGACCAAGCACGTAATAAATAACCCTTCAGTAAAAATGATGTACACTCCCGCCCCGTGAAAAATGCTGTCGCGTGCGCGCGTTTGCCGTCGTGACGCACGAGGACGTTTCGAAAAATATACAATTGCAAAAAATATGAAGGATGTCTGCGCGTTCGTGGACGACGACGAGGTCGAGGAAAGGGAGGAAGCAAAGACAGGAGAGAGGAGAGCACGAGATTAAAATGTGTCCGGGCGCAGCGACTATACTTCACTCGGCGAGCGGCAACTTTTATTTTCGTTGCTCGTTAACTCGCAGCTCGCTCATTCATAAATTAACAAGTTCGAGGAAACGCCGAAGAAAAGGGCGGCGCAGTCGCGGATTACGGGGGGCAGGGAACGGCGAAAGCAAAACCGGGTTTTCGAGCTAATTAGAAGGCCACTGCCGACTCTCGGTAATTAATGGCTATTTCGCTATCGTCGGGCGCGCAAGACGCTTTTTCGACGAAGAAACCCGCGCTCGCGCGCGGGTGAACAATGCGCCCGAAACGATGACAACAATTGCGGAAAACGCAACGCGCATTACGACGAGTGTCACTTCGATAATCAGCGGAAAAGCAATACGGTTCAATCGAAGTGATTTGCCAACAAAAATTCGCCGAGCTGTAATTCTCAAATTGTTTTTGAAACGTATTTTAACGTTTAAATCCATTATAAACCTATATGACCATCGCAAAATATATAAACGCGATATGATAAAGTTCGCGTTAATATAAATTTATGTTCGACAGCAAAATTCATTCCGGTATAATTTCAGTGAATCCAGATTTAAATGCTATTGAGACCCATAAATAAATGCAGTATTTATTCGTGGTAACGTGTGGCGCGCGATCGGCGCGTGTGAAATGCATTATTCCACGTAAATAGCGTCGAAAATCGGTCTCGCTGGAATTATACCGCTTCCAATCGCTAAGATAAGGCGAGGAAAAGGATAAAGTAGGATGAGGCCGTCCGCATAAAGTGTATTAAAGGCCAAGTATAAAAGTTCAGCGACGCGCGAATTTACGAGGCGCGTGTGGGCACGAGATAAATATCTTACAGCTCGGTACTCCTCGCCATCTTCTGACCCTCTCGTAGCAGACTCAGACTTGGATGGGCGGCTGCGCGATTCGCGCGCGCTTTTCGCGAGCGAACGACCCGAGCTCGCAGACGCGTTTTACGCGCCAACCGGAGGTGCGTTAGGCTTACTCGCGCTGTTCGACGGACCGAGAGAAAATCTCGCGGCCGCGTTGCACAGCTTAAAACGACGCGAACAATTTTACGGTTAATAAGCATTATTGGATAACGCGGGAGAGAGACAGAGAGAGTTACGGGCACGCTGTATCATTAGCCGGAATATAGATGACAGCGGTAATTAACCGCGCTACAGTGTAATAATTTTATTTTCGTGATCGTTTTACACCCAGAGAAAAATTATGTTTAAATTGATAAAATCGTTTCTTTAACTTGATTTTTTTTTTAAATTGAAGCGAAAATACATTTGAGGAAAATAAAAATTTATTTGATTCCAAGAAATGACGTTATTAGCTTTTTTCAAAGTAAATAAATTATTTGTTTAATCTGAACAAATCATTTTTTAATTAAAAAAAGTGCTAACAAATATGTAAAAAATAATTCAGTCGTTCTGGTTCTAAAAATATATTTCTTTCACTTAAATAAAAATTTGTTTCACAGCCAAACTACTTTTTTTAAATTTTAATAAAAGGAACAACCAACTTCTCAAATCAAAAAGATTTTTCTTTAACCGTACAGCAATGCACAATTTCTTGGATTCAAACAAATTTTTTTTTATTTGAAGGAACTTTTCTCTAGGTATAAATAATTTTACGAGCGTTAAATCACGTTGTATGTATATATACAAATAAATCGTGATATCTTGGAAAAAAATTAGTATCAAACCAACAATCATATAAGAGTAGAAAATCTTATTGAAAGAATTTGACAATGTTAAACAGACATAACTTGCTTACGTAAAGAACCAAATTTTTCATGTAAGCAAGTTATATGTGTTTAAGATTATCAAACTCTTTCAAGATTTTATACTCTTCATTGTATATGAGAATACGATTTGTTGATTTAATATCCTTTTTTTTTACTATTTTTGGTGAAAATATAAAAATTACTCAAGAGGCTCAATAGCTCCATTTAAGAAACTCGTGTCGAAGCGATCATACTTTTTAGTTTGCCTCCTCTAATAACATTCCTCATAATGTTCTCATGTATGATTTTGCTGACGTCTTCTGAAATCTGTTAGATGCGCAATGTAACATATTCCGACATACAACTTCCCTCGAGCGATCTTTCGACAAGCGAAAATATTTAAGTATTATACGGCAGAGATTAAGATGCCTTTCTTCATCTCAATTCCGCGGCCAAACGTCTTTCTGCCGCGCGAGAATATTTCTTCTGGCGTGGTTTACACGGAGGAGAGCGTGTAATCTCGGGCTTGCACCTGTGCGTGTCGAGCACGCGTCTCCACGCGAAGCGCCACGAACATGTCCACGTGTATATGCGTGGCGGTGCGCGAGGTGCGGAGAGCAAAGGGAGGAAAAAACCGGGGAAGAAGAGCGGAGGAGAAGGGGGAGCGAGAAAACCCGTTACCTCAAATTACACGGCTCGGTTTATTATTTATTGTCGGCAATTTCTGCTTCCACCGAGAAGGTGCATCCGACCGACGATCGAAGGATGATTTGTGCGCCGGACGCTCTCGAATCCGCGCGGTCGATCAATGAGGAGGCGCGCACACACGCCGCGCGCGCGATCGGCCGGGGATCGCAATTTGAATTTCTTTCTCGATCGTGTCGGCCGATCGTACGTTACTCTGCCTTTTGTTTTTTTTTTTCCCCATTTTCTCTCGGCTATCGCGTAGAAACGCGGAAAAACACCTTGCGCGCGACAACTGCGGAACGATAATAACGACGCGTACGTTGTAAGAAGAAGAAGAAATGAGGCACGTTCTTTCGACGCTGTATACTAGCGTATACCATCGGGAAAACGGGGACGCGATAGAGGCGATAGAGGAGTCCGAAACGCGGCGTCCCGTAAGAATGGCGTTCCACTTGGCGAACGCAATGACCCCCGGTACCGTGCACTCCGCAAGAGACTTATATGCTTCCTGACATTTTCAGATATTCAATTACCGCGACGCGAGGTATTGCACCGAGAGCCCGCCGCAAAAACGTAATAAATCGCTCGCTCGCCGCGATATACTGCGTGTACGCGTATAAATCCGCACGCATGCACGCACGCATGCGTGCACGTAACCTCATCTCCTATCGCCTTGTACGCACATCGATACTCGGAGCCGAGCGGAGCGAAAGGGTCGATCCTTGGAATGCCGAGCTAACGCGCCGATCGTAAGTACCGAACCGGAATCCAGAATTCAAATCGAATCGAGCTGGCGTCGATGAAAACCCTCGAGACGAGGAAGTTGTTGCTCAAACTAACGGTGAAGTCGTTTAATGCCGCTGTGCCGCCTTAATATCGGAGAATTTCTCCGCCCGATTCTCCGAGGGTTTATCCATTATTTAAAGATATTTTCTAGTCAATGAAGAATCGAACGGCAGATAAAAAGTAGATACATTTAAACGCCAGTCCGTAACTAGTCTCCTCTGAAAGCTTATTACAAATTTATAGGAACATTACCTAGATAAACGTCAAATTAACAGTCGCATCGCGGTAATTGAATCAGAAGTAATAACGGTTAATACGCGAGGACTGATAATTGCAGCGATGCATTTTAGTACAAAGATATCAAGTAGCACACGTAAGTTTCTTGTTAAAATATTTAAAAGTATTTAACTAGATACAGATTCGAGAACAATTTTGTTTTGGACCATCAAAATAATTGAATAGCTCAAGTTGATTATTAGAAATGTCAAAACTTTTCTCCTAATTATTTTGATGGCGCAGTAATTATTTTCAAATTTCAATATCTATTACAGATGAATTTTTAGATACTTTTAGCGAAATCATTTACAGAAAAATGGTCATGTTGAAATTTTTGTGTTGAACTTTAACATTTCCATTGCTAATTTAACACAATGTGATTACGTCATTTGAACATTTCGTGTTAAATTGACATTTAACATTTCTTAATGTTAAAATAACACAATTTATGAGCAAATAAATAATATAAGAATAATGTAGTTTTGATAAATGATAAATGAATAAAATGTACGTGACAACACATAATGTGAATGTTAATTTTACTGAAGAACTACGTATCCAAATTATGTCGAAGTTAATGTTTCACATAACATTTATGTTATTTTTTAACAAATTCATCTTGTGTTAAATTAACGCAAAAAAATTCGAGTGGATCGTTTGGGACATGCGATACACGTTTTTAACAAAAATTTTTCAAGCGTGTCCTTTCGCGAGCGTGTATGTACACTGTGATTACGTTTGAAAAGCAGAAATGAGAAAGGAAATGCGAAACGAGCGGGCCAATTTTTCCGATAATTGTTCCCCGCGGGAGATCGATCGACACGATTCCCCCGACTTTATTACACCGTTTCCCGCACGCGATTAAATTACGCCTATGACAGCGCCTAATTTTGTTTCAGCATGTACTAATAATTAATGCGGTCGCGACGCGGCCGTGCTAATTCGCCTGGTGCGCATTCTCTCTCTCCTACTCTCGCTCTCGATGTGCACGTTCGCGTAACACGAGAGAGAGAGAGAGAGAGAGAGAGAGAGAGAGAGAGAGAGAGAGACGGGCGAGAGAGGGATCGATGCGACGCGCGCGCTTCGGCACCGTAAATAAATAAATGCTTGCCCGGGCGATTAATTAAATGATAACAAATAATAATGACGTGTGAAATTGTAGCCGCACCTGCGGCAATTGCGCAAATGTTAAGTGCAGACCGATCAATCCGGGGCACGGTGCCGCGCCGAAATATTACCGCTCCGAGCGTGACTCGCCATTTCTTTCTGACGCTTCCTATTTTTATTATTTATTAACGCCATTGGAAAGTTGATTACGTCGATCATCGCGATGGGGTATATTCGTCGCTGTTAAAATCTCATCCGTACGGCCGCCAAAGCGCCATGTAATTGGAACGCTCAAAAGGATTTAAATACGCCCTCGAGGGCGGCAAAACGTATCGAATTAAATAAGATAATTGCTATCCGTTTCAACCTTTATAATTATTAATTAATTGAGCCCGATGACGGATGCATTTTTGTAAAAAAAAAAGAAGGAAAGAAAAAACAAGGCTTACGTTAAAAAAAAAATTTATTTTCAGTATTTTTAACCATTCCGATACAAGGCAAAATAGCTCGGGGAACTGTGTGTTCGCGATCGAATTGAAAATACAGCGGGTCGCGAGGCGCGCGCGATTTATAGCCCGAACATTTGTCCCGTGGCGGTCCCGCCCGCGCCGTCGCGTCGCGCCTGTATCGGAACGCAGAGAGAACCGCGCTCTTTTTTTTTTTTTTTTTTTTTAAGATCGCCCCCGATGCGAGCGAAACGGAAGGGCATTATGATATTGCGATTTTAGCATCCGCGGCTAACGAATGTCGATGCCCCGCTCGTTAATACGCGAAGCGAAGAGCCGTACGAGCATTCGTGTTCCGACCGACCACGAGAGGCCACGCCGCGGCATCGCTATTTGCATAAACACGACGCGCACACACCTGTAAATAATTTCTTTTCGACACGGCGCACTTACACACGAGCGTAGATCATCCTTGACACGTTATGGATCGCGCGCGGATGCAGCGCTCGCGCGATTTACATAGGGGATCCTATTTCAACCGGCACCGCGCGAATTTTTTCGCAAATTAATGAGACCGCATAGGAGGCCGTAAATGGGCTTTCTAATTTTTCAGGAGACAATGGCACGCCTCTGCGGAACGAACGAACGAACGAACGAACGAACGAACGAACGAACGAATGAACGAACGAATGCGCGATTAGCATATAGAGTGGATAATTAATTGCTAGGAGCACACAAAGGTCCCTTTTATTTTATTTATTTATCTCTTTTTATTATTTTCTCCCCGTATTTTCCGTCGCTTTTACTCGCCTTCCGTGATTTTTCAGAGTCTCGTATTCAAAGCCCACATGTAACGCCGCGTTTCGTCCGCGCGATCAACGGTGAGTTGATCTCGCGGAGAGAGAGCGAGAATTAATCGGTCTGGTTCAGCACTAATTTGCGGAACACGAGGTTGACGCTATTACGAGGAAGAAGATGTTGGACGAACGAGTTAAAAATCACGCGGGGAGGGGAAAGGGGGAGGGGAGCGGAAACGCTATGAGGACAGGAGCTTTTCAAAGAGGAAAAACAATTCGAGGTATCGACCGACGAGTGCACTCGAGCACGAGTGTGCACGCGCCGCGTGCGAGGGTGCGTTTTTCGACGAGCGCGGCGCGGCGCGGCGGCCAACGGTGTCGAGGGCGCTTCACTGATTTTTTCAATTATACACCATCGCCATCGAGTGGAGTATCATTTTTGAAACATCAACGACACTTCGCACATCGGGAAGCAACAACTGTTTCGGCGCGCTCGAGTGGCCCCGTCGCGGCCTCTCGGAATTACGCGCTTTTAATTGAAGGTAACGCCTAGCGGCTCGTTTCAAATCCGTAAATTATCCGCGTAATGCACGCGCACGCGGCGGGACGGGTGTCGATAGCAGTGCGAATTACACGGCGAGTTACAAGCAGCGTTTAACGGCCGGCAACCTTTCGGTACAGTAACTTTGAATTATTAATATGATTAAATGCGCGTGTATATAAAAGTGCCGTTTGTTAATTTAAATGCCGTTACCCATCGGCTATTTAAGCGGGTTAATATCTCTCGCGTTGAACGGTCCGAACTAGCGAGTCAGTTTTAATCACACGAGTGTACTCATTACGATAGTTTTAATCGATCGAGAGCTTCGCTCCAAGTCATAAATTTCTAACGTAACTTATCGCGTCTCAATTTCAATAATTTCTAATTGGCTTAATTAAAACGAGATTATGCGGCGAGACGCGAATTAATCTCGACAATTTCGAAAGACGGAATCGAGAGGAAAAATGGACCACAAAGGGCGGGAGAAAACAAAAGAACCGATAAGCAGGGAGAGAGGAGAGGAGAGGAGAGGATGCGAGGCGACAGAGGTCGAAATTTTCAAAAGGCATTTTCTCGCACCGTGAATTTCCGCGGGACATAGAAACGTACTTAAACCGCCTTCCAAGAGGGGGCAATAAAACCGCGATTGGACCTCGTCGTCGGGGTCGTCGTCGTCGTCCTCGCCGCCTTCGCGAGATATCTTACGGATAAAGATAGAGAAGGAGCAGGAGAAGGGAAAGGGAATACGACGAGGCGCTCCGAGGTGTCGCCGGCGTCTCGTCGCGTTCCCTTCGACGATGATCCCCCCGATGGCAGTCTCACGACGCCACTCTCGGGAGTGAAATACCCTGTTACTTAAATATTTAACCAAAGCCGAGGAAGTTTCTCCCCGCCCTGCGAGAATATGCCACCCCAACTTATATTCTCCTTCATCCTTACTTCCTCTCCCCGAGGTTATTAAGAGGCCAAGGAAGAATGCCTCGCGGTTGCTCCTTTCGTCTCTCCGCTAATATTGTTCTTTACGGTCGTGCTTTGGATTTTTCGCGGATATCAGAAAAATTGATTTTTTTTACATCGCAATTTTTAAAACTAAATGACTCCAAGACAGTGTACATAATATTTTTATTAGAAATATTATGTACACTGTTAAAAATGTCATGAAATTCAATGTACTTTTAAATTGAACATTAAATTTAAAAGTGTATCTATAACTGAAAAATATGTGCATGAAATTTACTGTATTTTTGACAAAATTAAATATTTTTATCTGCTTGAAATTTGCTTCCATTACATTACATTAAACGCTGCCGATTTTTAACAGTGACCGAAGGGGATATATGCACGGGAAAAATGGTTTTACTAAAGTATTCAAAAATTTAACTGAATACAAATCTGAAAGTAATTTTGTTAAGCCATTGCAATAATTTTTGTTGGACACTCAAATTGATTGCTGGAATGTCAAAATGTTTTGCAACACTGCTCATCATGTTTCAAAATCCGTCATAATTATTTTGATGGTTCAATAAAATTATTTTCAGATCTGTATCCAGCTAAATGTTTAAATATTTCAGCAAAATCGTTCTTCCCGTGTGCGTGCGTGCGTGCGTGTGTGTGTGTGTGTGTGTGTGTAAAAATTTACATTTTTCTCTCTGCTACATTGTGCACAATAAATATTTTAGATACACCGTTAAAAATAGGCAACAAAATTTAACATAATGGAAGGCAAATTTCAAGCAGGTACATTAAAAACATTTAATATTGTCAAAAGTGCATAAAATTTTATGCGCATATTTTTCAGTTATAGATGCATTAAATTTAATGCACTGAAAATTTAATACTCGTCTTAAAAATAAATTTCGTGACATTTTTAATAGCGTGCGCTAAAATTGATTTTCCCTCGCTCAATACACATACATCATTGTTAAAACATTAAACGATATTTCGAAACAGAGCGATTCCACGTGATCTGCTTTACCGATTTCCATGTAAATGCGGAGCTGAAGCTCCGTTTTAGATTACCCTAAGCGTTAACGCGTATCGATGACGGCGTATCAAAGCAGAATTACGTTACTTTCTTTCTTTCTTTCTAAACGTATTGCGCGCAGACCCCGTTTGCCCGTTGGCGCGCGAGCGAGCGGATTTCGCGCGCCGCGCGACGAAATCCGGCCGAGAAAGCGCGCGCGGCAGCGCTTTATGGGATTTGCATGGTATTGATTTATCGTTTAACGAAAACGCGCGCGATGCTTTCGCGGGCGAGCGGAAGAATGGAGTGGCCGTGGATGGCACAAACGACAATAAAATATCCATTTTAACAAACATCAGACCACCGAAAAATAGCCAAAATTCAGCCTGGCGACCGACGACCACCCCTCAACGCGGGTATATACCCGGCGGACCGATGATCAATGGCTCGCGCAGACTTCGCCGCCTCTGTGAAAAGTTACAGTCGTCCCCCTATTTTACCGTGCCGCGTGTGCGTGCGTGCGTGCGTGCGTGAGGCGACACAAAAGAAACGATTCTGTATGCGAGCGCGGCGTTGCATTGTGTGCACGACGATACGCGCGCCGCTCCGCTCTCACGTGCGTGGGCGGTTGATTTTTCAAAGCACATAATAACGGAAAGTCAACTCCACGATGCCTCGGCCCACGGTAATGGAGCCATTCGTTGAAAACGGGGTGAAACATTATTATCGGTCAAACGCACGCCGAAATATGTAAATCGCGCGTGTCGCGGGGTCGCAATCCCGGTCGGCCGTCGCAATGCATCGCGGAATGAAGAGAGGAGAGGAGAGAGAGAGAGTATAATTCGAGACAACAGTTTTCCAACCGCGCCGACGACGGAAAAGCCGATTCAGAGCGATACCGCATCGTACACGCGAGTCGAATCCATTGTTAATATCGAAATTCTCCCTTCTCTCTGTAATTTTACTTTCTTTCAGACAATTACGTTCGAGCGTAAGAAGAAAACGAAAGGGCAGGAGAAATGCTGCTCTCGATCTACATACGCGCAGAACAATGTGCATATATTCGATCGGAGGAAGATAAATGCGGGGGTCCCGGGAATTTTATGGGAAATTGAAAGTTTCCCCCGTAACGCGCCAGGTAAGAAACGTTATCTATCTCTGCATAATGGATACGATCGTGTGGCCCCGGAATATATTCCTTTCGCGGGGAGTCGATAAGAGCGATTCTTATCGCGGATCGTAGTAATGAACAGGCATGCATCCGATGCAAACGAGAGTGGTAATGCGATGCGAGAGACGATAAAGAGATAATGGCGATGATCACGGTAGGCTAACCCCACATTTATTTGTTTCCACGGCGCGCCGCGAGGATAATAGTAATTGCAATTAGGCTTGGCCCGCGAGAAAAGTGACTTTAATGCGCCCAGGCGACGAGCAGGCGACTACTATCTCCGCATGTGTGTGTGCGTGTGCGTGTGTGTGTGCGTGCGTGTCGAAGAACCGCTCGCCCGCCCGCCGGCGACGCTGGCGATGATGTGATCTTAACGCAAACAGCGAGAAAAATTTTCGCGTCGTTTCGATTCTCATAATTACTCTCTCTCTCTTTCCGCGGGAAATAATAATGTACGCGATAAATCCCCCGCGAACATGCCGGCGCGATGCTCTCGACGCTTTTTGCGTACGGCGCGGCGGCGGTGGCGCGCGGGTGTGCGGAAAGCTCTCGCCTGCGAGCGGTAGGATTTTTGGTATCGACTCTTTTTCGACGATTTTTGTACCATTTTTTAGAGCCGTCGTACACGCGCGCTCGAGGGTGGAAACTGCGGCGAAAAATTGTTATTCGCGCGGACGATTATTATCGCAGCGCGCTTTTGCGCGGGGAATAGGGGAGGGGGGGAAGAGAGAGAACGGGAATGGGGGAGGGAGAGGGCGGACGAGCGAGAGTTGAGAAGCCCCAGGGCGCAAAAATGATGTTTGCACCGATACGAGAATTACGAGCGATTTCCCGGGACGAGTGACCGCCGCCTCGTTATTGGACACTTCGGCGACCCGCCGCGCCATCCGTCGGCTCGCGTTTTCGCGATACTCCGCTTTAATTCGCCACGCCCGGTGCAAATAACAATTACGTAATCATTTCGAGCGTGTCGACATTTGCGTTTCGCGTTAAGCGAAATCAATTTTTTAAGCCACGCACGCGATTCGAAAGCGGAATCGACGCAGCGAAAACTGATTACGCGATCTTATTAAGCCGTCTTCTCCCCCGCTCGGATTTATCGCGCCGTGCATTTCCTGCGTCGCGATAAACCGAATTTTTGCCGATCCCGAACCCTTGCTCCCGGACGACGATGAGCGATGAGAGAGGCGTACGTATATAAAAGTCGTTCCGCGGAGAGGAAAGAGGAGCTCGAGGCGCGACAAGAGTGTATACGGATTCGGTATCGTCGTTCGCCGACTTCTTCCTGTCGCGCGTCAATCAAGCAACGAAAAGTGCGATAAGCGGGCAGACAACATGGCGCTCCTCGGTGACCCGTGATTATCAGCCGCTTTCATTAAAATAAACGGCAGGCAGAGCTTTTATCTCGTTGCACCCCGGGGTTATCTCGTCTTTCTCCTCTTTCTCCCTCGCCCTCTCTCTCTCTCTCTCTTCTCGTTTTTCTCTCTGTCGCCTCATCCCGATCTCCTACAGCGATTCTAAATCCACCGACGAGAGAGAGAGAAAGAGAGATAGGCAAAGGCAAAGTGTAGCGAAGCGGAGAGATGGGCGCCGCCGAAAAAAATGACGGGGCGCGTTTCTTGGAACCCGCCGACGATTGCCGCGCCGCTAATTACTGCCTCGTGTTATTCGCGCCTATCCCTTATACCGTGAAAGCACTTCGATAACACAGTTCTCCCGAGCTCCAGGACTTTTTTTTCGCGATAAGCCGAGAGCTGCATTAAAGCCTGCCGATATCCGGCCGTCGCGTACAAGGCGCGCCCCGATTTAAGTAGCTCCGACCACTCGAGAGAGATTGAAACCGCCTTGCCGAAAGAAGTTGTTCCAAATATGATAAGACGCTACTGGATTCCGCTGTAATGAATAAAGGACCGTGACGGTGTCGTTTAACGCCCGCCGGGACGATCTCTCCGCTCGTTCGATGATCAATTTCTACCGTCTACTACCGGGTGACTTCTTATTTCCGATATCAGTCAAAGCTACCCCTCGCCGGTGCGTCCTCCTAATCCCGTCTTACGTAAACAAGCAGTTCACGCGGATCAATAAATATATCGCCCCGGATAGTTTTCCACGTATTCAGAGATCTCCGTGTCTCGCGTGCAGTCCGTGACTGTCCTTCTTTCATTCGGCGGATAATCCTCCTTAAGACATTCTCCCGAGCTCCCTTTCCCCATCTCTTTCCCTTCGTCGGGATTAACCCAAGGAGATCCGGAGGTTTTCGTTCGATATAAACGGCGTCTGCCTGACCAACTCGCTCGTATAATTGGTTGTCAGTCAAGTAGTCAGTGCCAACCCCCTCGGGGCGGCCCCCAGCGAGTCTCCTTGGCATCGGTCGTTCATTCGTACTTACGGATCCCCTAAGGACACCGGGTATATAGACACCACGCTGAAATCCTGATGGGATTGCACGTACGACCGGAGAAAGGATTCTCTTATCGATTCCGACCTCGAAACGTGTCGGGCGGGAAACGACGTTTTAAGCAACGGGCCGGCCCGGTTAAGATAAGAAAAACGTTTCCATTTGTACTCCGTTGTCTTACAAAAGAGAGCGGAAAATGCGAATGGTGAATTGATTCGAGTCCATCGCGCACATTTTCACACTTGACAGGCGATGATATATAATAATCGGAGAATCGTTCAGTTACTTGTCGCATTTTCAGTAAAATTACCATGTCAATGCAATTTTAGAATAAAAATCATACAATTTTGCTGATCTAACGCTATTTCGTTCAATGGCATGCACAGTCACGAAACTAATTGTCCGGACGCAAGATATGGAAGTCTGTTTCATGCCACAAATTCACCAAATATTACTTGCTTGGTTTTTTTTTTTTTTTAAGAAACACGATTGGAAGTAAAAAATTATCTGTTACAATAAATAAGACTGTTTATTTAATATTATTTTAATTTTACCATCTTTCACACACATTTCCAAACTCGATAAAAACAGATGAAAAAAAAGCAGAATCGGTGATTTGTCGTAATTTTATTTGAATACACATTTCAATCTGATTTTGTTAACAACAGAATTTGTGAATTTTTTTCAGTTTGAACACAAATTTCTGATGCAAATATGCATTACTGACAAGAATTTTCACTTTTGATTTAGATTTCTTCATAAAATTATAATATTTGGTGATTATGAAAATAAAATATTTTCAATTTATCTCCTCGCCTCCGATATTCTGCGTTCAAACAATTAGTTTCGTGACTGCACGCCAAGAAACAAGAAAGCGGTATTGGAAGCTACCGAAAGAACGAAGATTGTGAAATTTTTTTCCCGCGGCAAGGAAAAAGCGAAAATATGAAGGGAGCGATCGAAAAAAGATGCAAGCCAAGGAGAGAAATTACCACAATCATCTCGAGCTAATGGCTTTTGGCACGAAGTAGAATCGGTGAAGTACCCTTGACCCGTCTAACGTGCGATAAATAATTCATCGGCCGATTCCGCTCGGAGTGCTCGCGGGTCGGCGGCGAGCACTCCGTAATCTAACAGTGAGTACCAGAAGTCGCGCGGATAAAATAATTGGACGGTAATTAAGGAGGACCAATAAAGCGGCGGCCTGCTGAATAATTCCGACATCCGGTTGCACGGATCGGTCTCCATAACTCGGTCGGGTGAAAAGGATGGCACAATGCGCGGAATGCGCGAATTAATTTCCAGCAACAACGACGGCGCACCTTGAGTGACGGTTTGTCGTCACTTATTTACGTAATATATCCTGCAGGTAACTGGGAATCGAATAAACTCAACCCCTCCCCCCACTCCCGTTACTCTCTCTCTCTCTCTCTCTCTCTCGCGTTGTAATAGACAACGGTGCATTTATATTTTATACGGATGCTATGACAACCGGAAATTCGAGGCAAACCGTTCTTTTGTTAGCGAAGCATGAAAAATAAACGATAAAAAAAAATACGAAAAACGAAAAACGAAAAATGAATAAATGAACAAAACCGATGTGTTTTGGAATCAAGATGTCAAACATGTAGGGCACGTATGAATTCTACATCATCCTGTTTTCCTCACTACAAATTCAAATGCTCAGCCGTCTCGGCTAATAAATGTCTCGACTAATAAAGCATCAAATTAAAATATACATATCTTGTACACTTCATACAAATCAGCCCCCCTCTCCTCTCCTCGATGCGCGATACAGATATCATTGAACAGTCGATTACATCGGGGCCGTCGAACGGATACCACGTGATCACCGAAGGCAAGTTCATTTCCTGGTGCATTAAGGCTAACAGTTAACGCGATTGAGCATCATACGGTGCGTACGTCGAGTCCGGCGGCGTCGCGTAATGCGAGTAATTAATAATTGCTGGTACGCATCAAAGCTTGTCATTAATCTCCCTGGCTATGGTCGACGATGCGCGAAACGTTTTGATCGTTTGATAGCAAACCGAGCGATTTCACGGTGCAAATCGCAGGGAGATGCAAATTGCGCCGATTACACCCGAAAACGGTCTGCATAAAGCAATAACGCACTCCTAATCGAAATCTCGTTGTAGATTTCGAATGTTTGTACTCGGAGTATCGGAGTGCCCCTGTATCGGGTGAACTATCCTTCAATTTCGGCAATCCTGAAGACGAAAGCTGCTGCGAATTTCAGGTAACGAGAAATCGACTGCGTTAACCCGTCAAAGTCTCCGACATCAAAATTAAAGTCACGGATAATCGGGAAACGTACAGATTCGGTTTATTATGCAAAATTCGAAAATTTGTGTTAAATTTAACATACAAATTTAACATACATGTTTCAAACGGTACACTCAGATTTTTGTATTAATTTAGCATAAGGTGAACATGTTAGAAAGTAACACAAACATTATGTACAAAATTTTAACAGGGACCTTTTTTAACATAAATACAAAATATTTTCTGCTACATATATAGATATTACTTTTTTTTTCATTCCATACGTATCGGACGTACAATCTCTGCAAAGTAAATAAAATTTGGAAATTAATGTATTTAATATTAATAAACCAACTATGTATAAATATATGAAAATTATGTGAATAAAATTATATTTTTATTTAATAACATATTTGTATAGTTTGCTCTATTTGTTATCAAAAATTAAATTATTTTTTACAACATTAAGAAAAATCTCAATTCTTTTTATATAAATACTCTAAAATACCAAAGTATTCAAGATGATTTATACAAAGTTTCACTGTGATTGTTTGTTTAGTTATTTTGTAAATATATAAATAAATTTTGTTCATTTTACAGAACCGATTTCTGCAATCTGCATCGCAATGAAACTTTACATAAATCATGTAAAATATTTAAAGTATCTGAATAAAAAAAATTCAGACCTTTCTCTCATTATTTCATTATTAATTATATTTTCATTACAGCACACGCCTACTTCTTGAAATATTTTTTTATCCTGATAAAAATTCTCAAATTTTTTGCATTACTTTCAAACGCAATATAAAACAATCTATAACTCTTTATAATTTTCTCAATGTTTTGAGAAATGTTCTAATACATCCTTACCCAAGATTGGGTTCAACTTCAACGTGCTATCCACTCGACTTTCTCCCGACCTTCTCAACACCTCTAACGAATCTTTGGAGCACTCATTGTTCAATTTATCGCATTCGATACGCAGCGAGTTGGTCGCGCCGACCACCGAAGGCGCGGTGCGTGTCGCGATGCGATTCCGCAATTCTCCCAGTTCTCACAGTTTGCGTTTCGTTAAACACACGCGGACGTATAGGAAAATGTCATTTCCCCGCAAGATGCCGGGGCCCCCTTTCTCTCTCCCGTGTTTTCCGCCGTCGGCCATTAATCGTTCCGCGCGCGGCCTGTGCCCTAAACTGGCTATACCTCGCGGTGCACGTGCGCGACATTTCCACGCGACGTTTCCGCGGCAAATCACTTGGCGATCTTGCGCGGGCGTTTCAAAGGAGCCGACGTTTTCCCTAAGCGGCAAACTCCCGCTGTATTATCAAGAAAATGCGAGAACAGTGCGCCTCCTCTATCTGACGCTTTATCTCTCTCACGCTCTTTATCATTTTAGCATTAATTATTTCCTATCTTTATGACTCTAATATATTCTATTGTCTTATCACGCAAAGTAACAATCACACAGCGTATTTTTATTTACATTATTTGCCTACTTGACTCTTTTATCTTGTATATTAGAATACAAAGTAAATTTAGATTATTTTATTATGTATACATTGGCTCGTTTGACCGCAACGTTTTCATCGACGAAATACACTTCCTCTATTTCATGTGGCAAATCGTCCGATTTATCGACGCGACTCAGCATCGAGATCGATCAAAGTCACCGTCCGATGTAGCAATCTCGAATCGTCGACGAACGTGACGCAACGTCGTCGACGCACGCTAATAAATCGCGGCTCGTTAGTATCCGCGACGTGGCGTTGTACGATGCATGGAGAGTTCAATAGTATCGCCAGTTTCTATTTCACTTTTATAACCCAGTCGACAACAGGGGAGGAGGACAGGCGGCCTGCGCGCCATTGTCACAGCGAGTGCGGCAAAATTCGCCACGGACACGGAGTTAGGCGGCGTCGATCTCCTTTAATGGCTCGCTCCCGTACGCAACCCGATTTCTCAAACTTTGCGGATCCGTATGCGTGCACCCACCGCGCGGGTGGGTAGGTTCCCCCCTTCGATGGGTGGGCTCGCTTTCGCAAGCGGCCACGTGGACGCGCGCGGCCGCGCGTCCGCGCGCGAGGCACGAAAATGACTTTTCGTACAGCTGCGGATTCCGATCGCGTGCACGCCCGAAAGGGAGAGAGAGAGAGAAAGAGAGAGACAGAGAGAGAAAGAAGGAGAAAGGAGAGAAAACGCCGCGAGCGATCGGAACAAAAGTACCCAACAGCAGCGGCAGCGGCAGCGGCTGCTGCTGCTGCTGCTGCTGCTGTTACAACCCATTGCAACGTGCCGGTGCATAGACGCGTGCGCGAATATTACGCGCTCTCCCCGAGCGCGATAGATCGGCCGTCTAATGCCAGCAATTTGCGGCTATTGCTGTTATTTAACGGTAACACTTTGCGCCGTGCGCGATGCCGGGAATTGAGGTAGGGAATACAGCGCCGAGAGAAACAGAGAGAGAGAAAGAGAGAGAGAGAGAGAAGTACCGTGACGCGAAGGACCGGAATCGACGGTTCTCTGTTACATATGCAATATCGGTACGCCGTTACTATGAGAGAAATCGATAATCCACCGTTAAATGCCGCTTTGGTAAAATAATTTGCGCGCAACTCGCTATCACAGTCGTTCTCCGTTAATAATTGGACGAGGCACACGTCGAAATGTAATGAGAGATCGCGGTTATCGAACTTTTGTTACTCAAAGATTTCACATAAATCACGTTAATCGCATTATATTGCGATAACGATTTTAATTATATAAAACCAGAATCTTCGATATCCTGAATGGTGAAAATAACGTCTGTAAAACACTGACTGAATAAATCGTTTTAATAAATACCACTCTCTGAAAATGTTTTAATTCTCGCCACCTGCAGCCTCTCTCTTCCTCTTCCTCTCTCTCTCTCTCTCTCTCTTCTCAAAGTTTGCTCTTTACCAAAGAAATCACATCGCGCTCGTGACAAAGAGCAATGCTTTTGCTTACTCCCGTTACACGTCAACGTCCCGCCGCCCGGAGAGAGGGGAGGGTACGACGCATCTGTAAAAATCTCACCATACATCGATGGTCCTTTTTATTTCTTTACACACGAACGGATATTTCGCGAGGGTGGATTTATTTCGATGGACAATGCCTCCTTGGCAGGTTATATCCCTGCAGGATAGGACGCAGGTAATTGAGGACGCCGAAGAAGGTTGAGCACCCCCCGGTCAAGGGGAGGCCTCCGATTGGTCGACGGTGCCACGCACCTGGCGGACAGCTGCTACGGAGACGACGTATGCGCATGCGTAAGCGCCGTTAGCACGCATATATGCGTGAATGCACGCGCACATGCGTACCGTCATCGTTTCACGTCGCCGTCGCGTGTACACACGCGCCCCGCGTTGTCCGTGTGCGTGCGTGGCCTGCGTGCGCGAACGCGTACGCGTAAGCAAATACTATGCTCTCTCCTGTCAATATTAATATAAATATGAGCAATCGCAAGTACGCGCGTAAATAACGTGCTTGAAATTGCAACCGATAACAGCGCGGAACCAAAAATACATTTAAATGCAAAAGCGCCGATATTAAATTCGGGAATTCATTCGCTGGACAACTAAAACGGAAGTTTACGTTACAGAGGCTGCGATGTTTGATAGCACCTTGTTCGAAACGTCCGTAACGTGGCGTTCTCTCATTCTTCCGAACTCCTCCGAATATTATTTTTATGCGATGCTCCAGTTTCCAGGATTATAATAAATTTTTCGAGAGAAATGCGTCTAATCGTTTACGAAAACGAATGGAAAATTCTCGAAAGGAGTTCCTTCACCGTGTTGGAAAAACCATGACATTCCTTTCGCTCGGGTGGCACATCTGGGCAAATCCGGGATAGCGGGTGATTTTTCCGAAACAGATAGAGAATGGTGGCAGTGCCGCACCACGTCGGAATCGGAAACAATAGTCACGGGGGGTGAGCTAGCCGCGGGGAGTCAGGGATTTCGTTCGTTCGCCTACAAATTCGTGTGACGGTACACTGTCCCAGCAGGGATGTCCTACCACCTAGGATTATGGGTTAAAAAAAAAACAAAAAAAAAACACACACAACCGGTTTCCGACCGGTTTGGTAATCTTCTTGTTTTCGCAAACAATAATAAGCTTTCATGCCTCGGAAACAATGACACCGTGATTAAGACTCTTTCAATCAATTCGAGTCAACCCTTCGAACAGGATAAAAAAAATAAAGTACAATAAAAAAATTTCGCAAGCTTTTCACGAAATGCTAAAATATGGAAAATTGGAAATTGTACCGTGTTGATTTTTTTTTTTCTATCACAGATACGCGAAATTTCATATTTATCCATAATTACAGAGCTGAAAATATTCTGTTGAACAAGAGTAAAAATATCCCATAATTAAAGACGAGCGGTGACGTATCCGTTATTGCGCAACGATTGCACAATTTGATCGTCAATAGTCGAAGACAAGCCCGAATTAGGCGCACCTGTGTCAAGAGAACGACGCAGCAAACTTGGAATGCTCGGTTGTATAATGTTTTCCCTATCACATTACGCTTATCTTAACAATACAAAGAAAGAAAGTACGCAAAAATAATCGACGAGAAAGTCTCGAACAACGTAAACTGAACATCTATCGCAGAAATTTCTTTAACAAGCGCGCAAAAAAAAATTCATCTTATCGCCGTAATATCA
The DNA here is from genome assembly GCF_016802725.1 of Solenopsis invicta. NCBI lineage: Eukaryota > Metazoa > Arthropoda > Insecta > Hymenoptera > Formicidae > Solenopsis > Solenopsis invicta. Next base: position 7,068,428 of record NC_052669.1, on the reverse strand, counting down.
CTTCGGACTGTGATCAAGGTTATCGTTTATGCCGAATTAATCTCCCCGAAAATCGAATTACTTATTCCGCCGGTAATGCGTGTATCGGTAACCAGTTTCAGCCTTCGCCGTGTGAGCGTTACGTACGCGGATCCCAACATCGGTAAACGATTTATCATCTAAATCATGCTCGCAAAAAGAAACGTGCTGCGCGGCGTCGCGACGCCAAGTCATTCCGGTCTAGACCGTGTATATCATCGAGATCCGAGAGGGAGCAGTTTTTCCTGCGGCGGAGGACTACATTTTTTCCCATGCTTCTTTTTTCAACTGTAATTCCCTTCGTTGGAGAGGCACTCTCACTCAGACGCCCTCTCGTCCGAGAGAATGGACGAGTGAGGGTAAGGCATATTAAGGACTGTTGAGAATCTAGAAAAAAAAAGGGAACGTGGAAAAGAAAATAAGAAACGGAACACTCAGTGATGGGAAGAGAGAAAGAAGAGAAGGAAAGAGAGAAAGACGACAGAAAGACGACGGACGAACACGCCGGCGCGGCGCTCAGGAAATGACCCGGTCATGGTCGCAGGGCGCGACCATAATTCTGACCAACGAAACCATAATTCCATGGGACTGTGCGGAAGAAGGCGAGAGGGCTCCCCTCACTCCGCCCCCCACACCCATCCGTTCTCCCCGTTGCCATCGGCCCGGAACACGGAACGAGGACTGTGTCTCGTAATTTCGGATCGAATTTCAAGGGGCCGGTGTCATGCGGCTCGAATTAAAATCCGTGTCTCCGGGAACGTAAGAAGAATGCGTGAGAAGAGGAGGTTGCGTATCGATTGGCCCCAAGTTCAAGGAACGTCCAAGTCTCTCGACGTGCCTCGCAGAACCCGTGACTCGAACCATTTCAAAAATTTACACCATGGTATCAAATAATAAAACGAATTTCCGTGTAATTCCACTTTTAGAGTTATCTTATCGTATTATTTAGTTTAATTACTAATCTCTTCACTGCAACCGTTTCGTAACGTATAAGTAAACTTCTTTGGTAGCAACCTCTCGGAAAAGCCCGCTCGAAGGTGAAGAATCGCTATCTCGAAGGTACGCCCGGCTATAGTCCGCGAGGCAAACGATATATTTATAGCAAAAGTCAATAATTTTATAGTAGAGTCGCCGCGGAGAGTGACTCGCGCGACTTCGACGAGTGACGGGCGGCAGTTTTTATCCCGTCACTCGGTATAACGCGGGATCGAACTCGCGAAATCGTGTTCGAGGCTAAGTCTCCGTCGCGGAATCGGTCTGTCTATCGACGACAATTATCACCCGGGCGATGCGGAACGATGCAATTTCGCGAAATTAGTCCGCGAGCGAGCAATTGTCTGTAAGGTAATCCCGGAGCGATCGATCGGGCCTGCCTGCGAGCGACGTACACGTGGCTGTCTATCCTATCTATGCATCACCGAGTATAGCGTATTGTCGCGGAGAAATCATTCCTATCCGGGGGGGATGATATCGTTTCGTTTCATCAAGTCGATCGTCGCGCGTAGAAATTTATCTTATCGCGTGTCCCAATGAGTGGACACTTAATTCCTCGGTCATTCGCAAGGCCAGGTGTGCTGTCGATCGGCACGGATCTCATCCACGCGCTCCGAGAACGTCGATTATTGCATTCCTCCGTACGAAAACAAAGATCTGCTTCGGTAATCTTTGTTTTGGCGATAAGCTGAAAGTTTCAGGAAATTCGCGATGATAGAGCACTTTGTTATTTAAGAACTTTTTCTTTAATCCCGCAGCGATAAGGCCAGATGTCGTTTCTGGCGATCGACGCCGAGATCACGTAGTATCTCGTCGTAGATCTCGCGGCGCGATATCCATTCTGAGAAAAAAAAAAGTACTAAATTTTAATAAATATTTGTGTAATACGAGAATCACTAACGTGATTTGTCATTTTTTTATTGAATAAATATTTATTTACTAAATTGTGTCATTGCAAGTATTTAAATACATTTTTTTCTCAGTGCACGTAAAAAAATGAATCTTGAGCACAAATTAATAAATTCGCGCCAACGACGAGAGGTATCGCTCGATTTCGACGAAATAATCGTCGGAATTGGGAATCGGTTTGTTTCAACGGCTGTTTAATGGTCGTTGTAAAATCGCCGCCGGATAGGAAAACGTACGAGCGAGGCAACGGTGCTAAACGCGTCCCCCGAGGTAGAACTTGGTTCGTGACTTCCTCGTCAGTCGTGTGCACAGTCGCGAAAAGTTTCGGACTCGTTGAATATACGACGTTGCTACGGCACAGCGACGCCGACAACAACAACGGCAAGAGCCGCTCGTAGAGACGTAAACCCGCTCGCTCGAGGATCACCGGGAAGTAATCTGGGGGCCAGGCACGAAGGTAGGCACGATCTACCGAGTGATCTCCTCAGAAATCGAAACTGGCTCGGGCGCGCTTCTATTCCGGGCCCCGATGCACCCCGATGCGATATAACTCGTACCAACGCCCGTTTTATTTCATCCGGAGATAATTGGATTTGCGAATGCCGGAACGGCGAATTATGAATTACGATAAACTCTGTCAAGAAGCTCGGTTGCCGCGTATATTTTCGAGCAAAGAAAGTCGAATCATTTTACATCGAAGCGGCAAGCTATTAAAAATTTAGGCTAAAGTTTTATAATCATAGAGGAAAGTTACTGAATGTGTGCCGGTCTTGTAAAGCGTACACATTCGATATTTGACAGTTTTACTTCGTGTAAGCAATATTTAGTGACAAAAATAGAAAATAAATAAAAAAATAAAAGACAGAAATTTAACAAGTTTTATTTTGTTTTGTGCATGCTGTCAGCATTTTAGAAAATCGGGTACATCTGATGTAAATTTTTTTCATCAACTTATATAGTTAATGATAAAGTAATTACGGAATTTTATTTCAAATTGTTGAATTTTCACAAAAGAAGGCTCGTTGTAGAATATTTTACATTCATTGTATATACACATATTTAGTTATACGGAAAAAATTTATAACAAATTGATTTGATATTAATGAAAAGTTTAACACGTAATATAATAAATAATTGAAACATCGAATTATAACTTCAAACTTTGATTTACATCCAAAACAGCACCAGATGCGAAATACAATAAAAAAATAGCTCAAGTGGTACGCATTTGGCAACTCTCTCCTATAACAAAGTGCTAACTTAAACACTACCTAATTAATGCTGTATGAAAAGCGAGAGATACATCGCTACGAGAGACGATATCACAGTTATAACATAATCGTAAATAATAATGAGGCATTTGACGGAGGTACGAAGATTGCGGGTGTAAAAGATGGAGACAGGCACGGAAACAGGCACGATCTATCGCGAGATCAGCACGGAAATCGGAACTGGCTCGAGCCAACCTAATCTAAGCTCTATCTCATACTAAGAGAGACATATATATATGGAGAGAGAGAGAGAGAGAGAGAGAGAGAGAGAGAGAGAGAGAGCGAGAGAGCTTTACCCTCCCTGGGACGGCGAACCTGGCTTACATGTTCGCGTTATGGAGCTCCGGCACACACTGGACACGCACACTTACGCATGCACACCTGTGTGCATGCGAACGCTCCTACCCGGCGGCCGTCCGCCTGCATGTGCATGTCCGCCGGGCGCGTTTTGCACGATTATGCGAGAGCTACCCGCTATGCAGATCGATCCCTCGGGTCGAAGGTGAAGCCCGTTTCGGTGGCAAGAATTCCCGCGTGTGGATGTTGCGACCCACGCGGGCGTGTGTACGTGTGGATATTGTGTGTGCGCATATGAATCGGCACATTGTGTATTCTACCGCGTGTATGTACGTACGGAATGTACGTTTCGCGCGCGCGCATGCAAGAGTGAGAGAAACTTTAGAATAACGATTGAAACGTTTGTTAATGCCGGAGATGCTTCCGCATAATTCCGACTGACTTAAATATTCAGGATTTCGTCGGTAGTCAATTCTTGAAAACCCGCGAACGTGCGAAATGAAAATTAATCATTGATGGCGTTAATTTTGCGTCAGGCCATGTAGAACTGGCGTATCGTAATCCGTTATTCTCTCGATCGATCGCTCAGTCTATCTCGCACCGTGATTGATAGGGATGTTATTTCCTTATCGCGAACAGCTAGAGACGGAATTCAAAGAAAAATTTAAAGGGCTTCGAACGGAGAGAATCTGGTGCAATCGCATAAAAGAAAAGTGGAGGCAAAGAGAGAGAGAGAGAGAGAAGAGAGAGAGAGAAAGAGAGAGAGAACCGGGGCGAGATAGATCTAGCGCGGATCGAACGAGGTCGGGAAATAAAATAGTTTCTGGAACAATGCGAGCCCGACCTAGACACGCAAAGGGCGAAGAACCTTCGCTCCCGTGACTTTCAGCCGAAACCACTCGTCATCCTTTAAGAGTCTGGCGGTCGCTGATTAAGGCTTCTGTTCTCGCGAGCAAGAGGGCTGACGGTGGAGAGAGAAAGAAGAAGGGGGAAAGAGAGAGAGAGAGAGATTAGACTACGTCCATGAAAGTTTACGGTGCTTGGGCACCCGTAAACGCCATATGGCCCGAAAGTCGCCATGTTTCCATCGTTTTCTTTCGCCCCGAAGCGGACTCAGGTCCCTACGCGTCTTTATTTTTCTTTTTTTTTTTCACGGTAGCTCCCCCTCGTCTCGCGCTACACACGTCGACTCGACTCGAGCTCTCGATACGATGTGTTTCCTTTCGAGCCTTAGAAAGCCTCGAAATCGTGTTTTAACTCGCTCTCAATCTAACTGCATCGGCACGGGAATAATTTAATTAACAACTTGGTAACTAAGGACAAACAATTGTGTTAAATATAGCACGGATACTCGTGTCCGTAACATTAAGCTAACTACAGATCCTATTTTTATAATCAGATGCGATGGAGAGAGAGAGAGAGAGAGAGAGAGAAAGAGAATTGGGATAAAAATTGAAAGAGCGTGAAATTAAAAATTTCACGGCGGAGATCGTTGAAATGAGAGGACGCGAGAAAAAAAAAAGAGTGCCGCAACGGAGAAATATAGATGTAAATCTCTCACCGGGCATGCGAACGCTCACGGCTACTAATCGGCGTACGATGGAGAGAGGAACTGTTAACTCACCTGAAACAGAAAGAGAACGGGACCGTTATTAGAAGACATATCTTACCGCCGCGAAGCGATGTAATCGCAACGCGGCGATTTATGAGTATGTTCACGCGTTCGCTGACCGACGGAAATCTCTGAGAGCACGACAGACAGTTGGACACCATCGAACTGTCCCGGTCGTGTCGCCACGGGTGACGCCCACTTGTGCGCGATATTAAGATGAGAGACCCACATCGGCGGTCCACCACGCAGGCGGCCGTCGACGGAAACCCGCTAATCGCGACGCCTAATTTCCCGCGTCGCGTTGACCGTTTGGCTACCGCCGTTAAACGGCCCCGTATTCCCACCATCCTGCCCCCCCCCCTCCTCCCGTCCACGTTAATAAATTCTCCACGCCGTGTTATTGGCGCACGCGGATCGTGCAAGCCGTCGCGCGATGTGTATCAATACTGATGCCGTACACAATTAGCATGACTATAAATTCCGTGCCGTTGCGAATGATAATTAAAATGCGCGCACGGCTGTACGCCACGTCTCTAATTTCGATTAACGAGATCGCGCAGGTCTGCTTCGTATTAATATAAAAAATTCATGAACATCGCCTCCGCGCTGAAATTGCGTGCGCTGCCGTTGGAAAAATAATCAGAATTGATATCTAATTTTCAATTTTTTTTCCATTACGTGTAATTACACGGTATAGCTTATTAGAGGATACTTGGAGGCGCGACTCGTGACACGAGTTCAGTCGGTCATATCACCTGAGACTTCGTATCCTCTTGTCCTCGAAACGCGAAACTTTAATTCCCCAGAAAATCGCGATCGCGGTCTACACTGTTAAAAATTTCATGAAATGCCATGTACTTTTATGTCACACATTAAATTTAATGTATCTATAATTGTAAAGCAGGTGCATGAAATTTAGTGCACTTTTGACAACATTATTAAATTTACGTTAAACGTTTTTAATGTACCTGCTTGAAATTTGCTTCCGTTACATTACATCGAATTCCGCCGCCGATTTTTCACAGTGCGCAGCGCGGCGTCGCAAGCCGCGTCATCATCAACGTCATCATCATCAGCGCGAACAGAGAATCGACGGAGGACGCGAGCGAGAGGGAAGTTCGCGTTTGGGGAATACGTCGGCGGATATGTTTCGAAACACATCCAGCTGGCGCCTCTCGGTGCTATAGCGGGCGTTATAAGCCCGCTACCAAATCAAGCGTGTGTGACACACTAATAATCGGATGTATATATGGTATCCATATAGTACTCACAGATACGGACGTATAGATACGCGCACATACGCTCCTGTAGGATCGGGGTATACGCGGCTCGTATGTGCCGTTGCCTATATTACGCCGGTGGATATACCGAGGAAATGCGTTCGTATGTGTGTATGCACGCACGCACGCACGCATGGATGCACACCCGCACGTTTACGTATGTTCGTCGTGTACACACGCGCGTTCACGAGTACGCGTACACGCGCTTGTTCGGAGGGAGGACGATTGTTAGAAGATAATCGAGATATCCGGCGCCGCCGGAGTAGTTACTTCCTAATGGCGGCGTTTCCAGTCGTCGTACCGCCGTCCTACTTTGCCGGTGTATATTAAATGTCTGACGAGTACGAAAGAAACTCGGGAAAGTAAAGTTTCCGGCATCAAGTATTTATCCGATGACGTGCGACCGACGGTGTGTAACGCGAGGCATCAAACTGAAGACACTTCCCCATTCAGATATAAATATAAAAAGGATTTTCATCGAATAAGTTTAAACGACTTTGACCGGTTGATTAAAGTCTTGTTTTTCAAATGAAAGCTGCATCATTTTTGAGTATAAATTACGTCCTTTACTCTAAAGGACAGTTATTTTGGGTAGCTGTCTTTCAGATTTATTTTCTCGAAACCTTTTTTTAACGAAATTTTTACGAAAATAATTGATAAATTTAATTGCTTAGTTCAAACTGGTTTGGAAACATGTGGGAGAAAAATCCCAATTTTTCAGATTTCTCCTTTATTTTTTCAAAGGAAATACGAACACTACGTATGATATGCAACATAGAAACAATAGAAAAGTTTAAAAAAAATGTGTATACAATAATAATAACAATGTATAAAATTCGCTAGAAATATAATATCGGGTCTCGGAAGGGTTTACCAGTTTCATCGAAATTAATCGGGAATTGAAAGTGGCGGGCAAACAGAGTACCTGAATACTTTATAAGCGCGCGGAGTGCAACGAGGAATAGAGTCGCAGCCGTAACTGCCCGGGTATTAATTTACGATTATATACCATTCCGCATTTATAGCGCGAGCCGACCGAAAATATACATCAAACGGGAGCGCGCGAACGGAGTCGGCGATCGTCGTCGTCGTCGTCGTCGTCGTCGTCGTCGTCATCATCGACGTCGTCGTCGTCACGTAGGTCCCGACGATCCTTGTCTCTCATTTTTCGACCAGCTCGATCTCGTCGGTGCTAATTGTCATAATCCCGCAGAGCGCGCGGCTTCATTAGGATTGCGCGTACACACGCGTAAATACGCACACACGTACACACGCACACAAATGCGCGCGCGTATGCTGACTTAAGCAGGATACACATGGACACGGAATATGCGCAACGCATATAACGGTAGGTACGGGACGAATGCACGCTCTCGCGCGCATGCAAATACACGCGCGCACAGAGAGACAGAGAGAGAGAGAAAGAGAGAGAGAGACGCACGTGCGAGCGCAAATGTGTATGTGTATGTGCGGAGTACGCGTGTCCCGGAGGCGACGTATCCGTGCAAACAGAGCCCGGGGATAATGGTTACCAGCAATGGATATATCGGTGGACGTGTGTTGGGGTCCTAGGATACCGCTATTAGTACGGCTCTAGGCCGCGTCTAATTATACCTCGCGCGCTGTCGCGCGCGAATATGTTTGTAGCTGCCGTATCTATCGTATCTGTTTAAGCACGCGTATATGTATGTATGTAATGTGGATGTATGTGTGTGTATACGTGTGTGTGTGTGTGTGTGTATATATATACACATACATATAATATAATATATATTGTGCTTCAAACTGTGGATAGCGGTGGGTGTCTAGATAGAGAGAAGAGCAATGTACATGTTAGTCGTATGTATACACGAGCGTATGTGTGTATGTGCACGTATACGAATAACGCGCGCGGGCGCAACTTGTAGCTACAAGCGCGATCATATGGGTTACGCATACGTGTCGGGATACTAATGCTAATCCCAACCATAGATTACGAGACGGGCGGCGACGATCGACCGGAACTGCCGCCGTCATGGAATTTCCGCGACTCCTAGTTTCTAGCTTTCCGGCGAGCGGTCAGCATCACGCGCGGAACCCATCTCTCTCACAAGAGAAAAGTTATGTTTCAATTGATAAAATCGTTTCTTTAACTTGGTTTTTTTAAGTTGAAGTGAAAATACCTCTGAGAAAAATAAAAATTTATTTGATATCAAGAAATGATGTTGTTGGGCTTCTTTAAAAAAAATATATCAGTTGTTTAAATTATTTGTTTCATTTAAACGAATAATCTTTTAATTCCAAGAAAGTAACAGAAATGTAAGAAATAATTTTGTTGTTTCGGTTCGAAAAAAAATATATTTCTTTTATTTAAAAAAAAAAAAGAGATTTGCACTGCACAACCAAACTACTTCTTTAATTCAAATAAAAAGAGCAACTAAAAAATTTCTTCAAATTAAAGAAACTTTCCTTTAACCGTAGCAACGCAAAATCTCTCTTTGATTTAAACACATATATTTTGAAGCGAAGAAACTTTTCTCTGGGTGTTCACCTCATTCAAATAGACGTCGACCACCGCAGAGATAAATATATCTCATAGGCAGATATAATTTTAAAGCGAAAAATATTGCACCAATTTACATTTTACAAAATTTGCAAGAATAACGGTATGTTTTTCACTGAATTTCGGGAACGGCGAATTTTCACGCCAAATTATTACTATTTTTTTCTTTATTATTTTACATGTAAAATAATGGATGAAAGATTAAAAGTAATTTTGAACAATAGCGGACTGTGAAAATTTCATTAAAATAATACAAACGGAAATTATTTGATTAGAAAATCACACGTATTCATTAATAGAGAGGAGGCTAATGTGTATTTGGCGAGCGGAAATTTTCCTACCTTAATCGGCTCGTGTCAACGATTTGGTAAAAGCACGGTAACGAACTCGTCGCGATAATAAAGTGGCACTTGTCGACCAATTCGACGATAGGGGAAAGAAAAAACAATCAACTTCGAGACCGAAGCCAGGTCGCCGTCCCATTTATATCAATTCTATTCATTGCCGCTTTTAACCTAGCACTCGCGCGATCAGTGGCTCTCATCGCCAACATTTTTCTACGGAGCAACAAAGTATTGTACGACATTCCTTTCAATTTCTCAAAATGAAAACGGACCAGCGGTCCGATGAGAAAAATCGAATAAAAACAAAAAAAAAAAAGAATGAAAAAAGCCCGAGATCCATTTGCGTATAATTTAAAAAAATTAATTACGCCCGACAATTAGATTCAGCTCTCACAAGTATGTTTCAAGAGGACGGAGAATATCAGATACACAGCACATTCACACGCGACCAAACACGTACACGCAACACGTCGACACGTTCGCCACGTTTTATTCGGAGTAAATTTGGTCGGCACCGGTAACGCGCGCGCCGTGGGAAGGCAGGTGAAACGGAGCGACGTAACGGACCTATCGGTTTCATTGATTCTTTTTTTTTTCCACTCCCTCTTTCTCGAGGCAATTACATCGACCTCCAAAGCGAGCTCGCGCGCGAGCGTTATTTTTCTGACGATCGCCGCGCGTGGAGCGCTCGTAAAACGCCACGACGATTCGGTGCCGACGACGACGACGGCGGCGACGGCGGCGACGGTGGCGGCGGCGGCGCGCGGCGGCTTTCACAATCTCACCGGCTCGGCCGGTGCACGCGCGCGATCCTCTTAAATTTTCATCTTAATTGGACCACCGCGATCGGCGACCACTTTCGCTTTCCCGTTTCTACCCAATTCGCCTCTCGAATTGCGGTTTGTTGTTTCGAGAAATCCAGATATGCTTCGATCGTTCTACATATATTAATCATTTTATTCCGAAGAGCCATTGAATTTTTAATACGAAAAGAGACACGAGATACAGCGAATACGTAAGGACCACGCGCGCGCGCGGCTTCCGAATCGTGTTCACGGTCGTGGACACGAGTAAAAAGAAATCGAGTTCATTAATCCATGATAGGATTATGCAAAAATGGGAGCAGTTATGACAAGCCATTTATTATGCGGCGAGGTAGATGTGTGTTATTTTTCTTAGCTCTATCTTCCTCTGTATCCGGCTGAAACGAGCTTATAGAGAAACGCGCCATCGTGGCGAAGCACGTAATATGAATCTTCATTAATAACGTCGAAATGGCAGGTCTCAGCGCGACGTCGTAAAACGACCGGATAAATGCAAACGTCTGTTGCACGTATCCACTTATTAGCCGAGGCATTTACACATAAATTTCTTCGGGAAACGGTCAGTCCTTTTTGAGGGGAGAAAGAAAGGAAATCGAGAGCCGGCGTAATAAAGTCGCGTTACGTGACAGCGGCGAGAATCAAATTGAATTTTATCATTGCAGCTTAAATCTATCAAGGCGATTCACGTGCGACAGCACGAGCGACTTAATTTTCGCCCGGGGTCGTCCCCGGGTCCGCGCATTGTAATACCCCAAAATGGACGCGGCGAGCTAATTAAGTCGGACGTAAAGAAAGATAACGTTTCATAATGAAGGTGGATTTTTTTGCCTATTTTTCGAGCGTCGTCGTCTCCCCTCTCGACCCTCTCGCCGTCCCGACGCCGCGCCGGGGAAGATTTTACGCCCGACAAGCTCTCGGGGGGGAAAAAAAAAGGTCGTCCGAGTGTACCAGAGAGAGCAGCGGGTTTAAAACGTTGCAAGTGCCGTACCGGATATGAGGGACGCGGAGAGGGACGGAGAGGAGGAGGGAGGAAGGCGCGCGCGGACCGGAAATGGCCGCCCTTAACCCGGCGCGATCAAAAACTGGTTTCGCCAGACATACGAAAGCGCCGTCGAGAGATGAGGGAAGCGAAGAAAAAAAAGTGAGAAACGGAGAGAGAGAGAGAGAGAGAGAGAGAGAGGGAGAGGGAGAAAGAGAGGGAGAAGAAGAGAGTGAGAGAGAACAACCTCCACCACCGCCTTCTTCCTACCGCTCTCTCGTCGGTAAATAACGGATAATTTCGCTCTCGAATAAATCGAGGGAGGCAAAAGTTTCGGCGTTAAAAAACGTTTAAGCCGTTGCAATATTTTAAGGGAGCCGCGGAGAAACTTTAATGCAGTTAATCCGGAGTGACTTCCGCGAAATACGGCCCTGGGAATTCTTGTTGCAACGCACCGTGTACAGTTCTCTCCCTCGAACGACGAAGCGGTTTCCATGATCAAAACAATCGCGGAAAATAAGTTGCAAATATTAAGTCCGTCAGACGCGATGATCCATTTAAGGATGCATCGGACATACAGTCCCTGCAAAGTAAATAAAATTTCGAAATGTGTTTAATATTAACGCTTCAAATAAATTATATACATATGAAAGTTGTGCAAATAAGATTATATTTTTACTTAACAACATATCTTTATAATTTTGTTAATTCTATTAAAAATTATTTTTTACATGATTAAGAAAAAAATCTTAATTTTTTGTGAGCACGAAAATATTTAAGTACTCAAGATAATAAATAATAAATAATTTTTATCCAAATAGAAAATTGATGCCAAATTTTTTCTACTACCATCACGCAATATAAAACAATTTGTAATTTTTTTCATAATTTCCTTAATGTTTTGAGAAATGTCCTATACATCCTTAAAAAAAAGCGATCAATTTTGATTACAAATTAACTACAAGTGACAGTTCCGTTTGCAATTTTATCTGTTTCCATTTCACACCGTCATCAATTTTTACATAAACGTATATAAAATTAACGATATAATTATATGATCCATTCCTTCAATTATTTTAATAACTAGCGACATTTAGAACGACGTGTCTAAAACTTGAAATTCACAAGGCAGTTCCGATTCCATCGATTAGTCATTATTAGTCGTTTTATTTTCTTAGAAGCGGCAATTAAGCGAATTGAAATTGACGACGAAGATACTGAAATAATGGACCAACAGCTGTCGATCTAACACAGCGTAAATGCGTGACCTACTCGATCTCATTTGTCTCGTAACGCTTTGCGTCATTAAATACGTCTTTTGCTCGGCATAACGCGAGAGGCATAATTACAATGCTTTTGTACCGTTAGCGTTAATAAGTCGTCCGATCGAGCCGGTCCCAAAGGCCCGAGAGGAAGATGAAAAAGAGGTCGTCCAGTCAGGAATAAGTAATTACAGATCGCGCCATTAGACCTAATGCCGATATTCTAAAAACGGAGCACTCAATTAGATCCCTTTGTGCTGCAACCCCCGCCTTTAATTGGTGCGTTATCGCCCGTCAGTAATTCAGTTAGAAACCGGCGAGCGTGTTGCGTACTGTATCGCAGAAGACAAAATGGCATTACGACAATTGTGTCAAGTTTCCATTAATTGTATCAACGGCGATCGATTCATGTTGCATTTCTCAAATCGGTCCGAGCAAAATTTTTTTGCCCGAAATCACGACAAACATTAAGCAATAAAAAATAAAATTAAATATTCCATAGAATAATCCCGCTAAAGTGGAGAAAATCCAACTGGATAGGCAGATTAAATTTGCAGTCGCAGATCGAAAAGGAGAACCGCTGCGAACAGTCCATAAGCCAGAGAGGATCTAGCGGCTGTGTAGACTGTACTGAAATAATGTACAGTGCCGTACAAAACGGCAAGTCGGCAAGAGGGGAAGTGAGGAAGAGAGGGGAGGGCCGGGTTCTCCGTCTCCCTTCCTCGCGTCGCCCTCCGCCGCCCCGTGTCGCCCCTTGCCCGCCGACGGGGTAACAATGGTGTGCAAAGGAGATTAACAAACAGAATAAGCTAACGCATAATCGCATTATTTCTAGCTAAGCCGCATTTAAATTAGATAGAAATTCCATTTAACGAAACAATGCGGGGATGATGAGTCACTTTGCCGTATACGCGCTGACTCGCAATGTCGGAATAGACATTGCCCCCCTCTCCCCCGTCCCTCTGCTCCATGGCTGCATTCTCGACGCGATATTCTTCTCTCCCCCCCCTCTCCCCCTCGCGCGAATTTCTGATTTTGCGCAATTCTTACAAGCCGGTCGTGTTATCGCGTCGCCGAGCGCGTGTATATTTTGGCTATGGTAGGCGAGAGTCGCTGAATGCGTATTACCGGTCTTCTGACACGTACCTATTCAATATTTTACATTTCTACTTCGTACAATCAATATTTCGTGACAAAAATAAGAAGTAAATAAGTAATAAGTAATATAGACAAAAAATCAACAAGTTTTATTTTGTTTTATATAAACTCTATCAAGTTTCCTAATTCGTACCATCACAAATTTTAATATAAAGAAATGATACAAAGATTGACAAGTGTTAATAATAAAACCACGAGTAAAAATATGTCAGTACAAAAATTAATTCAAGTCAATTTTAGTTGCAAGTGTCCTTACCTTTTTATTAATTATTGAACATTTGATCGCTTTTTCGATAAATTATTAATAAAATAAATATTACTTAACGGTCTCTTTTATTTTTAATTACTTTAATTCATAAATTCGATATGTACGGAGACGATACGATTTAATTAATTTATTATTACTGAGAGTAATAATACGTGTAATAATAGATGACTGAAATATCGAGCTAGAATTTCGAACTTTGATTTGCATCCAAAACAGCACCAAAATATAATAAAAAATTGCCTAAGTGGTACGCAATTGGCAACCCTCCCCTATATGTTTTGTCCTGTCAGCCTCGTGCACACGTTGAGCAAAAGATCACGTCGCGTCCGGTCTTCTTTTATGTCTAACCGATACTCTCGTAAATCCGACACAGAGGGGTTACGCACTTTTTTTTTATAATTAGACAAGAGAGGAGCTGCACGGACCTGCCCGACGATACAGCGCGTTCAAAATACGAGGACCGGGCGGTACAAGGCGAGCAGATTGCACGGTGAAACTGGAGCGAGCAGTATTAGTCGATAGCGCGAGAAAGGATACGCTATCTCAGACAGGATGTAGGATTTTATCCTATCTCCAGAACGATATCGCTCGTTCCAGTTTCGAGGAAGCGCGACACTCGCCGCGCGGTGTCTTGCGACCTATCGGTTTTGGAAAAGTGTTCCCGAAACAATATGCGGCTGAAACCCGCGGTCAGCTGCCCTCTGACATTCAAGGATTCTCTGACATTCTCATATTAGATATCGCAACTTAGAAAGCCCAAGCCGTCGTTTATTCAAATCAGCTCGAAAGTTAGCGCGTACCATCAATTTCAATTGAAACGCGCGAGCTTGTGCGTCCGATATTTCGCGAAAGGTCGCCCCGCTCCACGCAAGGTTGTATTTTTCACGGCAGCGGAGGGTTCTCGTCGCGCCGTACGCCGGGGTCGTAAAAATTTCTAGAGCACCCTGTACACGATCACGGGAAGGACGCAAAAAGAGCCGAGCAGAACGTCGAGAGAGAGAGAGAGAGAGAGAGAGAGAGAGAGAGCCCGCCCACGTGAAAGCGGCCATATCGTGACGTAATTCTGACGTCATTGTGCCGATAGCGTGCTCCGCACGCTCCACCGGGTGCACGGGGAAAATCGTAAAGCGTGTATGGTCCCTCTCCAATCCGTCCCGCCGCCATCCACCCCTATTCACGATTGACGCGCAATCCGCTTTGGGGAAAACGTCTTTCCCGCGCCGAGACGTCGCCGAGGATCTTGAAGGGGATTTAGATTTTCCGCGTAAAGTTCCGCTCGCCTCTTCTGTCGAAGAGATTCCTCGCGATATACGATTTTTCGTACTTTCCCCAATATATATATTATATATATGTATACATACATACACACATATATATCTATACATACACGCGCACACATCGGCTGATATCGCACGGATTAAATTACATCGGACGCGAACGCAATCGTATTTCGACGAGTCAGAAGCGCCGGTTTCGAATTGCTACGGACCAAGTTTCGAGAGCAAAATATTATCGATATTAAAGAGAAAACGATATTGCTAGTAATGTCTATCAAGGAGAAAATCGTTGCTTATGCGAACGAATCAAACGCCTGTCGACTTTCCAAATTATTTGGGTGGCAGTACATTTTGCTACGAACACTAAGAAAAAACTGTTAACTTGACTAAATTTTTCAACTTGATTAAATTTATGTATTTAACTAAAATACATAAAATATGTGAACTTAAATTTGAGTATTTATATATTTAAATACATAAATACTTGAACTGAAGAAATTTAATCAAGTTAAAAAATTTAGTCGAGTTAACGACTTTTTTTCCTCATTGTACTGCGAAATGTACAAAAATCAGAGCACAGTAAATTCGATTGGTAAAATTGCGAGAATGTAATTTTCGAGAAGAAAAAGTAGATACACCGAGAAAAAAAGCCAAAAAAATATTAACAAGCACAAATGTTACATGTCATGTTTTCTTCAATATTTATTAGTTTAAAAAAAAATTTGGATTGTGATGATCAAATATATTTCAGTAAAATATAACTCACTTATTAATTAAATTTTTTTTTGCTAGAAATAACATTTTATTTTGCCATATTTAAATAAAGATTTATTTCAATAAAATAAATTTATATCTCACAGATAAATTTATAAGTATTTTTTTCTTAATGTGTACACTGAAAAAAAATTCAAAGCATTAGCAAGCAAATGTAACTTGTTTTCCTTGATATTTATTAGTCATAAAATTCAATTGTGAAGAAATATTCTGCTAAATTTATTTTATTTTTTCATCAATCAATTTATGTGCTAAAAATAAAGTGTTATTTCAGCGTATTTTAATAGAAAAAAATTTATTTCAATGAAATAAATTTATACTCCATACGTAAATTTTTAAATATCTTTCTCTAAATTAACTATAAATACACTGAAAAACAAGTCAAAATATTCGGAAGCAAGCGTTACCTATGATATTTTCTTCGATCCTTGTTAAATATAAACAAATTTAATTATGACGACAAAATATACATTTCTGTGAAATATTTTTCATTTTTCTTATTAATTGATTGATTTCCTAGAAATAAAATTTTATTTCGTCGCATTTAAACAAAGATTTATTTTCGTGGAATAAATTTATATCACACAAATGAATTTTTAAATATCTTTTTTCTCAATTTATATTATAAGTATACTGAGAAAAAAGTTAAAATATTAAAAAATAAATGTCACTTGTGACATTTTCTTCGATACTAGTCAGTTATAAATAAATATGATTATGACGATAAAACATACATTTCTGTGAAATATTATTCACTTTTTCTTATTAATTTAACTGCTAAGAATAAAATTATATATTTCACCGTATTTAAATATTTATTTCAATGGAATAAATTTATATCTCGAAAAACAAATTTTTAAATATCTTTTCCTCGATGTGCTATAAATACAAAATAATTTATGCGACTTATTTTAATAATTTAAGTCCCTCCCGCACAGATAGATCTCTAACGTCGAAGATGAATTCGGAAAGTCCCCGTCCTCCCCCTCCCCCGAGAGTAATCGGATCGGTGAATGAGGGCACCCCTCGATCTTTTACCTGAGGACCGCCGCCCACGATCGACTGGTAGGCCGACTGAAAGACGCTGCCCAACTGCGTGAGGCCCTCGTCCTCCATCTGGAACATTATATCCGCCCCCGGCGAGCCGTTGTTGTTGAGGTTATTGTTGTTGCCCATCAGTTTCTCCGTGCTGCCGATGTCGGAACGGAGTATCGTGTTGGACTGCATAACTCGCGGGCAGGAGAGACCGGCGACGACGACGACGACGACGACGGCGACGGCGACGGCGGCGGCGATACCAACCAGCGGGAACGGGCACGTGCGTGGCTGCTCGCGGGGACGATCCGCCGCGAGCGAGCGAGTGTTCGAGCGCGCGTCACCGATACGCTCTTTCTTTCTCACTCTCGTCAGACCGAGCTAGCGACGTCGGCGTCGCGCGGCGAACGACCCCGCGCCGTTGTCATCGTCGCTGAAAATCGTCACCACGAAAGGAGCACGGGGAGGACCGAGAGGAGGACGCGTTGTTGTTGTCGTCGTCGTCGTCACGTGACGAGGATCCGCTTCGCGGCTCGGGAACGTAGGCGGTCGTGGGGAGTGCGGAATCGCGTCCCCGTCAGGGCGAACATACCACGCACTTGTCACGATCTCGAGAACGTGCACGGAGAGCAGAAGGAGCGAGGGAGGAAGAGAACAAAAGAGAGATATATATATATATGTATATCGGGGAGAGAGAAAGAGAGTAAGAGTGAGGGGGGAACGAAGGGAAGAGGGAGAGAACGCGCGACGCGCGCCGGAAGTCCGCCGGGTATCTTATCGCCGGCCGTCGATATCGTTGCCCGATCTTCGTTGTCCCCTTCGTCGCGGTTCCACACGCGGAGTCATGAGCGCGCCGTGATGGTGTATCGTCCGTGGTGCAGGCACGGGAACGTCACCGCACGTCGTGCACGCGCATCAGGACGCACACGCGCGCGATCGCTGTCGTCGCTCCACCAGCTGCATGGCGTCGGGGGTCGCCGTCGTTTTCGAGGTTAGAACGCGAAGAGCGCGCACGCGAGAGAGAGAGAGAGAGAGAGAGAAACCCGACGGACGGTCGGTGGCGGCGTTGGCGGGGCGTCCTATCGCGCGCACCGCATCGGTTGTTGTTCGCGCGCTGCGAATGCGGCGGCGGCGGCGACGATGACGACGACGAGCGCGGATCGCGTTTCGTTTCACTTGGCGTGTGTCTGCGAATTTCACTTGGTCGCGAGATACAACTTGGCTGCGCAGGAGAAGCGACGGAATCGAGAACGGCGGGCGGACGCGAGCGAGAGATCCTCTCTCCACGGGACACGCGACGAGACTAACGACGCGTCGCGGTCGCGAGGAGGCGATCGCAACGGCTCCTTCCACCCCCGCCGCTAAGGGTTCCCATCCCTTCCTTCGGCGCCCCACTCCGCGCGCCATCGCGCCGCCGTACGATCGCTCGCGCGCATCGCGCGCCCGCTCGCTCGCTCGCTCGCATCTCGTTCGTTCACTCGATGATGATTCCTTTCGTCCCTTTGCCGTCGCTCCGTTCTCGCAGGAAGCAACCCCTAACGCGAAGGGCCACTGTTTTTGCCTGCGAAGAGGCAGGCGCGTTTGTGTACCGACGACAGGCGAACGCGAGAACGAGTGTGGGTGGCTCTCTTTCTCTCCTTTTCTTCCTCTCTCTCTCTTTCGCTCCCCTCTTGTCCGCAGGCTATGCACCATGCCGAAAACATCGGTCCACTTGTTGAGTCGGAAAGAGAACGAGCGAAGGAGAGCAGGATGGAATCCCGAAGAGGACGGGTGCGTGTGGGTGGATGCGTGCGTACGTGCGTATGCGTACGAGCGCGGAAAAGTGGCATACGAGATAAAAAGCTTCGCGGCGCTAACGACGAGCAAACAAAGAGGATCGGCCCCCCGTGCACGAGGAGGACGCGCCACTACACGCCGACGATCTCTATGACGAGAGTCGACTGCCCGTCCTCCGTCTCCGTTCACGATTATCGCGTTTCACTCGAATCGCCGACACGCCACTCGCGAAATTTCCCCGCAACAATACATTTAATGTTACCAAAGTATATGAATACGTTATACGTGTGATGTGTGATATGAGAGAAAAACAAATAAAGGAGAGTGGCTGAACGCGTATCGGCCGCCTAAATCGTCTCATCAATATTTTATATTTTTACTTAATATGAACACTGAGTACTTTCTTTGAATTAAACAATTATTTATTTAAATTAAACAAATAATTTATTTACCTAAAAAATAACATTATTTCTTGAAATAAATTTTTATTTTCTTCAAAGGTATTTTCATTTCCACTTAAAAAAAAAACCAAGTTAAAGAAACGATTTAATCAAATTTAACATAATTTTTGTCCAGGTGTACACATTCGTAATAAAGATTAAATTCATATTTTTATAAAATCTATCGAGTTTTCGTACCATCAAAATTTATTACAATAAGAGTCGCTTGTTTCAACTTCGAACAAACTACGTAGTAAATTATCTAATGAATAAATGTCCATGTCTACACATAGACGTATAATGAATGTGTAGGCATGGACATTTATCCATTAGATAATTTACCACGTTGTTTATCCGGAAACGGAACAATCAGCTCTACGTATTAAACCAACAAATGATAATAGCAAAATTAACAATTGACATGAATAAAATATATAATTGTAAAAATAAATTCAAGCAAGTTTTATTTCGACATCCCTACCGTTCAATTATTATTTTTTACTTATAAAATATTTGATTCTTTTTTGATAAATTATTATTAATAAAATAAATACATTCATTAATAATTCCTTATATTTTTAATTAAATTCATAAATTCGGTACTGAAAAACGATATAATTTAAACGAGACTGATTGCTTAAATCGTATGTCTTGCAGCGTGTTGCCAAAAGATTTACATTAATTTGTTATTGTTAAAAGGTTGTTATAATAATAAATACCTGAATCATCAAGCTACAATTCCGAACGTATGTTTTTGGTATTGATTTACGTATAAATCAATACTAAAGAGAAAATATAATAAAAAGTATCTTATGTAGAGTACGCATTTGGCAACTCTCTTATATAGAATACATATTTTTCATTATTAATGAAACCTACACGCTCGCATACATCGAAGATTTGATTGAAGATACTATCCAAGTTACAATTGACTTCGCGAGTCGACTCTGTATAAATCTGCTCCGAATAAAAAAGTAAATTATGCAAGAACCGCTCACGAGATTCGTAAAACATTCCGAAGCTACGGAAAATTTCGCGAGCGGCATTTCGTTGTAACGAGTCTCACTGCGAGTTTCTTCAAAACTGTCCGATCTCGCCGACGCCCAGTTAATTAAAAGCACGGCGCGAGCCTCGCCGGTGTATAATGGATCGTCGGCGAATTTTAAGGTGGCGTGCTTAACTTTTGCGCGAAGTTAAATGGCGTTGTTTACCGCGCCCGGCGAAGTTTAATGATATCGCGGCCGAGAATATCTTCATTTCGTCGCGCGCACGAGCGCGAGTGCGAGCTCGCGGGACGAAAAGAGGGGAAGGTCCCCGTAATGACCGCGCGCGATTTCGGAAAATCTGTCAGGGAGGGGGACAAACGAGATATCTCGTGGCGCCAAAGGTGCCTCGTTAGTCGGATATTCGTGAGTAATTTTAGTGTCGTACCCACGCGACTGGCCGAAGGTTTATAATTACCTAGCCTCACCCGACCCAATCTAACCCACTTGGCAAACGAGCGAGAGTTCCAGTTTTCCTCTCACCGAACGTCGGGCGAAGCCCGTCGTTAAAAAAAGAAAGAGAGAGAGAAAGAAGAAAGAGTCGATCGACCGGGAATTGTCGACGAGCCTCCAATTAATATCTGACCTGACTTTACTCGGACCTAACGACGCGATACGATCGTTTATAAGAACGATTATGACGACTGTAAGCCGGCAATTAAATTCCGATGGCAGGAACGGCATAATATAAGTATTTGCGTTTATATGTAGCTAAATAGTTTGCTGTTACAATGTAGTGACGATTGACATCAATTTGCGGACGGCCGCTTTATTGAAGACACTTGATCTCATTTCGATTCAAGACACGAGCGTAGAGGCGAGCGAACAATATCAATTTTTATAGCGCAGGTTAATCGGCATTTTATTAGCGCGAAGGGAGAGCGCGTGTACTTGTCATCTTAAATTTCAACGTAAAAAAAAAAACAAAAAAAAACGCGTAACGCATTAAAGTAAATTCGCTCTGAACGAAATAAAATGTAAATGCAACGAGGTGTTCGTACCTGAGAGGTGACAAAGTGCGAGCACACTTGTCGCCGTAATGAGCTATAAAGTAACAGTCGACAAACAGTCAACAGGAAGCATTCAACAGTCGAAATAAATGACTATCCTGTCGAAACGGTGCAGGTATAAAGAAGTTCTCGCTACTTTGAAGCTGGTAATGACAGTAAAATAATGTGCAAAACGACAGCCGGCACGGTGCTACGGCGTCAGTGCGTAGTTTGAGATTCGTTTGTACCTGCTTTTCGAAACACTTTTAGGAACGACGAGAAAACTTCATCTTTTCGACCGCGATGACGATCTAAAGACCCACTAATTTCGGAACTCTCAAAATCCTAAAGTGTTCTTTAAGGACGTTCTAACTATATGTATAATTTAAAAGTTTCTCGTGTAAAACTGAAGGCTCCTCTAGATCTATTCTCTTTTTCCTCATCAATAATAACACATTTTAATCGCAAATATTCGAAACTAGTTGCAAAGAAGGGAACAATGAAAAATTTGATTTATAATGGTTTTTGCAGCGAAAATTATTACATTTTACATTACACTGCTGCAGTTTTAAATAAACAACTTTTAAACGAGTAAGTAGATCTAAAATGAATTTTCGCATGAATATGTATTAGAGTTTTATTAATATACGTAAAAATTTTGATTTAATTGGTAATGCTACTTTTACATCAAATTTGCAAATAAATATTGCAAAACGCGATTTTACATAAAAATCAAGAGTAAACAAAAAAATTAAATAAATAATTTTTAAACCAATAAATAAATTGTGCTCAAATTTTACACAAATATTCAAATGTAGTACAAGAATATTTCACATTGACATTTTTATATTTTTGGTAATTTTTTGAGATATGACTCATGCATTTTTAAAACGCCTTTTTTACTTCAATTATTTTTTTGTAATTTTTTTCACTTTTTATTGTATTTAAGAGACTTTTCCTCTTTCAAAAATTCAAAAGAACAGTCACAGATTCATACGTCTGTCTATAAAGTTCTATTTACGCCTTTTCACAAACGCCTCTTTGAATTTATTTCAAAATTTTTTTATTGTCACAATAAGAGTAATGAAGAAATGCGAGGCTCGAAATTCCGCGATCGGAATTATTCTGAATCGGAGCATAATACTAAGAAGATGAACAAGCCACCGAATTGCCATAGCAAATAATGACACAATTTTAATTAAATAATTACGCAACGTTCGCGTTTGCCGACTCGCTGATAAGGAGAGGACTCGAGTATCGATCATCGCGTCGCGGTCTCGCGCGAGAGAGCGAGTTTTCCTACCTTCCGCAAGTTTTGGCGACCGACGTGCTAATGCGACGCATTTGAGAATTTCACGGCGATGATGCTGCGAAGAGCAGCCAGAGCCGAGAGATCCCGATGACATCCGCAGCGCTCCCTTGGCCGCCACTAATACTAGTCACTGTAAATCTCGAAAGACATTCGCTGTGTCGCGCGGTTAACCCAGGATCGGTGGCATATGGCGTTCTCAGATCGGATCGCAAAGCGCTTTGCCCATCGTCGGATCGGTCTGCACGATAATATCGGGGGTTTTGATGAAGAAGTAGGATACGTGAAGAAAATGCTTTACGAAGACGGCAATTTTTTCGGAACGTTTTTCGGAACGAAAGACCAAATTCCTCGCATTTTTTTTTCTTCTTATTAATAAAGTTTAGATAGAAAAAGATCAACGTACTGTATTAACGCCTAAATATTAAGCGATCGAGAATTTTGTTGTTTCACAGCGACGTCACGCGTACAGTAGTAGCATCGCGAAGAATGTTTTCCCCGCTTCGGCAGGAAACGCGTGAATAATAAAAATTAATAGGAAAAAAAAGAGAAAAATGGAGCGGAGAGACACGACGTTACCTCGAGGCGTTTCGTCATTGGACAGCTAACAAATAATTAGGTAACCTCGCCTGGCCAACTGTGTAAACTGCGCCCCCTCCTCCTCCACCACGGTATCGGCCGTCTTCCCCGCTCTTTTTACACCTTATCAGGTCGCGTAAAGACGACGAAGCGAATAAAGGGAGAGGACGAGGAGCCGAAGACGCAGAAGCGGTAGAGAAGATGCGGGAGAAGTAGAGACGAAGAAAGGTGGAGAAGAGTCGTCGACCCGGACGTCTCTTCTTCTCTTCTTTGCGCCGTTGTCCCCGCCGCACGATCCCCCCCCGCCCCCTGCCGCCCTTTCAAGAGAGCGTGAAAAAAATAATAAGATCGTGGCTGTCGGAGGTCGATTCTCTCCTCGTCTACTCTCCGTTCTCCCATGCGACGCGCACGGGGGGAAACACGACAAAAACGCCGACCGGCAAGAAAACGGAACTCGGTGTCTCCGCGTCGTCGGCAGCGGCAGCAGCAGCGTTACGACGACGCGCGAGCTCAAACGCTCGGAAACTGGTGTGTCATTATACGTCCAATGATGCAACTGGCGAAATCTCTATAAATTAACCTAAACGAATAATTGCGCGCAAGCAAATTTATTTAGAGCCCGTCGCATGAATTCGCAATTTGAGATCGGTTATCTCTTTCGCGTAGCAAATTAATTTCCGCCAGTACCACCATTTTAAGGATGAGACTTGTGGAAAGTAATAATATTCCAATCAATGCTAACTTGGCATGGGATTACTGAAAACCATTTCGGAGAACGCCGGAAATAATTACACTCATACGCGATAATCTTTACACGGCGGAGGGGAAGCGAAACCGGGTGATATTTCGCCGAAAGGTAAACGCGGTAAAAAGCGCGGACGAAGCAAAACCTTCGCGAGAAACCGATTTAATTTCCCCCGTCACAACCCTTTCGTGGATATCGTGTCCGAGGGTGAATGGCTAAAAGGTAATAGTTAATAACAGCGCAGCTGAAAGGGGGATCCGGTAATCCTCTTCTAATTTCTAAAACAAAGAGAGTCGCGGATCGTAGCACGCCAACGGAAGCGGGAGAAGGAGACGGACGAAGAAAGAAAGAGAGAGAGAGGGGAAAGGGACAGAGAGGGAGAGATGAACGAGCGATTCGAAGGAAGCGAGAGAGTAAGAGAGAGAGAGAGAGAGAGAGAGAAACGTTCTCTCATGGAGGCAAAGCCGAGATCCCGGGTTCGGTGAGTTCGAAGGGGCGAAGGAGGAGGGTGAGCGGGTGGTAGAAGGAGAACTGAAATTGGGATGGGAAGGTGGGAGGGGGGCAGGGGCAGGGTTCCACCCTGGAACACATTAACTGCAGGGCGACGGGGTATATAGGGGTGGGTTGGGGCCGCACCACTGGCGTAAGCCGAACGGAAAACGAAATCGTTCTCGGGAGCGTGCGACGAGTAGCTACGGCTTAATTCTGACCTCTTGTTAACCAAGTGGCGTAATGGAAGTAACACCCCGTACGCTTTCATGTTGTAGAGTACTTCCTTCGGAAATTATCGGACTTAACGCGGCGGTTGAAATTTTGCCCTGCGAATATTCCGCTCTATCTCCGATATTCTCTAATATTGTGTGAATATTACAAATCCAAGATAAGACTTCTCTTCTTCCATTTTTTTGCTTTTTTGCTGAAAATTCTCCGAGTCTAATCGGGCAATTGTCTCGATTCAATTGATTTAATTTCAATTGTACATACATGTACTTAGAAAATGTAATGAAATAAAATATTTTTAATATGAAAAAGTGTTCGGTTAAAAGTTTATTTACAAAAACATTCGGGTATGCCGGGTTAATTAGCAAAATTAATTGAGTAGATTTTTCACGACCAATCACG
The DNA here is from genome assembly GCF_016802725.1 of Solenopsis invicta. Classification (NCBI taxonomy): domain Eukaryota; kingdom Metazoa; phylum Arthropoda; class Insecta; order Hymenoptera; family Formicidae; genus Solenopsis; species Solenopsis invicta. The sequence goes on along the minus strand of NC_052669.1, from coordinate 7,043,582 downwards.
CGTGTCCGAAGAAACTCGGCGGTTTATCATTAGCAGGTTTGCCACGTGTAATCCTTCGAATTAATTCCATTCAATTTCCTCGAGGACGAGAACGGACATGAGCAGAAGCGACCGTTCTCGTGTTGTAAGATTCGCGAGATTAATCCCGATTAGCCTTAATAGAGGCTGGAAAGCGGTGTATTGCCTCGTCGATCGATTTGTCCAAATATAGATCAACTAACGAATCTCGATCACTGCGGGACGTGGCCGCAACAACGGCCTGCAGTAGAGTCGCATACTGATGTATCAAATGCATGTGCGCATATTGTGAAAAACGTCCTGAAAAGGAGACGGAAGCCGAGTGCCATATCGAGGGATACGCATGTCTGCTTCAAGCGTTCTATTTTTTTTTCTTTCTTTCTTTCTTTTATCGCGCATCTCGTTTCTATTCAAAGTATCTTACCTGATCGATTCTTTGCTCGCCGGTTGGCAATCTGCAGAAAGATTGTACCGGTGCTATTTCTATGTTTCAATTCCTACACTAACAATTTCCTTTTTCTCTAAACATTTTTGGAAAATTTCAGGTAATTTATAATAAGATTTTCTCACTAAATTTTCTATTCCTCGCTTAAGAAATAGTTGATGCACTTGAATCGATATCTGATTTTTACAAGAGGCACAATTTAAATCACCAGTCGCATTGTCTCTGGTTCCAGAAAAAAAAAAAAAAAATTCGCAGAAATAATTCGCGGAAAATGATGATCATATTACATTATATCGATATCCTGATATAACAGCAAAGCGCGTCCGGCCCTACGCCAATGCGAGACACTGAACGAGGGGCGGCAGGAGCACTAGTAGCGTAGTTAGGGGTGGCTCGGTAGGGATGCTTTAGGGTGAGATTTAGTACCAACCTCCGTCGCTTAGTCTACCCATCCTGTGTATAGTGTACGTAGTGCATGTCCCGAGAGTCGAACTATAGTCGATACTCGGAAGAGAAATACCAAACCACCACGAAACACTATCCACGACGATTCATATCAGTCTTCGCTTATGATACAACCGCAGGGTGTTTCTCGCAAACGGAAGTAATATCGCAGCTCGAAAGCCATTGATATATAATGAGAAGGAGGAGCAACCCGTCGCCGAGCGGATCCATCAATTTTGCCAATTTGTTCTTCCCTGATTCCGGAAACGCCCGCACGCGCGCGCGCGAGCGTGTATTAAATTATTAAACACGCCCGACACGCATTAACTCACGGTGACTAAAACCGCGCGACGTTAAGGCGAGACGTTATCCGTCGTCCCGAGGTTCGCCCCACTTACTGTTATCTTGTATGGCAGTACTTAGGGTGCATTACCCGAATGCGAAGGTACGGAGCCCCGAAATTTCTATTAGTTCGAGCGCGCGGGAGAAGGGGGAGGAAGGAAACCACTTCACGAAATGGGACCCTTAAGTTACCGAGGGGGAGCGACGCGAAAGAATCCCGGGACAACTTCCTGCGGCTCGATATATACGCTCGGAGCCCTTCGATGTTACCAGGGCCAAGCTCGTATCTCTGTCCCTCTCGAGAGACCCCGATTGTTACTAAAACATTTCCCCGCTCTTGTAATATGGCTACAAGGATCAACGATATCTATATCTATATTTTAACGCGCGTTACATCGTCTCGACGAATTTCTCGCGTACATGGAATTTTGATTAATTCGTCGAGTCAATTCCTCATTGTTCTTTTGTATCCGAATGTGGAAAGTAAATGACAAAGATTAAAAAAAAAAATGTAATAATAAAAAATATCTCAGCGCAGTTTGTAGTTATTGTTATACGTAAGAGTTTCTTAACAATTATTTATTGAGACATCAAAACGAGATTATTTGCACAAACATTTCGAAAAAAAATCTGTTTTTCCGCTCGTTCATTCTCGTAGCACTTCCAGTTCGACCGAAGGATTCACACGGATGTTTGGCCAACGTCTTCCGTAACGGTAGTCGTTCCGAGACTTCGAAAGACAACTCCAGGGCACTCCGGAGGGATAGAACGAGGGATTGTAGCTCGTTTCGTGAGTAAGGTCTCTACGGAAGGAGGAGGAAGGAAGAGGTGGAGCAAGGGGCGGGTATCCTCGAAGAGAATCCTCGGGGCCGAGAGGGGAGGCACAAGAGTCAAGTAAACTCAAGAACGGCGGCCTCTTTCATCCCCGAAACTTCAAAAGCCGTAGGAGAGAGCGGCTTCGCTAGTCGCGCCATATGCTGCCCTTCGAGAGTAGGTTTTCCCTCCTTTTTTTTTCCTCTCCTCTCGCCGCTGTTCGCGATAATAAAATTCTAATCAGTTTTCCCCGTGTATCTCGCGAGGATTAGCTTTCAAGGGCCCCGTAGGCGTGACACTGCGCATCGATGGAAAAGGATAAGATGGGAAGGGAAAGATGAGACCGCATATCTTCGTCTGGAGCTCGAAATTAATCGAGGATACAGGTCAAAAAATGGAAACGGCATTTCCTAGGCCGTTGACCTATGTCTGGTATTTAACGGGAAAAAAGTCCATCTAATTTCGAGAGAAACTTTCAAAAAAAAGCTTAAAAATAATATATTTTCAAGACATAAAAAAATTTATGATATCGGTAAATTTATTTATCTGACGGAGACCGCCTCTCTCGAAAAAAAAAAAAAAAACAAATACGGAGGAAAAGAATTAGTTGCAGCAGTAAGAATCTGTATGTGATAACTAAATTTTAGTTGCATATACACTGAAGGAAGAATTAAATTTTAATAAATATTTCTTCAAATAACATTAATAAAATATTTACTAAATGTAAATATACATTTTATTAAACAAAAACCAATAATTTAAATATAATTTTTTCTTATAAAGTAAATATTTATGTACCGCAAGTAAACATTGTATCAGTGCTAATCGAATAAATATTTATTAAAATTTAGAAATCTTTTTCTCTCAGTGTAGCCAAAACTTAGCTATCATACACAGATTTTTGCTAATAAAATCTTTTCTTTCCGCGAATAAAATTATTGGGGCTTTCGAGTTCTCTCGACTAAGATGTTGCAGTAATTCGAATAGATTAGATCCTTAACGTAACACAACGCGATGTATGCAAAAGGAAATTAAACGCGTAATGCGTAACGCAAATGCAGTTACTAGGGAAAGATTTAAGAGACGCGGCATCCCTTAAGTACACGTCGAAACAGATAATATAAGCTCGCTACGGGGTGCACGGCTTGTTTGCTCTGGGGGCTGTTTGCACACACGATCTCGCGGCTTTCCGCCGGCACGAAACCTCCCTGGGGGAGGAGGAGGTGGAGGTGGAGAAAGAAGGGAGGGGTGCTTCATCCCCGCGGGTCCGTTCACCGCGACCGTATATATTCGATTTTCAGGACGACCTGTACCTTTCCGCCCCAGGCCTGTTGGTTTCATGCTCCGGCGGAGCTGTCATTTTATATTTTCCGACGGATTATAACCTGCGAAGCCGTGTCAGTCGAAAGGGTCGATTATTTTACGGTTGCTGGACTCTTAATTACTCGTACGACTACCTACACAGTTCTACCTTGAAATTCGCACCATCTCGCTCCTCCCACCTTTCGGCATCGAGTCTATTCTTTATTTATTTTTTTTTATTTCTGCTCGTTTAGTCGCAAGTGTTGTATTTTTAGAGAGGAATCTGATCCGCTAGAACTTGTAGGAATATTCAGCTGTTGACGCATAAATGCAATTTACAAACGAAACTCTGCATCATCTACATATCCGCTACGCGAAATATAACAAACGCATTTATCCGGAACTCATTGAAATTCCAGTGTACATGTCGGACCGATACGTACTCGTACACGCCCGAGTAATATACCTGACATAATACAAATAATTCGCTTCACGTAACACGCCGGGCTTTGCATAATCTCGCAAGCTCCGCAAGACTCGAATCGGTATCATCGCGCAAGATTGCCCGCGAATTTTCGATAACGTCTGGTCAGACAGCCGACAAATCATCGTGAGCCATCGAGGGGTGGCGGCACGGGGGAGGGGCGATTGAAGATAGAACGAGAGCGCTATCCCCGAATTTCACAGCCCGCTACGCCACAAATGAAGCACACTTGGGTGGTGCTCGATTTAGCTCGTATCATCCTGCACCCTCGGCTGAGCTCTACGCAACGAGCAAACACTGCCACGCATGTAGAACAAACACACACACGCGACTCGGTGTGCACGGTCAATGAAGAGATATATGGATGTACGAAGCCATACCTCGAAATTTTCGCACGCCTCAATTGCTCGCGAAAAAAAAGAGCTTATTCCCTCCTGGGAAAAATTACTCACGCCGTATGTTCCTTAATTTGACGTTGAAATAATTTTATGTGACATATTGTGGACTCTCTTTTTGAGTAAGTCTCCTCAACCGAAAGAACACAATGAAATATTGACCGTCCGGATAATGCCTTGAACTTTGAGTATTCAAAGTTATCAATCTTCCGATAATCACTGTTGCACATAATAAAATGTGGAATCGATAAAATTGATAAGATACGTACAAAGGTAAAATATTAATAAAAAGCTGATAAATCAACAGAGATTCTTTCGTACAGAAATATATTTGTACGCTGATACGAACAAGCTAGAAAAGATCGGAATGAGAGAATCCGTTTAATGTCATTGATATGTTAATTGGCTCGAAGTTCTCACCGCGGTCGTTAATCCCCCATGAAAACGATCGCGGGATACACGACGAGTACCCACTAGAGTAGAAAACCCCCGCGTACGGGCCACGTGACCCTTCGAAGGGCGGCGGTGGATAGTGGCCACTCGAAATTTCGTGCTAGTCGAAGGTAATAGATTAATCGTACGCGTCGGTGGCCGATGAAAGGGCGGCAGAAGTGGACGGGATCATTAAATATTGTACGCGCCATGAAAAACTCAGCCAGCCATATAGGACCGGCCGTATGGGCCACTTTTCAACCCTTCGCACAACGCAACGTTTCGCGTAGCGCGATGATATCTCTTAATGTCCCCCATAATACACCACAAAAAATTCTCACTACCTTTAGCAAGTACCTACGCCGTTCGTACCAGCGAATGTTAATCGTGAGAATAATGTGTAACATGGAAGGAAGAAATATTGACACTGACAATACTTTTTATATTAAATCGGTTAATTCATTGCCATGTTATACTGATCAAATTTTTATTAAGGAGGTCTAGTTTAACGCGTGCGCGGATCAAAAGAAATCGATTTTTGTTTCACAGTTTTTTTTTTATCAATCTTTTTCGTAAAAGGAGCAAGCAAAAATTTCTTCGAATCAAAGAAGCTTTTCTTTAACCATGTAACAATGCATAAATTTCTTTGAATCAAAATAAATATTTTTCGACTCGAGAAAACCTTTCTCTGGGTAAAGAATAACATCGCTTTAAACAATTACTTGAAATGTATCGGGCATTTTACTATGAATATCTCATGAATTTTAATGCTTAAAAACTTCAGTAAAATTTGATGAGCTTCGATGAACAAACATAATTTTCTAGATTATTCATGAAAATTCCTTTTCGAAGATGGCCGATCGTGATTGCGAGGGAAATCCTTTTCCACCCTGGCGAGCTAGTAATTATTATTGATACATTCCCAGTAATAATCTCGACGACCCAATTAATACTATCGGCATACCGATAAGCGCAGTTGCGATACATGCAATAATTTATCGCGATAATCCCACAATGACCGTAAACTATCGCTCACGCGTGTATTTTGGTCGGCTTGCACGGTATTTCGCATACTCCGCGACCCAACGGCCGCCGATGTATGGTACATCGCTGTAATCTGTAATGCTACAATAGGCTATCCTTCCGTATTAGAATAAAATTCACTTTGGTGTGTAACGAAGCATTGACAAACGGCGCACGGGGGCGATCCCGCCTGAAATTACGCTCCCACGCCAAGTGGGGAATCGATAAAAAGATTTATTAATAGAAACCTGCGTAATCGTCAACGAGAATTTCTTCTCGTGGGATATCTGATAAATTAGCGAACATACTTATTGTTAGTATAAGAGATATAAATATCAAATATACTTACATGAAACTTGCTAAATGTGATCGATCTTTGACTCGTAACAATGCACAAACACGTATAATGGAAACATTAAAGAATCGTAAAAAGAGTTTCTAATCGTTTCAAGATAATGCGAAGATAATGACGGATTTTTCTTAACGCGAGACAAAGTCTCCCTTATTATTTTCTCTCGATTTACTACGCCGCGACTAATCGCTTTCCCGCGACGCGTTTCAACAGTAGCGGCGAATTAATTCGTGCGGACAAACAATGGCAAGCGTACGTGATACCGTCGCGCTCGAAGGCAGAAAATATGTGTATAGATCGCATCCGCGATCTCTCTCTCTCTCTCTCTCTTTCTCCTGCCTGGCACTTCACCCGATCCCACCGCCCCAACGACCACCGTCAACCCGTCGGCCGGGTGGTTTACCCGGTGTAAGTCGACAACTCACTCCATAAACCCGAGGCGCTCTGTGTACTCTGTACACTGCGGCGAGTTTGCACGAGACGCGCGCGTGCAAGAAGGACGAGATGAGTGACGGAAAAGCCGCGATAATGGTAGGAGAGCTGCGAATAAAGTGATTTCGCCGTTGAGAAAATTCACGCTTGGAAAAGAACGAGACGTAACGACAAAAAAAATTCTGATACATCGGACACGTTACGTCAAAAAAGACGGAGACAGAGAGAGAGAGAAAGGTCTGTCATAACTGAAACATATACGTATTCGAAGATTATTACGGGGAGTGAAACCGTGTATTCTCGCGAACAGTGGCAGAGGCATCAATATCTCGCAGGTTACTTTACAGAAAGCTATAATTTTCTGAAATGTAACGGTACCTTCTGCGAAAAGAAAAAAAAAAATATATGTATTGATTCGTCCGCCACGCACTGTAATACAACAAAATTACGTCTTTGTACAAAATGACGAGCTTCCGCGGCATTTTACCGTATGTATCTCGCGTGCCGTTGCAACCTTCCGAATCGGAATGCGAATGACGCACTCTCTCTCTCTCTCTCTCCACGGCTCGCAAATAAAATGTGATTAAACGCAAATATACTTCTTCGCGAGAGATCGCATAAAGCTCGCCCGCATTATCTCGATTTCAACGTGCTAAATTCAGTAGGAAGGTCCCCTATCTCCTACATCAAGAGAAAATAATTTTAAAATTTTAAGGATACTCTAGATTTATTTGTTTTTTTTCTTAATCAAAAACCTTTGGCCGCAAATGCTCGAATTTTGACTCTAAAACTAGTTGCAAAGAAAAGAATAATAAAAAATTTGATTTATAATGATTTTTACAGCGAAAATGATTATATTTTGCCACAGTTTTAAATCAATAACTTTTAAACGAGTAAATGGCTCTAAATAAACTTTTGCAAAAATATTTATTAGAATTTTATCAATGTGTAAAAATTTTGAGTTAACTGGTAATGCTACTTCCCTATTAAATTTGCAAATAAAAAACTGTAAAATGCGATTTTACAAAAAAATTGAGAATAAATGAAAAATTAAGTAACTTTTAAATCAAGAAGTGAATTCTGCTTAAATACATCCTTAATAAATATTTATTCGAATAGTATTAATAAAATATTTACTCTATAAGAAATAAATGATACTTAAATTAATAGTTCTTGTACTAAATAAATATATACTTAATAAATATTTTATTAATATTATTCAAATATTCATTAAAATTTAACAATTTTTTCCTCGGAATGCGATAAATATCATTACAGATATTACTCGCTCGCGTACCGTCAGAAGTTTTCTCGTCGGCAATTGCACAGCGCGGAATTGGAGTAAATTAAAACAGCCTTAGTACGTTCTGCATCTGCGTTCTTCGTGTGCATTCACTGAGAAACAATTTTTATCTCTTAGACCGGTGACATGTATGGCCCATTGTAATCGCGGCGCGCTTACAGTTAGTCTCTAGCTAGCTAGTAATAAAATTGTCAGCGTATCTAGAGAAAGAGAGCGCGTGCACGTGCCGCTGCGGAAGCCAGTAAAAAAAATAAAAAATAAAAACGGGAAGAAGGATGAGAGAGAGATCGAAGCACAAAAGGATCCGGACAATACCACGACGCCGAACCACTTACCGATTCCGATAAGCGACCGGCCGATTGATCGCGAAACGCACTCGCACGGTTTCAACACGCGAAATTACGACCTCGGCACGACTATTGCCGTGACGAAACAAGCGCTACGGAAATAAAAAAAAAAAAGAAAAAAAAAGAAAAAAAAAGAAATAGTCGGATTTCTCCCAGCATGAGCGCGCGCGCAAACGCTACCCGCGTTACGTCACTCGCTATTTCCGATAATAGCGCATGAAGGCAGCTAAAAAGCATACTAAATCTCTCCACGAGCAACGATAGTCGTAACTTAATTTAACAACATAAATCGCAACGGGAAACGCAAGGATAAGGTGAGTCCGTGATCTCTCTTCGTAAGATCCATTTTAGATTTCGTACAAATTATAAACTTGTCATTTCTCCTTTACAGTTTCCTCTAACGCGACGAGTCCTTCTCACTTCCTCGTGTATGAAAGAAACGCGAGGTAAAACGCGAGCAAACAAGTGCAACGGCACGCAGGGGGAGAGGGGAGGGGGATGAAGTAGCGTGCGCCACGAAAGGACCGGAGCGAAGCAAGAGAAGGAGAAAGAGGACGCGAGAGGAACAGCGCGGTCGGGCGAGAGTGCACACTGCAGAGAGGAGAGGTAGATATTCGTTGGTGTGCCACCAGCAACAGGTGCCCGTCAAACAACGTTCAACCAACGTCTCTAGCAGCGAGCCGCTTCTCTTTCCGCCCCGCGCTCTCCTTCCTCTTCTTTCTCTCCTTCTTCCGCCGGGCTCGCCTCGCACGCGATTCTCGATAATTGATTCGCTGACGAGACAGGACATACTCCTGTCGGATCTCCTCGCGCGCGCGATACACGTCTCTCGCGAAGAGAGATCCCAGGGTGTTGCCGTTCGCCGACGCCGTTTCACGCTCGATAAATCTCGCTCCTGAGGCCACTGATAAATAAATTCCCCGCGCATCACGCGCAGCTTCATGTTACGCAATCATCGCGATTATCTCCTCCTGCTGCGCGAATTACGAAGTCGCCGGGGAATAAAATCGGTCTCCTCTCGCTTTAAAATGTTAAACGCAGATATCCCGTTACATATAATGTTACATATAAACTCCACTTACGAGCCACTTTCCCTCAACGGGTTTTTCGCTCTGTATCGAATTAAGTTTCCCGGTCTTTCAAAAATCATTTGCTGCGTAGCGCTTAAAATTTGCTTAAAAATTTCCTAAACCCATTAGAAAAATAGAAACATCTCAAAGTTCCATCTCTAAATTTTATCTTTAAAAAATAGATGTTCCAAAGATATTAGTGAATGTCTTTCCTTCTCTCATGTTTCGATCGTCGAGAATCGATACGTAAAACGGGGAGCCACTTTCCCATTTTTCATGCATGCATTAAGCGACCTTCGACTAGAACCTATAATTTGAGATTCCTCGAAGAATACTATGTACGCCAAAAAAAAGAAAAAAAAAAAGAAAAATTAGCCGTGTAATCTCATAAAAGGGCGGGAGCGTCGGAACGTCGGACTTCGCGGCGCCTCTTAAACGGGGCTCAACTTTGTTTTCGAGATGGGCGCAACCGATTATTACAAAGCTCGAGGTGCGCGATTAAATAAATGATACGGCGTTCCACCGTTCGTCGCGACGTCAGCGTGAAAACATAGATATCGACAAAATTCACCGAACACCAAAATTCGATGGTTGCGTCCCTAAACCTATTCCCACAGTGAGCTTTTATCGTTCGATTTTTTTCCGGCGTAGTACTATTTGAAAAAAGATACTTAAAAAAAATCATCAAGTCAAGAAACTCGAATGACAGTAACTTATTTCCGTTATTACAGCAATTTCATACCCAATGAATTTATAATCAAAATTTACAATCCCTGTTATTTCTCCTAGAACGGTGCCTTTCCATCCCTACCATTCTCGATTATCTCGAATTTGTTCATTTTTTCACCTATTTAAAATGGTTCAAAAAAATTTCTAAAAATTCACGAACATATTTATTTTCTAGAAAACAAAATGTTAAAACTTTGCTTTAGAAAATAATAAAAAATGTAACATATAATTTTAATAGTCGAAGTAATCGAAAAACTTGCACGAATCAATCGGACACAAAATACCCAGAGTAGTAGAGAAAGAGTTAATTTTTATTATCTGGTTAGCACTTTACGTGTGCGTGTTTAAAAGTCTGCTTAATTTGCGAGCAACTCTCGTTCAAATTCCTTCGGCGAATTAACATCAATTTATAGCGAGAGACGAAGGAGAGGTCGACGTGAAGCAGATCTTTCGTCGAGAACTTCACGGAACACGCGGATAATAAAATGCGATCGAAATTCGGCGCGTAATTAACCTGACGCACAAAACACTCCGTCGCGTCGGTGCAATCGCGAGGGAATAAAGAGTCAAAACTGTTTAAGGGACTTATTTATTAATTGATAAGTGAACGGCCCGCTCCCCCCTTCCCCGGAAGTTATCGTCAAAGACATTTTCGTTTTGTACGCCGAGAGACAACAACAAGAGTAAACGTTCGGGGATCGTGGAGCTTACGAGGCAATTAAACGTAAAACCGGTAATTTGACTTTGAAAGCGTATTTAAAAACTCTTTAATTAATTCACTAATCCAAAACATTCGCAGAGGGAGAGAGAGGGCGTAAATACCCGGGTATTAATTAAACGGTATATCGAAACATATTGCGTCACGAAGAGGGGAGACAAGCTCTCTAATAATATATATATAGATAACACGAGAAAGTAACAGACACGATAATAAAATCTCTCTCTCTCTCTCTCTCTCTCTCTCTCGAGCTGTTGCTATAATTAAAACAAATAAAAGACAAATTTTATCAGCCTCGTCTAATATGAAACGAGCTATCATAGCGCGACGGACGCCGTAAATGAATAAGCTCTTACCTCATATATTATATAGTATATTTATGATGCAAGCAGGAGAGATAAATGATATAAGCAAGAGAGACGCGTAAAGAACTTATAAAAATACCAGCAATTATGACTATCTGAAACAAACACCTGCCCTCCGGTCAAACCAGTATTCTGCTTATCACGTTACAAAATTAACTCGGACCTGCCATACACGCTGCGACGACCGCGTGTGCGCCACGTAAGCGTCAAATATGTAAGCATCGAAATATATATGCTACGTCACATCGAACGAATTCGACTCGGGTTCTCTCGAGCGCGGATAATAAGTCCGGCAGAGCGCGAAATACCGAAATCACGCAGAAATGCGTGCGGACCATAAGGGCAACGCGTAAAATATGCGCGGCCACACGATACGGCCGTATTAAACGTTAACGTCGCGTGCAAAGAGGAAAAAAAAAAGCGGTCCATCGCGTCGTGCACCGAGGGGAAACAGGCAGCGATCGGCCGACCGACGACGCGTGTAAGTTCGTGCCACTTACACGGCAGCATCTCGCTATCGGATCGGAGGCCGAGAGGCTTCCAGGAAATTCCACGAAGCCACGAATTAGTGTGAAACCATCGGTACGCCCGGGGGGCCGGGCGCGATGCACGGGCTATACACGTAGTCCATAGTTGGATACGAAAGACCAGTGGAAAGGGGAAGAGAGGGGAAGGGGGCCCCGACTGCTGCTGCACGGTCTGGTGACCGCAGCACGCGACACCATATGGTCTGCCGTGACCTCCGTGCACACAAGCACAGGAGGGGCCTCAACTCTTCACGAAGCCCCCGAAAAAGACTCGCGGAATTGCGGGATCCTAAACCGAATCGGCCGGTGCATCATCCTCGGACGCACGCCCCGAGGATTCGACCTCCGGTGGCGCGGCGGAAATTCGTAACGTGCCCCCCCCCCCCCCCCGTCACAAAACTCTTCCCAGAGAATCAAGAACAATGTATGCGGACGCACGGGTGCCCCGAACCACCGGATGTTCTTTCAGCCGAAGATACTGGCGAAGAAAAACAGAAAAGAACAGAAAAGAAAGCAGGGCTTTTCTGAGTTAAAAATAAATATGTATCCGAGGAAAAAAAGTGTCAAATAAAAAAAGTTATAAAATAATAAAAAAAAAATACTTGTTTCCTTCATTACGGCGCCAACTGAAACGATTTAGAAACTAGAGCGAATCATTCTTACTTGCCATGAGAAATTTCATCAACTTTCTCGTGCTTGGACTTTAAAAATTAAAAATTCTTTACGAAAAAAAGATTGACTCCATACTCGTCGCAGAATTTATGGCCGAGAGGTCGTTCGGTGATTCCGATACAACGTGTATAGATTTACTGCGATAGCTAGGATACATACGATCAAACGCAGCAGTGGACGCGTTGATTACGCGAGTCAGTGACCCGTTGTCGGCCCGAAAATTACGAGGCGGACTGCGGGACGACCTTTCGACAGCACGGAGGGTTATTTATTCCCTTCGGAAATGGCGCGAAATGTTTTTTTAACATCTCTACCGGCGGCGATGGTGGCGGCGACGACGACGACGATGGCCACACGTTCGAGAGGGCTCGAAAAAGGGGAGAACGAGCGCGGGGACAGCGGACGGTGCTAACGATAAGTGAAACTCCCGTAGGAGCCACTTGGGACAGTGGTTACAGCACCCTAGAGGACGCCGTCGATGCCTATATCCTAATAGAAACGTAATCGCGTAGTTTCGACCGTTGAATAAATTATCGCGGAGGGGCCTGTGCGAACGAGAGGGAACGCCGTATATCGCGTGGATTAGCGACGATCTTCGTTGGGACACTAGTGGATTTATCCTGGCTCCCGATACGACGCCGCTCCCTTATTTATTATCGTTTCCATTCCCGCGGTTACAGAACTCTTCTTTCTTTTGTTATTAAATAATATGTAGATTAATAATTCCAGAAGATACAGCGAGAGAAAAAAATTACTTGATTCAAGTAAATATGTTATTACTATTCAAGTAACCAATTCATATCTCAAATCAGTATTTACTTCAAAGATGTAATATTAACTACAAACAAGTAATATATTATACATTACTACTTGGTTGATGTAAATAAGTTATTTGAATAGTACTAATAATTATTAATAATTATTAATAATTAATAATACTACTTATTTAAATCAAGTAATCCTTTTTATCAGTGTGTTCTGTACACAATAAAAAAACATTTTGTAACTCTGCACTGAAAAAAAAGACTGATAATACCTACTAAGTGTATAGAGATTAAATATTTGGTCCACGTAACCAGAAATAATTTTACTTTTCTAAATATTTAGTAACTTATACCAGATTTGATGATACTAAATATTTAGAAAAATAAAATTATTTTTAGTTATATTGACAAAATATTTAATTGATACTATTTCATTATACATTTGGTAGTTGTAACCAGACTTTTTATCAGTGCGTTAAAACCGGTCCTTGTTAAAAGTTTAGTGTTAAATTTTTTACATATATCCAAGTGTTAATTTAACATAACATTGTGTTATTTGAACATTTTGTGTTAAATTAATATTTAATATTTCTTAGCGTTAAAACCAAAGCACAATTTATGAGGCAATAAAGAAATTGCATAAAAAATAATGTAATTTTAAAATATAAAGTTTAAAATAAATGTATGTATCAACGAATTATAAATATTAATTTTACTGAAGAAATATATTTCCGTACTCTGTTTTCAAACTGTTAAAATATTGCGTTTTTTGTGTTAATTTTTGACACATTTTAATTATTTTTTAACATATTCATCTTATGTTAAATTAACACAAAAATTTGAGTGGATTGTTTGCGATATGAGATATATGTTAAATTTAACACAAATTTTCCAACTGTATAGATTAAAAAAAGATTCTATTGATTTTTTTAGATAATAAAACGTATCCTTGAAGGTACGTAAAAGTAATTAGGCATAATCAATTGCGCGACAGACGGAACAATGCAAACAGGACAATAATCTTATCTAGATAAAACAAAAAAAATTATTTTTGTATTATATTTCGCAGATTATGACGTCTTCGATTTTTGCGTTTGGTAGAGTGAAACGAGGGGACCTTGACGATCCTACGATTTATCCGTTAATAAATCAGTTAAATGGTTACATCGAGTGGATTTACACAGCTGACAGCGTGTTTGATCGCGTCGGAAGACAATTTGCTTCTTTTTGAGCGAAAGTCATGCAAAGCAAATGACAAATATTGAATTTCTTACGATCGACCGACATTATACCTGTTTGCGAAAGGCTGACAGAGAGAGAACTCTCTCTCCTTCTTTCTTCTCTTTTCGCGCGCGCCTATGTATAATATTCATGTATAATCATTTATTACAAGCTGCAGCGGCTCGCTGAGACACGGGATTCTAAACAACAAATTTGAACGCGCCAGCATGACTCGATTGTTGTTTAATTTCACGAATCCTTGTTTACGCGAGGTGAAATATTGAATTACAAACTGCCGCCTGTAATCATATACCGTAATGGGTGTCGTATTTTCAATGCACAGTGTTCTCTCTTTTCTCTCTCTTTACCCGAATAATCTGTTAATCGTCATTCTTTCAAATGACGGAGGTCGAAAAAAAATTTCATCTTATTGCTTTGTTATTTACAGCACGTATTTCAAAGCTAGCGCTAGCGTACAATAATGGCGTGTTCTGGAGATTTTCACTAAATGTCTAACGCATTAAATAAGGAAATCATAATACGGAAATCTTGACGGAGACCGACGGGCGCTCGAGTCAATTTTCTGGGAGTTACCTTAATTTGTAAAAAACTTTACTCACCAGTCGATACAATCCGGTTAACTTCGCCACTGTTCCAACGCCGTAGCTGACCATACTCGCGAGGTATTATCACTCACACGGCACCCCCGAATTTAACGCGACGTATTTTCAAAGGTGAAGTCGTCCCGATCTCGATCGCTGTAAGCGCAAAGTGTTTGACGAGGCAGTTCTGCCGACGGAAAAATTCAGCGTCGCGAGACTCCGAATAGAAACATCGTGGAAAAAGGACGAGTTCCGCATCCGATGCGTTTATTCGTAAAGCGTTCGCCAGATCGCTAGTAATTCTATTCGACACTCCCAACGCGCCCGAGATACGTACGTTGAACAATTAACGAAGAGGAGGCGACTTCATTCAAGGCCACGCTTAAGCGACGGACCGCGAACGTCCGACGGAACGCGACTGACGAGACCGGCATCGCGACGAATGGAATTGATTCGCGACCGTACGCGTTAAATTTTATGTTTCACGCCGATCGCTCGCCACTGGTGATTCAACACTCGCGACACTTTTGAGGCTGTCTGAGAACGTTAATAAGCGATTCGCGAGACGGAGGCAATTTCACGCCGACGTTAGAACATAACCTATCCGACGGGCCGCGAGACGTACGCCGAGATTCAATTAGCGAGACCGACATCGCGACAAGCGAGTTGATCCGCGCTAATTTTATGCTTGCTCACCGATTGCTCACCACTGGATTCGACACTCTCGATAATCCTTGAAAGCGTTATTAAGCGATTCGCGAGACAGGCAACTTCAAGCCGACGCTCAAGCGACGGGCCGCGAGCGTCCGACGGAACGCAACTGGCGAAATTAAAATCGCGAGGGACGAATTGATCCGCGATGCACGGTGTCAATTTTATACTTCGCGACGGTGGTCTATCATCTATCACAATCAAATTCGCGACATTCCCGATGCGTCTGAGATACGCCGGGCGAATCGCGAAACGGAGGCAACTTCACACCGATGCTCGAGCGACGGGTCGCGAATGTGAGTGTTCGAATTGATATCGCGAGGGACGTATCGACTTTATACTTCACACACGCACTGATTTTATACCTCACGACGATCGAATTCGACACTTCTGATACTCTGAAATTCAGCGATTCGCGGGATAGAGGCAATTTCACGCCGACGCGACGCTGGAACCTAACCTCTTCGGCGGGTCGCGACCGTCCGACGGAATGTAACACGTAACTGATCCAACTGAAATCGCGAAGGACGAGTTGATCCGCGACCATGCACACCGATTTTATGCTTCACGATCGTACGTCGTCAAAATCCTGCCAACACTACACCGAGTGCTTCGTGAGACAGAGACAACTTCACACTGACGCGACTAGAACGACAACGAGCAATTAGCGACAGCGATATCACGAATGGCCGACGGAACGACTTTGTGCTTCATGTACGCACCGACTTTATACCTCACCACGATCGTCCGTCGCCGAATTCGATACCCTCGACACTTTCAACACGAAACTTACGGGGAAAAATATGTGCGAAATGCGGGATGACGCCTCCCCGCGACAACAATGCCGCGACGTTGGCCAACTAACTGACCGACGCGCCGCTAGATCCCGTGACGTCATATCGATAGTCATTATGGCCGTTCAAATTTCCGAAGGAAAAAAAACTAGTCGCGTTGTTTTCCCATTGTTGCCCCGTGCGCTAATTAACGCTCCCATTTTCTATTATTCCGTAATCTACCTACGGAAACGTCTATGTTGTTTTGGATAGGCAATCAAAATTGATCAGTGATAATAAATAGAATTCACATGTTTATTTTCAACTGTAGTACACGTGCACGAGTCTGTCATCTATTATTTTTGCAATTTAGATGATTTTTTTTATCATTCAGCTAATTTAAAAATTTCTTTCATTTTCGTGACAAAATATTACCAATTTTACTTTATGTCAAAAATGTCAATAAGAATAATAATAAATGCAAATAGACGGATGATTATAAAATTTGTCTCTTTCAGTATTTTGTACGCCTTTAAGATAAAAACAATCTTGCGAAATAATTTGCCTCGCGTTAACCAAGCGTCGCCTCATTATGCTTGCAATTGCCGTTAATTGCCGGAGTAAATCGCGCGAAATGATAAACAGTAAGTAGCAGTGGAAAGTGATAGCATTTGGTATCTTTTGATACTTGTCGCGAACGCGTCTTCAAGAGATAATAATAAGACACACGAAGCGACTCACGCCGCTCGCTCGCCGGCTCAGAGTCTCGCCACGCGAATGTAAACAAGGTGACCGTGTCACAACATAGTATAAGCTGTACGTCGCAAAAAAACGAGCGCTATGTGCCAACCGATCGCCACGCACATACATTATATGAAATATTTAATGTGTCTATTGCAAAATAAGCACAGGCTATTCCCGCGTCCTCTTGCGTTTCAAATTAATTTCTGTAAATTATTGCGCACCGAGTCTGACGTTTATTCAAACGAATGAAATTTATCTTGATCAAAAACGTATTTACACTAATTAATTTATTGTTAATTCTTTCTTCTGGAATAAAATCTGAAATAATAATGATTTTAATACATCGAAAATTATAGCTTTAATAAGCTAAAGAAAATTAAAACGCTGATAAGTGCGATTATTTTTTTCTTAATTTATTAAAATTATAAAATTCCGATTTCCTTGAATAAAAAAAAATAATAAAATTAAATATTTCCATTTTTCGGTCGTAGAAAATATACTTTATTCTTCTGATTGAATATATTAACATCAAATTTTTAATCATTGATTTCAAATGCAATGCTTAATTAATTCTTTTTAATTGAAAAAGAATAAAGTAATTAGCATATTAAAATTTGCTATGAATATAATTAACTTGTTAACATCAACTCATTAGTACAATGTGCAGTAAAGTCATTGAGCTATACAAATCGAGGATTCGAATTGTGAAAATTAATGACTGATAAATCGTACAAAAATTGTTACAAACATGTAAATTCTACGTGATATCATTAATTAATTTTAATTACATAATTATATTATAATTAAAAAGCTATTAAATAATTTTAATATTTTTATATAAAAATATCCTAACTAATCTCCAGAATACGTCGTTAAAATATTACGTAATAAAATTATGAGATACTCTTATTTTAATATTAACTGATATTTATCGTCTGATAAATAAAAAGTGTGCAATTTTATTTTAAACGACAAATATTTTTAGTTCCTACGTGTTCGTAGGAATAAAACATTCCGAACGAACTCGAAGCTCTTGGGGAAAATGTCGAAACGTCGGCGTTTCGTGCCGGCTGCTATGGGATGGTAAAATCATCATCCTCAATAACGCCGCTCGTAAAGATCACGATCGTGAGCATTGCCTGAGCTCATCCGAATATTCCTCGCTCACGTCAGACGCCGAAGAGACGTGGGCAAAAACTTAATTTACGAGCTAATCTAATTTACGCATATGAGTCGTGATATGATATATCTGTTCTTTTTAAAACACTCACCCAATGTTGCGTCGCTACTACCTCTCCTTCCGTTCCGTCGAGGTTCTGCAGAGAAAACAAATTGAAAATATTGTTAAAAAAAAACGTTACAGAAACATACGAAAGATACGTTCACGTGATCGCGGTATGACGCGCTGGTGTTCGAATGCAATATCTAAACGCGGCCGCTATCGATCGTGAGATTCAAGAGCTGCCTAATCATTCGATCGAATGAGTCACGCTTGTTTTCGACGCCTCTGGAATACACGGTGCCGTGAAGAAGAACGAAACTGATCGCGACAAATTTTATTTAATAAGTAAATCCAGAATTACGCGATCAACATCTTCAGTATAACAGTAATTAATTTCAACACGATAAAAATAGAATAAGTAACATCTGGTACTTACATCCTTCTTCCTTTTCACAGTTGCAGCACCTGAAATCATATTTAAAATCTTGTTAAAAAAAAAAAACCAATGAATAATGCAAAAAATAATCCTGATAAAAACATTTTCTCGATAATAACTCTATAAAGTGTAAAAATATAGATAATTTATGGAAATTGAATATCTTTTCTCTCTTCGGTTGTCTCTTCCTCTCTCTCTCACACACAATTTCCGCATTCGCTTATATTTCATTATCTTGATCCTCGATAAAGATAATACGATAACAAAGGACTTACCGCCAGTGGGATTAGGTAACCGTGTGCCGTTGGTACCAGCGGGAGTCGTCGGATTCACGACGGGGGTGGGAGTGACGGTGCCTACAGTGACCGGTACACCCCTGGTCCCGAACGGAAAGTACGGCGAGTCCGGGGGGTATGTGGTACCCTCGACGCCACCACCACCCCCGCCACCGCCACCGCCGCCCCCGCCTGGCCCCCGCCCGGTCCACCCGCCGTAGGACCGAATGCACCACTGCTGTACGCCTGAAACAGAAACCGAAACGCATCCTTTTTTTCTCTATTTTTTTTTCCATTTTCGCCTCTGGTCGCGACAATTATAATCGCGATATTGCAACGACGAATTATCGATATAATAACGCTGCGCAAGATCTATATATCAAAAATATTCCAGCAAGTAATAATACTTTTTTTTGTTTAAAGTATTGCGTAAGCACTATCTTTTAGTTTATAAAAGTACAGTGTTTTTATTTAATTAAACCGAAGTTTTCCCAAGTTCAATTAACTTCAATTAAAAGAGTATTGCATTTCGCATTGATTACGGATAACTGTCACAAGTTATGGAAGAGGAGAGGAAGGATGAGGACGGGGGGAGTATACGAAATGGAGGAAATGCGACAACGATAACTCGGAGGCGGCTTCAATAAATCATCCATCGAAATCAATATTCCTTATCAGCTATGGTTTAACGACTGTCGATTAGATACTAGTCTCTCGCTTTCTATCTTTCTCTCCAGCGCTTTCAAAAAGTTCAAGTGTATTCACATCGTTCCCGCTGTCATTTAACGTTTGCAGAAACAATGATTGAATTATGCTTTTGAGAATTGCGACGAATAAAACATTTTCTATACTTAAGAACTTGAATATTATATGTCGTAATTAAATATAAAATAATGTATACTTGATCAATTTTGCAGCGAATTTTTATACCATTTATCTAGCAAGAATCGTCGATAAGTGACAAAAAAACATTGTAATTCCGAAAATTTCGAAAAGTGGATGTGACTCGAACACAAATGCTGCGGCAATCTTTTTAATTTCAACGACACGAAAAATAAATACCCCAAGTTCTTTCTCTCGTGAAATACGTGCGAGTAACTTGATGCATCGAATACGTCGCCATGGATGAGAAAGAGCGTAAGCGGATATTAAAGTGGAAGGTTGACGACACTCAGCCTCCTCGTCGGAACCGAGGAGAAGACACGATATTTTTCGTTTCGCTCTTCGACATTGCCATTGCGCGTATAATATACTGTGTATGTTAATTGTTAATTAATTAAGGTGATTGATATCGGCATGATAAATGAATGAGAGTTAATTCACAACTAGCAAAGTCACGAGAATAAATTTATATCATTAAGATTAACGACGAGCCAGTCAAACACACATGTTGACTTTCACGTTGCATTAACGCTATCGCTGCCGATAAATAATAACGCTCTCCGGGAAGGATACCTTTCGCGACACAAGAAATGAGAACCTCTTTCCGAAAATATCGTCCGAGGTAAAGTTTTGGGATTACGTCGGGGAGAGGAGGAGGCCGGAGGGAGGGCGCGGAGTCGGGCGACGTCGGAACGAGTAACTTTTTCTCAGATAAATTCGCTTCTACGACTGCAATAATTATTACGGTCCTATTTCTTACATAATCCCGCCTCGTTTAGAGGTTCAAGTCGCTGCAACAAAGGGAGAGATCTTGAATATTCCAACTTCTCTCGCGCCGTCGCGTCGCTCGGCTCGAATGGGGAAGGAAGGAACAAAGGGCGTTACGCGCGCAAAGAAATCGCTGCGATTCGTATTGTTGGCGCGAAGGTCAATACCAAAAGATCACTCACCATTCCGTTGTCTATCGTGGGGCCATACGGCGTCTGAAAGCCTGGCTTTTCTGAAACAGATAAGACAAATCTATGAAGATCGATTCTCCAACAATGTGCTCTTTGTCGAGAGGTTGAGTGGATAAAGAAAAATTTGTTAAACGCTTCACGTATCATTGTACACAGTCTACAAATTTCGTAAAAACTGTCGGTCATCAACCCTCCGCGAACCAGATGAAAAAAACCAACCGAAATCATGGCGAACCATGTCGGGGTATTTCATACCCCATGCTACCTGTGCTGTATTTCACCATAAGTATACTAATTTAGTACGACGGTAATTTCACTGTCATAACATCGATTCTTGTCCTTTAAAGTACAAAAATAAAAAAGAGAATAAAATATTTAATTTTTTAAGGCTCCTGAGTACTCGCCGCGGCCATATTGAAGTCGTGACGTCAGAAGCGAGAAATTGCGTGAAATGACACGTAATTTTGTCCGACATGCCATTTGTAAATAAAGCCAATTTGGATAAAACAAACTAAGCAGATGACTTTAAAACACTTCTAAATATCGGTCACGACTATCCTTTTTCCGCCTAACAATCAGTAAATAGTTGTAAAAAGCATGTAAAGTGAAGCAATTGAAACAGGAAAACACATGGGCACATAATTTTGTCCGACGTGCCATTTCTAAATAATGCAGTTTGATTAAAACAGACTAATCAGATGGCTTTAAAACACTTATCTAAATATCGGTCACGACTATCCTTTTTTCGCCTAGCAGTCAGTAAATAGTCGTAAAAAGTGACGTCTATTCAGACAGGAAAACACACGGATAGCTATTAAAAGGAGTGAAAAATGTACTTTTATGTATAAAATTCAAAGAAACTTTACTCGCGGTCCATTTTTACGAATTTGGTAAATACGAGACAAGTCATGTTTTTACAATGAAACACATAATAACAAAATGACATGCACGATAACATTTCATCGTCAATCTGTCACGTTTCACGTGTATTAGTTCTAATTTTGTCCGCGACGAAATGTCGCTACCGTCAACACGGAGTTCTCGGCTGAGGAGTCAGGAGCCTTAAAACAAGAAAATAAAAAAAATAAAAAGTTATAGGAGTATCTTACTGGAGTGTATGTCACTCCCCATCTAGTTCACAAAAGATTTATATACACATATACAGAAAAAGAATTATTAAATCAACAACCATTTCCTCATATATATGCAAGAATAAAAAATCTTGAAAGAAGATGATAATCTTAAACAGACGTAACTTGCTTTAGGTATATGAAGAAATTTGTTTCTTAATGTAAGCAAATTATGTCTCTGTGTATATATTACGACGGTGTAAATTATATCAAATATTGTACGGAAGTGTGAATCATAATGGCACACATACGAAGCTCTTGCATAAATTCAACGTTCCGCATCCTGCTCGCGCGTAATCCTTCGGCAAATAAAACAACAGACGCCGCGCTATACTAAAAGGAAGACAAAGGAACAGGATACCTGACAAAATATCTGCAGTATCGGGTAGGGGATTAGAAAAAAAGAATATCCCGCAACCCCACGCAGCCCGCAATATTCTTGGCGCGTGAGTCGTCGGGGCGAAAGGGGGAGCGAAAAGAAAGTTCCCCTCTCGGGAGGAGAGTCGATGCAAAATTAATGCCGGGCATAAATTCGCGATGCGTCTTTATAAATCAAAATCGCGATCGCGCTAAGAATCCGCACGCGGGGGAGATATGTATACGCGCGCGTTTTCCACGTTGCGGCTCATACGCACGCGGAATAAACAACGAGATAAACATTACGATGTTGCCGCAGTCCGGGGCTTCATCCGTTATTAATGCCCATCCCGTAACACGTATACCGCCGTAGGAGCGCGAATCTATGCGCGAGGCGCACCGTGTCTTGCGGAGAATTTATGAGGATCGGCTGGATTTACGTTTCGAAAAACCGCCCGGAAAGAATTGTAGGACGACGCGTTGCCGCATCGAGATTAATTTTTATTCGACAAGAGATACGCACTGGCAAGTACTCTTCTGTATTGTTCGTAGCTTCTCCGTATTCTCCTCCATCGTCATATTAAAATTAAACCTATTCATAGTCCAAACTTAACATTTTATACGCCTTTTTACATCTTGTATCCCTTCTTGTGCCTTTAAGATCGAGATTGGCCGGAAAGTTCAATGAATGAAAAAAGACACGGAAATTTTTGATTTTTGCTGTTTAGAAATCCAATAGAATAAACTAGCAAAAATTTAAAAAATGAACAATATGTAACGATAAATAAAATGATTAAAACATGTTTATATAATTTTATGCAAAAAGATATTTTTACTTTAATTAGTAAGTCATATGATCATCGTTAATGAAAAATTAAATCAATAGTGACGAACTAATGATAATGAAACTTTGTAATAATAAAGTCTTTTTAATTCTAATTAATTTGTGAAATACTTTCTCTTTGACAAAAACTTCGGAGATATAAATGTTACTAAAAATTTCATTTTAATTTTAATAACAATAGTAACAGAATTAAACATTTGCTTGTTTATAAAACAATAAATTGTTAATCTAATATTAATTTTTTTGTGTATAGGCATCTGCTTCGCATTCACCGTTCAACATCTTGTAACGAAAAACTAATTTATTTCCTACGTTGATTGCTAATCTGCTACGGGATTTATTTTACTTTATAAAGCTTGAATTGGAAAAGTCTCTTTCAACTGACAACACTCTCTCATTGTTTATTATTTTATCGCTTTTAATAGAAAAGCTCTGTTGTATATTTTTGTCCGATTTTTACAAGCATGGGTCTTATTTTTAAAAATGTAAAATTTTGTCAAACACAACCATCCTGATTTTAATATATAAAAAGAAATTACGATATATTCAGAACAAAAGACGTTATTAATCCTTTCCTCAAAGATATCCCCCAGATTCTCGTACAGCCGGGGTTATCTTAGAAAATCCCGTAACGACGTAACGTGTTCTGAAATTCGCAGGATAGCGGTACCGCGAGATTCGTACGAAAACGCGCACGCATCGCAGGTGTATACGTATTACATTATAGGGAGGAGGGAGGCGGGGGCGTAGTCGCGGGTGGACGATAGGGCGAGTGTCCTCGGACGGCACACGATCGCCCGAGATAACTATGAATCCTAACAGTTTCGGCTTGCTCGTGACATGTTTGCCGAAGCGTGCGGCACCGACTCCGCAATATCATGCATCAAAGGACAAGCTAAACCATGGTCCATCGTGTCATCCTCAGAGCTGGCGCAAGCCTGCTCGACCGTTATGACGTAGTGCTGAGCGCCGGGCCTCCATGTCACGACTAGTTCGTCTTCCGCGCTGCCTCTGCCGCCGTCATCCGTTCGGTAATTGTTCGATGAAGAATTAGTCGGGAATGCTGGTTGCGGGTGTCGCCCTCGGTCTGGACCGTACGTACGTAGACGTCGAGGAATGATCGCGAGATTGCGTGCAATCCGCCGCCGGTGGCTACACGTCGGATACATTTACATACGTATCACGCCAGGTTTGCAAATTTAAAGTAACTGATTTTCAACGATGATAAATTTTATTCGATCGAGCATGTAGTTAGGTAATATACAATTAAACAACACAATATTAACGTTTAAATTTCTTGGTCAAAATTTGTATCAAGTGATCCTTTTTCTCTTTTTTTTTTTTATTCCACGTTTGGATTTTCTCACACGTTCGACCGAACGGATAGCCGGAGGTGTTAGATTAATGCGATTTTTACACGAAAGAACAAGAGGAGGTCTGATAATAAGGAGCAAAAGAAAGAGAACGGGCAGTGGCAAGCGTTTCCGCGAAATTTGCTACTCAATGCGCACCGGTGATGCGATAGTATCAGTATGGTTTTCAGGCGACATTAATTCGATATTACACCTCACGATTCGCACGACACGACCTCGAAAACCGCTATACAGAGAGCAATTTTCGACGGACGACACGCGACCACGGCGTGTCGGTCGTGTTTTGCTCCGCTGAAAATCCGCAAAGTACCGATCGCGTTATAGAAGATATATAGAGGCGAAAATTAACTGTCGATATTTCAAATTCTAATTATTATAATCAGTTGTATTAAATTACACCACTCGTAACAAGATTTACTCAGATACACTTGTGTAACTTTTTATTCCTATGTTTCATGAGATATCTAATAAAATAATTAAATCCTTACATGATTCACCTCCTATAAGCGCTACAATATTATTTAAAATAAAACAATATTCGTGAAATATTATTTAATATTAATAAAAAGTGGTTATATGTCCATTACTGATAATGTTATATGAATATTATATGACAAGTAAATAATATTATTTACTTCAATATTTTAAATAATCAGGAATATTGTAACTTTTAAATGTAATACTTATAAAGTTTATGAATATTTTATGCATAATGATTCACATTAATTTTTAAACAAAAATAATATTCGAAGAACATTTTCATAATATTTAAAAAAAAATATATCACGAGTATTATATAAGGCGAACATATAACGTGAATACAATATTCCTACAATATTAAAAAATATTATATTCTTGGAATATTATTTTAATATTATTTTAATTGTTAACAATATTCATATATTCTAGGAATATATTGTAAAGCTTACAGGATAAGCTAAAAAATAAACAAAAAATGCTAATCAAATCAAAAAGTGCGGAATTAATTTACAATTAAACACATAATCTATTTCTCTCCTTTCCTCGCTCTCTTCTCCCTCGATTTTTTGATTAAGCTAAATTAAGCTTTTAGCCCAGCTTTTAACGACCGAGCATAACAGAGTTATTTACATTTGAATAAAAACTGAAACATGAAAAGTCGAGTATCACGCCGCGTTATTGCGCGACGAGGCCAAAACTGCCGGACACTTTCAACGTTGACGATCTCGTAAAAAAAGAGGTATATTCGTTCATGTGGAGTGCGCGGCATCCCGTAACAAAAGTGCGCGCATAAAAAAAGCAGAAAACGCGAGTGCGACAAATAGACACGCGTGAGCGTGAACGTGCCACGGCATCGAAGTACCGAGAGAGATTTGCACTCCGCGGCCGCAAAAATGTAGCTTCCTGCTAGAGAATTCGCGATTTGATGTCGCAGCGTAATGAACGAGGAAACTCGAGGAGGATTTCAGCCACATTAGGCCTTACCGTTAGGCTTAACGACTAATTACAGGAAAAACACGTTGAATCGTTCACGCAGAAAGAGTTACCGACGGGAAGCCAACCGTGTACGACTTTGGCAAAAATTTGAGGATACAGAGCGTGCACGAAGGAGTACGTAAGGGTCGTATTGAGAAAGCTCGATCGAGTGTGTTTAATGCATTCCTGGCTTAGATGACCATCTGGACTCTGTACAATGTAGCCCATTTTCGATACTTAATTGTCATTGTAAACTTTCTGAAACGTATATATTAAAAGTTCTAAAATTCTAAGAGAAAAATAATCAAAATTCTACCAATTATATAACTAAATTTTTAGAAATAAGATGGAGACAGTTGCACAAAGATTCTGGACTCTTCATTTTATGTCGCAGAATTTCCATTAAAAAATATTCCATCATCTATTCAACCAGCCTAATCTAATGGAGATTTAGAAATACTTTCTAATATCATGTGATAAGTCAGCAAATTATTTTTTGATGCAAATTGTCTCTCAATATTAGATATCTTACGCGTTCTCTAAGAAGTTTTTTAACCTAATAAAAATATTGCAATAATACATCGCGATAAATAATTTTGAAGAAAAAGTACCCTACATAAGAACGTTAAATTTATTAAATCATGAAGTAATGAACGAATAATGAGCAGATAAGAGAGAAAGAGAAAGAGAAGTGCAGGGATCAATTCAGACGTAATGAGACTCAAGGAGACCAGCTCATGTTAAGACGAACGGCGCACAGGTGAATCGCGGCAGCCGGTTTTCATGTTTGTCCAAAAAATAATTCAGTCGGTTATCTCGCGCGTCGATCGAGAATCGCCGTTCTATCGTCTCTCGCGGTATCCACTGCCGGATCACCTGCCGAGAGCCGAGCATGCCGCACGCAGGTTACACGCCGCTCTAGCGCCAAGAAAAATCTCGCGGGGCGTATCACGGCAAAGGCGGAGCTCGTAAAGCGGTAAAGGAAATAATTGAACACCTGCGCACCAAGGCGGGCTTAATTCAATTAGCTCGCCCGACAAATGCCCGACACTTTCTTTGTGAACTCGATGTAAATTTTACAAACGGCTTTGCGGAGGCCTCTCACGTAAATCTGGATGGATACGCGACCGGGCGACGTCGCAGATATCTCCAGCTACTTCAGTCTCCGCGCGTTGATATTTCGGAATAAAAATGTTGTTTTAATGCAACAACTTTGAGATCAAGTACGAAAAGCTAAAGCAAAATCATGCAATTCTTCAATTATTCAATGACAATTTCTAAAAAAAAAACTCTGAAATTGTTTGGAGCCCACGCATTAAAAACCTACACCCAAAGAGAACAAAAGAATATTTGTTTGACTCAAAGAAATTTGTGCGTTGCTATACGATTAAAGAAAAGTTCTTTTAATTTCAAGAAAGTTTTTGGTTGTTCCTTTTGTTAGAATTGAAAAAAATAGTTTAATAATGCAACGCAAATTTTTTTTTTGATAAAAGAAATATATTTTTTAAATTAGAACAACTAAATTATTTCTTACACTACTGTCAGTATTTTCTTTGAATTAAATAATTATTTGTCTAAATTAAATAAATAATTTAAACAAATAATTTATTTACATCTAAAAGCTAATAACATTATTTCTTGAAATCAAATGAATTTTTATTTTTCGCAAAAGTATTTTCACTTTAACTTAAAAATCGAGTTAAAAAAACGATTTCGTCAATTGAAACATAATTTTTCTCTGAGTGTATCTTTTTAATTCCAAATGGAAATAATTAAACATAAAAATTTTTTAAATCTTTTTTCTAGTAATAAAAGAGATTCTGTAATCGTAAAATGATTCTTTTTGTTTTAATAGTCATGATTGTATAATATCTAAATAATATTTATTTTTTATAAACGTTTTGCGTAATATATTTATATAAAACATTATTTAATGCACGTAATCCAAATTTAAAGCGACTTCTTTGCATTATTAATCTTTTGCACTTGGATCCGCACTCGCTAACTTTATTACTGGATCGACCCTACGTTCGAATTCACGTGTGTATCGCACAGTGCATAGTGCCACGCGACCCAAAAGGGTGTTCGAGGCTTCTACAAGTAAGAACGAGAAGGGGAGCGACGAGAAAAGGAGCCACGATCATTGAGGTATACAGAAACGGCGGTAGCGGGGGCCCTACCACCCTCGGGGCCTACGACCCCGAAAAGAGGTGGAGTATAGGGTTTTACCGAGGGAGTAAAGAATAGAATCAGACGAGAAAGACGAAAAAAACGTAGAAAAAGGCTCAGGTAGCCATTGGTGCTCAACCGGACCCTCACGATTTCTATTATCTGAGTTGTTCTAATAAAAGTCTATACTACGTATCCCACAAGTCAATTAACCCTAAATTATTACAAAGAATTCAGTACGTACTAGCTGCAAAGATAGCGCTAAAAAATTTAAAAAAAAATGATAAAAACAACCTAAAGATATCTAAAAATTATTTTTTCACGAATTCATTTTTGAGAATTGATTTATCAAAATGCTCATAAAAAAAAAACAGCGGACTTTCAAGCAAAGCAAGAACACTATTTAAAATGTTTTAAAGATGCAAGACTATTTTTGTAGCTGCAAAAAGTGCAATGTCCGTTAGACGACGGCCCTAAGAACCAACAAAGGTCCAAATCGCGGATGCACAGTGAGACCGTCGAAGCGAGAATAATCGAGATTCGAGAAGAACGCGTGCACGGCTCCACTTTCAGGCATGGCATTCGTCGTATTCGCCGTCTCGGCGTACCTACGCTAGTGATCTCCGTATAGGTCCCGAAAAACCGCAGTGCGCGGCCCCGAGTCCCACGGGGCTCAACGCGGAAGCGAGGAGGAAGCGGTGTTCCAGGAGGCAGAAATTTTGTGAGAGGACGAACTTCTGGCCACGCTCCAATTTCCCCCACCAGCCGAAATCGAAAGAAGCGCGTCGCGTGTGCCGTCAGGAGGCCGCGAGAGTACAAAAGAGCGCAACTGGCACAAGGGGAGGGGAAGGGGGAAGAACCGGAGAATTTTGTTTCGTGAGATTGTCGTCGCTGAGCTTCTTTTACTTAGGACACACGCCTTTCTTATTTAGAATAAAGAGGATAACAGGATTACCTGCTACTCCTCTCTCTCACGCGAATTCTGTATTCAATAGTAGTAATAAGTAATATAAAATAATGTACATGCTCTTAAAAAATATCCGCTATCTGATATAACTTTCTCCTACGTATTATCTCACGTATTAAAAGTAAGTCATTTATATCATGTTACACGGATCACAATAAGGAAGCGATTCAACGATTCCGTATGTAACGCACCGTTCCTTCAATCGATTTCCCTCGTAATTTCTCGTCAATTATATGCAGAGGTAAGAATGTGAGAGAAGCGATAAATAATGGGCGATAGTAAAAACGTATTTTGAAAGCATTTTCGTAGAAATTAGTGAAATTAGTGTCAAACGCAAAGGGTTATAAAAACATGTTTAGAGATTACGAAAACTTCGATATTGAATACCGATACTCGCATGAGCGTCACGGTCGCGAGCGAGCAAACGAAACAGCAAAAAGAAAGTGGTAGCGTGACAAAGTCGGCGAACTTGCAGCGGAGGGAAAAAGAGAGAAAGAGAATAAACGGAGGGCGGGCGGCGAGAGGAGGTATCGTCCGTTGCGCCGTTCGGGAATAAACGGAACAGCGAAGGTGTATTTTGTGGAGGAGAAGGCTGCCTGCCACGCGACCATGGGGCCCCATGGTGGGGATGCCGGCGTGCCAAGGGGCCCGCGGGACCAAGGCGATCATGGGCCGCCGAGGGGGAGGAGAGGGCGGGCGTGTGTATACGGGGAGACAAGGGGGAAGGAGGAAGGTGGCGAGGCAAAGGGGGAAATGCAGCAGCAGCAGCAGCAGCAGCTGTCGCTGCCAGTGCCCCCCTTCGTGTTACCCTAGAAGGGGCCCACTGGAGGACATTGGCGCAGACCACGGGGGCCCCAGTGCATCTCAACCTGTCGCTACTAAAATAACCGGACAATGTGTCACGTTCGCATAGAATCTTTGCCGTAGAATGCATGCCGTTCCAATAATAAGATACTGAATGGTTAATAAGAATCACAAGAGGTTATAGATAAACGTGAAAATGGAGGGAAAGAGAATTTAATATTTCTTTGGCAATATATATTCTTGTGTCTCCTGGTTGTTAATTTTAGAGATAAAGGATGGACCGATTTTGGCTTAAAAAATGTAACGTAAATTATACATGTAATCATGTATTTTTTAAGTCGCTGAATGGTAGCACTTTTTACCATTTAAATCTGTGGAAAAGTGATCAAAATTCGCGTCAAGAGAATTATTTTAATTCGGTTAGTAACGATTTTGATCTGTTATAATTATTTAATTAGTTATTTAATTATATTTTTATAATTTTTTTCGCTGAAAGCTAAGAAAACGCTAAAAAAAAATACTTCAAAAATGCGAAATCTGACATGGCAAAATCAATATAATCTAATTAAAAAAGATAGCCTATTTCTTATTCAAAGAAAATCTCAAGTCTCGTCATGTATCATACATCTGCATGCATTGTGCAGCTTTGAGTATGTTAAAATGATAGACTCCACATCACTGAAGAAAAAGGATTTTTAAGGTAGACTTTCGTCTAGAGCCCTATTTCTTTATATTATATTGTATATGATATAGCGTTTTATGAATTTATTCATTGTCATCAGAATTCAAAGAGACTTCGACATAAAATATATTACTTAAACTGAATTAAAAATGACTCCTTTAACGCAAACTTTGAATATCTTTCTACGGATTTAGATGGCTAAAAGTGCTATTCAGGAATCCAAAAAAATGCAAGATTACATGTAATACTTACGTTACACTTTTTAAACTGACATCGATTCTTCTAGAAAACTAAAGACTATAAATTGTAAGATACGAGATTAATTTATATTACAAAAACGAACAAATTTGTGCAATTATGTCGTCAATGAGATCCAGTTTCGCGTTGAACAGTTGAATTTAATTCAAGTATTCGAGAATGTGGGTTAAACGCAAGTTGCATCATGCTTGTTGGTAAACGTTGCACGTGGCAACGTTTACCACGTACTCGAGAAACGCTCCTTACATTCTCGATCGTCGCATAATATTAGATCGAAAACGAGAAGAGATCGGATCGATCGCTCATGGCGATTCGCGGCGAGTAAAAGTACACCCGTCGCCGATTCCGTCGATCGGTGAAAACGGGGAAGGCGGGTGTGCAAAATTGTACGTATAAAAAAAAGAAGGGCAAGATAGAGAGAGAGAGAGAGAGAGAAGGGGAGAGGGAGAAAACAAGGAGAGGAAAAGAGAAAGAGAATCCAAAGTGGCCAGAGTGCGTGCGCGCGCGTGCCGTCGTCGGCACGTGGCACGCACGTGTTCTGGTTTCTCTTGATCTTGCTCGCACTCACCGGCGACGCCTCATACGCGACGCTCTCGACACGCGTGTTCATTCACACGACTTTACGAACGACGAAACGCGCGGCAGGGCAACGAGGATGAAGATCCGAAGGTAGGAGAGCGAATCTTGGTGGTTGCCCTCGGGGGTATACATTCAACAGGTGATCTCGCGGCACCTCCGACGCCATTTTTACTTCTGCGATGCAGCAGCGAGCGTGATAAAGCTTGAGAAGCTCAAACCAATTGAGAGAAGGACGCGTATCTCTTTCTTTTCACAGAGAATGGCGAGGTGGATTTGATTGTATAAAAAGAGATCCCACGATACAAAAGCTCTTGGTGTAATTTCATTTCATTTCATTTCAATCGTATTTTATTTATTTCTGAAAAGTGACCGAAAGAAGGATTCTGTCGAGTGTTCGAGTAACAATCTTTGGCAACAGAAAGATTTAATGCGTTTGGCGTTTCTTTCAAAACGGAATCTCGTGATCGTTTATCCAATTAGAAGTGACATTCCTCCGAGCTTCGTGCGGGCCATTGAACGTCAGAAGGTGACGTCGCGCGCTCGAGGACAGTGGCACCTGCCAAAAAATCGGAGCCCCTTTTTCGTAGCCGGCGCCGTCAGAAGAGAGCCCCGAGTGCACATTTGTTGTTCCGAACCCCGGTCGCGTGGACGAACGCGTCGCGCATACGCATACACGCACGGCGTGGTAGGTACAACGTGCACGCACTACGCGCCTCGGCTGCATGTGGGCCAAACTTAACGAAATCTGGCCAGATGTCTATTTCGAACGTGACGCAGGTCGGTGCCGCGTGTCGTCGAAAACCCACCCAGTGCATATGCGCTTCGCGCTTACGCACGTATTATATGTACGTGCGTACGTGCATGCGTGCGTGCATGCGTGCATTCCCGTACACAGGGTCCTGTGGCCAGATTCGCTCTCTATCGGATTGCACGTGCCTGCTGTTGGTGCTTCACAGGTGGCATTGCACCATTTCTTCCTCATTTTTGTCGTCGATATAAATCTGATAACTCGAAACGTCGACGTATGTATGTACATACAATAGAGCGAATAAAGAGTGCGGATAATTTTTTTTTTATTTTATCATCATCTTTTTTCTATCGAACTGCGGATTAATGAAATTAATTTTAATTCACGTATTCGATACTAACTGATTAATACTTTTAAGTATTTAGTCATATGTGCAATCATATACACGGAGAAAACAATTTCTTTGGACTTGATGATTTTTATCGTATTCAAACAAATTTATTTGGAATGATCGGAACAAGCCAATTAATTGAATCAATAAATATGACTAATAATAGCGTTATGTTGTTTGAATGAAAAACAACTTTCAGTCAAATGAATAAGTACAAATGCAATAAAATCTTTTTCTCCGTGTACGTATCACGAGTACGTTCACCTTATAAATATTCGTTGTAAAGTAAAATTGAAGCTGAGCCACTTCGGTTGTAATTAAAATTAGCGATCCTATCAATCTATTATGATTATTAAACGTTACGATTACGTTTCGCTGCGGTGTAACGATGAAACATGGTTGAGAACCGCTAAGGCTACGCCAATGGAGCAAGGGGATACCAGGATATGGTGCCCCTTGTAGGGTGGTGCTTTCAGTCAAGCTGGTAAAAGACACGACACTCTAGGACGATAGGTATTTGTCCTCGCGGAGGATGACATTCGATCGCATCGCGATGAGAAGATTTTCGAAGACACGATGAACTTTTATTTTTGTCCACCGTCAATCCTGAAATATAACTGTATCCCTCTCACGAGCCGCGACGTCAAATGTTAACGGTAAAGTATAATCACCGTCAAAATGTGCATTCGAGGGAGATGAAGGAGATTTTTACAAGTCTTTAAAACGTCAGATGCATACTAATCGATTGCGAAACTGCGGCAGCGATCGACGTATACACATCGGCGAATCGTATACGCGGATCATCCGGCATCTTTTTTATCGCACCAAGCTCGTTTCTGTAACCCAGTTCTCGTCGCGGCTAATGGACTTTTGCTCTTCTCCGTGGAGCATCGCAAATTTGCGGAGAGGAAATGAGGATGATAGGAGGAGGGCGCACAGAGAGATGAACAGAAAGGAACTTTGAAGAGGGAAGAGAGTATGACTGCGAGAGAAAGATGGAGAGGAAGAAACGGAGCAGTGCAAAGTAAAACGAGAACGAGAGAGCCGCGGAGAGGAGAAAGAGAGAGAGAGAGAGAGAGAGAAAGAGACAGGACCCGGAGCGCGAGTTTCACGCAGTGGCAAATTCATATCGACCATAACAGGAGCGAGGCGAATGGCGTATACGCGGTTCGGTAACGAGGGACTTGCATTAGTCAGGAATTCTCGAGTGGCGCGAGCCCGTGTTTTTCGCAAAAAGCCTTAAAATGTCTTCCATTTTCCGTCGTTTGGCTTCCGCCGCCCGTTGTTCCTGGCCGTCTAAAGTAACGGTGATGATATCGAGTGCGATACGCGGCGATGTGAGAATTGTGCACCACGCCTTATTCTCCAGCACAGTTTGCTGAGAAAAAAAACTCATTTTGATACATGAGGCAATGCCGGAGAATGTTCATGAATTAAATTATCAATCTGTTAGAGAGCATTCAGCAATATCGTACACTGAAAAAAAAAGATTTTGGTAACAATAATTAAGCTTTTAAGTGAAGCAACTTCAATTAAACGTTTGACTAATGTAACCAAATATTTATCAACGTAATAGCAAACGCACATAATAATAGTAACTAAACGTTATTACACAGTCACTAAATATTTGATCAGAACGGAAAGAACGGTTTTGCTAAAGTACCTAAAAATT
The DNA here is from genome assembly GCF_016802725.1 of Solenopsis invicta. Classification (NCBI taxonomy): domain Eukaryota; kingdom Metazoa; phylum Arthropoda; class Insecta; order Hymenoptera; family Formicidae; genus Solenopsis; species Solenopsis invicta. Next base: position 7,009,351 of record NC_052669.1, on the reverse strand, counting down.
TAGTTGGATACAGATTTAAAAATAATTTTATTGAGCCATCAAAATAATTATTTTTGGATTCTCAAACTGCATTGTTAAAACGTCAAAATTTTTTGCAGCATTACTCATCATGTTTGAACATCCGTCATAATTATTTTGATGGTCCAATAAAATTATTTTCAGATCTGTATCCATGCGGCTAAATATTTCGATACTTCAACAAAATATTTTTTCATGTATTAACTGAATATTTAATTGAAACTATTTCACCAAAGCTTGATTGAACTATCATCTAGGCTTAATAATTATTATTACCAAACTCTTTTATCAGTGTATTTTCTATGTTCATTATGCAATTAACATAAATGTAATTTAAAATTTTATTTCGTAAATTTGAGCTGTAATTACTCCGTTATATAAATGTAACAAAAATAGATGACAATGATGCAACTTAACTGGACGTAATTATAAACTTTTCGTAATAAAATTGATATTAATAATACCGAGATAAGGCGATTGATTCGAAGCAAGGATTCGTGTGACCTATCGACACCACTGCACGCGTTCGCTCGTGTGTTTGAGAACGTGAGAGAGAGAGAGAGAGAGAGGGAGAGATATGAAGAAAACGCGAGGGAGAGAGCGAGATAGCGGGATAGCGTAGCCCGATACAACGGACGAGGAGGGAACGATCGTGATTGGGAGAATGCGCGGTTGGTAGAGAATGCTCGTTGGCGGGGAAAGGGATCGAGTTTAGGGCGACGGGCGAACGGGGACGGTCGAGGGCGAGAGGGGTAGAAGCAGATGCTCATCGAGTCCCCGCTGTAAATGTAGATTATGCCCGCGCCCTTAATTTGTGTGCGTGCATACGTGAACGGCACTCTGGACTTGGCCTTTCCTAAGGAGAGGATTGAAAAGCGTCCAAGGAGACCGCCGCCGCCGCCACCGCCGCCGCCGACTCTGGATAAAATTCGCCAGAATATATTTATAACCGCGATACCGCTATCTTCTTCGCGGAATCTGCCTGCATCTCGCGTAAACGCTCTCGCAAAATTGCACCGTTCCAGTATTAATAAACTACTCAGTATTAATAAACGAAAAGCGACGGATCTGACTGTGGGATATCGCGGATTCACGCAGGAAGAAGTTGTTTTTTTAATTGCAGATAATCGTGTATCTTCATTTCTTACCGTACGGCTCGACAGCATTTTTAAAAAATCGATATTTGAAAAATCAATGTTGCATCAAGTTTTCAAAGATTCAAATACACGAAAAAAACGATTTTGCTGAAGTATCCGAACATTTGGCTGGCTACAGATCTGAAAATAATTTTATTGAACCATCAAAATAATTATGACAGATGTGCAAGCGTGATAAACAATGCTGTAAATAAAAATTGACATTCCAGCATTCAGTTTGAGTAACCGACAACGATTATTTTGATGACCTAATAAAATTGCTTTCAGATCTGTATTGAGCTAAAATTTATAAAAACTTTAGCAAAACCATTCGTTCCGTGCAACACGCTTGATCCTTTCAGAGAACTTTTTGGAAAACTTGAAGAGATTTCTTTTTACTAAAACCAGTCAGACTTGAATTGCGACAGTGAGGCAAAATTCTGCTGCGATCTCGGTTAGCGCGGCGGTGTCGCGATGGGTGTACATTTTCCCGACGCCGGCGGAAGATGACGCACCCTCCTCCATATTTTAAGTATGTGGGTTTTCGACATGAGCCATTATAAAGTTCGAGGACGCGCGCGTGAGGCGCGTGCACGCGAGACGGGGAAAAGAAAGGCCGAGAAAGAGGCGGCGGTGTACGGGAGCGAGAAAAAAAAAACGGAGAAAGAAAGAGAGACGGAGCGAGAGGCAGGTGCATCACGGTGACACTCCCTCGATAATTCTCCGGAGAGAGAGAAAGAGAGAGAATAAGAGAGAGAGAAAAGAAACAGGAGGAAGAGAGATGGCGGTGGCCGGAGAAAGAAAAAGAGAGAAGGACCTAAGTCACGAGTGTTGTGTCTGGAGCTCGTTTATGGTCGTTCGGTTAAACTCTCGCTCCGAGGAAGGAGAGTTTCGAAAATGGCGCCGGGCGGTGGGGTTCGGCGGACCACGGCCGGAATGTCGAGCATGGCAACCTTCGCGGCCTCACGACGATACGGGATATCTCGCGATCGAGGAAGACGACGCGAAAAACGACGTTATTGGAGATATGTTCGACAGGGCGAGAGAGAGAGATAGAGAGAGAGAGAGAATCACGCTTGAAATATTTCGTCCACGGCAGGCAATCCTGTTTCATACAGGAAATTGCGCGCTGGCCAGAGAAAGAAAACGAGCAAATGATATTTCTTAACTCGAAACACCGAAGTATAAAACGGATATCCGATAAAGAATATTTAGCGACCGAGAGTCGCGGCGCGCGAAGCGGCGACGGCGCGCGCGGCGCGGCGGCGGGGCGAGTGGAGCGACAACATTTCGAACAGTTCGATATGCGTGAACGTTATACATGAATCACACGTGTGTGTTTGTTAAACTATATTTTATCGAGCTCGCCACTTCCTGAAACAAACTCTAGTGCCCCAGGTAGATTTACTCGTGAGTCACACCCGTGCGCGACTAATTTTAGATTCCGTTAGCGTTTCGGCACACCGCGTATATATGTGTGTGTTTTCGCTGCATTACGCGTAATTTCAAATCAGATTATTTTCTCGCGCCGGCGCGAACGTTTATGTTCGCCGATGCATTCTATGGGATGCACCACATCTCGTCGCCGGCGCGCGGCAACGGCGGCAGCGGCGGCGGCGAAACGCGGCGCGAAATCATTCTCGACCGTTTCGCCGGCGGATTACGAAACACGGACGGACAATGAGGCGCTTATCTCTCCCACCGTCTTTTATCTCTGTTTATGTACGTTACTATGTTGCGTGTCTGATAAAATTTCAGTCGATCGGTCAATTATGCGCAATGGGAAAGAAGCCAAATCAAAGCGGGCGAATCTTTTTGGATTGGAGGGAATTAAAACGAATATCGGAAGAGAGAATAATTTTCGGTAAGTAGGATGGATATTAGTTTCGGATATTCTTACAATTAAATCCTATGTAACGATCCCCGACTACACTATGTCACATTGAGAAAAAAAGTCAAAGTATTAGCAAGCAAATGTTACTTTTGTCAATATTAGTTAAAAAAAATTTAATTGTAATGAAATTGTGACGAAACATTTCTGTGAAATATATCTCATTTCAGTAAAATGTAACTAACTTTTCTTATCAATTGATTTATTTGCTGGAAATAACGTTTTGCCGTATTTAAATAAAGATTTGTTTCAGCAAAATAAATTTATATTCCACACAAAAATTTTTAAGCAAACGTTACTTGTGATTTTCTTCAATATTTATTAATTATAAAAAAATTTTGATGTGATGATGAAATATACATTTCCGTGATATATATCTCATCTTTTTTATTAATTGATTTATTTGCTGGGAATAAAATTTTATTTCACCGTATTTAAATAAAGATTTATTTCAATGAAATAAATTTATATTCCACAAATAAATTTTGAAGCATCTTTTTTTCTCGGTGAATCAAGGTTTTTGATGCCAAATCGAATCGAATTTCATTTCTCTATTTAAATCCAAATTGACAAAATTTTATTTTTACCCGAATCAAACCGAATTATTGAAACACAACTTTTTAATAACATAATTACACACAGAGAAAACGATTTCTTTGAACTTAATCAATTTTATTGTATCCAAACAAATTTATTTGAAATGACCCAAACAAGCCAATGTTTGAATCAATAAATACGACCAATAATAGAGTTACTTTCATCAAACAATAGAGGTTTTTTTTTTAATTAAACAACAAAATTTTTATTCAAACGAATAATGTTTCGTATAAGCATATGTGGTTTCAATAAAACAACTTTTAGCAATTTTCAATCAAATAAATACTAAACCTAACGAATACTAGAACTGAAGAAATCTTTTTCTCTGTGCACTGAAAAAAAAGTTATAAAACTACAATATTCCATACGTCCAGGTAAACATTGGATTGATTCAATAATTATTTAGTTGTGCAAAAAAATATAGTTCGTGTCAACCATTAACATTTTTTTGAATCAAAAATTGACTAAACCAACTCAATATTTAGTTGAACACATCAGACTAAATATTTTATTTTTTTAATCATTTCTTTTCCTTAGTGCATTGTTAAAATACACAGCGAAAAAAATGTTCAACTATGTTTCAAACTTAAAATAAATAATGAAAAAATTACTATGTAAGGAAAATAATATTGAGAGTATGATGTAAAATCATTTTAAATATGATTTTATACAATTGTCAATAAATGTGATTCGAGCATGTTAGATTTAAAATTTTCGAATATTTGAATTCAGATAAAAATTCAAATCCAAATCAAATTGAGTCTTACTTAATTTGATTCGCACTCGAATCGATCGCACATCTCTACAAAATCACAAGAAAATTGCATTACATGATACTTTTGTGACAAAACGCTATTTCCGATTATTATTTCATTGATATAAGATATTAATTCGATAATAAATAATATTTGTCGCTCATTACTGAATTAATATTTTATATCAATGTGATTAACAAGTGTTGTCAATGTTTCTTTGCTTTTGCAATGTTATTCTCCACGAAATTTAATACGAACTGTTTGCAAAATAGCGATCGTGCTGTGAATTGAAGGCTCGCGACCATCGTAATACGGCTCGTTAAGTATGGTACGCAAAGTAATACGAGCCTTAATAACGACCGCGTGGCGCAGTAAGATCCGCGACGAAGGTCTCTTCGACGCGAAACGACAATCGTCGAGATTAACGGCCCAAAACGAACCGGCGACCGTCTCATCAGTTATCAAATTATGAGAAACCAGACTCGGCGAATCTGACACCCGGTAGAAACATTCGAATGTAAATAATGAACCCCATCGATTCTTCGCCGCAACGATTCTTCGATCGCTCCCGAGTTGTTTAATCTTCCGTCATTAAAATGCTTCCGACGTGGGGACATTCGATAAACGCGATATCGAATATCTCACTATTGATTTAACATTGTTGAAAACATAGTGGCAGTCTATCTGTTTGCAATACCTGCACTGAGAAAAAAAATGTATAGAAAAACTAAAATATTCCAACCAATACGTAAACAGTCACCTCTTTTTTGTGCAATTAAATAATTGTTGAATCACAGCTCAAGTAAACATTAAAACTGATTCAACAATTATTTAACTGCATTGAAAAAGGTAGTTCATACATTTCAAAATTCATATTAACACTTTTTAATCAAAAATTAACTGAACCAATTCAATATTTAATTTTCAGTTGAACAACTGGACCAAATATTTTAGTTTGTCGACAAATTCTTTTTCCAGCGTAACGAAAGGTAATTCGATATAATTGTGTTCATTGTTTCGAGCGCGTCGTAAAATTACGCGGGACGTTGTTTTGTAAACTGCTGTGCGAGGGATCGGGGGGGAGCTCGACGCTGCGAAACGTTGCCCTTTTCTGCCCCGTCTTGTTTGCCGCCCTAGAAAGTTTCATGGCAAACGCAATGCCGCGATATAAATTATATTTAACCGAATAGCCGGGCGCAGAGCTCCCGCAACGTTTCAAAGGAATATGGGAACGCCTCGGACGAGACGTCTAAAACATAGTTTTTGCGGTCTTTCCGAGCCGCTCGGCTGCGCCGAACTTAGCCTGCGAGAGGGCCTATAGCACCGTCGTCTTCCAAACAGCGTCTCAAACCAAACAAACGCTTGAGACTTAGTTACCAACTATGCCGTGCAACAGCGTCTCGTGCCCTTGTCTGAATCGTGATTTCATAATTGCTTTGTGCGCCTACAAACGATAATTAACGTGGGAAACTCGCGGTTTCAAAAAGTATTGCAAAAGTATTGAGAATAATTCGTCTAAGATCAAATAATCCTACGATCGTTTGATAAACAGATCGAAAAAGTGTAGCTGCAGGCTTGACATAAGTAAACAAGTGTAAATATTGAATTTTTTTAAATTATTTTAGTATAAATTTTAATCCCAGACTATTAATCATATACTGAGAAAAAAATTGTTGATTTGACTTTTTTCAACTCGATTGAATTTTTTCAGTTCGAGTATTTATGTATTTAAGTTAAATGTATATGTAGTTAAGAATTAAACATATAAATGCTTCAACTAAAATTCAAGTATTTGTGTTCAAGTATTTGATTTAAAAGCATAAAATACTCAACTTCAATTAAAGCATTTGTATATTTAATTTCCTTTGACTTAAATGCATAAAATACTTGAACTGAAAAAATTTAAACGAGTTGAAAACTTTGGTCAAGTTAATAACTTTTTTCTCGGTGTATTGAAATTATTTTAATGCGAATTTTAACCCTACAGAGTTACTTATATTAAATTATTTTATTACGAATTTTAATCCTATTACTCATATTTTTCTAACATTAACCCTCCGCAGATACCAAAATAAATTTCACTGCTTATTGTTCTTTTTTGAGCTGAAAAAATATGAAAAAATTCTGGCGCATACTCAATTCAATATTTAGGAATATAATTTTTACATCTAGAAAAAAATTTTTTCCGAGTCAAAAAATATTTATTTAAAACAAAAAAATTTGTGTATTTTTATAAGGTTAAAGAAAAGCTTTTATGATTTGAAGAAACTTTTTGATAGTTTCTTTTATTAGAATTAATAAAATAGTGGCGCAACGCAATTCTTTTTTTAAATAAAAGAAATATTTTTAAAACCAAATAAAACAACAAAATTATTTCTTACATTTCTGCCAATATTTTCTTTAAACTAAAAAATTATTTGTTTAAATTAAATAATTTATTTATACTTTAACACGATTTCTTGAAATCAAATAAATTACGTTCCTCAAAAGTATCGCGTCAACTTAAAAAAGAAACGATTTCACCGATTTAAACATAACTTTTCTCTGCATGCACAATTATTTAATTGAAAACGTTTTTGTCTTTATACGTGTCCAAATTAAGGCGAAATAATTCAAGATAAAAATCTTGATCTTGAAAGATCCACACGCTTGATAAAGGATTAATTTTATTGTGAAAATTTATTCACATAATTAAAATTTGTTCTTAGATTTTTTCTTCTATTTTGCAGTTTGTAAAGTATTAGAATAACTAAACTATATTATTTTTATGTAAAAAAAATTTTATTAAATATTTATTTTGAATTATCAAAATGTTGTAATATAAATCTGTATTAAATTTGAATTAGCACCTGAGTGAAAAATCACTCATAGTAACATTCTAACAAGGTTAATATTTAATTATGAAACAGATATCAAGATTTATCAATATTTTTCTACACATATTTTTTTCAAAAATAATTAAATGTAATATTCTGAAATATCATAATAGCGTTTGAAATCTTTTTTTTTTAGTGCTTGTTTGATCGGTAAACAAGGGAGGTAGAAATGATCAGATAATCTGCCCAAATATTAGGTATTAAAAAATTAGCGGGGGCTAAAATTTGTCACGTGCCACGATAATCGAAGATTCGCGAAGGATGAGAACCGCTTTCAAGAGGTAACGCACGATTCCGCGGCACGCAACGGCGCATCGCTCCGTGGCTGCTTCTCTGGCAGGTGTATGAAGCGAGAAATAAAAGAAAAACAGCGTTCGCGGAGGCTGACTGCCGAGGAAGTGAGAGGAAGGGATAGAGAGAGAGAGAGAAAGAGAGAGAGAAAGAAGAGAGGCTCGAGAAAGGAGGAAAAAAGGATTCGATTTATGGACTCTCGCATTACATCCGAGCGATTAACCACTAACGATTCGTACGAATCGCGGTGGCATCCTGGCACGTGGTTACCGAACGTAACGCGAACGTACAAGACGAGTGGAGCATCGCGACGGCGGTCATCTCTTTTCCCGGAAGCCTCCCTATCGGCGCTCACCCTCGCATTCATACGAGCACGCATAACATACACACACACACACACACACACACACACACACACACACACACACACACACACACACACACACATGTACACAACATACATACAAACATATACACACACGCACACGTATACTACTCCATCGCTCAACAGTGCTACACATGACAGCAAACGGCGACGGACGTCTCTTTAACGCGACTAGGTTATGTTACTTGCATCCCGGCGCGACGACGCGATGCACGCGGGGGACGAGGAGCCCGTGCCGACGGAGAGAAAATCGTGGCGTCGGAAGAGGGTAACCAGGACGCGGGGAACACGAGACAGAGAGCCGTTGCTCCCGTCGCTAGTTCCCGTCGACGGGGCAGCACTGTCCAGGGCACTGACAAGCGAACCAAAACACAGAGCGAGGAGAGGTAGCCCTGGCGGCTGCCGACAACACCGATCGTCCGACGCGACGATTCCTCGCCGCGATCGCGGCCTCGATCGACCGGCCGAGACGCCAAGACGGGCTTTTAAACACACGCACGCCGCACCGGGTAGAGACACTAGATACACCAGTGAAGGAAACGGAGACGGAGGTGAGAGAGACGTCCGTCGCTTTATCCTCCACCAGGGGCCACGCACGGCGCGAGGTATCCCGTGCGCGACGTGAGACACGGCACTGCCGACGACGCACACTCACCAGACTGCTTGTTGGCGATCTTGTTGAAACAGTTCTGAAAGACCTCGTAGAGATGCATCGGCTCGTCGTCGCTGGCCGCCATGTTTTCGCACGAGACGTGAAAACGAGTGGACGTTCCGTGGTTGAGGCGAGTGGGCACGGTTTCGCGGTGCGGCCGCGCGCGGAGCCACCCTCCTCCCGCTACGATCACCCACACTACTGAACTGCGCCGCTTCACGGACGCGGCTCTTATACCCTCGCCGCTGGCGCCGCGACGCATGCGCGACCGAGCGCCGCGACGCTGCTGGCGCGCCGCCTTCGAAGTGCAGCGATCGACGACCGTCCCGACGACTTCGATTCTACACACTGCAAAGACGAAAATATGCATTGTACACTTTGCAGTAACTTGGCATTCGATTTTGCGAAGAGAAAATTATAAATCACAAGTAATTAAAATTCTAAAAAGGAATTTTAAGGGATTCGAATACAGGGAACATGTATCAAGAATATTTGTCGCAATTATTCTTTCAGTATAATTTACCTTCGATGATGATGTTTGCATTAAAATCTTTTATTCACAAGTCAATAGTAGAAATTGTTATACAGAATAGATTCTGAATATATTAAAAATATTAGGTACACACAACGACCTGCGTAGAAATTTATGATATATGAGATTTAAATCGTTGTATTCGATTAATTGGCTAAATAGATAATAAAAATAATATTATTCACAAATATCATTATCAGTTAATTAAAGTAACTTATGCCCTTGTAAGACGCACAATGGGAGAATAATATTAGGAATAAGAATCAGAGTTTTAGAATCAGATTCTTCAATAAATACATAGATAAGCAATAATATTTATGTCTTATATCTTATTAATATTCAGTGTACGTTACATCCATTGAGCAAATTAATTTTAAAACTTTAATTTCTTATTCCTAATATCTAATATTCCTCCATTGTGCGCAAAGCCTAATTGTATTGCTATTATATATTATTATATTATTTAAAATATAGAAACATGGAAATATTGTATATTTATATATGTAATAAAATATATAAACATACATTTTTATATTTTATGAGATTGTATATATATTGCAAAAAAATCAACCAAAAAATATAAAATTAACAGTAATAAATAAAAATATAATCTTTGATTTTCTGAAATATAAAATATGCAAGGCAACTTATATTAATTTAAATGATTATTTATCAATGCTAATATAGCATTGACAAATAATCTTACGAAATTATATCATGTTACAAACACGAGTACATTGCATAAATTTAAAGCTGCCGAAACTTTCATCCAATTTTAAACGCCATCAAAATCAGAGTTCTGTGGAACAGGATGAGAAATCTCTTCATAGTCTTGTCTGCCATAACCTGTAAATAATTTAAACAAAATAGTATATAGTTGCACATTCTAATTTTATACAATCATTGAGAAGCAAGAACTGCTGCTGCGGCACATTACACTTTCATGCAACATAATTTAGGCGAAAAGCAGTTCTAAGAGAAATGCATTAATTGAAGTAGAAACCTAGATAAAACTAAATCGTCCATCATTAATAATGCATGGAATAGCTGCAGTTTACAGTTAAGCATACGTGCACATACTTAAAATCAGATCTCGTCGAAACAGTGACGCACTACAAAAGCGTAGACGTGTAGCCAGTACTGTGATTTACTGACCCATGGCAGGACTCGGTGCGAATACCGTGGCCAAGTTGCCACCTCTCCCCTGGCCTATTCGCAGCAGATATATACTCGAGATAGGACGAACAATCAAATTTATAATCATAAGAGCTGCGCTAAACTTATCAGATGCATCTACAAATTAATGAAATCAGACAGATATATCTTTTGCACAGAGTCAATAAGCAGAATCAATAAACAATTTGTAATTGTATTTTTTTCCTTCCTCTTTTGCACTATTAATAGAGAAAACATAAATGTATACGTATGTACATATATTTGCTAACCACTCACGGTTGTATTCCGACGGATAGTAGACTGCCAAGGTGATCACATCCAGAAATATAGAGAGTATGTTTATGAAAAATGCCTACAAAATATATGTAATCACAAACAATTTCAAATGAAAAAAATAAGTTCCCCTTTGCCGCTTCCTTAATGACTTACAAATTGCAGTGGTTCATCTGATTCAGTATTATGAACAGCCCAAAATATACAGGCAAAGAATAGCAAGTTATAAAACAATACAGACTTTGGACACCAGCCTCCCTGCATTCCCCTGTAACATATTTTGTATTTGATACGGATTATAAAGACACAAAATTATTATATACACAGATAAAGTCTCTCCACTTTGGCAGAATACGAGCTGTCCTTACCATGTCACGAGTATCAAGTGAATTGTGAATATAATCTGAAAAAAAATATAATGATAAATAATAGCATTCTGTTTTTGTTTGATCGTTATTATATTTAAACATTTGTAACTTTAACTACTGAAAATAACACAAAGAAATTGCAAATTCAGATACACATGCAAGCGTCAATTTGTCTATACATTTGCATAGAAACAGAATGCAATATTACATTATAATTACGTCGATGAACACATTAAAAACGCACACACTGAAACAAGAAAGAGCACAATTAACACTCCGCTTACATACCTTTAAAGGAAAATGAGATAAATTGGCTAGATTAGGCATCTTCGTTGCGCGACAGTAACCTCTATACGAATAATGGTAAAAAAGTCTGATAATATGGGATGCGATTAAAAAATAACTCTCTGGGTGACAAAGAAATATCTAATCTGCCTTTTCCGCCTACAACTTCGATTTGGTAACAACACGAAGTGTATGTATGTATCATGCATACTGCGTCTGACAGCTGGGCAGCAGCGCCTTCGGCAGATGCTGCCATCTAACGCGATTGCTCCGTTACACAAAAATTCATAAAATTTATTTTAATTCGTACAATTGGAAAAACTAAAATTTTCACAACCAAATACTGCTATAAAATTAATTTATGTTATAATTACATTAAAAGTTACATGAACAAACAAATTAATTTAAGTTAAAAAATTAAAAATTTACTTTTAAAATGAGATTATTAAAAACAATTATAATATGGTTCACCAAACAAATTAATTTAAACAATACCAAACGCATTTTGACTGTGTTTTGGCAATTCGACCCTGATGAAAAAAATTCAATGAGATTCTATAATTCTTAACGATAGTATCTTGCCGTTGAGCAGATATTGTATTTAGTAAAAAAGCTGCACAATGGTATTGTAACAATGCCAATCTTATCGTTAAGAATTACAGGCTCCTGCTACAGAGGAGAACAGAATGCGCAAAAGACTTCAACCAATTTCGATACGTCAAGTGGATTGTCGATATTGAAATCACGACGTTGGTGTGTAGTAAATGGATGTATTCGTACCTGGCGATGACTGTGCATTCGTCACATTTTCGCCACATTTTGCCAGATTGGCGCTAAGGAAGGAGCATCGCTCCCGAACGCTTCCACAACTTCGGAATCGCGGTACCTGGTGATCGTACTCGACGCGTTCGACACAGCTCGACACGCTACGACGAACGCTCGACACCTCAGGCTTTGCTCGCGAGTGATATAGATGAGGCGAGACCCATCTTCGAACGACAACGATCGCGAGAAACACGGAGCACTCCGACTATACACCGGCACTCGCTGCGACGCGAAACTGTAACCGATTGCGCTTCAAAATCTATCGAAGTGCGCACGCCTGCGAGATCTCAAGAGATTTCAGAGACCCCGTCGTGCTCACACTGCTCCGTCGACTCGGAGCAAACTTCGCGCGGTTGGTTGACTTAGGGTGCGTTCACATAGGATACGGAATGGGGGAACTACGAAACTGCGGAACGTTCGTGATTGGTAACGGCTTTATTCCGCCGATTCCGCTTCGCTAAGGTATATTTTTTTATGTCCCATTGAGCGGAAATTACGGAATGCGCAATGAGCACTGATCAATCGCAAGAGCCTTAGATCACTTATATGAGATCTGTCGGAATAGTGTTTGTCATATTGGCTTGCGCATTTACAAGTTCCGCTCTATGGGACGTAGGAAACAAACTGATGATCGGAAATCACAAACATATACCCTATAACACAATATTATTTAATATTAAATAATATTCCTAAAATATTAGATTTAATATTAAAAAATATTATATTCTCGGAATATTATTTTAATATTATTTTAAATAAAAAAAAAGAACTTTCTGTACTCACGCGTCGGAAACTCGGAAAACGAGGCAACGGAGAAGATACGAAACACGATTAAATGCGACACGACGAACGTTGACACGAACGCCCGACATTTCACTTCACTTTCGATAATCCACGGTTTCTCTTGAAACACTCGCTGCGTCAAAAACTCGTAGGGGACGACGAGGATGCGAGTTGAAAAGCGCCACGACGCGCCGCGACCTTACGCCGTGCTCCCTAACCGACCGACTGCTGCTACTGCGTAGCGGCGCCGGTAATGGCGCAGCGGCGCGCAGGCGCGGCCACGCGCCAGTCACGCCGCTACGCAGTGCCAGCAGTCGGGCGGTCGGTTAGGCGGGACGGCGGAAGGTCGTGGCGCGTCGCTACGCATTTCAATTCGCATCCTCGTCGTCCCGTACGAGTTTTTGACGCGAATGAATGTTTTGAGAGAACCGAAAGTGAAGTGAAATGTCGGGCGTTCGTGCCAATATCCGTCGTCGTCGTGTCGGATACGATGCATGGTGCGAAGTCGTGTCGCGTTCAATCATGTTTTGCGTCTTCTCCGTTGCCTCGTATTTTGAGTTTCCGACGCTCGTGAGTACAAGGAAGTATCGAAAACGAAGGGTCGCGCGTTCGTGCCAAGTGTGAATCAAGACGAATAGTCGTGAGGAAGATCTTGAATCTCGAACGTTCGAGAGCTGCGGCCGAGACGGAGTTGAACGAAGCGACTAGCGGCGAGCGGTGAGTCAATTTGCACTCGTATCTACTGTTCATTGTTCCTACAATTCGGTATTCGCGCCTCGTCCTCATTGCGTTCGCGCATTTATCATTGGTACGACGAACCAGTCAATCTCACGAAAGCAGTTAGAAACGAACAGGAACGATTTGAAGCTCGTGTACGCGCACTACGCGCTCCCTTCGCCAGATGCGCCTTCAACAGTCGTTCCGCAGTTCCGCAGTTCCGCCAATTCGCATCTCATGTGAGCGCACCCTTAACCTGTACAATGGCCTGCAAGTAGACGCAAACACAGCTGATTAAGTATCGATTATGTATCGAATAATGCGAAATGTACGCGCTAGCCTGACTGGCTCAGCCATGTGGCATGCTCGTGTATTTAATCGTACGCGCGTGTGTGCGTGTGCGAGCCCGAATCGTCAGAGAAAAACACGTTGCAAAACTTACGAACGATCGTCCGTGCGAGTCAGTGACTCTCAGGAGGCTCGAGAGCTCCCGCGCGCACATTATACAACGTATCGATTATTGTCGATCGTCAGTTTTCCTGTGGCGGTAAAAAATACTTATGCACAATGCTGCACAGAAGTCGTCACTTGATGAGATATTTTCGGCCTTTCGTGAGGTTTTATCACGAGGAAGGGTCCGTCATCGGCAGCACGCCGGATACCAGCTCGTCGGTTTATCAGGTTAGGAATGCACACGTGTGCATTCTGTTGTTTTTCCTTTATTTTTTTAAAACTGTACTTATGCCACTTTTCTGAGAAATACAACATGCAATTTAAAAACGAAAACTATATAAATACGTAAAACGTAGATAAAAATCAGCGTTTGGATTGTGAATATTGAGAATAATTAGCTGATGTTGAACATGTGTTTCTTGCTTTAATTTTGTAATATAAATAAATTAAACTCTACATAAGTAATGCAATTATTTTATCTTTAACATTGCAGGAGAATTACATGCAAATGAAAAATCTTATTGATCAACTAAAGAACACTGTGGAGAAGATAGTCCAGGGCGGTGGACAGAAAGCCAAGGACAGACATGTAAGCAAAGGGAAGCTGTTACCTCGGGAACGCATAAACACTCTCTTAGATAAGAATTCGCCTTTCTTAGAGTTCTCGCAATTAGCAGGTTACGATATGTATGGCAAGGATGAAGTGCCAGCAGGTGGACTTATTACTGGCATTGGAAGAATAGAAGGGTATTTCAAATTAATGGCAAAATTAATATATTAGACTCTTTTGACATCAACGTTTCAATCAAATATCTTCTTTTTGTTCCAGTACTGAATGTATGATAATTGTAAACGATGCTACTGTAAAAGGTGGTACTTATTACCCAGTCACAGTCAAAAAGCATTTACGAGCTCAGGAAATTGCAGAGGAAAATAGATTACCTTGCATATATCTAATTGACAGTGGTGGTGCATATTTGCCCAAGCAAGCTGACGTGTTTCCTGACAAAATGCACTTTGGCAGGAGTTTCTATAATCAAGCAAACATGAGTGCCAAAGGAATAGCTCAAATCGCAGTGGTTATGGGAAGTTGCACAGCAGGTTTGTGTCATTATTCTTATCAATATACATTTACTTTATTTTATTTTATATACAAACCTACATTATTGTTTGTAATCTATGTTACAGGTGGTGCATACATTCCTGCTATGGCGGACGAAAATATCATTGTTGCCAATCAAGGTACAATTTTTCTGGCTGGTCCACCACTGGTAAAGGCTTCGACCGGTGAAGAGGTTTCAGCGGAGGACTTGGGAGGAGCTGCGCTTCATTGTCGGTAATTGTCTTAAACGCCATGCTGACTACGTTCGTAAGTACTCATTTATTACAATTTTAGACAATCCGGCGTAACCGATCATTACGCGATAGACGACACGCATGCCTTATATCTTGCGCGTCAAGTTGTGAAAGAGTTAAATCTGCAACCACCTATGGATGTAAACATCAATAAGAATATCGAGCTGCCCGTGCACGCCGTCGATGACATCTACGGCATCGTCGGAACGAATCTGAAACGTCCGTACGATGTGAAGGAGGTCATCGCGAGGATCGTGGACGGGTCGAAATTCCATGAATTTAAAGCGCAATATGGCGAAACCTTGGTCACTGGGTTCGCTAGGATTTACGGCTATCCTGTTGGCATAGTCGCAAACAACGGTGTATTATTTTCTGAAAGTGCTCTGAAGGGAGCTCATTTTGTGCAGCTTTGCGCTCAAAGAAAAATCCCTCTTGTTTTTCTGCAAAATATCACAGGTATAATTACGACGAATTTTGCATAATTCACTGATTAATCAATTGCATTGTGCATAAAGATATATAACTTTGCTTTGTAAAAGCTACATTTGCACATAATGTATTTGATAAATGAAAAAAAGTAATTCTTTATTTTACTTTAAAATTTGCGTTATGTAATATTATACAAATTTTTCAATATAGGGTTTATGGTGGGTAGAGATGCAGAATCGGGAGGAATCGCTAAAAATGGTGCTAAAATGGTAACAGCGGTAGCATGCGCGCAGGTGCCAAAGATTACAGTAATAATTGGGGGGTCTTATGGAGCTGGGAATTACGGTATTTGTCTTTTAGTTGTCTTAATATTTTTAATATTTTCTTTCTGAAGAGGAAGAACATTTTTAAGATAATACGAATATTTGAATAGGGATGTGTGGTCGATCTTATTCCCCACGTTTTCTCTATTCATGGCCAAACGCTAGAATATCTGTAATGGGAGGAGAACAAGCAGCGAGCGTATTAGTGCAAATCACAAAGGATCAACGCGCTAGAGAAGGCAAACAGGTGATGATTTAACTTTTGCTTTTTCAACGTGCAAATGTAAGTATATATTCCGATTTTGTAGTGGACTCAAGAAGAAGAAGAGAATCTCAAGAATCCGATTATAAAACAATTTGAAAAGGAAGGTAGTCCATATTACTCCAGTGCTAGGTAAATTATTGTTGTTGCGTAAAAAAAAATATATTTATTTTGTTTTACGAAAATTACGATATCTTTTAGAATATGGGATGATGGTGTAATTAATCCGGTAGACACGCGAGTCGTGCTCGGCTTGAGCTTGTCAGCGAGTTTGAACGCGCCTATACCTGACACTAAATTCGGAATTTTCCGAATGTAACATTAGTAAAAAACGTATGAAAGTACATCTTGAAAGTATCCTGCATTGTTGTTAAAGTTTACATATTTTTTATATCTTTATTATATTTATATAAATGCAAACAATATACATATATCAAAAAGTTAGAAATATTTTTTAAAATATTTTTCTGTTATATACATTCCAAATATATATTCTAAATATATGCTGTTAATAATTTATAATCTCTTTCATAATTTCTTTTGAATTCATCTCCCTACCTAATCTAACAAAAGTTTGCAAAATTTGTAATGTTTATATTTATATTTTATAATATTAATGATTTATAATGTCAATCTTTTTCGTAATTCCTTCCGAATGCATCTCCCTACCTAACCTCGCAAAAGTTTGCTAAATTTTTGATATTTATATTTATGTTTCATACTATTAATGATTTATATAATATCAATTTCTTTCATAATTCCTCCCGAATGCATCTCCCTACCTTACCTGACAAAAGTTTGCTAAATTTTTAACAATACAAAACATTTTATATATTTATATTTTAAAATAAGCCAAAATTTTTCAAAAGCGTTTTTTATTATTAGAGTTCGTTTTTAATTACTATTAGGGAATAATTGTAATTATGATTTTAAAAAATAGTCACTATGCTGCGTCGGCTGTCGATTTATTTATTTTACATTTATTTAACGTAATAATTAAACTGAGATTACAAATACGTAATTAATAATTACTTAGTAATTAAGTCGCATTTTAATATTACACCTCGTCGCACGACTAGGTCTTCGTTTTTTCTCCACTCGCAAAGGCCAATTTTCTTTTGGCAGTTACTCTATCAAGAGATACGGCAGTTGCTTACGAGATAATTAAAGAAAAAAGTTATAATAAAACTAAAAACTGAAACGTGATTGAAAATTCGGCGGTCGCAGAGCGGAGAAATTATACATGTTACTGTTTATTATGTTAGCGCTAAGATAGTTAATCCATTTTTTTTCAATCCAAGCTTTCTTCGGATTTCACAAATTCGATAGTTTAATTCTTATCGAATTCGTCGCCTAGCAATCTATTCCCATTAAATAAATTTTTAGTATCACGCATAAAGTACTTGTGAACGGCAATTTTGCATTGACAAAGTTTCCTCTTGAAAAAAATTACGTTACTTGGAAACGTCGGCAAGTCAAATTTCCTTCATCAATGCTCTTCTAGACATATTTTGATTATACACAGTCTATGATCACTATATCTATATTATTAGTGATCTGCTGTTATGACGATCGAAATCTCTCGATTATTAGTGAGCAAATTAACTATCAATCCAGGAAACGACTCCTCTTATTTTTCTTCACGTTTGTAACTCAGACTGCGTCTTATTTACAATTAGCAATCGTTTGTCAGGAAACGCAAGTCTCTCTACAAGAGTTTGAAGTAGAAACAAACAAGGGCCAAAAGGAGAGACAAGCTCAGCGTACTACACGAGGAACCATTGAGTACCACCTCGGTGACCTTGTATTTAAACTGTTCCTTTATCTCTTCCGCGAGGAACGCTCTTTCGTGCGTCCTAATTGTCGTAGGGTCGGATTGCTCCCTGACTTCTTCGGCGATCACTGCCCTCTCCTTCGTATGCGTTCTGTTCTTTCCCTTCCTGATGAATCCCGAAAGCACTAATAACATAGTATGAAAGAGATGTACACATCGTAACAGGAGCCATAAACATGATGAATAGACGGTAATTATTCAAATGCTCATTCACTTCGAGTTGAAGATGTATATACCTTGATCGATCATGACGTCATCCGTGGAATCGACCCTGATGAACGTCGACATGGTTACCTCGAACAATTTATTCTTGTCGGCGCTTGACATCTCAATGGCTCGTCTTTTTCTGCCGAAACCGATTTGACCGTTGCTACATTCGATCTGAAACCAGCGCACACATATAAATAATAAATTTGCCGGTGGGACAAGAAGAAGCGACGTCCAATGGAGAAACAAAATTAAAGAATTACGATCGTGTAAATGGAGTTAAAACGTAAATGGAGCTTAATAATCGTGCATTACGACGGAATGAAGCCATACCCCTGGACACTTGTCCAAGCAGACGTTAACGGTGCCTCGGAACTGAACATAGGTGCTTTCAGGGAACTTGAAGGCTCGGAATTTCGCCGTCAGGAAATCGCCGTCCACGGTGTTGAAGTTTTCGAACAAGTAAGGATCGACGGAGCACCTGCGCGCAAATTATGCGGATATTGCATGGCATGTAAAATGTGAAACGATATTTTCTTCAATTACACTTGTAACAGCATCGATATCGGTTACCCGTTAATAATAATCGTTTCCTCCTGCGTCTTGGTATCGGTGACCAACATGTAAGTCACCAGCAGGCCGTAGATCGGCGCTGAAGCGTTGTCCAAAAATATTTCCATCTGCAACGGCGTACCGGGACTGACGTTGAGCTCGCCGGTCACCAAAACTCCACCCTGCCTTACTCCGACGCCGAGGATCGGAACTGGCGCCTGACGTGAAATTTCCTCACGTATATCGATCACTCTGAAGCAGATAAATAAATTCTTTTAAAATCCGATTAAAAAAAACGGAACTTTACGAAGTGCATACAAACGGATACGTTGATTAAAAATGATATTTATAATTAAAAGCTCTTGGAGCTGATTCCAAACTCCGAATAATATTTTAAAAAATTTTTGAACTTTTGTCTTCTTCTGGGCTTGTATGACATATAATAAAAATATATGTGAAATGTGTCACGCCTTGAATTACGTACGCGTCCAATTGGATTATTTAAATTTATCGAATCCGCAACAAACTGTACAAGAAACGGGCAGAATTGAAAAAAAAACCGCAAGGTCACACTCGCCTACTTTCCAAAACGAAGTCAAGGGGGCGAGCACCTGGCCAGTGCGATGATCAATGTTGCGTATCCAAATACGCAATTTCGAACCAGCGGCAGTTTGTACACGCCACACCAAAGCGTAAGAACATCACGGCGACCTGCGCACTACGCCGCCGCAGGAATTATCTCCGTAGGAAGATTCGACCCACTTTACGGTTTTATGCAAAATCGCGGAAGATTATGCGCGCGACTCGAGCATATATTTTATCGAATGAGGAAAAAAAAGGAACGGCGCACCATTCGTGCGTGCTCGTTGCATTTTTCGTCGAACACGCAAATCAATTTCGAGCCGGCTCCAGTTCGTGCAGACTCATCTTTCGCTTCCGCGACGTCATGGACCACGCGGGTAGGCGGGCAGACGTGGTAGATCGTCTTGCGGCGAAATCACGTGCGGTGACAGACGAAGTAATGAAGACGAATGCCTGCCAGAATGGTTAGACCGTGAAATTGCCAGGTGGAGAAGAACCCGAACGCGGAGCAAAGTGGAGCGAGTTAGAACGGGCGGATCGAGCTCTGAAATAAAAGGCGTACGCGCGTACGGACGAATGCAGTTCGATAACAAGCTCGATATCGGGACGGGTCCGATCATCGGGAACCATTAGTCATTATTATGACGGTGACTCGTGTTACCTTACACGATTCCCTCCTCATTGCCCCATCGTTCTTTCCTTTTTCATTATCTCCGACACAGAGCGCGCTTTGTTAAGTCGCTTTCTGACGCGTGACGACCTTTCGTATACGCGATACAACGGCTGTGTAAAAACTACTTAATTACGCGACTTATTTTCCTTTGAAGGAGACACGCAATGTATCAGGCATGCTCGGGGGGCAGGGGAATTCACTTGAGTGTCCGAGTCGTTGTTAACTGGAGGAATCCTTAGCATTTCCCGCTGCCCGCGACTCAAATTGTCTTCGGGGGAGAACAGAACTAATCGAATAATTATCCTTCATGAATTAATAAGTAGATTCATCTCGGAGGAAACATGCACAATTCAGGAACAGTTAATGGGGTGCTCTTGTGTCGTGCAGCTCGAACTCGAGGTAGTCACAGCGATATCACGCTGAGAAAAATGTTTGGTCAGATTAATCAAAATTTAGTTAAATAATGATCAAATGAATTTTATAGTTACAATTATTAAATACGTAATTGTTTTGACCAAACAATTATTTTTATACAACTAATTATCAAATGTTTCGTTAAATATAATTAAGTTTTTGGTACCAGAAACTACAAAGTTTATTTGATCACTATTTAACTTGCAAATTTTGGTTGATCTCGCTAAAATGTTTCTCTCAGTGCATTTGTTAACTTTCATACTTTGTTAATTTAGTATCTTTTAATCTTGTGTTGAGGGTTCCATTTGCCCTGTATCCAAATGGCACTAGAATATTATTTTTATTTAATAATTTTTTAAGATTATAATGATTCACAGCTTTTGTTGGCACAATAAATTTACGTTAGTTGCTAACAAATCTCTACGGCTTTTTCTTTTCTTTTTACGATTTGCTAATTTTTACAAAATTACAAAAATTTTGTTTACTATAAACACTTATAAAATTCGTTTTTCCTTGCTTTAAATAAACATAAATTTCTTTGCTGTGCTAAGAAAACTGTATCATTAGAATCTGAAAAATGATTAAAAATAATTCTGTAGTGACATTTGGACGAGAATAAATTTGATCCTCAACATAAGATTAAGGGGTACCAGACCAAACAGAGTACGAGGGTTAACGCAATAAAGATTTCGCGGCCTGCCGGTAACGGACGATGCAGCGAGGATCTACGGAATTCACGCGAGGTACCGATCCGCCGAAGTGTACGTTCGATTAACGCCAATAAATTAGTACCTTGGCGGCCGACGGTCGCGATAAAAATTCCTCGCTGTGTTTTCTCGAGAGCACGTCCCCGGAGGGCACTTGAAGAATGTCGACTGGCGTAGCGACTTTCGTTCGGGAGAAGGCAAGGGATCTGCCAGCAGGCAGACCTCTCTTTATTCCCCGGCACTTCGTTCAACGTGCTAAAATCGCTCACGCTCACGTATGCCGCGTGTGGCTTTTCCACCATCTGTAAAGGAACCGTTGCGCAATGGACTTGGCTGCTCCGCCGTTCATCGCATCATAAAATCAACTCTCGTAATGTCACCGCGTGTCTCAACTATATACAACAGGATGTTCCGCTATTAAGTTCCTCGACGAGCTTATTAAGCACTTTTAATGTCAGTCTTTCCTTCGGAGAGAGATTTTGAGAGAGAGAGAGAGAGAGAGAGAGAGAGAGAGAGAGAGAGAGAGAGAAACCGTCACCGTCACTTGCGCCCCGGCTCCTTAGCATTCAGCTTCAAATTCCTTGGCATTCGCTCAAATGGTATACAATTATAGAATTCACTTAAATCTGAGGCTGAAGGAAGAATTTGTTATTTGATCACATGTCGCGGAAGCTCATTTCCATAATCAACGTTTATTCCTTCCATCCATGCCTTCCATCTTCCCGTACCGAGCCATAAATCGCAACGTCTCTTTTGCCGTGCTCGATGCAATTTTCCCTGTATCTCAATCGCCAGCCATTCCTCTCGCCCATTTCTGCGTGCTCGCGTACGTCGAACCGCACGTAAACGCAGACCGGCTGGAATAGCTTCGCACGAACTGGATGTGAGTGACCCGTCAAGCGATTTTCGAGGTGAAGAAGGAACAAGTAGGAATGTCGATTAGGCTTCGCGGATTAAAATATGCTACTGGTTTTCCAGCAGCTGCAACGTGCGTTCGACCGTTGTGCAAATAAATCAGACGCGGCAGCGTCTCTCGACTCGTTTGCAAATTACGAACTCCCGACGATGACTCCTGCAGTGGTCTAGCTGCTGGCTGCTCGCTTCTGCGTGCGTATTCAGGTCAGGTGGGACGATTTATTCGCTCGAATGTGGATCGGCCGCTCGATCGTTTTGTAATCATCGAATTTTCCACACGATCTCGCCGTCCTCGATAAACAGTCCCACCACCGTCCGCGTCGCCATATCTGTCTTGTAGGCATGTACGGCTCGGCGACCTGTTTTACTTTTTCACCCCGTCTTGCCCGTATTGCCGATTGAAAAAAAAAAAAATTTTTTTTCGTCATGTTCCAGAAGATAGGCTGATTGCAAATTTAATAAGATACGATATTCCCGCGGTATTAATACCCGTTCTGCGAAACTAACGGCGTAAACGAGATCTATACGCTTACGATGATGCGGGAAACGATAACGCTTGTATTCATCCATTTGGGTGGCGTGTGGAATACGACGTAATTGCACTTCATTATACTCAGTGATCTTAAAATCATTTATTACACATCATCGTTGTGATATGTAAAGGCGATACGAACCGCTCCTGCCAACTTTTCTGTCTCGGGGACGAACGGAAGAAGGCGTGTATCACTTAGCAAATTATATTCCCGCTTTACATTCAGCAAACATAGTTATTTCTTATAGCGAGAAAGAAATCGATCGGGAAAGAAAAGGAATGTGGCGCGCGATGAATTTTCTTCCTTCGAGTTATCTGCTAATAAATCATGATTAGAGTCAATAAGAAGAAGAAGTGCCGCTTTTTGCGCGACGAATAGAATTATGCTCGCTGATCCGGCAGGATGCGATTGTCGCGTTCGCCAAAATGGCAGGCAGGTCAGGGGCTTCCGTACGGAGAGAATTTTTTCTCTCACACTCGCGCGCGATAGGCGCGACTTCCGGGTAATTAAACCCACTCGTTTGCCCATGCCGAGAGGGATCGTCATTTCGTACAAGGGAAGTGTGAGAGCCTTGTCTATCGCGGTACGACGCGATTAACACCGTCGGATGACTGGCGAGAAATGAAAAGCTGCGCGAGGTCCGAGAGGACTCTCCCGGGACTGCTAAGTCAATCTAATAGATTTGATAAATATCACGCTCATTAGCAGGATGCGCCTCTCTCTCTCTCTCTTTCTCTCCTTGCGATTTCTTCTATTTACGTTACCCAGAACTCACAATCTCCGACTTTATTGCGTGTTATTACTTGCGCCGCGCGATGAATTACGCATATTTATCGCAACAACAAAGCGAATGCGATTGCGTTCGCGTCATGACGGATGCCGGATACTTCGTGTCGTAATATCAAACGCCTTAATGTCGAATGATTGATGACTTACTCAGGTTCCTGAAAGCCCGCCGGAAGAACGCTCCGCCTTACCGCCGTGTGATTGGCCGCGACGGCGATTTCTGGCTCCACGACAACTTCGGTGATTACGCATTTCACCGTGAACGTGTGTTTGCTGGAATCCGCAGGCTCCTCCACTATTACCCGGTGGTAGTACATCTTTTGACCCTGCGTCATCAAAATTTATAATCCCGGTACGTTATATCCCGCATTGTGTAAAACGCGAGAAGTGTTTTCGATGTTGAAGCGAAACGCACGTTAATGAACGCGACAATCCGGAATTAAGTCGGTATTTTTTTTTCTAAATAAAATTTACGGTCTTTACCGTGACTTTGTTGACGACTCTCGTAATGCCGCACCGTAACATGTCCTGTTCCAGCAACGATAATTTAAAGGTGGCTACGCCATCGTGAAACTGCGGCTTGCAGGCCTCGTCTGGAAAAGTAGAAATTCGATGTAAATCATAATTTTGATTTACAGGCGCTTGATTGCTCGAGCATCCTAACGTAAAACGTTTAAACATATTCTCACCCGGAAAGTGCTTGAATTGTTGAAGATAAATCTTCGCCTGCGGACTACTCCTCACTATATCCACCTCCATCAGTTGCTTGGTACATCTTACTTTACTTTGCACTGAAATGTAAGCATAAATATTCTGTAAGAGACATGGAAAGGCTTTTACAAAATGTGTAATGGTTCAAAACGTTCTCGAGGAAGTTCACGGTGAACGTATGAGAAAAATTATGTACAACGTTTTGATTTAAAAAATATAAATACGATTGAATTGGTCTTTCTTCAAGGTATAAAAACTTTTCTGCTATTTTCTACACTTTGCGATCTTTATGTACGTACGCGGAATCAGCTCATTTGGTATTAATCGAATCGATCGGGGAGAAATTTTCAAGATGATTTACGATTTTGCTTTATGGAAGGTTGAGCAGAAGTTAGCCGTATCCGCAAACTAAGTTACCGTATAGCACGGTAATTGCCCCATAAAGTCGTAAACGTCTCGACCTTGAAAAGCGAAGAGCGCAGCGATGCGCTCGGGAAATACGCGGTGATGTATATCCCACTGGGTTAGACCCTGTTTATTCGCGGAATACCATGATAGATACTTTCACCGTTACCGGATGACGTCAAGCGTATATATCGAGAGGAACGCTTCCCAATCTTGAGGAAAGTTCAAGTCGAAAGATGTGGAATAGAAAGTTTATATAATTTTTACGATATGATTCAAGTTTATCGCACTTTTCTCTGATGTATACATTATACAAACTTTTTTACCACTTCGGGAAAAAAAAAGTCCTTAACCGCTGGGGTACTGCAAACAACCTGTAATACCGTCGAAGATTGCGTTCTCGCGAGCGTCAAAGCAGGAAGTGACGTGAGAACAATCCCGGGGATATCGTCGCGGGTATAATTCAACATTAATCTCGGAGGATACGCGAGGTGGCGATATTTTCCTCGCACTTAACGCACGCGCGCTTCGCAGCGAGCTCGGCGCGCATCGGGCAATAATTCACGGTGAGGTATCATCGTCACGTGCGCAACTGTTGGGAAACGTGGCGAACGTTCCCTCACGACAGGGCGATCCATGCAGTTTCACGCGATACATCCGACCCTCGGCCGCAGCCCGGAATAAGCAGTCGGCCTCTCGCAACCACCGGTCAAGCCCTCCATCATGTCGCGATTCCCGATAATGAACGACGGAACGAACAATCGCGAGCTGTGACGTTTTAATAACGCTCTGCGAACGTCGCTCTGGTATCATTAATTTTCTACTGGACGTTTCAGGCAGATATTCGACTGGCTCGAAACAAGCCAATTATAAATTAAAAGTTTATCTTTCTTATTTTTATTTTTTTTTCTATTTTATTGAAAATCCTCACACGCATACGCATACAGTTTAAGTTACTTGCTATACATTTTCGCGGAACACAATGCGAGCCAGCGATAATGGAAGGATAAATAATACAACTAGTAGCCGAGATGATTCAATGAGAAATAACCCGCGAGCTGAATTTTTACGTAGTTTAGCAGCTTATTTGATCGCTCGAGACGATACCAGAATTCAGAGGGAAAGAGAAGAGGGTTTCACGCATGTTCCGCGCGGTCTGCAGGAGTCGTCTCGCTCGCGAGGCAAAGATAAACAAGCGCCACGTCGGCTGACAGACGCTGAACGACCGGTAGAATGTTTAATATACATTGTAGGCGAGCGCGCGCATCAGGAAGTGCACGGGGAGACTGGTGCTTTCTTTTATTTCCTCGGCAGACAAATTGATGTTCAGCGGCAGCAGCCGGTCGGGAGTCCGCCGCGCTCGCTGCGCTCGGACCGCAGCACACTCCGGAGGATTAGCAGGTACTATCTGACAGGCGTTGATCAAGTCCTCGAGTCCGCGCGTCGTTGCCGACGACAGAGAGAGAGAGAGAGAGACGAGGAAGGGACCGAAATGACACCGACGATAAGGCTGCGGAAATCACTTGGGTATTTTAACGGGACCATACGTCTCTCGGTCCCAGGTCGCGCGGGCCTTCTCGGAACGTAGGAGAGATTATCTCGAATCTCGAGCGTCTCTCATCTTTATCCACGCGATGCAGTCGCGTCACGCACGAGGACGGCCACCGCGAGGACGGTCGAAGGGTACTTCCTCTTCTCGACTCGTTGAAATTGTTCTGTCCGCTTAATATGCGCCGACTCGTTTTCATCAGCATACTCGCTTGGTGTCGACGGCCAGCAGCGTGACGCGACGACGACGACGACGAGGCGTCGCATTTTTCTCCGTATTCACAGCGGAAAGAGCGACTTTCATTTTTTTTTCTTTTCGACAGAGACCGTCACCAGCCGTCACCTCTGACACAAAACGTGTCGCGAATATTTATCCCTTCCTCTCCTCCCGCTAATGACTCTCCGCCAGTCGTCACCCTTGCCTCCGTCTCCCACAGGCGCTTATCTAGGCGGACTTTATGCAACGTCTGTCAGTCAGGCCGTCCCGCGCGCGCAGTTAACGCGTAAATTACGTGACTGCGCAGCGTGTCGCTTTTAAACATCCCTACGAAGCCACGGCGGTCTTTTCCATTAGCAAGTTTAAGCGTTCTCGCGAAGGTAGCGAAGGCGCGAGTCGCGGCTGATCTTCTGCCGATCTCGGAGAAGGAGGTCCGTGACCTTAGCTTCCCTTCCCCGATCGCCGTTCCCCGCCGAGCTACCACTCTTCTACTTCTTCCTCTTCTTCTTTATCTTCCTTCACCCACTGTTCTTCCCTTCTTCCCGAGCTTGCCGCGGCAACGTGCAGTTTTTCCTCGCGGCGCGGCGTGGTCACCGCATCTTCCAAAGCGGCGCGGCGATCCACTATTACGCTTCCGCGTCAGCATTGTTTTGCCAGAAAGCTATAAATCGGCTACTGAATCGGAAACGATCGATGAGCAAGGGAAAATATCTTCGAACAAGAAAGTTTCAGCGTTACAGAAAAATTTCTAGCGACGTTACCTCTACCTTTTACTTCTCTTGGCACAAGAAATTTTCGAGAGTTTAAAAAAGAGCGTACTTCAATTTACTCTTCATCTCTCCTTTCACAATCCCTAGCTTCAAAGAGATGTGACGGTTTAATTAAACCGAGGCTGAAACTAACCTGCCTTGATGAGGTTAGCCCCGAATCAATCAAAATATGTCAGGGTAGGCTAGAATCTCTTCGCGCATTATTTTCTGTCCGCCCCGATCATCGCGGATCTACTAGTTCGCATTTACCCCGCCCGAGATTATTCGCGACGCCGCGTTCACGTACTATCGGCCGTAATTATCAGCTTCAAATGTGGTGCACTCGCTAATCCCAGCGATCTCTCGAAGCCCGAGGTCCGTGAACCTGACCCTCCTTCGCCTTCCTCCACGTCTCCGCGCACTCGCGCCCCTTCATCCTTCCTTATTATTCGACGCTTCTTATTTCTTCTTCCTGCGCGCTCTTCTACCACCATTAAACTCGAGAAGGCACTACGTACTACCTCCGGTCCTCCCGTCGATCCTGGGAGAGTTCCGTTTCTTCTTCCTTCCCCTCCCTCCCCCCCGTTTCTTCCTCCTTCGCCTTTACAACGTGCTTGCCGTACGTTACTACCGGCCACCCCCCGTCGTCTTTCGCGCACTTCGACGCGCCTCCTTCAGCTCGCGAGATTAAGATTTCCGCAAGATAACCGATAATGACCTCCCGACTGATGAGGAAGATTCGCGACCCTCGACCTTCTCTTCTTCGTGCGCCATCAACGCGCGGGCTCCCGCTTTTCGTACATACGTTCGCTCATAAGTCGATTCGTCGTTCAATTCGCAGGGCCAAAATCAATTTTTCCTCCGAACTCGTGACCCGGTTCACGCGACCCACTGTCTTATGCTCGCTTCCATTATCTTCGACGCGGTTTTTGCCCAACGATCTTACTGCGCCGCCACTTTACTTTCGTTCTTGTATTCCCGTTAACGCGCCTAAATCCTCTCAAGAGTAACGAGTCCATCGCGCAGTAAAACCAACCGCGTTATGTTCAACCTCGGGCCGTTTCCATGGTAAAAATTATAACGACTTGATCATGAAGAAGAGTACCGAGTAGATTTAGGATCCTTTTTCCTCGACTCCGACGAGAATCGTCGTCGTTTTCCATTTGATATTTCCGCAGTTATAAAACCAGCAACTCGTACTGGCGGATGACTGGTTTCACTGCTGATAACAGTGCCAGGTCTCCGCCGCCGCCGCCGCCGTCTCGATGACACTTTATTTTCCTTCGGCGTATTCTCGCGGGATTCTCGCGAGCGGCCACCGCGAAGAAGCCTGAGTAAATTGCGTTAATTTACGATCGCCGGAATTACAATAATTTGCGGCCATTATTGCGTAGTGTTATGATGAGAACCGAGATGAATAATTACGCTTCTGCGCGGTTGCGTTCGGGCTCCCGCGAAGAGATCGAACATGCACCAGGATTGGCGGTCCTGCGTGCAATAATATCTTTCCCGCTTTCCACGGCGAGGAGGCAAAAATCAACGCGCATGCCTACCTATTACGCTTGAATACCTCGATGTTGTCGGAAGCAATTAAGCTTCAAATAACACTAACGCCGGGATTGGCTGGTCCCAGAACACACAAATATTCGCGCAAGAAGACGCAGTCTCTTCATCTTTTTTCTTTTTCTTCGCGCGTTTCGCAATTACCCTCGTTGTACCAGCTGAGTCGCGTAATACTAAAACGACCCGCCAATTTTTTCTCGTACGAAAGCGAACAAACCGAACAACGGTAAACATGGCGGTCGTACATTACAGTAATCAATTAATATTCGCGGGGAGTTATCGCGTGCTGGCCGCGGATAACAGTACCGAATGATCGGAGCGAGGAAAAAAAAAGTGGACAGCGAAACCTGCGCGCTGCAAGTTTTTCGCTCGCGCATTGTACGAGCAAAGCGACACGGTGACACATGAAATTCTCGTACGAATGTGACACATCCTATAAACGTTATCTATTAGCATTATCTATTGTGAATTAAATGCCGGTCGTCATCGCGAACCGGATCGGTGGTATCGCATAAAAAGAAAAGCGACCGTGCTGTACGCAAATAGAAATGTGATAACGACTGGGAAAAATATGATTTCCGTAATGAAGGAAATGTGTATTGCGTACGTTGAGAGAGAGATTACGAATACAAGTACGATTATCTTTCTGTTTCGCCGTGATACCGGATCGGCGAGTGACGTTAGCTTGTCATTTAATTTCCGCGAACGCGCAAATCTCTTTGTGAGTAGAACGAACGCTTTGGATCTTTATTTATTTATTTTTTATTTCTTATTTTTTACTCCCGTTATATATCTGTGGTTTATATAGGTTGCGAAGGAGCATAAAGACTCCGCGAATCGTTGAATGATACGCCTTCTCGTCGTGCAATTACGCTTCGTATTAAACGGTATAATTTTCAACCGCTATTACTCCGCTTGTATTTATTCTCTTCTCTACGGCCTTGCTTAAGTTAAGCACAAAAATCACGTAATCGCATACCGGATCTCATTTCCTATTTTTATATATTCCATCTCATTAACTTTAATCGCGATTCGTCAAACATTACGAGTGTTTTCTTTTCCTTCGTCTGAAAAGATTCTTTACTGATATACTGATAAAATTAAATCGATAAAATTCGTGGGTATCACCTGCAAATCGTACGTTAATCGCTGTTTGATAAAATTCAATCGCCGATTGTAACGCCTTTAACGACCGAAACTTCTTCGTCGACTAGGAAATCAGATAAACTCGAATGAATCACTTGCGTTATCGTTCGCGGACTTTAGGGCGCGTAAGCGGGGGAAAGGGGGCTGCATAACAGGATCGAAAGTTCTTAATCAATGCAATGTAAGTTACGTCGGATGATAAAAGAGGAGCGCAGGCGAGCCATGGCGAATACACGCGGTAACGGTGATTCCATTCCGGTTGCTTTGGCTGCTGCGGCAGTGCGCGCACGCCGATTACAAGGGCCGCCAGCACGGTAAATCACTGATCATCAGTGATCATTAGTGGCCCACAATTCTGTCGATCGAAACTCGAGGAAACGACGGAATCGCCGGCAAGGGGGACCGGTTACGACCGGGTACAGATCGCCGGGGATTAGAGCACGTGGAGGATGAGGCACGTACGTCGATGGATATCTAGTTAGTGCCTTCCTCCGTACTTTCTCTGCCGACTTCCTGGACCCGACTGGGCTATTATGCCCATCGGGAGAATGATGTTTCGGTTACGATCGGATTGGCACGGTCTGATGATTCGATACCAACAGTTTGCAAGGCAAAACTCTCTGCGAATGATAATTACGAGATAAATCATTCGAGAAATGTGATAATGTAATAAGTTCCGTGGGTGATTGATTTAAACATTAATTTAATAACTACCATAAAAGATTCTAACGCAGCAAAATTTATTTTAGCATTAGACATTTATTGAACAGTTTAATTTAATCGCAATCTCAATTTTCTTGACTGCATGATTTTTTTTCCAGCAAAAAGTATACGTGCATCATATTATTTCCCCGTGAGCAGAATATTCCTAGAATATTATGCGAATATTATTAAAAATTAAAATAATATTACCATCAATATTCCGAGAATATTATTATATATTTTTTTAATATTATGAAAATATTGTGTTAATGTTAAATGTGCGTTTTTACGTAATATTCGTAGTATATTATGAAAATATTTTATGAATTGTGATCAAAAAATAATGTGAATTATCATGTACAAAATATTCACCTATTTAAAAGTTACAATATTCCCGATAATTAAAAATATTGAAGTAAATAATATTATTTACTTCTTCATATAATATTCATACAATATTATCAGAAATGCACATATAATCATTTTTATTAATATTTTAGAAATATTATTTAATATTAAACATTGCTAATTTATAGGGTTATATATTTATTCGACTACTTGCTCCTCTCTTCTACATCAAAATCTTAGCCTACCGCGAAATCAAATCCTTTTCGCAATCCCTTCCAAAGAAAGACAGCGACTCCGCTGATCTGTAGAATTTGCAAGTGGTATCGCGTGTTTTACAATTTTTATTTTTAAAATGGACACGCCACACGCGAAAGGCATGGAAAATCGCGTGACATGAGCGAGGTGCGTCCAGTGACAGTAATGCAATCCGATATCACGGCAAGCCAAAGAGGCATGCATCGCGAGCATCGACCGAATGACTACAAATCGCGCAGGAGAGAATTTCCTTTAAAAGAGACGGTCGCCTTTGGAATTCGGTGTCTATCTCGCGGCGTCGTTAATATCGGCGCTACCGTACGTCGCCGTCGCGGGTAATCGCTAGCGCGGGAACGATCGATCGTCCATCACGTCCAGCAGCGACTCTTCTGAAGAACCTGAACGGTTAAGAGAAGACAGACGAGTCACACGCAGGTAGAATGATTCAGAGAAACCTCCAAGAAGCGAAGCTTCAAACCTTTTTCCAAGCTCGCTTGGAAACATCATTTTCCCGATGATTGATTTTACTAATTATACCAATCTTCCTGTTTTTATGTTTTTTTAATACTTATAAGAAATCAACTGTGGAAAAATCTTACGTTCTATTCACGATTCGTAAGGAAGAGTTGCCGAATGCGTATAACTTAAATTATTTCTTTATTAACTAATAATTTCCATTTGGATTACTGATTTGTATGTAAATGAACTTTGAAAATTGCAGTTCGATGTTCCAAGTATCTAATTACCTACAATAATTTAATCTTTCACTAATAACAAATTAATTTGTTATAAGCCTTTTTGCAACATGCTGCGAAAAGTACGATTTAGTCAACTAGTCGTCTAAATCGTTCTTGTTGATGGTTTCAATATCGAATGTGAATTAAAGTAATTAAAATTTCAAGACATTAACCAATACTAATTTTATTAATAATTTATCGAAAAAAAGGATCAATAATATTTAAGTAATTAATAAATAACAATAATGAACAGATAAGGACGTCGAGATAAAATTAGCTTGAATTTATTTTTTATCAAATCAATTATTAGCTTTACTGTTATCACTTATTATAATAAAATGTGTGGTGGTGTGACTTGAGAAAACTTGATATATTTTATAAAAATATCGATTCTTTTTCTTTATAATAATTGCAAATATGTGTACAATGAATGTAAAATATTCTATAAACTGTCTTTTCTGAAAATGTAAAAATTCAATATAAAGTTGCGTAATTACATTATTTATGATGACATATAAATTTATCAGAAATTAACATTGTACTTGATTGTGCAAAGTGTTGTTAGCATACATAAAACAGGATGTAAATTCTTGCTTATATTACTCATTTCTCATTTGCTTCATATTTTTGTCACTAAATGTTACTCATGTCAATTAAAAATATAAAATATTGAAGATGCACCACTCAGGAGACCGGTACTCATTCAGTAACTCTTCCCTGCTGCTAGATAATGCAATATTTTTGATAGAAATTAGATGCGCTTTAGATAAGCGCGCATATTAAAGCTAAATTAAGGTAACAGTCGGAACATGTTTTATATTCTGCTTCCTGTTGAAGCTTTCCTACCTCCCGGAGCGTGTCGGTGCGGGATGCTGCGAAAAAGTGATGAATTATTTATAACGTCACGCGGTATACAAATTATGCGCGCTACTAAGGATTACCGTTATACATGCGTTTTCGGTAATCCCGACGACGATTAAGCCGACGACGTCCCGCGGCGCATAGCCGCGCGATTATTTAAACAATCTTTATGGCTCGGCACGGCGTTGTATAAAGCGCTCGCACGTGTCGTTATTTATAGTCCATTGTGCACTTTTTAGATCCGGATTCCGCAGATGCTATCCGCTAATCGCAACGAATTATGTAAACTTTCCTCCCGTGAAATTTCCTTCATTTCATTCATGGATATTCCGTGGTGCAGAAATCATCAATTATTTATCAGGGTAAGATTATTTTTAAATTACATATTATAAAACGTACTGCAAAAAGAAATGATTCACGTAAACATAAACCATAAAAATATGATACAAGTATTTGAGTATATATTTGCAAATATTTCAGATTTTTCGATTTCGCATATCATGCTTGTTAGTATTTTATTTTATTTTATTTTTTTATATATTTTATTTTATTATATATTTTATATATTTTTTTTAAATATTGATTAAATTCTATTCAAGCAATGTAATTCTATATAATCGGCAACTGTGACCACAATCAATTCTCTTTATAATCTTAGAATGACTGTCGGTATTACGCTGACAAATATCACCCGATATTCATTCATTTAAAATCGATTTACTCTTCGAGAGTAAACCGATTGGTCGAGATAGAATCTCGAATGGGGTTGAATTCTTTGTTATCCTGGCTGCTTCCGCGCGCGCGCGCGGGGCTGT
Source organism: Solenopsis invicta (assembly GCF_016802725.1). NCBI lineage: Eukaryota > Metazoa > Arthropoda > Insecta > Hymenoptera > Formicidae > Solenopsis > Solenopsis invicta. The sequence continues at coordinate 6,975,708 of NC_052669.1, read as the reverse complement.
CATCTCCAAGGTATCGAATCGAGTCCTCGAGTTTATCTGACTTCCGGCAGACCGCTTTGTTATCCGGACTGTGCTAGACGCAGCCCGAGCACGGAATACATTTTCCAGAGGATACTCGCAGCGCTATCTGATCACAGGATTTAATTGTTTCCTCGAGTCCCTCTTTCCCGCGGAGCTGCTTGGCAAGTGAGTGCGCGGTAACGTGTGGATGCTACGTGGATGCATTATATAAAATATAATACAAATCTCACCTGATAAAAAAATCCGCGCGCACTCCTCGTTACTCTTCCTCTTTAACGACAACGTATGTATATAGACATCTCGTTTAATGATATTCCTTGCGATATATTGTTCACGCTTCGCAACTACTGAACTACTGAAATGTTTCTGAATCCGAAGTGAGAAGTGCCGTTAAAAAAGAATAATTCGTTGCACAAATTAAAATTAAAGAAAAAAAAAGAAACGACTTTATCACAACATTTTACAGCCATTTTTATTACGCTTGTCTAATTGATTGCTACGATCGTTACTTGAACTTAGAACGTGGATGAAACGTATACGAAGGCCGCGCCGTCTGATGGAATAATGATAAGACGTAGGGATAATTATGGAGTATGAGTTATGAGAAGAGATATAAAAAAATGTTGCAATTACGACGAATACGTCACACGAGGGGAAGAAAAGGGGGAAGAATCGCGGTACGCGGTAGCATGGCCGTAGTGCGTAAATACGTTGCTGCTGTATCAGAGCAGGTGCAAATGACGAACGATAGGAGTAATTACAGGTAATAAACTGAAATGACAGACTGTGACGATCCACCGTCCGTGCGGGACACACATTCTTGCTTTTATCTGCCGCTCAATAATCAATATGCAATGCCGATGATCTCTCCCCCCCCCTCCTCCTCGTGAAAAACAGATTCCGTGTGTACGGCATTGTCTTCTCGACGCTGTTATTAAATTGTTAAATCGGGTGCCCGCTTCGGTTGTGTCATTTTGCAATTTTCTCCCCAATTATAGTAACAACGATCGTTTTTCACGAACGATCGATAATCGCTGCGCGTTTCGTGCGGCCTTGAGCGCAAGCGTTCGCTTCTCTCCTCGCGCATTTGCAAGTTTCAACTTTTACTTCTACTTTGTTAAGATTATTTCGCACTTTACGAGAGAGCTACCTTCCTTATAAAGCACCGCGCGATTATTCGTCCGCATTAGCATGTATTTTCGATTAACGTTATCAAACGATTGAATTGAAAATAGTCGCAAATACGTTTGCGGCTGAGCGCACTTGCGCTAAGCAATCGTGCTTCTGCAAAATCACAGAACACGTTGTCTCTGAAATTTGTTCCGTAAACCGTCACAACCGCTTAGTGAGTTTTCATTCGTTGCTTTCACGTACGCACGAGCATCGATTATAATGTAATTGGATTAACATAATCCATGCAGATAACCGGAAATCCCCTCCTTCCATGTTAACAAATCCTTGATAATTAATCGGAGATTATAACCGAGACTTTTTCGTGCGAATGTACTTTCAATTTGTCAGTGAGATGTGATTATTAATAAAGTGCGAGTGAACAGATTTGGCGGATCATCGGCCTGGTGGCATCCGGCAAATAAAAAAAAAAAAAAAACGATCACGTGTGATTAATGATTAACTGATTCTACACGTGTCTAATGACGAAGTTCGCGTGTAACCTGTGGCTCAATGCTCACCGGATCATTATCAATCATGAAAATGAACGCTCCTGACAGTGAGAAAGAGAGCACAGGGCGTAAGGAAAACAGCGATTTATACGAATTAGTTCTTTTGCCGAGGTGAAGCGAACCGGTACCGAGAGGAAAGTAGCAGGATAACACTTCGTGATAAATGACGCAAGTTCGGTGAGCAAACAATTTCGTTCCGCGCATCATTCGTTACATCGCGATTGATGCTCCGCGGACGCGGAACACCGTAAAATCGAAGTTTTTCGGTCCTACCGGCACGTATCCAGTTGCTACCAGGAAATGTTTTGCAATACTTTGCTTTACGTTTCCTGTTGGCAACTGGATACATTGAGGTCACGTTGTTAATGCTAATGAATAAAAAAAGAAACATTGTTTCATTAATTCCTCTGGAGATTCGACCGATCGAGCCATTCCATTCGGGTGTGCTGTTTCTCTGATAACTCCGGCGTTAGAGCGAAAAATTGTATTTATAAATTATTTATAGATTGTAACGAAAATATACGACGAATTGCGCTCGTGCGCCGTTTCTTATAAGATCATCGTGAAATCTCAAGAATTTTTAAGACAGTTGGCTCAACATTAATTTAATTAGTGTATAACGGAATCAATCAGTCTCTGAAAAATGTTGTGCACGTAATCTCTTGCTTTAACAACCGTGCACGTTATTTAAATTATTTAAATGGAAGGAAGCAGTAAAAGATCATGTTACTGCCGAAGATCGCAAAAGCGTGACCGTTCACATGAAACAGAGAATTTGTCCCCTTGCGCGCCCTTGTCCGATCGTATCTCTTCACATGCACGGACACTCGGGATACGCACGATGCGTGCACACGCGCGAATCCGTAACGCTACGCATGTACCGGGTGACACGCGTGCACGCAAGTGGTTCGACCGGTATCCGCCATATTTGGCTGGGCCCCACGCATACACAACACACACTCGCACACGCGCGCGCGCGTAAAGTACAAACATAGGAACTCCTGGGAGAAGAGGTCATGCTCACGAAAGATATCGACGCAGAGATACGATATTCCCCGAGGCAATAACTCGGCAGTATCTCCAAAAAAAGTATAACATCAGTAGTTTTATAAGCATATCCAACTGATCTATCAGATGGTGTAAGAAGAATCATCATTGTAATGTGTATTAAACACTGTAATTTAATGCTTGAAAATTCTATAAGATTTGTATATTTAAGATTTGTTAAAAGCATTTGATTAAAAAGCCATAATTAAAATTGAAAATATATTAGACACTTTTTTACGTTCCATTTAATAGATAAAAGTCTATGATGTAGCTAACGGCGAACGCGCCAAAGTATCAATTAGAAAGGAAATTTAACGTTCCTACATTGCGCAGGACCAGGGAAAAAAAATAATTGGCGAAAAGATGGCGAGTTTATGGGGCTTGTAATATGTTGAAATCATTAAACGTATGACGGACGGTTCGTCTCTCTCGATGGGTTGGGTCGCCATTCATAAAACTATCGTAAAAATGACGTGTCAGGGTTCATTATCCATCCACGTTCTTTTCCTCGTGCCACATCGAGATAACTGTTCAAGACGTCGTTTAATTTGTGAGTTACGAGAAATTGAACGTTTACTGTCGTTGCCACCTCAAGCGCATTCGATATGCCACATTGACCTTCGATCACTTCCTCTCTGGCATCTGAACGTGCCCGCGGCAGAATGCATGCGATTATCTTTCGCGCATAGATATAATTACACGGGAAATGTTTGTTTCGTTCGCGAACAGCTCGTGAAACAAGGGTCATCGAGCGAGAGAACGTTGAGAGGTGTGACGAGTGGTGCCGAGAAGGAAATACGTTAAATGCCGAAGAAACCGAGCACGGGAGGTTCTGTCTAGGCGACGGAGGAAAAAGATCCCTGCCGATAGCACGTCTGGATAGACTGACGGAAAAAAGTGTTGCCGTTACGTCAAACACGCACGACAGTGCAACATCGATTATCTGGTACATCAATGCGGCGATCGATCTCGAGATAGTCATCTCGAGACTTCGATTTCTTTGCTTGATTAATGACATTTTAATAGATCAAGTCACGCTCGTGCATCCCTTTCGCTAGAGCAGTCGCCCCACGCTCATCTCTTCAGGCATTTATTTTACTAATTTTCTGTTACTTATCTCCGCATTGTACCGATCTGAGAGTCTCTAAATCGTCATTGTTAAGTTTTTTTAAAGAGAATTATTTATCGTCTATCAATAAGATATTAGAGTGACGTTATTTAAAAAATATAATTTCTCTCGCTTTATCATCATTGCAAAATTTCTGTTTACATTAATTAAACCTTTTTTTTAAATTTTGTATATACCATTTGAATTTAAAAGAAAGATCTGAATAATATTTGATCTCTTTTGATGTCTCCCTTCTTTCCGGCGGACTTCGTCGGTAAACGCGAGCCGATCTAAAGATCCATGAGTCGGGAAAAGTCAGATCGCTTTACTGGAAACCGGAGCTCAGCCTTTTTGGCCTTTTGTCGATGATCTCCCCAGCGCTCTGTCCAACGCGTCCGTGCAGATTGGCAACCGGTTTTCCTATGGCCTCTCCCAACCGATTCCTCACTCCCACTCTCACTCCCACTTCTGTTTCCCATTCCAGAGCCCTGTGCACTCCTCGCACCCCGCATCCTCATCCCTCACAGTGCTGTAACATTGCGGCATCATCCTACATCTCTCCTCAAACTAATGTTTCCGAGGATGTGAATAATTAGCGACGTATCTTGCCATGAGAATATCGTATCGAATAACACGTGTAATCTTCTGATTTTAACATTCTTCTTCAATGTTTTCTTAATATTTTCGAAAAAGTGTTAAAAGAAGAGTTATTACTGAAGATTTCTGACCAAAAATTGACTAAATAATAAAAATAATTTTACTACAGAGTATTTTTTTCTTTAAACAGCTGTGTTTAAATTTTATTCATAATTATTGCAAGCGATCGCGTTACAACTTTTTTCACAGGGTCGCTCTTTTATGCATCATCGTTATAAATTCTACTTTACGAGCGACATAAAAATATGTGGCTTCCCGACGAGAAACTAAAGTTTCTTTATTAGAGTAAAAAATTGTCTTTGGAAAAGTAATTCGGATGGAAAAACAATTTCTCGATTTAATCGAGAGATCTTTTTCATTGTAACGAGGGAACTTAATTTTCTCATCATCAGGAAGCCACGCATTTTTATAGCGCTCGTAAAGTAGAATTTATAACGATGACGTAAAAGTGCGAGCATTCCTATTTCTTTGAGTCGATCTTTCATCTCAACGTTCGAACGGGTCTCGATATTTCAACGGTGGGCTTACAACTTCCTGGGTACGCAACTGGCCTCCTCGGCACTCGCATTATTCCTCATTCCTGGCCACGTGTTTGAGCGCGATTATGGAGAGCACGAACGAGTCAGTGGAACTGTTTTGCCCTATCCCTTTTCCGCTCGGCGAGCGTTTTCGCTTTCTCGTAAAACTCCGTGCGGTTTCCAAGCTGGATAATGAATAAATCGACCTTCATGAGCCGCGCGCATGAGAAAAATTCCTCTAAAGAACGATCGTACAAAAAAAAACAAATAAATTAAAAAAATAAGAACGTTAGGAAGCGAATAATTTAAAACCGCGAGAAATCTCATTATCCTTGAACACGCGCGAGTGCGGCCTGACATTTCATTTTAACAGAGCGCGCATCAATTTTCTGCATGACTCCATTCTCTTCGTCAATTGTCGATTTTTTCTATCTATCGTCGATCCATCGATGTTACGCGCCGCGGCCACACGCGAAAAACAATAAGAAGGCTCCGTCCGCGGACGGAACGGAATATACCTGCAATGCACATTTGCGGTCTAGCAATTAAGTATGATGTTAATAGGCGTAATGGCGGTAAAATAAGAGAACGGATCGCAAGGCGCGCAACAACGGTGAGCTACTTAGATCGAATTTCACCTTCTCTTTCCTCATGATTCTCCCACTCGCACGTCCCTTCGCTACAAGCATGGACTGACACGTTTCAGCACCCTGCTCTGAAAAGCGATCTTCTTCACATAAAGAATTTTATAAAAAAAAAAAATAATAATAATAATTCCATCATTTTGAGTCAAATTCTATCTTATAAAAAACTAATCGTGCTTTTACACATAAAGTTGTCTCGGAAATACGCGAGAAATATTATTCAAATACCTTCCCTGCGATTTTTTTTAGTAAAGCGTAAGTGATACAGACGAATATCTTGATAACGGTAATGTCATTAAAATAGAAATACAATAATTGGCGTTATTTCATTTTCATAAATCATTTTTGGTCGTAAATTGTTTTCGCGTCAGTTCGGCCTTTTCTATGCAGATGTATACTCCGAAAGGAGGATTCACCAACGCATATTTGACGGACATTTAATCTTCGATCGTTGGCTCCATGTCTTTCCCGTTACGGACACATTAGTGCGGGAGACGGCTCACATTGTGTTCACAGGTTCTCCCTTTAATTCCAGGACGTTAAGATCTTTCTGCGGATTCTCCAGCAGAGAACGAAGGGCAGGTGGGAACTCATGCGCAATCACAAACGTAGAAAATTGCATTACCGTTCACCTTCCCTTTCTTTCCGCGATTATCGCAGAATCCTAATTTCTTCTCTCCCGCGTTTGCCTTCCCTGCGATTGTGAGTCGGCTCAATTATGCCCATTATATGAACCCCTGAATCAATTTTGCCCACTGGCAATGAGAATTCGACGTAACCACCCCGATGGAGTAATGATACCGGGAAGGAAGTCGATTGCGATCTATCTACTGACGAAGAAAACTCGAAGCTGCAGCGAGCAAACAACAGGAAACAATAATTTTTCTCCTTAACGTCGTGAAAGTTCTCCATTATAAAGATTTGAATAAAATGATTTAATTACTGATAATTGATGTACGGGGAAAGAACGGTTTTGCTGAAGATGTTTGAAATATCTAAAAATTCAGCCAAATGCAAGAGGGAGAAAATGATTTTGTTGGTCTATCAAAATAAATTGAAATAAAACGCTTAAGTATGATAATTATAATCAACGTTCTGAAAAATTTTGACATTGATTTCTAGCGATCCGTTTGAGCGCCCTGTATAATTTTTGATGGTTCAACAAAGTTATTTTCAGATCTGTGTTTAGCAGGATTGAGTAGTAACTAGTTAAAGAGCTAAAAGTTAACAACTTCTAACTTAAATTAGTTAATTTTTAATGACTTAATTTTTAACTTTAACTTTAATTATATTTTTGAAACACATTAACTTTAATTCATTAACTTTTTTCCCAAGTGAAAAATTTATCTATGTACAAGAAAAAATTGTAAGAGAAAAATACATTCCCGTGTAAGAAACAAGGTTTTTTTGTTATATTATACAAACTTAATTTACAAATAAAATATTAAGTTTGCTTGTTGATCCGTATTATAATCGTTTTGAGTAATTTAACTTTAAAAAATTACGATTTTGTAATTTAATATGAATAATGTTTTTCAAAATTAATTTCTAATTTACCTCAACCTAATTTACTCTTAACTTTTAACTAATTAGTTTTTTGTTCGTGTAACTTAACGTAACTAAATTAATTTTATAAACCATCAACTTTAATTTAATTTAGTTAAAAGGAAATGTATCCTAATATTTAGTTAAACTTTTAGATATTTCAGCGAAATCATTTTTTCCTTGCAGTTGACAGTTTTACATTTTATTCGATAAAAAGACTGACTTTGAAACATCGCGAAAAAGAAGCGTGACGTAATTGTTGCAAGGTTTCTTACGTGCTATTTTTATACCAGACACTCTTTTAACGACCGTTCTAATTTACGTAATAATTTCGCACAATTTTCCAATACAAATATAGCCGCGGTAAAACGTACACGAGATCACGATGGAGTCATGGCGTGATTCATCAACGTCTGATTACTCACACACGACGATGCGCGTCGCGTGTGCACGAATTTCCGCGCGCGAGAGAGCCAGCGCGCGGAGTAATTATTTTCCACGCACGTGTTTCCCTCTTACACAATCCCGCGCGCAATCGCACTAATTTCACATTTGCGAAACCATACAATTCATTCGACGTATCTGGCTGCTATTAGGGTTAATTAATCGCACGTCAACACGAAGGGAAGCTCGGAACAATTGGAGCAACCCTGATTTCCAAGGCGCGATTGAACTCGCAAATTGGTTGCTTCCACCGACATGTAACGACGCGCGATAAAGAAAGAAAATAGAAAATGAAATCTGATTAACTCGAATTTCAGTGATCCTCCGATACACCATCGCTCCGTTTCCTTCTCGTTTGTCCAAGACGTGCGCGGCCCTTAACGGATAATTAGCCTTTTATCCTCCGCCTCGTCCTAATTGCTAGTGTCGCGCGATTACAAGGTTCGTTCCCTGATTGCAGTTATTCTTTAATTGCACTTTGCGATGAGGATGATGCCATGCGAGCGCGCGCATTGTTTGCACTGCTCGCAATTTCACTTCCGAGAGAAACGCCGCGGAGAGAAGAATACACTCCGTATGCCTCGTAAATATTGCGTGACATGGCGCGAGGAGAATTCGCGACCGCTAAACGTGATCCGAAAACGTAGCTGGAGTGAGCTCATCGGGTGGGTGTGCCTTAACGATTTTCGAAGCTCGACGAGGCAGACGTGAGACGTCGGTGCCGAGGGAAGGAGCTTCTTGCGAATCGCAAAACGATGATCGTATCCATCGCGTCGTGCGTGCCTGCGTGCGTACGTGCGTGCGTGCGTGCTTGTTGTCGGTTTGTTCTATCGTTGTCGGACACTGCCATTTTCATAAATAGCCGGACCGTGAAGCGAGTAGAAGAGAGGAAAAGAAAGAAAGGAAAAAAACGTCTACCAACGTCAACAGTAACGAGCCTAAAGTCAGTCATAACGAGCGCGTCGCATGAGGGAACGTAGCAACCTTGGCTGGCGCTTTGGATAGTAGCTATGCGATACCTGGTAGGCACCGCGATCTAGGACATCCTACTTAAGATAGGCGCGTGCGGCAGGTGCTTCGAAACTTTACGATGCATTCTGCGACGCGTCACGCTGCTTATTTATGCCGCGTCGCGACCGCCGATCGTCGGCGTAATCGACTTGGGGACAAAGGAACGTCACTTTCGTTCGCGACATGTCATGTTTCCACCTCGTCACTGATTGCCGCGGAGCGCTATAAGCGTGGACTCTGCGGTGTACGCTTATAATGTAGTCTATGTCCTGCGTATATATACACTTGGGATTTCTTCTCTCAACTCACGCATTTCCCTATACTTTCTCCCGCTTAACGTGTTAAATAAAATCGCGACGGTCGTCGCGGAGAACGTTTCTATCGTGATTGATAAACGTGTCGCTCACCGTTGGCACCTGCGAATCCGACGATGCATATCCAGCACAGGGCCAGTCTCCAGAAACGGTCGGCCATGTCCATTCTCCGGGTATAATTGCGAAACGTCCGCGGATCGTGTACTCGCGATCTGCGTCAGGGGAAACGGGTGAACAAAGGGGTGAAGAGAGGAGGAGGGACGGACGGACGGACGCGGAAGAGGAAAGGAATGGGAGAGAAGAGGATCGAATATTTTCGTATTATCCGCAAGGGTCTCTCATTTAGCCGGACGACGCGGCTCGGCCCGATTGTAAAGGAGGTTTCGCGATTCCTCTCTCTCTCTCTCTCTCTTTCTCACCGCGAATGCGGAATTTCACACCGCGATTATTCTCGACGATAATGGAAAGCCCGAGGACTCGCTAGAATCGGCCTTGGCGAAGACGCGCGCGAGCGATGTTCCCCGTGCGAACACGCGAGAGACACTGACGGAACAAGAGAGTGGCGGGAGAGTTTGAACCGCCAGCAAACCCAGACTGCAGCATCGACGCAGTGGCGTAGAAGTGGATCAGACGTCGCGATGAGAGACGATTTTACGCAGTTTTAAGCCAATGACAAAAATGATCGACGCAAATTACGATTCTTTCACTCGACTCCAGGCTGGTGAACCAGGCCGAGAACCTTGAACAAACGTCACAGTGAATATCATTGTAACGCGTGAAGATTATTGTACTGATAATGTTTCCTTGAATCAAAATTTTTCTCACATTACAGCTATTTTTTTTTTTTTCGTTTAATTCTATCACATGGGAAAAAATTGAAAATGGAAGCTACCACGTCTCTTTCTCTCTCTCTCTCGGTCATCTCCTCGCGAGTCGGAGCACCATTTATCCGGAGTTAAATCGATCGTTTTTATAGTAATTGCCTTATAGCCTGGCATCGGTGCCGGTAACGGGCATGAACCCGTACGCCACTGTCATCGAGAAACAAAAGACACACACGGATGAGAAAGTGGCAGCCGCCGCGAACCGATCGCAAAGGTACGATCTCACGTATGCGTCCGCGCTCGCGTGTACGTATGTATGCGACGCGCTTATCTGGTAACCGGAATGAGCTTGCGGGCCAACCGGAATAACTGCGGGAACGTACATACAACGATAGCAACGAGTCCCTCGCGCTAATTGATTTATAGGCTGAGGAAGATTCATCGAGGTATTCCAGATAGAGGCGTGTCCCGCCATCCTGTAATCGATCGCGAGATCCCCGCGCCAGGATTTCGGCCCTGCAGACGCGGGGTCTCGATATCGGGGGTCGACGAATCGTGACTCGATATCGCGCAGAGGAGCCTTTTACAGAACGGGTTATCTTTTATTTCTTCTTTCTTTTTTCGTCCCTTTGTCTTCGTGGCACGGGCGGGCAACGTTTTAAACGTAGGCGTGTGGGGCCAACGGCACCTCTCGCTCTGGGCCTTACATGGATGCATCGTGAGTCACTGCCCAAAGCGGCGTATGTAAATGTGTTCTGCCTACTTTATTCATACGCTCAGGCGCTGTGTGGCGACCAGCGCCGCGGGTAGAAAAAACGGCATTAAAAGTCTAACGACGACGTTTATCGAATACGATGAATTAATACCACTTTGACAAGTTGGGAAATAAATGATAGCAAGCTGACACGAGGTCAGCGAGGAGGAGGCGTACGAAATTTTTTTTTATCGATAAGTAATTGATGTAAAATTTAAATGTGTTTGTCTTCTCCTGAGTCAGCAATTTTTACGATGGCGGCCAATAATGTCGACGATGGGAGAGACAAATGTAAATTTACTCGTGTCCAAGAGCCTCGAGGTCTCCCGACAAGGCCCAGACGAGCGGATGTCAGTCCCGCGGGGCCCACGGGGATACCATCTTCGTGATTCTTCGTGAGAACTCGTATCCACTCGTGCACGATACTTCTTAGCCATTATTGGGCCTATGGTGAAAGTGTCCGACTAGTGATTTCGTAACCAGATATCAATATCGAAACGAAATCTCGTATCTTGCAAGTATCGCTGATTCGACAATTGCGAGGCACAGAAAATTTCTGAAACAGCGTTATTTTAACGTTTCACATCTTCCTACCTCTTTTTTTTTATATCCCTTCTGCCTCCACTTCCGCCGATTCATAACCTTACAAATGATTTATGGCAAATAAAAGTAATGTGAAAGGAGGGGAGAACAATTTAAATCTAATGTAAATAATGAGTACGTAATAAAATTAATCAAGTGAGATTTTCAGAAATGTATTCATAACCGTCATGAGATCATGCCTGTAACTATGATGAAGCGACTAAGATCGACGCTTTTTGCCGAAGAATACTCCGTTAATTAAGCGTTAAACCGACGTTAATCCCAATCGAGGGGGCAGGCAGCCAAGCAGGCCGCCAAGCAGAACGGCGAGAGAGGCGTGTGTGCATTGTTTTTTCCGGTATGCCAACCGAAGCTATATTAATCAAATACGCCGTGCGTCGTGTAATTTAAATTCCCGTTAATCCACCGAACTCGCGTGCGCGCAGGGGCATTGTCTCTTTCAAGATACCGTGATCACGCGGGGTTAACCGATAATTGCCAATCGAACGGCTGCGTTAACAGAGTGCGAATAGTAATGGAAAAACCCAACGTCTTCGTCGTCGTTGTCGTCGTCGTCGAGCGAGAGAGCGAGCGAGCATGATCGGCGCGCCTTCAATAACGACGCTAATAAATTCGCGAGTGGTACGTTCTTTCGCGGAAACAACGACTTATTTCTCGCCCTCATTAGAGACCCCCCTTCTTCCTCTTCTTCCTTTTTTTTTTAGTGCAACGAGACGCACTGCGCGCTTTATCGTGGATACTAATTACGGTCTCCTCGCGAGATAATGAAATAATCTTACTAGGCAAAGCTCGAGAGACCGCCGACTTCCTTGAGAATTTTTTCAGCGGGTCGCGAACGCTTTATTAGTCGCGGAACAGGACGGCTGCGCAACGCGATGGCAATTTAATATCGTGGGATTAACCGGTCCTTATTAAGAAGATTCGTCCTGACTGATCGTCGACTAATCGTCCCTCTCGTTCGCTTAACAATCGCAAATTATCTTCACAGATCTCGCCGCCGTTAGGCACGTCTTCTTTACGCGCCGAATCCTGATTAATCCATATGAGTGGCAAATGACAGCAATATATACATGACTTGTACAAGGTATATATATTTTACAATTTACAAAAATAAATACACGACGCTCAACGTCCCTACTTCCGAGTAAAATACAATACGATCTATGTACAACGCACACAGTGTATCACCCTTTTTTTTTTCAAGGAATATATTAATTTATTGTACAATCACATCGCTTTCTTCGCGCTTCAACGCGACATAGATGAAAGTCTAAAAAAGGAAATATTTCATTAGTTAACGATACTTGAAGACACTTCCTCGTTTGTTCGTTTTACCATTCTCACGGAACTCAAGCTAGCGCTTCCTAAGTATTGTGGATACTAGTTTCGGCAGGTTAACGAAATCTCATAAGGATGCAGGAGGAAGCGGCGACTATCACGAAGTACAGGTTCGCCCTGAGGCTGACGCACGAGCTGAGGTCATGCTGATTCAAAATCTGACACTGCGAATTTCTATAGTGCTTGACGTTACCCTCGGAGTCGCGCGCTAGCACGCAGAGCTCGAATTTCGTGCTCGACTCCTTCAAATCGTGGATCCTGAAGGATCGCTCGCTGTAAACGACGTCCTTCTCGATCATGGATTTGCTGCTGCCGGATTCTCGAACCACCACGTAGAAGTCGCCGATGTCTTCGCGCGACGTCACGTACCACGTCGCTTTCCAACTCTTATCCTCGGTGTTGCTAAGGAAAATCGTGATTTATAAAGTGATCCCCGAAGGTTTTGTGAGAAAATTTCGGATGGAATATTTATAATAAAAATTTAATAATGTAATATATCTATTTAAAGTGATACGTACTAGTCAATGCTTCGATATTTCACATCAGGCGTGATGTCGAGTTCGGGCTCCTCCTGAATGTCTCTCTCGCCGCAGTTCATAAGATCCTCGGTTACCTCCGAGATAAATTTATTTGTGAGGTACTTCGGACTCTTGCACATCACGGTTGACCATTCCGACGGAAGTTGCGTTTGAGCCTTTAACCACCTTTTCAATGGTCGCGCATGACAATCGCAGTGCATGGGATTCCCTGAGACATAAATATACAGTTTACTTTTTTTAAATATCGATAATAAAGATAAGCCTACTCATAAATGTAAGTTTTTTAATCTTTTTTCTTTAATTATCCTTTGCTGACATTAAATTATTTAAGCTGTTTTTTTTTTTACCAGAGTATTTGAGCACTGTGCCATTCTTGATAATCTTCATGAACCTCTCATCAAAAACGCCGATCTCGTTCGCCTCCAGATCGAGAACCTTCAAATTCGGCAGCGGTAGAATCCTGTCGAGAGGCACGTGGCTTAAATGATTGTTACTCAAGTGCAAGTTGGTTAAATTTAACGGCGGTAGAAAAACATCTTGCTCGGACATGTCACTTATGTCATTGTGCGACAGATCCAAAGTCTGCAAAGCCGTTAAATTCCCGATTACATCTGGAATAGAGTAACGTTCTAATAAATAAACGACGATCCACAGTAGGAAGCGCGAGCCGACTGACCGTTACGCGGCTACCCGATTAATTGTCGGGGCCGTTAAAAGCGACATTGCCAGTTTACTACTCACATCTCCTGATCTCATTAATGTTATTATGAGAGAGATTCAAGTACTGAATCTTCTTAGCACCGGCGATGAACTCGAAGGTAACGACCGGCATTGTATTGTAGGACAAGTCGACTTCCTTCAGCCTGTAAGGAATCCAGGGATCGTTCGGCAGGGTCTTCCGAGTAATAAACGATATTTTGTTATGGCTAAGGTTGAGCCTTTCCAGGGACAGACAATCGTCGAGCAATCCATGAGTTTTATTATCCAGCTTCTCCAATCTATTGTGCGATAGATCGAGGGTTCGTAGAGACACCAGACCCTGAAACGCGCCGTTCGGTATGTGGCCGATGTTGTTGTTCGTCAGGTTCAGCGTCAGTAGCTGCAATAGTCCCTCGAACGCCCTTCTCGTTACGTTCTTTATCTCATTGTTCGCCAAGTTAAGTTCGAATACTATCGGTAGACGGCCGAAGGCGGCTTTTTCCAGTTTCGTCAAGTGATTATCCTGAAATATTTTCATCTTGCAAAAATCCGAAAGATTGCTGATCCTCGGGGAACGGATTTCCCCGTAAAAATTCCTTTTGTCTTACTTGTAGATAAAGATACTGCAGGCTGCTCAGACCGCCAAGCGCTTGCCAGGGCGGCTTTGTGATGTTATTCGCTTGCAGGTTTAAGATTCTCAAGGTTAGCAGGTTTTCGAAGCTCCCTTCTTGCAGGTTATCGCCCAGCCGATTCCGCGAAAGGTCCAGCGAGAGTAGCGCATTCATTGCAGGCCAGACGTCGGTAGTCGGGATCTCTTCCAGTAGGTTCTCCGAAAAGTCCAAGTAGCCCAGGGAAATTGGTAATTGGAAAATTTTCGTCAGACGATTATTTTTCACCGTTAAGCTCCTAAAATATGACAGACGCGTCATATATTGCAAACGCAACATTTCTCAAGTTATAAATTAATAAACAAACAATGTGACGCACCTGCAGCTGGCCAATCTAGTGAGACTACTGCGCGCAACGTCGTTTAGCTGATTATAACTCATGTCGAGTTCCAGAAGGGTCGGCAGCGGCCCGAACGTCGATGGTTTTATCTTCTCCAGAGAATTATGCGACAAGTTCAAGAACCGTAAGCTGAAGAGCGTCTGAAATACGGCGTTATGAATCTCGGACAAGTTATTGTGCGAGATGTCGATCGTGTGGAGCTCGTACAGCTTTGGAAAAGTCTGTCGCGGAACGGAGTGTATCAGGTTGTGGGAAACGTTTAATATTTTTAGCCCCGTCATGTTGTGCATTGGTATCTGTCAAAAAAAGAAATTCATTTTTTAATGATGCTAAACGTAACGAAAATAAATATGATACTTTAATGATACGACGTGAATCGTTTAATCATTCGCATTAAAAAAAGTTTTGCTCACCTGATTTAGAGACGTGATTAGATTATAACTAAGTTGTAACTCCATAGCGTACGACGCACTGTCGAAAGAATATTTCGAGATATTTTCGAGCTTATTGTGGCTGAGATCTAATAACGTGATATTTGCGCAATTTTCGAAAGCGACCGGCTCAATTTTCGAAATTTCGTTGTGAGACAGATTCACTTTCGCCAGATAGATATCTTTGAACGCCAGTTTCTCCACGACCGTCACGAAATTCTCGGAAACGTCTAAAAGCTATCCCAACGAATTCGTTATTGAAGAAAAATTGTGTAAGAAATTATATAGACATAGTTTATCAAATATACCTCGGCAAATTGCAGCTGATTAAACATTTGGAAGTCGATTTTCTTAATGAAATTCCGAGAGAGATCGATGGTGCCGATCCTGGTGATGGAACTGAAAGTTCCACGACCTACATCGTCGATCTGATTGTCACTCAAGTACAATCGTCTGAGAAAACGCATGCCGCGAAATGTGTTCGAATCGAGTTTTCTGATCTTGTTGTGGCTCAAATTCAAGACCTTCAAGACGGAATTTCGGGCAAAGGTTCCTCTAAAACAAAAGAAACGATCTTAGATGTATTGTATGTACACAGTAAAAAAATAAAATGCTAATTTAACACTTTTGTATGTCCCAGAAAGTCCACTCTAAATTTCAAGTTAAAATAACTCAAAACTCAAGTTAAAATAACTCTTATTTTAACTTAATGACTTAAAATAACAGTTATTTTAATTTAACTTTTGAGTTATTTTAACTTAAAATTTAGAGTAGACTTTCTGGAACATTTTATTTTTTTACTGTATAAAGTACAGATGATTCTTATATTTTTTTTTTCAAGCCTGTCAACCTTTTCAAGTCGGCAATAGCATTATGCGACATGTTGCACCATCCCATTTTGACGAGATCGGCCAAATGAGACGCGTCTAATTTGTCGATTAAATTATGAGAGATGTCCAAGAATTCGGTGTCCCTTAGACCTTTGAACTGATTCCTCTTCAAATCCTTTATCTTGTTGCCGTGAAGATCAAGAGCTTTCAGTTTTTTTAATGGCGTTAGTGCTTCCACAGGCAAAGAGGAGAGCGTCCCTGAAAAATGTAAAAAAGTCGGTCAAGAATTATAATTTAATATTTTCTGATTACAATGTTATACAGAGATCCTATCTATAACATAGAATTAATATTTAATTAAAGTTTATATTTTTTGTATGCGCAATGTAAAAAAAAAATTGAGGTCGTGGAATTATATCGCTTTTAAAATCTCGACGCAGGTAATGGGACGGTGTGCATATCCTGTTAATGATAGCTCGCGATGAGATTGTGATTACCGTTACTAATCTCCAATTTTTCCATCTTCGCAGCCACCGCGCTTTCACCGAAACTATTTCCCGGCAAGGTAGACATCCGATGCCCCGTGATGCTTAACTGACTGAGATTGCCAAGGACCTGCAGTGCCTCGCGTGGAAATTTTTCTAGATTGCTGTTTATCACGTAGAGCTCCTGAAGAGTTCGGTTCACGCCGAGGAAGCTGTGCTCTTCGATCACTCTCAGCGGCGTGTCGACGAACTTGAGCACTCGCACGTCCAACGGATACAGAGCGGGGCCATAAAATCGTACTGTGGATTTGCAAAAATCGAATTGTTCACTTAACCGTTCACTTATCTCGTCATCCTCCGCAGAAATATATTGTACGTACTCTCTTTTTTTTTTCTAGAACGTGTGATATTAATTTGACTCACCTATGTTACATTTATACAGAACCAGTTCCTCGATCGGCATGCCCTCGTTTCCCAGATTCGTGAAGGCTAGGCTGAGACTGGCCAGATTTGTATTCTCACAGCGTATGTATAATCCTCTGTCACTACCCCGAAGACAAGTGCAGGGGTAAATGTAAATCGCGTCTTTCGGGCACCTGAACCTCGGTCCGGGTGGCACGTAGCCACCCATTATGGACACGACCGTGCCCAATAGCAATAGCGGCGATAACATTTTAATCCCTGCTCGAGAGGCACAAACGAAAAGAAATCTATTTAACATTTTCCTAATTACACAACATCTTATATACTTCCTGTAACATCTTATAACATCTTGCAATTACATAACTAAGTGCGTGTATGTAACATTAAATTTTCCTCAAAGAGGCTTATAAAAACTATGCACGGAATAATCTACATAGTCCCTTCTTCAATAGAAATGAAGAGCAAGTTACGTTGAAAAATCTATATATTTATATAACACAAGAAACAACAATAATATTAATGTATTTTTTATTTTACGTAAGTATCCCTCGTAGCTTTACGTAATTTTTAGAATCTGACTTTAATGTTTATTATTTGTTCCAGTTACTGATGATTTACTATTTAACTAAATGTGCTATTTACTTCACAATTTTGAAGTTCCGAAAAAATTAGTTTCAATCCATTTTTTTTTTTTCAAGTCTTTCCCAAAGATACAAAAATTCACTTGTGTTCGTAAAACTTGCCATATTTATTTCTTTTTGTAAGGAAAATAATTACACACACGCGGAAGAACCTGATTTTTTTCGAAGCTTCAAAAGTGTAACTCTTCAAGTAACTATATATGATTCTACAGTTACTCTTTATTATTTATAAGAATCACTCTCTCTATGACATTTAACTCACGCAGAAATAACATAATTGGCACAGACAGATAACTGTTGTGAATTTAATAATATTTATCTTACAGACAAGGTTCAAACTCGTGATACATTTATTTTGAATGAACAACGTTTGAATTAGTCACTTTGTGATGCAACGCACGTCTCGTCAGAAATGTGGGAAAGTTTTCGCTGCGTGAACTCCCTTGGTTAATCGCGTACGCAACAGATCGATACGCCGATAACCATGCAGCTTATGCACGTAAAATTGCAGTTGCTTCGAAATCACAATTGCTCTGCGCAATTGCTTTCGCGAGCGAATTGTTAAACGGCCCTTCGACGTCCGCTGTCTGTGTTTAAGCAGAGGCGATTACATCAGTCGTTCAATCCGCGATTCGATCTCCGCCGTCTATTATCCCACGCGAATTGTCGAGATCCCGCGATCTCTCGATACTTAGGCGCGAAGAGGTGACTAACCGCTAAGATTACAGCCCAAAAACGTCCTTGAAGATGAGACTCTACTTTTTTTACGAGGCGAGTGGACGCGACGACGCGACGCGACCCACGCACGATGCGACCTACGCACCGGCCACTGATGCGTAACAAAACACGCCGCGAAGAATAAAAAAGATTTCATGGATGATGCTCTCGTGGATCACGCATCGCCGATTCATTATTCAATCATAATTAATTCATTGATTCGTGTACCAGCGATAGGATCTCCCACGCGATTCTAGAAAGGAGGCACGCAACTCCGGCGATCGTGCTTTCTGTCACGTCGCAAATTATAAGCTATCCCACAGACGTTTAACTCATACGTCAATCACGATTTGCCTCGTGTTGCGCATCTTGCAAAAGAAAATTACGAAAGCGGCGGCTTGTCCATCCGGAAATGTTAACGCAATTAGACCAATGCGTTTTCACTGTGTACTATCGTGAAAACGATGGGCTACCTGCGTAACCGTGCATGAAATTTTGATATAATATTAAAGATTGCGTGCAACGGTGCTGCACCGAAGTTATTACGAATTGATTGTCCTTCTTTCGAAACTTGAACGATTAGCAAATATAATCTTCGTCTAACAACTGACCTCCTTTCAAAGATCATCATCTAGTCTTTGCACGATCGGTGTGGGTCGATGTGAAAAGATTAATCAACCGTGAATAAGGATATAATTAACATCGTTAGTAACTAATTATATTTTGATGCCACTATTTATTCCTATCTCCAATGTTTCCTTGATTGAATCTAAGCACATTTTTTTTATTATACGTATATAAAAAGCACATTTGACCGTGTAAAAATATTTGATTTTTATCACATTACAGAAAAAAAAATTGGTATTTCTTGGAAGAATTTATATTTTTGTTTATATATGAAACAATGAATTGTTTAATTTTATCTTGTGTAATCTCCTGTGTAATTAATTTTATCCTATTTATTAATTTTTTTTGTGTAATTAACAATTATGCTTTAACAATAAAATTTGAATTATATTGATATATTCCAATGTCTACTGATCAAGATCCTCGCAGCAAATCTCCCTGCAAAATTAACGGTAGCGTATAATTAAAGTAATCGTGGGATTCGCCGATCTGAGAAATGGAAAACTGTGCCTTATTACAGCCCTAATAATTCAAGCAGGCACGAAGAAAGGCACGGTGATCTAGTTCAGGCATCAGTATACAACGCTCGCAATATAATATATACGTGCACGATACGTTAGAAAAAAAATTGTAGCATCTGCATTATGAACGAGGGAGATTCGTTCTTACCTCATGCAAGGTACGGTACATGCTGAGTAAAAGTATATTTATGGATTTATGCGTAGTGTTAAGTTGTCATCGGGAAAATCTACGAATCTCTGAGAGCGATGAGGTGATAGCGTTCATAGGCAAAATCTACGTTGAGAAAAACACACGCGCCTTTCACTTACTTCAGTTGATCTTTCTACCTTGTAAATCAAGAACTAGCCACTGGACCGAATCACGCTGGTCATTCGTGACGCCAAACTCGTATCGGATCTAAGAAAAACGAACGTGTACTGGTACCGTGGACGTCACGCATCGGCAATACTCGATTTGTTGCATTGAACTATTTAGATCAAAACTCGAATGGTTACTCGTTTACCCTTTAGTCATATTTTGTATACCGATTCGAAAATATTTAGAAACTCAATGGGGGCCATCAATAAAGAATAGGCTTTCCCAAACGTGAGACTTCCGCTTCTCGAAAGCGGAAAGAACGACAGCGGAGAGAAAAAGAACTTGCGCCACGCTCCACTTTCTGAAAGTCTATCAATTAGAGCTATTGTGTTAGCGTAGCAAAGGCAGTCGGCTTTACGTAAAAAAGAAAAAAAGTGCAACCACTACAAACTCGTAATATATACAGTTAAGTACTAAAATTAAATCTCATTATAAAAGAAACTCTCTCGTTGAATTGAGATGCACTTTTCCATCCATATTTTCAACATATAATAGGTGGGAATATTTTTGTTTCACCAGTCGTCCTTGCGGATGCCGCACAGTATAACACTCTAAGCCTGCATTCTTTTATAGTTAACGTTACACCTTTTCTCAATTAAAAAAAAAAAAAAATGATAATTTGGAAAAAATTTTTTAAATAAAAGATTTACTCAATTCTACAAAATTCTGTAACTTACGAACAACGTTGTTTATAAAATTATTGTAAAAAATTCTATAACCTGAAAATTAAAATTATGAAATAGAAATAAAAATCTTGCAGTAGATAACGAACGCTCCAATTAAATTAATTTATGCTCTTATTTAAGTACACATTAAGTAATTATTAAAAGTAATATTATCGCTACAAATAAAACAGAAATAACCGTGTGAAATTTCATGAGTTAGTTAGATATTAGGGATAGTTAGTTCGGGTAACGTAGAAACGTAACGTTCTATGCGCGCATTAAAGTCACCGTTCGCTGACGCGCCTAAGCACACGTGGATCTCTAGCCGCGAATGTTACGAAATTTAGCGTCATTTTATAATCCTAATGCACTGACAAGTCGTTTCTTATCAATAATACAAAACGTCAACGTCATACCTGTGTTTGTTTCAATGCTAATCGACGAATTGCGAAATTTTTAAAAAATATTTTCAAGCATTTTTTTATCAATGTTTTTATGTCGAGATAAGTAGTGCAAAACAATTTTATTATCTGTCACAAAAAAGTCGTAGTACCTCGCTTTGCCCGACAATTCTCAAAAGCACGAAGGTCGTTGTGACGTTCTTCAAGGATGCACTGCTGGTATCCTCAGGGTTACATGTTCGCCACCGAGCGGGTTGTCCTTTTTTTCCACCATACAGAAAAACGGAAAGGATGAGAGAGAGAAGAACAGAAAGGAATACACGTTTCGCCGCGTGTCTTCAAGACATTCTGCATGTGGTTCTTGGATGAAGCTGCCGTGAAAACTGAGCCGAGGCACGAAGGCAAAGAGAAAGGCAGCCGCAGAAGTAAGGCCTCCCTCATTGGCAGTTGATACGCGCTGTCCTTTCGCGAACATCCCACCTTATACCATTGCGAAAAAAAAGGAGAGACCCGTCGTGATTACATTTTGATAAAATACTATCGTATCTCCGAAGGTCGGGGCTGATTAGCTGCATTAATGATCTGACAAAAATTTCTGTTAAGCTGACAAATGAGAAAAAAATAATAATAATAATGTAAAAAATTTATATCGAATTTTAACAAATAGAAAAATCTTAACATTTATACGATTTTAATTTTTTTTATGATAAGAAAGTTATGAAAGTTATAATTGATGAAAAGAGTCATAGAGAGTTACAGCTTCTTTTTTAGTCATTTTTTATGTCTTTTTGTTTTTTTTTATATTTCTGTTTCTTCTTGCATTTTTAATTTTTTAAAAATTACATTACACAAATGAATAAATGACACTTTTATGCAATTTTAATAGATAACGTATTTGATTTGGTATAGTGATACGATCCTGACAAAGCTTCGTGTAGAAGAAAGTCGAGCATCACCTCAGGATTGGTTGAGGATAGTGAAAGTATCTTCGTGTAGTTACCTTGGTACGCAACTGAGTCACGCGATTCATAGCATGAAGCCGACATCTGTTGGTGCTCAGATTAATTTAAATATACATTTTCAACTAAAAGGTTTAAGCAAAATATGTTGCATTATTTCTCTTATACCAAAAAATTTCAATAAAAGATCTTCATAACACATTTGTATTTATCTTCTTTTTTTTTCTTTACAAATTTGTTAAGCATCTTTTAATCGTTTCATACAAAAAATACTCGAATCTTTTTGTTCATAGAATGTTCTCTCGCTTCTTCGAAAACGTCGTTCAACACTGCAGGATGTGACAGTTAAGCGTTATTTAAACGATAATGAGAAAGAATGACGAACCTTTTCAGAAATTACACGGCTATTAAGGTCATTGAGCTCTTCAAGTTTTGCAGTTTCAAAGAGCTTGTAGTCGCGCAGTCGGTTGCGTTATCCATCGAGTAATCAAGTGACAGTGTCCGCCGATATCGAGTACAACTTCAAGAATTTAAAAATTTTTACTATTTAAAAAATTGCGATTAACATGAATTATTTTGTAATATATGTGCTCAAGTTTTCATTATTATTGAGTAAGTTTCGCAATTAATTTTATCAAATTTCAGTGATGCTGAAAATTGCTTAAAAATTAAAATTTTTGTTTTGTTTTATATACATGTATATATTTTTATACAGATACGAAGGTGACAAATCAATTCACTTTGGGTCATTTCGTAAGAATCCATTTCTTTTTAAATTACCCTGGAAATATATTTATAATATATTACTGCGTTTTGTGTGATTAAAGTTAAACGTTTTGAATTATTATGCTGTGTACAGGAAAGAAATCATTTGGAAACCTACGAGGAGATTTCTAGTGAGCAAAATGATACCGATATCTTCGCCAATCTAACGTTCCGCTTTACTTGCGAGAACATGCCATCCGGTTTTTACGCCGATGTAGATTACAATTGCAGGATATTTCATGTTTGCGAAAATTCCGGCCGTGGTTTCCCAGTGATTTGCGCTAACGACACAGTGTTTGATCAGAAACAGCGGATATGCACGGACGAGGAAAATATCGATTGTCAGCACGCTTATGAATGGCATGTATATTTTATGACATTTAAATGAATTGAAAATCATGAGTGTTTTTGCGATATATGTAACTCATACAACACCGAAATTTTCAAAAAATACCTCAGAAATTTCAACTGAAAAATGAAAGATTTTTTATAAAAGTTGTAAAATATATCTGAAATATTTCTGAGACAGCTTTGGAATAGCAAAATGTTCGCGATTCTTGTATTTAGAACCTTATGGAAAAATTGCTAAAAGTTTATTGAAAATATAATAAATACAAATATGATATCTGAAATATTATATGTTCAACAAAAAAGTGCATAAGACAATAATATTTTATTTGAATAACATTTATCACAACTTTTCTCTTAAAAAAGAACTCAAAATAAACTTTTCTAAATTAAAAAAAAAACGTAAAGCATTAAAACAAATGCTGTTTGCTATTTAACATGTGTATTACTGCACTATCTAATCCATTAGTACTGTTATTGTCCATAGTATAGTTATACAAAACACGTATAACTGTATCAATCTATTGCTCTGGTATTATAAGTCATACCCAAGTAGAACAGCAACAAGTCACAACAACGATGTAAAATGATATAAAAATGAATCGTGATTGGTCGATAACTTTTATTAATCATTTTGACGTCATAATGATTTTTTGTTCTGCTTTTGAATATGTTATTAAATTTACTATATATAATAGATTTTAGAAATATTTCATATAACATGTGGTAAAATTTTTCTGGAATTATTGCACGTAAAATTATAAAAGATTGAAACCTTTCTAAAAACTTTCTATAATAATCTCGGTGCCGTATGAGAATTAATAATTATTTGTTGCAGGTACTACTTGAATGAGCTAACTTATTCTGCAGAAATTGAATCGAGAACGATTACAGAAGAAATCACAGAGGAAGACAAATCGAAAGTGGTTCAAGAGGAGGATGTAGTGCCTTCCGTTTTGCCGCTCATGATTGACTAAAACTCTTTTTATCTTACAATTTATTATATATTGCTGTACGCATTTCACATTTATATTACGTTACAAGAGTAAAAAATCGACACATCAAATTATTATGCATCAAACGGGTTTGATTGGAATTAGTTTATTTTATTTTTCTCTTTTCTGATTAACACGAAGTTGCGTTTATGAACAATTAATTGCTTTCCATGTCAGGTTTTTGAAAAAGATTGCTTTATTTTTCTCTCTGATGCTCTATTTTATCAATGGAAATCTATAAATTGCAAAGTTTAATCGCAGTGAGGAATGTCAGAAAATAATATTTCTAAGATTCTAAGATAATATTATTTTGCTTTCGTAGTAGTTCAACGTTCTAACGATTGCGTGTAGTATCATCATCTCGACTCCGGTCTCTTTTGTGCTCTTGTTGCGTCCCAGTACACCTTTTGCTGCATGCAACGCATAAAACTGGCGAAATAAATAAAAGAAGGAAGATATGCTCGAAAAGAGAGAGAGAAGACCTTCAACGTGGTTGTCCAGAATAATCTCAGGTCTATTCCTGTTGACTTCTCAAGGTTCTTGAAAGTTGTAGCGCCAGTATTTTCGATATCAATGCAGAAGATGAAAACACATGCAATTTTATTATATTTATTATTTATCTCTTTTATTGAATTCCGTAAGTCAAGTTTAATATATGTTTCTAAAAGCTTTAATAATTTAAATATTCTCAAAAATTATATTAATTATAATATGAACTTTTCAGCAAAACTTCTGCAATAACTATATTGATATTAAAACGTTTATTGTATTATAAAATAAAATTACTCAGTAAAATTAATTAATAATAGTTTGGAGGGACAACAGTAATTATACAAGATAGGTACAATTCATTTATTTTTAATACGATATAATTAAAGAGTATATCAGTCTTAAGATCTATGCTATTAATTCAATATTCTGTCAATATGACTGTATGATATATAATTTGTAATGCCATACTTGTATTATATAGAATAATTTTTCTAAAAAATATGAAGAAATGTCACCCACCACCGTAAAATCCCATGACAATGAAATAAATATCTCTTGCGAAATGGCGCGTGTTTTATGATTAAATTGCGAGGGATCGTTTCCATAAACCATCTACGAAAATACCGTTTCTTCAGATTCTAAATATTATCTATTCTAACTTTTGAAAATATACTCTTGTCGAATTCCGTGTTGTGTACTAAAATATAAGTAAAATGTTTCATGAGAGATAACGTGGACGCATTCAGAGAAACTATTATCTAACTTTTCGATTAGTATCTTTTCAGGAATGGATAAAACTTTTTTTATAGCACCTGTTATTAGCATAAGCATACATTTCCGTACACGGAAAGAAGGTTTTGCTAAAATATTTAAAAATTTAACTGAATACAAATCTGAAAATAATTTTATTGTACTATTAAAATAATTATGAAGGCTGTTTAAACATGATTAGATGATTAAAAGATGATTGAGTTTAAGGTGATTAGAAATGCAAAAAGTTTTGATACTTTAATAATCAGTTTGAGTGTCCTACATAATTATTTTATAGTCTAACAAAATTATTCAGATTTGTATCCAGCTAAATGTTTAGATATTTTAGCAAAATTATTATTTTTATTTTAATTATCTCAAAACTACATTTCATGAACGCGACCACGGTGATATTAATACAAAAAATTAAAGCTAACCCAATATATAATCTGATTTGCTTCAGACTTTGAGCTAAGTCTGTAACAGAGACGTATATAAAGCTCTTAACGAGAAACGTTTTAATACAGTATACATCGAAAGTGATTAGTAGACTTGATCAGGCGAATCAAAGTTCTATTTCTCATAATGATAATATGACCTGTGATGATGCGGCCAAGTAATCCCCGGACCCGTTTTATAATTGTCGTACACATATTTAACCTCCGGATTTTCCGACCCGAATATACTTTGTCGCAACATGCCGAACATGGCTGACATAAGGGCCATGTTGCTAATCATACCAG
The DNA here is from genome assembly GCF_016802725.1 of Solenopsis invicta. Taxonomy (NCBI): domain Eukaryota; kingdom Metazoa; phylum Arthropoda; class Insecta; order Hymenoptera; family Formicidae; genus Solenopsis; species Solenopsis invicta. Next base: position 6,949,801 of record NC_052669.1, on the reverse strand, counting down.
CCATGGTAGCTGCCGCTCTCGCGTGAGCCAAGGCCATTTGAACGACGAAAGTTATAATGAAACCGATTCCAGGCATCAAATGGCTCATCTTCGTCTTCATCGCTCTTCCGAAATGCATTATTGCGTTTGTCATTTTCCTGGACATGATGTCTTCTCGCAAAAGCGGCAACTGAATCCTCAGTTCCGAACGTACACTCTTGTCGGAGGATGATTCAGTGTCCTTGATCCTATTTTCGTTTTCTGGATCTTCGAGCTTCTTCGTAGGAGGAATTTCCGACTTCTTCGCTAACTTCTCTGAGTACTCATCCAGCAGAGATCTGAATTCGTTCTTTGCGCGGTGTTCTCTTTTGCGTTCCTCATCACTTTCCATATATTCTTTCTCAAGCTCATAAGTCATTTCTCCTTTCAAAGGTATTACTTTTAATTCCTCCGCATTATGGTTCTTTATTTGCTTCTCGGGATTATCTTTCTTCAAATGTTCTTCGGTAAAAGCCTTGAATCTGTCCGCAAACTTTTCGTTCAAACGGGTCCCGAAGAGTACGCTGAAAGCGTTGTAAGCGTTCTCAACGTTGAGGAACTGAGTAACATCACCATCAGCAAAATCTGTCGCGTTGGCCTTGATTTTATCTAGAAACATAGTGATTATCTGATCATCGTTAATGGATCGCTTAATATCTGCGTACTCGTCGCTCTCTTGCAAAAGCTGAAAGTTCGCTTCTTGCAAATCTAAGCTTCTCTCTTTCTTCTCTTTTTCTTTCTTGAGCTTCTCGTGGTCTGGCCGCTGATCTAATACCTCTTCCATAATGTCGCTGATGATCGTCAAAATACTCGGCAAGTTCTTATTGTCTTTGATCTTCGTGGCTCTACCCTTGCGGAAACCACCGAAGCTAATGCCGACTTCACCATTTCCGTAGCCCTTGAGCTTCAGGAAACCTAGATCTACCTGAAACTTCTCTTCCATCGCTGTCTTGTACCAGTCCAGGAGCATATTTTCTATAGATTCTTTTCTCGTTAACATTTCTTTCTCAAAATCGCTCGTAGACATGCCGAAGAAATGCTGAACTTCGGTCTCCGTCGATCTTCCAATGATACCAAGAAGAGGCAACGAGGGTAAAGACGGCAAACCGAGCAATGATGGCACGGTGCTAGTGATTAATGGCCAGACGAAAATAGCCATGCATCTGATAAAGCTGAGGCTAAGTACGCATTGGACTACCTGCGACATGAAACCACGATTTGCAGTATGCTGGTTGAAATCTTCCACCTGTTTCAAGATCTCATATTGATCGGCGGTTAGAGAATTTTTTATTGTAGAATTTAACGTATCTACGAAATACTGCTTTGAATTCTCCTCGGGGGTTTTTTCTAAAATTTTCTCGGATTTTGAAATATTAACTAGAAGCTGAAGAAAGTCGGATTCCGTGATGTTAGGGAACATACTGTCCATCGTCGTCTCCGAAGGCCATTTATTTTCTCCCTCGGTCTCATAGTAAGTATTTGATAATTGATCAGTACTTCTTCGTCTTCTTTCGTGTTTCTTCGGTGATGTGCCTGAGGGAACAGATTCCGACAATGGACTTCGTTGTAGCTTATGTTCAGGCAACTGAACTTTCTCCTTGGAAATATCTATGAGAATGTCTGACGGTTGTCCAAGATATCCGAAGACTACTCCTTGCTCGCCTGGAAAATAAAAGAAAATTGAGAATTAGTAAACTGAACATCTAGAAAAAGAAAAATTAGTCTGCGTTTAACGGATATGACTGATTCACCTACTGACGCAGTGTTCGAAGCCCTCGATTCTCCATTTATTAGGTTCACCTGCTCCACTGTGTGCGCGACCTTTGATTGAACCGTCTCTTGATGAGGCTTCGGCTTCGGCTCCTGTGACTTTGGCTCTTGCGGCGCGTCCGACAAGATTTCAAATTGCGGATAATTTAGACCGCTAAAGCTAGACAATCCTGGAAACTGAGGTATGCCAGATTGAATTCCGCTCGGTAGCATAGGAATTTGAGAGATAGAAATCTGTGGCAAGTTGGGACTCTCGACGAAAAAATTTCCCGATCCTGGAATACCAGGAATCTGTCCAGGAAGTTGACCTATTCCAGAGATCTGACCTGCGCCAGGAAGTTGACCAATGCCAGGACTCTGACCTCCGCCAGGAAGTTGACCAATACCAGAGATCTGACTTCCGCTAGGAAGTTGGCCTATGCCAGGAATTTGATTTGCACCAGGAAGTTGACCTATACCAGGGATTTGACTTGCACCAGAAAGTTGACCTAAACCAGGAATCTGACCTGCACCAGGAAGTTGACCTAAGCCAGGGATCTGACCTGTACCAAAAAGTTGACCTAAGCCAGGGATCTGACCAAAACCAGGAATCTGGCTAATGTCTGGAATCTGGCTGATGCCTGGAATCTGACTGATACCAGGAATTTGACCTGCTCCGGGAAGCTGACTGAACAATTCTTCGAAGTTTGGTAAAGTCGGCGAAAATTGCTTCAAGGTCGGCCAAGTGACATGTTGGGTACAGGTTAGAAAATTATTACTTTTCGCGCATTCCAGGATGTTATTTATATATTCGCTGCGTATCGAATCCGGTATTGCTCTTTCGGCTAATCTGACAATGTTCATTTCTCGAGCAGTCAGAAGAGAGCCTATTACCGGATTATTGACATCCAAGTAAGAATTGTCCAAACGCGGTGACGAGTTCAGCAGATCCTTCAATACACTCTCTATTTTATCTTCTATTGTTTCTATGGTAGTCTTCGGTGCATTTTCACTCTTCTCACCAGATGTCTGGTTATCGGAATAAACGTTATGCAGCAAAACTGATGATAAATCGATTTTTGTCCTTGGTAGGATCTGAAATCTTCCAAAATTAGGAAAATTTGGCAGTCTCGGGAAAAATTGTGCAACAGTTGGCCAAGTTATATCTCTCGTACACTCGAGGAATGTATTCTGTTGAACACAAGTAAGCATCTTGTCAACGAAGACTGGTCTTATTGATTCCGGCAACAGAGTTTCTGCGGCTTGAACAATATTACTTTGCCGTTCCGTGAAAACAGTCGAAATTTGTGGTGATTTGGAAGTAACCATCGAAGTAAGGGCATCTGGAGTAGAATGCTGTACAGCCTTGAGAATTCTTAAAATGACACCTTCTGGATGTTCAGAAAAAATCGGATAAAATCTAGTGTCTGTGATGGTAACGGTAGCGTCTCCATGTTGGCCAACTTTAACGTCAGTCTCCGAAAATGGCGATGGGTCAGTCAGAGGTAATTTAGACTCATTCTGCGGTAATGTAGACTTAGTGTTTGACGCTTGAGGATGTCCTCCGAAATTTGGGAAACTGGGCAGCCTGGGGAAATGTTCCAGCAAACTCGGCCACAGCACGCTTCTCGAGCATCCTAGAAAGTTGCCCTTTTGAACGCACTCTATCATCCGATTGACGAAAGCAGGACGAGCGGCATCGGGTAGCAAACCCTCTGTTATCTTAAGAATATTCAATTGCTGATCGCTAAGCAGATCGCCAAACTGTTGCGTGCTGGTGATTTTGACACTCTGATCCTCTCGTACATTTGGCGAAGACAGTTGAACCGCCTTGAGAATGTTGAGTATCACCGACTCGGGATGTTCTGTGAATATCGGCACAAATCGAGTACCAGTAACACTAATCACAGGTCCGTTATTCTGCGGAAATTTCGTCCTGGAGATAATCTTTACATTGGAATTCGTTTGTGATTTGTTCCACTCCTGCTGATTTTTAGTAGTCTGGTTCAAAGCGTTCTTATCTTTTAACTTCTGATCTTCTTGTTTTGCTGGTTCTTGAGTAGGCGCTAAGTCAGGAAATTCAGGAAAATTAGCAACATAAAGACTGACCGTAGGCCAAATGACATATCTGGTGCAGTTGAGAAAGTCGTTGTTCGCTTGGAGGCAAGACATAACTTGAGCGACAAGAGGAGCCCGAGCCTGAGGCGGTACCAGGCTCTCCGCTAATCGCAGTATATTAAGTTGTTTCTCGGTTATGGTTGTCAAAACAATCACATTTTCGCTGATAGCCAAAGGCAAACTTTTCGGTATTGCTTTCAAAGAATCATGTACCTTTGTTAAAACGTCCGTAACCTTGTCCTCTAACTCGTTGGATGCTTTGGAAGAAACTTCACTTTGGCGAGATAATAATATAGCAAGACGACCGGACGATTCTTCTGCAGTAGAATTGCCGGATTCCGATGGTATTTCGGTGGTCGGTGCAGTCGGTGTAGTCGGTTGACTCCCTCCCAAAAACGGGGGTAGGTTAGGGAAAAACGAGGAAAAATCGGGAAACTGAAAATTCGGGAAATTAAAGACCGCGGACTGCCATTCCGGCATCCATTCGGAAATATCCGGTAGAGTAGGATGAAATTGCTTGACCGTCGGCCAGGTAGAATATTTAATGCAACTCACGTAATTATATTCCTGAATACACTTAACCGTTTTTTCAACAAATTCTGGACGATACGAGATAGGAAGTAGCTGCTCAGCCATGTGGATTGACAGTAATTGTTCCGGAGGGAGTACAGCGACGTAAGAATCCGTGTCATGAACTAGAGGCGGTGCCTTTGCGTGCTCCTTCAGGGTATTCTCAAGGATGTTCACGATCACCGCTTCCGGCTTGGGCTTTCGCATTCTCGTAGCGTCGGCTTCAACGACTTCGGGAAGCTCACCCGAGGTCCCCACAAAATTGGGAAAGGGAACGATGGGATACTGCGGGTATAATATCGACGGATACCAACTCTGATAATCCGGGAAAGCCGGCAGCGTCGGATAATACTGTTTCACCATCGGCCAGGCGAAGTACTTGACGCAGCTGAAGTATTCGAACCTGCGCACGCACGAGAACATTCTGTCGGAATATTCGCGACGTATCTCACCAGGTAGAAGTCTCTCAGCCATCTGCAAGATCTGGAGTTGACCGTTTGTGAGCAGTGCCCTCAGAGTTTCGTTTGTTGGATCGATGAAGGTCGGCGCCAAATCGTAGGTGACTTTTGATTCCAAAGCACCCTTCAGAATATTGAAGACAACGAACTCGGGCGTCAGCAGCCTCGGATGAATGTTGCTCTCCGACCTCGCAGACTTGGCCCTATTACCCTGAAAAAGGTCGATCAAATTTATCTCGATCGGCACATTATTCAGAGACTGCTTGATTGATTCCGGAAGATTGTCGAGCACGACGGGCCAGACGAAGATGCGTATGCAATTGAAGACGCTAAGACCGCGAATACATTCCCCCATGTTCTCCACAAATGACTGCCGCTGCCTCGTATGTACCAATTGTTCGGCGCACTTTATTATTTCCAATTGGTTCTCGGTCAATTCAGTCGCATCCAAGTTCTTCCAGTACGTTTCGTTCGTAGATAACTTCCGCGTTAGAACGATATTCTTCAAAGTATCCAGCAACTGAATTTCTGTGAATTTCGGAATGTCAGGGAGCACCTCGACTGCCTGTTCCCTCAAATATTGGAGGAACGTTCTGTTCTTAATTTGCTCCTGAAGAAACGCGGCTTGACTCTTCCACTTTTGAAAGCGATTAAAATCGGCTTCCGTTGTTGGAGATGATTCATCAAGATTCTCACTTTGAGTCAGTGTCGCTTTCTCGTCGCTGCTACGCTTACGTATCTCTTCATCTTTTTCAACAGCAACCGCGTCAACCTCAATCGATTTCTCTGAAAGAAGACTTTCTTCATTAAATTTTCCCGACGGTTTCGCGTTATTACGGACAGTTTCAAGGGCGTCATTTCGTATAGATATCAATTTTTTTATTTGACCGTCTACAATCGACTCTTGCTCGCGACCAGGCAAACTACCTTCTTCAGCATTCAGATAGACAGTCGAACTCTTGTATTTAGACTTACCTGGAACACTGGCTCTATTCTCTCTGTTCAAGTCCAGATCTTTGTCACCGACTTTGATTTCTTCGTTATTCAAAGCCTCTTCGATGATGTGTTCTTCTTGATTCCTTTCAATTTCTTCCGCTTGAGCGAGCTGCAAGCTCCTAAGCTCGTTAGGTACGTCCTCCTTCACATGTTCAATAGTCTTTGTTCGTTCTTCATTCAAATTATGTTCCGCCCCGTCAAAGTTTTCGTTCTGCCCCGTTTCCTCATTATTTAAATCTATTTTCTCTGTCTGTTTTAAGTGGACAACGTCCTTCAGATTCTCTCCAATATTCGAGGAAGTGTCTGCGTACGTCTCTTCTTCCGGCTCCGCCCCATCCTCGTCGCCGTTCACATTCACGTTTTTTACATCCGCGTGCAAGTGCTCGACATTAATTTCGATGGTATCTTCCTGCGAATCTGGGCTATCCACCGTGATACTTTCTGGTACCTTTCGTTGGTCCGGTTCCTCAGATTCGTCGGAGTCGATCTGAGCGTCAAATCGTCGAATACCTTCGTCTTTCTCGCCATCCTGCAACATAGGCTTACCGGAAAGGTTCACGTCGTTCCGTCGTCTCTTCTTTGCCACACTACCTTCATCACCAATCGCTTCCGCCTGAATCTTTTCAGGATCCTCGACGAGTATCTCTTCCGCTGGGTTCGTCCTTTCCTCATAACGACTAACATCTTCGTCACCATCATGTTCCGGCAAGCTTTGCGTTTGAGCTATCTCGTCTACGACATCAGAATTGGAGTCACTCACCTCTATCGAAATCTTGCCGTGCACTTGGTCCGCGATGACGCTGCCTTCATCGTGAGGCACACTCCGCGCTCGTGCGTGAAGGACGCAAAGCAGAAGGAAGAAGCAGAGAGTCGAACGAGGTACGAGCCGGTGGATGCTCGATGTTGACCGTGGGCGTCGAGAGTTGAGTGCTCTCATGGTCGCGGTCGAGAGGCGAATGTCTCGGCCACTTCTGAGCCGGCCTATGGTCAGCAGCGTGCCACACGCATGGTGATACACATACCATCGCTTAAAGCACGCCGACTGCAGCCAGCTCATGGACGAAGAAGCGAACCTGTAGATGAATAACAGCCTGGCATTTCCATTTTTGCGGTGCCCCTCTACGCGCCTACTTCGGGGTTGCGGGGTAACGAGCTTAGCTAACGAGTTCGCCGTGGCCGACCGGTTGCGTTTCCTGCGCGGAAATGGCAATGGCATCAGGTGCATCGGTCACTTGATTTATCCCGACACGCAATTTCCTTACCGCAATTAATCGTACAAATAAGCCGTACCGTTCGAGCGTTATCATGTTTACGACTTACTTGTCACGAAGCTGAGGGAGTTTATTTACCCCGATCGTTTGACAATTATGGTTTACAAGCACTCTCAGTACAAAAAGCAATACATTAGGAAAAAAGAATGAGGAACGCCATAAACTTAGCTAAGTGCACGGCTTATATATTTCTGCAGCGCGAAAGTCGATTTATATACACGCCATCGGACGTACCGAGAAATAGAGTATAAAATATAAAGCCAGGACATAATTAAATACTTTTGGCGTCTCCTATGAATCTCTCACACTTCATTTTCATAAAAATTTATACAACAGAAAATTTATATAATAGATGTCGATTGTAAGCTGTTTACCATTACGAGAAAATTATTGTTGATAATAGCTCATATTCAACTGGGGAAAGAAATGTCTTATCGTCTGTCTCGTCTAAATATATATTTTGATTACTATCGATAAGAGATCACAGACGTTTTCTTAAAAAGGAAAAAGTTCACGGCTGATACGATGATTACTATGCAAAAAAAAATTAATTAGCGATGAATGACCAATGAACATAGTTCTTAAGAGAAAATTGACAGTAGCAAAGGAAATAGTAATCCGTAGATCTAAACGCGTTGCATTAATAAAGATCAGGTTTCGCATTCGTATTTAATGCAGTCTTGCTCGCGCAGTCTCTGCTCGCGCCTGTGTAAAGGGTCGAATTTTTAGTCCTTGAAGGAATCGAGACTCGCAGGAATGGCCAGGAGAAAGGGGGGAAGCATTCTCTGGGGTGGGGAACGGAGAGTAATGCATTTTTACAGTGAATTTTATTTTCCAAGATGGTCGGCACGATGCTCCCTACTTCTTCCTTCTCTTCGCTCCTTCCGTACTGGATTCACTGCGCAAAGACGATGCAATAAACCTGTATTGCCTTTCTTTACCGTCTGCCTTGCTTACGGTGCGTCCACAACGTTTAATGCTATTTTACTGCTTCGGCGTCGTTTCGTGCGATTCTACTCTCGTTAGCAATTTTATCGTCAGATATTTCCATACATTATTAATGTTTTTTTCCTACAGATGCAAGAAAGAGATATGAAGAACAAATTTCTTGATAACAATCTTACACGGTTTTTTCTTTTATTTTATACATTATTCCAAGATGGTATTGAAAAGAACGTAACTAGCTGTAGATGAAGCAATATCTGTCGGCTTCAGAACAAGCGTATCGAGGTAAACTACGTCGATCATCGACCATGACTTTCCTATGAGCTACTTACCGACGCCAGACCGTTAATGAATTTTATGAAGCATAATGTTACTTGTAATGTCTCGTTATGAGGTCAGTCAGCAGCTGTTAAGTTAGTTGGAAGCGCTGTGCATCATTCGTTAAGAACACCTATTTGCGGCAACATTGTGCATGTAAGTGTCAGCTGATGCTGTGCGTTTAGGTGATTGACGCGGCAGTATCTAAGAAGAATAAGGTGTATTGGAGAAAACTAGTTTAAAAAAATGTGTCTACATACTGTACGCAAATGAATTCCGTACAGTAAAATATTTCTTGAATAAGAATTATACAAGTGCGTGAGCGCGTGTACGTATCGCGGAGAATTTCATCGGAAAATTGTGGAGCAATGCGTTCCAACTACTCTTTGGTTCAGCCACTCCTCTTCAAGGTGATGGCCACGCGTGAACGGTCGTTGCACGATGACCGTGGCAGTGATGTGATGTGACGTAAAAAGTGAAAGACGGCAGGTATGGATTATTTCTAAAACTTTTATTTTAAAAGGTGTAACATATTTTAAATTTTAAAAAATGTGCTAAGAAATGAAATTTAATTAATTAAATATTTTAAAAAATTTTGCATAAATTTTTATTATCATTAGTCATCAGAAAGATTTCCAAGTTTTCCAAGCACTTGTGAATTACGACGGATCTTGTCGCTGTAATTTTATCATGATAGATGTGATATATCAAAAGAATGCTTTCTAATATTAGAATTCGGGTCGTTTTCCGGATCCTACGAGATGTTTGTAAAATCGGTACCAACGAGGAATTCGAAAGAGGTGCGCAGAAAGGCGGCGCGCAGCGAGCCGGCAATTCTCTTTCGAGTTCGAACCGCTCGGTTGGTTGGAGGGAAATCATACGGTTGCTTGTGCGGGTCCGAATAACACGTATTTCGTGTAGTCTCACATAGGAGGTCCAAGAGAAGACAGAGTGAAAAAGGTTGGTCGAAAGAAAAAGGATCGTCAGTGTCGATGAGTCCGGGTGGTGGTAAACCGGTCTGAGAATGAAGCCGATTGGCCGGATCCTGGCGTATGTGCTATTGGCAGCTGCATTTACGAAAAAAGTGCATGCAACGAGTGCCGCGAACGTCAAATTTTCAAGGGACAGTAACAAAATCGCGCGATGTAATACTACAAAACTGGAGTTGATTTCGAAACCAGCGCCGCTGAATCCAGACGTCGATGGTCTTCGAAGTATCCTGGTTAACGCATTCGGAAGCAAACCAGTTCAAGGTAGGCAACAATTCGATTTTTACGTCTATTATAATAATAAAAAGTTTTTATATATAACTTAGAAAAATTAAAGTAGAAAAAGTTATTTTTCGATAGTATGTTTTAAATATTAATTTTTTTTTACTGAAGCGATTATATTAATTATTAAAAAGAAAATCTATACAATTATTAAAAAATTACAATATGTATCAATAAGGATTGTGTATAATGTTAATTATATTGATATTGATACTTATTATGATTAATATTGATATTTATTATTATTGATACTGATACTTATTATTATTATTATTATTGATATCGATATTTATTTATTAGAAATTGAACTTACGGAGTTTCGCACTTTTGGAGGACCTGGAAAAAGACTTCAATTCATGCTGATGCCGATGATGTACAAAATGGGAGTAATGATGACTATGTTAATGGTGATAACAGCGATCTCAGCGAAAGGACTTCTTATTGGTAAGCATCATTACTTTTGTACAGACAGTGAAAAGTGTCACCCGCACAAATGTATAACGGTCTTGTAGTTGTCTTGCGGCGTAACCTGCATACATGATTAGGTGACATTACTGACCCATTTACTGGCATGTAAGATCAGTATTCAAATAAGCTTTGTATTTTCATGTAAAATATTTTACTTGTCCAAGTATTTTTTATTATTCATATAATATTTTACTTAAACAAATTTTTCATTGTTTATTTTATCAATAATTTATTTATCTTTATTATTCAACATAACGAATGAAATAAAAATATTCATTGATATTTGTAATCAAAAAACTTTTTATTACAACTTTTCAAAAATCGGTTTTTTTTAATTTATCTATTTGTTAAATTTGTTGTTTTAAAATGTATTAAGTTTTTTCATTCTTTTTAAAATTTTTTCCCGTAAAATTTAAGACTTGTTTGAACACGAAACCGAAGTCTCATTGTGCGTTTTATTTGCAGGCCTCATGGTGCTGGTACTTAAACTTAGCACCTTTCTGGCGAAATTTCATTCCGGATGGCACACACCGCAGCCTTGGCCCTCACCGCAACCAGTTCACGTGCATGTTCATAGTACTTTGCCACACATGCACCCACAAATATACCAAAACTGGGAGGCGAGTGGTCCCGCGGAGGACCAATATTACCCATATTATAAAGGATAAAAATCATATAAATTGCATGTTATTTCGATCAAGAGATTTTTATTGAAAAGCTGTTAACGAAAAGAAGGTCATGATGAAACGTGATAGTCGTAGTCAACAGAAGCCACATTATTTATAGAATTTTAGAGATAATCTTCGTTTCCTCGTATCCATTAATTTATTCTGATGATGTTAAGTCCTCATTATGGCTGTAGATATTAATATTTACAATGTCTGTATTTCCTGCATCAGATGCTATTTATTGGTAGCGCTTATTCGTGCAAAAAATAAGATTTAAAATACCAATAACGAATAGATTGTAACGTATTAGAGGTAAATTATGCTGTGACATACTAACCGATTTCTCCGCATATTTTGTTGCAAATTAAATTTGTACAAGATACCAAAGGAATTTCCCAAACTTATAATAATAATTATAATTATATTATAATTATATTATTTACATTACATATAATTATAATTATAATTATAATTATAAGTAAGAATTATAAGATCGCAGAGTATAAACAATCACAAAGTTCCTTTACTGAAGGAAATACAAGTAGCGTTTTTATAACGCAATAAATATGTAATTATTTATTGATAAATTATTATAACATTTGTTACACATGTGAGATGTGCCACGCTACGCACCTTTAAAATACGTAAGAGATGATAATGTCTTATGCACATGGCAAGACGAATTGAAAAGAAAAAATGTAATATCTATATCTGCACCAAATAAGAATCGTATAGAATCTATTATAGAAAATATTAATTTTGTTTACATAATAAGAAGTATGTGTAATGTATAGAACTACATTTCTTCGTACAAAAAGAATTTATATTTAAGTATTAACTACACATATACCTCATGTTATTAATAAGGATGTATTTTACATAACAACGTAATACTTCTCATAATTTTTATTGTATATTTATAATTTATATATATATATATATATATATATATATATATGTATATATATACACATATATAATTACTTTCAAACATGTATACATTTGTTAATACTTCACACGTACATTTTCTATTCATTCATGTTTTATTTACTTTGTCTAAGTCAATAAAATAATTTACACTTCGGCAAAAATCGAATTTAAATATTATCGGAAATACGATTATTATGGAATTTCTTTTACCGATTTCTAAAATTAATATTCATTGACGCAGTCAGTGTAGCGAATCACTGAGCAAGCGCAGTCGCATTACTATATGTATAAAGTCTGTTCCGGAGTAAATAGCATTCTCCGGTAAACGAGACCCAGTTTTCCAAGCTTAACCTGGCGTGGGGTATCTGATAAAAGTAAAATATCTCTGTGCCTCGCGTAACTCAGTGCAGTCTACATGGCAAGCTAATAGGAGCACGACGCGTTGCACAGTGCGTGAAAGAAAATCGCACAATTAAAAGTCTTTAAATAAATTTAGCACTTTTGTGATATGTTCAATTGAAATATTTAATTAGCTGTGATCAAATCGCGAGGAATATCGCTGGTAACACATCGGATTGAATTAGTAATAGTGGATAGATGGATTATTGTGAAAGTTACATGAGTGTGGATCTAGCATCATATGATCACGTGTTTTTTCACGAGACAAAATAATATATTTACGTGTGAAGTAAGTTTAAAGTAATTTAGGAATGAGAGCTATAAATCTTGATTCATCAAATTTATTAATTGTACGTAGAGATATTTATGAAGAATGTATGGATTCTTTATTTTGTGAGTTTACTTTAACACTGTGAATAAATATGATGAATATAATCGTCAGAGATATATCTTTTATTCTGAAAGAAAATAAATGATTCTCAATACGTATATTTCAGTCAGCAATAAAAAAAAAAACTGTAAAATCGAGGACATGAATGGGTCGAAGTTCTTTGTTTGCAATATTATCGTCTGGCTAGTAACGTCGTCAAAACTATTATCAATTCGAGCTGAGGAGAGGTCGAACAATTCCCAAATCAGCTTTAGTAAAAGCCAAAGTTTAAAAATCTTTCCGGGAATCAAGTTTTTCTTGGACGAGATCAATATTCATGTGAGAGTTCAAGATTTACTGCAAGGTATTGACAGTATATTATTTACCCTCGCACTTTACCTTTGAAGAGGAAGATTAAGATTTCTCTTCTTCTCAGAGACGGAAGTACAGGCAAGAAAGAAAAAGGAGAAGCAGAATCCTTTACAGAGACTAGGATTTATGATGATGATGACGCCATTTATTATGCAGGTTTATCGTGTGTTTATTGTTCTCGTTAGCATTTCCCACTTGAAGGAATGATAAAACCTGTCATTTTTTTTTGTAGATACTCTCTTTACCGGGCGCCATAGCGACAATCAAAATATCACTGTTAAGGAGTATCATGGTGGCGCAACTAGCTATCGCAATAATGATCTACAATTTGATAAAGAGCTCCCAGAACTCGGATGTAGTGGTGGTCCATCAACCGCATTATCACAAACACTATAGCCACGGCTATCCCGACAACGTCGAGGACGAATGGTTCGGTAGATGAAATACGCGAACGAGTGTGACAATTAGAACAATATATTCTCGTGATGCAGATCTAGCCAGCTGCGGCTACGGTTTTCCGACAAGCGACACATTCGAAAGTATTATACGAAGAACACCTGTGATATAGAGATCGCAACGTGCGTAATGCAAAATTAATTTATTAAGTTTTAAAATTATTTACGTGTTTTTACATAAATTAAATCACTTTTCAAATGTTACATATATATATATTTTTTTTTTTTGTTTTATTTATGAGAAATGCTATTCTTAGTATCCGAGAAAATATATTATTGGTCTCTCGGCTGCGTACTGTTCGCGTTTTGCTTCCTATTAAGCGGAGTGCCGATATCAAGATGTCGGCTGACCCACTTCGGGCCTTCACATAACGGCAGTTTGGTCCAGATTCTCACATTCGCGTGCAGACATATTCATTCAGGTTTTCTCTCTCGTTAAATTCGACATCGAAATCGAAATTAGATTTACAACGTGTTTCTCATTGATCACGAAGAAAAAATCCCGTAACGGAACCGCGCATGGAGTTCCCGTGCGCGAACAAGAAGGACATACAGACTAATTGTAGAGCAAATATTCGGAGGTTTCGTCAATGACGAAGTAAATCTTCGAGACGTCGATATTCGTGATGCGTATACGTGCTAGAAACCCACCTTCCGCGAGTACTATTGGTATGCCGCGAGCATCGCCGCGCGCTGTTCCTAAATCGATAGTTCGCAACACAATTCAGATCGGCATGCCGTTTTCTGCACTACAAAATGCATGATGCACCGCGCGTACCCGACAAATAAGAATTAAACGTTCGCTCATCGCGGCCTGCTTGAATCTCGTAAACATGCGATTACGTGGAGGAATTTAGATCTCTTTCGCCGATTCGCGAAGCAATTCGATATTCCGCATAACAAAGTTTCTAATTCCAACCTGTTCCAGATTGGACCGGAAAAGTCGAACGTTTGACGAATACGTTAAGCTGAAGAAATATTTTATTATTGGACACGAAGTTCCAGTCTTACGACTGGAAAAGTATTAATATCTGTCTAATGTGCATTTTTAGATTGTTACGAAAACTACGAAAAACAAAGAGAATTTTCTCTCGCTACTTCGACATTAATGGCGAGAGTTGACACTCCCTACACGTCTCTGATTGTGTCGCGCAGTTCTAACTACTCGACGTCAGGGCTGCGTTTCCAAGATTGTAGCTCACCATGACCAGACGGTTATAACGGTGCCACTTTCGATGATCGTGCGATTTCTAATCTTGTCAAGTCCAGTGCGTCGCGTATTTAAATGAGATTTTCGAGACGCAGTTTCCGAATTGAGAGGAATCGTCTGCGAAAGGCCTTGGCATTCCTATTTTTACCGTTCTGTTCCATTTACATAGAAGCACCCAAAAATGAGCAAGACATTTTCCCATTAAGATAATCTTTGTACGTCCTATCGCGAGGTCTTTCACGATATTCCCAACAATTTATTTTAATCAAGTGAAGCTAATCAACGGTAATCAGCTGTAACAAGATTTTCCTAGAATATGTCGTACGCTTATTCACACAATGGTGTTAAAAATTGCAGGATTCTGCTGACATTATTCACAGTGTTCGATTAGCTGACCTATGCGCATTAATTTATTATAATCCTGCGTCGTCCAGCACACCTAAGAGCGTTCGTTTCTTAACAAGAAACCACCATCGATCCGACAGCGTTAAGAGTAAGAAAATAAAACGAAAGGTCATCTAATATATACAGGCTTATCATGATCAATGTAAATGTCGCCTCTTCTCGAGCTTGTCCGTTAGAAAAAAAAGCACTATCCTGTCTCTTAAAATCATCTGTCAACAATAATTCAAATTAATCCTGCGCAGCAAATTTGAATTAATTTCGATACAATTGTTAATAAAATTTAAATAATAAATTAACCTGTGTTAATTTTATTATTTAAATTTTATACATTCTGTTAAAGGAGATCTCAACACTTTTGTTAATAAATATTAATGTTAATCAATATATTGTAATGTTAGGTTTAATTTTTAAGACAAAAAGCAAAATGGAATATCTGAGAAAATTGAAAATTTAAATAAAAATAATAAAAAAAAGCTTACTGTGTTTCACCGAATGATTTACACTAAGAATCTAAATAAATATTTGCCACTTTTTCCACTTATTTGTGTCGTTTGTAACTCTCTCAAGAACGTCGTTGATAAGATTCAATATTATGTCATAGATAGCAAATCTTACAGCGCGGAATGCAATCTATCAACACGGCACGTTCGATCCACGAGGATCTATGACCATTAATGATTCCCGCGCAATTATCTACCAGCCAAGTATGCAAAATGTGTGAAAGCGTCTATGCACTAAGAAAAACGTCAAAGGCCTCCCGATTTTTCCTTCTTGTCCCCTTTCACGTTTTCCTCTTCTCTCTCGTCGACGGATCGTTTCACAGATAATTTGCGGAGAAGACGAGAACATTTTTCTCGCTTATTACATCACCGCTACAAGCACGGAGGATTCGCTCGTGCCATCATTCAGTCGCGCGTACTCGAAGCCGCAGGGATCACCGCGGGATGTCGTCCTTCGTGGTGAGGACCCAAGGCCGGCGAAGGAAAATATTCGTTATCACGATAGATAAAGCAGCCACGATTTTCAGTTGCAGAGGAGATGGTGCGATCTTTTGTGCCTGCTGTGCTACCTGATCGCGGCCGCCGCCGACGATATCAGGCCCTACCAGTTCTCCTTCAACATCGTCGATTTTCAACACAGATTTGAGAAGAAAGGTATATAGCGATCGAAGAAAAAAGTGTCGAGCGAGAGTCTCGTTATTGTAAATTAATTAGTCGAATAATTCTCGTCAAATAATGCGATTTAAACGTTTGACGTTCTTGTCCATTTCCTTCGTCGAGACGCCGATGGGATCATTACCGGGGAATACGGCTTTATCACGGCCGATGGTGTTTATCACGAGACTGGCTACAAGACCGACAAGAATGGGGATTTTATTATCACGAGACAGAGGAGCCGGAAAATAACGAGTTGTGAGTTGCTTATTATTAAAACGTTAACCCTAAATTTTACGTGTCTCGGTTTCTCGATACGTCTCTGAATGTTTCGTCTTGACTTAACAAGTGAAGGACGCGCAAGAGATATTCAAGGATAGGCCGGAAGCGGCGAAGAAATTAATCGAAGCCGTGATGAGGGCCTGCGGCGGCTGTAAAATACCAATAAAGCAAGAGGACGATCGGCCGAAACCAAAGCCAGCCACGGAAATACCGCCGCAGAGAAAGGAGCCGATATTGAAGCGGATGAAGATATTATCAGGTAGTGCGACAGAGGAATTCACAGTGACTAAAGTAACTGGAGAACTAGAAATTTTTCCGCTCTTCTTAACTTTGCAGCTAACTTGCCTGCCAAGAATATCTCAGAGGAGAAAAACAAGATTATCAAGAAGGAAGATGTCACTAAAAGCATGGTACGGAATGCGAAGAAGTTGCTGTCCGAAGAAGATAAAGTGAACGATGATTTGTACTATCAGTTTAACTATACGATAACGTCGCACGGCCATCACGAGGACGGTTATCGCAACGGAAGGAAGGATGGTAGCTATCGATCTCAAAACGAAAACGGTACCGACACGCAGGTGAGGTATCTGTCCAACGAATTCGGGCACCAGCCCAACATCACGTTGATTCCGCAGACGAACGCGGCTAACAAAGAGTCCGCTCTCAAAGGATACTCGTTTCGTTGGTACTGGTTGTAAACTTGCGATTTTCCGTAATGCCGATTTTACTCTAATCAAGAATTATTACAGAATATATGCTAACACTTATTTAAGTAACGTATGCCAAGTCTAGAGATTTGCAATTTTCGATTTTTTAAAGTTTATCATCGTTAAAAACGAAATAATTTACTACGCTTTAAACAAAAAAAAATAAACAATTTGGTGGGAGAAAAATAATTTGCTATAAAATACAAATATATATTTTAATATTCTCCTTTAAAATAATTTCTTTTTGAAAATGTAACGTCGTTCATTGTTTTTCAATTATCTCCTGGACGTGGCCTTTTTTATATGCACTTATAAAAATATAATTTAGATTAAGTTACATTTGAGATAAATGACAAAAATATTATAATAAATTTTTTTTTTAATTTATGCGATTTCTCTCGATTTATGCAAAATGAAACCTTTGCCGAGTATTAAAAAATGGGTTGTGATCCTTTTCTAAATTTCTAACAGGTTTGAAAACGGTGCGAAAGCAAAAATGTAGGTGGACCAATAAAATTAGTCGGATTAATTTGCAAAGATATATCATTAAATTTACATATTTTTAAAATTTTTTACAAAGAAACTAACTAATGCTCCATACTCCCAGTTACACAAATGTAATAATAAATGTATTGTTTATGCTCGTTGTTGGGTCAAGTATTCGGTACTTACATCGACCAGATGTTTCAGAAATTATTATTAGAATGACTCGAAATTCATCTTTGAAGATAGAAAATACGTGATAAAACTGTCACATAAATAGTAATGAGATAACGGTAACGATAGTTAAAGCTCACGATATTAGCATTTCTGTTCTACAAAGCATGGTTACACTCACAATCAGTTTGCGGTTATCCTTTTGTTCGAGTTACGCATGTAGACATTGCATGGGGGATACTTCTCTTCGAAAAAGAAAAAAAAAAGAGAAAAATCGAAACTTAAAAATAAACGTACTAAATTATTGCTGCGCGAGCAGACCCTCATGCCGTATTTCGTTTCATTATGACAGGTTCCACACGATCTAACGTGTACGCGACTTATCGTATAATGATATTCGCGCGTCACAACGCCTGTTACATCGTGTGTAATTGATGATTAAACGGCGACGCGAGCAAAATGCGGAAAGGGCGAATATAATCATTATACGTATGGTGAAAGGCAAGGCAAAAATTCCCAGGTGATTGATGCCATAGTTCACGAAACCGACGGCTACGCGTTTCGGTATTGTGTTAATTAACGGGCACAAAAAAACCCATTGAGACGTGTTGTGACAGTCGAGTTGTGCTCACACGTGCTCGGCGCGCGAATACGAGGCTCTGAACTCCTGAAATGCAGATTACCAGTCTTATGGTAATTGAACGTACGTTTAAGTAATATTTCAATCTTGCTCAGTGAAAGGCCTCTAGGCAAGGTAGACTTAAACAAACAGCGTATCACCGTACGCGAGATAATTAAATGTGATAAATCAAAACGTGATGAGAATACGCGGAACGTTCTCTGTAAATTCTCTAAAGTGGAATTTCATTTTAAATAACGAAAATTCAACCACTTCTTGAAAGAGTGGCTGAGTTCTTATCCCAAAATTTTTTTCAGTGAGATCTCGCTTTAAAGAATGTAGAGAGATAATAAACGTCGGAGAGATAATGAATATTAGAAATATTTGAAACGTATTGAACGCATACTTTAGGTGTTTCTCTAAAAATAACGATTTTACTACGATTTAATATTCTTCATCTTCTTCATTCTTGAAACAATGAAAGCCGGAATTGGGTTAATGTATAGTCGATCAAACGGAATTTTTATCGTCGGTCCATGTACTGTTAAACACGTGTGCCAAGTCGCTCGTGACTACTTTAAAATCGCTACACTCTACATAATCCGATATTTTATTCATTTTTTGATCGTTTAAAGAAAAAAAACGTTTAAAATTACCATGTATATTTTTTCTATTTAACGAATCTACCGTACACGTGTACATTTTTTTATCCTTCTCACTTGTACTACTTTTAGGTTAAAAAAAAAAAATGAAAGCGGGATGATGAATATTAAAAGATACGAGTTAGATAGAATACGAAAATAAGAGAGAAATGCAACTTTTGCGACATATGATAACGAGAATGAAAGTTGCCACGATTTCGTTGCCGTTCCATGAATCATTTGCTATGTATTAGTGCCACTTTGTGTAGAGGTGTGATTTCCCACTCTACGAGCTCATTCCCGTTTAATAATTCGCGAACCCGTAGTCCCGCTGGAGCGACGTCGCGCGTTTCGTTGTGGCGCCCACGAAGGCCCACCACGGTGGAGGGGTATTACCCGCGAAGCTCACCTGAAACCAAACCCACTATTGGCGGAAGTTGAGTTGGAAGGGACACCGGTCTCATATATGTTCGACCACGCACGCTTCACAACCACTTCGAGTCTGTGACACGCGGTCCAAGGCCACGGTTGACGGTCAAGTTCAGAGGGAAAAAGAACGGCGTACGACAGGGTGATAGGCGCGGTAACCAGCTATCGGGAAAGCCGTCGCGCGATTTTCAATTGGTGTTAACGGTGCGCTTCGAACCAAACGGTGAGGATCGACAAATTTGGTGAAGAAGACGGGTAACCATGAGAATAGCCACGCCAGTTTTCCTGGTCCTCGGACTCGTTCTGCACGTCCATTGCGCGGTAACGGAGAACAAGCCAAATGAGGATGGCACAAGTATCCTGGAGTGTATATTCACGGACAACGCTGGGAATTGCCTCAGGAAACGACTGGCCCGTGACCTGGACCGGATCGAGTTGGAAGTTACCGGGAAGAAGAGTGAGATTCCGATGAGCGTGGTGGTTGAACAGGCTGGCAATATCGTTGCTGAAGTCGTTGATGACCTGCAGAACGGCGCAGAAGAAATCGTCGAGGGAGACGGTTCTCGGAATGACAATATAGGTGAAAATTAGAAATCGAATATCATTATACTAAAGAGATAACTTTCAATGTCTTCTAATTCTTCATGACACATATTTATTTTTTTATTGTCGCTTCCTTTCCATTCGATCAATTATTTCGAATTTTCTTACTCTTCCTGCCACAATGTCTGTGTAATGACATTCAATTCTTCACTTATTGTTCTAAAAATAATACAGACTCTTCGCTAACTTTCGTACAAACAAGGCATCACTGAAATAGTGTGTCAGCAGCGTAATTAAGCTGTCGCAGATCGAGATCGACGATTTGCAATACAGATTTCTAATCGCGATGAGACGGCACGTGGAACGAGTGTAAGGTCGTCCACGCACATCGTATCTTCCTTCGCGCTTCTCAAGAGAGGCACTGTTGAACAAAGTCGGTTAACTCTTTCCGAACTCGTAACCGGCTCCTTCATTGGAGATGAAACGACAGGAAGTCAGTTCATCTGAGTGCACTGAAAATTACCATGCCGATTTTCTTCGCCGTAACGCACCTTATTTTCTTAGTTGTCCCGAAACCGTGTCATTATAATCAATACTCAAATAAAATAAGAAAACGCACGTGAAAAAAAAATTTGATGTAAATTTTATCAGCGATAATAAACTTTTTCATTTACGGATTTTAACATCATAATGTAATGTCAGGGTTGGATAAGTTAATACTATTTTAAACCCAAGTTAAAGTAAATGACTTGAAAAATTACTTCAGTTACATGAACAAAAAACTGACTCAATTTAAAAAAAAATTAAATTATCTTAAATTAAAAATTAATTTTGAAAAATCTTAAATTAGAAGTATCGTAATTTTTTAAAATTAGATTACTCCAAATAACAAAATATTTACAATATAAATCTTCAAATAATAATTTAATATTTTATTTGTAAATTAAGTTTATATAAAATAACAGAAAGTTTTTTTATATTAAAATGTACTTTTTTCTCTTTAACACAATTCTTTTTTTTACTTAGGTAAATTTTTAACTTTGGGAAAAAAATTGAAGTTTATGTGTTTTAAAAATAACTAGTTACAGTTAAAAATTAATTCATTTAAAATTACTCAAGTTATGTTAAAAATTATTAATTTTTTAATTTTATTATTTAACTTCTTAAGTTATTACTCCGACGCTGTATGCCACATTACACGATAACGTTACATAAATAGCATACAAAAAATGACAGCTATGAATTATAGTATCGGAAACAGAGGCGATAAAAAAGAAAGTACTATCAACAGTAATTATGAATGGGATCTATGAATGAACGACGTTCAACTGTACGTATTTTAAATCAATGCGAGAGCGAGAAAGTAAATCGCACCGGCAAGGCGAGCGAGTTTCACGGATTCGGGAAGCGTGCATTGCGATCATAAATGTGAACGGACTTTCCGCCGATCGGGTGTCAATGGAAACATAAACATTATAGTTAACGTCACGGAGAGACAAGGCAAACCGCAAGTTAACGCGCGATCGGGCCCACAAAGTTCCCGTATGGGTCACTAGCGAGCCGTTTAAATGTTTTGCACGCAATTGTGCTCGTGTGCGCGTGTCGCCGACGTTGTAAAGTAGCTTACGTTAATTTAATGCCACGGCTTAGGCAAATCGACGGTAACGGTACCGATCGCATCACTCGCCATTTTCTGGGCTATTTTTTCCAGCAAAAGTCAACAGACATCATAGGACGGCGAAAAAAAAAAGGAACATCGGTCTGCGAATGAAAATTTTAAATTTGCAGAACCGACGGAACGTCACTCGATTGTATTAGGATCGTTTCTCTAACGAGATCGATCAATCGTCGGACTTACTAAAAAACGAAAGAAAAAGAAAAAAACTTTAGGTTGATGAACGATAACGGTACCGGGAATATTATCTTCGTTATCTTTTGGAGCGTACAAAAACTGTGTGGTACTTCCGACGTAAATTGCCGACGACAAATTGAATAATTTGACGGGCATTACGCTAATTCGCGACGATTCATATCGATTTAACATTTCGCCGACGGGCAAGAGTAGAACTAGATATCAATGGCAACATCTCGCTTGATATATTCTGCGGATATCTTGACCGTTGCAGGACGCGGAAGAGACATTTTTCTCTACTGTGAGAAAATTCGGTCGCGAAAGCGATCCGCGTGACTCTTTTTTAAGAAAGTTGTACCGGTTGCGGACGATTACGTGGCGCGCAAGCCAGACGAAATACACTCCGGGTTAAGGTTTGTGGGTCAACTTGCATGGAGATCCTCGTGTTACGTTTGCCAGATTGCATGCCACGATTAAGATCAATCTACATCGTGAATATTTAAAGCAACTTTTCACCAAAGTCCCACGATCGCATCTCTATAAAAGGCTATTATGTCTGACGCTTTCCTTTTCCTATTCGTTTTCGGTTGCAATTATCCACCACGTTCTCGCGTTCTACAATTACTTCTTGTCCTAAACTTGCCATAAAAAATAATTTGTACAATGTAACGGAATACGTAACATTTTTTTTTTTTTTTAGAAGAGGCGCGCAAGAAGAAGTTCAGTAAGAAAAAGTTGAAGCATCTACAGAAACTTCTGGGACTGGCGATGCTGCTGAAAGCGAAACTCAGCCTATTGCTGCAGCTGATAAGCACGCACTTCCAATTCAAGTTCTTCATCATTGCCATTATCTCGTTGATACTGAACGCCGCCAGGTTCTGGATAGAGATCAAGAAGAATCACCCTTCCAAAGTTATCTACTACGAGCACGCGCAGCACCAGCATCACTACGATCACGACGATCACGGCTACTGGGGAAGATCGTCGAACGAGACGCCTCAGGAAATCGCGTACCGAGGTTACGTACCGACGAACTGACATCGAGATTGGATAAATCTAACCGAGGGGACGATCATTTTGCGAGAGAAGTCAAGAAAGAACTGAACAATGACGAAAATTCCGTCGCCAAATGATTACCGTCTCTATCGTCCTTTATTAATTTTACAGTTAACAGTTTTAGTCCGAAAGTCAGGAAATATTTGCGACATTTTATTGTATAGTATTTATTTATTATATATTTAGTTCGTTGCATCGTGTGCGCCGGCATATGTTACACGATCATCCTGAGTTTCACTTTAATTAATGACGGATGATTGCAAATTTCTACTCTGACCTCCAATTATCATATATAAAAATAGTTCTCCTTAATCGCCTTATAAGTCATACCAAAGTTACTTACGAGTACCTGTTCTATATCTCGCCACGAGAAAATTTCTTAGGACCAACTATTTTAATTAAAGGAACGTGCTATTACTCGTATCGTGACTCAGCAAACTTAGAATCTTATAGTCCTAAATTTAATGCTCTTGCTCTCTCTCTAAATATTTATTATAATACAAATATATGTAATAATAATAGAAA
This sequence comes from Solenopsis invicta, assembly GCF_016802725.1. Lineage (NCBI taxonomy): Eukaryota > Metazoa > Arthropoda > Insecta > Hymenoptera > Formicidae > Solenopsis > Solenopsis invicta. Next base: position 6,926,345 of record NC_052669.1, on the reverse strand, counting down.
ACTTATACATTTCTTTAAAAAAATATTTCTTTATAAGAGATGATAATAATTTGTAATAGCTATTAATTAATTTCTACAAAATCATGTATGTACGTACTAAAATTTTTGATAATAAATTATACGAGTATACAATTTTTTTTTTAAGTGGGTTTTTTTAAGACACGATTGCAGATGTTACGTTGATCGCTGAAGGAAGATGAAAAATCGTCACGTCGCCGTCGTTTCAGAGAGAAACTTTGACGGTTCCGATGCACGAATCGCACGACCTTCTTCAGTCGCACCAGTGGACCATCCTGAAATCTTTGTATTCCTCGTCATAGCACGACGGACAATGCGACTGGAATCCTTAAGGAGCGGCGATACTTTCGGGGTGTTCACCTTGCTACCGATCGTTTCAATGATAAACGCGCGAGATTTGTGCAACGATTGCAGCGCGTCGATGTGCCATAAACCGCGGAAAGAAATTTCTTATGAAATAAATATGTATCAGATCTTTTTTTTAGAAATCTTAAAATAAAGAATAAGGAAAAGCTACCTGTACGCAAATTTGAGATAAAAATTGAGATAAAAATTAAAAGGAGACGAGAGAAGAAAATTACACGTCTGAAATAATACAAGACAATTACTGAAAATTTAATTATATTAAAGAAAAAAACGAAATTAGACGTGAAATTGTTTACTTTTCTCTTAAACTTAACGCTAGTGATAATAAGATTTTGCCTCAATTTACATATTTTTTAATATTATCTTGTACTCATTGACTTGATTAATAAAAATGCAAGGCCATATTTTTTCGTAGAAATTCCATTGAAGAGAGACTCTATTGCTTTTTCTAGAAAAAGATCACATTACCAACATGAGAATCTTTTTACGCATATCATCGATTACCAAAAGCAGGTGCGATTTCATAATGGAATACATTTATCTCTTTGCTACTATTAAGTATTCACATCCCGAAGAAATCGCCGTTCGCGACGTGGCCTTAGCAAAGGTAAGGCCGGGACTGCCCTCGAATTTCGACGATCAAATTTGCGTGAAAGACGTCCCGTCGTCGAAGCTTCGATTGGAACGCAGCCAATCGCGGATTGAGACTAACGTGTCGCGGGTTTGGGGGTAAAATAGGTAACTACGGTATATAGACGACAAGTCCGTGAGCTCGAAGAATTACGAAGCCAGAAATTTGAATCGACCATCACGTAAGAATTTCGGCACGTTTTTGTCCGCTTGACGCGTAATTTATATCCAGCCTTCAAGCTGCACGTCTCCTCAGGACCCTCATAGACGATTCAACGCACCTGGTTCCTTTTAGAAATAATCCTTTCTCAGAAGAAGGATCTCTCTCTGACTGCTAATGTCTTGATAAACTGTCAATCGACAATTTTTATTTGTTGCGAACATTTCAACGTTTTTTGTTAACGTAATTATTTTCTAATGTTTAATATATTTAGTATAATTACAAAAAATTTATTATAATTTAATATAATTATGAAAAAAAAATTCGCAAATTTAAATGTGCAAAGGCATTTGTATAATCTTAATGATGCATTGGCAAAACGCTCGAGAATTTAATACCATGCTCGGTTAATTTATATATAACAGCGGTACAAAAATAAAAAGCTTAAAATAAATTGAAAAAAAAAAAAATTATCATATATGTAAAGTCCCCACCATGCAGCAAAGTACTTCCTTATGCTTATGCGAATAATATAAATAAAAATTGCCAAATAAGCCCATCATCAGGCCGTAAGCAGCGGCATTTGCATCGGGCCTTCGAGGATGATGTGGACGTCTGACGATGGTCATTGGTAGACCAAACGTGATGGATTTACTAATTTCTATGTACCGAGAAACGGTCATTCATACAATATTCAAGATCCTTACGCGCAGATCACTATATAACACCCTTCTGCGGATCACATCATCAGTCTCCTCAAGATCTCCGAACATCGTGCTACAATAAAAGCTTTTGCCGAGGAACCAGCGGCAAGTGACGAGGGACCACCGGCACTCGAAGCAGGAAGACACGCTTATTCCGCGATACCTCATTAAAATGACGCGTGATAAACTTTTTGCCGTGTTGCTTCTCGGTCTACTGGCGATAGCGTTGAGTCTGCCTCAGCAACCGAAATCCAAGAGGCCTACTCCGGTATTCAAGGTCCTTAGAGACGTCGACATTTTCCCGTCGACGAACTTCTTCGCGTGATTCGCGATAATCGAATTTCTTAATCGAATTTTCCAGGTATCTAAAACTGGCGGCTTGCGTCTTCCTGACAACGCGACGCTCATTCGCGAGAATATCGTCGACACGTTTTCGTGCCAGGACAGAATTTACGGTTATTACGCCGATATGGAGAACGAGTGCCAACTATTTCACGTGTGTATGCCGCAAACGAGGGGCTCAATTAGATGGAGCTTCATTTGCCCAGCCGAGACAGTTTTCAATCAGGTAAACCAATATTTCATCAGTAACACAAGTATATTTTCGCAAAGAATGAAGAAAAGAAAACAAGAGAGGATCAAGTAATGCTCTGATTCGTTATTTGATACAGTAGCAATTTATTTCTCGCTTGACTTAAATCAGAGGCATGTTAATGCCTTGATTTATTTACAGGCGACATTCGTATGCACGCACACGGAAAACTCGATACCATGCGAGGAATCGGAAAAATATTACGCTCTGAACGAGGACATTGGAAAGGAAGTGGAAGAGGAGGAGGAGGCGGATCAAGATCGAGGGAAGAAAAATGCGACGAAGATTTTGGAACCTGAAGTGGAAACGTTGTCGAAAAAGACATCCTCGAAAAGTTCGAGAATGCTAAGGCTTCGTTAAGAAAAGTATATTTCTCTCGCGGCTCTATTTAAAAGGGATCGCTATATAAAATGTGGTGATTATTACGGTTAGCCAATCTCGGTTGAAGTATAAAAGAAATTTTAACTTGCCTCGCAAAGTTGACTACGCTCATTTACTGTTTAAGGTAATCGCTTACAGATCGCTTATAAACTTGCCTTGCAAGAGCCTTCATAATGGCATATCGTACGTAGAGTCAAAATTTAAATTATTGTTACACGTACTGTGTAAAATATGTCACTTTACATAATTACGCATATGTGTAAAATAAAAGTTCTGTGCTAGTGAAATACAAGTACAACAGAAAGCGTATATTAGGTAATTATGTGCAAAAATATGTTAAAAATATATTAAATGTTCATACATGTAATTGTTCATAAAACACAATAAAAAATTTTAGAAGAAAAATCAATAATTTCTTTTAATTCATTGCATTTGTATGTATATTCCGAAAAAACACACACACACGTACATTAGTTATCATTATGAAAGATCCTGTAAATTGAGGTAAAAATCATGTAAATACATTTTTATGATTAATAATATTTATAATTAAAGGCAAAATGTACATCTAATGCTGATAGCTAAAGCATAAAAGCCACGATTATGCAAAAAAAACGTTACACGATTGTCCCAAGCCTAAAATATATAAAAATCGTGACGCGATAATTTCGCAAACGTATTAAAAGGAATCAATGAAAAAACTTATCGAACTTATTTCTAAAGCATTAGACCATTAGCAATATGTACACAATAGTAAAAAGATGATGTTGGCAGCACTATCTATTTACAATGATTGATATGTATCGATATTGGTCTTTCGTAAACATAATATAAAATAACTTAAAAAAATATAAAAAGTGCATTAAATAACAATAAGTTTTCTGTTGCTGTTATAGATTCCGCTTATGTTATGATGTTATGCAATTTTAGAGTAATGAACTTAAATTAGAAACACACATGCACGTAAGACAGCTAGAAATAGATCCAAAATCATCGTCCGATTCAAACATCATAAAATTTTCATGAAATCGCACAAGTCGCGACGCTTGAAATATCATCCACAACTCTCGCGTTCCATCATTTTCTAATCGATATCTTTGGATAGCTAGCTATCATGTCTCGAATCGTCGAGACCTACCTAACTTTTCGCAATGCCGATAAAATAATAAAATAACAATTATACAAACACACATAGTCATATAATAACATTTTAACAATAAATATTTTTCCAACTTCTCTCTTTCTCTCTCTCTCTCTCTCTCTCTCTCTCTCTCTCTCTCTCTCTCTCTCTCTCTCGAATTGGCTAATTTGTAATATATACATAGATGGAATTTTGAATATTAAGTAAATGAATCGAAATCATCAATTTATAATAAAAAGGAACTAGATACTGAAATATATTTCATGTAACGATAATTGTTTCTTTCCGGAAATATAATATGAAATATTTTACATGATATAAAAATAATTATGCACTCGATATTGAATACGATTATATCTACAATTATTTACATAAACTTATCTAATTCTTTTATTTATTCGTAAGTAATATCTTTATTAAATTATTCCAATAATCGATTTGCAAACAAGAAATATCATTTTCTTTCTTTATATCGAATTAATTATACATTTCATCATAAAAATATATATATATATATATATATATATATTTCTTTAACTTTGATTTTAAACATTGCAAAAACTATAAAACATTTGGAAAATTAAAAATCTCTTGAGTGATATAAATGCTTCTTTTTGTCGTAAGAAAGATACCTTTTTGGAAACCTAAAACTATTTTTTACCCTGTACTGTCCTTTTCAAAAAAAAAAAAAAAAATATATATATATATTTGAGGTATATAATAATTTAATTATTTTACATCGCCTTATGTAAATATACTTGAAATCATATATTTCAAAATAGATTTCTGAAATATACGTCAACTTTATTTACATCGTTATCAAACTCTTTATATCTCAATCATTTAGAACTCTCCTAAACCTCTCTCCTCCCTCTCATAAATTCTTCCGATTAAAAATTTATATCTATCTACATCTTAAACCAGTAAATAACAATAGATTTTAAAGTTACGCTTCGGAGTCCATCGTAAGATCCGCCTCGATTTCCTCGGGGCTCCTCAGATCGATCGCGAATCTCTTTCTGGCGGTGTTGGTCCCGGTAATGACTCCGGTCAGCTTCTCCTGAGCCTTCACGTTCTTAGAGTAAATTTCGAAGGCTGCAGCAAGGGCGTATGTCAATTGTCTCGCATAGTACTTTGACTCACAGACGAAACCGTGACATTCGAACGGCGAGATTCTTCTGAAGTTCTCCGTCTCGCGAACGACGATCATGGAAAAGACCCTGGTGTAAATGAGATCCTGCACTCCGTACGAGATCGTCTCGATAGGATACATCTTGGATAAATTGGCATCCTGCTTCCTCTTGTCTAGCGGCAGCAAGGCGACACCCTCCTTAGAGACCACCAGCTTGATAAGAGGAAGCATTGTGTTAGTCGGCAAAGCCTTCGCGGCAGAGACCATATTATCGACGGGCCTTCTCGTATGTTTGATGCCCCAGAGGCCTCTTGCATCATGGGACCCCAAATATTTCACCTGAAAACAAGGTTCGCTTAAAAAAAAGACCTGAATGCGTAACGGTCTTTTTAAATTCGCGAACAAAGCTTTGAAATCTTAATAACGCGTTATTTTTTTTTAACATTTTCTAAAAATATTGGATTTTGAAAAATTACAATACTAATCGTGAATTGTGCAAATTCATTTTAATTTCATTTAGAGTTTAATTTTTAATTTAAAACTTTATATTTTACTTCATCTTAAACATTTGAAAAGCTAATTAATATACCTGGTGAGCTTTTAATTTAATGTTCAACGATTTCTGCACAAATCTTTTTCTCTTTTCTAAAAAAATTATTACGTTATGCACAATAAAAAAAAATGTATACGGTATAAATTACACAAGTGCAAATATATTATTGTATTTAATTGGAACAGATAGAGTCAACATTAATATTATAGACTCTCGAGAAGTTCAAAATCTTTTAATGTAAAAATTGTACCTGAAATACTTGCGGCAGATCAGTGGAGCCCTCAAAAACGTTATTGTCGATAGACAGGCGCGACAGCTTCGACACAAGTTCCTTCTTCTTATCGTCGGAAGACACCGGACTCTTCTCCTTTTTCATCTCTTTCGGAGGCTGATCCTTCTGTTTCAAAATTCACGTTTTTTTTTAACACGCGGATTCACGCGATTATTTTATTTTTCAAAATCAATATTTTGAATGTCCGGAAACGACAAGATTTGTAATCTAATCAAACCGACGACTAAAAGTTTTTAAAGGACAGCAAAAGAATGCGAATGCGCCGTGAATTTAAATGAAGAAGAAGGCAAAACACGGAATGGTAGACTAACGGGATAATTTTCAACGGACGACTACTCTTCGTATTTGACAAACAGTCTAATGATAAATAACGTTAATGGAAACGGCAAATCGATCCTCTCGCAGCCAATAATCCTGAGTGCGCCTTTCTATCTACGTTCTTCACGGGAGAGCCTTAAAACGTTACTCACAGAAACGTTATCGAGCCGGCAGTACTTTGTCGTTGACCTAGGCTTGATTTTAAGATGGTACTCCACCACGTTCGGTATGTTCGGCGTGTTGGGCACGACTGAGCTAGCGGCGGTTGACGCGCGTTCAGGGCCCTCGCTTCCGGCCACGATCAGAGGCGCTGGTGTCGTTGATCCACCTCCACCAACGACTTCCGATGTCTAATTGCATTTCATTAACTTGTAAACGTCAGTCTATACTTTTATTTTTATACAATGCGATCGAAATTTTATGCCCTCTTTGTCATCATACGTTACTTTAATTATATCTGCCTGGAATCTTTATTTGTTAACGTATTCACCCTTTAAGCGCTACAGTATTATTTAATATTAAATAATATTCCAGAAAAATTATTTAATATGAAAAATAGTGATTATATGTCCACTTCTGATAATATTATGTGAATATTATATGAGAAGTAAATAACACATTGTTTGCTTCAATCTTGTAAATTATCAGGGATATTATAACTTTTAAATGTAATAATTATAAAATTTATGAATATTTTATGCATAATAATTCACATTAATTTTTAAACAAAAGTAATATTCGTAAAACATTTTTATAACATTCCATTTTTATAACATTCCGTCGGACATTAAAATAATATACCACGAATATTATATAAAACGGACATATAACATTAACATAATATTTTTATAATATTAAAAAATATTATATTTTAGAAATATTGTAACGCTTATAAAGCAAATACTATCTCTTTTAATAATTTTTAATATTAAAAAAATAGAAAATAAAAATAATTTACATTTTCTTTTTTTTAGAAATATCTTAAAATGTGTTATGTACGCTGAAACTGTTATGAGCAAATTGCACGTGAAATGTGAATCTCGAGAAAATTTTCTCAAGATAGATAAATCTATCTTGCGCCTGGATTTATGTTAGACATTGATTATTATTGCTCGTAATGGGATACTATAAAAATTCTTTCTCGCCGAACGCGAGTAAGAAACCAACCTTGGGTGGAGAACAGATTAGATGCTCAACGTTATGAACTGTATTCTTGTGCGTTTGTTCATTGCTAACGGTGAAGACTTTTTTCAGGACATTGTCCGTTCTCTTCGCGAAACCAAAGTCCTCGTCCTCCATGGCTAGATGGTTAATACAAAATTTGCCGCTTCCACCGTTTCCTCCTGCCTTTTTCTCTCTCGTTTCTTACATCGGACAGAAATAACAGACTACCTGCAAATAATTTGCCGATCAGGACGCATTATTCTCTCGCGTTCCGTCCGGAGCTCCTATACATTATCCTTAAACAATGGAATACAGAAGAAGATGTCTGCGACTCTTATGGCGTTCCCTGGAATGCGACCTTTATGCACATGAATACATCGCGCGCGTTTCGATGAATGGCTCGCGAGTTTGCGGCAGACGGGGAGGATTCACCCCCGTGTCACGTTATAATTATTATTATTTGGAGGTGCGCCCGGGCGCAAAATTAAAAATGGGCTTAACGTCCAAACTTAAACCGGAAAACAGCTGTCGGGCAGCACGTGTTGCACCTTGCATCGTACTGGTTCCACGAAGCCTCCTCTTCTTTCTTTCTTTCTTCCTTCCTTCCTTCCTTCCTTCCTTCCTTCCACTTCACTGCACCGAACCATGTATTTGTGCTATTTTTAGTAAAATCGCTCAGACAGAACCTTTATTTATTCCGTTATAACACGATGAGAGAATTAATAAAAATCGTACTTATTATTCCGATTTTATTCTTTTTTGCATTGTCGTGTTCTTTCTTTTTAAAATATCTTACAAATTGTTATATACACTCTGAAAATATTATATTGCACGTGAAATGTGAATCTGTGATAAATAAATCTATCTTGCTTATAGATTTATGTTACACACCGATTATTATTGTTTGTAAAAAAATTCTTTCTTACAATATTACAATTGTATACTCATTCGTTCTCTTTCTTTGTAATTACTTTACCACATTTCTTTTTATATATTCTGTGCATTAATTTATGTGCTATAATTTTAATGTCTTATTATATTATGAATAAATATATTATGAATAAATATACGTACAAAAAAAAATCTACAACGGATGGACGTTCACTGTTTTAACTTTCACTGTTCTCTGCAATACTCGGCAATACACTGTTCTCTTCGTAGCGACAATGACGGGTTTTTGTTCGCGTCCCCGTGATTACATCCCGACAGCGGATGCGCGGGATGCAATTGTATCGACGATTTTAAAACGTACCGGGGGTCCTTTCAGTCAACAGGAAATGAGTCGAGCGGCCGATATAGTCAGGTGAGGAAGAATTCATTAACGTATTCCGTCGGTTACAGGTGTGGCGCGTTTCTGTTGTTCAGCGTCGATCGCGCTTACGAGAGCATCCGCATTATTTGGAGAATGCGTAATAACTATCTAAGTGCGTGCAAAAAAATGCAGACTTAATATTCTACAAATTACGTAGTCAATTGCGCGAATCACTACGTTACAAAAGTTTTGTAAATAAAATCTCACACATTTTTTTTTCTTTCATAATATTTTTTCAGTAAAATAATTTTAATGAAATATGCATTAAAGTCAAAATATGTATTAAAAAAAATATCCTTACTATAAATAATTTTACTGCAAATAGATATATATTCGGACATAAGTAAGTGGAATTTTACAGTCGTTACTTATGCACAGCAGAAATTTAAAAAGAAAAGAAAAAAACAAATCTAAAAAACTGGGACGAAAAGGTAGTGTTCAAACGAGGCACGTATTTTATGGGACGCCGTATACGTGGCTGTATCTGTACACCTGTCGTCGAATTACACCCGCGTACAATAGCAAGACTGTTAATGAGAGCGACTACTCAACGGGTGTCATGTAAAAACAGGATTTTCTAGAATATACATTTTACACAGATATCTCGTATTTTGACGGGACGGACTCGCCGTTACATGTAAAACAGACGTTTGCATGTTAAACTTATTATTATCGCGCATACCATCGAGAAATTAGAAGACACCTCGATAATTAATTAGCACCCGTGTGCATGTGCGTGAGCAGAAAAAGAAGAAGGTTCTGGACGCTCGGTAACGGTAGCCTTAGCAGATGAAATGGAATCGCTGCTCGTTATTACGGTTTCCTAGATTTCCGTTATACTCCTCGACGATACCTCGCAGAATCCCGGGCTCTTGTATAATAAAAGATAATAAAGAAGATTACTAAAAAAAGAAAAAAAAACAGAAACGAAACATTCTAATGGCGCGGACAATCGCGCTGCCCGTATAGCACGGCCCGTTGCACGACGGCGAGCGCGTGTACATTCTCGCCGACATCGGCGCGATATTCCGCGCCAGTCGAAAGGACAAAGTCGCAAACGCCGCGGAAATATTACGCGACGTTATATTTGGACGGCGATTATATCTGACAACGCAAAATCAACCCATTCCCCTTTTCGTACACGTGATAGGGAGGGTGGGAAACCGGAAACGGGCACCGCTGGATGCCTGACCGGAAGCTATTACGGTCGTGTCACGAAGGAGTTCTACGATGCGTGCCACGCATACACACGCACTCACGGAATTCGAACGGTGCGGCGGCGGCGCGGCGCGGCGGATTGAATTCGTTGGGGAAAAACCGTGTGGTCGCGCCACGATTAAATCGTTCTATCGCGAGTCCCTCCAAATACAAGCATATGTTTATTTGTTTTATCACGACGTATCGAGATCTTTGATAGAGCAAGCCGGTAGACTCGTAGGAAAAAAATCGTTCCACATGGCGTTCGATAAAAATTATCTGGAGTACTTCTCATTTGCGTACTTATATGCTTCATTACGTCGATGCGATATGCGAACGGCCGTCGAGGTAGCTCGGATGGAACGAAACGTTCGTTCAGCGTCGTGGATTCCACTTGTTTTTCCTTTTTAGCTTTATTTTCGTAATTAAAACTATTTTGCTACGGCTCATAAAACATAGCGATAAAACATGGCGTTTCGCAAATTAGACTTTAGACAGAGAAACGTTATCTTTTAGATAGAGAACGTTATCAAAGCGTGATAAGCTTGCGAAGAGACACTTTGAGATCGTAACGATAGTTTATTAACGTAGTAATGCGAAGTTGAAAAGAAATCCTTCCGAGTCATTCAATCGCGCTCGACTGATTCATCGATCATCGATTCAAAGTTTATTATTTTGTACTTTGTTACTTTTTTTTTTTAAACAATAACAAGCCGCGTCGTCGTAATTATTGAGAACCGAACGTTTTTATCATATCTTACACAATCAACGCGCGCGATAAAGGCGACAGGCCAGGTATCGCGGATTTACAAGCGAGTCATTGTTAAATATTTAACGTGAAAGCACGCGCAATTGTTCAACGTAAAGCGACTTATCGTTTCGGTGGCGCAAACGCAGGGATGCGTGCGATTGCGTAAGCGAGACGGGAGCGAAACTATCGCGCGAAGAATTTACGATAGCCACGATCGCGGCCGAGCGCGGCGCGATCGATCGTTAATTTAAACAATAGCCGCATGTTAATTACAAATGATCGTCGCGAGCCGTCGGACCCGATCGAAATCGGGTTGCGGCAAGTCGCAACGCGCGGCGAAACACAAACGCGATGCTCTTTATCGGGGGGGGGGGATCACAATCCATTCGGACGAAAAGATTGATCTGCGCGGCGAGATCGCGCGGAATCCCATCACTCGCGGCCGCGATCCGAAACCGATCGGAGCATTAAGTACCGAAAACGAAGCGAGAATTACCTTCAACAATTTACCATGACTTTTCCGCATTCGGCGACGACTGGCATGATTGACGAAGGTACACGCATACGCGCGTGTACGCACGGCACGTTCCAAATCGAGGTGGACTCGGTGTGACGGGCATTCCACCCAGGTGCAATCGGCCGATCTCGATCTTACCGTTCGACGCACCTGCGGCGAGCGGTGGCGGCTGAAAAAGCCGACACTTCCGGAAACATCGTCGCGTCGAGCAGGACGACGACGCGGATGCGGCGACGGTGCATCCGCGTGCAACGAGGCTCGCCGCGACTCTGCACGACGGATCCGCGGATTTCTCTCTTTCTCTCTCGCGCTCTCTCTCCCTGCGCGGATCCAAGACCGGAATATCTAGGAGAGAACGATTGACAGGCACCTGCGGTATGCACTGTCGTGTACGCGCGACTGAAAATGTAGGACAGCGCGAGCACGCCGCGCCGCTCGTACGTTCGAAATCGCGTTGACTGATAAAACGGAACGCGCCGCGATAGGTGTACACGTACGCACGTTACGTACGCGCGAATGACTCTGTGTGAGGCTAGTACACCTGCAATAAACACGGGCGATGAAGCCTGATGTCGCTAAGATTAACCGTCACAATCGTGACGGGGAAGAGGAAGCTTATCGATGCGGTGTTGCAACATCGAGAGCTTCGATCTTGAATTATCACAGAGTGCGTACCACACGAAATATTTGCTTTAGTCACGTATCGTGTATCACACACACACACACGCGCGCGCGCGCGTGTGCGCATACATGTATAGAGAGCATAGTAATTAGTAGATACAGTCATTAATAAATTATAATAACATTTTAAATTTTCAAACAGTATTTAAAGTTACGCCTTCATTACACAGAAAAAATTAGTATCAAACAATACAATGTTTCATATATAAGCAAGAATATAAAATTTTCTTGAAAGATTTTATAGGCTTAAACAGACATAATTTGCTTAAATAAAAAAAGACTCTTTTTTCTACACAGAAAAAAAAATAGTATCAAATTAACAATTCATTGTTTCATATATAAGCAAAAATATAAAATTTTCCTGGTAGAATTTATAATCTTAAACAGACATAATTTACTTACACGAAGAAAAGAATTTTCTTTATGTAAAATTATGTCTGTTTAAGATTATAAATTCTTTCAAGAAGATTTTATATACTTGCTTATATATGAAACAATGAATTGTTGATTTAACAATAATTTTTTTCTGTGTATGCAAATTATGTCTCTTTCAAATTATAAATTCTTCCAAGATTTCATATTCTTGCTTATACAGGAAACAATGAATTGTTGATTTAATATTAATTTTTTTGCGTATAGAATTTAGCAATAGTGGGACTCATTAACGCTGTTACAGAGCAACTTCCCAACGTTCACTTTTCATTGTAATTCTTATTCTTACAGTGGAATAAAATTCTCGCGATATATCATAAAACAATACGCAATAGTGTCGAAAATTTTTAAGCGCGAGAAGCGAAACTGTTTTTTAACAGTGTCCAAAATATTTTTCTTCATCAAATTCATGTATCTCCCTCGGTTCGTTTCCTTTCTATTTGTAGAGCACAAAATAGCAGAAACATTGCAAAATTTCGCTACAATGTTTCAGCAATATTGTAGCAACAAAAAGATATCGGCTTCAGAAATATTGATACGTAACTTTGCAGCAATGTAAATGCAATATTGTACATGTTGCCGCAACATTACGAATCAATATTTCTGAAGCGGACATTTTACCGTTGCTGCAATGTTGCTGAAACATTGCAGCAATATTTAGAATAATTTTTCTATGCTGTATCGAATTGATTTCACGCGTTCAATCATAATCGTATTGCGTAATATGAGGCAATAAAACATACGCAAAATTGGCTTTTTAATTTAATTGAGACAATTTAAATGAGCGTTTACATTTGCAATTAATATAGAACGGTGCAAGGCATAGATGGAAACAATGCCTCTGCTGCGAGTACATTTCTCTCTCGAGAGCTAAAACTAACTATTAATAAAGGCATACATGTCGAAATACACAAGGTACTTATTTGTTATATCACCCGGTTTATCGGGGCGGCGATCAACGAATCTTCCAGGAATCTCTCGGATTCTCTTCCAGAAACTATCACCGATCCGCAATGAATTATTTGATGCTCGGCGAGCGGTAAAAACGTGAGAATAACTTTCATGCTTCTCTTTTGTTGGCATCCGGCGACAGGAAAGAAGACGCTCGGAAGTCAAGGCGTTATGAAATTGCAGGGGATTATATACGTACTCTAGAGCGTATCGTGCGAAGAAGCTGCGAAGGAGAGCCGAGAAACATTCCTTCGAAATATATCTTCTTACATTTCACAAACGTAATACTTCAAATATGTATTGTCAGAAAGAAATGCAAAAACCTTTCTGAACGTTTCTATTCTCAATACGGGGAATTCTTGATTCAATTTCAAAAGATCACTGAGCAACAAATTTTTAAAAAATATATATTTAATTGTTTTCTGTATCACGGACTTTAATTTTTATTTCTCATTTTATTCATTAGATCAGAATTTCCTAAACTTGTATGGCTCGCGACCTATTTTATAAAGAGGTAAATATCTAACTGGTGGACATGAAAAAATGCACGGCAGACGGTGATAAATCAATTATTTATTTAACTACTTTTTTATATCACATTATTTCGCACACGTTTTTCATTTTTTATTGAATATAATTTTGTAAATCTATTCTTCTAATACATAATGAAGATGTGAAGAATGCGCTTATTGTTCCATTGATGACAGCTTTGATCAATCGACATCAATCATAATTAAATTATTTTCATGCGAGGAGTTTGATAATTGTAGCTCGTTTTGCAATTTAGTTTTAATTTCATCGGTGAAGAATTTTTCACGACCTACATTTTTTTAGGAAATCCTGTGATTATAATATAATAGATTGTAATCTTTCCTCGTGTTTCATATCTTTTGCGGTTCAAGTGAAGGAGTTCTCAGTAAATTTAGATCAGAATTATTTTACAATGTAAACAATGTGTTAATGACAGGTTATTCAATGAACAGGAGAGACGTTTTTCTCGCCGGTGTTTTTTCACCGCGATCTCGTTCGTGCGTAAAAGTAATAAGCAGTTTTTCCCACGATTGTCATGTTTATTTTGCAATCGCTCCGATATCTAATTAACCAGCAGCAGAAGAGATAATTTAATTAGGAACAAGAGTTCGGGCTTGCGATCTGTGGAACCACGCATCCATACGCAATGTGAATTGCAATACGATCCGTGTGAAATCTGGCCGTAAGAGGGGAAGGGATGGCGCTCTCCTAGTGCTTGTTTCCTGTTTGTTCTTGAAATACCCGTATTATTGTGTGTTTATATATGTGACGCAATGTTTTAATAATATAAAATCGACAGAACGTAACGCACGCGATTAAAGCGTTACTCCATACGGCGTAAAATGCTCCTTCCTCTTTACACTACGTTACTTCCTCTTTTCAATAAACTCTTAGTTAGATTTACATGTACATTATTAAAAAATTAAAACGTATAATTAATATGTTAAAATCTAAGACGATTATAATACGTGGAAGTTTTTCTTGCTTCTATAGGAAAACACTAGTTTGCGTGAGTCATCAGCGATCCGTAACTGCCGGATGTCCAATTTTCCTTCGAGTTCACAAGTCAATCAGGAAAAACTACAAAGTGTCAATTATCTATCGTTAATTGGCACGAAAATTGGCGTTTCGAAAATTAGGGGGCTCGGAACGGAAGATACACGTGCAACGGAATGCAAATGAACGAGCTCGACCTCGCGCGAGATGCGATTCGCGATTCTTAATTCTGCGATGTATCACAAGGTCGTGTCTTCGATGAGTTCATAAAGATATCTTTTTGAAGCAGCCATTCGCGCGCTCGTCGACGAATCGTCGCAAATGTCATCGCTATCCCACAGGTAAAAAAACCGACCCATTCAACCCTGCTTCTTCTCCCCTCCCATCCCTCCCAAGAGAACTTTAGAAATTAAAGATCTTGAAATGTCTTCTTCGTATTGCGCAATTGCAGCATTGCGATAGATCGCGAGCATCGATGTCCATTAGCGACCATTAAAGAATTATCAGGAAATATCGGTATTAGAACGTTAGCAGGTCGCGATAACTGGGACTGTGTCATTTGGGGTGAAAGTGTTAGTTGCCAAAACGAGAATGGCGTACATCGCGATTGTACACCGCGAGAACTTTGAGGAGCAATAAGAGGCAGAACGACATGAATTCATATTCGTTGAATCGTGCTATGACGGACCAGCGTTGCGCGACAGCGCGACCTTGGATATATCTCGTACGATAAGAACGAATCATTTCGGGGTCCGACCTGCTAATGGGAATTTCCGTTTTGCAGGAAAAATCTAAAAAAAAAGGAAGAAAAGAGAGATCATATCTGACTGAAGAGATCAACGCGCTGATCTCAACCCTTCCAGCGTGGCCGCACAAAACAGTAATTAACGATACGATCGCCGCGAGATAAGAGTATTCGATCGCTTATGTAACAAAATGATACGTCAATCACATTCTAACGAAGCGTTGAATACTTGTTACAAAGGCAAGTCGATACGCAGTTGGAAAATTTGTGTTAAATTTAACACGTATGACACGTCCCAAACCGTTCACTTAAAGTTTTGTATTAATTTAACACGAGACGAATACGTTAGAAAGTAAATCAAATATTACGTGTAAAATTATAACAAAAAATGTGACACTTTAACAAGTTAAAAACAAATTATGGAAGCACATTTCTTTGGTAAAATTAACACTTATAACGTGTTGACACGTTTTATTTTAAAACTTATTTTGACATTTATTTTAAAGTGAACGAATGACATCAAAGTAATGTAATTTTGTAAAACGTTGAATATTAATTTAACAGAAAATATTAAATATTTTAACTATGTTAACTTAACACTCGAATATGTTAAAAATTTCCACGTTAAACGTTCAAAATGCGTTTTTAATGCAAATACAAAATGTTTTCTACTGTGTATTTCTCTTCTTTATTATACTTATATAGCAATTTAAAGTCTGTACTGTAATATTAATAAAAAAAAAATGTTAATTTCTTACTAGTTGAAATTTAAATTGCAAATTCTTTATCGTAATTTGTTATCTTTAGCTGCGAACTATATTTTTACTTGCATAACCGGCATTTTTCTTAGTCGTTTGCAATTCTAACAACAGCCAGAATAATTAGACACATAACTCCCAAGTAAAAGTAGCTAATTTATTGAGAGCATCTTGATCGAGTGAGATGTCGAGTCTCCTCTTATACTGTTGAAATAAATTTAATTCTGCAAAATGGAACGTTTCTCAGAAAAGAGGTCTCGACACTGTTTTTGCTTCATACACAAAAGCTAAACTCTAAATAAAATTTTATAAAAATTTAGCAAATTTCTATGAAAATTTAAATGTAAAAAAGATAAGAATATTTATTGACTGTTCGGACTTCCTTCTATTTCAAGGGAGGCAGAAAGAAGAGCATAGGTATCACAACGGTTCAAGTACGATGGTTACGAATATTTTCACGGGTGTTAGAGCACGAGGCGATTGCGTAAGAGAGGAATCTGCTGCACCACAGAAGAACATCCCTCCTTCTACCTCGCTCTGGGATCTTCTCTTTCTCCGTTCGTCTGATGTGGGAGCCCCAAGAAAGAGAGACTCTCAAGAGTCCCCCCTTTTTGCTCGACTGATGTCTAAAGCCATATATATACCACCACCTCGTGGAACAATCCTTTAAGAAAGATACTTTGGAAGTAGCATCGCCTTCCTTACGAACCAGAAGCAAGTCGAGTAAGTGCGGTACACGAAAAAACTGAAAAGACAACGGAAACACGGAAAGATAAATGATCACCACGCAGCACGACACTAAGGACTAAGGGGATCAGACTTTTCGGAAAGGTGAGCACATCCCTTAAACCCATTCTTCATCTCATCTCTCTTTCGCTAATTCTGAGTTACTTTTTATTTCCAAAAATAATCCGCAGTAGCAGTTTAAAGCTGTATAATGAAATTTGTGAATTTAATTTTACCTTTATGAGATAAAAAATATTTTTTCCTGTACTTTTAATTTATACGCACCGATATATTATCAAATAATTAAATGTTTAATCTTTCAGATGATTTCGAGGTACCAGGTAATCTGCGCTCTCTTGCTACTTGGTGCGGTTTTACTCTATCAAACAATGGCGGTAAGTTGAAATTTCTTCCTCCCGCAAATCGTTTTTCAATACTCAAAAGTAATGCTGCGGTTGTGCAAAAATATTTTTTTATTAATTAATAAGAGACAATGTCATTATCGCACAATAACTGTGCAATATGCGTGACGCGTGGTGGTGGGCGGAAAAATTTCGTAAATACTCCACTTTTACAAAACCTACGCGGTATATTAAAATTATCATTTTCATCGTCGCTTCTCACGGTGTATCGCGTAACAATAACTGCGAGTGAACCATGCCTGCACGCATCATCTTTCTCTTAAGGTGGTAACATGAAGTAATTCATTAATTAATCCGTGTTACACGAGCGTGTTTTCTCGCGCCTCATAGTCTTGCTGAAGATGAAACTTATTCTAGATTTAATTCTAAATGCAACTCATGAATATTTTCACAATGCCGAAATTTTAGTCCGTGATTTCGGTGTTGCTTTACAATAGTAGGAACTTTCTAGAAAAAAAAGTAACATGTGATTAATTAGCCGCGCGTACTTGTTTTTATTTTGATTCAAAACCATTCAACGATTACTATAAAATATTAAACAATAAATATATTAAATATTTTTATATTCGTAAAATATTATGAAATATGCTGATTAATATTAATGAAAAGAAGAAAACAATGCATAAGCATTCGAATTCGTCGCATCCGATCCTGCAATTAGCAGCTAGAAGACATATTTCACCGGAAATGATGGACGCGAAACCGATGAAAATCGGGATAGAGAATAATAAGCCGAGAAATAAAACGCAGCTTCAATGCCACGAAGCTAACAAACGGAAAGATAAGACACTCAATTAATTTATGCAATGTTTGCACTATCCTGCTTCGACTAATGCATTTTTCACGGCGTTATTTTATAACAATAAAATACTTGATGATATTTTTCCATTCAAACAAAATTCATTCATAAATTCATTCATCGGTATCGATTACATTATTAGAATATTTAATTTATCGTATCTTCTCGAAATTATACACAATTGTAATTTTGCTGCCTACGAATGTTCAACTTGCTTCAATTTTGGCACATGTCGTTCCTCGAAAGTATAAAAATGCAACGTGACTAGGTGAATCACCTTTTCGATGCCTTCTTACCAAGCGTTGGAATCACCAAGTTAAATCCCACGCGTGGAGAAGGAAGGGCCCATACATCTGCATACGTATGTACACGTGAAATCGTAAATAAGAGATCGCATACAAAGCCGCGGAGATGCGCATCCGCTAGGGAGGAACAATGTAACCCGACTTCCGGTCAAACATTGGCACGTGCACGCACTGAACGGTTTCGAGTCGACGCGTCTCGTGTCGCAACTGCTTCTTTATTTTTTTTCTTATTTTGAATGATGGCCAATTACGAAAACAATCCACTACCGCGTTCTATTTCTAGCATCTAAAGTGAAGACCCGGAAAACGTTGACGTATTAACATTGTAAATAATATTAATTAATGCCAATTAATTGATGATATCGTTTGCAGGAAAATTAATACATTAAAACATTAAAATATTAGTGTTTCAAAACGAACAGCTTCCATAATATAGAGCGTACTTAAAGGAACACTTTTATATGTTCGCTGCACTTTTTGCATGTAATACTTAATGTAAGGAAATGAATTATGAAATTTATCGGTGTTAATTAAGGCTGTACATGCGTGCTGCGTGCTCGCATTAAAGAGAGAGGAAGTCCGATTTGCGGCATGTATCCACATTGATGCCATATTCCATTGTCGAGATGATGTATGTCGAAACGTGTTGTTATTGTTCCAACAGAACAATAACAGTGGCTCTGCGTGGTTATGCTTCTCCAAGTTCCACTGTTTTCCCCTAATTGTTTCGATGCAACCACCGAGATTTGCAATGCAAATTAGAATTAGTACGTGCTCCAAATACGGTGTGATAATTATGTAATCTGTCTAAAAATAAAATTAAAATCGTAATAATGAGGGATTATTTCACCGAGGGAAACGAGAGATTTGAGAAAGAGAATCCGTAACAGCTGTTAAAAAACGATAGTTATCTATAACACGCATAATTATTTATACGTTGCAGCAAGTGGACGGTTACACACCTGGCGTAGACTATCCAATTTACAATTCGGTGCCGTTCGGACTTACGTTTACCTGTGGAGGGAAGTTACCTGGATATTATGCCGATCCCGAAGCCAGATGTCAGGTGCGTCCATATGGTTACCGAGCAAACACTCATTTCAATATTCGAGATTATTTAAATACTGTAGTACTACCTCACATTAATTGAATGTGTAGTTAAACAGATTTTATTGATCTCATTAAAAAATGAATTAAAGGAGAGAGCTGATATGTGTTAAATTGTTTTTAAACAATTTGCTGATTATTTTAAAAAGTGTTCCTGACAATATGCGATGTTTATAATAAATATTCACAAATTTTTATTATTATTTTTTTAAATATTATATAAATATTTTATATAATTTTTTTTATATTAAAAAAAAATCTTTAGTCAATATGTTGTCAAAATAAATACTAAATATTTTATACGGCATTTATAGTAAGTAAAAAAATTAATGTTTATAATAATATTTTATAAAGATTTGTGTGTGTGATATAATAAATCTTTATAAATCTTTATAAATCTTTAATTAATCTGTTCAATGTAAGATCACAAAAATATTTATAAAATATTTTGGTAAATATTATTAAAATATTTAAAATATTATAAATATTTCGTAAATCTATTAGAAATTTATAATTTAAAAAATTTTGGGGTTACAAAATATTAATCAAATATTTTTAGGGGAAGATAAATATAAATTTACGCTTTGTTCATAAATTAAAAAAAATTGTTATAAATATTTCGTAAATCTTTTATAAATTTATAATTTAAACAATTTTTGGCTTACAAAATTATTAATCAAATATTTTTGGGGGAAGATAAATATAAATTTACGATTTATTCATAAATTTAAAAAATTGTGGTAGATTGGAAAATTTTGTTATTAGTTATTAATTATATAATAAGATTGATATTTTTTGTCATTCAAGGTATGGCACTGGTGCTTGCCAAACGGACGTCAGTTTAGTTTTCTCTGCCCGAACGGTACAGTCTTTAGTCAAACTACTCGTGTTTGTGACTGGTGGTTTAAGGTACCTCAACTATTATTATTAATAATATGCAAGCATTTAGAGACGCATAATTATCTTGAATTAAATTTTCTCTCGTTTAATTAATTTGAATTTTACAGGTCGACTGCAACGATTCACCGAGACTTTACGGCAACAACGACGAGCTTTACAGAGACGTGAATGGAAATAAAATTTAACGACTCCTATACTTTTTATATAAATAATATAAATAATTGTATGTACATTAATAAACTCTTTTATATAATATAAGCTTCTCGCGAACGCGTAACGCTATCGATAGTATAACTTGCTGTGAAGGTAGGTGAAAATAATACGCGAATCCCTAGTTTGCCGATGCAGGAAAGTAACAAGGATGTCTGCCGTATTTGTCGCTGTTAAATAAAATAGATTTTGCGAAAAAAGGATTAGAAATTGTTTACGGTTCTATAAAGTGAATGATTTTCATGAAACCGAAAAGACGCATTATTTTTAACCGCACATTCCTAACGCTACATCTTGCACGAAACTTCTGAAAAGTGCTCATTCAAATGTGTACCGCAAAAAAAATCGTAAATTAAAAAAAGTGCAAATCCCATTTGATCGAAAAATTAATTGCAAAATCGCGTCGCGACTGGAGAAGCATTGTTTATCGCAAGAGTGTTAAATCCAATTCATGTCTAACAATTTCTTGGCATGATCGGACAATAGAAAGTGAGAGCTCGTCGTGACTGACCAGCCAAACCCCACCCTCTTCTCTATCTTTCTCTCTCGGATACTGACTTCGATGTTACAGTTTTCCGTTTGCACTTTGCATGCGTGTCTCGTTACGCGGAACAACCCACAGCTCTTTAAGCCTCTTTCGTAATTTCGACTCATTGATCCGGGAATACGCTTGACTTTACAGCTCGTCACGTTTGCGCAATTGTTTTATGCGAATACTTCTGGGGATCATTAAATTGCCGATGTAACTTTTATTGCCATTCTTCGGACTCAATTATAGATTCTTCCGCATAAAAAAAACGCATTTTTATAGAATTCCAAGGATAACGCGATCAAATGTTATTCCGTTAAATGCAAACAATGTTAACGACGACGATAGTAAAAAAGATGGGAAAATTATCAGCTTCTATGTTTAATATGCTGTTTATAACGTCCTCATCCAGTCGGTTGTACCTTGTTGTAAATTGAGAAGAAAAATCCAAAAATTATAAATAGGAAAAGCATAAATTAAAAGTATTAAATTAAAACTCAGTGGAGTGCAGCAAGATCTATATCGAACTGCGATAACTGGAGCGTGGAAAGCGCACGGTATGTTTGTGAGAGATAATACCGCGCTCTCGCGTTGAATAAATCAAATTCAACCGTAAAAATCATTAAGGACGACAACCTTTCGACGAGCGATACAAAAAAAAAAAAAAAACGCTAAACTCGATTTCACGTGCTCGACCTTCCGCGCGAAGAAAGCGAGCCCATGATTGCGAGTAAGTGCGGTGAGTCGCAAAAAAAGAGGAAAATGAAGAAAACGAGGAGCGCGAAGCGTCGTCCTTGGTGGCTGATGATAGAGGAAGAAAGGACTCGACGACTTCTCGAGTGGTCAAGAAAGCGGCGTGGACCTCGCGTACGTACAGCGGGCAAACCTGTGACACGAGGCCACTCCTTTCTTTGTAGCAAGCGGAACCAACGTTCCACCCGACTTCGCTAATGATGAAAATTATTGACGAGAACTATTGATGAAATCCTTCAAATTCTTCGAGAACCAACGGAACCCATTTCAGCGTTCGTAATTTATTTATTTGATTCCGGCAATTGGCAACAAGGACAATCGCAGCAACCGATTAACGATTTATCTCAAATAAACGAGAAGCTGCGAGCTGTCAGAATTTTTTTCTACTCGGCCAGCGGAATAAATAGTAAATCTTGTGATATACGGCTATACGGATATGCATCGAGATAAATTAACGATCAGACGCGTTTCATCGCTCATCGTGATGCGACGAATGGATCTTTGGCGCGACATGACGTAACGTCGGGAGTATGACAATCTCTCACAGCCACTTTGTATAATAATTATTACTCTCCCGTAGAAATGTTCGCACTTGTATCGCGGATGACGTATCGCTATTTTCTTCAAATGTCACTCGTCGTCGACAAGTGGCACGCAAATTCCGCGCGTTTAGCGTCGAGCATTAGTCGCGCGCGATTGTCGCACGGAGAGATCCGGTTACTCCCTTTGGTGATCGCGCGCGACGACGACGCTATCCACTTGATCCGCGCGCTCGACCCTGAAGATAATTTATTGAAAACTTGATGAGGGCCGCGCGCGCGAGTGTCTCCGTGTGCGAGGATTACGAAAGATCCGCGGTCACGCGGGGGAAAAGCAGCTTCCTACATTTCACCAGGATTCGCCGCGGTGTCGCTATACGCGGAATCATTATCGCTCGGAACATCCCCGGGGGGCATGCGTGTCGCCTACGACTATTCGCGGCATCCTTTGTCAAGATATTAACGCCCGACGTTCCACTTTCACTCGGCTCCTCTGATTGATCTCTCATACGTATATCCTTCGCGGTGTGCGCGCACCGGCTATTAGGTTTCAGGTCAGTGACAGACGACGAAGGGACCGCGGACGGATATACGGAATTACCCTGCGGGCAGCGAGAGACCTTTGATAGAACGCGTTTCCTCCGCCCCGTCCTCTAAAATACAACGCGGAGCTGTCGTGTTAACAATAGGTGTCGAATCGCCGCCTGTTACAAATGTCATAAAAATTTAACTATTCATTTAACCGATCCTCGACCGACTTCGTCCACTCCTACCTGTCATCCAATCGCGCTTGGATCTTTCACGAAGCTCGAGCAGTCCTCAGCACGCCACCCATAATTGCCATAGATTGAAATCAAACGGATCGCGACTGTAATCATTCACATATGTCGGGCTCATTATAATTATACGTCTGGGTGGGTCGTTGCGAAGCGAACTAGCTATCCGCGGCGATGACTATCGCAGGCGGGCCGAGAGCAAATATCACGGATTGCGTGTCGCCGCACGCAGCAATGACCTTACGGCACAGCATCGATATCGAATCCCGGGCTTGCTCTCGGGAGCCCGAGAGCGTGCAAAGCGAACGAGAGCGTCTCGTTCTGTCAGGTGGCGACGCAGGTGTCTTTCTACGTGCCGCGTGTCTGCTCGCGCCCAGTCTCTCTCTCACGCGCCTTTCTCCGCCAGGTCTCCGCTGGGTCTCCTTTAAGTCTCCAAGCGGAATTACGCCTATGCCCCGGTCGGGCCCCGAAGACGCCAATGCGCCGTTCGACTCCCTCCTCCGGCCTCATCGTCGGTCGTAGAAAGCTCTCAACCTGACGATGGTGGTCGGAGCGCAACGCTCCTGCTGGTGGCTTTTCCACTTCCATCGCGCAGTCTTCTGGCCGGACCGGACGCCGCGATCTCGCCCCGCACCCGCACGAAAAACCGTCGTCTCCAGCGCGCACGGTCCTACCGAAAACCGCACACGGCGGGCGTTTTCCGGCCGCACGTCACCGTTAAGTTTCGCTCGACGCGAGGTGCTTCGTACCTCTCTCGTTCGTAATCGCACGATATACTTGTGAATTTGCATTTCAAGTGCCAGTCGATGTGAGGACGGTGGGTTTCATGAGGGATTAGCGAAAAACGAGCGGAGCCGAGAGAGACAGGTTTGATCGCCTTTTCATCTTTGTTTGCGTTGCGCGCTGCACAAATTACGTTCTCCACTCTCGCTCCGGAGCTGCGTAATCGAGGAGGCCCCGTACGGTTTTCAAAAATACATGGATTTCAGTTCTTTTTTTTTCCTTTTTTTTTATTTCGGAGCAAGACTCGCTCGTTGATACTCGCG
The DNA here is from genome assembly GCF_016802725.1 of Solenopsis invicta. Classification (NCBI taxonomy): domain Eukaryota; kingdom Metazoa; phylum Arthropoda; class Insecta; order Hymenoptera; family Formicidae; genus Solenopsis; species Solenopsis invicta. The sequence continues at coordinate 6,901,911 of NC_052669.1, read as the reverse complement.
AAATTTTAACGTAACGTTGAGCGTTGCCTCGTTCGAAAAACATTTCAATCCGTCTCGGTGAAACGCACAGTGTATCTATATGTTTTATTAATTTCGAGCGTTATATCGGAATATATCTGTGCGCGTTACGCTGTTCGAAAGCAAAGAAAACGAAGCGCGACGACATTTCGACGAATTTAATGAAATTTGTATTGCCCCATCGACCCTAATCACAGTGTTTATTTAGAAGGAGTCCTCAGCTCCAGCCCGCAGTCAAAATATCATTGCTCTCTTGCGACAGTTTGTGCACGTCGATCCCAGGTAGCTTAAAAAAAATGACTTCTTTTTCGAGAAACTCCCTACTTTGAAAAATGGCGAATTCAAGAATGCTGTATCTTTATGTATTCCAATATTTAGTTAATTATCTTTATATGTTCCAATGTGTATTAGTTATATAAACATAGCGATACTGCCACGAGTAATACGCGACTGATGAGTCAGATTCATTTGAGTGCACAGAGAAAAGGATCTATAAAAATGAGGAACGCGAGCATTAAAGCGAGTCGCTTCGAAGACCGCAATAAAGACAGGACTTTCGCTACTTGTCGCATCCTTGTCGCGTCTTCCTGCCCCTGTCGTTTTTGCATCTCGATAGCAATGACAACGAGAACGAATTGGTTTTGTCATCGAATATTTTGCTACTTTCCACTTGAGCGAGTGGAGCAAAATCGAAAGGGTCCGCGAGAAATTCCATCCAAAAGTCACGCGCGATAACGCAATTTTGATCCATTTTTACGCAACGTTTTTACATATCGCTATAGTGGTCGCGAGCGAATATCGTTCCAGCGAAGTCACGAATTTCTAATCTGCTCGTCGGGAATCGCGAGTAACGAGAAGAGAGTTCGTTCGGCTTAAGACGTATACACGTGTGACGGAGTGCACACACGCATGCATCCTTCACGCACACGTCGAGCCACGGCACGCACGCATCGGGTACGCACGGTGCACGCTCGCTCCTTGAATCTTATTGAAACTTTCGTCGGTCTTATGGTAATTTATTCGTTCCACCAGCAGGAAATAAATCATTCGTAGCTACAAAACCACATGAAAAAAATGCTTTCAAAAATGATCCTGAGAAGATACAGCCACAAAAAGATTAGTATCAAATTAGCAATTTATTGTTTCATGTATATATAAACAAGAATAAGAAAGAACAAGAATAACAACATAAAATCGTGAAAACAATTTAGTTTCTTCATGTAAGCACATTGTATCTGTTTAAGATTATAAATTCTTTCAAAAAGATTTTATATTTCTGTTTAATATGTATATATATAAAACAATGAATGTTTTTATTTAATACTACTTTTTTCTGTGCAAAGAAAAGTTTCTTCAGAACAAAACAATTTTGTTTAAATTAAAGAAATTCGTTCATTGCTAAACGATTAAAGAAAAGTTTCTTTGATTTGAAAAAATTTTTGATTGTCCCTTTATTAGAATTAAAAAAATAGTGCAACATAAACTTTTTCTTTAAGTGAAAAAAATATTTTTTTTTAAACCAAAGCAACTAAATTAATTTTTACATTTCTGTCAGTACTTTAAATTACAAAATTATTTGTTTAATTAAACAATTAATTTTTTAATTTAAGGCACTGATAAAATTTAGTTAATTTAGTAGTTCTGGTTTTAAAAAAATATTTCATTTGATCTCACAAGAAATAACGTTATTAGTCTTTTATAAAATAAATTATTTATTCAAATTATTAAAAAACAAACAATTTTTTTAATTCAAAGTACTGACATAAATGTAAAATTAATTTAGTTGTTCTAATTTCAAAAAGAAAATATTTTCTTTACTCTCTTAGAGAAAAAAAGATATTTACTTCAACTTGAAAAAATTAAGTTAAAAAAACGATTTCAACCATTTAAATCTCTAACTTTTCTCGAAGTGTAGAAAGACGAGCGAAAAAATTAATTATACCGTCCCCTTCCCTTCTCTCTGTCTTTCTCACATAAATTCTATAATACATTAACCGTTTCAATCTCTCGACAACCGCAACCTGTTTGAGAAAACAATGGTCGAACGGATGTATATAGTAGTCATCGATTTATAGGGCAAGACATTTCTCAGCGCCTTAACTTTCAGTTGAGTCACGATAGCATTCGCATTTGCTGCGTTCTCCTTGTTGGTTTATCTAAATCAAGAATGCACCTCGTACAACCGACACCACTTTATCGATTAAGAGTAAGTTTTCCGTAACCTCAACGGAACCCCAATCAACCTTTCTCTCTCTATCTGTTTTCCCCTGCCTCTCTTTTCGTGTAATTCATCGCCTCGCTCCGTCCAGCACGTTCTAACGCGTCCACCACGTTCACTTTCAATCTGCGGATTCCGCGAGGCGATTGTATACACGTTCGAAAGTGAATTTAATTTACACGAGGCGAACGCGTTAGAAGCGACACGCCTTGCCAAGCTCTTCTCAATCGAACTCGCCTCTTTTTTTTTCAATTATTATCTCGTGACTCGAGTGTACCGCGCTTGAAAAACACGTTGCAGCGCGCAGTTTCGTCGCTCCCTCTCAAAGCGGAAAAATCGAGACGTTGACGGAAACCACGAAGATCAACCGATCCTTCAACCGTTCACGATTTAATAAACTCGCGTGCACTCCCTCCGTTGCTGTAAGGACCACGGGACATCCATATGCCTTCGTAAACATACCCGCAATACCGCGGTACGCGCGAGAATTTTCGCCGCGCGCAAACTTCGTCGTTACGTAATTAAAAAAGTTTCATAATCACGCGAGGGCCCGCGACCGGCCCATTTTCTCGGCGCGTCGCGTCGCTGCTGGATGGACCGGTGCGATAGCAGCAACGACGACAGCGGCAGCATCGACAGCGGCACGTGCTCGTCCGTTTGCGGGATCTTTTTCATAAACAATGTTGCACCGCGGCCGCGACGTTACGACATAATCCACGACGTCCGTCGTCGCGGGCAAGCGGGCGAGCGGTGGTCGGCTTTCTCCCGATACGCCGGCGGAAAAATAAACGAACGACTTCGCCATAATCGAACGCCCGGATAGCTTTACGGCTGATCCGTGTGACTCGCGATGATAATCGAGCGAGTAGAATTCCGTTTTCGATCGGTCATTAATGCCGGACGGATCCACGCTGGGGAAGCGTGAAGAAGCTAGAATGCGCTCGGGGAAAAGTGAAGCGGCAATAAAATGTATTCTATTTGATCGCTTTAGTAATTACTGAAGTACACTTCAATTGGGGATAATTGCACGGAGGAATACGCTTACGAGCGGGGATAAATAAAATTTTAATCACCAACGATGGCGTTAGGCGTCTTAACTGTCTCGGGGTATACGGTAACTGTTACTTTATTATCTTGTACCCGCCGGCAAGTCGCGCTGTAAATAATCTCTCGGAAGATAATCGCATTCGCGGGGAGGAGAATTAATAAATGAGAGGATAGCCCGGGCGAGAAGGCGTATAAGTTCGGAGAACGTGTATACGTACGTACCTCTGAGCAGCACACAAATAAGAGTAACGGTACGTGCAATAATTTATCCTTAATCCCTATCAAGAAAAAAGGATCGTTCTAAAACGTGATCGTATAATCACCGTATTTGGATGTAGATTTTATATGCGTAAACTTAATAAATGCATAGGAAAGAAAAATTCTTGTGTTGTGAGAATACTATATTTTCAAAATATTAAATATTAAAATAAGATTATATAAATGTATATATGCAAAATTATATACAATATATAAACGAGAAAGCAAACATAACTCTCTTGCTTTCTATAAAGAATTTGGTATGGTTTTATCAAGAAAAAAATATTCTTATTATTCAATAACAGTTTCTATAAGTTAAGAGGAAAAAGAATCAAATACACAGAAACAAAATTTAGTATCAGTATAATAATTCTATATTTCATGTATAAGCAAGAATACAAAATCTTCTTGGAAGAATTTATAATCTTAAACAGACATAGTTTGCTTACATAAAGAAAAACAATTTTCTTTATGTAAGCAAATTATGTCTGTTTAAGATTAAGAATTCTTCCAAGAAGATTTATATTCTTGCTTATATATGAAACAGTGAATTGTTGATTTATTATTAATTTTTTTTCTGTGTAGAAAGAATAACAGTATTTTTAAGGATTAGAATTTTTTAAATAATTTTATGTATAAAAATCATATTGTGTTATTTGAATGATTACACGAAGAAAAAATACTGTTGAATAAACAGCATCAGCCTAATTGTAAATATTTTGTTAATTTATATAACAGTACGTAACAAAAAGATTAAAAGGAAAGACAATGGCAAAATATTGTTGAATGAATAAAATTTAGTTGAATCAATTACATATATTAGTGATTCGACGTTTAATTAAATCAAATTACTATGTTTTAATTCATATTACAGCATTTTCTTCTCGGTGTATTATAATATTAAAATATAAAAATGTATTTTGCTAAAATTTAAAACAATCGAATTTTTTAAAGAAGATTAAATTATGTATAAACAAAATTATCATTGTTTAATTATAAGCAAAAATATAATTTCTGGCATATATGTATATGAAACATCATAATTGATAAAGAGAATATATTAATTTTAATGTGATATTAGTAACTGATTTTGCGTTTTTTGTGTGCTCCATAAAAATTATTGCAATTAATGTAATTATTGATAAATTATTCTTTTCTATTTGGATTGTTTTGATGTTTATAAAATTCGAATATAAGTACTTCTATCGCTATTTCAAACAACACAACCTTACACAAACTTGAAAAATGAACCATACAAGTAATTGTCTGGCAGAAGTCTGGCGGACTTTTGAAAGCTCGTAACGTTTTGCCCGAGGACAAAATGAAATTTTGACCATCAGCACTTTCATAGTAAGATAACCAGACCGACGATCGAATGTGTCAACAAGTAAAAAGTATGTCACAACGCCTTTACACGACGATGTTGCGAGAGTTTACTTTCGATAAACACTCATTTAATTTATAAACAGAATTTCAGGGTTACAAAAAATAATGAAATAATTTGTAATTATTATTATATGAGCAACAAGTGTGATACATTCCTATTGTAATCATCGTAACGCCCGATAGTTTTTAAAGTACCTTTCGTTTTGCTGCAGATGTCAAGTTACGTATACGAATAGGTCGAAGAATTGTTCTAGAGAGCAATAAACGACATTGTATAACTTGTACAATAGAATTTACAGTGCGGCAGGAAGCGTCATACTGTAAAATATCTCTCATATGGACCCCAACGGACCCCTCATTGTGTGCTCTCCTGTCTAACGAACAATCGTTCGCACGGAATAGGAAGAGTAGGAAGACGATGGCGGTGCACCGGCTTCACGACACATTAATCGCGCTAATTATACACGGAGCACAGGCCTCTTCTTAAGGGAGAAATTCCGTAGGAGACGGATTCGTCCAATTTTTCACTCTCCGCCCGCTCTTAAATAATAACTTTCGAATAGTTTCGCCTCGGCTATCAAAACGGCATCTATCGCACATTATTCGCACGTCGCGCTTACGTAAAAGTCTCGTAATGAAGCATGCAGGGCTGTTAATGGCGTCGATATTAATAGTTAATCCGTGGAATTGATACACATCCGAGAACCTATGAAACGTTCTAACTTTTTGCATCGCTAATTTGGGGACAACTCGCAAAATTTTCTTCTTCAGCTGCCGCCGTCCGCGCCGATATTTGCTTTTGTCGATAAGAGTAAATCTTGCACAATAAGTCGGTAAATCTGCGCGACCGAATGCTTTTTACGGTCGAATAAATTTAATTCTCAGCCGAGAGTGAAATCATTTATTCCGAAGCCGGTTCTCTCGTCTCGAGCAACGGCAAGAACGGCCGAAACACGCTTTCTGATCGACTCGATCCAACGAATTCTGAGTGTTGCCCAATGACAATTCCTAATCAAAGAAGCACGAGGTGAATTTCGATCGGCTCGTCGAAATTCAAAGACGCATTTCGCGCGTGCCAAAATTGGTCGTCGCGGCAATTAATCGATAGGAGTAACGACGATTATTTATTATCGCTTTGTTGCGAAAGCGATTGATCTATTCTATACGACGAACGACCTCGATTATTTCAATTCCGTGGTCATTGGAGCGTACGTTAAACCTCGGGAATGCAGGTGTTGAGAGCTAATTTCCGAATAGTCTATCGTGACCGTAAGCCATTTGTGTTTTGTCTGTCTATTAATTAAATTTTATTTCGCCTTGAGGAAGAACGTTAGACGCGTTTCCTTAACTTTAACGTGAATTATTAATACGCCTCTTATTGCGGGTATTAATAATAAATTAACGTGAAATTAACGAAACGCTACCCTCGCAGAAAGCACACGTAAATGGAATATGGAAGAATTTCTAAATTCTAATAGGAGAAATCGTTCTAGTGTCAGAAACGGAAGCTTGGAAATATGGAAACGCGATGTACTGGGGAGATAATGAAAATTATTACGTTTTAAATAAATCCATCATCTTTTTAAGAAACAATAGAATAAAAGAAGAAACACTCTAGATAAATAATACTCCGTAGTTACCTGTTAAAAAAAAAATATATTTTAACAGCGTATCCTTACAAATTAATTTTAATTTCTTTGTATTATAATATTGAAATAAAAATGCATTTTGCTGAAATTTAAAATAATCGAATTTTTTAAAAGAGATTAAATTATGTATAAGCAAAATTATCATGGTTCAATTATAAGCAAAAATGTCATTAATATAACTTTATTTTATGCTATGGCATTTCCTCGATTCATTTCTGACGATAGCATTGTAAATTTTGCTTTATAGAGCACTTGCTCCAACACGATGCCAGATTCTAAATTATTTTTGCATGTTCAGACGCGCTCCTATATTTAAATATGAATACGCGAAGGAAAATGTCGACTCGATACGTGTTTACTTCGTTCTGGACACAGCTGTGCAGAATTTCGTTCTGCTCGTAGCGCTGAGAAAAATTTCCCGATGCGGCCCTGGCGTACGTCCAGCAAATTCAACGTTTCATACTCCGCAACCATATAGTAATCTAATTTGCGAAAGATATACACATGTATATATATTTATATATTTTTTACGCGCACGCATGACCAACAGCTCACATTGCGATTATTAACGTTTGTTCTGCATATGTTTGCCTTGCACAATAGCACACTTTCTACCTACGAGGCAAACAATGCTTGTAAACTACATGCAACAAATACCCTTTTTCAATTATATACGGATCGCACGATTAAAATAGCGGGAAGCGTGAAGTGTTCGTGACCGATCCGCTGATCTGACGGATCGCGACAGATTACATCTATTTTAAGCGTATCTGCTTTATGGATCGCACTGGAATACGCGAGGCGTGTCTGACCTAATCTGTCTTTGTTCACTGCTCTGGGAAAACAGGCGAAATACGCTCTAAAAATATACCGTATATTTTTCAAAAAAACTTGTTGCCTCAATATATCACAGAATGTATGAGTTATTTACCTCTTTCATCGGAAATTTTTCAAACGCCAAAGAGTTGTATTCACAAGATATATCTTTATCTCAGTGCCTCTTAATACTTACCTTCTCTCTTTTTCTCTCGCTCTTCCTCTCTTTCTATCTTTCTCTTTGTGTCTCCACAAATGTCAATCGTCGCTGTTTATGCAAATTTCAGCTTTGAATGGCGTTGGAAAAAATTAATACATTAGATCGCGAAATTAATTATGCAATCTTATTTAATTTGCATTTCTTTTTTTAAGATTGTATATTTATAATGCGCATAAAATATAATCTCACGTTATTTCTATTGAAAACTCAATAATACTCGTTAACGAGGGAGAAAGAACAACATTCTGAAAGGGAGAAAAATATTTCTTTATCGGAATTCCGTGTTATCACAGCATGCATTCGTATTTTAATTAACTCTTTCTCCCGTTGCGTTGCGTTGCAGTTAACATCGATGGATAGTTTTCTCGACGATTTCAATAATACTGGCTTGGAGCGCGCATTCGAATAGCACGCATGAGGAAATGAAAGCCTGCTGTTTCGGCATACTACACTTTTGAAGGCTATCGACTTTTGTAACCACACCTTAACGCAATCCGTAGTGCCATTCGCTAAAGTTTGTTTGTTACAGGTAAAAAAAATGCATTAAAGTTTACAAGTTATTTTACAAAATTAATTCAAAGTTTAAAAACGTATTTCTTTTTTTTTAAGATGTCATTATTCTCTTTGAATTTAAAAAATAATACAAATCCATATCTTTATACAGTCTTTTTTTTAAATTAATATATTTTATCTGGAAACTTTTTTATAATTCAAGAAATTAAAAAAAAAGTGAATGATTAATAATTCAAGAAATAGTGAGAATCTTTCAAATATGTTTTCTACGACACGTGCAAACTTCGAACGAAAAGACGAATATATTAATTGAGTAACCGGCGATACAGGCCATCACTTCCGGTGACCTTTAGTGGGTGTGGATGACCGTTACTTGCATGTCGTAACATAAAGTAGTTTACCGTAAGGTAACGTTACCGTAACATATTTCGCGTGCATCTTGATAAGGAGGATCCTCTCGAAAAATTTTCGATAGGCGATAAGAGAACCGCATGCAGATCACGTTCAGATCGCATCTCGCGCGATTTCTCGTGGTGCATATAATTAATAAATTGGAGCCTTCTGGCAACGCGATAATCTTCCGTCGAGCGCCAAAGGCTATTACATACATTTAAATTTAAATGTTATATTAAATAAATACCTGTCAGTTATTTAGATATACGCCGCAGGAAGTAGGTAAATACAAGAAATACTGATGAAAGAATAAACAGTAGATTATATAACGACGCGATTACGAAACGCAGGCAAGTAATGTATTTTGCTGGGTGGAACTTGCGCGTGTCGAATAAAAAATTCATAAATTTTGTTACGATACAGGCCTAGTTTGCGCAGCTTCCGGATGAAACTGATCTGAAATCTGAGGAGGACTTCCCATGCCGCCTGAGAACTCGTTCCTCACTCCTTGTGACACGAACAAAAGGAACAATTACGAAAACTTGTGTAACTGAATAATGCAGTCATGTACGGCTGCATCGTGCGGGAGGGTATCCTCTCTCTTTCTTTCCTACTTTTACAGAAACGATAAGAATCTATTTGGGAACTGGAGCGCGATAGCGCGCTTAATTAATGCGAGCATATACGGTACATTTCTGCGCGGAAAACTGAGAGGAACGTCGAGCAATCGCGTGTATTTACGTTCAAAAATCACGTGCCGCCTCTCCGCTTAATTAAAGGCGACAGGCAAGAATTCGTATCCTGTTGCACATCTCGGCTGTGCTTAGATCATCGCGATGGATTAATTTGTATGCATTAATGAAAGACTGGGCGTACAATGATAACCTTAATGCTCCACGATGAAACCCAGCCTCTCAAATTGATTAGAGATCCGATGACTCAAACCTCGTTAATTGGTGACCGTACAAGTCGTAACAAGTGTACATGTGACCAGCACGGCACATTCGTGGCGTGTAACTACATCAAGTCCGCGATTGGTAATCTAATTTGGTAGTGGAAGGTTGCAAGGTTACTTTCACCAGGCGCGACGGGGAGGGGAAAAAAAAGAAACAAAATCTTAAAAGCACCGATGCCATATTACGAAGCGCGGAGCGTATATCGAGGATGGTGAAAACTCTCTGGAAAAATCAAGGCCATCTATTACATCTACGAGGTGGCAATTTGCGGCGAATTTAGCTCACGCCCGATAAACTTCGCAGGAGTAAAAGTCGCGATACTACGCTCAAGATGCTACGCGTCACGTGCAAAAGCTAAACGTGGTGAGACCTTATGAACGTGATAAGGCGACGTGAACCTCACGGGATAAGAATGCGAACCCGTTATTATTGCAAGAATGCAGCAACTCGCTCGCGCGAAGAGGCCTGTAACATATAAGTTATCGAACTAGTAGATTACCGCGAAAGATGCCGCAAGTGCACTCTGTAAAAGCGTTACCCGAGCCGCGCGAGAGGAGCATCGGCAGACTTTAATAATTAGACATTCGCAATCGCTACTACAAAGTCACACCCGATATTACGTGATCGCGCATTTATATAACACCCGCATTATCCTTGCATTATATGGTTAGCAGTGGTGACAGCACAGAGAAAGTTCCTATCCGTTCCCATATGCTCGGGCACCTCGACTCTACAGTCTACGCGCGGTGCTACGGCACTCCGCTTTGATTATGCTCGCCGATCCGCAGTGCCGTGCGATTGTCATTCAACACCCCGGGGAGGAATTCAACTAGCATTTCGCAACCGTGGAGAACCTCTTTGCCCTCTGAAACGTCTTGCGCAAGAAAAAAAAAAAAGAACTGACGACACGGACAACGTTTCCAAAAACGTTCGCGCGAAATCGAGGCCTTGGATATATATTAACAATTACATGATTTCATATTTAAATATTATTCTATGCACATAAGTATTGTAATTTCAATGAAATTATTCATTGTTTTTAAATTACGTGCTGAGACACTTTAATGGAACAGTAAATTGATAATTCCCCTTTCAAATTTTATCCCTAAAATTAAATTGGATTGATTAAATAATTGCATAACTAATGTAATCGATTTATTTGTTACAGTGCCAATATGCGGGAGAAACGATGGCTGCTGCTGCTCGCTCTGTACGGTAAGCGCAATTTCTATAAAATCCGATGATTCTTCGTTTCTCGGCGATCCATGATTCCCCAATACTAAACGGAGCTTGTCTCTCAGAGAGCGCGGGACTTTTACTCGATTTCTACTATTTCTTGAAATCCTGTTTACCGTTCCGCAGAGAAGAAAGAATCTCTCCCCTTGTCCATCTCGCGGTTCTTCGCCCGGCGATGCCGCGTCCTTAGTATTTTTGGACTTTCCACGGCCACGGAGGAATGCCGAAGAGACAGTGGACGACCTTCTACACCCAGGGAATTTTACGTCGCGCACGTAAATCGAATCTCAACGCGATTCCTCGTACCTACAATGCAAAACAGCGGCTACCTCCCGTGACGGACAAACGGAATTGTACAGGACAATGCAACGGCAACTCTACTGATATATTTATAGCATAGATAAAACTTGGCAGCAGCTCAAAATATTTTGTCACTTTGTGTCACGAAAGAAGAGGCGATAAATCAAGAAACTGTAAAACGTATATCTCTTTCCTCACATTTTGTTCACGGTCATGAATATTAATTGAAAGCTCGTAAAAGATAAAATTTCACGGACCGTTATGTATATATATATATATATATATATATATGTGTGTATACAAAAGGCAAAACGGTAATTTTGATTGTACCGTCTCCAGCCGAGAAACGAGAGATCTTTAAAAATTACATCGAACACACACATTTGGTATTCGCATTGCGATTCACGGCTACGTGCGATATTGCAAAAATGCTTTACAGAAAAGTTGCACGAAGAAAGAGGGACCTGTCACGAATGCCAAGAGGCTTCCTTTGTCTCGTCGCACGAAGGCATGAAACGTTTAATCTTGAGAGCCCGAAAATTCCGGATAAGACACTCGGCAAACACAACTCGGGTGTTAACGTCATCCACCTTACGAGTGGCGACGGAAAAAAGCCCGGATCCAAAAAAGACGGAATTCCGGCGTGAGCTGGCTCGCCGTAGAGAAGACCGAGCTGACTATTTGCACACGAATTCAAGTCGCTATCGACCTGTTCACCGCTTGTAATACTCACTGGAGCGATTTACATCAGTCACGTGACGCTGTGTGTTAGCATTTAGAATGCTTTCTGACATTTTCGCCGGTTGGGCAACGTTCTTTGAAAACCCATTAAAAAAATAAAAAAAATAAAAAAAATGGCGAAATAATTCACCGCTACTCTTACGGTATCGTAAAACTTTTACGACAATTAGCAACGCTATATTAATCTCGCGAGGATGTACGCGATGTTCACGACTAACGTCCGATCATCATTACGCACCTCGTAGATATCGCGCGTAAAACGTGCACGTAAATGCGTTTCGCGTCGCATCATAATTCCTTAATGAAGATCGCCTCGTCAAGGCGAAAGAAGGCTCCGTCACGCCCTTCGGAGGGAAGGAAATGTCAGGTCATTCCCATTCGATCGAGACCACGCGTCGCCGACAGACAATTGAATGGGGCAATTTGTTTGTACACCGACGTAGAAATAGCAGTATAACGTCGACGATTTCGTCATGAAAGCCGATTTATCGTACAACGTTTGCACGGAGAGGGAGGTACGCCCACGTTAACATTTCCCACAAACGGAATGCGAGCACGTTCCCATAATTCATTTTTATGCAACGCCGACCCGGCTCTTTATCGATCGCAGCCTAGAAAAGTATAATCCCGTTATGCGATCGCCTACCGGGCCTACTGTGCACACATTTTACAACATCACCTTCGAGGACATCCACTTTCCGGTCCACGAGCCGCGCTCACGTTCGTCGTCGCGCAACCCTAATCGATTCAACACGAGGCGCGAACGCGTTTTTCCGTATGTATCTTGCACCACGCTTGAGAACTGTGTCGAAAATAACGGGAGCGAGAGACACGGTTGTAAAAACGGCGATTGTAAGTCCTATAGAAATGGTAATTTAATTGTCGATTGCCTGGCTGGCAACCGTTGTCTACATTATGAGCTTTACTTGCTTAATCGGGATAAATGTTAGCAATAGAATGTATATTAATTCTCACTTTTCTTTTTCTTCGAGAAACTTAATTGAATACATTCGCGGCGTGTGAAATTATCCAGATTGTACCCACGTTCATGAAGATAGACATCGTCGGGAGATAAGCCTTGTAAAAAGCGAGAAACAATCTCTCTCTGCTTTAAGGATGTTTTGGCTCTATAATTTGAGCTAAAAGTTAAAAAACTGAAGTGCATTCTTTCTTTTTCTAATCAGCAACAAAAAATTTTAGTCGCAAATGTCCAAATTTTGGGGACCTAAAGTTAACTTTAAAGAAAAAAAGTAATAAAAAATTTAATTTACAAGTAATAATTTTTGCAACGACAATTACTATATTTTGATGCAATTTAAAATAAATAACTATAAACAAATAAGTGGATATCTAAATGATATTTTGCACAAATATTTATTAGAGTTTTATTAGGACGTGTAAAAATTTTGATTTAAATGGAAATGCTATTTTCCCATCAAATTTGCAAATAAGTATAATATATATAATATTATTGTATAATTATATTATTAATATATTAGTATATAAATAATATAATATTAGTACTGCAAAACGCGATTTTACGTAAGAATCGAGAGTAAACAAAAAATTAAATAGCTTTTAAATCAATAAGAGAATTGTGCTGAAATTTTACACGGATACTCAAGCGTAAGACTAGATTATTCTATAAAATTTTTATACTTTTGGTAATATTAATGTTTTAAGATATGACCCATACATCCTTAAATCGCGCTTCGCGAACTGTCCACACCTCGCGTCTTAATTTCCTCAGCTGCTAGTTCTCAAAATAACCTTGGACTACTTCAAAACGGTCGCAAATGTGATTCAGTAAGCAAGGCTTTACGGAGCCATTAATAACCGGAGTCGGCATTTCGCTTCCCTCTCGTTTATTTTAAGATACGAGATTGATATGAGATGTGAGATGCAAACAAAACGTTTGATTAAAGAAGCCATAAATAGAAACAAATGAAAGAAAAACGTACGTACAAGAACCTACGGAATAAAAACGAAATGTCTGTGACTGACCGAGGCTTTTAATGCAGCGTATTACGAGCTTACCGCATATGAACATATGTGGCTCATATATTGTAGATCGTAAATCAACAAAACGTGGAAAGGAAACGATCAATAGACAGCCTTGATCCGTTTAAGAACAATTACCCAACCGAATGCGCTCGCTCGGCGAGAGAAAATTGCAACATTTATGTTGAGTTCTCACCACACTCCTCGTCTAAGTTTTGCAACGCCGACGCTTCTTCGCGATTTACGCAATCCGCGGATACGTGATGGCCTTTTTCCTTAATGTATCAGACGACTCATCGGGGCCATCGATAGTCCTCGGGCGAGGAAACCGAACCATATTTATCTCGAACGTAATTAGAGTCACACAGATGTGGGAAGACATGATCCGCGCTTCCTAATGATTTTTAAATCGATGATTCCTACATTCTCAATAACGAAATCGCTCTTTGACGCGTTTTAGGAATACTCTTGGCCCACGCAGTCTCCGCAGCACTCAAGGCCAGGCCAAAATTTAAGATTGCGACAACTTCCACGACGACGACGACGACGTCGACTACCACGACCGAGGAGCCTCACGTGGAAGAAAATGATCAGGCAAATTCGGAGGTACGTGGAAAAGACTGTCGTGTTCTTTAAAATAGATTACAAATCTGTACGATTGACTTTTAAACGTTATTCAATAGCCTTCGATAATCCAATAATCATATGAATCCTGATATCGTGTTCTCAAATTTAAGCACAGTTAATTTTGCATTATCCTGGACCGATTCTACATGAACGATTATAATCAATAATTTCTGATGAATTTAATATTTGATATTACAGACGGAAATGAAAGAAATGTGCTTCATGCGACTTGCGCATTTCTATCAAAACTATCGAACTGAAATTACACCGGTAACGTCTTTTTACCGAATCGTGCGATCGTGTTGTTCAGGTGGCACGACGCAGGCGAAGCACGATCGTCGATCGTTGCAAAATCGATGCCACAGTCACGACGATCGTGTGCCAAACGAGCTCTCGTTTCGCCGAGCGCTTCTTCGCGAATAAAAGGGGGAATCGCGCAAATGCAACACGACACAAATTAGCCCGTAATACATCTTGGGAAGCGAGACGGTGCGCATCGATCACCGTGATAATACGACAAATATCGCGCGTCGTGTATCAAATCACGAAGACGGCGCTGCGCAAACTTGCGTGAATCCGATTTGACATCGCGGCTCATCCGCACCTACAATCTGCGGAGGCGCCGCGGCACTTTGATTAATGTATGCCGTCAAATCAATTAACGTTCGAGTAAACTCACCCGAGCGACAGGTTCACCTTCGCGCGCAAACGAGCGAATGTGACATCATCAAATCGAACTCGAGTGCTCATCGCTAATCGTTATGGCACGACGCGGCGGCCTCTTCAAGCGTGAAATAACTTTTCTACGAGATACCGGTCAATCAGACCGCGCGCTTTTCCGTTCACGAAACACGGAAACTGTCATTACGGCAAAATCAGTATCGAATCGAGGGCTCGTGTTTCTCGTAGGAAATGAAAGCCATTTTATGAAATCCGACATAGTTATACATTTGTAGTAAAGAAGTCAATTCAAAGTTTTGAGTTCCCTATCATTGATGCTGTCGGTTTCGTATCGCGAGGAACTGCAATTTATTATTATTATATTTTTTTTTCAGACGACAACGGTCGCGGCCGAAACCAACGGAACGACCGGGCACACTCTGACGGGAATTCCACAGATCGATTACATATGGGATCCGAATCTACCGCGCGAATTGAACGGCTATAATCTGAGCGATTATCCATTCTATAATAGTATACCCGAGGATATCGATTTCAAATGCGACGGCTTGCACGACGGATTCTACGCCAGTGTGCCGCACAAGTGCCAGGTAATTAAAATTTAATTTCACTTTGTAGAAGTAGTAGTCCAATCGAGGAAAATAATGGCGATGGGAAGGGCAAAAAGCAACGTAGATTTCCACGGCAAACGAGCGATACGCAAACGCCGATTGAAAAGTCCGTTTATTAAAACATCGACGCTGCTGCAATTTGTAGACGATAGCTGGAATTATCGATAGCTAGACGAGGCTGGAATTATCCGTTCGATGAGAGGAAAGAAAAAGGGATACCACAATTCTAACGCGGCAGGAGGGAAATCGGTTGTCGCCTGAATGAATTCTAAAGAAAGATTCCAGTACCGATATTTCCTTCGCGTAATAAACAGGTGTCAATGATCCGAGGAGCGTTGCCTTCTAATTTCTAACGTCGGCGCGAAAGATGGCGATCAACTGTTCGATTCCAGCGATCGGTCGACGGCATCCAAGTTCTGATTGATTGATAAGCGTTGACATCGGCGCGGGCAACCACGAACGAAAGCGAGTTCTCGGGCAAGACGCGACTGCAAAAAAATGCGTATCGATTCAGCACACTTTTACCAATCATCGCATCGCTGAGAGCGATCGGTTTCACCGCGAATCCCGCGCCGGGTATTTTGCACGGGAGGGTTCGGCGCGTAAAAACAAACCGATTAAGAAATCATCGTTTACAGATTCGATCGCGTCGTCTAAATCGAACAAAATTGCACAGTCCTGATGTAATTACCGTAGGTAATAAGGCGGTAATTATTTCAATTACACGGCAAGCGCGAGGCCCGGCATAATATTTATTATACAAAATCGAGAAAATCGCGCGCACGCTGCAATTTGAATCATCGCGATGCCAATTTCTGATACAGTTTTGATGCAGTACATAATATACGAAGATCGTCGACGAAGATAGACCTCGATGATAGTCGTACAACAGGCAATTGCACGATCAATCTAAAATTTACAATAAACGCAACATCACGTACACGAGGCTGCCGCATAGCGTATCGTCGTATTATTGTATATCGATTAGTGGTAGCAATATTCTCAAAGAGCGCCAGATTGGCAGGTACAGCAACAAACATCGTTAATCTTGATCTTTCGCTAGCGTATACAATTGCAAAAGCCAGCAACGCAGCAACGCAGAAGCCGATATCGAAAGTGAAAAACCTTTTGCCGGCCGCAATAACAAGGTCACCGTGGAAAGAAGGCGAGGAAGAGGACTTTCGTGGTCCGCTACGCTTCCCGTCCCTGACCGTTCCGCGATTCACGTGCGCGCGCGAACACCTAGAATTGTGAAAGCGATTGCAAAGTAGCCCCTTTCCGACCGGACTCGACTCGTTTTCTTATCGATCATTTTCGCGGGAGCGCGGGAGAACGAATGGAGCATTGTCATGCAAATCTAACGAGGGGTTCGCCGGCCAGGACGTGCTCTACGCGGCGCGTAGTAAAAGAAAGAAGAAAAGGACGCGCCGAGGGAAGACCGGTCGTCCTGCGCGCTTTGCGAAAGATTTGTCGCGGAAGAGAAATTGGGAAATGAGCAATTAATTTGCCACTGGCTTCCTGCCAGGAAATCACCTGCGATCGCTTGGCTTATTTTCTAATCTTTCCAGCCTCGGGCGAAATTTACAATTGTAATGACCCTGCTGCTGATTAATACTCTCAAACGCGATCGATGTAACGGCGTATAACGTGCGGGGACAATAACTCGCGACGTATCTCACGACGCTATAAGGATCCGAGGAGATATCGTACGCGGAAACGCTCGTCAAATAAAGAAAGATGCGCTCTAAATAATTCTAACGTTGGTACTCTCATGCAAATAACCGTGATCTATTCTCCGGCGTTCGACATAGAGGAAGTCTCGGCCAAACATTTTACCGACTTTCCACCGTAAATTCTTCACAGAGTTGAAACTATCGTGGCTCAGAATCTCCGAAAGTGTATCATTAGGTACACGTGATCCACTAAAATAAGTTCTACCAGTAGTTTTGTTCAACAATCGATTGGATCAGTTTGACGTTTAATTGTAAAAAAAAAAAATTAGAAAATAAATTGCAACGATAATAAAAAAAAAATTGTTTTCTCAGTCAAATTACAATAATTCTAACTGTACTGAAATTATTCTACGTCGCGCCATATGCATGTGAGGCTCGTTATACACGCGATTAGATGTTCGATGATCGTCTGACATTTACATGTAACGAGTTAAGCAAGATTCATGATCTATTATTGGCAGAGGGATCTCAGAGCTGGCTTCTACTTTTTACAAGGCTCTCAGTGAAATGCCGGACATTTATCGAAAGGATGTGCTCTGAATGATTCTAGATAATTCCCCTAGATAATTCTACGGCGTTCGTACGTTCCAGATAATACCACCGAGACCTCACACACAGACGCGAGTCTTCTTTTTTTTTTTTTATTCGTGACCGTACCGTAGAATGCACATTTATGCGACTCCGTGTGCAATTATTCGCACTCGCACACACGCGGCCGCCGTGTGAAAGCTACGTGGTGGCGTGCGGCAAGATCGCCCGCGTTCGTTCGCGGTGAAAAGTGTGCTGAAATCGTCGTGTCGCCAACGTTTCGTTACCTCGGAGAGGACAGAGCGGACGTAACGAATCGCGAGCGAGATTCGCGAGCGACGGACGATCAAAAGGAAAACGGCCAGAAGGCACCTTCAAAAATCTCGAAAGTCTGACGCGCGGCGCCGATTTGCCGTCCACTTTCACCTATCGATCGCGATATTCGATTTCGTAAATGCCCAGCGTCGAAATCCATGCATTCCGCGTCATTCTTAATGGCCGCCGTTATCGCGATTAACGACGCGCTCATTCTCATCGGTAATGGCAGGACGCGTCGCGATAATTCTAATGTCACCACGCGTGTCCTTCTCAAGGTCTACCATCACTGTCTCTTCGGCACTCGCTACGACTTCCTGTGCGCCAATTTCACGGCGTTCGACCAGAAGACCTTCATCTGTCACTTCGTGTCCGAGGTCGACTGCGCCAACTCCAAGAAGTATTGGCACAGGAACGATGCCCTTTACCAAGCTGCCACGACTACAACGTCTACGACAACTACCGTGGCGCCGGTCACTGCGCCGACGAGTCGAGCGGCTGCGCGTGATCGTATTCCACCCAGGAGGAGACCTCCAGCGAGAAGAAGACCCTACGATTACTACGACGAAGATTATTACGACGACGAGTACGGTCGCCCGCGAGACTTCGTCGGCCGAGACGACTACGAGTACGATGATCGGAAGTACAGGCGGGATCGGGATCGTGAGTTCAGGGACCGGGATCACGATCGTGACTTCCGGGATAGGGATCCGCCGGCGCGCGGTAGAGACGATAGGGATCGAGACGTCGCTAGGGACAGATACTCGGCAAGAGGAAATAGGAGAGACCCACCTAGATCGAGGGACCCGCTGGAGGATGACTCGAGACCTCGGGCAAGGAACCCGGATCAAGGTATCAGATCTACCTCGAGGGAGGTGGACGATTCAGATATGTATGACAGACGCCCGGAGTCGAGAAACAGGGATACCGATGAACGGAGATATTCCGATAAAAGGTGAGAACACACGCTGATGTTTGATCCTATCGAAAACTACTTCGACATATCTTATATATATTCAGCAACCACTTTTTAGATTTTGCATTGTTCGCAGCGATATACGCTTACGAAACCTGATATTATATTCTGTTCATAGATATAGAGATGATTACGACGATAAGGAATCCGCCGCACCTTCGGCGAGTGCGTCGTCCAATGCGGAAGGCCTGGTGAAGCCGGCTGCGCCCAGCAGTTCGGTTTATTCGAGACCAAGAACGCCACCGAAGATTAGGCGCCCGGTACCACTTTCGGAGCAAGATAGATACGCGTACAAAACCACCCCCATGCAACCAACAGGTAGAATTTGAAAAAGATTTTCGACATTTGAAAGTTGGTGAATCGCACTTAAAAAAAAAAATAATAATAATAATGAAATTGTGATTAAAGAGGAGCCACGACGGCGACCAGCGGATTTGGCGGAGGACGATTACTACGATGACGAGTTAGAGGATGCAAGACCAAGGCGGCCGCTCAGAAGAAGACCCTCGTACAGGGACAGAGACAGGGACAGAGACTTCTATGAAACTCGGGACCGGGATCGCCCCCTCAGGTAAGGTAACGTACGCAACACCGACAAAGTTATACTTGACGAACTAAACTACTAAACAAAATCATATTCACAACTACATGCTACATTTAAAAAGAATAACTATCATTGTGACTGAATATCGAAATATCACAATAAATCACTCTAATTATATCTTACGTTCCTTCTAATAATCATATAAATAAAAAAAATATCGTTGACATACAGTTATTGATAACATATTTTTCCATTAAAATTTTCAGATGGAATTCTAAAATTGCTTTTGTAACAAGTATAATAACAAGGGTGTTGTGACTATCCACAAGGATTTAATGCAATCATTGAGTTTCATATCGTTGACAATAATTACATAATTAACGATAATAATGATAATTAACTTTTAGGACTCGTTATCACTCACCGCCAGAAGAGGTACGACTCAGGACGCATCAGGATCGCTCGAGGGATCGTTACTACGATCGAGACAGGGACCGAAATAGGGACCGAACTCTCGATCGTGGAAAAGATCGTGGTCCCGAGAGATCCTCGGATCGCGATTCACGAGGAAGATCGCCAGATTCCGACAGACAAGAGCGACCGTACTCGCCTCGACTTCTCGATCGCGAGAGAGATGCCGAACGACCGCGATCTTCCTCGAGATCGAAGGATTTGTCGGACACCACTGAAGTAACGAGAAGACCGAATTCTTATGATCGGACAACCGAGAAGAGTACCACCACCACCACAACTACGACAACTACAACGACTTGCTTACCAGAACAGCTTATTCGTAAGCCTGATGAAGACTCTAAAGATACGGTGACCGATCGATCGGAAAAGCCATCTTATCCGGAACGACCGGCCAGACCTATTCAGACTCAAAGTGGTCGCGTAGTAGGCGATACTCAGGATTATCAGAGAAATTTGTCCGAGAAATCTCAAAGACCGTCTCAGCAAGTAGATTATCAAGATAGAGACCTGGAAGGTAGAAACGAACAGAGTCATCATCAGATCGCATACCCGGATGAGTACTCTTCCGAGTATTACGACGAGCCATTGGAAGAGCCACCGTCTCCTCCTCCACCTCGAACCACCGTTCGAATCGTGAAGAGACCATTCCTACCGTCTCGAGGCGGTAATCCTAATCCGAGGGGATTATCGCCGGTCGGCTCCAAAGCACTGCAGTCGCCCAGAAGAGACGAAGAAACGACAACCGATCACCGAAGCACTTTAAGCGAAAACGAATACAGGGGTTACTATATACGAGAGGAACAAGAAGACGATAAAAACGTTAATCAGCAAGAGCCACCTCTGAGATCGGACAATAAACAAACCTATGACGCTTACAAAGCCATCCAGAGTGATCTTCAGAAGAAACAACGCCAGGAAGAGTACGATAGCGCGATATCCAGACCAGCGCTACGAAAACCGATAGAGAAAAACAACGAGGAGGAAGTCTCGAGAGGTCAGGAAGATCTATTGAACTCGTCTAGAGGACACTCCACTCAAAATCAATCATACGATTTGCGTAATCATCAAAATGAGAATCCAACGCCAAAGTGGATAGAAAATTACTCGAGTGAAAAGCACGCAAATGCGCAGACATCTTCAGGTTCTCCAATCCGCAGCAAGGTGAGACTTCCTTCCGTCGAGACCACGTCGAACATTTACAGCTCAACGTACAGAAACGATGACATTCAGGATCAACCGTCAGGACCAGGCAGCTACAGAGCAAAACAAAGGATCAACGAAGTGACGCATCAGCTTCAAGATATCCCCGAGAGCGAATACGACGTTACTTTGAATGATGCCCTGACGCCGACCTTGGTTCAGGAAGCCAATTTACCGAGCGGATTTGTCCTACCTCTTCACAGACAACTGGGTAGAGACACCGTGTTACAGCCCTCCGAGAATAACTACAAGCTCTCCAGGCCGATCAATC
The DNA here is from genome assembly GCF_016802725.1 of Solenopsis invicta. Taxonomy (NCBI): domain Eukaryota; kingdom Metazoa; phylum Arthropoda; class Insecta; order Hymenoptera; family Formicidae; genus Solenopsis; species Solenopsis invicta. Next base: position 6,880,199 of record NC_052669.1, on the reverse strand, counting down.
AGCAGCAGCAGCAGCAGCAGCAGCAGCAGCAGCAGCAGCAGCAGCAACAGCAACATCAACAACAACATCAACATCAACAAAAATCGTTCGTTCCGAGTCCCCAGTTCCTGCCGACGAGCATCAACAATAACGATCGGGGCCGAACGGTATATTACAGGACGCCGGAGGCTATACAGGTCAGCGGAGCGCAATACAGACAGCAGAGACCATGGCAAGATTACACGGCGTACTAGCGAGATACACATCGTGATGTACCGATTACGAATGTTACGAGGATGCGTTTGAAGTTTCACGAGGCGTATCATCTTGCCTCACGAGCGCTAAACGACTAATTTATACTGCCACCGATCGACTTGGGAAAGACACTTTCATGGAAGAGAAACACCGCGTTCTTTTATGAAACTGGCTTTCCGCGAACGGAACCCATCGCGTTCGACCCTTAGCCCTGTTGCAATCAGATGATCAGTGTCTTTCATCCCAAAGAACGCGCGACGCACCCGTCGCGCCGCTCTGAGGGTAGAAAATAATCTGCGGACGATTCAGTTAGGTATTAATAGCTCGCGTGATTTCGAGACGATATAAATTATTGAAAATTAGAGGATTGAAAAAGGGACGAGAGATTATTGTCAATCGCGAAGTGGCGCTACGCCATGCCTTTGGAAAATTAATCATAACAATAGTCAGAGAATAAGATATTAATCATCCTGATACGCATCGATACTCATTATTATTCACGCGTACTGCGATGCAAAGCAAAGGCAGGATTAATGTTCAACGATAACACCGATCATAGATAATTCGTTCTGAGATTTTCGCTAGAGAAATTCTGAATGACAACTAGATCCATTTAAAATGACGTAGCACTACACGAATAGTGTAGCAAATGTTACTTAGTAAACTCGTTTCCTCTGAACGGAGGATACAATAACGGAACTTAAAACGTGATAAGTTTTAACAGTTTAACTTACGATATTAATACATGTCATTCATATTAATCGAAATCGTCACTGTAGTTTCAGAGGTACCGCAAAAGATATCCTCATTTGCCTTAATTATAAACAAACTTGTAAATAATCGTGTAACTCTATACCTTATGCACATTCGTTCAAATTAAATTGCGATTTGAAATACATGATTCTTTATGAAAAAAAAATATATATCTATACATTAAGTTCTATCGTCGAATTCGATAGTTTATTACTAGCGGATAAGTCTTCCTGAGCGTATATCTTGTCTTAAAGCTATGTCGATATTTACGTATGATATAAAAAGAGTGAGGAAATATACTTGCTTGTTATTCATTCGGTCCCACTTTACCCCTTCTGATAGCTGTAATGCAATATAGCAAATATAGCAATACTTGAAAACGTTCAGTTGTAGAACTTTTGAAGACCTTTATTTTTATTTGTACTGTATAATACAAATGAGACATATAAATTATACAACGAAAAAAATATCTGCCATTATAAGAAATTCATACACTTTATAAAGTCGAATCGAGAAAATCCGTTATCGTAAAGGCAATCGAATAATTTCGTAATAAAGTTTAAAGCGACAATTGTTTTCAAATGACCTTAAATAATGCTGCTACTTACACTGCCTGTTAATGTGCAAAATATATATACAGGATGTTTACAAAAAATCCGGAATTTAGTTGCAATAATTAATCTAAATTTAATTTCTATCACAAATTAAATGTAAACCAGAAGGTAAATTTTAAAAAATTTATTTTAAAAAATCTAATTTTGAACAGAATATTCTTTTTCGAATAAAGATCCATTAAAGATTAGTGAAATAAGCTCATAGTTTAGTCAGATTTTTCAGAAACGTCCTGTACATAAAGTAATAAAAATGTATCGAACATTGGTATCAGCAACAATACACAATATTTACACGGAAAATACTTGATCATTATTCATTGTGCTAAAAAAATGCAATCGATTAACGATAAAGATTCAGTCACATAACATAAAATACATCACAGAGATATGATTGAAAACTTAACTGAGCCACGCAAACACAAATTGCAATCGTTGTAAATAGTTCGTTTTCCGACGGGAAAAAGATACATAGAACATCTGAACATATTCCTGGCATGGAGCCAATATTCAACAAATATCTGTTATGGCTTTTGTATAAACGTGGCTGCAATAGTAACAGAGGATATTCAGTCAAATTATTCAAATGTACTGATATAGTAACAAACAAGCAGACAGTACTAGCCATACTTTGGATCAATAATAAACGTGAGTTGTCGCTATATTAAAACTATTGCAATAATAATTCGCCAGTACCACTCGCCACTCTCAGATTTGTACTTGCGAACTATAAAAATATCAAATCTAGACGGCAAGGTTATTACTATACACTGAATAACTGCTACGATCTTTTTGGATTTTAATACGTTCTGTACAAAAAATGATAGAGTACAAGAATAGGATACGTATATAATATGTATAATTCTCGAAAGCTTACTTGTTTAATCTTTCACACGAGACAAAACCCGCGTCCATCATAAATGATATATAGATAATACATCTTCAAATCACAATCAGATTAAATTATAGGAAGAAATTGTTGCTGGCAAGAACATGCAGTCCTGAATAATAAAGAATATTTACATTACTTTATTACAGAAATGTTGAAGAGATTAGAAAGAGATTAAATAATATACTTTTGGTATAAATGCAATCGCTTCCGAATTTCCTGCAGTTTAAGTAAGTACTAATTTGGATCTATAAAAATGATTTGATTCATCTGGTATTCATCAGATAAATAAAAGCAAACGGCACAAAGAACAAAATATTCCAGAAATAATCCAGAAATATTCCAGAAATTAATTGAAACATCAGTAATGTGATGGATTAATAGAAAAATATTATGCTCGTAAAAGATATTATATAGAAGTTGTTAAATACTTAAATTTAAGTATCTCCTTTTCGATACTTAAATTTAATTATACTTAATACTTCTTACAGAGATCAAAAAGCTAATTTACGAAAATTTAAAAGATAAATTCGTATCGATCACATTACTTAATTGAATATTATTAAAAAAGAGAATAAATGTATTTCTTATTCAATAATGACACAACATTTAATATAATTTTCCTAGATTTCAGCTACAGCGAGGATGGTGATGAGAGAAACGATCACCTGATTATTATACACCTATTAATATTATGTAAGATTTACTGACCAGCTTATTAATATCAATTGTAAAAAATTATGCTCTCAGTGAATGCTTAGAATTATTATAAAGTCCATTATGCTTTATATTTCTTACAATCATCACATATAAATATAGATTCGGCAACTAGCGTGAGAGTAACAACGCTTTTACGTTTTCGGTGGATAAAGTAAGCGCTAAAATTTCGCCAGAAAAATATTCCATCTCTCGAAACTGTAAGTGTATAATCGTTATAATTACATGCACAATTAAGCAGTCATAATAATAATAATTTTCGTACGTTATGCTCCCAATCAATGTCATGCGTTTGATAATTCATCTCCGGATTAATTATAAAAGCATAATTACTCGCACGAGTGCATCTTTACATTTGGCCTCGTAATTCATTTTCGTCCCACGCCTCTCGTGCGCCTAATAGCTGTACTTCCCTGCTGATACTTGCACGGGAATTACATTGGTGACGATTCCGAAAGGAATCAAACAAGCGTCGTCGACCGAATATATATATATGTGTATTCTCGTATCAAAGTTCACTACAGCCTCGTAACTACGTTCTATCAACAGACAAGCATACATCGCACCTATTCAAATTCGATTCGTTTGGTACACGCGACCAGTACATCCTTAGAATTTATGTTCCTTTATTTATCATTTTACGCTATCGGTGGATCGTCGTCGTCATCGTCGTCTCTCGTGACTATGACATTGCCGTAACGATTGTGACGATACTGCCGAAATCGTTGTAGCCATTTGTACCGTCTCGCACCAAAATACAGTAGTACACCGACTACTATGAGGAAGGTGGGTATTAGCAGACCGGCGGCTACGGAGTTACCTGAATCAAATTGATTGATTGAGAATTTAGTTCGCCAACGGTACTGGCGTTAGCCGTCGCTGTTCGTTAACTTTGACGGATTAATCGTTTTCTTCCTGTCGCTTTCTCATCACGTCACAGAATAATGAATGAATAATGAATGAAGTTAAACAGTGTTATCTAATCACGAGTTAATAATAGTAAGTTAAGACCGCCCATGAGAGCGTAAGGCTGACTTAGGCTGAATTTTATGCGTCCGCGTGTGAAATGTCTCTTGAAAGCGTGATAACGTGCGACTTTATCGAAACTATAGGGTAAAGTCGCCTATTATGGGACAGGTTCCTAATATGAGGTAAGCAAGGTTTCTGTTACATTAGTATACGCATATGGTTAGTACCATCATAAACTTATTACTCTTGGGATAAAATCTATTTAGTAGAAAATTTATTATTAGATCATGCATGCAATCGTTGAAAAAAAAAATTTTGAAATTGGATGTTGTCAAGTTTTATTGAGATGAGTCTTTAAACCTTGTTTATTATAAAATAAACAAATATTTGATAATAAATTTTGCATGCAATGATAGAGTAAAGTCGTATTAATAGAAAAATACGGAATGTCATGATTTGCTTAATTATAAATATTACATTTGGTGATCATGAAACCGCAAAGCGTGGAACTCGTAATATGAGACGCTTACAAAATTCCTATTTATTATTGCATATTCTGATTTCGAGAGCTTTTCAAAATGCTATAACAAAGTTTTTCATTGAGGAATTTTGTATTATGAGGCTTGAAGTTATGGCTTTCAGCATTAGCACTAAAATTTTAAAATATCTCTAATAGAATTGATTTTGGAGAAAAATATAACGTACAAAAGTTTTTGAGTATCGAAAGAGTTATTCGATTGGCCAACTAGGTTTGAGTCTGAAGTCTAATTTAAACCTAGTAATATCCAAGTCGATAAGATCAATTTCATATATAAAAACCTTTGTGTCTCATATTAGGAATCCTTTTTTTGAATGAGCAAAATCGGTACTTTTGGCAAAAAATTTCATATACAACAAACTATAACTATTATCGATTGCTTACTTTTAGAGATGAAACTTAAATATATTTGCTATAATTTGGTTATAAAAACAGGAGTTAATAGTATAAATTAAATAAATTATAAGCCTTTAAATAAAGGTATCTCATAATAGGCAACTTTACCCTATCTAATAGAAGAACAGGTGTCCCAAATTTGTTCGTCGTAAAATCTTCGCTAAAGAGAGCATCATACGAACATTCGACAGAGCATTATACGTTGCACCGCTCGGTGTGAACGTACCTCCTGCTGCCTCGGATCTCTGCTCCGGCTTGATGGTGGTGACTGCGTTCGCCGCCGTAGACGTAATCTTAATGCACTCGCCATTAACAAGAGAAAAATCTCGTTGGCAATCGCACCGCTGTATGCCAGTGTTGGTTACACGGCACCTCTCATTTTTACCGCACTGCACGATGAGTTCCGAAGTGTTACACGGCTTGTGCGCCTCGTGGTCGGTCTCTGAAAAGAATCGCCATCAATACTTCAGAGATGAAAACGCCGAGAACGAGTCAATCCAGCATCGGTATTCTTTCAACTTGCGTTCGGTAAACTCGCAATCTCCGGATCTTCGTTTAACGTTGCAGCTATACGTGCAAATTAATTAAAAATGCAACATTTCACGACGTAAAGAAACATTTGTGAAAAATTACAAAACTTGTCAAGAAATAATAATTACTACATTCATCATTAAATATTTCATATGAATATTAAATTTCGTGATACATACTATATAATGAGTACAAAAATATAAAGAAAATATATAAAGAAATATCGGCGACATATTTTAAAACAGCTCGGAAAATAAGTGTTCGCTGAAAAAATTCATAAAGAGATCACAAAAAGACAATAAATCAACAACACAAGTAGTAACTTTCAAGCTACATGTATAATCCAAAGTCAATAAAGCATTTACGTGTTAAATCTAGTCAAACGAAAATATTTGCGTTATCCGCTGAAATAATAAAGAGATTGATCCTCGCTCGCTCGCTGCTAAAGAAGTAATGCTGTTAAATTAATGCTAAATTCAATTCACAATCATCGTAAATAATATATTCGAATAGTGCAAGCAATTTCAAAATTATGACTGATAAGATAACACTTAGACTTTAATCCGGTCATATAAACATAACAATTTGCGATAGCAAATAGAAAGAGGAGGACGATCGCTCTCTGAGACATTCTAAAAAGATTAATTATTTTATCTTTTTAAGAAAGCATTAGAAAAACACGTATCGTTTCAAAACGCAATAAAATATTATAAATAAATTTCTACATTGAACGAAATGATTTTGTGGACTGTGCGCGACTCTTTGTTCGAGACGACTCTGCCTGTACAATCTTAAGGAGATAAAGCTAAGTAATTGTCAAGACCAAATGCTACGTGCCATACATCGAGTGCCATACATCGATGATTACGCGCGTCATGTGAGGCTTAATCGAACGCGCTATATTTCTTATCCGTCTCGTTATCGCCGACCAACGTTTCATTACCTCATACAGAATAGAAGACACAAAGAGACACGAGGATGAATAGCATTTTCGTAACTCCATCGAGCCCGCGTGACGCATGATTGGCTGAATCAGTTAATAGAGATGAATTCGTTTTATCAACAGCATATACGGGGCGAGGAAAGGGGAGAGGCGGGGTTAACCGCACTGAGGCTGAATCAAGCGTATTATGGGGCTTGTTTTTGATTTAAATGGCTGCTATGGCATTAATTCTATAACGTCGCCCTACGTGATTCCGCTCGTTGCAATATCAACGTGGAAGTACACGCGGAAATGTACACGTCATTACACAAATTGTTGCCAATAAAGAGTAACGTGACTTCGTCGTAAAGAAAGGTATATCGTTGCAAGAAAAAAAAAAATTTCTCGTATGACAAGATTTTACTTTCGCAAATAAAATTAGCATTACGCATCTCCAGTGCCGTAAATACGATTTTATAATGCCGCCGTCGCAATTTATGTTAGCCGATCATGTAAGGCGCGGTTGAATATAATCACGTAATTCAGACCGGCAGATTCGCCGTCGTTGGCATAAAGTTTCAACAGTTTCAGAGTTTCGAGATATCGTATTCTCGATTCATTTATTGCAGTCTCGTGGAGCTGCGACACACAATACGGATCACTTTTCCGCGATAACGTCGTAAAATCGGATCGTTCGGGTGAACAAAGAGTCTGTTCATCTCATTTTCATGAAGTCCCACGGCGAACGATCCGCCATTAAATCGCGCCAGGATCGAAGGAGAATTCCATTCGAAGAGACATTCCTACCACGGGTTAAGATTATATTCGGATTATGCAACAATCTTCTCCTCACTAACATAAGATCCGAAGCGACATTGAGAGGTAAAATAAAGATGAAAATGATAGGGAGAAAAAAAACTAGAAAGACTACTTTGAGTAAAAGGTTCGGTAAAAAACAGTTTTTTTACTTCGATCCTGAATGTTTTTTACCCGATTATGTATTTTCTCTCGACATTTAATGTCATATTTGTAGAAATCTGTTTTTGTATTCATCTAAAAAAATGTGATAATGGATAAACAATAAAAAATGTAACATAATGATTAAAGATGTATAAAACATTTCTCGAAGCATAAAAAAATTATAAAAAATGACAGATTGTTTTATATTGCATTTGAAAGTAACAGAAAAAAAATGGCGGTGATTTTTTTCTATCGGGATAAAAAGGTATTTCAATAAAAAGTTAGACATGTGCTCTAATGAAAATATAATTAATAATGATATAATAAAATAAGAAATAATGAAAAAATTTGAATATTTTAATTTAAATACCTTAAATATTCAAGATGCGATTTGTATAAAGTGATGCAGAGATCAGTTTTATAAAATAAACAAAATTTATTTATTTAATTACAAAATATTAAAACAAACAATCATAATAAAACTTTATATAAATCATTTTAAATATTTAAAATACTTAGACAAAAAAATCGAGATTTTTCTTTGTTGTAAAAAATAATATAATTTTGAATGGCAAATAGAGTAAATAAACTACAAAAATATGTTATTAAATAAAAATATAATTTTATTCACGCACCTTTCATATATATATAGTTTATTTAAAGTGTTAATATTAAACACATTTCTAATTTTATTATCTTTCCAAAGATTGTATGTCGGATATATTCTTAAGTAGCGATAGCTAAAGTTATATTTAGAATACTTAGATCATTGTCGGAAATGAAAACTAAATTCAAAGCTCGTTGTTTTAAACATGTCTTTCTTTGTATTTATTTAATCACTAGGGATATATAAAAAATTTTGTATTTATTATTTATTTATTAACAAACAAGCGTTATCAACTCAATAAGTAACATAACGTTAAACGAATTAATGACAAATACTAGACAAAAATAAATTCTATATTTTTATTTCAGTATTTTTCTGTAAAAATTTGTTTTTTACTCGATCTTTTACTTTGAAGAGAGAAATATCTATTTTTCTATCTCTAGGTATAAACATAGCGAACGAACGATCACCTAAGATCGAAGCAGCTCCAAATTATCTGCGTCCAGAATAGTGAAATTTATTATGAAAAATAAATGTCTTTGTTATTAAAAGTCCAAGTTTATAAAAAAATAATTAAAACTGTTGTTCATTAATACATAAAAAGCTGCAGCATTTAACAGAAAGGAGAATTGTGACTGATATTTTGTATCCGATACATCGTATGAGACGGTATCTTGAATATAATTATTGCAAAACATCGCGATCAACAAAATGTTCCGATAACAACGCATACGAAATGCAATTCCGCAAACTTCGTCTGTGCGAATATGAAGATATGAAATTGTATCGACTTGCTGCTATCGCTATCGCGATTTTTAAATAATATCGACTGATACGGGAAAAAGAGTTTGTTAAAAATACGATAAAAAGTATAGAACAGGTCCAGACGCGGATTCAATATTCTCGGAGTGAAAACTCGCGTTACGATGATGCCCATAAAACTAAATGTTACTCGAAAAGAAAGCTACGAGAATACGCTTTGCGTGTCTTCGCTCAATTCCGCGTCGACTATCCAATTTCGTCCGACCGAGTTTCGCCACGTAAACGCGAATTCGCCCAAGGATTTCACGTGCAACGCGTAACGCGGTATCCCTCGCAGGCTCGTCTCTCGTTTATTTATTAAGGCAGCCAAATCTTTACTTGGGATTTCCCGAAGCGTACAGTATATCTAGATCCTTTTAAGGAAATTGATTAGGGAAGAAAGCGGAGGAAGGAAACCCATAAAAGGCTGTAACCAGAGGCCGATGCCGGCCAAGCGAATTTGTATTTTCGACAATATGTTTCTTTATTAACACCGTGTACATTACTTTGTAATTGCATTACAAGAATGCACGGGCGGGCAGCCACGTGCAATGCACGTGTAACTCAAATAAACAAACTTGTAATGAAAGTAGGAGCTAAGTAGGCGGAGGAAATTGCGCATTTTATCGCCCACTGAAGGATGCTAAAATACGTGCTCCGGAACGCGCGCGCCGATATATTCGACCCGCGAATACCGTACTGCCGATTTTCTTTTCGACGAATTCTTCGGGCGCGCGAGCTTATATAACCTTCCGGTTATTTAAATTGATACGGAGCCGTTGCAATGTGGAACGGCGTGCAAGAGGCCTCGCAGCCATCGTCGAGCCTCGTCTTGCTCTCGTCTCGTTTGAGTCCGCGGCGCGATACGGCCGACACAGATATACGATCAATAAAAACAGATAGCAGATGAAACAACGTCAAAGGTCCACGTCGTAAAACTGATTACGACGGATCCGTACGATTACTTGGCTGATAAATCGTCTTGGGTTTCCGGAAAACCTCTACGGTTCGTTTCTATCAAGATAGAATTAACTTTAATCTCGGATTAATGTATTTTTCATACAAAAAAAAAATATCAATCTCTATTACACAAGAAAAGCGATTGCTTGCTCATTTTAATTTTTTTCTTTTCACAAGTAACGATTATCTTACACAAAGAATATTTTCTTGATAGTTGTCTGAAGGTGAAAAAAAATGCACATCAAAAAAATTTTATCGACATGAAAAAAAGAATTTATACTCTTTCGAAAAATATTAAAATTGTATCAAACAAAAGTTAAAACAATAAGGAAATAAAATTTTTGTTTCCATTTAATACCCTTGATTAAAATAATAAATTACTAGAATTCGGAATATATTTTGAATGCTTAGAATTTATTATTTGAAATTTGACGCTTACAACTTGCAAAATATTTAAAATAAATAATATTTACTTAATTCAAATAAGTGTATTTTTCTGTACACAAAAGTTTATTTTATATAAATATTACTCATTTCAAGTAAATAATAAGTGCATTTAAGATTATTGTTAAAAATATAATCCTTGTAAAGATTTAAAAGAAAAAATTTTTTAAAAATTATTTAAAAGAAGAAACTAAAAAATTAAGTAATCTTCTCTTAACAGAAGAATTTTTTTTCTCCAATTTTCAGAATTTTGAAAGGGCATAAAAAATAATCTCTCGAACCGAGATTAAAAGTAATCTACTAGAAATGGTAAAAATGTGGAATAGTTATCCGAGATAAGTAAACTTTATCATCGATAAGTTACGGTATCCAAACGAAGTAAGAATGCAAAGTGATGTTTCCTCCATAAGGAATCTAAACAACGTCGGTAGTAACGAAATGGAAAAGCCACAAAGCAAAGCAGTTTCTCCAAGTAGAAAATTTTATGAAAAACGATGTAAAACATAAGAAACGGTAAATATATCGTAGCATTATATGTCGAGCAGGGTTCTGCCATACATTTCAAGATTACGTCTACATAGATTATTTACGTATGTTTGCGTTGTTTACATGAATCTTTTTCATACAGACAATTCAGACAATGTAAATTGTTCTAAATTGTTATAAATATAATATAATATAGAATAAAATAATTAGGTTACAAGATTGTCAATATATCTAATTTTAAAGTTTAAGTATAAATTTTAAGTACTTATAAAATAAAAATATATAATATTAATATATTTGACTTTAAAGTTCAAATATAAATTTTAAATACTTGTAAGATAAAAATACGTAATAATAAGTAATAATAAAAATAAAATAAGCAATATAATTTTCACTATTTTCGATTCAATCTAAATCTGATCTAAATACGTGTGACGTAGATTACCCACATTTTACACGTAAATGTTCACCCTCGGTAGCAAGTAATGATCACGAAGTAATGAGAATATCCAGCACGCAATTTAATTAGGTGCAGAAAAAGTGTGCAATTCAATATTCGCGTAATAAACTGACACGGCACTAATTGCGTCACGGTCCGATTTCTACCCCGAAGCTATCGGCGGTTATGTCACGCAATAAAAAAAAAAAGGAGGAAGTTAATCGGCACACGGATGCGCAGATCGAAAAATGTGTGACGAGATAATAAAAAACATATTCCTAAGAAGACGGTATATTACTGTAAATGAGCACCTCGCCGTTCCTTTCAACGTTGCAATTACTACAGGGAAAAAAAACACGGGAGCCATCGTAATTTAGCGTTTCAAATTCGCTTTCGTAATTAACTAGACGCAACGATGCGAGAGATGATAAATCAGCGAGCACGATGGGAAGAAAAATATTTCAACGGAGATCGAGATGCGAGCGTATTTATTTGCTATTCGATCGCCGGAGGAGGGAAAGGAGGTGACATGAACTGCGATGTATATTTTTGTTCGTTACTTTGATGTTACCTTCAAATTTCGACGATTGCGTCAATAGAGAAACGCGCGGGCGCAATTTGCATCAATATCGTGCTCCGTTTCCAGAGCGATTCGATATCTTTCAATATACACTGAGAAAAAAATTCTAGAAAAAGTAAATAGTCCGAAAAGTATGTAGTCCGATACGTTTTTTTTTTTTTAAGTAAACATTGATTCATCATTTAATTGCACAAAAAAGGTGTACAGTTCAATCATATTAACCATTAATATTTTCTAATAAAAAATTAATTACTTCCTATAAAAAAATATTAAATTTTGCCAATCGTAACTTTTTTTCTTAATGAAAAAATTACAGATTATTTTATGTTGTATGCAAAAATGGAAAAAAAATTTGTCGGCGACTTTCTATCTAGATAAAAAGTCATTTCAATTAAAAGTAGATATGTGCTCTGATGAAAATAGGTATATATAATAATGAAATAAGAAATAATGAAAAAAATCTGAATTTTAAGTACTTTAAGCACTTTAAATATTCAAGATGATTTATGTAAAGTTTCATTGCGATGCAGAGATCAGTTCTGTAAAATAAACAAAATTTATTTGTTTATTCACAAAATAACTAAACAGTCAATCACAATTAAACTTTAAATCATCTTGAATACTTAGAGCACTTATACAAAAAGATTGAGATTTTTCTTAATGTTGTAAAAAATAATTAAATTTTTAACATCGAATAGAATAAACAAAACTATAAATATATGTCACTAAATCAAAATATAATCTAATTCGCACAACTTGCATATGTAAATAGTTTATTTCAAGTGTTAAAATTAACACACTTCCAAATTTTATTTACTTTGCAGAAAGAATGTATGTTCGATACATCCTTAAGTAAAATTTACAAAATCGAAAAATTATAATATATAAAGATTTTTTTTTTCAAAGCAATTTGTTATATCTTTAGTAAGTCTCTGTGAACGGGCACAACTGGCAAGGTCGATCTTCTGCCATTGTGTGTCACGCAAATAATTTTTAAAATTTCAGAGGATTTGAGCCTTTCTCTTCCCTCTTTCTGGATACGCCCATGAAACGGCAGCATTGTCGCGCCAATTATTTGCATTTTTATCACATCGCGCGTCGTACCGTCAACGAGATCGTAAAGCGCGATATTGCTAAATTATCGTCGTTCGTGCTTCCTGCAATTCTGCGAAGCGCATGAAAGTCGCAACTGGTGCGTGTAAAAAAATAGCCATGCGTAATTACAGAGTACAAAAATAATGTTTAAAAAAATAAATAAAGGTAACGCCGGCGGCAAATTACCAGGGGTAATATTTTCGCGGGATACAGACGGTTCTCGCGCCGTGGAAAAACCGCAATTGTTTTCGAAGTTCGATTCTCTCGTGGCGTGGAATCGCTAGAAAGGAGGAAAGGAGGAACACGAGCGCACACGACGCGCGTCGTCACACGTGTTGCGGGTTGGTCCGAACAATTCCGCGTAGCATCGGACGAGGGTGCTCTCTCGTCGTCTTTCAGATGCGTGATTTCGAGAAGGAACGACGGGTAACCGAGGGGAGACGAAAGGCAGAAGGAGGAAGAGAGAGATAGAAAGAGAGAGAGAGGGAGGGAGAGAGAAAGAGCGGAAGAAGACCATTGTGGCTAAGCTGGGGTGACTACGACGACTCGCTCGGACGAACCAATTTCGCGACGAGCTTCAATTTACCAGCCAGACAGCGGGCCTGGCACGATACTCTCGCTTTCTCTCTCTCTCTCTCTCTTTCTCTCTCGTTCCGTTCCGGCGTACACGCGACGTGTACGCGAGAATGAACATACAACGTGGGTACTCACCTGCGCGACCGAGCGTCGGCAGAACGGCGAGAGTCGCCACGATGAGATAGCAGAAAACGTGCTCGGTGCTCCGCATTTTCCCTCGGCTCTCTTCCAAGAGTCGTCGTCTCTGCCTTCCTGTGCCGTGAAGCCGCGCGCGCGACCCGCGATCACATAATAATAAACGTACGCGTCGGTTATTCAAAGGCCGCCCGCTACGCACGCTCGCGCGTCTCGCCCTCTCTGTCGCTCTCTCGCGGCCGTCGCCGTCGTGTGCCGTCGTACCCTTCGCCCGCCGCCGCCGCCACCGCTCGCCGTCGCCGTCGTCGTCGTCGTTGTTGTTGTCGTCGCCGCCAAGCCGGGAAAAACAAGGGTCGTCCCCCGGTGGGGTCCTCGGATCCGCGCCTCGCCGGTTCACCGCTCAACGGACGCGCGTCAACCGGCGGCGCATCACAACGTTCGTCGGCCGGCCGCCACCGCTTTTGACAGATGAATGCCACGCCGCGCGCCGCGATACGCGTTCAATCATCTGTTATTAAACGACCATTTGCAATTATCGAAGCCAATTGGAGCCGTCGAGAGGTCGTCGTCGCCGAGCCGCGCTCGAAGTCGATCTCGCGCGATTATCGATATCTCGCCGAGCAGCCCGACTCCGAATTTCGAGCGGGAATTTCGAAATTAAATTACGCGTTCTTAACATCTTGAGGTAAACGCGTAAACGCCTCTTGATATACGTGAGGTTTGAAAGCTCAAAAATGTCGTCAGAAAACAAGAATCCACGATGAAGTTTCCCTGTAAGCACACAATATTTTTAGAATATTATACAAATATTATTAAAAATTAAAATAATATTACCGTCAATATTCCGAGAACATTATTTAATATATTTTAATATCGTGGAAGTTAATGCTATATGTCCGCTTTATATAATATTCTTGAGGTATTATTTTAATATCCACGGAATATTAGAAAAATATTTATGCAGTTTTGAAATTTAAAGAAATAAACATTTCTTTAAATATATTATTAATAATAAATGGCACGTTTACTCCATTTTTTGCGCAAACTTCACTTTAATATTAAATATTTAATATTAAATAATTATTCACTAATAAATAATAAAATTATTTAATATAAAAATGCACTTATGAGGCTGTCACGTGACCGTCGTGCGAGTGACGTTACACTCACGCATGCGTACAGAAAGTCCCGCCGTAAGGATTCGTTGGATTTGTCCCAGCTCCATCTCTAGCCCCATCCCTAGATGCTTTTGTGACGACGATAACAGCGGCACGTGGTGTCATGGCGAGTGCTGTTGTTAGAAACGCCGCTAGTTGAGTGCATCGCGTCGTCTGACCGCAAGATATCTGACTCGAAAGGTTGACTTAAAAACGCCACGATGAAGGAGGATTCCGTGTTGAGCTTCAAGTGGCAGAGCTTCCCAACGCATATGATGACCTCACTCGACGTCTATTACGAGAAACAGCAATTCGTCGATCTCTCCCTGGTGTGCAAGGACGGCACGATCCTCAAGTGCCACAAAATGGTACTGGCCAACTCGAGCTTCTTCTTTCGCCGGTTGCTGCTGGCCAACGACCATCCGCACCCGATGATCGTCCTGCACGACATCGAGGCAGATGATCTCAAGACTCTCGTGAACTTTATGTACTGTGGTGAGATACAGGTAGTCCAATCTGAAGTCAGGAGACTGCTCAAGCTCGCCGAGATCCTCGAAGTTATCGGACTGCGACACATCCCGCCCTCGTCCGTGCCCGACGGTTCCAACAATAAGGAGCACTACGACTCGACGAAGAAGACGACGACGGTGTCGCGAGTGAAACTGGAGGAAAGCAGGAATGCACCCGGTAAGAACGTCACCTCGGAGCACGAGGCAAGCGCGAAAACGCAACAGAGTAAAGTTGCCACGCAGACGAGGTTTGTCCCGAAGATGAATCCTTACAAAGCGACGACCAAAGTTTCTCAGGAAACGTCGAAGAATGAGGAGATTAACATAAGCGAACTGTGTCAACGGCTAGAAACCAGCAATTCTGGCATCAGTATAATAGACATTAACGAGCCAAGTACAAGTAGGGGAGTGCGGAGAACGTCGCCGATGCAGCAATGTTCTCGAAAGAGAAAGGAGTTTTCCACTCCTGAGATCAGCTGGCCAACTGTATTATCCACGATAGCGAGCAAGCCGTTATCTTTCCAAAAAGTCCGTTGCATTATGGACGAAGTAGAGATCACACCTGGAAAACCATCCACTTCTGTGTCAGATAATAAAATCAACGACCCGTTAGACAGAAGAAAACTTAAGAAGAATTCGAGTGAAGATAACAATTTAAATATGGTTTACATAAAAGACGAAATTGAAATCTCTTCGGACGTGGAAGAAGATGCTGACATGGATCCTCTAGAAGTTGATGAAATCGACAATGAGAACTCAAAGGAAAGCAGTAAAGCTCCGCAACAGTTTTATTCTCAAATGTTTGTCCATACGTTGAATAAGAACACTCATCCTCATACAGAATTCTCTCCTAGAAGAGATTCAAATGGTTAATGTGACTCTAATATTCATGAATGGATAAAGAACTGTATATAAATCTCAATGCATGTTTTCATCACATATATTATACTTTGATATTTATATGACACATCATGACATTCGCAGTTTTAAACTCTTACTAGCTACTCATTATTTCTTCAATGTTTATGTTACAAGACCCTGCTATTCACAAGCGTGCAAATCATGTTTTAATATCTCTACCTGTATGATTAAAATAAATATTATTTAATATTGTACATTTTTCCCCGATAAACAATTTTTTATATAAAAATATATAATCATAAAATTAAAAAATGTATCAATTTATTTCTTTTTTTTAATATCTGTCTCTATATATAGAGAAAATAAGAATAATTAGAAAGTTTCTTTGCATTATTTTTACAAAAAATAAAATTAAGATTAGGGATTATTTTATATAGGTATTATAATATAGTATCTATATTATGTATTAATTTTATATTTATACAATTATATATGTTTTTATATAAAAAACTTTTATCGGGTTATGTGATAGTTTAATTAATAATCAGTATCCGTTATTATGTATATACGTAATAGATATAGTATAACAAACCATAGCAACTTGATTGTATAGTGGTTAAGTGGTTTCCTTGGAAGCAAACTTGATATTTCTCTTTATGACGTATACAAAACGTATAAAAGGCTTTTACAATTGTTCCTACGATTTTACATAAAAAAATGGATATGAATATGAAGAATAAAGTAAGTTGTGATAAAGCAGAACAGGTAAATCATATTGTTAATAAATTGAACCCTGATAGAAATCCGACAGAAGAAGAGTTTCAAAATTTTATGCATCGTGTCACCGAAGTAGGTAAGTGTGACACTCAATATTTATATTGCTTTATATATATCAATGAAATTCCTCATTCAAGAAAAAATCGTGAAGAAATTGGCGTCCTCCGATGAAAAAGAACAGGAATGCGGGAAAAAGTTGGCCGATGAAATTTTAGAAAAAAGAGTTCAAAAAGAAATCTATGAAGACGGGGAGGTGAAAATCAAAACCAATCGCTCAGTAATTAATAAATACCCATCAAAAGAAGACGAACCTTCCAATGATCCGAACAAAATGTCACGAGGTACATTATACATTCGTTTATATATTCCGCTACTGTTTTGTCTATTCGATGCAGTAATATTTAATCATTGAACAGAGATGTTCATGAAGAGCATGGAAGACGACGCAAAAAAACGTGCCGAAGCTCGCAAAATTAGAAACGAACGGGCGGAAACGTTGAAGAGAATTGCGAATGGTGCGTTTAAAGAAGGTGATTACGAGAAAGCCGTGACTTATTACAGTAAAGCCTTAGAACAACGTAAAGATTCCTCCGTATTGTGGAACAATCGTGCATTATCGTATATGCATCTCGGATTATTCGAAAAAGCCTTGCACGACTGCGAGTGGACGTTGAAACTGAATGATTCAAATTTAAAAGCTCTTTTGAATAGCGCTAAGTGTTACATGAATCTCAGAAACAGAGAGAAGAGTAAAGAATATATACAGATGGCCAAAGAGAGGAATCCTCATTTTAACAAATTTATCGATGGTATTGTCAAATATTTAATTTTACACATTGTTTTTTATATGATAACAATTTATTTTACATTTTACAGAATTTCAAGAAGGTTTAGAGCTTCAATTTAACAAGTTTAACGTTCAGGTAATCAATGATGATGAAATATAATAGCTTCTCTTCCAGATGAATAATATATAAACGTCGTTTTATATAATATATATAAATTATAATAAATTAACAATAGAAATACCTAGTACCAGTATATATTTTTTTTGTAATTGCCTAGATATTCTGAATAATATCAAGATTGTTCTGTACTTGTTGCATTACCTTCTTTAATTTCTGATAGAGATCTTGGTTCATGTAAGAAAACAGTACATTCAATGCCCTGAAAAAAAAAATCTGTGTAACATCAACTCAGAATGGCAAAGCGATCTTATCTAATAAATATATTTACCTGCATGCGCGCTGCTCTTACGAATCCTTCATTAGCAGACACTGTGATGCTCTTCATACTTTCGCCTGTCGCGAATATCAATCGCGAGCGATCCTTAATTTTACCGCCTAAACGCAGCTCCATAATTCGTCCGGTGGTCACATCATCAACGATTCGGACTCTCTTTAATAATTCTTGAGCACGCTGCGTCTCTTTAGGACCGCCAATAACATCAATGATATTCATAAAGTTGTTGTACGCCGTTTGGCAGATCACAAGTTCTTTATCTCGAAACAAATCCTCCAGGATCGGTTTTATGGGATGTTTCCTTTCCATCTCTGCTTGTTGCGTGAGCAATGGCTCCCGATAGACATAATTATTATATCCATTAACCATATTCGTAACATAAGCCAATAGCGCCGATACATCCAAATTCAGAAGTTTGATTTCGGTTGATAGTACAGATGTATTTAATGACTGTAGGTCCAAATCCTTCTCTGAATCACTGGTAGATTCTTTGGAAAAATCCAGCTCATCTTGTTCTACCTCCAAAAAATAAATAGAAAAAAATAAGTATATATGTGTCATATTAATTTCATGTGTTATAGTTGATTTTTTTAAAGAAGGTATTCTAGTTTAGAGTGTACAAAAGTTTTTAAAAATAATTGGTACAACTAGAATTATTGCAATATCTATAAATTAACTATTCTTTCATGCATGTTAAATTTAATCAGTTTTGTCAAAAAATCAATACTTTTCTTTCTAAATCATACAGTTTGAGTAATTTGCAATATTTTTCATTAATAATTGAGATAATAGATAAATCTAGTTAATAGTTAAGGTAGTAAATAAACATGTATTTTATATATATGTAAAAATTGAAGCCGATAGTTTCAGTAGTTTCCAAGACATTGTGTCAACAGACTTGAAAAATGTTTTTAAATTTATGTAACATAAAAACCAATAAAAACATAGTTATATCAAAATTTCTAGATATCTACTAAATACGCAGATGTGTAAAAGTTTAGAATTGGCATTTTCTTTGAAAAAATTCCTAAAAATAGGCCACTTTTTTACACTTTAAATTAAAATGTCTTCTTAAACATATTTATATTAAAGATAAATTTTACTGACTGTTTAAGTTTTCATCATTTGTCTCTATCCTATCTCCTTCCACTATGATACCCATTTGCTCCAATTGAGAGGCCAATGGAACTTCCACGCCATAAGCAAAATGAAATATCACATCTGGTGGCCTGTAGTGATGCAGATGACACTTGCTACATACGAGATACGAATTGGCCTGGTCTAGAACAGACTTCTGTCCATATTCCCCATTACCAAGGGATATCAGAGTCAAAGCTCTAGCATTTCTCGCTATAACCTTCACCCACGAAGCACCACCGTTACATACTATGTCAACCTCTAGACGCAATTTCTGATACTTGAAGGGTTTTATCACACTGATAGGATCCTTTGCACAAGACAGTCGGGCCACCATAGCGTCGAGATGAGTTAGATTCGAGCTCTGGAGATGTTTCTTGTTCAAGTTTCCCGTACATTGCACCTTTACAAAAAAAAACACAAGTTATCAACCTACTAATTCAACTTGCATGCTGAAGATCTAGATGGAGAAGAATTAATCCTCAACTCTGAGATCTTTGCTTATCTCTAAATCGTTATCAACAGATTCGCCCGAGACGTATTCCCTTTCAGTATCTGTATCGAAATTGAATTAACATCTCTTGCCTTCTCCAAGAATTTTAACTCTTGCTGAATCCTCCGTATCAGCTTGTCGATCCCGTCGATCTTGTCCATGAGCTTCAACCGCTCGACCATGCTGTGGCCGCTGGCGATTTTCTCCTCGAGACACTGGAGCAGCTGCTCGTCGTCGCCTATCTCGCTCTCCATCGCCTCGTGGGTCAGACTCCTCGTAAAGCAAAATCGAATCTCATCGAACCTTTCCCACAGTTATTCTGTGTTATGCACATGCGACGACGACGGCAGTGGGTAATGGGTTACGGCGGTAACCGCGCGGTGATGCGTGCAGCCATCTTGCGCCACGGGTCAATATCACGCGCTTTCACGTAATGTCGTCGTCGGCTGGTCGCTCGTGTCAAACTCGCCTCAATTAACCTCACAAACTTCCTCGCCCCCGGCACTCGGACAAGCGACAGTCGATGCCGACGTGCGAGCAACGGTGCGACGTTGCGCGCCGATACGTGACGCGAGACGGTGTCGAGTGCGTGTCGACGAGGACGACGGCAACGGGGACAACGTTGACGTTGACGTCGACGACGACGACGACGAGGAGGAGGACTAGGGCGGCGAATCCGATACGCGGAATCGCGGCGTCCACGTGAGCCGCGACGACGAGGATCCTCGCGTCGAACTGCGCATCTGAGTGAGGACTCCACAGCGGCAGGAAAATGTCCAGCGCTAAAGTCATAGAGAATCCGGAAGTGCCAGGTGAGTTGTCCGTCCGTCGTCTCCTGGGGACAATCCTCTTTCAGTTTCCCTCGAAGCGGCGGGGTTTCGTCCGCTCCGTAATAACGACAATGAAAGAGAGAGAGAGAGAGAGAGAGAGAGAAACCAGGGGGAACTAGAGACAGCAAGACTAGACGTCGAAAACAAAAGGAAGGCGAAGAGATGTACTTCAGAGTATCGCGGGACGTGCTGCCGATTCTGGGAGCCATGTCTCGTGGGTCTGTGGAATCGTCTCACAATTAATGCGCGATATGTAATCGGGATTATTCGAAGCCTCGGAAGTCGCCGGATCCCGCGTGACTCGCCGGACGAGACGATTGTGAATCATGCGTGTGAATACATTGACGAGTATAAATGCGAGACGCGTACGTCGTAGCATCATCATACAGCGGACGTGTGAGCGGTTGTAATATTATGTTATGCCAGGTCGTAAACTATGATTTGATCCTTCCGCTTGATCGTTTCGCTCGAGCTCATAAAGCGTCGGCGTTCTGTTGATTTTGTGAAAGGAACAGTAACGATTTCGGAACAGTCGGTACTTATTTCGGAGCACATCTTTTTCTTTGTAAAAGAACAAGACAATTGGATGTATATATTTATATATTTATATGAAACAGAAACGAATTCCTGTTCATTAATATCTGATCTGAAAATAAAATAAAGCGTAATAATGATCGGAAACGTGTGCCAACAAAATACTGCACTAGAAGAAAAAATTACTGAATTTTAATTTATATTTGTTTGAATAGTTGCAATAAATATTTATTTAGTATTAGAAGTACTAATTTAATTTAATTATTATTTTTTTTAATCAGTTAATATTTCATTGCAGCTATTCAAACAAATATTTACTAAAAAATAACTTTTTCTCTGTGCGATTATTAATTGTCAGTGATATAGATTTTTTAACTAAATTAAGTTAAAGTTGATGGGTAATAAAATTTATTTAGTTAAAAGTTTTATGAACAAAAAATTAACTCAGTTAAAAAATGCATTAAGATTAAATTAAGTTAAATTAAAAGTTAATTTTTAGAACATTATAATACTAATATAAAATTAGGGTGTCATAATTTTTTAAATTTGATTACTCTGAATAACAAAACAATTACAATATAGATCATTAAATAAATTTAATATTGGTAAATTAAATTTATATGAAATAATTAAAAAATATTTTTTTTTTTTTATGGGAATATTTTCTTTTATAACTTTTTCTCTTTTATATAGATACATTTTTTACTTGGAAAAGAAAGTAAATAAGTTGCAGTTTGTGTGTTTTGAAAATGACTAGTTAAAGTTAAAAATCAAATTCATTTGAAATTAACTGAACTAAATCAAGTTAAAAGTTATTAATTTTTTATTTTAAATTAGTTAATTTTAAATGAGTTGATTTTTACTGTCGCAATTTTTAAAGTTAGATTACTTTAAATAATAAATCAATTATAATATGGATCATCTAATTTTAATATTTTATTTGTAAATTGAATTTGTATGAAATAATTAAGAAATATTCTTTTTAATATTTGAATGTATTTTTTTTACAACTCTCTTCTTTTATCTAAATTTTTAACTCGGAAAAAAAAGTGAATAAGTTGAAGTTCGTGCGTTCAAAAAATAATTAGTTAAAATTAAAAATTAAGTAATTTAAAATTAACCAAGTCAATTTAAAAGTTATTAACTTTTTAACTATTTACCACCCAATCTTGTTAATTGTAAAACACGTCATAATTCTGAACAACTGAAAACACGTTCAGCCCCTCAAATTCAAATAATATTTCAAAAGGTAAATGCGATGAAGTAAAATTTTTTGCCCGTCATCATACAACTTGCACTTATAGCATATCGATTATGTAACTAGTACGATCGCTTATCGCATTAGTCTCTTATATGCGAACGACATCGACGATACAAAACGGAGTATGCACGTGTGACGCGTGTGCTGGGATAAATTACGTCAGTGCTGCGGCGCAGACATGTGATAAGCTAAATACGTATCGCTGTCTCGGCGCGAGATGTATAACGCGACGTGTATATTGTGCACGAGTGCAATTAAATGCGACTCCTCTGTAAATTATAAGTGTACGATAGGTATCTCGTTTTAACGGCGCCGCCCGACTTATCTACTGTACGTTCATTTCTCGCGCCGAAAAATGAACCATCTCTCCCACCTGGTTCGCGATCATTATCGCGATCGTAAATCTCGTAGGCCGCGGCGGCGTTGTGAAAATTCTGCCACGGCGCGAATCAGTATTTACCGCCGTTGTAAGTCCGAGTGCACTAATAAACTCGTCCGACACCTTTGACGAAAGTTGAAAAAGCACCCAGCGGTCCGCCTTTGTTCACCTCGCTGTACTTTACCGTTAGGGTCCACAGAAAAATGATATTGACAAAAATAAGTATAAATAATGCCAGAATACGTCCGTGCATAAAGCCAATCATCCCGAATTTTGCGGGACATCCTGATTTGGGTCTTCTCTTCCTCTTTGTAGAGGTTTCCCGAAAGAATCCTTATAGGTAGGACCGATCAATTGTCTCGATTCATCACGGAGCTTCAGGAGCAATGATTTCAGACTGTAGAAGAAAAAGGCAATAATATGTCACTCTCATTTACATTCAATAACTTTGTTAATTAATATTTTATATTAAAACTTAAACGGTTATATTCGTCAAAGTGTTGTTCAATAGATTCTAGACTCAGATTTATGAAATGTTTTTTTATTTAGAACGTGATTTATAAAAATGTGACGACACTACATATGAATGGAATGGAAAACAGTAATACGGACATAAATAAATTTAAAAAATTGGTTTTGTTTAGAAAACACAGTATTTTACTCAATTATATACCTTTAATTTTCCATCGTTTAGAATTTTTCTGCGTTCAGAATCATTAGAGATATCATTTTATCTTTTGCGTTTAGAAACGTGAGATATCATTTTAACATGTTTAACATTAAACAGCGAAGATAAAATTATATCTCTAATATTTCTGGACGCAGCCCAGAGTGGCAATTGATTAAAGAAATATTTCGATATGAAAATATGGCTTACCCGTATTAATAAAATGTTATGTTATCGAATAATTTTGCATAATTCAACTGGAAATGTGTATAATCGAATAAAAAGTTAAATAATAAAAAACACTCGAATGTACATTCGTATATTAATACGCATCAAGTTTAAAAATAATGAAGAACTATATGTATTAAATGTTAAAATGTTTGAAAAGTTTCAGATATGCTGGAAAATAAAAATGCCTTATAATAATTGTCAGCTAATTGTATATTGACATATTAGCGTTACTGCATATTCGTCACCTAATAACTATAATTGAGAGTAACCATAATGCTTAGAGTAGTCATAATACTACCTTTCCTTTACTGAAAAATAAGAATATACTTAAATGTTTATGAAAATACATAAATTTAAGTTAAAAAAAATGTAGTTTTAAAATATTTTCTATATTTTTATATGAAATATATTTTATGTTCCGTTGTTATTTGATTTTATTAATACAAAATATTTCACATAATTTTATATTTTATATTCCGTTGATTATATTAAATACAATTTTATGTTTCATTATATTTCGTAATATTATGTATAATTTTGTTAATTGATCAACAAACAAAATAAACATTTTATTTATCTATATATATGTCTGATCTTTATTTAATTTATTTAATAAATTTTAATATATAAAAATATATTTAAGTATGTATAATAATGACGAACAAACATGTATAAACATTAATATTACAAGGTATTATATTTTATAATTTAATCTAATACACCAATAAAAAAATCCCGACTTTTTTGTTGAATCTCAATTTCCTATCAATATCCCGAAATTAGTTCACAAGATTGGCCACCCTGCGTATCGCTGCATAATTATTTCAGCATGTTGTAAATCCGACACAGAAGTTTTTTTTCACACAATAGGATGACAATGATATGATAAATGACCGCAATGAAACTGCGGGGTGTCGCACGATTTATAACTTTCGACTTTTACCGAATTCCCGTGCGTCCCTTAAGAGGAGACAAATATGCAACCATTGTGGTCTGGTCAAGAATTTTTTCTTTTTTTTTTGCCTCTCTCATGCGAGAGCACACAGGGATGCCTTAGAGCCACCGGTTTAACCCTCGATTCTTTCGCAACAGGGCTCGAATGCTTCTTGCCACCGCCTCCGCCACCGCCGCCGCCACCACCACCGCCTCCTCCGCCACCACCACCGCTGTCTTCTGTGAACAAATCCTCGAACGGAAATGTACAATCGACAACGACGCAACATCAACGACCGGTGACAACGAGCGAGAACGTGGCCGTCGCGACGGCACCGGTGGCAATCGCGGCCGATGGGGTTCCTCCACCGCCGACTCTAGGCACCTTCCCGAACTCGGTACCACCGAATCCGTACATGATGCATCCAACGATGCAACCGCAAACCCCCGGACCGCCGCCTACCCCGACTCCTTGGTGGATACCCACTGACAATGATACCTCAGAACTTTACACTCCATGGTACGATCCGAGTTACAAGGGTGCAGCTACCGCGCCGGCCCCGGTAGCATCTCCCGCGGTGACCCCGGTGATGGGAAAAAACAAGAACAAGAACTTCTACAAACGCAAAATCGAATTCATCGATCCAGCACAAGATGCAGGTAAATTGGAGAACAGAATTTTCTTAAAATGTGTCCGAATTCCTCGGTAAAAATTTTTCTCAGAATTTTTATGTAAATTTCAGAATTTATGCATAATTTTATAACTTTTGAAAAAACTGCTCAGATTTTTTTATACAAATTTTAGAATACTTCAAAATTCACATATATGAAAGATTCTGAAAGAAAGATGTAGATCCGTATTTAAAACGCGCGTACAAAGATGTAATAAAGATAGCGAGCTTTTTGTCATTCTATTTTTAGTTTACGTCTAATGAATGATAAAAGTAGAATGACAAAAAAGCTTTACGATATCTTTATAAGCGCATTCTGAGTACGGACCATAAACTTCGTTATAAATATTTCTGAAAAGAGAGTATTCCAATTCTAAGGAAATTTTTTCATCGGGGTGTGCGTGATATATAAATTAAAAAATTGTAAAATAATGGAAAGTTATTAATGTATAAATATTAAATTTCTGTGTTTTTATTCTTTAGAAAAAGTGGCAAGCGCGCAGAGGGAACTTTCGGCGCTGATGAAACCGTTGAAATGTGATTTGTGCAATGCAGTCGTAAGGCCCGGCTAATGATAATCCGGATAATTAGATATTACTCTCCGTTTATCTAGTTTTTAATTTCATTCCAAATGATCGTAAATCTCATATTGAAAAAAATGATAAACGTTGTGTATTGACGATATCGTACTTTGCAGATGAACTCCACGTTACAAGCGAAATTGCACTATGACGGCAAGCCGCACCAGAAAAAGGTATCGATGTTTCTCAATCAGAGCGTTAAAAAACAGAAAACTGAAGACGGACAAGTGAGCAGTACGACCAATAACGACTGGCAAAACTACTGTGATGTAAGAGGCCTACAATGTTTTGCCTACCGTTATGTATTTACGTACATAAGTCGCATATTAATGTACCTCGCATACGATCTACATTGCTAGATATGCAAAACGTGGTTTACGTCGCAAACAGACGCCACGCAACACTACGCGGGCAAAAAGCACATTAGGGCGGCAAATGGCGGGCCTCGTGCAAGGTACGAATCTACATTCAAAGCTCCCTAATAACAGTTACATTAACGATCCTATATATACATATATAACTTAATAATTAATTTAATTTAAAAATATAGTAACGCGCGTAACAATCGAGTTCGGCCGCGTTGTTGTAATAATGAGACTGTTGCGACCCGCAGGCCATCGAAGAAGCTGCAAGCTCAGAATCAGTACAATCAGGTGGATTCGACAGGCCGCTTCGGAATTGGAGTGTCCTTCTTGCCAGACGCGCAATCCGCTCCGACCGTGGCCCCAATTGCATCTGATAATATAACCGCGGTACCGCCACCGCCGCCGCCGCCGCCGCCGGCCGCGGTACCATCTATATACACGTCTCCGCCGTATCCCACGCCGTTGCGGTGCGACTTGTGCGGAGTCTCGGCCAATCGTCAAGATCAGTTGGAGACGCATAAGCGCGGAGCCCGACATTTGAGAATGCTCAGGCTCAACGGACTCCCCGTACCTGAATCCGGTAGTATCGGTCAGCAAGATAAACATGATCTGTGTGTAATACATGTGTGTCGCATCAGCTTACTAATCCTTTTCGTTCTGTTTCAGCTGCCGAAAACGAGAACGCGCCAAGCGCCTCAGAACCTATAGATTACTCTATTTATCGGACACCATCAGGTAAGAAATCGTTACGCGCTATAAAAAGATTTAAAAAAGTCGTTTAAGGACTAACGCAACCCTGGTGCAATAATGAAATTTCCTTTTGTTTCGCAGGGCAGTATTATTGTGCGCCATGCAATCTGTCGTTAAACTCGGAGACCACGTTCGCTCAGCACGTCGAAAGCAAGAAACACAAAAATCAGTCTAACCCAAAGTTACCCAACGCCGTGGTGGCGGCAAAGAAATCCAGATTCAAGAAAAAATAAAATCGACACAATGACCACTTTCTAATACAATGTCACAGGCGTTTCAGCTCTTTTTTTGTTGTTTTTTTCCCATTTTCTTTGCGTTCGTTTCCGCTCTTTGCCCGTCACAGTTGTACAATAAGCAGATACACGATATTCTTTTTAAGCGCAATAAACTGATTTGTTCTAGACACACTAAAAAAAAATAGCATTTTTCGGTGCAAATGCCCCCCTCTCCCACCTCCGCAGTCATCGTACTCTGAATTTCATTAGACTATGAACGGCCGAATATTGCGTATTAACGCAAAGTTAGATCGAGCGTCTGATAGGTGCGACTAATGGGAAACGTAAGTCTGTTAGTTACGCGGAGGCGAGAGTATTTAAATTAAATGCCGATTAACTCTAGATTAAATTTGCAGTAAGTCGAGCGCGGTGATTTAGCGCGGCGGCTCATTAAAGCGCGTCTCGGCGCCGCGACTAATCGTCTTCCGCATTTATTCAATTATTCGAAATCATTAACTCGAGCCGCGCGCGACTCGACGTCGCGGGATCCTTACGCGCGGATGCGTGCGGCGGCGTGAAATTTATGCGTCATTCGCTCACCGTCTCTCACGATCTTACGCCGCCGGTTTATGGGCGAGCGAGAACGGACCGAACTCACGTTTATTAATTACTCCGTAAGACACGTATGGCGGAACGATATTTTCCCTTCTCTCCGCTTTTTACTGTCACTCGCCCGCCGACGAATATGTCTCTTCGTAGAACGGCGGAAATAAAAACGTCGGTGTAAAGCATGAATCAACAATGATGTATCAGGCAACGACGGCGTTTATGACAGGTGTCCAAAAATGGTAACGGAGAAAACGGGCGCGTGTAGCCTTCAAAGCGCGAGGAGAACAAACGAGGGAACCTCCTCATAGGAGAAATCCGCGATCGGTCCTTGATTCTTGAATTCTCACGGCAAGGAAGAACGAGCGCGCGAGAGGGTTGAGGACCAGCAAACGAAGATGAATTAAAATAGATAGAAATGAATTCATTTTTTGAATCTATTTGAATCCAAAAATAATATAATAGGACTCAAATTCATTTGAATTTAAAATCATATAATACGAAATAGCGTATTTCGTATTTCAATCTTATGTATTTGAGTCGATTTGAATCTAAAAATACTCCGGGACTCTAAAGCTCGAAGGGTTGAGAGATTTCAACGCCGTGGGCGATGCCGTGTACTCGAAATTCCTTGGAGGCTCTAATATCGCCCCCTGCCACCTGCCCCCTCTTCCTCTTACCACCAGGATGCGTGACGCACCGCATACCGGCGATTTTCTAACGAATCCCGGCAATTTAGCGGCCTCCGATCACCCCTCCCTTTCACTCCTCATCTCGACAGTATTCTTTTTGGTTTTCCAAGCGTTATGTACTCCCCGCGAGATTAGGATCGCCCTCGCGCGCGGACTTGTAGATCGGTCGGTTTATACCTGCGCTTTGGATTTCTTTTTTATGGCCCGAGAACGCTGTAACGCTGCGCCCGTCTCGTTTTTTATTTTCCGCCACGTCCACCTACCCCCGACCGGTCGACGTGTCCCTTTTCCGTCCTTTTCGTCTCCTATGGGACGCCGTTCTCTCGTCTTTCTCCGCATTGGGTTTTACAACCAGAATGGCTGGAAGTGGAGTCACTTCTGTACCCTTGCACGCGCAAGGCCATAAATTATCTTAACGCATGAATTTGCGCGCGTACCGGGCATATTCGGCATGATGCATGCTTCCCGTCCGCACGTTGGTTATTCGAGAAACCGTGTCACTGGTACGTTATTGTAACGATTATTTATCGTTATTGTATTATTATTACTATTCGTCGGACATTGATATGCCTCAACATCGCCTCCAATTGGTTTGAAACAAAAATTTAGACGGAAATCAAAAAGTTTTTCAAAATTCTATACAACTTTAAGAAATGTTGTAAAAATTTACAAAAAATGTTAGAATTGGGGGGAACAGTTTATTAATTTTAATAATTAAAAATATATTTCAACCAAAAAATAAATATTTCTACGAAAAAAACAAATATTTCTATAAAAAAAGAATAATAATAATTTCTACAAATTATTATTTTTAGTCAAACTTTGTACTTATTCATAGAAATCTTTTCTCCAAGATAAGTTACTTAGAATGTGTAATTCGTTGTAGTTTAATATAGTTTTACCGAGAAATTCTCAGAAATTGCAAAGATGACGCATCACACACAAAAGTAGAACAATTTTTTTCAAATTTGAAAAAGTATTCCAATTCTTTCATTTTCATATAAATTTTTGTAGTTCTACTAAATTTGTGTGGAATTTTGTAGAATTTTTTCCGCCAGGGAAATACAATAGAAACTTCCCAATTTATATCATGTTGCACGCAGAGGTAATTTTCTCTTAGAATTTACCTTCAAAATTATGGTAGTCGTGGGACAAAACTGACTTTGAAAAATTTTATCGAGCGGAGAGAAAGATCAGTTTTGCTGAAACATAAATCTGAAAATTATGTTAACCTATTTAAATAATCGTATCGAATGTTGAACTTAATTGCTAGAATGTCAAAATTGTTTGCAGCAAAATTATTACGCTTAGACATCCTACATAATTATTTTGACGGCCTAACAAAATTATTTTCTGATCTGTATCGAGCTGAACTTCTAAATGCTGCAATAAAATTGTTCTTTCAGTGTATAATTTTAATAAAATTCAATTAAATTATTTTGTAATATAGGTAACTGATATAAAATAATAAAAGGTAATATAAAATAGTTTAATTAAATTTTACTAAAGTTTTATTAAAATTCTACTAAAATTATAGTTTTCAGAGCTCATGTTGTCCCACGACTACCATGATTTTGAGAGGATAAATTCTAAAGAGAAAATTTTCTCCGCTTACCCCAATGGTTTACCATAATTACATAAAACGAATCGATCGATCGGCCGATCGCAATAACACGTGAGCATTTGTTTACGTGGCAAAACACTCGATGCTCCACATACACAAGCGGAGCTCCCGAAGAAAGGAGAGTCCTTTGTGATTCTTCACTAACGCGAACTTCTCGTCGAATGATTAAAGCACGATGACACGGTTCGATTTCGTAGCCGACGAGACGAAGGCTGGAAAAAACACAAATTAATCTGTGACGCGGCGGAGATTTTAAGGAATAAAGGCCATTAATCGTCCGCCCCGCATTTCGGTGGAATTCGTCTCGATGACTGGAGAGAATTTCTGAGAACTCTGAGAAGCCTCTCGGGTCAGAGCAAAGAGTCGCTTCCACCTGCAACGGGCAGTAGCGGTGCGACCAGACGCCGTGACGAAAAAATCAATCGATCGACCGACCGATCGCTCCCTTGTTCAAGGCTCCGCGATCGAGTTCGTCGTTGTCCTCTCGAACCGCGCTCAGTCTCTCGGATAACAGAGTAACACGCAAAAATCATTTATCGGCCGTGACTCGTGAAGAAAATCGCAGTCGCTGCGCAACTCTACGAGCTATTAGGGACGCATGAATAACCAGGGAACAAGAGCGAAAAGAAAATATTGCACCGCGCCGCGGCGATTGCGATTACTCTCTGCGGAAATGCAATATTATAATCTCGCAAAGAGTGCATGCATAATAATGATATACCGAGAAAAGCTTCTAAAACCTGAAAGTATTTAAAAAAAAGGGAGATATTGCAAGTAAAATCTGCAAAATATTTTTTCGACCAAGAATTTATAAACATTATGCAAAGGATGGAATCGTTAGAGTCAAATATTTTTATGTGATTAAATTAAGAAACTTATATATTTGTACACTGAAAAAAAGACCATTTTTTCACATTAAACCTCGATTATTTAGGAAACCTAACTAATAAAAATTGGCTTACGGCATCATTCAAAAATTTCCAAGAAACACCTTGTTTGGTTCAAAATAATAAAAAAAAGTATTTTTCTTTTGTAAATTAGTGTTAGTTTGATGGCGCAATTAAGTTATTTTCAGCTCTGTTTCAGCCAGCTAAATTATTAGACAACAAAAGCGTGTTCTTTCCGCGTATACTTGATATTTTCGTATTTCACATGAAAATCTGAAAAATCTAAAAAAATGCGCCTGCAGATTTTGCAAAGTCCGACGATTCCTCGACGACGCTCGTGCTTCGCATAAGAGACGCCCGCCCGTCGTTCAGCCGAGGTAACGATGAATGGGATTACAACGCGTAAGAGACGCTGACGGATGCCGAACGGGGCGTAATCGGTCGTTACGGAATCGCTCGCGCAGAAATCCTCTTCCGCGGTCCGCGGATTGCATCTGCCCTATCGAAAGGGAATACGTCGCCAGTCGACAGATCGTCTCGGATGGCCGGCATCGCGGCTCGAGTATTATACGCGGGCATTGAGCAATCGACTGAATTCCAAGGTGCAAACGGCGTCCCGATACGTTAATGAGAATGCTTTAGCATTTACGTGATTACTTACGATATGATGCAGCAATAAATCGGCGCTCAAGTTCAGCTCGTTTCGATATCGCTCTTTGACGAGCCACGAAATGCACCTACGTGACGCGATGCAATTTGTTGGTTAGGTCGGGAAGGACGCGCTAATTGCGACCCGCCGGGTGATTACAATTATCGCGACACATTAACGGGATTGCCCGTCGTTGCGATGATCGTCCGGCACTTTGTCACGATATCACTGCGACGTGATGAAAGAATAATGCGAAATGTGAGACGGATGATGAGCTTCGGAGTGCTTCAGAGCGACGGAAACTTCGCGTAGGTTATCGTAGGTCCGCAAATAATTTCACGCGCCACCTGTCGCGGGACACCCCTACGTAAAACAATTGCGTACGCTCGCGAATTGGAACGATCGATAATCGTAATCGATTATCGATCGTAGGGGTGTCTCGCGACAGGTGGCGCGTAACATCATCTCCGCGACTTACAAAAAGTTTCCGTCGCTCTCGAGACTGTCGTTCGTCGTCCGTCCGTCGCACGACTCTCACGTTTTGCATTATTCTTTCATCGCGTCGCGTGCCAGTGATGTGCGAAGTGCCGGGCGATCGTCGGGACGACGAGAATGGCGTTAATGCGTCCCGACGTGTCGCGATTAGCGTGTCCTTCCCAACCTAACCAACATGTTGGTTGCGTCACGTAGAGACACATTTCGTCGTGGCTCGTCAAGGAGCGATATCGAAACGAGCTGAACTTGAGCGCCGATTTATCGCTGCATCATATCGTAAGTAATTACGTCATAAATACCAAAGCGTTCTCATTAATGTTTTCGGGATGCCGCGAAGGAATTTTCTCGAACCGCGTGAAGTCAGGCGAGTCAGCAGCGCGCCGCGCGAAACAGCTGCTCAGTTCATATCGTTGCCGTCGGCGAGTAGCCGCTTCGCGACTATGCGTTCCAGCTTTTTCGCTTTAATTATTTCGAGCGATTTCCGCGGTTGAATCGGAGGTGCCTCGTCTAGTATTGGATTCGACGACAGGCAATCGCGTTAACGCGTGTCGCGGTAATCGTAATCACCCGGCGCGTCGCAATTAGCGCGTCGCAATTAGCGCGTCCTTTCCGACCCTAACCAACAAGTTGCATCGCGCCACGTAGGTACGTACATTCCAATAACGTAGACATTCACTTTCCCCGTATAATCGGTTACTAATTATAGACCAATCAAAGTCTACATTATATGTATAGCACGCACTTCTAGAAAAGCGCAGGTGTGATCTATATTTACACATATCCGACGGCAGGGTAGTTCACGCGAGCGGTTTCCATTTTAATATTCATTCGCTTTCCTAAGCTAATTGCGTCTCGAGCGTTTCGAGTCGGCGAATCAAGCGGCCGCGGCCCGTTTAAAGCGCGTTATTTTTGCGCGATCTTTTCTAATATCGCTAACGAATGGCTAACCGAGTTAGCGCCGGTCGAACGGTACCGCAGGAAACCGGACGAGAGAAAGAGTAGAGCAGCTCCTTTGTCTCGACGTCGATTCCATTGTTCCGGCCGGTGCGTAGAAAAAACTTGAAGAAGCAACACGACGACGACGCGCGAACGCGCACGAATCTCCTCGGCGGAGTTGACGGCGACGGCGACGGCGACGGTCGTCCCGTACAAATTCGTATAATTATTTCTCGATTAGGGGAAGGCGAGCCGGCGTGCTCGAGATTAGATCACCGGTGTGTTAACGGGACAAGTATGTTCACATCGCTCGAGGTTTTACGCTCTTCTTCATCGTACGTCTCGTTTAGAGTACTTTGCCCAATTGCGGAAGCGATTCCGTAATTAATAACATCTCCTCCGATCTGTCGTAAGATAGAAAGAGAAATTGCGCGATTTGTCGCACTCAGAGAAAAATTGATGGTGGTGGTTACAAAAATTATAAAATATAAAACAGTTTATTGAACCGTGTACATTAATTTAATGTATAAATCTTGTCACTTAAAATAATGAAACACGAGACAGGACTGTATATACGGTCGTAGCAGGATCTTGGCGCTAAAATAATATTCTTTGTGATATATCTCTGATTTTTTTCGAATTGTGTGCCGTTACTTTCGGTTTCAAACACAGCTTTAGATGGAATCAATAATAAATATTACAGAATTAAATTGACAAGTCAGTTTCATGTTACTGGTACTAAAATCAATTATGACAAAAATTGGTTACGTGGTATTAAAAAATTACTAAAAGGACATCTTTTAAGATTCTCCTACCCCGAAAAAAATGAAAAATCTGTTGCGAAAAATATTACCTCGGCCAAGATATAGATTTAATTGTGTTTAATTGTGTACAAAATACGGTTCACTTGTCACTTAAAATAGTTATTATAGTAGTTAACTAAAGTTTTAGTTTCAACAAGTATAAAATAGTTTGTATCACCAACATACTTGTGCAATTATTAGTTTACAGTGAAACAGCATCTGAACTATAATTACATTATATAGTCTTTACTCTACAAATAAGTTATGACAATTACTTAAAGTTTGTCTATGGTCGATTAAGTATACGACCGAAATAATTATGATATGTGGAGCAGTGCAGAGCCCTGGATGTGCTAGAATGAGAACAAGGGGTCGTGAGTTTGAACCTCGAGTCAATTCAATTTTTCTATCATCTACTCTGAGAGAAAGAATTATTAAATTTTAATAATTTGCTTGAATAGTTGCAATAAAATATTTACACTAAATAAAAATAAATATTTATTTAGTACAATTTAGTACACCACTAATTTAATTTAACTATCTTTTTTTTATTGAATAAATATTTATGTATATTACTGTAAGTAAATATTTCATTGCAACTATTCAAACAAATATTTATTAAAATTTGGTATTTTTTTTTTCAGTGTACATTTGCATTATTATAATTAGTATTTTTTATGATTTATTCAACTTTACCATAAATAGTTAATATTATTGGATTTTCTCCATTTTTATAATTTGTTATTATTGTTTTTATTATAAGGTAATATATAGTTAAGGCGCTATTCATTCACAAATTTACAATTACTTTTATTTTTTTCTCTGGATGCACGTTCTAGAAACATGATTCTTTTCGGGCAATATGTTATTTCATAAAATATGAGTTGATGACAGAAACGGGGAGGAGAGAAAGAAAGTTTGTCACAGATGGGACAATAAAAATGAATAACGATGCTAACTGAACCCAATCTAATCTAACACTTAACATTATCGTGGTGTAACTAAAAACCCGCAATCTCATACGGCACTAAATTAGGAATTTCCTAACAGCGGTAAATGATTATAGACTTCCGAGAAGGAGGAAGAGACGGGGTGGGAAGAACATCGCTTCGAGCGGCGAACGCGATGCGTGTCGTTGGGAGGAAGTCGGGAGGGCAGGGCGTGCGGGAGGGGGGCAATAAAAACTGATCGGGAGGACGCATCTCGGTGGGGCCGGGCCTTTGCGGGCCACCAATGTCGAGCCGTCGAGAAAATAGAAAATCGTGGTGCTCCCTAAATGCGGGCGGTGTGATGTCATGCGGAAATAGTCGTCCGTCTACTCGTCGACGCGACGCGCCAACACATCCGCAGTCATCGCAACCACACGAGAGTGGAGAGAGAGAGAGAGAGAGAGAGAGAGGAGGGAGACCGATTTCGATCGATCGCGAACGATTACCTCCTCGCCTCGGCTACGAAAGAAGAGTCGATAGCTCACAACGCCGGGTCAAAACCGGTATAATTTCCGTGGGTCCAATTTTCGAGATTAAAGCCACGGAAAAACATATCCGACGCTAATTGCGTTTTTACATATCGACGTTGTACCCTCGTCTTAGTCGGAAAAGCGTTTACGGAAATTAATTCACTTCCTTTTTACTTTTCTTTCGTTTTGTTTTACATTTCGAGAGAGGGTAATTGAATTGGTTAAAAGATAAATACACAGTGCGGGATCATAAGTTCTTTGAGATAAAATTCATGTAAAATAGAAAAAAAAGTGCGTCGAAAAAATATTTCAAACATTTCTTATTCAAAATTAGATCCTTTACAATCGATACACCGTCCGCTCTGTTCTCGTTTTCTCTCTTTGCATTGCCTGTATTATTCTCGGTCACGACGAGATCTAAGAAGAGCGTGAATGCGATCATGAATTTTAATTAAATTTCTGTGACGATTCGTAAATGTATTAAGACGATGAGAAAAACTTTATCGGAATTGATACGTTTCGCGGTTTAACTATTTAAAAAAAGAATGTAAAAATGATTGGAATTGCAATTACATTCTATCGATTTAGATGTATGCATAATATAATCATTAATAATACGCGTATTTCGGTGGTTTTATTCGATGTAAATATTATATATACATATATATTAAGATGGTTCTTATTTTACTCTTGATCAAAATTTTTTTTCGAATTCTTTTTGCAAGAGATCCTTTAAAATGGTTCCAATCTACAAAAAAATATTCTTTGCCAAATTTCAACTCGATCGGACGGGAACCTGTGCTCCAAAGTTCAAAAAAATTATTTTTAAACAATATAAAAAACATTTAGTTTCAATTGTATAACCGATACAAATTTTCATGTGTAATGATATCTGGCTGTGATTATTAAATATTATATAATATATGATTATATACGAAAATTTCTGTCCGATCGTCTGATTTTATATTCCCAGCAAACAAAAATAAATTTAAATGAATTGAAAATTGCAATTCATTTAAATTTATCCGAGTCCGCGCTTTAGAGCCCTGAAGTATTTTTGGATTCAAATAGATACATAAATAGAACTACACATAAAATGAGAGCTATTTATATTTTGAATTCGGATTCCTGCCTTATTATACTTTGAATTCAGATTCGAAGAATCTGAAGCGCAAATTCAAATGTGTTGATACGAATTGATTTTTATTCATTTTAATTCATGTTCTCTTGTTGCGGGATACCAGAATCTATCGCGCGAACAGTCGACGAAAAGACAATTGTACTTCCGCATACTTTTATTCACGAACGTCTATTAATCTCAACTCGTACGTTTATTGTGTCTTTAATCTCGACTCGTACGTTTATTCGTCTATAC
The DNA here is from genome assembly GCF_016802725.1 of Solenopsis invicta. Classification (NCBI taxonomy): domain Eukaryota; kingdom Metazoa; phylum Arthropoda; class Insecta; order Hymenoptera; family Formicidae; genus Solenopsis; species Solenopsis invicta. The sequence continues at coordinate 6,843,437 of NC_052669.1, read as the reverse complement.
ATCGCTATAAAACGTACGTTATTTAAAGTGCGGGGAGTGTGCGAAGGTGCAGCGAGGAGCAACAGGTGTAGCGTCGCCGCCGCGCCGCGATAATTCTCTCTGGTGCGTGAAGTTGGCCGCGCGAATTTACGAATTCCCTACGCCGCGCTGCGGCCGTTGCCGCCCGACATTCGCCCGAAGCTGCGTGACGCCGAGAGGATCATAATGCCTCCCTCGCACTTAATTTTCCGTCTCGAGACGCGCCGTATAAAGTGTCGCGCGATCATCGTATTCCGGTGATTAGTGCATGAAGCGTAATCAATCGTCTTTGTGAACGAGCGTGAGTGCAACGAGGAAATCCGAGAGGAAAAGGAGGCTTATATGTGTGCGTGCGTGCGTGCGCGCGCGCGCGCGCGTGTGTGTGTGTGTGTGTGTGGAAGGCATCGAACAATGGCGGAGCAACCACGGGGTAAATAATTTATTTCTCGTTGAATTATTTATTATCGATAGTCTATTTTTCCGTTCTCGTTTGGACTGTTCGATGACTTAAATAAGAATTCGAGAAAAACTTTTGTTTATGAAATTTTAAAAGAGGTCAAGTCTAAAAGAAACTTCCGTCAATGCTTGTATAAATAAGGTTATGCATCTAAATAATTCGAGGACGAATAAAAAAAATTCATTGCCCTCCATGTTCAATGAATTTTTTTATAAGATAAAATGAAATTATAATATAATTTTTTCTTAATATTACAGTTACATTTTGTAAGCGCTGTAATAATATGAATATGTTTTGTATTTTACAGTTAAATGTAGTTTATTCCGCTGCTGCGCATCGTATTGGTAAGAGACTATCTTTTATTTTTACATTGAGATAACGGATCTGTGATAGATACAGGTATATATCAATAGTTTGTACAGATATAGATATGATTCTCAGAAATATATTTAAAGATCTATGAGATCCTATGAGAAAATAAAATATATTAATAATGTTAACAATTAGACTGATAATTAGATTGTGAGTAAACACGACTGTAAATAACACGAGAAATACCACATTTTTTGATCGAAGCGGATCTTGGTATTTAATAATTTTTTTATATTATTTGTTACACTTTCGAGTTCAATAAATAGGTCTTGACAATTTTGATAAATGGTTTTTTTAAATAGGTTTTTAAAGTGTTTATTAGCATGATTATTATATCGACGGTCAATTCAATTTCTAATATTATTTTTACGATTGCATATTTTATGTCCCAGTGCACACAGTTTATAGAATTTAAATATGTATGTATTTAATAACTAATATAGAAATATTATTAAAAATAAAAAAGTGCTTCAACTGACAAATGTTACTTATCTGATTTTATTATCAAATACGTTACAATTAAATTTCTGACACAATTGCTCATACAAATAGAGCGAGAAAAATAAGAAACAAAGAAATAAAATAAGACTAACAAATATATATGATAAATGGATACATTTTTACCATAGCTTTTCAATTTAATTTTCCTTACAAAATTTATTTCCTTAGAAAGATTTTTTAATCCTTTGCTCCATTTTATGAATGGAAATCGAAAATCGAAATTTTTTTGTTGTATCTGCATGTGAAATAGGAATAAATTAATATCTAGCATACAGTAAGGAAAAATTCTTAATATTTAGAAGTATTATTTTCTTTTTCGTTTTCTTTTTCGATAATTAGAGATCTGTGTACGATTTCCTTATATCTTTCATCTTTTTTAAACATTATATGATATTTAAAATTAAAGATCCTGTGCCTATATTACAAACAGTAAGACAATAAAAAGTAAATAAATAAGCAATAAGACAACATATTTTTACAATCATTTGATATAAAATATTTTATAGTATAACCCAATTAATCTATTTTATAAAAAACACGTAAATAATAATCGATTGCACTTATAGCGTCAATTTTATCATTCTAATCTCTCACAAAACCCATCGACTTACTAACAACTCGATTTGAAACAAATTAGAATGATTTGAAATTGAGTAAACATTTTATCGCGCAATAGAAGGACATTTTTTATACAGATTATCTTAAAGTGTTATCAATCGATGATACAAGTGTAATACACAGTGCATCTTGCAACAATCATTGATCGCGAACATTCGCGATTCTACCTGAGCTATCATGTCTTTCCTCGACATTTATATCGATCGCCGAGCTATCACTAGGCAACATTTACGAGCCCCTAATAACTCGTATCGTCCGCGACGATTACAATTTTCCCCTGCCGTATCTGCTGCAATTATGGCAACTAATTTAATGCTTCCGGCGTGCCCGACGAATATAGGTATCGGGCGGGATCGAAGGAGATCGCTAATCTTCCTCTGTTATCGGAAATTGTAATTCAGTTGCAGCTAGAAAGATAGATAGGCAGGGGGAGGGGGTGAAAGAAAAAGTAGAGAACGGGTGGGAACAGCCACGATGATCGAAATTTCGTGTCTGCCCATTATACCTCAAGTCAAGTGGGTTCATTTTTCACACAAGGGTGATGTTCTAATCCGCCTGTTTTAAAAGCGATAAGGATTGCCACGTTTTTTATTGACGTTTTTTTTCGATGAAGTTAACCGAATCTACAGGGACGATAGAGGCGACAATGCTGTCGAAAAGATCGTGTGGATAAGCAGGATCGATAAACATCGTCGGCGTTTCGTCCATGCGATTTTTTCGCTCAAAATGCAAACTTTGCACTTTGCCGATTTAAATGTAGGACGCAATTCCCACCGATCAATTTTACGACATGAGAGATTAAGCTGAAATATCACACATCCCGAACATTCCTAAGTCCTTAATCTAGTAATCGTAATTTAATTATTTCTTTTTATTTATGACTTTTATCTTATCACAATATTTACGTATTTTCCACTTATTTTTCTAAATTAGAATCCATATTTAAAGCAATATTAAAACTGTAATCTATAATAATCTATATGTAATCTATAATATATGTAATCTATAATAATCTATACACTGAGAAAAAAAATTCCTAAATTTTAATAAATATTTATTCGAATAGTATTAATAAAATATTTACTTACGGTACATAAATATTTATTCTATAAGAAAAAATAATAATTTAATTAAATTAGTAGTTCTTGTATTAAATATTTATTAAAATTTTTCCCTAAGTATACTAAATCTATATTTAAATAATAATAAATCAATAATAAATTTATATTAAATCTATATTTAGTATTAAAAAACTTGGAAAAAAATGATTTAAATATATATATTTAAATCAATAGATTAAAATATAGATTTATTTTTATTTAAGATAGAGAGAAATATTGCATGAATATTTAGATAATTATTAAAACTGTAGAATATAATAATAATCAGCGTGCAAAGATATATGTATAGATAAAATAGAATTATTTTAAAGCATTTTTAATGTCGAAATATTAAATATTTAAATGAAATTAATAACCTTAAACAGACATAATATATTTGTTTATGTGAAACAATTTTGTATAGTTTAATCAAGAAAAATATTCGCAATAATAATTTTCAAGAGTTGAGAAGAAAAAAATATTGAATAAAAATAACGATTTTCAAACTAAAAATTAGAATTTTTTAATATTATTATTAACAAAACGATCATATTATGCTCTTTGTATCATATTAAAATCAAAAAGAAATGTTTTGCTGAAATATAAAATTATCAAAATTTTAAAGAAGATTAAATTGTATATAATCAAGATTATTGTTGTTTTATATAGAAGCAACAAATCATGTTCTTGAAACAATAGAACGTATTAGTTTTAATTTGATACTAATGTCTGACACTAGTTTTTCTTGTGTGACGGATAACAAGCTATTAATCGAGAATACAATTTTTTTTTTGGATTAATCTGTTATCGAAGATTCAAAGGGATCCTCGCGGGGGTGGGTCGCGGCGGCGGAAACTCGAGCAGATTTCGTGCGGCAGCTGGAGATCGCGGGTGCCGGCGGCGAAAGTCGGTGTGGCGGGGATATATTCGTGTGGCCTGGGACATTCCGGATGAGTACGAGAGAACGACCGGCAATGTCACGCCGTCGGCATTAGTGCGCATGTGCGCGGATTACACTTGACGGGCTCAAAAAATCAATGACCTCGCCGGCGCGCTTCGCGATCTCGCGAAATAGCGTGCTACGTCCGCTCGTCGTCGAATAAACGACGCAAACGTCGACTCTCGGCGATCTACCTCGGATCGAGAGATCGGCGGCGTCGCGACGCGCTCCGTCGAGACAGCGGCGACGGCGGCGACGGCGGACGACGCGGACGACGCGCACACCACGAGCCGAGCGCACGCACGCAGGGCCGCGGCGCGCGGCGCGACGGCGCGACGGGGCGAAGGGACGGAGAAAGGCACGAGAACGCGGAGAGAGGAGAAGAGAAAATGGCCGCGGCGCGGCGGCGAGGGTGCAGCTCGGATATCTCGGATGGCGGCGCTAGTGTAAGACGGCCGAATAGCGGTACGCGGCGAAACCAGCCGGGCAACCTCCACCGCTCGGCGCTGCCGCTCCGGCGCTCAGTTCGTGTCCTCTCGCAGCACACGACGGTTGCGGTCGCGCCGGCGTGTCGTCGTCCTGGCTACGTTCGCGTCTCGCGGAACAGAAACTGAAACGAAAAAGAGAGGAAAAAAAAGAAGTAAGGGGAAAAAAACCCGGGGAAAGAAAGCAGAGAGACAGAGGGGGTGAGTACGACGGACTGTGTGTTTCCGCGTGAGAAAAGAAAACGCGTAGTGCGCGAGGCCAATAAACAAACCGTCGGGACGGTAAACGTATATTGTATACAGTTTCTGTTTTCCTTTCTCGTCGGAGTCTCGCCGCCGGAGCGCGAGGAACGTTCGCGAGAAGGTGTCGCGTTCACGTCGGTCGCGCCGCCGGTCAGCAGTGTGAAGTAGTCTGCAGTGTGAAAGTGGTGATAATCCAGTGCGCGTCGAACGTCGTCGTTGTCGTGGCGCATATTGTCGGGTGAATTCTTGTTCGGGTGAATTCTTGATTCGCCAACTCGCGTCGGTACAGTATACGCGAAGTGGCGTTCGAGAGAAAGAGGGAGAGCGAGAGAGTGAGAGGGGGAGGTGGCGAGTGCGAGCGAGATACATACCACGAGAGAGGAACGCGTATACACACGCTCTCTCTCCCTCCCCGTCGCGTCTCGCGCCGCGCGCGCGGTGCACCGCGCCGCGCCGTCCGTCCACCTTTCGCGTTGCCGCGAGTGCACGGGATAAAATGGCGCTTGCTTTCGTCCGTGCACCTCTATCGACCGTGACGGACTGTTCGGCGGAATCGCGTCGGCACCACCGTTCGCCGCGGCCCTTCGTCCTCTGAGGGAGCCAAGCGACGCGTCGTCCGTCCCGTCGTGCATTGTCGTCGTCCTTGTCGTTCGCCGTCGCGTTACGCTGCGTCGACGCTGCGCCCGTCGTGACCGTCTCTCTCTCTCTCTTTCTCTCTCTATCGTGCCCCTTTCTTCGCCCGTCGGGGCACCGTGTGTATGTGCACAAGTGTCGGAGGCATCGTCGGGAGCCTGTGTCATCGCACGGTCACGGCGATCTCGGAGCGGAGCGGAGCGAATCCGGAGCGAGTTCCAGGTGAGTCCAAGTCGTACATATCGCCGTACATACATATACTTGACGATGCCCGGGAGGGATAAATTCCTGTGACGGGCGAGAATCGCGTGTTTTGCGCTACTCGTGTGCGCGCGATAGCAGAGGGGACAGCATAAGTCTCTCTCTCTCTCTCTCTCTTATTCTCGCGATAGATAATTCGCCATGGCCGGGAGTATCGGGAGCGAGTATCGCGATAACTCGACGCGTTAATCTGTGACGCCCCGTGGTGTAGTCTGTAGATAGAAGCCCGTCGCGCGGGCTTCCCGAGATTTCGTGGAACTGCACCGCTGCTGCTTTTGTAATAGGCGCCGTTACGCGAGATGTTGCACTGTGAAGATGCACCGCGGAGTCGCGAGACAACCCCGCGCGATACTCCGCCGTTCACGGGGACGACCTCGCGTAACGGCGAGGTATTAACGATCGGTATCACGGTGAAAGGCATTAATTCGCCTCTCTTGTTCGTTCGACCGTCGGTCCTGTGAATTCCGATTCTCCAGCGCCTTTTCTCGCGCTCCTCGCGCTCCTCGCGTTGCGCCACACACGTTTATTGTGCGAAATTGAAAAAGCCTTAGAACGGTTCGAGAACACTTTGACGAACGAACGAGTGCGTTTAATGAACTCCTTCCTTAATTCTCGTTTGACTTTTTTTCCCCCCTTCCTTACGAATTCAACTAACTCGAGTTGATTTATGCTCTCTTAATTGATACGTCGTGTATTAAATTTGTAATTATTACGGTAATTAATGGTGATTAATGCTTGCAATCATTATAGCATTTTTAATTTCCTAAGATTCCGAAGGTCACGTTCAACCACTTTCTATGTTAGTCCGGATCTATTTAGATATCATATCTCTTTTAGATTGTATAATATATCATAAAAAAATATATATAAGAACGCGTCGTGTTTCAATCGTAAAATTTACTAAAAAATATAAAATAATTAACGGGAAATAATAAAGGAAGCTTGATATTTGGCAATCTTTTAATTTCAAAAGAAAAAATACCTGGAAAAAAGTGATCGATTGTTTAATAATAACCTGCAATTATTGTGATTTTTACATCTTCTAAGATCGTTCCGAAGGTCACGTTCAACCACTTTCCTGATTAGTTTAAATCTATTCAGATATCATATCTCCTTTAGATTGTCTAATGTGAAACATAAAAAGCATCTACAAGAACGTATCGTATTTTAATCGTAAAATTAATTGCAGGGATTAGCATAATCATATCAAATACAAAGTAAACAACGAAGGAAACTTGACGTTTTAATTGCAGGCAATTTTTTAAAAAGAAAAAGTATCCAGGAAGGAAAGTAATCCATTAATTAATAACGCTTGCAATCATGATATTTCTAATCTTTTTGTTCCGAAGATCACGTTCAATTTTTTTCTCTATTAGTCCAGATCTATTTAGGTATCATATCGTATCTCTTTTTTTTTATTGTAAAATATAGCACGAAAGTATGCACAAAAACGCATTGTACTTTAAAGTTTACTAAGAATATGAAATAATCAACAACAAGTACATAATAAAAGAAACTTGATGTGTTATATACAGTCTGTTTTTTTTTTGTAGAGAAAATATTTGAGAAGAGAAATAGTCGATTAATTAATATGCTTGCAATCATTACGATTTTTACGTCTTAGATTGTTTCGAAGGTCACGTTCGACTACTTTTCCAATTAGTCCGGATCTATTTAGATCGTATCTCTTTTAGATTGTAAAACATATCATAAAAATATATACAAGGGCGCACCACATTTTAATCGTAAAATTTACTAAAAATATAAAATAATTAGCAAATACAAAGTGAAGAACGGAGGAAACTTGACGCAAATAATAGCGGTCAATTAAAAAAAAGATGTATATATTATATATCCGGGAAGGAAAGTGGTCGATTAATTAATAATGCAATCATAACTTTTCCGTCTCCTACGACCATTTCGAAGGTCACGTTCGACCACTTTCCCGATTAGTCCGGATCTATTTAGATCGTACCTCTTTTAGAATGTAAAATATATCGTAAAACAATATGTACAGAGAATAAAGTACAACGTACTTTATTCGGTAAGATTTACCGAGAGTATAAAATAATTTGCAAACGCAAAGTAAACAACGCGAAGGAAACTTGACGTTTTGCGGTCAGTCTTTAAAAAAAAAAAGAGGAAAAAATATCCGGGAAGGGAAGTGGTCGATGCTGTCTGAACGCAAAGAAATTTCGGGACGGCGAAGGTCGCTCGGCGACACGCGATATGGCCGCGTGTATACCCAAGTAATATGCGTGTGTGCATAGGCGAGCGCGAGCGTAAAGTTTTCGCACGCGTCGCCGTCGTCCAAACGCGCCGAGGAACGCGCCCTCGGCTCCGGCGAGCGGCGCACAAATATGCACGCGGCCGCGTACCGCACGGGAAATGACAGGACACGACGTGTTTGAGCTCGACTCTACGCGCAAATATTTTACGCGGGCAAACATTCGCCGCGACGGATCGTATCGTTTCCCTCTCGCTCCCTCGCGGCCCGCGCGCGCGCGCGCGAGCGAGAGGATTTTCTTCCTCGTTCCGTTACGTAATTCATCAAATGTCAAAACGGTTCCGCGCCGGGGGTCGCACTGCCGAGCGGTTTAGGGTTACTACCTCGTCGTGTGTCCACCTAGTCTAATTTTTTTCTACGGACTGATAAATCTCCCCTCTGTATCTTCCTCATGATTCGGGTCAGACAAACACTGTCAGCAATTTTGCCTCGCGACCGTTACCGTGAATTTTTTATCTTTCGCCAATAAGCGATGACCTTTTAGCGATGGATACGTAATAAAGTCAGAGTACTGCAGCCAGAGAAAAGTTATGTTTAAATAAATGAAATCGTTCTTTTAACTTGATTTTTTGAAGTTGAAGTGAAAATGTACAGCAGAAAACATTTTGTATTTATTTTAAAATCGGTCTTTGTTCAAATTTTTGTGTTAAATTTTTAACATAGCCAACTGTTATTTTATCATAGCGCGATTGTTATTCGAACATTTTGTGTTAAATTAAATTTAATATTTCTTAGTGTTAAAATGACAATTTATGACCTAATAAACAAATAACATAAAAATAATGTAGTTTTAAATCAGAAAGTCTAAGATAGACGAATGAAATGTGTCAACATGTTATAAATATTAATTTTACTAAAGAAATATGTTTCCATATTTCTTTTCGAAACTGTGTCGAAGTGTTACATTTTTTTGTTTTAGTTTTTTACATAATATTTATTAGTTACTTTCTAACATATTCATCTTATATAAAATTAACATAAAAATTTGAGTGGACCGTTTGAGGTATGTGATATATGTTAAATTTAATATAAATTTTCCAACTTTAAAAAAAAATACAAATTATTTTGATTTCAAGAAATTACGTTTTTTGAAGTAAGAAATTTTTAATCTTTTTAAATAAATTTGCATTGCACGATCGAACTATTTCTTTAATTCTAAATAAAAGAAACAACCAAAAAAATCAACACAACTTTTATTTAATCGTATAATACAGCAAAAATTCTTTTGATTCCAACAAATATTTTTTGACTCGAAGAAACTTTTCTCTGGGCGTGGCTCAAAAATTGGTCTCGTTATATTCGAGGAATTTATTTTAGATATTCATGCATGCGATTTTATACATTATACACTGAGAATATACGATTTTTTGGATTTAATAAATTTTATTGTATTCAAACTTTGTTGGAATGTGTGGTCCAAATAAACCAATATTTGAATCAATAAATATAAAAAACAATTGAGAATAAGGCTGCTGAGAGTCAGCGCGGATATACAGGTGCGTAATCAAAATAATTAATTTTCTTACAATAATTTATTTATCTTAAGCAAAATAACAATTTCAAACGAACCTTTCGATTCACTTTGAAGTCATCTTCACAGCGTCTCAATATAAAGAATAAAAACCACGATAATTCCAAAGGTCATACGTATAAAGTTAAAATAAGATACAGAATTTCTGACGTTTGGTAATATTATCGCGATTTTTATTGATTTATATTGATACGCTGAAGATGACTTCAAAGCGAGTCGAAACGTTCGTTTAAAATTGTTATTTTGCTTAAGACGAATCAATTATTGTAAGAAAATTAATCATTTTGATTGCGCACCTATATCCGCGCTGACTCTCAGTAGCTTTATTCTCAATTGTTTGTTGTTTAGATTTTCGAGTCTTGAATTACGAGTACATATCATTAGTTTCAATAAATATAGCTAGTAATAATGTTATTTTTGTCAAATAATAGATGTTGCTTGAATGAAACAATATGTTTATTCAAACAAATAATGTTTTATATAAGCATACGTGGTTTCAATCAAACAGCTTTCAGTCAAATAAATGGGAATGCTAATTCCAATGAAATCTTTTTCTCTGCGTATTACTTGTCACGACCTCATTCTGTGCTATTTAATATTTGACGTTTCGAAATAAATCGCAGTATTATAAACACGATGTAAATACAATAAATTTATCTCGAATGAAAATAGTTCACGTATACCATCTACATCGACTGAAAATTGTTGACCAACTTAAATTCCAATAAATCCACGTAATGGACGTAGAAAACGGCCGTAAATACTCGAGAGATCGGTCGGCGGGAAATGAATTTTCGTGACGCGATCACATCACGAATATGTCGACGGGCGAACCGGCCGATCGTTATCGCACGGCTGACAGTGGACGTTTAGCAAGCTAGGAAGTGTGGTAATTCTTCGGCTATTCGATAAAAAAAAAAGGAGAGGGCGCCCTGAAACCCTCCGCTCTTCTACCTGTTGTTGACCTGGCTAGGTAACGTGAATCCCATACACGGAGGTTTACCTCGAGTTTGCGGAACGTGTCGCGTTTTCAAACGCGACCGAATCGTAGTAACAATGTTTTTTCACCAATGACGATCGCGCTAAGCGCGAGATAGCCGACCATGTGTGCGAGTGCACTCCAAAATTTCACGTATGCAAAGTACGTGCTCTTTAAAATGCATTGCGCTTTGAAAATCGGAATAGCCAATCTCGATAAGTTGTTTTGATGAATATCGATAAATGTATTTTATAGATATTTGAAAAAACTACTTTGTCATTAAATTTTTAAACAAAGTTCTCACTTGTATCAGTGCAATTGCGTCTCTGAATGTGAATTGTGCTTTAGAAAAAAATACAATAAGAAGCAGTTTCACGCGCAAATATCAACCCGGTAGGGTGAATCGTTATCTCGATTTTTCGTAATTATACGCAACTGATGTACCTTTTACATCTTCGGCCGTGGCACACATAACTTTTCCGTATTTTTACATTCATAAAATTTCTGTCTGGCGCAGAGGAAAACACGAGTGTAACGATGGAAAACGCGTAATTATTTAACACGCCCGTAGCAAAATGTTCTCCTCGTTTTACAAAATAATCACAGCGCTAAGGGGCTAAACAGAGAAGGTATGCCCAGCACGCAAAATAACGACAACCTAGTTTATTAACCATTAACCCGTCTACTATTAACCATTATACTCGTAGCATTTAGCGGCCTCACATGCAATATCGCGCTCTCGCGCGTTCGTAAAACACGACAGTTTCAAAACGGTTTCCGCTTCGTTCGCAGGCATGTTGAAGTAGCGACGGTGGCCTCGTTTCGCGATATAATCGTGTAATCGATTTGGTAACGACTGAATCGCCCCTCGTGATCCACAAGTGCATTCGAATCGCAAGGAAACAAGATTAATAAAGCAAAGTAAAAATGCCGAATCGCATTTCTTAAGCATTAAACGGTGTGCATCACGTGCACATTCCCATTCTTAAATGCTCTACACCCACGCTGGAAAAAGAGTTTAGTAATAGCTACCAAATGTTGAGTTGAAATAACGAAATAATTATATATTTGGCTAATACAATCAAAAATAAATTTACTTTTCTGAATATTTAGCAAGTATTATCAAATTTAGTAACACTTGCAAATTATTAGATAAGAACGAGGGGAAATTCACAGCCGGCATTGGTGTACAAAATTTCGGCAGTGGACTGCCGAAAAAAGTAAGCAGTGACCTATAATATTGACGGCATTGTCGTCAGTGGTTGGGGAGTGGTGAGCTCACTTCAGAGTCGGTTTTTCGATCATTTTTATTATTATTTTTAGTGTTCTATTGTTTGAAGTTATATGCATAAGACAGCACATAATAATGTGCAATTACATAAAAATGTATAGATACAGTTCGTAAATAAAATTTTTGGAAGTTTTTTGTATAATTGTGTAGAATACTTCGGGAAAGCTTTAGAATTCTTGTGCAGGCATTGGCGTATGATAATGGGCACGCGGTAGTGTTCATAATTGCATGGCATTGCCTTAATTTTAATATAGGATTGACGGCATTGTAGGCATTGACTAACAATAAGCATTGTCGGCAGTGTACAAAAATGTCGGCAGTGTTTTACAGCAATGCCAAAAATCGGCATTGGTGTACAAAATTTTGGGTTGTGAATTCCCCCTCGGATAAGAACTACAAATTTAATTTAAGTATCATTTTTTCTTATAGAGTATTTATGTACCGAAGGTAAATAAAATAAAACTAATAAAGTGAATAAAATGAACATTTTATTAGTACTATTCGAATAAATATTTAATTAAAATTTAGAAATTTCTCTCTCTCTCTCTCTCTCTCTCACTCAGTGTAGAAATCTACCTGCATCAGTAAAACATTTTTTGGAACGGCTCATAATAATATTTCTTATTACATCTAAGCTAACGCAAATATACTTCGTATATTACTTGTGTACCGTAATCTGATAAATTAGAGCAGAATAGAGTTTCCATGAATATATACGAATATATATGTACTCATAATGTCTTTAAAGTTATATGCATGTGATAGTGTAATTATACAAAAGGTATATCCAAACGACTTTAGACCCCAAGGTGCACCAGAGGGTTAATCGCGCGTGCACGTAGAATACAGGCGACCCGCAGCGAGCTACCCCGTGTGTCCCCCGGTTTTCCCTCGTATTTACGGCGACGTGACTCCAAAGCTTACGCAATTTCATAAATGAATCGACCCGCTTCCGTCATTAGGGCGTAATTCCATTTTCGGCGTCTCTCCCTCCTTTTACCAGCTCGCCGCGATTAGCCTCAATTTGCCGTATAGTGTAATAAAGACCGCTAATTTGTCCCGTATCTTCTTTCGTCTTCTCGCCTCAGACGCGTCTACGAGCGTAACTACTGTCTTTCACATGTCAAAGATACGGCGAGAGGGGTCGGGAGAGCGGAGAAAAGGAGAGAGGGAAAATGTCGCCGGCAACGTGAGAACGGATCCTCGATGTTTGTCTCCGTGCTCGTGGCGCTATCCGGTCGTCGAGATCTTGTCCGATAATCGTCGGCGAACCGTTAGACGAAAACGATCGCGAGCCCCGCTGAGATATCGCATTGCCCCCTTTCCATATCTCCCCTCTTCTCTCGCTCCTCATCTCGCTTTGCGTATGTACGTACTTGTGTACTTTACGTACGCTCCCAGGGGCGAATCGCGTGGAAATGAATGAAACCTAAGCCTTCAGCCATCGAGAGACTATATAGACACATTCTTGAAGCACTTGGAACTCGAGACGAAACGTTATCCGAAATATTATCCCCTCATTTACTTTAATGGAAAAAAATTAGCGTTATAATCCAAGATTAGGATAAACGTTTCTTATTAACGACTTATCGCTGTACCGATTTTGCTGTTACATGACTCTAGACTCGACAGAGCGTGCCAGGACGCGAGAACGGGCACATGGCCTCGCATAATAATTTTCTTGACGAAATGTAAATTCGCCAACACTCTTAAATCACGCTTTAACTGAAGAAGAGAGAAACGTCCTATTTTCAACACTGTGTCATTTTGTTAAAGCTTTCACGCTACGTAGGATAACTCCAGCATGTAAAATAAATTGTACCAGTAAAAACTTTATACTGTCTACTGCTATAAAAAATATTGGAAATACAAAATATTTATTTTTCTTACATTTAGAAAAATAAACTTAAAAAAATCCATGCATTTTTGTTGTATACAAAAAATGGCGGGGATCTATGACCATGCTCATGCGTGAGATAATCGAATTGAACAAAGAATACAAGAGCTAAGCACTTGTATTTTCATGTACTCCGTCTTTTACGATCTCTCTCTACACTTATGTAATATTATGAAATAATCAATAAACCTTTTACACTTCCTAGAGAGAGGGAGGGAGGAAAGGGAGAGAGAGAGAGAGAGAGAGAGAGTAATCATTTTACGTAAATTGTAATACATCACTGCGCCACTCATAACAGTGACAAATTGATTCTCAACTCGTAATGTTTTCATTAATATTAAGAGTAAAAAAACTAAAATTACAACACGATGTTAGACTGAGAGAAAAAATTTTTTTAATAAAAAATACAATTTTTTAAAACCATGTATAAAATTACTTGAATAAAAATCTTTTCTTCATTTTATTTACATAAGTACTTCGAGATATATTTAAGACATTTTTTATTTGACAGCAAGTAAATAAACCACCGAGCGCAAATAATTTTTTTTGTGTTAAGTAAATTGTTCTTTCCGTATTATAATATTTTTTCTCCCACTGTAATATAACGGAGTGGTTGCAAGCGAGTTGTCACCGCTCCTTCTATTTTTTCTAACTTTTGCGACATAAATCCCGGCGCGATGTAAATATCGGAATTACCCTATGCGTGTTTGCACACGCTCCAGAAATGTGATCAGTCCTCAGACCTCCGAAGAGTTCTCATCATACTTCACTGCACCGCGTTCCTGAGAGGCAATCTCGTCGGCGTGGCGAGGATCGGAGCAATTAATTATGATTACTGGTATTATTAGAGACGCGTACTGGCGTGTCTATCGACGGTCGGCGCAGCGCCGCGCGTGTGCGTGCGCGTGTGCGTGCGCGTGTGCGTGCGCGTGAATGTGCGTTCGTTCGCGGCACACGCTGACTCGACCCGTTCGTCGTCGGACTGTGTGCGCTCGCTCTCTCGCACACGCTCGATCGCACACTCGCCGCTGCTGGTGTAATTGCATCGTGAAAGTGTTACAAAGCGATTCCCGTCGGCCCTGTGAAAACGCGTCGCGTTGCGTCGTTTCGCGTCGACTCGCGTCCGTCGTCGTCGTCGTCGCTCGATCGAGCGCACCCGCCGCGGACTTGTAGATGCAGTGAAAGTAGTGCAACCACCTGGCTCGTCCTTTGAAAACCTGCAAACCGTATATATATATATATGCTGCATACCTTGGGCATGCACGCGCCAATCTAGTCCCGCGAATTAGCGAGTCCGACTTCTTACACGCTCTGAGAGGAGAAGAAAGTTTTGTTCTTCCCTCGAAAAAAGCTTGATCCAAAGAACGCGCAAAGATCCATAAGCGAATAATTTTTATTTTTTTTTTTTAATCTACACTTGACGGCAATCACATTCTCTCAAAGTGTTTAAGCCGAAAATTACGCTGTTGTGAACAACATTTTTATTTATTCATGGATTCTATATGGTTATTATAAGAGCATCATTATTCATCGCTGTATACAGGCATTATCGCTTTTTACGTCGTCTGTTTTCATTTTCCACTTTTAAGCCTCTAAAAGGGTCAGGATAAATCCATGAAATAACAGTGGTTTTTCGAAAATTCCGAAACAATCCGGGATTATGCGGGGCATTAAGGAAGTTCCACAAAACCTTGAAATGCGTCGTCATGGACCAGCCGGTCGATTATAATCTCGCTTTACATGCCCGACCACGCCGACAGGTCCTGCTGCAACCGCGTGTAATCTCGCTCGCTCATCTGGGATCTAGGGTTACCTGGTGGTCGTCGCCGGCGACCGACGATTGCACGTAGCCCTCGTGCGCATATTGCGCGCGCGTGCATCTCGAGGGATATTACTGCGTTCGCGGGCTTCCATTTCGACCGGACGCGGAAAATACTTACGAGGCGAGATAGAATCTCTGAGATCGTCGCATTGCGTTGCGTCGCGTCGCATCGCTGCCGACGAGCGTGCCCGTGAAAATTCAATTTTCCAGGTCGTCTGCCGGTTATTTATATTTATGAAGACTTTCGAGATGTCCAACCTCTCTATCGCGCTCTCAATAATACATCGCTACCTACGAAATACTATAGTCGCGCTTCCAATGGGATTATTTGCGCAATTTTGTTGAAAATAATTGTGTCGAACCGTTTAAAAAACTGTAGGATGTTCAACTTGGTTGCTACAACGTCAGAAGCGTTCGCATCGACGTTATCGTGCTTGGACGTTCTATAATATAATTATTTTAATGGTCGAACGCTTAAAATTATTTTCTGCTGATCTGTGTCTAGCTAAAATTAAATTCCGTAACATTTCTCTGACGTAATACTAAAATATTCTATGAAATTTTTATATCTTTGATAACATTTTGATCAGACGTACAGATCCGCGATACAGATTCGTGCGCCGTGTTCCATTCGGGGGAAAAAAAAATAGCAAAAATAAGAAAGATCGTGCATAGTTACAATTTAATATGTGTGAGCATTATCTGTACGCGTCCGTACATTTGTTACAGTCATCAGATACCATTTGAACGATTAATTACACCCCTGATAGTTGCTAATCCCCGCCGTTTAAAATTGTACGTCACGGCCGCTCACGGTGATCTCGGTGTGCGCGCTAAAGATCGCTTAGATCTTTGTTGGATGATTGATATCGGCGATTTCCTCATGGCCGTTTAAACGAGACGAATAGAAACGTCACCTTATCTGCTTACGAAAGAGTCGTCGACGAGACGTGGCCAATGTGTCTCCGAGATGTGGCCGCGTCTCTTCGTCTCTTCAGTCAACAAATTACACGCGACACGAGATTCTCGTATAGCTACTGGAATTTTTAATAGGCCCACGGCTATTTGCATACATCCGTAACATCTGCCACGAATTGACTTACTGCCTCGTATCGAACGACACGTTCGCTTACACAAGCAACAGCATGGAGAATTGATAATTATCCCGCTGGAATTAATAAGTCCCGTTAGAAAGGTCGATCGTGGGGAAAGGGGGATTTTCATTCCCGTCTAAAGCAAAAATATTTATCGTGATCAAAGATTAACGCGATTATCTCGATACTCCCGACGGCGTTTAAGAGCACGATTTTTCTTAATGCTCGCTTTCGATATCAAATTTCTCTTACAAAACTCCCGGTGCGTTCCCCATCGCGCGCATACATCGTTAACGATCCGACGACGACTGTGAAGAAAAAGAAGAGTCCGCATGCAGTTAAAGGAGAATGAAAAAGTACCGGCCGGTTACGTAATTTTGATTTATTCGCCGAGTTTTACTCGCGGAGTTATGAGCGTCGAAAGAGAAAGACGTTAATTTTTCGGCTTTTATACACAGCGTGTCGAAATGCTCACGGGGCGTGGGTTAATTACAGTCGTGTTCATGCTCGCCCGTGTTCGCTGGACCGCGATCTTCGAAGCGGTGGAGATCGCTCGAGTCGCGGGTGCAACAACGATGGGGCGCGAGTCGATTCCACAGACAAATAAATAAATCTACTCAAGTGTAACTCTCCAATTTTTTTTTTAATTTGACATAAACTATGAAAAAAATTTTACCCAATCTTTCCATTTCGGCCCGTAAGCGGTTTTATGGGCAATTATTATCCTCTCAATGTTTTCTTGTATTACCTGTAAACGGAATAATAATACCTAACTAACAAACAGTTTAAATACAAGGAATAAGTTTTTTTTTTTCAGATTTACCATGTTTAAAATCACTTATTCGAATAACTTGTACATGAGATAAGTCACTATATTTTTCTCAATTTTCTCGCTAATTTGTTTAAGCATTGTCTTTTATTTAAGCGAATAATCTTGCATCTAATTAGTGATGAATAATCAAAACACTCATCTTCTATTAAACTGATCGATATTATTACAATAAGCTAATAAGAGGTGAAAATTAAATAGGTAATAACTGCCCTTAAAACCGCTTTTTGATCAAAATATAGAAAGACACAAAATATTTTATATAATTCTACATTTATGCCAAAGAAAAAAAATAATTAGAAAACTGCACTCGGGCACGCCAAGAAAAAAAAGTGACTGAATAAACTCGATTAAGTTTTTTCAGTATTTGACTTAAATACATAATTCAAGCATTGACGTACATTTAACTTAAATGCATAAATACTGAAGAAATTCAAACAAGTTGAAAGCATTATGTCGAATCAATAACTCGAATCTTTTCTCAGTGCGGGTTCACTTGGGAGATATCGAGCGACGATCGGGAGCCTAGAGTCGAGAGCACCTGTGTGATATAGCAATAATAATTACGACAGTATAACTCGCGCGCGCTAGGTTGCGAAACTCCTCGTGGATATCGCGACACCGCGCGCCGCGCGGGGTGAAAGGTCTCCCCACCTAGATATCTATAAGAAGCTTATCGCGTGTACCGTATATATACCTGCGTGTTAGCGTACGGGTGTACCTATATACGTTATATACCCGGGTGCAAAGTCGACAGTGAAATTATTAGGGATTCACGGATGGTTTATCAATGACGGCCGATTTAATTAAAACGTTCGGGCGGCAGGCGCCTTTTACCGATCGTCCCGATATTCGAGTGCCCGTCGATATTAATTTGCGAAATCGGCCGCGAGACAAATGCTTTCGTCGACCTAATTGTTCGGCGCTCGAGCGCTTTATAAGCGGATTCTCGCGTGGCCAACTCGCATTTACATACATTACGGCGTATACGTACAACGACGCCGGGGGACGACGGATACGAATGTCGGTAAACGTTATCTCCGATTTTTCGATAGACCGCCTCCTGTCTCTTTATTCATCGTACTTTCTCCCGCGCCGATCATCGCCAGCACCGCGCCGGGGAGAAGGATAAAGCGATCGTTATCGTCTTTGCGAAAGAGTCATTCGTCACCCCGGCCAAGTGCGAGCAAGATCGACGGGAGGGAGATACGGTGCGTCCTTCTTTTCGCTCATGAATTTCTCGCGAGGGTAAACGCGGCTTCATTGTGTCCACGTGGCCGACCGCGCTTTAACTCTCCGCTTTAACGATCGACACGCGCGCATCCCTTTAATAACGATTACTGTGATCAGAAGCATTGTGAAGACTCACTTACGCCTGGAACTGACAATTGCAGGTTGTTAGAGTCAGCGAGATGTATACATATATATATTTTTTTTTTTTCAATTTTATTCTCTAAAAATAAACAATATTTGCGTCTATTCCATTTATTTTAAGGGCGCCGGAAAAAAAGAAGGAGCAATTAAACCAATTAAGAAGTGAAATAAAAGTAGATTTATACCTAGAGGTGATAAATTAAGGAGTCACCGGACTCTTATTTTTCTCTTAAATAAGAGAGACGAAAAAAATAACGATCTGGCGATAAATTCGGTGAAAAAATATTCGACTCTCGTCTCTCGTCGAAACGAAGATCCGATCGCCGATTCAGGGAGGGCCCTTGCGTTGCATTATTATTCGATAGCGGTTCTAGAGGGGGTGAGGGAAGGGGAGCTCTTTTGGTTGGTAGGTGAAGAATAAATTTCGCACTGTCACTGGAGGAGATAAATGTGGCAGCCGTCGCGACGAATGGAGAAGTCTGGCTCCGATTATCGATATCGTTCGCGGTCCTTCGCACCACGCACGTAACGGTGCGATCCTTTTTTACATTTTAATCCCCCGGCATCATTTCGACGGATGGAATTTCGGGAATCGCCGTAAATTCGGGGGTAACGATAAATCTTTAGGGAAAGACTTATTGCATTTTAAAACTCGCTTGTCTGCAATACGTTACTTAAGTCTCACGCTCTTATTTTCCACTAGAGATATCGTTGAAATTAATTAGAATAAGGCAGAAGGAAAGTTATACATCGTCGTAAAAGAGGAACACCCCTTTTGTAGCAAAGTGTAATAGGATATGTACGGCTTGTTAATGACGAAAGGATGAAGGCCGGAAGAGTCGTATTTTCTGGAAAAAAGAAAAAAGAAAACCGGCGCCAACGGAAAGTACCCTACGGGACAAATTAGCGGCGATAATTACCAGGATTTCGCTCGTCGGGGGTGATGGATCTAGGTTTATTTTCTTGTTGACGGCTCGCTCGTTGAATGGAAGAGTTTCGCCTCCTCCGTCCGTCCGCTGCTCGAGTTTCATGGGAATCCGGCCAATGGTCGTGGGCCCTCTCTTGCGTACCTCTACCTTTCTTACGCGCGTCTTGCATCGCACATATGGTCGCGTTTTTTTTTTTCTTTTGCTTTTTTCTTACCGGCGACGGGCCATTTTTGGGGAAGTGGGCGTACCTCTTCCGGTTTTCGGTCCATTGTGTTCCGTCCTGCCTGCTTAGTGCTTGCTTCTTTTCGGCCCGCTCGCTTCTCCGAGAATGCGCGCCGACGACGACGACGACGACGACGACGACGACGACGTTGCACTCGCGCGCGAGCGCGTGCAGGCACAGGACCGGATTATCCCTACCTGTTCCCTGCCGTGCACGCACGTACACACAGATGCCCGTGCGCCTGCCGTGGTACGCGGCGTTTTCTATACGTCGTACGGGAGAGAGGTATTTTCGCGTTGGAACACACGCGGCAACTCGTTTCGCTTAACACCGCCGCGATGATTAAAACTCGAAAAGTCGAATCCACTCTCGCAAAATGCATCTGTACATAGTAACGATAAAGGACGTAAAATCTATTACACTGTTTCCTTCATTTCGTAACGTCAATTTCTGAATTTTAAAAATTATCATGCAAGTTTTAAATATAACTGGACATCGCCTGCCGTCCTTCTTGATACACTGAGAAAGAAGTTGTTAACTTGACTACATTTTTGAGCTCGATTATATTTCTTTAGTTCAAGTACTTGTATATTTAAGTTAAATATATAAACTCGAGCTTAAGCTGAAGCTCGAGTACTTTATATACTTAAATCAAATACATAAATATTTGAACTAAAAGAAAATTTAATAAAGTTGAAAAATTTAGTCAAGTTAATAATTTTTTTTCTCGGTATAATTATCATATAGAACTCTCTTTTTTAGCGTCGCTTCAAAAAGTATTATGGTAATTACTCCGGTATTTACACTGCATGAGTATTTACGCTGCAAAAGTCAGAAAAAATAAAAAGAGCGGAGATAACTTGCTTAAAAACCACTCTGTCATATTAGTATTGTGTTGCGATTTTAGTTTTTTTACTGTTGATATTAACGAAATCATCGCGAATTGAATCAATGTGTCACTGTTACACAGAGTAAAAGATTTTATGGAATTAATATTTCTATTTATTTGATTGAAAGTTGTTTCATTGATACAGCATATACAAAATGTTTGTTTCAAAAATACTGTTTCATTCACATATGTTATTTAACGAAAATAACGCTATAATTTATTGATGCAAACATTTGTTTAGACCATTCCAAATAAATTTGTTTGGACACAATCAAATTTATCAAGTCCAAAGAAATCGTTTTCCGTGTGTATGAGTGACGCAGCGATGCATTACAATTTACGTAAAATGATTGCTCTCTCTCTCTCTCTTTAAAATGTAAAAGATTTATTGATTATTTCATGATATTACATAAGTGTGGAGAGATAGTAAAAGATGAAGCACACGAAAATACAAGTGCCCAGCTCTCGTATTCTTTGTCCAATTTGATTCTCATTTTTGAGTGGCTATAAATCTCATCACTTTTGATATACAAAAATACAATAATTTTTCAAAGTTTTTTTCCAAATATAAAAAAATTAATATTTCGTATTTCTAATATTTTTAAAGCAGTATAAACAGTATAAAGTTTTCAGTGATATAATTTATTTTCTTTAAACGTAATAAATAACAAGTACTTGATAAATTAAGTTTTTGATCTGTGC
The DNA here is from genome assembly GCF_016802725.1 of Solenopsis invicta. Taxonomy (NCBI): domain Eukaryota; kingdom Metazoa; phylum Arthropoda; class Insecta; order Hymenoptera; family Formicidae; genus Solenopsis; species Solenopsis invicta. Next base: position 6,821,962 of record NC_052669.1, on the reverse strand, counting down.
GACGTATATACCGAAGAATTATTCTACTCTTCCAGCCTTAATCCTCACATCATTAAAAAGTTGTACAACTTGTGTAGGAAAGTTGTTTAGAATAATTATTCAAACGACTATTTAAACGTTTGCTAAATATCGTAATGGTTGTCTCGTCAAAAAGAATTGTATGCGAAACAATTAATTTCTTCGCGTAAACTCAAATACCAATCTCGCCGCTTAGGCGTTACTCAACGTATCGACCTATTAATCGCGATCACAAGCGCGTGACATTAGGCCCGAGCCGCCATAAATCATGTATCTACCTTGGCATCTTTACGCGGACCCATGGGCTTTCGAGCTTAAAGTTTTATCGCGCGAGCGCGCACGTTCGAGCGATCGCGCTCCGCTTTCTGAATTTTCTAATAAAAAGATATCGCCGCCATAAGTATATAACGCTCGAGCACAGCCGTTGAACCGGAAAGATTTAAACGGCTACCTATTTATGCCGTCTACGGTTAATAGTAGCGCGCTGCCAATAGCCAACCGGCCTAACTGTTCAGTGGCAAATAGATATTGAAGAATGACGACAGCGTGCCGCATTTTGATGAAGGATTCCGCGCGCGAGAGGGACGGGGCCACACGAGATGGTAGAAACCGTTAGAACTAGTGCTCCTCTCCTTCTTCTCTTCCTCCTCTTGGCCTTCTGCTCGCGCGCGCGCGGACGGTTATCTCGTCGAGAGGATCAAAAGATTCGGGTCGAGGTTAATCTCTACCTCCTCGTCGTCCGACAGGCACCTGCGATTAATTTCGTACCTTTTCTTCCAGTTCCTCGATATTCTTCTCCCCGTCTTTCCTCTTCGTCTTCTCCCCCTCCTCCCCCTCCCTCCCTTGGACACGCGATTTTCAAGAAAAAGGACGAGAAACGCGTTCACGATAGTCCGAGGACGAGGGCTCCAATTTACCTCGACTCTCGCACATCTTAATACCCTGTAATTTTGCGCGTAAATATTTACCATAAGAATATCCGCCCGGGCGGCGGGATTCGCGCAACGTCGGGGCATTTTTTCACGTAAGACGCGCGCGATTATGTTCACGATCGACGAAGAGGACGGCCGCCGCCGCCGCCGCCGCCGTTGTACGTCGTTGTTCGCTCTCGTCTCTTCCTCTTCCGCGATCTATCTTCCGCCGCGCTCTCTTTGCTCCATGCTCTCCGCAAGCCCTCCGCCGAGTGTGTAAATTTACGGATCAAACGGCACGTTAATCGATCCTTACGACATCGGCGGAACCCCGCGTATGTTTGTTCGGGATCTTTATTCGCCGCTAGTTCCCAGTTTGCACCGTCTATCGGGATGAAAGGAGCCTGCACAGGAGGATCCAAAGGCTTTCGATGGCCCCCACCGTCTTTGCTTCTCCTTTTTTTATAATCGTGCGCGTTTGATGTGTAACGTGTGTCAGCTCTTGCCTCCTCCTTTTCTTTCTCTCTATCCCTCTCTCTCTCTCTCCTTCTTTCTGGACCTTCTCTCCCTGGACCTTCTGAGCTTCTACTACCTCGGGAGAATCCTTGGCTAAATATTTGACGTGCGAGCGCTCGCAGCTGCGACGGGATTCCGAAACGCCGAACAAACGACTGGGGATCGGCAAAGATACCGTTCATTATGAAATTCCACCTGGTAATCAGAGGACAGAGACTCCTTCCTTTGCGAACGCTATGGCTCGAACCTCGTTCAACAGACCACTTACGATAACACTATTCCCGTTCGATTTTAGCAACATTATTTTATTATCTGCGAAAAAAAGCGAAAGGTTTTTGCCCAAGTTTTTTTTTAAAGAAATTTACATGTAAATCGGCATTAACATTTTTTTAAAAGTCTTTTAATTTAATTTAAAAAAAAATGACAAAAAGTAATATAAAAATGGGAGAGCTTAGGACAACAGCGATTTATAAAAGTCGAACGATTTTAATGAGCAATTTCGCACATGTACATAATTAACAACTGATACATAAATTAGAATTAATTTCCTGCCAGATGCGTTTCAGTTGGCTTATTTCAAAGTCATTCTCAATGGCAATTAAATAGAGAAGATTGAAAGCCTCGAATTTAATTTTCTAGTTTTTTTTGCTAAATTTTTTTTTGCTAAATAAATATATCGTCGCTCTACCAAAAGATAAATTATCCACGTTAAAGGAGATTCATGCGATCTAACATACATGAAGTCAATGCTCATCCCGCGGTCACCACGTGCAACTGATGAAAAAGCGTCGAATCGAAATAAACGACCTGTATAATTGACGCTCACTCGAAAGGAGAGCGTCATGGCGGGAACGTCTTTTGAGAGGAATATCGAGCGATATTGCCGAAAATTTCATGGTGTTTAACCAATCGCCGCAGTCCATCACCTGCCCAGTGGCCGATGGCGTGTGAGAAAGCATCGTTTAACGCACAAACTCGATAAAGCGGATAGTTTTCCTTTGTCAGTAAAACGCGCGTGCACCGTCCGGAAATATCGAGCGTCACGTTTAGAGACGCTGAGATGCCAGCCTCACAGCGAGCGTGTATGCGTGCGTGTGCGTGTGCGTGTGCGTGTGTGCAGACACGTATCGCATTCGAGGCCTTTATGCCCCGACGCGGGACACCTGGGGTCTCTCTCTCTCTCTCTCTCTCTCTCTCTCTCTTTCTCCGGGTTCGAAGACGACACTACCGATTCGACACCTCTGTCCGCTGAAAGCCGTTGACCATCCGCTCGTGTAAAAGCCGATCGGAAATAAAGAGAGGGCGGGTCAATTTGTCCGCACGATTTGGAGAGCTCATGGGGTGGATTGCGCTATGTAACGTTCTCCCGCTGAGAGCAAACGCTATGTAACGCTGTTATATCGGAGCCTCTCGTTTAACACGGAATACATACCGATTATCGATCGTGTGTGATTTTAACTGTCCGACATCCATGTGTTCTCACGTCCGCGGCTCCTTCATTTTTTCCTAAACACTCGATTTCCCTCCGTAAAATGTGCTTCATTTTTTTTAATAATTAACTTGGATATCTTTTGGATTTAACAAGAATTTCTGAACAAATACCTGGAAGAAGAGAATAATATTCTCTTTCTACATATAAAATATTAGAAAAAAAATACTAATACTTTTTATGTTAATAATTTCTAAAGAAAGTTACAATAAGTTTGATATCGTTATACTGAAAGAAAAGAATTTTACTCAACACAAAAAAATTATTTACTTGTTTGTCCCCAATAGCTTATTTACTTGCAGTCAAGTTAAAAATCTTTTAATTAAAATATTTTCAGATGAATAAAACAAAGAAATTTTTTTCTTGCAATTCTAGAAAATATTTACTGTTATACTATTTTTATATTCAAACTAATCAGATTTTTTAAGCTAAGAAATTTAATCAATTTAATCAAGTTTAATAATATTATTAGCTTATTTACCAAATCAAGTTTAATAATATTATTAGCTTATTTACCAAATCATTATGTAAATGTAAAAAAAATAAGAATACAAAGTTACATATTTAAGGTAATATGCTTGTATCAAAATATATTAAGAAAATGTAAATTTTCTTTCATTAAAAAATTTTTTCTTCCATAATCAGTATATAGATATAAAATAGGAATGCAATCGCGCATAAATTACAATAGAAGGTACTCAATTAAAATTCGTCTAGAGATGGATTTATCGCTACCCGTCAAACTCTTTATCCCGTCAAACAATGGTTCAAGAACGATACTCGATGCAACGTTTGAAGTCGGGTATCGGCACGGTATTGGAGATAGATTGGTATCTCATTGCCACGAGTTTTCTTAGAAACGGTGACTCAACTTTTTGTATCGCGCATCGCGGCATTATTAATACGGAGAACCGGCATTACAAAGTAATCAGGTTCTTGTTCTTATCGTGTTTATTATCATTAATATTGCGAAAGATAAGAGGCGGGGGGAGGGGAAGGAGGGGGGAAAAGCAGTTCGTGAGAAGAAATAGGGTTCGTTAGATCGACCGCGGCATTACGCGCGCGCTCTCGTCTTTTTTGGTTTTATCTGCCTGCGCGATGCAAAAGTGGGTTAAGTCAATGTCCGAAGGGAGGCGATTTAAAAAGCTGTATTTACTGAATTTTTCCTCCGACCGAGACGTATTATGTGCGTTTCTCTCTTCTCTTTGCCTCTTTCTACTTTTTCTACCTCATCCCTTTTTTTTCTGCAGTGTCTGATAAGAACACTCGGGCTTCAGATGATTGCGATAGCAGCCATTCATCGACAGGTAATTCTCATAAAAGGTTAATGATTCAGACCTCGCAGAGGTCGTTCAAAGAGAAAGATGAAAGAAAACTATATAACGCGTACGTGTGAAGGAACGCACACACAGAAAAATGTCATTCCCCTACTAACAATAAGAAAAGCGATTACTCAATCTTTAATTTTTTTTCTTTTATTCTTAACGGTTATCTTAACAAAGAATATTTTTTTAATCATAATTTAAAATTCACTTATTATTTACTTTTGAAACAAGTCAAGTTTACTTAAAATAAACTTCTGCGAACATACAGAAATATTCATATTCGAAGTAAGTAAATATTCTTATTTCAAATATTTTTTATAAGTTTATATATTCATAAATTTCTATCATAAATCCCTTGTCATAAATATCAAATTTATTCACATTATAGTTGTGAATAAATAGTTCTAATAATTTATTATTTCAGTCAAGAATGTTAAGTTAAAATATACAATTGTATACACTGAAAAATAAATTTCTTATGTTTAAATCATTTCCTCGATTTAAATAAAATATTAGTATAAAATAATTTATTTTGGAACTTAGAAAATATTTTTAATTCCTTTTTCTCAGTATAATATTTTTATATATAAATAATTTTTTTTAAATTTGTAACGAATATTATTTAAGACAATTTTAATTATCACGAAAGTATTTTTTGTTAAAGGTAATCGTTACTTACGAGAAGAGAAGAATTAAAATGAGTAAACGATTTTCTTAGCTGATAGAATTGACATTTTTCTGTGTGCATACATCTCGACTGCTATTTAGATATGCACGCGCTTTCGTCTTATCGCAATAACGGTACCCGCATCCCTCTTCTATTTGTTTAATATAATTATTGCGTGATCGAGGTATCGCATCGGAGAAATCTCGACGCTTCGTTAAATATGATTTATGAATGCCGTTATCATCGCGTCATGATTTACGCGTAGGCGTAAAAGCGCGTTCGTGCCGACTGTGCGAGGAGTTCGCGACATTTTCCTTAAAAAAGAATAATCCGCCGGTGATTTATTTATCATGAATAATTCGATCTGATATTTATAGCGTGCCGGTGCCGATTCGCAATCGCCGTTTGCTCGCACCGATCGAACGCGTTGACAATATAAGTATCTTACAGCCGTAAAAGCATTCGTTATTTACGGAACGAATAATTCAGAGGATTAAAATATGCTGAGGATTGTGTTCTTTAAAATCACTCGCATTTGCATGCACGCGAGCCTTACGCTTTTATAAATGAGAACAGAAAGATACCGATTTGTATTTGACACGGTCTTGCTAATATTTCAGTCAGTCATCTATTTTTGCGTTGTCGTTTTTAGTCTTCGACTTTATGAAAATTTACTTGGGCTAATTAAAATCATGAATATTATCGCGAAAAGTATCTAAAATTGTCAGAAGCACTTCTCATAGTAATAGAGTTTAAAATACTACAAATAATTTGAGGTAATTTTGACGTTATTGAAATAATTATCTAACAATGTGATAATAGCATTATTATTGTGCATTATACACGCTCGTTTATTAGCAGAAGAGGGTCTCTCTGTCTAATGCATTACGAAATCAGTGTACAAATCCTTAATTAGCTGTTTTACTCCTCGATTAGTTTCGACGCAGACGGGGAGCCCCGATCCTTTGTACGTGTCGACAAAGTGAAACGCTTAATCGGCATCCGAGTGGATCCTCTCGAAAATTGAGAAATCAGGAACGTGCGTACGGGAAGAGCGTGCACACGCCGTATGCGTGTTTCCCCTCCCCCCCTCTCTCTTTCCCCGCCTGTCCTCCTCTCCTCTTGACGTCCGTCTGGGCTGGGTTATATACAGAGAACACGTCCACCTTTCCTCCCCTATCGGGCGGCTACATTAGCCTTTGTAGATAGCGTTAAGTGCTCCTGAGTATATCCAGGCCCGCCAATGTCGGCGGATCCAGCTGTCTCGGTATATATCGGTACGTGCGAGCTCCGCATCACACGAGCCCGGGTGCCCGGCTCGACGACTACCAGTGGCCTCCGAAATCGCTTCCTCTCTCGGGGCACCGCACGTTGCTCAAACACGATCGGCGACGCATCGAGAGATTCCGCACGGGAGATCGAGAAAATAATTATTTCAATTTTTACGGAGTGAAAAATCGAAACGGGCCGTATATCGGGCGTTTTATCACTCTAAATCTCGTGCAACAAAAACATCACTCGAAAAATTGCACGAACTTAATTTTTACTCTGCAAGAGTGAACTTTTACTCTATTAGAGTAACAGATTACTCGAAAAATTGCAAAGGCTCAATTTTCAAGTATATTTATTCTTATGAAAAGTATGTTTGTACTGCAAGCATACTTAAGCCTACTTTACACGATCCATAATTTGTAACACAGAGACAGAATTTTAAGACAGAATTTTACATCAAATTGATTGTTTCTTTGACAAAATTGAGTTGTTAAAAAATATTAAGAAACTCATGCCAGTATTATATAATTTAAATAATATAAAGTATATCTCATGGAGAATTCTTTAATAATCACGTTGTTTCAATAATATCCACGTTTATAACAAGATCTGCTCGTAGAAATAAACTTCGTAAAAGTAATAGAAATATTTAGTGTAAGTTATGGCCTATTAAACGAGAGCAAAAAGTGTACTTAACAAGCTACTTAACAAACTTTTAGTCGACGAAGTGGCATATCAAAATTTTTTTAAGATCGAATAAAAAATAATTTGAAGATTTACTTAAGTAATATTTTAGTTCAGAAAGAATCTTTTCTAATGCATCGGCACGAGCGTGTTTATTTTTGTAATTGATTTTACTATATATTAACAAAGATATTTCTTATATTTGATTAATAAACGAGTAACTTGCTCCCGGGATCAAGATATTATCACATTATAGTATTGTCACGTATGCTAGCAGGCTGTTGTAGTTCATGCACCCAGAGAAAAGTTATGTTGAAGTTCATAAGATCATTTTTTAATTTGTTTTTTTTTTAAGTTGAAATAAAAATAAAAAATAAAAAATTATTTGATTTCAAGAAATGACGTTAGCCTTCTTTAATGTAATTAAATTATTTGTTTAATAAATAGAATTCTGTCTTAAATTCCGTTGTAAATTATAGATCGTGTAAAGTGAGATTTGCAACATATACACAGAGAAGATGATTTCTATTAGCTTAATAATTTTTATTGTATTCAAACTTTATTTGGAATGGTCCAAACAAAATCAATGTTTGAATCAATAAGTACGACTAATAATAGTTTTATTTTCGTCAAATAATAGATGTTGCTTGAATGAAACAACGGCATTTTTATTCAAACAAATAACGTTTTGTATAAGTATAATTGTTTTAATCAAACAAATAAATGGGAAGCTAATTCCAATGAAATCTTTTTCTCTCTGTGTACATCTGAAAATAAGAAAAGAACACTCTTCGTTTAATATCAATGAAACATCGAATGATAACGAGTAACAAAGTTAGCATGACAGAAATTATCTTGGTTCTTCTTTGTTTTGATGGGCTTGTTAAAAAAAAAGAAACTGCTTATCTCTCTCATCGGGAGTGCGATTTTCCTTGAAATCGCACGAATCATCAGAGGACGCACTCGCGCGCGAAATCAACTAATTATCGCTTTCTGGTAGAAATAATGGTGATTACACTCGTTATAATTCTAGCGAGTACGGGACTTTTTCCTTTCGCCTCTCTCGGGATCGGCCTTCTCGCGCGCGCGAGTCATTAGTATCGCCCGTCCCGACGTTAGTACCCCGGATAATACGATCGGGAGACTCGGCCGCGCGCGAATGTAGCAATTATTGAGCTTGAATGAAAAATGGACGATTGGCGCGAGAAAGGTAGCGGCTGCCACTCCTCCGGTGTTAGAGTATAATCTCCGCCATCCGAACGGATCGCGCACTTTTCTCGTCATTCGTGCGAGACGCGACACATTTTTCGGTATACACGAGCGATCGCTCGTTTTCTTTTCTCACAATCTGTCTGAAAGAGGTACATATATATACGTGTATATATATGTGTACCTCGCCTCGCCCTTACCTGGGATTTCTACCTGAGACGTGCGAACTAATAATTTATCTCTCGCGCCGCGATCCGTAACGAGTGGAAGTTAATAAAACGTAATGACAATGTCGGGTACCAAATGAAACAACGAGATACGCGCGTGTCACGCATCGGAACTGTAATCTTATATGTAAAGCGGCTGGCCATTGTATGTATGTATAATACGCGCGGTGTCCCCGTAACTGCGAACGAGAGCTTGTCGTCCCTTGGGGGCGGGAGGGAAGGGGCAACCGCGATTTCCAACAACCAGGCGCGACGATGCGCACCGGCGCGCACACACCTGATCAATGATCCGCGAGCGGTTTTTCATTTCTGCGCGACGATCTCCATCTCCCCTTGCCGACAATAATGAGAGCCAGCAATTCCGAGGGCTTGTGTCAGCCTAACTAGCGAATAATGAGAGCGTTCAATGGGAGGGGGAGGGGGAGAAACAAAAAATGAGTGCGCGCGAAAGGGGAGAAAATAAAATCTGGGAGGGGAAAACGGTTTCGACGCTGGAAACGGTTCCCGGACGCCAAAATACTCTTCTTCGTACTTTATTGCTTTTCATACGTTTTAAGATGCGCGTGACTGCGGAACTTGATAGGAGGATCCGGTGTATAAAACGCCTATCTCGAGCTTGTACGTCGAAAATTTGGACGGTTGCGAGGCATGAAACGCGCGTGCAACGAAAACAAACGGCGGGTGGTGCGCGGCAAGAAAAATCGTGGAGGCACGACGCGACTCGTAAAAGTCTCGGTAAAAGGTCGTAAAAACCATACCCGGACGACGCTAAAACCGTAACGACGAAGTCCACGAACTATGGGCTTTGACGATCGACCGGCGTGGCGCGCGGCGCGGTCTCGTCTCTGCCACCTTCGTTTGCGTTTTAATGAAAAGAATCCACGGTGAAATGGCGTCGCGGCGCGGCGGTAATGCACGGTTTACTCGCGTCGAAAAGCGCAATTCTGCTCACGTCGAATTCTCGCCGCTTTTGTCATCAAAAATTTAATCACTTCCCCCGTCCCCCTTCCCGCGTATCATCGTAATTACATTCAAATATTACAAATATTTGAAATTTATTTTACGCGGCGATATAATGTAATATTTTCCGCGCACCAGCGAGATATAATTATATTTGCGAATTATATTTATACGTAAAATTGAAATATGAAGTGGATTAATATTTTCATAATGTAAAATAATGTTTTTCAACGTATGCGCGCCGCGCATACCTTCAGATTTATCTCGCCGTCGCCCGACATCGTTGTGGGGCGCATTGATTTTTTTTCTATCGCTTTTACAACTTTGGCGTTACAGATGCATCAGCTTCTTCGTGGGTACACGTTAAAAGTGTCTTTTATAGTGCTCCTGGGACGGCGCGGCGGCGCGACTGTGTACGCATATACACATCTGTATGACCAGAGGCAATTCGAACCACGTATACGCGATCACTCCCCGGTGACTCGGTCTATTTTCGAAATTCCATCCCCCTCGGCCAACGCCAAAGTGCACTCCCGTGTAGCGCATTGCCGTTACGATTACTTTTCCTTCTCGTTCCAGCCTCGTTTCTTCCTTAAATGTAGCGGCGTGAGCGCCGCTGACTCTCGCGTGCTAATCGAAGAAATCTCGTATTTTATCTCTACGCGCTTATTCCGTGATCTCTCTGAAGGCACGCGTTCAGAAATGTATACGTCTTCCGCAAATCTCACAGTTATCTTTACGACGAAGAGTAGCAGTCGATTTGCTTAGCTTTCGTATCATATTTTATTTTACGTACCACGGAAGAAAAAGTAGATTGGACGATTCAACAAAGCTGTAGCTTGCTGCGCGAGTTTGATACTTATAGTTAAGGAGATTTTGATAATGTGATATTTTTAAGGCGATATTTTCAGCTTATAATGAATTTGCCACTGTGACGTGGAACGAGTAGCTATTTCGTTAAATATTTATCAAGTGTATGTTAAATATAAAAATATAAAAATATCGTAAAAAATATCGTGCTATTTGAAAACGCGAGCTTTTTAACTTGAAATCCGGAATTTGTTGAAATGCGTTACTCTTATCCATCTCCAGTTTTTCCGATTCCCATCGAACTACGTAAACATAACTCGTCTCGTTTTCCCGATTAAACTCCCTCTCTCCAACCGTGATATTACAATGAATCGATTTATTTATATATATATATATATATTTAACACACTCAGAACGCAACGCAAGTACGGTTCTTAAACATTCTGAATAAATTTAAAATGATTTGATTCATATTGAAGTTTTTACGAGCATGAGGGTCATCGATCCTCTTAAGGATGTATGTTTGGTATCTCAAAACATTACCAAATATATATAAATTTTATAGAATATTCTACAATATTACGTTTAAGTATCTATATAACATTTGAGCACAATTCACTTGGTTTAAAAGTTATTTAATTTTTTATTTGCTCTTGATTCTTATGTAAAATCGCGTTTTGCAGCTTTGATGAGAAGAGGAAGTAGCATCACCAATTACAATAAATTAAAATTTTTACATATACTGATAAAACTCTAATAAATATTCGTGCAAAAATTCATTCAGATCCACTTACTCTCGCTTAAAAGTTATTTATTTAAAACTGCAGCAAAATAAATTAACTTTTATTGCAAAAATCATTGTAAATCAAATTTTTTATTGTTTTCTTCTTTGCAGTTAGTTTCAGGGCCAAAATTCAGGCATTCGCGACCAAAATTTTGTATTGTTGATTAACAAAAAATATATAAACCTAGACAAGTCTTTAGTTTTTAAATTTCGGCTCGTAAACTTTTAGCTCGTATTGTATAGCCCTAGCATCCTTAATTGGAGGGACGTATATGACGCGGAAGAAAGACTGCTTCGGAAGGAGAAGACCTGGTTTATGCTGTCGGTAATTAAAAATTTATACATTTTGCGTCGATCTGGTTACTAATCCCGGGCCTTAATTATCGCCCGGAGGAGTGCGCTTCATTGTCAGGATTATTCTTTCGACGTACAGGCCGTTTCGACGTATTTCACCGTCGGGTCAGGAAAGGTAAAGGGCCGAGGAAGTCGGAAGAAAGAGCACGAGGAGAAAAGGAACGTACGTTTCGAGGGATTCGCTCTACCGTGGGCGCGAAATTGCGCGGAAAGAAAGTGCTCGGAGGGAGGTGGTGGCCGGTAACCGAAGGTTACCTTCGAATCCCGTTCAAGGTGTACGAGATGTCTGTCTCGCTCGCTTGTACCGTTAATTCGGTACGCGCGCAGGTCGGACGTCGCGATATAATAATTAATAATTATCGAGATAAGAATATATAATCCTGCGTTATACTCTCTTAGGCGCACCGGTGAAACGAGAGAACGGCGAACGAGCGAGCAAAGATCTTTCGACAGCGCGCAGATCATAATCGCGTTATCTCGAGAGGCGAGTTTTTCTTCTTTTTTTTTCGCTTTTATGCCTGATTTAGCCATTCGCCACTCGCGCGCGCGCGCACGCGCACCTTCGATATTGATCTCTCGTGTATTGCGCGGATCATAAATTAATATATAATGCATCGCGTACTTTCACGAGACGCGCGCGCGACTTTCGATGGCTCGTTAACTTGCCTCGGTGGAACACCAAGAGAGGAGAACGCCGGCCCGATGGAAAAAGCAGACGGGAGAGAATCGCACACGGTGTACACGCATGCACGCGTCCCTTATAGCGGACAGAGGGGGAGAGAGAGAGAGAGAGAGAGAGGGGGGGACACAGGGCGGGAAAGAGAGAAGCATATTGTAGTGTCCGTGCATTAGCGGGACTCCGGCACGGCAGAGTATATCATTAAATATGAGAGCCGCTGAGTCGGGAGCAGCTCGATCCTTTCTTTTTTCGTTTCCTCGTCGCTCGTCCTCCGTTCTCCTCCGCCTAGCTCCTCTCCTCGTCGCTCCTCCGCTCTTTTTCTGCCCTCTCTTCCTCTTCCTCCGTCGCTGCGTTCCAGCATCTCTTCTCTCTGACCGGCGACTCGCCGCGCCTCCCTTACGTCTCCTCCTCGCTTGTCCTCCTCTCCCATTTCGCTCCTTCACCCTCTTCTTCCCGTCTCTCTTCGTCCCTCTCGCACTAACCGACTTAGTTCTACCTGACTCGCCGAAGTCTCTCCTGCGGCTTCGCTACCCTCTACTTCTGTCTAAAGGTGCGTTTATACTACGCGAGCACACGAATAGATGATAATGTGATTGAGGGCGAACCAATTTGTTCTCCTAGAAGGGCGATAAACCGATAAACTATCAAAAGATGTTTGTGCGTACATTGCTTTGAAACTATACATTTGAGTATCAACTAATTTTTAACTTTATTAATTTTATATTATTATAATATCACGGCATTATATTTAATCAAAATGATTCGTCTCTACGAGGCGGCGGAGTAAACGTAACTTTCTCGATCCAATTAAAAAAATTTGAAACGGAGATTCGTGCTCTGAGAAAATAAAAGTCGTTAACTTGACTACATTTTTCGACGCGATTAAATTTTTTCAGTTCAAGTGCATTCATGTATTTGACTTAAGATACTTGAGCTTCAGTTAAACAATTATATATTCAGCTTAATTACACTGAGAGAAAAAAAAATTGCTGAATAAATATTAACCAATTAATGTTTCAATGCAACTATTTAAACGAATATTTATTAAAATTTAGTAATTTTTTTGCTAGTGTACATATATATTCAACTTTAAAATACATAATTGAACTGAAGAAATTCAAGTTGAAAAATTTAGTCAAGTGACAATTCTTTTCCTCGGTGTGCGTTGCGAGATTTTATACATTTTTTTTTATTTTATTTTTTTTTTTATATAAAATTTTAATACAATAGAATTTTAAACCAATCAAGTTGCGATATGCACTATGACTGAGGAATGAGATGCAATTGTTATTCTTCACGTCATAGCGCATTGTCGCGAGTAGGATTGAGCGACAGTCAGGGGGATTCATTCGCGATAATGCAAACGCACCTTTACGTCTCCTCCTCTGTCTTTCTCCCTCTGTGGATCTTCTCTTTCCGATGCTTCTCGTAATTGGCGTGACACGCTCTCCCATTCCTTCGTTCTATAAGTCGTAGGAGAAGCGGAGCGTACGGGGCGATACACTCCGACGTCGTCCCGCGTCCTCGAGGACCCGACGCGATGCCAAGGTTAGCGGCGATCCGATGTATGTACGCGTCGTATCCCCGATGACGGATACGGAAAAGTTTGATCCCTCCGAACGTTTCGCTCCGTCCCGCATTGAAATGTATTTATCGCATCCGACGGAACCGCGGTGATATCCTCCTGGGAATATTCCTGACAAAAACGAGGGGAAGAGCGAATTCATCGCGCGCTAAAGAAATTTGCGACATAAACCAGCCGCGTAATTCAGTTCGGCGATAAATAGCGAAATCCGTAATGAAGGATGCCGGAGATGAATTCTAAGTCTTTCCTCTGGAGAAGAGTTTCTGCATACCTTCCGTATACACAACGACTGCTTTGTGTCGCCGCGTCCCATAACCCCCCTCCCCCTATATCGGGCCCCTATTCACGTTTATGTTAATTCCGCAAACGAGCGGTATTCACGGAGAGAGAGAGATACGCGCCGTTAAAAACTTTGCGTGCAATTTTCTCTAGCTACTGTGTATGGACATTACGGCTACTCCTCTTATCTTTGCGTTGTTGAGTGACGAATTCCAACAATTGCTTATGGAATCATTCGTTTGGCAGTTCGCAGTTTTTCAGTGCCGCTAACGTGCCAATACGCAGTAGTTGACAATTGTTACAGAGCGTTTTTACTTTGGAACACTTTGAAACTTTTTCAAAAATACATTTTAGCACTTAATTACATGTACTTTCTAACTGTTTTTAAACTTGAACGTATTATCACACGAATGTATGTACGTTCTTGTTATTTAACTGTTTATTCGGCTGTACGCATTTAGAGTTATGCAAAGTTAAACAATAACACGGGATTTTGTTAATACGGCTTTTTAAGCGAAATTTTTATATCGAAATATTTCTTCAATAAATCGAATGTCATTCTAGCCTGTATTCAGAAATATTACATTGAGAGAAAAAAATGACTAAAGTTTAATAAATATTTATTTGAATATAGTTGCACTGAAATATTTACTTACGGTACATAAATATACTCAATAAAAAAAATAATAGTTGAATTAAATTAGTGGTTCTTGTACTAAATAAATATTTATTTACATTATTAATATTTCCTCGCATTGTCAGTGTAGAGATATTATTTTTCGCTTGTTGTTTAATGTTAAACAAGGATAAAATTATATCTCTAATGTTTCTGAACGCAAGAAAATTCTAAATGACTTTTGTAACAAAATACTGTGTTTTTTAAATTGAACCATTTTTTTTAAATTTATTTTTGGGACAGCCATTTACCATCACTTTTTCTTTTCTATCAATTATGCGGTGCGTCACATTTTTATAAATCACGTCATAAATAATAGATATTTCATTACTTTGAGCCTAGAATCTGCTAAACGACACTTTGACGAATATAATATATAATCGTTCACGTTTCAATATAAAATATTGATTATTAACAAAGTTATTCAATAAAATGAAAATGGGAGTCACATTACCCCCTCCTCCTCTAATATCGCGGAAAGGGACGTGCGCGACACGCGTACGCGAGAGAGCGCTTCCCGTGGCTACGCGATCGGATTTTTTTCGCGCGCGAAACTCTCGATGATTTATTATTAATGAACGGCGGGCTGACTTTCGAAGGAAACCATTAATTATCGAGCCGTGCAGATTGCCGCGAAACCGCGCGCTCGCTCGCTCGCTCGCTCGCTCGACCGGACCCGACCGAGACTGTCGTGACCTCGTTTCCAACTGCAAATTATAACGTATACGGGCTTTGCATTATTTCCCATCGTATCCCCCCGGCTTCTTAAATGCACGAGTATACGCTGTCGCGTGATCCGCGCGCGGTTTCTTTTTCCTCTCATATCCGGGGCCGGATTAAGTCGCGAAGTCGTCTGTATGATCGGCCCGTAATTTATTCCGAGAAACTCTCTTCGATGTCCTCTCTCCATGCACGGCCATGCATTCGAGATCGGCTTAAGCGACGCCAAAACGATAGCTCGATTTCCGATAATTGCTCGATCGATCCGTCACTATACTACCCTCATCCCACCGGCACTCTGTTCCGACTGGGCCATCTAGTCGGTTTTTCGGCTTTTTTCGGCGACGGGAAAAAATATCGTGCTCGATACTGCGTCCGACGTGAATTGCATCTCGTCAATCGTCCAGCATTATTTAACCGTCTGTATCGCGGTCTGAATAACCGCGCGCATTTACCCTCCGCTCTACTCACTTTTCTTTATCCCCCCCCATCACCTCTTTCTTCCCATTTCATCGCTGCCCGATTCACAGCGAGTAACCGATGATTCGATATATCGCGTAAGATCGACGTCGATGGAAAGTGAAATAGAATAACCGATCACAATTAGATAAATCTGTGAAAACGAGGTCGCCGATTGATTAGGATAGACGCTGAAGAGAATTGCAACAATGAAATAATAACTCAGCCAAGAATAATAGACTTTTACACAATTCCACAATTCTCGTGTCTCACACAATTCCACAATTTATTTCTTTAATTCATAAAAATTTTCGAGGGAAATATTAATAAATTTTAATAAATATTTATTCGAATAATACTGATGAAATATTTACGAAATATAAATAAACAATTGTATTTAGTACAGAACCATTAATTTAAATACCCTTTTTTGTAGAGTAAATATTTATGTACCGTAAATAAATATTTTATTTGTTATTCGAATAAATATTTATTAAAATTTAGGAAATTTTTCTTTCAACGTACGTGTCATACGGAATTGGAAAATGCATTTTGCATAAAACTCTATATATTTTTCAACTTTGATTTTGAAATCTGAAAACAATTTTGCACCTTTTGCCGCCACGGATTAAACCAAGACGCTGTCGAGAAACTTGTAACAAGTTGAGGTACATCGGATACATATAAAAAAGAAAACGCCCGAGGGACTAGTCGTCTCTCGAACCCCCTCAAGACTCACCCTCCGTGCGACCAAAGATTTTCGATGGAGGGATTAACCGTAACACGAGTCCGACATGACAAACTCGCGTCCTACGAAGTCGTCGTTTCGGTATCGAGCGCGTGAGAGACTTGGGCAAAGTCTCTTACCCGTCACGACCCAGTAATCGCGGCCGTCATCAGTCGTCGGAGAGACGACGAAGTGTAGCAGGTATCAGCTGTTGCTCTTTTCTCTCTCTCTCTCTCTCTCTCTCTCCCCCTTTCCCCTGGCTTCTGCTCTCCCGGGCTGTCTTTTCTCGCTCGTCTCGCCGTGCGCGCGCTCGCGCGGCCCTTCAGGGTCATTAAGAATCCATTAAGAGTTTTCCAAACTCGGGAAACTAAATATAAACTAAGCGGCCGCGAGCGTAGCAGGTGGCGTCTTAAGCGACTCTCGTACAAAAAAGTACGAAACGAAGGAGAGAACGACGGTGGGGGGGAAGAAGGAGCTCCGTACGCTCTCTTTCTCTCTTCAGAAACAGCACCTTTGATAGAAGGATTATAATACTAGACGCATAGATATTTCGCTTCTCTGTCTCTCTTTCAGTTAGTCCATGACGTCTTCCTCGGGATAATTATCGCGAAGGCGCTTCGAATGGTCGATAATCCGTTCAGTAACTAGATAATATATATCCTTTCAATAGCTGCTAATCAATATCGTATAGTTGCAGTTAATTATACGATTATATGGTACTGTTGCCGAGGTACATTAGCCTCGATCCTTCGGACGTGTAAAGTTGTATAATGGAAACAATAGGCAACGCAATATGTAGGTCGCATAGAAAATAACGATGTTTGACGTCACGGCATTCGAACGTGAATTTCTATTATATGAAAATCACACGACGCGAAAGGCATCCCGGCGCGGTCGAGAAACGTCCCGCGAGTTCACGACATCTCATGAGCGACCTATCAATGAGTGAAAGTTCATTTTCATCGTCCTCCCTCGCGATCGACGAGCGATCCCACTCGTAATAGAGTTTTATTTGCCATCCGGTGAAAGTCTTCCTGAACCGTACCGTGGCCCGTGGGTTTAATTGAAAACCGTCCGGAAGACCACCAAGAGTCGCTGCCGCAAGATCGTTTTACGAACGATCGCGCATTACTCATGAATAATACGTACGCGTATCAATATGTACACGTCCTCTTTCTCGTTCCTGAGAAATTAATCATCTATTCACGCGCAGTCGAACCTTTGTTCCTGGATGTGATTAAGCGCGCAGAGCGATATTCTCATCGATATCTTCCGGCCGGAGTGATATCCGTTGTCGCAGACGTTGAGTCTGAGCGACTTCGACGTGTAAGATGCGCGTCTCACGTGGACAGTCTCACGTTGGAGCTAGATAACATTCCTTCGGAATTTTTCAGCAGTTTCTTTTTGTCCTCCCCGGTCTCTCCATTCTTCGTCATCGTTGGCCCTGCACTGTTCGCGGCGCGGCGTTCTGATTGTACTGGTAATCGAGGTCGTTAATCACTGTTATTTGTCGCGCGGCGACGCCGGAAGCGTCGGGGTCGCGGTTAACGAGAAAAATAGACACCGCATTTACAGGGAGCGAGTGAATGCTGGTGAACGCGAGCAGCAGCAACATCGACGACAGAGAGAGAGAGAGAGAGAGAGAGAGAGAGAGAGATAAAATTGAGAAAGAACGAAGGAAAGTTCACTCGCGACTAATTTCCTCCGAGACACCCCGTTTGCCGTTTCTATTTCCCTTCTGTTTCTTTCTGTTTCTTAACGGAGACGCGAGCGCCGGATGCTTAACCAAGTCGCTTTCTCAGTTTCCTCCAGTTTCGTCTTACGTACGAGAAAAAGGAAGGAATTAACTTCCAATCAACGAGAAACTCGATCTCCTCTTCTTCATCAATTTTCGCCATAATATTAATTAAAAGTTTCGAAATATTTAGGCTTTATCGCTATTAAAAAAAAATATTTAGCGATCAATACAACTTTAATCTTCCTAACGTTTATAATAACTTCGTCAAAAATTGCAATAATAAAAGTTACATATAATGCTACTTTTTAAAATGTTCTCGTACATATTTAAATATATTCGTCATCTATAGCGAGAAAATAGAATGAATCCTTAATCCATTTTATTTTCCTCGATACGTGGGTGATCTTAGCTCGGGGAATTGTGTCCTTATATTAAAGTTCCCTCGTAAACTGGTAGTAAGAGGACACCGTCTAAAATGGCGGACCTCGCCGGGATCATTACGATCGAGTGCACGTCTAACGAACGGTTACTTGTTAATGGAACGATTCCCCCATTGAGGATCATCCGTGGCACCGTGTGTGGGGTTGCGAACGGAAACCCCATGCTGCCTGCGCTTCCTTTGGATCGAGCACGACACCGGTTCGAGCAATCTCCGAATCTCTCTCTCTCTCTCTCTCTCTCTCTCTCTCTCTCCCTTCCTTCCTCTCTCATTACGCGAATATGATTCCCAACACGATCCCGTTAGTTTTGTATCGTAATTAGGAAAAATAAACCAACTTTTAAACGCTTGTTTTTCCTTCATGATTGGTTGTTTACGGACTTGAGGTAATGTTCCGACTTGATACAACGTTAACGGAAACAACTTGTAACCGGTGTTTATCATGTAATATGATTTAACCTGTTATATTTTTTGTTCACGATGTGTACTTAGGACAATGGGCCGCTGTAATAGATAAGAAACTGCTGACACTGTTTTACATATGCATATTTCGAAAATGGTGCAATGAATTTTACCAAGTCTTGAAAACAAGATTTATCTGAGCTGGTAATTTGATGAGATGTTTAAGACTTGAATTCTAATTATTACATTTATTAATATTATGCAAAAGAAAAATTAAACCAATGATAGTTTGTGTTGAATGTGCGCTGTAACGATTTCCGTAGTCTGCAGTTTAAATTTAGAGAGTTTATATATTTAGAATTCTGTGGTATGATCTCTTGTAGACATCTGCACCAGTTCCAGCAATGCGCTAATGCGAAGAGTAATGCACCGAGTTACTATAGTTCCCGTACATTTACGGAGTAAACAAAAATTCGCTTTGTTAGATATATGTGGGATTTCCCAGATATTTGCTTCGTTTGTCACAGTATTAAAGTAAACTGGAATTTCATTCGGAATACCGTCACAATAGGATCGCAGGCTGTACAAATTCCGGATCAGTATACGAGCGAAATCGTGCTGGTAACCGGCCGGCGTGCCTTGGGAGGGAGAAAGTAAACGGAGACGGGATACAGATGAAAATATTTCTTGCAGGAGTGTGAGATCGTATACGCATCAGGGACAGGAGGGTAAAGTATCAGCTCGGTCAGCTAGGAGGAACATCCTGAGAGAGAAACCCCGAGGGATCGCGCGGGGAAAACAGGGCGTTCAGGGACCCTCCATATGTCACGAGGACGATGCTACCCTGATGTCGGAGCATGGTCCGGTCCGCGCAAACTTGTGAGGAGAATTGTGGGAGTGCGGGAGATTCGAGTAGAAGAAAGACGCACAGCGAGAAAGGGCGAG
The DNA here is from genome assembly GCF_016802725.1 of Solenopsis invicta. NCBI lineage: Eukaryota > Metazoa > Arthropoda > Insecta > Hymenoptera > Formicidae > Solenopsis > Solenopsis invicta. Next base: position 6,802,087 of record NC_052669.1, on the reverse strand, counting down.
AGAGAGAGAGAGAAAGAAAGAGGTCTGGATAAGCCGGAAGTTTGCGCTGGAATACGCGGGAGGACACACGATTTTTTTTTTTCCGTAGCGATTCTTTTCTTCTCTTTTCCTTCTTCGCCCCGCGGTAGATCACCCGGACAAAAGAAAAAAACCGAGGAGAACGAAGCGGAACGGCAAATTGTGTCGCCTTCGAGTAGGAAGCGATAATTTCTGGGATTCGCGTACAGCCTCAACCAGACAGAAACGAGAAGGGGGAGGGGGAGGGGGGCTGATAATGCCTCGGGGTACAAAACAGAGATGTAGTCCTTTGAGGAATAATTTCGTTCCGAGGGAGAGAACTCGCCTCGGCGACGCGACGGCGACTGACAAAAGCGTTTTAGCCCGTGAGAAGCTTCAAACTTTCCAGTCGAGAACTTCTCCTTCCGCGCCTGTTATTTATTGGATAAAGTAAGTACGCGTCGTTTCGCCGACGACGACGACGACGGCCGAAGATACGAGCTCCACCCTCCCGTCCACCCATCCCCGCCCTCGCTTCGTAGTCAGTTGTAATTTAACTTGGAGTATTAATGCCCCTAATTATTAAAAAGTAGCAGACGCGATGAGAGCCCGTGTCTCGATCTCACGAAAGCCTTTTTCAAACACGATGAAAATTAATTAAAATTTTATGCGTATGCTAAAAAAAGAGAGAATCACCCCCCCCCATCGTTCGCTCGCGTCACATTTATCCACCTATCTTTGCCGGACGATGTATCACGGTTATTTATGTAGTTAACAATATATCTAGAAATCTCTCTTTAGTTCGTGAAAAAAAAAACATAGTTTGTATAATGCCTTTCGGGAATGATGGACTTATACCTCGCGTTGAGCTAAGCATAAAACTAAATATAGCGGAAAGAGACAATCTCCAACGGTGAGAAGGACTTGGAAGGAGGGAAGAGGGATGGGGGCGCGAGATATTCCAACAAAGGGACAGCTCGAGAAGATAGAGAGGGGAAGGGAGGGGAAACGAAAGCCATATGGCCCTAAATGTGATGTGCGTCCACGAAAGAAGCAGCGGAAGAAACGTCGAGGAACAACGACTCCGAAAGTTTTTCGTTCGAGCCCTCTCGTGAAATATAGAACCGTTGAGGCCCCGTGAGTAAAATTACGAGGCACGCGAGAGCGTCCTCGGGGGAGCCCATTGCCCGAAAAGACGCGAGTATATCATCGCGCGCACACACGCACTCGAGCACGCGCGTGTGCGTGTTCTCGAAGGATCGCTCACGATACTTTAATGCAATCCGGGGACACGCAGTAACGACGAGGAGCTTATCGTCAAGATTAGAGACGTATAAATTATGTCGAGGCGTAAGCACACGGCTCTCTCCTTATCCGCGCACATATTCTCCTCGTCGCTCTTTTCGTCTCATCTAACGAGGGAGGAAAGGAGTTCTATCGCGCTGCTGCGCCGGGAGGGAAGCAACACGGGAGAGAAGCCGAGGCGACCGCTAATGGCCGAACTATTTTGACGTATGCGAGCGTCGTACAGAACGTTTGTCACGGCGTCACGGATAAGCGGAGGAAGCGCGGATTAGGCTATCACCTGGCGACAGACCCAGATTCTGTCTTCCTGTCTGCCTTCTCGGGATTCCTCTTGCCCTTTATACGCGGCTTTCCTCCTCCGTCCTCCTTTATTTTTCGATTATCCCTCCTGGCGAAAACGCGATAAAGATTCCGTCGAAGCAGATCCTTTCCCGTGAACGGGAAGAGGAATGGAGGTCAGGATCGCGTGACTGATCGCTGATGAACTCCACGGGGGCCATTAGCTTTATCATCGGGTGTCCAGGTTGCATGCTGGACGACACACGATAAGAAACCTACCGGTTTTTCCTCTGGTTTTCCTTTCAGTTACGCCCGAATGACTCGTATTTGTCTCTCTAAGTTTCACGATATATCGTTCGGAGATGGCGCCGTTTAGTTTCGTACTCTCGTTCACGTATATACTTGTCGTATATCGTACAAGTTCTATGAAGTTCTCTTAATTTTGAGACTGTTGATACAGTGAGGAGGGAAAATTACTAAATTTTAATAAATATTTATTCGAATAGTACTAATGAACTATTTAATAAATATAAATGTATGTTTATTTAGTACAAGAGCCACTAATTTAATTTAAGCATCAATTCTTTTATAGAATAAATATTTATGTACCGTTAGTAAATATTTCATTAGTACTATTCGAATAAATGTGTTTGTTAAAATTTAAGAATATTTTCTCTCAATATTTGTTTCGCGCTTTTTAAAAAGAGCTTTCTAAACTAAAATGTTTTTGGAAAAGAAGTTTTTCATTTTTTATTATTTTATTTTTGTGCTACCACAGGCAACACAAAGTCTAAAATCGGAGTATAAGACGTCTTAAAAATACAAAGTAGTCTTTTAAACTATTTTATTCTATTTATCCGTTCTATTGCTCTTACCATCAGACTTGAAGTTTGAAATAGTGCAAAAAAGCTTAAAATTAGATTAAATATTAAAATTTGACCTTGTGTATCTGGGACAGTACATACTTTCCTTACACAAATCTTGAAAATATATTTCTGCACTTTGAACATCTTACGTCAGTTATTCTAATCTCATTTAATCTAATTTTTAGATCTTTTTAAGCTCCAGGCCTATAACTAACGGTAAAACAGATAAACAGAAAATAAATAGAAACATAAAATTGTGTGTACGCGTTTTTAGAGAGTACTAAATAGAAAAACATTACGTGTACAAAAAGATACGTGTTCCTTATTTTGTTATAGATTTCAACATATATTATAAGCTTATCAAACTCAAAGAGAGACATTTCCGTGTGCTTCTTTGTAAGCAATGAGGAAGCATAAAAACATAATCGTCGATGCCAACGCCGTTGATTATAACGGAATGCCAATAAATGTGTGGCGAGTCTTATATTTCTTATATTTCAGACGCTCGCATAAACATCAGTTTCCCTCACGCGGATGTTTCGTTTAGATAATCTCTCGGTGTCTCGATCACGAAGACTATTTATGGATCATGCGAATCTTGAACACGCGCGCGTACAATCTTTGTATTTCAATCATCTCAACGTGGTCGTAACGACCCGAATCGAACGGATGTTTCGTCCTTTAAAGATGTATTGAACATACAGTCTCTACAAAGTAAATGAAATAAGAAATGTGTTTAATGTTAACACCTCGAATAAATTATATGAAAGTTGTGTGAATAAGTTTTTTATTTAATTTCATATTTTTATAGTCCATTTACTCTATTTGTTATTACAAATTATATTATTTTTTACAATATAAAAAAATCTCAATTTTGTGTGTGTGAGTACTTAAGATGACTTAAAGTTTTATTGTGATTATCAGTATTGTTAGAAATAAATAAATTTTGTTAATTTTTTACAGAATCGATATCTGCATCGTAACAAAACTTTACACAAATCGTCTTAAATATTTAAAGTATTTTAAAAAATTCAGATTTTTTCATTATTTCATTCCTAATTATATTTTTATCAGAGCACATGTCTATTTTTTATTGAATTAATTTTTTATCTAGATATAAAATAGTTGCCAAATTTTTTTCTACCATTTTCAAATGCAATACAACACACATTCTATAATTTTCTCATAATTTTCTTAATGCTTTGAGAAATGTGTGTCCTATGCATCCTTAAACGATTGCGTTATCGCGTGCGACGAGCGTTTCCAGCAACAACGACGACGACGACAAAAGAATCTCACAAGCTAGATTCGATCGAGCGCAATGAATCCGATTGACGCGACAGCGGTGTATGACGGTGCGCGCGGTGTGGCCTGTGATGCGCGAAATCTTAATTAAACATGAATGAGAATCGACGCGTTGCGTCTCCCGGTCGGACCACGGTCTTGCTGCTCGCTGCGGTATTGCGGGAGCTCTCGCGCTGCTGCTCACTTTCACCTGGCGCAAACGGCCAGGTTAGTTGCGAAATTCTCGCGGTTTTGTGTATCGATACCGCGGATTTGTTCGCGTTTCCTCTCTCTCTCTCTCTCTCTCTCTCTCTCTCTCTCTCTCTCTCTCGGCGAGTCCGGCCGCGCTTTGCGCGAGCATTTAATTCGCGCGATGCTGCGGCTAATAATTGCATAAAGGGAAGGCGAATGAAATTTACAGGCTTGTAGCGAATAGCAGCAGTTAAATCGCATCGGCTTTCAGTTTTTTTTTCTCACTTGAATATTTAACGCGCGCGGCGCGATAGTTTCGTAACAAAAGAAAACTGATTAAGGTTTATTACGCGGTAATTGCAAGCAGCGCTTGGCGGACGGTATTATGAGTTTTAATTATGAAAAGAGGGGAATCCGGTAATGTGTTGAAAAAAAATTTTTTCTCTTTCCACCCTCCCTTCTGCGTCTCTCAATCTCCTCTTCCTCTTTATCGCCAACATAAACTGAAAGCCTGAACGTACGAGATGCAAGCGGCATAAATCAGAGAAACGGAAATAAATAATAGATCTAATCGAAACAAGCAGAGGAGGAGAAGAATTCAGAGGAAGAAGACGTAAGAGAAAAGGAGATGACATAATGTCTCAAGGAATTGTTTTAAAATGCTTATCGCTACAAACGCATCGCAATAAAAATCTCGAATAGAACGATCGTGGACGGAGATTCTAAAAAAGTAGACCCGATCACGCGATGGCCGCCTTAACGACGATGTTCTCTCATTTATCAAGAATGGAAGTTGTCTCGCTTCTTGCGTCTATCCGTCACTCGTTAACCGGACGATCGTTACTATCGTAAAAGTCGACTAGGCGAGGAAGAAAAAGAATTAAAAAAAAGAGAGAGAGAGGGAAAAAAGAGGAGGTCGGGTTCGAGGTAGAAGACGTAGTTTTGGAAAAATAATAGCGCCCAGATCGCTCCGAGAGTGGCGATCGTCCAAGGTATAATAATTTCGAGGAACCTACTCTTTCTCCTACGCCCTTCGCAGGCCTCCTCCGCTCCTCGCCCTGCGTCCGTGTCTGCGCTGCTTCTCTCGTCTCCCGAGTATACATCTTTTCTTTGTTACGTTTACGAGCCTCGTCGGATCCGGAGTAAAACCGCGTCGTTCCTCCTCTCCCCTTCCCCTCCCACCCTTCTTTCCTCTGCCTTTCATCCCTGCCCGCTGCACGCGGCACGCCGGTGAAATAAATCCGTGTATTCCGGGGGGTCTTAAATTCAACCGGAAATAGAATTTGTCCCGGGGCGGACACGGGAGCCGGCGGTGGCGCGAGGAAAGTCCGACGAAACGTAGGAAACAAGAAGAATCGAACGAAAGCCTGCCGAGCCGCCGAAAGGTGAAGAACAAGAAGAGGAGGAAGAAGATGAGCGAGAACTCGCACGTGGCTACGCGAGATTATTTTAATGCTCCCTCTTTAAACAAACAAAAAAAGCTGGATGAAAAATAAAAAAGCTGAATGTGCTTCATAAAAAAAATAAGAATAGAGATATTTCTTAAATTGACTAAAAACAGAAATGCGCTGCATTATCATTTTTATTAAAAAGTTTTCAGCTTTTTTTATTATATACTTTTTAATAAAAAAAAAAGTGATTGATAAGAATAAAAAAATTTCCCGCTAGAACGTGATGTCTCAGCATAGTATTGAAAGAGCCGTTATAGAGCGTAGAATTCTAAGATTGAGCGGCATAAATTAAGCGACAGGCTTCCGTTATGTATGACTATGTGTTTTTACCTTTCCGTACATCGTGACTATCAAAATGCCATCCATCATGTTTCGAAGATACTGATAGACTTTCCCTTAGATAACGAACTTTTCCGAGATAAGTCCCGTGAAACAGTGACGACGGAGGAAACTCCTTAATCTGGATAAAAACATCCAACCTGGCTATATTGGCGAAACTTTCCCGCGGGATTGTGCGCAAAGAGTGGTTCGGAGGGCTTCGCGGCGGATGGGTGGAAGCGCAAACGCAAAACTCGAAAGAAAAGAGAGAGAGAGAGAGAGAGAGGGAGAGCTTTTCACCTTGAAAGAAAGCAAGTGCACTCGAAGATATTCCCGAAAGCCGAAGAGAGCCATTGTACACAGTATGTGTATATCGGAGGCGCATTCTCGGTTGTGCCTCCTCCTGTCTTCCCTCCCCTTTTCCGTGAGTTTGCAACGATCCAACGGACGAGTGTCGCAAAACTCGTTGGTGGAGATGCGACATCGCACAGAAGCGGGGCTTAAACTTTTCACGAGCTACTCGAGTCGCGGGAAGCCATCACCACCTCCCGAAATCTGCAATTTGACGTATCTACCTGGGTGGTGGATACACGAAAAGATGTCTAGTCCGAAAGAGGACGCGAGACAAGATGGAGAGAAACAAAGAGAAAGAAAGAGAGAGGCTTTTGAAGGAGGTGGGTGTAACCACCTACCCGGTGAACAACCCGCTAGCGGGAGAGACGATCTCCAACGTGTTTACGTCTGCTGCTTTTTCGGAGGAAGGAAAAAGTAACTGGCAACGAGACGCGCAGGGATTGAACAAGGGGAAAAAATGGGAAATAGCGTCTCAAAGGTACTCGCCCGCGGGCAGCCATCCTTCATCGCCACTTCTATCTTTCTCTTGTGCTCTCTCTCTCTCTTTCTCGACGAAAGGGGCTATTTTCGGCAATTCCTTTAGCGAGTCTTATTTTTAAAAAATAAAAGAGAAGGTTGGATGAAAAGGTGCACTATGGATTTCTAGCTCGTGTCGAAGAGGAAGTTGTTGGTTTGAGGTTGGATGGGACGAAACAGGAAGGACGATGGAAGAGACTCGAAGAGGTGCGCCCGCAGGGTAGAAGGAGGACATCTTAAATTTTTGACGAGACCGCTCGTCGGGCAATGGCAACGACAGAAAACGAGTGGTACCAACCAGCAGTGGTTGGTAGCCGAGCTAGGAGGCGCTGTCCGCCGAGCCGAGCTGAACGGAGCTTGTGCTAAGCTGTAGCAACAGCGGCGGCGGCGGCGGCGGCCGCGGTGGCGGCGTTACACTGAAGTCTGCAATTTCGCGGATGCATCTTGGCTGACCTGACTAGAGTCGAAGAGAAGGGGAAAAAGTGAGAGAAGGTCTTTGCCCGCTTTAGAAGAACTAAAGCGCGCCTATACCGCCACTCTCTTTCTCTCTCGTTCTGTCTCTCCTCCGCCATCCTTGTTCCCGCCATCCTTGTTCCTCGCTTCTTTCATCCCTCTTTCTATCTTTTTTTTTATACACTTCTTTGACACGTACTCCCCTCGCTCTCTCTTTCACCCCTTTATATTTCGACACTCTAGAACAGAGGTTCCCAAACTTTTTTTCTCGTAGACCACTTTCAAAATTTTACTGGTTTCAGTGGACCCCCTGCTGCTGCATTTCTACCATATTCTCAAAATTAGAATCTTAAAGTTTCAAAATGCTTTTTTAAAGTCTACGATCATTTTTCACCGAAATACAGCCTGTCAAAAATCACCGAAAAATTTGAAACTTTTTTTTGAGTAGTGTATTATCTGCCTATATTGATAGATAAAGCTAAGCCAACATTTTTGTTCTTTACTATCGAAACCAGATAAATTTTCGTGGACTCTCACTTACAACTTGTGAACCCTCATTTTTTTTTTTCACGCCAACGTAGACCCCTGTCGAGTCTCCCGTGGACCCCTGGGGGTCCACCTGGACCACTTTGGGAATCACTGCTCTAGAATTTCGTTCTTACTTTGAGCCTCGCGCCCGCGCTTCCTCGTACACGGACGGCACCCTTTGTCTTTTCTCCTCTGTCCTGTTTCTTTCGTTTCGTCGAAGAATGGCGAGACACCAGCCAGACCCTAGAATCTACCGAAGCGAAAGCAAAAGACGCAGTTGGCCGAAAAGGGATGGTCGATGCTTCGCACCCTCCCTCCATCTCTTTTTCTCTCTTTTTGTTTCTCTCTCTTCCTACCGTGTCGCGTTTCCTACGAGTGTGGGAGAAGGACGGAGATCGAAGAAGCGAGAGGGAGATGGATAAACGCGTGGTATTGATCCTAGCTGAACCCCTTGCTCTCCCGTCTTGCCTTATCCCGGCACCCTTCCACTATCATGATAAACCCCAAAGTTTTGTACGGGGCTTTCGTCCCTTTTCCTATTTCCTTTATCCCCCTCGCCGTTCTAGTGTTCTCTCGTTACTAGTACATATTTTCTTTTCCACACACGATAATTGGCCGTTGGAGAATAACGAGTTTCGGTCGGTGCCGCCGGAACCCTTCGCCAATGTGACGCAAATTGACCTTGAACTCGAGACACGCCGTCCGGAGCGTTTACTTTCCTTCTTTTATGTGTGACCCATTTTTCTCGCCATTGTTAGGCCTAGATCAGTAACTGAAGGTTAGCATTTTTAAAGAGACAGTGATGCGAGGGATAATGTATCGTAACTTAATTCTTAAATTTTTATACACTAATATTTAGCACGGTTTAATGTGCACGTCGTTTCATTATTATTTACATATTATCATATTATCGAAAAACACAACGGATGATTTGACATGCGTCAATCTATTAAAAAAGTATATAGTAAAAGTATTTTACGTAGACCAGCAACATCGCACAGTTAAAACAATGCTTCACTCACAACGAGAATTACGAAGATGATACAACATCCTTTCAAAGATGTTATTAGAAGAGTAGAGAAAATAAACCAACTAGTTTAGTCTTTCCGTTTGCGCGTGAGCGATAGAAACGGTGTTGCTTGCCTACGTAGCGAGGGAGCGAAGATGTAAATCACGATCAAACAGAAAAAGTGACGTTTTAATTTTAATTAACACGAGCTTTTTATCTTTATTTCTTTCAGACGCAGCAGCTAGTGAAATCCAGCAGTCATAAAACCGTTGTCGCCATGTAAAGCAAAGAAGAAATATCGATCTCTCTTTCTGTGATATAAACTATTGAGAAACATTGAATTTATAACGTTATCGTTCGATCGTCACCGGGACAAGAAGTATCGAGGCACGTGATCGGCATCACTGGCGTGTGAGGTGGAAGAATTCCGAAGATAAACAAGGAACGGTCGTCGCGGAGCAATAAGCTGGAGCACAAGCGGGCAGGGAAAGTAGCGGCCGCTGAGGAAGGCGGAGGTGGTGTCGACGAAGAGGGTGGAGGAATCCGACGGTGGCGATCGGTGGCTGCACGTCGTCGTCGGCTGCCGTGACGCGAAGAAGCGCGAGAGGAGGCATGAGGAGGCGAGAGTGACGACGCTGCCGGTGTGCTGCATCCTCTCGCACGGATCGTGAGAGGACCGGCGGCCGTCCACCGCCGCGGCGGCAGTGGGGCCCACATGGCGATAAGGATGATCCCCTTCAATATGGCGGGGGTAGCAGGCTTCCTAGCCACCTGCGCCGCCGTTGCTGCTTCCGCTGCCCGCCTTCTGCCGTTGCTGCTGTTGCTAATCTACCCGCGAGGGACCCCGGCGGAACATGGTAAGCGCTCATTCGCTCGTCTCTCTATTCTCTTCTTCGTTACTTTAATCTTCTTCTACCGAGCTATCTGCGTATAGGGCCGATGCTGTTAATCGAGCCGAAATGATAGTCCGCGGCGACACCTCGGGTCGCGATACGTCTCGCCCGATTGCCACTCTCGGATGTATACTTATAGCCAGATGTATCGGACTAGGTGAGATCGAAGGATCGAAGCGGTTTATATCGCCCGCGCCTTCACTGCCGCCGTGATCGACCGATCCGTCGATCGTCTCGAGAAGGCGGAGTTCCTCGGTCACCGCTTATCGTCAACTCGAATCGTGAATGACTTAATTAGCTTCGCATCCCACTACTTCTTTCGATCCGGGAATTTAAGTATTTCTGAATCTCGTTAATCGTTGCGGCTCGTTAAGAGAAATAATTTAATATAAAGTATCTTCAATTATCTTCGAAGAACTTTGAACAAAGTTCTTCGCGAATAATTGAGATTGCATGGCGGAAAGAGCGCTGTGATGTAATATTGCGAAGACAAGTCAATATGATTAATTAATCGCGGAAAAGAACTTAATACGACTGGGAGTAATTTGCGCTATATCTCCTTTGTCCCGATCTAAGACATTGGTTCTTCTTTCGACTAACGGAGAAGCGAACGTAAGAGACACGTTAGTTCGCATCAGGCCGACGTTTCCTGACGCTCTGGTCGTAATTTCGCGGCGCGGCGCGGCGCGGCGGCGGCGTGATTTATTGCACGGAGACGCTGAATACGAAAGGAAGAGGAGAGAGAGAGAGAAAGAAGGACCAAATTGCCACAACACTAATTGCGTACGCGCCGCTATATTTGCCCACACGACTATCCTAGCGACCGATCACGTGACGGCTATGAGTTCCTCGTCAACTCACATTATAAACTGTTATTTAACTGTCATTTTATAATCCGCCTGCTTCTCTCTTTCTCAAACCGAAAAAATAATTTTGTTGTAATCATAATTTGATATACCTAGATAAATAATTTGATTAATTAATAAAGGCTCAACCAAATGTTTAATTACGGCAATAAAGAAATGTGGTTCCTTCTATTTAGTTTCTGCTGCAAATTTTTTTTTTTTTTTTCTTAAAAACAAGTATATATATATTTGTGACGGCAATACTCTTTTAGTATACTGGAAAAGGGATTTGGCAACTATTACCAAATTTGATAAATAATTATCACAGTTTCAAGATTTGAGTCGTAAAACAGAAATTTTATAACCGTAAGTTACTATATTGTATGCTAAATTTCGGTCATTTCTATTTGTAATTTATTTGTAAAAACCACAATTTTATTTGACCGATAAAATTAATCTTTTAATACCATAATATTTTAATAGTGTTGGAAAAAATATCTTGTTACTAGTAAACTATACGTAACAAAATTCATATCTTATATTTGCAAATTAAAATACGCATTTTTACAAAAAAAATTTTACTAAAATATTTAAAAAAATTTCATATTTTCATAATTTTATAAAATAAAAAATTATTACATTCACACACGCGCGCGCGCGTCAATTCATAATATAAAATATTATGAATTAATATAATTAGAACATAATTACAAATTTTGTGTAAAATTGAAGTACTTAATAATACAAATTGTTTTATATAATTAAATAACGAATTTTAAATTGACGTTAATAAAGCATTAAGCAAATAATTTGGTTGCGCCAATTTAAACAAATTTGTGAATTTTGCTGTCTATAAATTTGATTGACGCAAGTAAAATATTAGTATTGCCAATCACAATTACCAAATAATTCTGGTTGCAATTAAGAAAATTATTTTTTCAGTGAGAATAAGACAAAAGTCTCTAAAAGTTCCCGTACATCTCTTTTAATATCACGATACGTACATTCGTGTCCTTAATGCTAGAGAACTGTGTTTAAATTAGCGAAACTTTTTACAGCTTGTGTTTAAGAAACCTTTTTCTCCTCGTAGTTTAAGATATCTCTCTCAGGCGCGTTCGAAGTGTAACGCTCGGACGTCTGAGAGAAGGACGAGGGGAAGAAACTTCAGGTCCACTTACATTAACTAAGCTCTTTGTTTCTCGTCTGTCCTTAATCGCGATATAATTCCTCGTCGCATCGGGATTCACGGCGACGCACTTTTTTAATTTTCTTTTTTTCTTCGCCCCTCCTTTTTTTCCCTTCTTGCGAGCAGTGTCCCGAGGCGATGGATGTTGTTTGCTCGGATAAAGGATTCTTCTGTGTGCACTGCCCTCGTCCTCGATCGTTGCGAACGTGATTTAACGGAGCCAAGATTGGCCTTCCAGTCCCATTATGCGTTTTTGAAGATCATCCACGCGGGCTACCCGGAACGTTTTCCATATTTTAACCGAAAAAAAGCCTGGCGCCTCGGGCGTCCCGATGGCTCGCCCTCTCCGCGGCCCCTCTCATTCCCCCCTTTCGTAGAGGGGAATAACGATAATTTCGTAATGCGGACCAATCTTCCGAATTGCAAGATCGTCCGAGGTGCCGGTAGTTAACGTTCAGGGATTAAAAGGGGATCGTTTCGTCGCGCTTTTGGGGATGGTCGGCGCGACTCGAGACGTAGAGACGCCTTCACGAACTCGGCCAGCAAACTCGCGGCCGGCGCGGCGCATCGGTGTCCCGCCTTATTTTATACGGAGCGTTTATGTAAAATAAAATGCACACTGGGGCCGGTTGAAACCCTTCGATTACGGGCGGGGAATTTAAACACTAGAAATTAGTAGAAAATAAAACTTTTCGCATTGATTAATCCCCCTCTTTTCTCCTTCTCTCTTTTTCCTCAGCCAAATACCTATCACATATACTTTCGATGTATTGTAAGAATACATTTCTTACAATATGTGAAACATATAATTTGTGTCAATTTATAATTAGCGTACATTAAGTGTCCCGGATGTAGAGAACCATCTGCGCTATCCTCTACATGCTCGAGACAGATAATAATCGCGATTAAGGTCCCATTCCCCCCGTGCTCTCCTCGCTCTTGGCGAATGCGAATTTCGGCTCTACCTCGGTTTCGAGATCTCCGGGTTACATCCTGCGATCGCGGCCACCGCGTACTAGCCGCGGCAAATTTCCCCGGCGACCCCCCTCGGGAGTTCTTCCTCCCTCCCTCCCTCCCGCCCCTCCCACGGTACGTAACGCGTTTAATGGAACTTGCCAAGGATCCGTTCCCGGTAGACCATGTCTGCCGATGGAGGCGGCTAACTTCGTTTCCCCCGACTCGCACGAAACGCGAGCTCCTCGTTATCCTTACCCTTTCCTTCCCTTCCCCTCCCACTCCTCCCCGCGATATCTTTACGCTTCCCGCTTCTCTTCCTTCCGCCATCGCCGCCGCTAACATCCGCGAACTTTAGCCTTCGATCGCACTCATGATCCCTAAGACGCGCGTCCATTACCTTAGTTCCCGAACTTTACAGGTATACGCATGCAGCCGGTAGTATCCGAGAGCATCGTTCGCTTCGAGAGAGAAAGAGAGAGAGAGAGAGAGCTTCTTCGCGATTACTGGGACTTAAAATTCTTCGTCGACGCGTGACATCTTGCGAGATCGAATTCCTAAACTACCTCCCGAAGTTCCGAATGCACATGTGCTTCCGATCCCTTCCCTCTTCGCTGACTGAGATCGGTGATTTATCGCGCGTTCTTTACACAATGAAAAGATCGATGGTATACGCCCCATAATTTCTCAGATTACTAAAAATCTCCCAATTATAGTAGTAGTTTAGTCTCGCCTCCTCGTGCGCTCTCGATCGAGAGTACTTTCGAGGATTTTAGACGAACCGAATTCCGTAATACGGCAGTCGAAACTCAATTACTTTCTCGGAGCGAGGCCCACGAGCGACTGTACGGTAACACGTTTGCCACTACCGTCCACTCGCGTTCCGAACTCATTTACTGCAGAGGCGAGTCCATCGTTTTGCTCCCTGACGATGCGATCGCCGAGAGAGACAGAGAGAGAGAGAGAGAGAGAGAGAGAGAGACTGCGAAACCCCACCCAAGACTCGAAACTTCCTTTCATTCGATTCCGTTGCACGTTAGTGGACATTAGCCGAGAGCCAATGCGAAATCAGAAGTGGACGAAATCGAAATGACGACAGACGAAATTGTCTTCCGTCCTTCGTTTCATCGCTAATTTCTCCACGGATTCCTTTGACGTAAATTGCATTAATCGATACTCTTCTCTCTTCTCGAATAACCTTCCAGGAGATTGATTAAATTTCAGCTAATCCCGATACGAGAACGATCCTTCGTCCCGCGTCTCTCGTCGCATCACGCGCGAGAGTTTCCGAAGCTCTTTCGTAGCGTCTCGCGCGCTTCGCGGGAGAGACGAGACGAGTTTTCCTGTTCGGCAGCAACGAGGAAGAAGTTAGCGATTCCCCGGTGCAGGAGGCGGCATCGGGATATCGGGAGCAAGGAGCGGCGGTGACGGGCGGTAGCCGGGAACGGGTCTCGCGAGAGGCAGTTCTCTCTTCCCGAGCAAACTCGATTGCCTCTGCGAAAAGGCAGAAAGACTCGTTCGAGCTGCGCTTGTGGCCGTGCGAGAGCTCAGCTCGCCCACTTCCACTCTTTCCTCCTTCGGCTCCTTCACTCGTCCTTTCTCACTCTCTCTCTCTCTCTCTCTTTCTCTCCCGGTTGTTGCCTCTTTCTCTCTCTTTCTTACTCTCTCAGGGCACGGTGAGTAAGAGACGCGGCAACGCCGCAGGAATGCCCCCGGCCAACCCACCGCATGCATACCTGTACAACCTACTACTCTGATCCTGGGCCCCAACTGTACGCGAAGAAAGCCTGGCAGCATCCTATCGGCCCGACAAGGACGGAGTAGGACTTGTCCCCTATCGTCTGAGAAGCGAAGGAAAGAGCGCGAGAGAAAGAGAGGGAAGGACTGTACCTGGTTCTCTTCGTATACGTGAAGGTGGAAGCGAAGGCTTATGGTTCCGGCCCCCCTGTGTGCGCCGTCCGTGCGCGAGGAAAAGATCACACGACGAATGTAGGCTACTCTCATTGACCGAACTCGACAGTGCTATTGGCATCGTGGTTCGAATAAGAGAGAGAGAGAGAGAGAGAGAGAAGGGGAAAGGTGAAGAGAGGGCGAGAGGAATTCGCGCTGGTATCTCTCCAGATGCATCGATGCACCGCGGCGAAAATGCATCTATCGCGAAATTGACCGTCTTACGATCCGAGCGTTATGCGCCCCTCTCTGCACCATTACGCAACGCGGAGAGATACGCGTTTATCCGACTGAAGACGTTAGGGAAAACGTTATACTCCATAAATAAAGGTAATAAGATTCGATAAGAGACGTTGCGGTAGAATTGAACGTCGCCCGAGCGTGATATAAAAATTTTACAATACAATTACGCGAATCACCTGTTCGACTTTGTCATCAATTAGGAATGAAAACGAACGTGTGGCGAGCTCGAGAAATTAATATATTCAAGCTATCGAGCGTCGTTATCGAAAATCTGTCAGCGTCTCTCGATACGACGTCTCACTTATATCGTGTCGCAGGATGATTCGATCGATATCCGTGGACAGACAGGACCGTTCACGTTCGATCACACTGTCGGTCGATCTTCCAAATCGGCTCTGTGGCGCGCCGTAAAAACTTCATATTTTTAACTGGACGCTGTCGTGTAGTCTTTCTCTCCTTCTCCCTCTCCCGCTCTCTAGTGAAATATCAATGCGATTTAAATATTCAATATCATCGGCGACGTGCAATATCTGCTCTCGGTGGCCCAAGCTGTGGCACGGGCCACAAAGGGGCGCGATCCGGTACAACCTGCCAGAATAAAAATCAGTATTTTCCATCCCGACGGTTTTTGTTTCGTTGGATGATTGGACGAAACCGCGCCCCACTCGTCCCCCTGGCTCTACCCCTTTTTTAATGCCAATCTTACTCCTATAAATACACCGGGTCGGAGCTTTCCGCAGCTGGACCACCGCAATTTCGCTTCCGCTGAAAGGAAACCGTCATCGGTGGTCCCTTTGTCGCGCGTTTCCTCTTCGTAGATTTTCCAACGACGACGACGGCGAGATGCGGCCTGATCGCGCCGCAGAGACAAATAAACTTGTCAAACTCAGAGCGAGGCGGGAAAAACGTGCGGCGTGCGCGCGCGAGAGAGAGAGAGAGAGAGAGAGACCGCGCGATACATATGTGTACGTCTTTTTACATATGCATGCACATGCACATTTGCATGTGTGTGTAAATGCGCTTTAAATGTGTGCGTAACTCGGCGCAAAACGAGCATTGCGCGAGACGAAACGCGATATGCACGCACCGGGTACACGACTGAGCATAAATTTTAATTGCCAAGAAAAATCTCGCGAGCGAGATGGAAGAAAGAAGAGGGGAAAGAAGGACGTCGGTTAAGAAGAGGAAGAGACAGGTATAGAGATATATAGAGAAGTTAGGCATGCCGCCCAGTAAAACGCCTCGAATAGCGGCGCTCGAAGTACACCAACGACGAACGACTTGCATTAGCCCCGTGTTACGTGCTTTCCCATTTCAGACGGGTATGCGAGCCGGTATAATTTCCGCGAGCTTCGATGCTGTAGGCCAGGAGTGTCAAGCTCAGTTCTTTCGCGGTCCATGTAAATCTGTTGATAATTAATTGCTAAACGATCTGTCGATACGTCGTTTCGTTTTTACAGAAGAATAAAATTAATTGCGAGTTCAATATACGTAAACTGACAACGCCGTGTTAAAAAAAGAAATTTAGGATCAATTGAGATTTAATCAAGTCATCCTACTATGACCGCAAAGTGTATCGACACATTTAATTCAAGAACGTGATTATACCGATCAAAAGCGGATCTTAATACTCGACAATAATTTCCTAGGTAGATTTATATTTTATGTACATTTACTACAAGTTTCCCCAAACTGCGCGCCGCACATTTGCCGAACTTTTTTAAAACACAGCTGTCGAGTAGAACCAGAAATATAACATCGCGAAATTAAATTGCTAATCAATTCAAAAATTTTGATACTAAGTTTTCCTTCCCATTCCGAAAACTAAAAGATTTGTTTGAAAAAATTTAATTATAATTTTCAATTTGTTTATACGTGTAAAACATTCGGTTGCTACGATCGATTATTGGTTAGATATTTTTAATTTGGTACAGTGCTATTCCTGCGAGAGAGCAAACCAATCTTACGAAACGTTACTTTCAATAATTTCATTACGGAATGCACGAGGCAGGGGAGCAAGGTAGCAATTTGTCGAGCACGGGAACAATATGCGAGGATCGAACGAGACGAATTGCTTCTCGAAAGTCGAAAGTGGTGTACATCGGCGTGGTGTATGTACCCGGCGCGAGCGCGGCATTTTATATAGCTATTCTCCCTGGTTTTTACATCCCCGTGTGCGCCGTCGTCTAACAGCGCGCTTTCGTTTCTTCTCCGTGCGTCTCCTCCCTTCTTCATCCCCATAAAGTCTCCCGAGGCGTCGCGACGAGGGCGTGAGCGTCGGCTGGTTACATTTCCTAGCAGACCATTATTTCTCTCTTACACCTACGCGCGCGTGCAAACACGTCTCCTCCACAGTGATGCGCGCACACACACACACACACACACAGAGAGAGAGAGAGAGAGAGAGAGGGAATCAGCGTGGTACACGGACACCGCGCGAGCAGTCCGGGTATTTCCTCCCTTTTTGCCCCCGCCACTACATTACCTTTTCCGAGCAGCAGGGAGTTAGGAGTGTCTCGCTGCATATTAATGAAAAAATTTGTGACTTCCCTCCGTCATCCAGCAGCAGCAGCAGCCGCTGCTGCGGCCGTCGCACCTGCGAAAAAAGGAAGAGCTGGAAAAAGAAACGAGTGATTTCTCACCGCTGTTGGATCCTCCATCTCTTCTCGCGACCGCGTCTATCCCTTTGGATAGACGCGGTCGACTCTTGCTCCTTTTGTGTGCAGTGCACCACCAGCGCCGTTATAATGACACCGTAAATAAAAGTATGAGGCGTAGTTTCGTACGTTTCGTTTCAAAGCGAGCGATACTTGAAAAATGAACGTGTACGACTGGCGTGAGAAAATTTTGTGACTCCAGTCGGTTGCGCGCGTCAAACGAATAAAAGTTGGCATTCTCAATAATTCATTATACTTTACAAGTCGGGTTTCTTATCATCGGGATAAGTCTTGAGTTATGTATGTCGCGAGAAGCGTTGTATAGAACATTCTCTCTCTCTCTCTCTCTCTCTCTTTCTCGCGTGTGCATTACAAAAGCGAATACCGAAAGCGATTCCTGATCGAGATGAAAAGCTCCGCGATCGAGGGCGACGAGTTGAACGGCATTAGCGTGATATACGGCTAAATAAGGTTCGGGTTCAGCGAATAAGCGGAACGGCCAGATCAGGTACGCACGAAGGTCTCACGTGTGTTACCTATCGGAACGAGTTTGAGCGTGCCGTGTATTCGCGCGGAACACGATCAGGTGCGCGTAAGCGCATTTCTAAGACTGCGTAATAGCCTGCGCCGCGACTTTAGGTGCAGTGGCGAGGCCGGTTGGTTGCGCATTCGCGGGCCCGCGCCTTTAACGCGGACGAAGGCATTTAATGTCGCGCGCGCGCGCGCGCGCGGTAATAAACGTTAGCGATGAATTTAACGTGCGAGCATAAGTGCCCCGCGTGCGGGAGAAAGCGAGCCGATGAGGCGAGGGGGCGTACGAGATCTTCGGAAACGCAGAGCCGTGTTTCAAAATCCGCCGATCCGACCGTAGGTCGATCTTAAAACTTTGGCGCGAATTGATCCACCGCGCTCATGTCGCGTCAGGTAAAATGACGTCGTTGTCATATCGATACTTTCTGCGAGATCTGGGATTAATGCACCGAGAGTTGCGAAACGTGACGTTTATCGTCCCGTTTATTTATTCGTGTACGGCGCATTGCGAGAAAGTCTTTAACAACCGCGTCGACGAGCCATCATCGGGCCTATCAGGCATCAGGACACTTCGGATGACCCGAGTTTTGGGGCGCACACTCTGACAAGATCGTTCGCCATTTCCACCGTTCGGACCACACCGAGGTCAACGTCGATGGAACTCGACCGGTGATTCGAACGAGAAATGAAACGAGATAACTTATGCGCGCCGCTGACTCAGGTTCCTCGTTATTTCGGATCATGTCATAAAATCTCGATCTTAACAACGCACGCGAGGATACACCCCACTCCGCATAAGCTGGAATTGAAAGATTCCTGGGAACGCCGGCCGGTCGAAAGAGGGAGAGAGAAAGAGAGATAGAGATAGCGAAAGGAAAGAGAAACCGCAAATATCTCCTTCGACCGCGAGAGCGAACGCTTTGCTAATGAACCCTCTCATCGCCCTCATCGTGCTGATTAACGACTCCTCGAAGAAACCCGACCAACCTTCGCGCGCTGATCAATATCACGTTTTTTTTTAGGAAATTACATCTGCGCGAATGGCCGTCGACGTGACTCAATCGAAATCTCACGATTCTATTTTATAAATTATTTCTACGAATCGCCGGTATCCTCCTCGTCCGCGCATTTTGGAAGTCGCTAATAAAATTTCATATGCCGTCAGCAAAAATCATGGCATTGCCGTGCATTATTTATTGCACGAGACTTTTTGCTGCGTGCAATTAAGCAGCTTTTTGCTTATTTTTGGATATATCAAAACGATAATCTTGATTTTTATCTGTTTCTCATTTCCAAGTTCTCTCTCTCTCTCTCTCTCTCTCTTTCTCCCTCCGACACACACACGCACACGCTTAATTATATTCATTCTCAGTGGCACGCTAAAATAATTTATAAAACAAGTACCTCCTTGGAACACATTGTACGATTAATCGAACACGTTTGTAGACTGAAGCCTGATTTGTCATCCGAATTCCAAGGATACGTTCTCCGACAAAGCGGACACTTTTATGGAAGACGTTGTCGTTACGCGGAAGAGCCAGTGGCATAGGGAACAAAAAAGGACAAAAAAAGGACGCCAAAGAGAAAAAAAGAGACGGGGAAAAAAAATAATCGTAATTACCATTGCTCGCCCGTAAAAAGGAATATAATGAGCGATCCGCTAATAAAATAATTATAATATTGGGAGCCCGGTAATAGATTCTCGGAACGCATTAACCGGTCTCTCTCTCTCTCTTCCTCCTTCTCGAGATAAATCGCTCTCGCAACGTGTATATACCAGGCAAGGGAGAAAGACGGTCCGTGCGCTTACGCACGCGTGCAAGACACGTGCAAAATCGTGGCACGTCGCGATCGGGCACCGACCATATGTACGCATAGGCACAACACACCTACACACAGCGAACACACATGCGAATACGCGCGCGCGCGCGCGCGTGTGTGTGTGTGTGTGTGTCGCAGGAACGCTTCGGCGTATATTTAATATTCTCAGTATGTGGAAATTACCAAGCCGCATATAAACTGCCGATCGGACAGGTGGCCGACAAATCGCGTTAAGGGGAAATATATCGGGGTGTCTCTCGCAATGTTTCTCGTGGCCCCATCCCTCCTGCCTTATACGCATCCGGAATATTTCCTCGTCCAACCTGGGCAACCGCGACGGTTGAGAATTATATTTTTTTTTTGTTCCCCCTCGGCGCTGTTGATTAAGCCGGATATATAGGTGCCGATCGCGTCTCGTTCGCATGCGGGGATTATCGGTATGCGGGATTACTGACCCGCATAAATCTCGGATAAAGGTAGAGCGTCGCGACGGCGGCGGCGGCAGCCGGGCAGCGGCAATTTTCCGATGATTTTCGCTGATCGCTTCGGCGAATCGACGATGCGATAGAAAAATAATAAAGCATAGGAGAGAGAGAGGAACGGGACGGCCGCGGCGATATGGCCCACCCGATTCTAACGAGATATTTATTCTCTTTTTTTTTTGCCGGTCGCGCTGCGCCGGCGAGATCGCGCCGGGCCAATTAAAAAGAATAACGAGAAATATAATCGGCCGAATCGGAGTCGGTCCGGTTCGGCTTTCGCTCTCCCGTTTTCGGTCCTCCTGACAGGACAGAGGACGGTACTTCGGCAGATATTTAGACCGATTAATTTAATTATCGCGATCACGACATAGGGATGCCTCCTTGTAGAGATCACGCAGTAATTTACATAGTGATGCGAGATTCTCTCTCTTTCTCGGCCGTTTGAGAAACCGGACCACGGAGAGCGCGCGGCGCAAACACGGAAGAGACACCGTATCATCCCTGCGCTCAACGTCGAGAAATGATCGGGAACGAGGCGAAATCGGGACCGAAGCGCGTTGTCGAACGAATTTATTTTTCTTCCCCGATGACGCGAGCGTGGAGAGTGAGAAAGACAAAGAAAACGGTCGGGTCGGTCGTACGGGTTCACTTTATCCGACGATCGTTTGGGACGATTAATTTGATTATCGTGATCTGATAGCAATTTACATAGTAATACGCGATTTAAGATCGCGAGGAAAAAAAAGAAAGTAGAGAGAAAGGAGATCGGTAGAGGCCGAAGGTATATACTTGACGGAGTAGCAAAAGGGAGAGAGACGAGCTCTCGTAGTCACACGGTCGCCAAATCCTTCGCTTACACGCGTCTCCTCGTTGTTTTAGATTAGAGAATTCGATTATCGCTGTCGCGTCTGGGACGGAAGGTTTCTATTCCAAAAAGCCTCACACGATGTGATTTACATGCTAATACAGAAACCGCTCTCTATCTTTCTCTACCTCCTCTCTCCCATCACTCTATCTCTCTCGCTCTCGTTCTCTCGCAGGCACATGCACGCGCCGCAGCACGGGGGTCGTAAGATAAATTAAAGCGCGCTTCGCACCATGAAAGCTGCATCGTCACGGCTGCACGTATCATCCACCGTTAATACCATTGGGAAAATTTATGAACGGGTGACGGGGAGGATGAGGGGAGGATGAGGGGAGGGTGATGGTTCTTATTTATTTGAATTCGGTGGGGCCACGGAAACAAATAAATATTTCGGTGAATTGGCCTTATCCCAACACAAATGATTGATACGACTTGGCTCCTGATTTTTTTTTCTTCTTTCTTTCTTTCTTTCTCGTTCGCTAATCGTTTATTTTTGTCGTTCGTTTTATTCTTATTTATGATAATATGTTAGCTAATTTACATTCAGAGAGCTAAACTATTGTAATTAACTCTCGTCAACTTTTTCGTTTATTTACAATAGCAAGAAATTCATTTATTATTATGTTTTTTTATTTACGTCATTAGTTTTCATACATATTAATCGGCTAATACTTTCATTCTGCCCACGTTTCTTTCGTATCTTGTATCTGGACTTGTGTAACTACCTATGAGAAACCATATTTCTGTCACGTAAATTATTCACATGACTTTTTTCGAACGTTTATTCTAAAATGTTAATAAGCGCTCCTCTCTCTCTCTCTCTCTCTCTCTCTCTCTCTCTCTCTCTCTTTCTCTCTCTGTCTGTCTGTCTGTCTTTCTCTCTTTCATGTCTAGCGCGCTAAAGAACGAGAAAGTGGGAAAAAAGAAAGACGGGCTCGAGAGGAGAGACCACGGGAAGGAAAGAAGAATAAGGGGTGGGTTTGGAAAGTGCCGAGGCGGCTGACGGGAAACAAAAGAATTGGAGGGCCGTACTTGAAAAGCACAATTGAAATTCAAGATCTATATGCAAAGAGCGCCGCTGGCAGGAGAGGAAGAGAAAGCTGGAAACGAAGAAAGAAAAGAGGAGAAAGAGACTCTATATCGTATAATCTAACCCTGCTCGCTCTCTTTCTCCTCTCTCGAGGTTTCCCGCAATATCGAGAGAGCTGTATTCTCTAAATAATTGATTTAACATGTGTACATACATTATACGCAAACATAATAACGCTATGTAAATGGTAATTCCACCCATGCGACGTTGGGCCCAGTCCGTGGCGTGGGCCGAGAGTCCAGGACCATGCACGTCTACCATCCGCGTCGCGTCCGTACCCCCTTCGCCTTCCCGCCGCCACCGTCGCCTTTCTCATGCCGCCCAGTCGGACCCACGATGGTAAGCCGGAGTCTACGGGTCTACGGGACCCCGCAGAGACGGGAGACCGGGGGTTAAGTTACCGAGCACCTCATATATATTTTTTCATTCTCTCGGGGAATCCTCCCCTTTTCCTCGTCCCCACGTTACTTTGTCCCCCTCGCTCCCTCCTCTCATCATTCGAGAAGGGTAATTCCGTCTACGAATTCAGAGAGCCACTTCCGCGATCGGAAAGATTAAGAAGGGGTGACGAAACCTGACGCGATAAATAAAGCCGTGGAATAAATTTCGAGATGGAAATTTTGATATATGATACATTGAGGCTCTGTGTACATTTAAATTTTCCATTAAGTGACGACTATAATACGTGAACATTTCTTTAATCCCTGCCTCATTTATCAGATTCGTTTTTTGAAAGAAGAGAACATGTAATTATTAGATATATGCTAATGTTTAACAAGGACTCGAAGATCAAAATTACCTTTTATTCATCTCTATTAGAAATTATTTTCCTAAATAGAGATGATACATAATTCAACAAAATTTCCAACAAAATTCGATCTAAGATCTTGATCTAAGATTGAGATTTCTTCCTCAATCTATTCATCGGATAGTAATTTTATTTAGGCTAGAACACAGATAGCGTCATGGATAAAAGTCGTCAATATATCTATATCAAACAAGGCGTTGATTCTATTGCGATCTCTCTTGCGCAATGCGGATTAGACTGGAGATCCCCATTGGGCCATATTGAAACTCGCACGATGAGTCAACAACACCCTGGCGAACGATTCGAGATGCGGCGATACATCAGTACTAAAGAAGGGATGCATACGGATGGATGGGTGATCGTGGATTTAGAGAAAGAGAGAGAAGGAGACAAGGTAAAAGATAATTGATAGAGAGAAGAGGGAGAGAGAAAGATTGTGACAAATTGGAAGGCTGTTAAAGCAAAGGCACGGAGGCGTCACTTGGAAACTGAAGGAGAGAGGAAGATCCCGATACTCGACGAGGGAGAAAAGAGAACGCAGAAGAAAGAGGGAGAAGCGAGAGGAAGAGAGAAAGAACAAGTCGGGAAAAAGACGAGTCGCGCGACACTCTTGTCACGATGGGCTTCGTAGCAGCATTTTTAGAGCCGAAATAAAGTGGAGGAACGAACGTACACCGTCTCGTGAATATCCGCTGGGCGCGCGTCGTAAGACGTAGGTGGTCTCTCTTCTTGGCGTCCTTCTTTCCATCTCTCTCTCTCTCTCTCTCCTCCTCTCTCTCCTGTCGCGCCGTTCTCATTCTCGTTCGTTCGTTCGTTTCTTCGCTCGTCCATTCCATTCTCGCGTTCGTCTGTACCACGCGGTTGATCTACCGAACGAGCCGAGCGAGCGCCATATGCCGGCGGTTAGGTGAGCGCACAGTTGGGCTTTTCGAGGCGCGGAATTGCGAAACGTGACTTCCTCGCTCGCAAAGACCGTCCGGACACATTCCGGTTCTCTCTCGCTGCCGCTGATCGATCGCCGCGCGTATGTGACGCGCGCGCGATCCCCGATTTGCAATTCAACTCGTCAACGTCGGCGCTATGGCCAACCGTTTAGCGTCGCGATTGCGGCCAACGACCGGAGTAATCAAGATGTTCTATCTAAGAGAAACTTGAGATAATTAACAATGTAATTTACTTAACTACGAGAAAGAGGGAGAAACATTAGCCAATTGTAATTTAATTTTTTTCAAATTACTTATCGTGAAAGAAACACGATTGCTTCTTTAATTCCCGCGTGTTCCACTTGAAAGCTTATATTCTCGTTCACTGGCTTACATTGCTGCTACTTTTAAATGTTTCGCGTTATGTACTATCGTTGAAATCACATAGAGATGCAACAACAGTCGAAGTCAATCGAGCGGTACAATCGAATAGACCGACTGTCTCAACCGGATATTTCGTTAAACCCTAAGAATCGTAAAGCGAAGATGGAGGCGAGATACGGAGCGGCCTCGCCCGACGCTCCGACGTACAAAATGCAAATCGCCCGGGATAAAGATGGAATCTGGATAACGGTATCAAAATCTGGAATACTTCCTCGATGCGCGAGCACGATGGGAAACGCGCGGGATGGCGAGCGTAACGTCGCCTGTTCGCGTTTACGTGTCCGTGCCGATCTTGATGAAACCGGCGGCGGCGGCGGCGGCAGCAGGTCTCGCTCCGCTCCGAGGCGAAAGAGAGAGAGAGAGAGAGAGAGAGACGATCCTGGAAGCTGCGCGTACGAAATCTCCGTTGCCGCTCGTGAGAGTCGGGCATTAGCGGGAACCGGCACCGCGGGTGGGTTTCGGTGAATGATAACCGCGGAACGGTAACGATATTATATCGTCGTGAGATCAGGCTCGTTGATCTCTCCGTATGTGCGTGCGCGTGCGGAAGACGAAATCGTAATCTTAATCGTCCTCGTGACGGGCAACAGGTTCTCTCGCGCTCGCGATTCAATCGTGTGCGCGTCGTCTCTTCGGGTATACGACCTCCTTATATGCGTGGACCGTACGGAAAGAACGGCCCGTTACGTCACTCATCCATCTCCTTCTTCTGACGACCTCGGCTATTGATTTATCGTCGCGAGTAAGCATACGATTTCTTCCGTCGCACAGAGAGGGCGAACGCGCGAGCGCGCGAGTCGTTCTCTGATTAGAGGTATGCATTGTGCATCGATCGACGGCTGATGGACAGAAGGAGAGAAAGACAGAACGCCTTACGCAAGCTAGGATTGGAAGCCACGGGAGATAAGCTGACCAGCCGATCATTCAGGGTCGACAGATCCCCGAAGGTTTCGAGACCTGTGAGGCGAGAGAGAGGAGATCGGACCTCTCGAGTCTCCCGCGCGGTGTCTCTTTTGGCTCGTTAACTACTCGACGCGATCGTTCGGGATTGAAACACTATTATATGTCAGAAGCGTAATTTCGATATTTCTTCGATACCGAACTTTCGAATCTCGATGTAACGGATATAAGTTACCTGAGCTTAATTGCGAGAGGTTGTAGTCTCTGTGACACTAACACATTTTCTTGACAGATGAAAAATACTTAACGCTACATTTAATTTCCTTCCTTTAAGAAAACAGAGAGTATCGCGATCAAAGAAAAACTTATCATACTCGTATCATGAAATCTCCCTTGGTCTTGCCGAATGCTTTTGCCGCTAAAGCGCCGAGCTTATATTGATTAAGTCGGTTTCGTTGTCGTAGATTACGCGAACAGCTTGAAATCTGACGCTAACTAATTACTGCACCACCGTACCTAATCGAAGTTAAACCATTCAATAGTGGCTTTGCATCCGTGACACGGTTTCTACTCACTTTCAGCAGATGTGACATAGGTATACCGCGACGAATCGGCTCTTACCCCGACAGACAGTATCGAAACAAATTTGTGTTAAAACGGGGTCGAGAACCCCAAACCGAAAACTCAAAACACGTGCATGTACGGCGCACGTCCGGGATACCGATACGGCGCGGCGTACACCATCTCAGACGAGAAACGTTTATAACGTTTATAAACGGGAACTCCTTTCGCCGATCGATAAGATCAGATTCCTCTCTCGTTTGAATAATATGAAAAATCGAGATGGATAGATAAATGGAAGGAATAAGAGGAACCGCGCTGGATGTATGTACTGGGTGGATTCGAGAAAAGGGGGGCGACCGTGCAGAGAGGGCGGCGAGGACAAGGGACGGGGGAAGGAGGGGCAGAGGGGTCGAAGACGCACCATCGGTGGAGTGAGTTGGAGCCGGCGGCGGGCAACGCTATGCATACCGTCACACCCTGCGACACGCTCCAAATTTGAAATTTAAATTCGGTACCTCTCGCGGGACCACGTTGTACACCGGTTACACACGCGCGCGCACGCACGCACACACGCGCACACACACACACACACACGCGCGCGCGCGTAGATGAAAGCTCTATGCACGTTGCCAGCGTGCATACAGGACGCCCCAAAATAGTTTTGGACGCCCTATGATGAAAATTCTCTCTAATTAAAAGTTACTTAACATTGAAAAATAACAAGTTTTCTCGAGCAAAAGCAAGTGAGGCAAATTGTAAAGTTTCACTTCTTGCTGGTTTCAACGGCGGTGCTCCTACAGTAATAGAATTTTTATGGAAAGATGTTACCCCTCAAGATATATACCTCGTGCTGAAATATTTAAAAATTATCGCGGCGTGTCGCGTAAAATTTTCGTCGAGGAGAGATCGCGTTGAAATCTCACGTAGAATACTCGCAGTTGTCAAATTGTCCCTTTTGAGACGGCCTGTGCTACGCGCCCGGTGCGACGAAACGAATCGGAATATTTGCGAGAGAGGGAGGCAAAAGGCAGGAAGGATGTATCGTCGTTTTCACGACGACCGACCTGCCCGTTAAGTCGTTTCCGCTCGTCGGTAAACACACGCGGGAATAGTAATTCGAGACAGGGGCTCTGCGCCGTGTGTCCTTTCACCTCCCGTCTGCCCTCCGCTCTACCCAATTCCACCCACGACTGCTGAAGTCGTCTCGAGTCGTGTATGATTGCTTGTCTGCTTGTCGCTGTCGATCCACAATCGCGTCAAATTCGGGCGAGGGAAACGCTCTTTCAGGATGAACCTGTTTTCTCTCGGATGTCAGCCGAAAATCGGAGCGTGCTCTTTCACCTTGCGTCTCATGCATTGTGCAGCTACCGCTCTCGAAAGACGCAGTGTGCGCGGCGACGAGGAAAGTCTCCAGAATCAATCGGACGTGTCTCTCTCTAGGAAAGTTATTCTTAAACTTTAATAATTCCAATTTCAACGTCTACACTGAGAAAAACACTCGTGTTGTTTATCGATCACTTTCTTAAGCGTTACACGATTCTGAAATTTTTTTATTATAATGGAAAGTTATCTGATGTACCATGGACTATACTTAAACGCCCGCGTTACTTTTACGTCCCGCGACCGCAGAACATCCTGCAAAATAACGGTTACATCGCGCTGGCATCGCCCGCGAGATTATCGGCGCGGCGGCGTCGCGACATCGTCCGTGCTTCCTGTTCGCTCGGCTGCAGGCTTTTACCGAACGTACGTAATCGCATTTTCCTCGGTTATGATCCAAGTCACGGGGGGGAGAAAGAGGGAGAGCACGTCCGTAAACCTTTTTTTTTTCCTTCTCTCCCGTTCTCGCCGCTCCTCTTCCCAGCATTCCACGACGACGCACGCCGCGAGTGGCTCGCGTCATGTGACACGTGTCCGACGGGCGAAGGCGCATAATGCACGTGTCGCACGCACGATGCGTAGCGGCTGCACCGGCATGTGACGGTTACCACCGCCGCCGTACGTCGCGTCATCTCGCACCGGCGCGGCGCGGCAACGGGCTGCTGCACTTTCTCTTTTTGCGTCGATGATCGCGCATCGTAGATGCGGCCGTCCGGCATAGAACCCTCAAACCGCACCGTTATCTTTCCCCCGTTGTGACGCCACGCACTCGTGTGGCGAGATAATTCCGAGGTGCAGCATTAGTCGAACAAAGAGTCCTGAAATTTATGTGCTAGCCCTAAAATGAACCCTCGAAGGATAAAAGTCAAAATACATAAATCAAGATGTATTAAAAAGCTAGTGTCACGGCTAAGGAAAATATGACATGATATATGTGTAATGAATATATAAAGATACATATAGGACGTTCTAAATTCTTTTATATTTCATGCACTTTTAAAACTTTAGATTAATTTTGCTCTTTCTCTCTCTTTCATTTTTCTCTTCTCCATTTTATTTCCCTTTTGCAATGCACCTCTCACATCTCATTTTATTCTCATCTCATTTTAATTTTATTTTTATTTCCTTTTCTTTTATTCTGTCGTGGTTATTTTATTGTATTCTTTTTTTGGTAATTATGATTTTTTTATTTGCATTCATTTTCATTTTTTTTTTCTCAACGCATGCATGTTCACAGAGGGCTTGCCGTAGGACAGTAATAAACGCACAATCGATCGATCAATCTCCATCTTTCTCCTCTATTTAAATAAAATTTTGCTTTTGATTTTTAGTAACATAAAATTGATTTCAAATCGACCGTTACAATCGATCGCGGACGGGTAAAAGGAAATGCAACCTTTGCAGCCTTTTAAACGAGGATGAAAATGGCCAGCGCTTGCGGTTCCTTTAATAGCCGGCATAGTGATACGGTTGAATAGTTATTAAAGCGTCATGACTGTCGATTGAAATTGTTGCCGGAGTCATGCTCGTCGAAATTATTATTGAGTACTTTAGCGCGTCTCTTTCCGCGGTCATCTATGCCAGTAACTATAGTTATCTTATCCCGGAATTATCCAACACAGCTGGTACAGTGATATAGCTATGTGTACATATATAGATTGCTTGTGGAAATGGTTCAGAGTAAACTCTAGGTAGTTTCCATATGGAGACATCTCTTTTTTTTCCTTTCTTTCTTACGTGGCTCAAGTTCATTCGTGTCACTACGTCAGATCGATCCCGAGAGGTTTGTCATCCCATAATTCATTCTTACGTTTCTTTGTATATACGTAGCGGCCTTTGGGAAATAAATATCTTCGACGTAACGTCCGACGAGAAGGCGGAAACGACGCTGTCTAAAATGCGAATTTGAAGAATACGCGATTATAAAGCCACGGATCGAGTCCGGATATTCGTCGAGTAAATCTCGCCGACGTTGGAGAGTAATCCCGAGGTCAATCTACTAAGGCTTTCCGCGAAGTGTATTAGGAGCGATAGACGCGATATAGAAAGGGCAAACTCTCTTGGATCTTGCTCCGTGAATTCGGTTGCGCGAACGCGCGCGTGCCTATATATCCCAAAGTTCTTCACGAGAGCACTCGAATTAGATCGGCACGCTCCACAGTGCAAACTCCACTCCTGCGAGATACTCTTCACAATGGAATGGCTTAGAGGGCAACTGATCCTGCGGCTTAAAACGGAGTATCCTTTCGTGATACTAATGCCTCGCCGTTACTAAAACTTTCGCGCATCCCGTGAAACGTTCGTACGTTGCACTCCTTCATTTAGATAGAAAATAAAAATGCTCGTATGCACTGCGACACACAGAGGGAAGGATTTTATTTTTGCAATTTAGGGTGGGATCGCCTAAAAATTTATTTAGGTCTCTGCTGGACCGGAACTTCGTTCCAAATTAATTCCAAAGTTACGTTCGGCACAATTTTTTTTTTTTTTTTGTCCGTTTCGAGCACGCGACCTGTCGCTCACACTCTGCTCCGCATCGGTTTGGATGCAGCGAGATAATTGCAGTTCGCGCGAGTGCCTCTGTCGAAACGATCGGTGGCGGGATGAGAGATCGATGGACGAGGAGATGGAAGCGCGGAGGGAGGAGAAAAATACAAAAAAATAATACAAATAAAAATGGATTTTACAGCGTGCAGTTTTCATCTTTGAGATTCACCGCCTGTTGGCGATGGGTGGATGAGTGGGTGGTTGGATGGACGGGTGGGTGTGTTGCATCCGCGTCGCGCTCTGGAAAGCCAAGGGCTCGGTATCTAGATAAGAGGACAGTCGTTGTTAGATTTGGCAATGCAGCCAATCCAGTTCGACATGAGTTCGGGCGAATATCGCGAAATGGAGGAAAATGAAAAGAATAAAGTGACTATGAAGAGAAGGAAGGAGGGAGGGAGGAAGAGGCGAAGAAAGAGCATGAGAACGGAACGATGAAAAGGAGATGCAGGAAGAAAGGACGGACGTGCTGTCAAGGCTGAAGAGAGAAAAGGCGCTAGAGATACAAAGAACGCGAGGCGAAAAGAAGAGAGAGACGAATGGGACGGTGGAGAAGCGAGGAATGTGCCAGGCACGTGGATGAGAGGCGAAGAGAGGAAGAACGGTTCGACGAAAGGGAGAGAGGAGAATCGAGGGTTGGCGGTGGCCCAGACCCCGGTCGATACGACCACTACCACCAACTACCACCTCTACCACGGCGAGCACGAGGCAGGACAGAGCGCGAAACTTGGTTCCTCGCTCGCGAATGTACCGATACACGGCGGAATCTCTTCCTGCTTTTTTTTTCGAACTTATAACGTGCCTTTCTTTCTCTTTCTTTCACTTCCTCTCTCCCGTCATCTAGCTGCGTATTCATCTCCGGATATTTTTTCACCCCTCGCTCTCGACGAACCGCCATTTTGAGAGGAAACATGCTCCCATCTCCCTTCGGTGGGTCGATTTCCTCACAGTGACTTTAGCACGTACTTATTGTCTTCCTTCAGATTATGTCAAGCAAGTCTGGCCATAGTTTTAATTTTGTACGATGTAATATAACGTTAGAACGTGTAATTATATCTGACAGATGTAACTGTGCGATTAGATGAAATGAGAGAGGAAGGGCTCGCACTGTAACGAGAAAGGTGAAAATGTAGAAACAAAATTTTAAAAAAATTCCACAATGCAATTTTTCACTGGTTTTCAAAAGGTTAGATACATTTTTTTAATTTTACAGTTTAGGAAGAAAAGAGAAATGAATGAAAACGCAAATAGAGATAGAAATCTATTATTGTGATATAAGTTACTGACGACATCTCACGCGCATACTCACGTCGCATTTTTTTTTTGTGATTGCAGTTATTCTCTTGGACACGACAACGGAGGAGAAACTCGACTGGACAAGATACCCGTTCGGGCCTCAAGCTAACACTCCTGGCGTAAGTACATTGAAAAATTTCCAACTTGCGTATAGAAGGCGTTAAGCTCTTCTTAAAACGTTGGCGAAACAAAAAATTTCTCTTCGATACGAAAGAAAACTGTGCGTTCCGATAGCCGGTTCTGATCCTCCTCGACTCCTCAAGCGTCGAGAATCCGAAAGTAAAATCAGATTCGCCGCCCCTCCTCGATGGGAAGATGAAACAATTTCTTAAATATCGCGAATTTCCATGGAAATATTTGACGTGCCAACAGCAACACGGAGAAATTCCCGTCGACGTAGGAATTCCGCTCGCTCGCTCGCGCGCACGCTCGGCATCCTTTTCCACGCGCGGCCAAAGGAAAATATTAAAAATGTCTCAAACATAAATTAATACTATCTCGCGAGGTCGTTGCACGCGATTCAAGAGAGCGCTCTCTCTCTCTCTCTCTCTCTCTCTCTCCTCCGACGATCGTATAACAAAGGGACGCCTAGATGGAAAAAAATTCCAGGACTTCCCGACATTTTCTTCTCTCTGTATTTTTTTATTCTCCCTTCACGGAGAGGAGAAATCTTTTGGAACTCGACTGGCCGGGTTCCGGTGGTTCCAGAAGCACTTTATAGTCTCAGTACGCGCGCGGCACATACGTGGGCTCCCGCTGGCCGATGCGCTCACTCGGCGCCATGTTTGTTTTTCAGTTGTTAAGCGCGCAGCGGGCCGCCAGACAGGTTTAAATCAGCCTCTCCACCTCTCTCTTCGTTTCGCCTCTTCCTCCTCCTCTTTCTCCTCTTCTTCTGCCGATTCTCTCCTCCAGCACCATCCGCCACCTCCCGTCACCTCCCTCGCGCTCCACAGCCGGACCCCGTATGCACCGCTCGGTCCGTGAGTCAGTCCGACCGGGTAACAAATTGCTTTTTGTTTGAACGGACAAATTAGTGATACGACCGCGCCGGCACGGCAGAGGTGCCGGTCGAAAAGAGCGGGCGAGAGAAAGGGGAAACGGGACAGACACGCGGTGTTTTATTTAAACATCGTATGCACCGTGAGTGCAGTTTCGCGCACGGGGGACATCCTCCTCCGTGACCTTACGTGGGTGTCGGCCGGGTATCTCGCGTCCGAGGTTTCGGCTCGATCATGACGATAAACTGGTGGCTTCGATTCTTCTGGCGACTCGACCGATTCGTCGGACATCTCGCAACTTATATTATAGGGTACACCGAGGCGAATCGGATCAATTTTTGAAAACGGATAAAAATAATTAAAAAAAAAAACTAATTTTATTATTAAATTTTGTTATAAATTCTTAATCTTCACATCTTTGGCTCGAGTTTTATACACTATGATATTTCTTATTGCACAATGAAAAAAATCAAGAAAGAGAATATTCAGGCGAAGTGGATCATCAGTTTAAAAAAAAAATGAAAAAAATAAATAAATTTTTTTCTAAAATTTCTTTGTACATTCATGATCTCTACGTTTGTATCGTAAACTGGTACTGAATCACACGCGCAATACAGAATTGTTGTCTATTGTTTTCACTGCAGAGGAACGCGCGGAAATAACTAGCATGATAAAACCTATGACAGCTGTTTCAAAACTTATAATTATCCAATTCGCCCTATGATCCGATTCACCTCGATCTACCCTATTGTCGTTTTTATTAAACTGTTATTCTATCCCTCTAATTTTTTTCCAACTCATATTTATTCTACGTTATCTTTATTCAATACTAATATTCGTACAGGGTATCGCTGTTTAACAGAAGAGGTAGTCTCTTTTTAAGAGGATTCAGACACTTTTTATCGTCATTAGATCTTAGAAACTCTTGCCATCGCTATAAGCTTTTCTATTTTTTACTTGTGTTTGCTTAATCAAAAAGTCTTCTCTTTTTTGCCCTCGATCGTGAAACGATCGAGTGCGACGACTACACGCGTGCTCGTCCTCCTTTTTTTCCTCTCCTTTCTCTCGCAACGTCGATCGTTAGTGTCGCAGCGCTAATCGGCCAGCGTAACGCTCTGTTTGAAAAGGTTCTTTGAGGCTGCTGTTGATTTTTCTGGGTGCTAAACGTTCGACGCACCTCCTCTCCCTCCCCCTGGACGAAACGGACTGAAGAGGGATAGCTGCGTCAGCGGACCACGCACGGGAGTCGGTTCTCTTTTTTTCAGGAATGACCCGAAAAAGAACGCTCTCGCTGCTCGCGCTTCGTCCTCCGTGAACCACTCGAGTTCACTTTGCACCTCCCATTCCATCTCGCCCGTCGGAAGTGCCTACGTTCAAACACGCGTTCTCCCTTCCTCTCTCTCTTTCTGTCTCTTTTACTCTTCCTTGGACTCTCGAGCGCACGTGCTCCTCGTAAAAACGGCTGCGATATTAGTTACACCTACGAGCCTTTAAAGTTCCTCCCAAAAGCCCAAAGGTTCGTATTCTCGGCGCACTTTCGGCGTTAAGTGTTGCTGTCCGTACGACTTTCGTCGCCTATTGACACTGTGAACGTCTTCTTCACATTGAACAAATAAAACTCGGCACGGATGACCGTTTAGTCGTTAAAACGTGCGTTAATAATACCTGTTTCACAGTTTCACGATTTTTCAAACGTTTCGCCCATCCGAATTCCGCTTATCGGCGATCTGCCTCACTCAATCTTGACAAGACGCCCGCTCGAAATTCCACGTCTTACACGTCTTCCGCAGATCGATCGGACGGGTGACAAGATTTGTCCATTGCCCGACGGTCGTAGATGACGGTCGTGGACGATGTTCGATTTCCCGGGTCGAGGAATTCACGTTTCACGTGGTTCTCCGCGCTGCACGAGGAATGCGTCGACGCTTATATACGCGCAAACTAAAGTGGAGAATCCTCTTAGGTCAGTCCGTACTGATCCGCATCCCCGGAGGGATCCACTCCGAAGGAAGTCGCGTCGTCCGAAAGCAAGATTGATAAAAACGAGAATGTTCCCACGACTCTCGCCCCGCAATCAGTTTTCTCGGGCAGAGAGATTAGCGCGCGCCCCTCTCACGCACACGCCATTACCTTCGATCATACGTGACAGGAAATTTATTTCCGAGGATGAATAATTTTCCCGGGAAGATCCGGGTCCAATTAGCCGCACGCCGTGTATCCAAAACTCACTGTACTTAGCAGAATGGCAAGAACGGCTTCGCGCGCGGTGCGAGGAGCGAAGGAGAGTACGAAATTATTTCCAGTTGAATGCACTTTAGTTTTTTGACAAACGCATCCATCATTTAAGAGACATTCAGACATCCTCGTAACTCTTAAGTGAGCGCGGAGATCAAAGGCTCGCTTACGTTTTAACGACACGTAAGTGAAGGCGATCGCGATCAAACCACTTTATCGATTCTCTCCCGTCGTGTTGATCACTCTTCTCTTCGATCGGCGTTAATATCCCAAACGCGATAAGCGCGCGCCCTTACAACTGATAACGGGAAGATGATTTAGGACGTTTGTTAATAATACACAAGTAAACGGAATTAGAACTCGGGAGTATTTGGACAAGCCGAGGCAGAGGGAGGACAACGCTCCGAGCGAAAAGACGCTTTGATGCCGGCGGCGAGGGTCAAAACTCGCATAAAGGGTCGAAGAGATGCGCTATGCTTTATCATCGTATTATATATTCTATCTCGGTGCCCTACCGACCACGACGACTTCCGATGATGAAAGATGCCGGGGAAACGTACTCCGCTGGAATTAATTACGCGTCCTTCTTGTTGACCCCGTAGCTTACTTCACATTGATTTAAATCCTGTCCCAAGCTTGTAACTCGATTTTTAGTATGGACTATAAAAAGAGAGAGAGAAATAGAGAAAGAATTTTTCAATATCTGTAATTCTGACTTTTTTAAAAAATCGTATTAACTATTATTCTCCTTAAGCTTCGAAAAGTATATAAAATTTATCGAATTTACCATATCGAAATATCGATAGGTAGGATCTTAAGAAAAATAGAGCGAAAGAAGGAATCGGGAAACTTTCCGTTGAAATTCCGAGCCACTTAGGAAAGACTAACGACGGCGCTCTTTGATTTCGTTCTCGCCACTTTACTTCAAGCTAATTTCCATGCTTAAGAAGTCGTAATCCGATCATGACCGTCGAAATGAAGAAGTTTCGCTCACCCTTTGAGAATATCGACTTGCACTTGGCTGAAATTCGATAAAGTCGTGCGACTCGAGAATTCAACTGGATGGAGAAACATTCTCCGGTCTGGCTGTTTCCATAGCAAGCGGGCGCGCGTTTCGATATCTTTCGATATTTCCGCGGGGGGTCAATCGTCGAGTCGGATTTCTCTACCCGTAACGACTCTGAAATCGGATAGATTTTCGTCTCGCGCGCTTCGTCGAAATTTATTCTATGAATAGGAAAACGGGATACGATGTGATCGCGCGCGCGCGCGCGCTCGCTTAATAGGAAGGCGAGAAACACAGAGGCCATTGGTCCATTGAGAGTAACGGTCTCTTCCTTCCACGAGTGTCCGTCGAAGGCGGAGTAGTCGAAGGCGAATGCTGCTGGTTCTCCATGGATCTCCGCCGGGAGATCTCGCCGTTCTTTTTATCCAAAAAAAATTTATCGTCGTTCCACTGCGAGCCGAGCTCATTTCCTAACGCCACCATCGATTGCAAGGAGGAGAGAGAGAGGGAGAGAGAGAGACAGAGAGAAGAGCCGACATTTAGAAAGTCTAATAAACAAGAATGGAACAAATTTAGGGAAATACTGATCTGTGTGTACTTTCATGTGTAATGTCTCATTAAAAGTAAATTATTGAAGACCCGAAGGCATGTATACAAATATCGTCGAAGAACACCGAGGACACCGGGGGGAAAATCCACTGGTAATAGGTTCCAAATAGGTGCGCCGAAAGATTTATCTCTACGAAGATAGAAAGAACCGATAGTCTTAATTCCAGACTTCATTCCCGACGATCTTTAGATTCTCAATTGATTGTAATTCGAAAATTGCCGAGGGCCTCGGTATTCTCGATTGGGAAAAACCCTATTGCAAATCGACAACAAAGTTTGTGCGCCTAAAATAAAATCGTCTACAATTTCGAATTGTCGAATAACAACTCGCGATTACATATACGTGTTGTAATATGGCAATTTACGTAGCGAGAACAAACGCAAACGATATAGAGAGCTTAGTGAACCTCACGGCGAAACTTTTATAATATAATAATACAATAATAACGGTGATGATCCAACTTTCGATGAACAGCAATCCACTTTCGTCCAAAGTATTCGGCAACTTATCTGCCGAAAAAGAGAATACCCTCTTGCCGTTCCGCTTCCATCGGATGCTCATGGCAAAGCCGGGTTCAGTCTGCAGCTGATGAAACGTGGCTGATCGCGGTCGCAGTTCCGACGAAAAGACCTGCCCGCCATGGTTCGCACGTGGCACTCAGGCTTCTATCTGACCGTTTCATCTTCCGCTTCCTTCATCTTCATCCATCCTCGTCTTTCACCCCCTTCTCTCGTCGTCTTACTCTCCGGTAGCCGTCTTTTCTACCGTTCTTCTTTTATCTCTCCTCTTACCGCCTCTCGTACCACCGGCTCCTCTTTCTCATCGACGTCCTCTCTCTCTCTCTCTCTCTCTCTCTCTCTCTCTCTCTCTCTCTCTCTCTCTTTCTCTCTCTCTTCCTCACCGTGGCTCGGGCTATTTAACCGCGCCCGTATCTGCATCTAAATGCGCTCCCTGAATGCGAAATTCACATAGTGATATGCGGACTCGGGTAACCGGTGTCTCCTTCGAGGACTCAGAAAATCACCTTCGCAGAACGCGACACGATGCCCGCGAGAACGTTAATCACCATCGATGAGAATGCGTAACGTAATTCTATGAGACTCCGAAGCAATTAATTTTTTCAATCTGTCTGTTTTTTTTTTTTTTTGGAGCAACAGTTTTTGACGCTACAAAAATCGATAGAGCAGGCATTAGGCACGTTGTACACGCATATCTGTACTTTATATCTTGTAGACAACTAAATATGTGTACGCGGAAAGAAGGAACGTATGCAAGCACGCGGTCGAGTGCGTGTGGAGGAGCGCGTATAAAAGTCAACGCACAGCTGCGAGCATTCCACGGACGTCGAGTGGCAATAATAAATATCGGGTTACTTTTCGGGCTGTATCTGGAATAGACTAACTGACTATTAGCTAAATATTTATTAGCTAGATAAGCACACCTGATTTATTTCCCCCTCGCTCCCGGCCTGTTGTGAAAAGTCGTCGACCGCGCCCCGCATCGACATTACGATCCGTCTACGAGTATTTAAAAAAAATAAAATAAAAATAAAAAACGTCTTCATCGTCCGCCGGTGTGGCACGATTCACGGGACAGATTAACGACACGCGATTGATTATTTAAAACCGTGTTATCGGTGACGCCACCCATCCGGATTCTTATTAGGCCCCTTTCCCCTAACCGCTTCTTCTTCCATCGCCCGTTTATATCACGATCGTGATTAGAAAGGAGACAAAGTTCTCCTGTGTCGGTCGAACTTATCATCTCGAGCGGAAATTTAAGACACACTTGCTGCACGTATATCTCCCTCCTCTTCCCCCTTGGATTGCATACCTTGGCTTTCGTAGCAGGAAACGCGCGCGTGCACCGTGATTTCGTCAATCGAGACCTCAATTTCGCGCTAGTGCAATCGCATTTCCGTTTCTTCCGAGTAGACGTGCCTCGATGCGCGTTCCCTTTCACCTCGATTTATCGTCTCATGTCGCCATTGTGCGAGTGATAACGAAGAAAGCGGTCGAACGTCTTACGTATAGGTGATTTGTCCTTCTTCGATGAATCATCTTTTTTATCAATATAGGTATGCGCGTTGATAGAATCATATTTCTGATACCGTGTTCCAAGTAATGAGAAGCCGCGCGTTACAAAATGGAAATTTCGTATTAACGATTCCGTACACGGAGAAAACGATTTCTTTGAAATTAATAAATTTTATTGCATCCAAACAAACCAATGTTTGAATCAATATTTACGACTAATAAAAATGTTATTTTTGTCAAACAATAGACGTTGCTCGAATGAAACAATAACATTTTTATTCAAACAAATAAATGTTTTACATAAGCATATATATTTTGTTTCACTGAAACAACTTTCAATCAAATAGATGGAAATATTAATTGCAATGCAATCTTTTTCTCCGCGTATTAGCGATTCGAATTTATTCAATAGGTGTTGCAGAATCGAGACACTTTATTCTTATCGTTAAGTATTACGGAAACCTGTAGTACAACGTAAGCCATCGCGGTATTTATGTGGCTGCGATGCGTTACGCATGCATCAAGACGACGTAATGTGAAAGGAGAAATATGTCTCTGGTACTTAAAGCGATCGCTTCGCGTGCACAGACACACACACACACACACACACACACACACGCACACGCACGCACGCACGTTTAACGGAGGAGGTATCAAGCGCGCGAATAACGCGCGGGAAATAGTAAAACTTGTTCTCACGGAAACGTGTCGGCGAGTTCTCGAATTGCAAAACGGCCGCGCACCGCCTCGTAAAGTGTCACTAGGGCCGCGCGCATCGGGACCACCCCGTATAATCAAGGAGCCTCTTTTGCATACAGGCGAGGCTCGCGTAAACGAACGAAAAGTATCGATTACAGATTTCTCATCGAGTCTCCGCGGCACAGAAACAAATCGCCTGCGCCTTTTAATTGCGCTACTCGACGGCAAATTTCGCAAAAGTTATGACAATGACAGATTCTTGTTATTTCTCACGCATTTCTTTTTCTTCCTTTTTTTTTGTTTTTTAAGATGTTCTCAAAACCGTCCATTGAAGTTGTACGAAACATTTAAAACTGTAATGTGTCATTATCACTTTTTAAATCAAAGAACGTTGCAGAAAAGAAATTAGTGTCAAATTAACAATTTATTGTTTCATATCTAAGCGAGAATATCAAATCTTCTTGAAAGAATTTGATAATGTTAAACAAACATTTACTTACGTGAAGAGAGAAAATTTCGTTATTAGCAAATTGTCTGTTTAAAATTACACTGAGATAAAAAATTGGTTAAAGTAGTAAAATATTTAATCCAATATGATCTAAACTAAATATTGGCTTAATTGAACAGTTATTTAGTTGCACAAAAAAGATATCATTTATTAAACCATACAAACGTTTAACCAAAACTTAATTAAACCAACTCAATATTTAGTTGCACGTATCGGACTAAATATTTTCAACAAATTTGTTTTCTCGATGTATAAATTCTTTCATGATTTTAGATTCTTACTTATATATGAAACAATGAATTGTTGATTTGATAGTATTTTTTCTGTGTATGAGAGAATTTGGAATTGGATAAGTAACATTTTTAACACTTTCACGAAGAAAACCAATTGGAATTTATCGAGTTATGTATAGTGTCCAACATATAATTAAATTGAATCTATATTTTATACATAAAATGTAATTCACTTATTCTAGAACAAATTTATTAAGGCAAATTACAGATACATGTATTTATGAGAAATTAAGGTCACGCTGCTATATAGTTGGAGAAACGAGACATATATGGCCTGCGTGTAATTTGATAAGATAAAAAGCAAGAATCATAAAATTTCATATCCAGTGAACATGAACCGCGTCGTAAAAGGTAAATTTATTTTTGTCTGTGCTTTCTCTCTTTCTTTCTATTTACTTCTCTTGTTAACCACTCGTCAGATAGTTTAAGAAAATTTGCCTCCAATTTATTTATCACGCAACATAAGACCATTAAATTAAATTGACGCGCGAGTCGTAAAGCCAAGTTTCTTTGCGAAGTGATCATTAAGCATTTCTGGATTAATTACTGAGAACCCGATAGGTCGTTTACACGCACTTTTCGTGTATTTAATAAAAAGAGCCAGCCATTATTAAAAATTAATAGCCCCGAACATGAGCAGCCGGTTGAAGTACACCTCTCGTCCGTACGATGCGACGGGGAGAAAATAATCGTTCAATATGATTCTAATTAGAGAAAAACGATCGAAGGTACAAAGGGTGGAACAACGCGATGCACGTAATAAACTTTACTTGCGTATGACTTCTCCAGAGCCAGACGCGTTTTTCATGTGTTCGTTAAATCCTGCTAATTATACGGAAGCCAATCCAATTATTTGCTTTCATCGGTTACTACCAGCAGCACTCATTGTCGACGATTGAAAGCTATTTATCCAGAGCCGTGCAGAAAATCGTGAGCCTTCGGGAATCCGCCTCGTAAATTTCTTCGTATGCGCAAACGCAAAATGGGATCGAGCACTCTCCTCGACATTAAGTACAAAACGGCGTTGACGAACTCATTAACATAGCAAAAAGTCTTGTTATGCACGAAAGGTAGTAAAAAATAATTTATTTGAAATATTACTTGTTAGGAAAAATGTAAAAATGTTTATTTCAAGCTTTATTTATGACAATATATTACGTAATTGACATAAACAAATATAAAGTTTATAAAAGATAAATAAAAACCTTTTCTGAGTCTATTATGAGCTGCGCCTCGGTTAAAAATTAATCTAAACGATAAACAAATTGAACATCGGGACTTCCAATATTTCTCTTTTCTTTAATAAAAAATAGATTATATTATCAACATGAATAATTTATCAATTGTGCCAATATTTTTGTCCAAGAATGAAACGTTTTACGGAGATATTTTTAACTCTTAACTGCGTTCATTTTTATTCTTTTCTACATGCAATTATATGTAAAAGAAAAAAATTAAATGTTTTACAAAAAAAAACAATAGTTTAGTGACATCTTCTTTAAAAATACTTTACAGTAGCTACTGCGCTGTATCAATACTTTGTCCAGCACTGTATATGAATGATCGTTGAAAAGATTATATTAGTTTTAATTTGATACTGTTTTTTGTTTTCTACTTATAAAAGGGCTCAAACACGTATACTATTCTACTCTTTTACGAAAAATGCATCCGGTATCTGCATTTTTTTCTACTATTAAGAACATGTAACAGTCAGTTCTGATAGCATGAGCAATCCATTGGCAACGAGGACGGAATTCCTGCCGCGCGTTGCCTCCGTCATCGCGCTGAACGGTCAGAAAATCTCCGGAATTCCGTTTTCGTTTTCGTCGGTGCTCTTTTCTCCTCCCACCCGACGGAACCTCGGAGATAGTCGAGTGACCTCGCGCGCAGAACGAAATTAATGCTAATCCCTTGGAATTAATCCCACGGGCCGAATGATTGAATGGAGGTTGGATTATTCTGGTCCGCGCCATCGGTCACATGAGTCGCGCGGCGCGGCGAGCCGTTTCCACGGGATTAATCACCCCCGGTGCGCTTCTTTTCCTACCCGGTCGTGGGGCTTTTTTCCGCATTTTATGACCTCGCGGGTGGATTACTATCGACTTTTTTGAAAGCGCGCCACCGTGCGCTTTGACAAATAATGCACGATTTTTCCCGGCCGCCTGCCGCCGCCCGTGAGGCATTTCACGAGGGCTTTTTTTTCAGAGTTTCGCCAGTGCTGACAAATGTCAATCGACACCGTCATTTTTTTTTTTTTATGACGCGAGATTATGGCAGCTGGCCTCGATTGTAACACCGTGATAATTTGAGTGTCGATGTCGCGGTGTAGCACTCAAATTATCACAGGCTATGGGCAGAATC
Source organism: Solenopsis invicta (assembly GCF_016802725.1). Taxonomy (NCBI): domain Eukaryota; kingdom Metazoa; phylum Arthropoda; class Insecta; order Hymenoptera; family Formicidae; genus Solenopsis; species Solenopsis invicta. The sequence goes on along the minus strand of NC_052669.1, from coordinate 6,760,413 downwards.
GAATCTTCTCCAATAATAAAAGCTCCATAGAAGGGTGAAAATTGTGATGTAAATTTTATTACACGAAGACTGTAAAGTTTTATCGAAGTTAATTAAAAAAAAAAATGAAAGTGACATTAGATACGTAAGCTTATACTATCAATAATCTTTTATCCGAGTTTTTTCTAACTTTAAGGGTACTGGATCGGTGAGAGTTTTATTTTATTCATTGGATTACATTAGGCGGCGCGAGCTCCCATTGTAAATCGCGTTATGTTAAATTTAAGATAAGGACGACTATAGAAATCGTGCACGCGGCGAGATTATTAAGCCGCGTTAATATCGCATCCTCGTATAACTTCGATTGTCGATAATCGCTCCCTTTGTTCCCATAACGGGAGATTATCTTTTCTACTAACTACGGGGATGACTCGGGCGATATTCACATCGACAAACGCGTAAGCTCCTCCTCGCGGTGTTATCTATTTATTGATAGTGACATTAACCCGCGCATCAATGATCGTCATCGCGCTCGCTCGCCGAATCATCGCCGTCGATCTCGGCATCCGCGGATGACCGATCTCTGCCTAAATCTCTTCCTCTCTCGCGCGTCGAAGTGACTGTGCAGGTTAAAAAAAAAGTCGTCCCTCCCGCACCCTCACCTCGTCGACATTAACGATACGACGCGACGGCGCGGACGCGGCGCGACGGGAGGACGAAGAAGCAGACGAATGATCGTTTATTAGAACTGATAGCGTTTTAACTGGCTGAGATATTTCAGGCGAGTGAGTGAACCGACGAGGAGAAGCCGAGGAAGGGGGGAGGGGGAGGGGGGCGAGAAGAGATCTATAGCCTATCCACAGCAGTCCGAAGGCATATGTGCGCCCGCACATCGGTGTGCGTGCTGCGTGGATTATACGCGCGTACGAGCGCGAAGCGCGTGGGCTTGAATTCCGTCCGATTAAGATTTAATTTTTAAATCACGACCGTTCGCTCTGCACGAATCTACATGATTGCCAGGACACGTGCCATCCTGCGAAACGTGATTGCGCTTCGTTTGCCATTCTCTACGACCGCAATATCTATCCGGCGGTGTTTATTCCTGCAGGGGCGAGATTTCGGGCTGAACAGATGGCTGAAACCCCCCGGTTGACGATTGGTCGATGTGCTTCAGCGATTACATTCGATTGGGCAAATGATTCGTACCATTCGGGCAAATATTTGCAACCGCCAAGTGTAATAACGCGCACATTTTGGTTTTCAATTTGAAAACGTCAAAACCGCGTAGAGGAGCTAGGATGAGAAATTCTCGTGCGATCAGCTAAAATATTTGAAATGAAGAATGGAGTGCCCCAAAAAGTGCATTTCTTTCTTGTGAAAGATTAATGATTTCTCTAACGGGCTCCTTTTCGGGCGAAATTTCCCCTTTTTGAGAAAAGAAATTCTAGGGTCGTTATGCGTTACCCTATCGTTGCAGAATCGATCGTGGACCCTCATAGATCGTGGACAAATGGCTGACCTAGCCCAAGTGGTAGCCAGGTCACAAACCGGCGACCGACGCGACGACTGCACAACAGTCGTATACGGTTCCTGGGAACCGGCGCACGCGCGGCATTATGTACGCGTGTCAATCTCCATCGCCGGTCGCCTTCCGTTTTCACGAGGATTAATAAAAGCCTCGTCCAACGGCGAGAACTGTATATAGATCGTCTTGTGTAAATATTGATTCCCAGTGTTATCGCCCCCTGAAATTGTACGACCAGAAATTTAGGCGTTTGATACTGTCATCGAGCTGTCATGTCGCTTGCGACAGGGACAAGTGTCGTGTCTATGAACCCTCCCCGATTATTACATGCTACCACGCGCGACTAGATTCATAAGTAATCTCGTCTTTTTCGTCGCATTACCCTCCGCTTTTTGCACATAAAATGGAACAATCGTACTTTAAAGAGAGAGAGAGAAAGAGAGAAAAGTGGTCCAGAAAGCGTAGCTAACAGAACAGAGTGGGCAATTTTCAACGAGACGTCAATAAAATTGTCTTCGACTCACGTTATTTTGGACTGAGAGGGGAAAAAGACTCTCTCAGGAGTCCCTTTACATTCTTGTCCTCTGTCATTTAAATGCACCGTCACCGGGCGATGAAATTGTAGCGTTTCGTCGGTCTCGGCTTAACTTTCACGCCGCGGACTCGCCGGACGAACGGGAACAGGTCGTATTCGAGAAACGTGGATGCTACCGGCAAGACGCAGCGCACCCGAGCTCCGAAAGCCGTTTCTAGGAATTAAAATCATAAAGGCGGGCGGCCACGGTGAATACGAAATCTGCGGCTACCATCTGTTTCCCAGGCGAAGACGGGCGCGCCGCAGGTACGGGCTCGGCCGTATCGCATCAGCGGCGCTTATAAATCCAGGCTTATGATGTCGTTCCCCTTTTGACGGATCTCGAATTCACGATGAATTAATGGGATCGCGTGCGGAATACGGCAGGGAGAGGAGGTCGAGAAGCCGTGGCACCGACCGCGGTGAGGTCAAACGCGGACCGGAAGATGTACGGGCGGGTCTCGTCCGTCGCCGTCGCCGCATTTTACGACGCCAATTGTACGTGAGCCAGGTTGCAGACTCTACTTGCATAGTCGATGTCGCGTTTGGTGTACGCCGCCGACGGCATGGCGTACATACATACGTGCATTTCTTTACCGCGCGCGATCGTCCGCCGTCTTTATCGATCTGCGCGATGTGTTCGTCCGACCGATGCACCTGGTGCTTTTCACTCGTTCGCAAAATTCGCTCATTCCCATCCGGGATTTGTACATGCATATAAATCTGTTATTAATCAATAAATCGACAGTAAAATGGAATTAATAAAATTTGTAAATTGATTTATAAGTATATGTATCTTTATAAAAGATACCTAAATATAATGGAAGGTGGATGGATGGAAGTACTTCTACCACTAATTTCAACCCCTTTGACTGCAAGAAGGATAGGTAGAAAAAGTTTCGCGGAGACCGGCACTGCGCGGCGGTGCTTTTCCGAGCGCGTCCTGCCTACCGACGAGATATCTATTAGGATGGCAAAGCCTCTCCTAATGCATCTGTACGTTTCCCATTACGATTCGGCGCGCGTGGGTTAAACTAACGAGACCGGGCGACTGGGAAGCGAGGGTGCGCGAGGGAAATAGGGTGAGGATTTCGTAGGGGGGAAAGAGGGGGAGGGGTGATCGGAGGAAGAGGACAGAGAGGCCGCCGGATGGTAAGAAGGAGCACGATGGAACGAGAGATAATTTGGAAACGACGGAGAGAGAGCGGGATACGAATACGTTGGCACGTTGGCGAAGAGGAAGTGGGACGGAGAGAGAGCGAAAAGCGATGTCGGGGGAGAAAGCGGGATAGAGAGAAAGGGAGGGAGACGGAGAGCGTCCCACGGTTGAGTTTCCATCTCGATTGGCGCGGGTTTCCATGACGACCGGTACGTGACCACGTTGCCCATGGGGAAAACAGCGGAAAGAAAGGGGTGGCAGGCAGGAAAGGGGAGGGAAGAGGATGAACGGCGGGACGGCGAGAGTGTCACGGGCGCACCGACGTCTCGCGTCCTCTCCTCGTCCTGCTCGTCTCCCTTTCATCGACCCTGTACTCCGCACTGAGAGAGGACGACAAATAAATGGATACAGGATGCGTAGATAAGAAAAAGAAGGGAAACGGTTAAAGCAACCGTGAGCTCACGTGCAAAGCACGACCGCTTTTCTCAGAAAACTTTGCAGTCAGCCGGGCACCGGAAGTCCGTTAGTCGAGCGGAACGAATCGTCGCGAGTTGCCGGGATTGAATTCGTCAATTGTCGGTGGGACGGTGTCGCTTTGAAGCCGGAGGGATCGATCGTGCGTTCTTCCTTTGCTTATCCAATGATCTCGACATCGGGAGACCCGTAGCGGAGATACCTTCGGCTGTGTCACATCATCGTGAATAATTAGGAGGCTACTACTTACAGACATTACCTTTTCTACTAATTAGTGCCAATTAATACCGTCATAGTACTAGACGCTGCGCTATTAGTAATTAATGTCATTGCGCTATCGGTGTGACGCACAGCCGAGACTTTTATCGGCAAGTCGTATCATTAAACTTCGTGAAGCATAACTTTTCTTACGCGATCAGATGATACGCAGGAATCTCGAATGTGAAGGCGCTTCCCTAATAACTCACCTCGTAATTGCTGACCACGCGACATTGAGCAAAAAGGTATAAGGAAAAATATAACGATTCGAGCGGAATGAAACGCCAACATCGACCGACCCTTGGTCTAAGCTCTTTCTCTCTCTCTCTCTCTCTCTCTCTCTCTCTCTCTCTCTCTCTCTCTCTCTCATCCCTTTCTCTTTCTCTCTCTCGCTTTCTCTTCACAGTGGTGGATTGCCAATTTGTCGGAGGGTCGAACGGTAGGATCCGCATCCGTGCACTTCTCTCTACCCCCTCAAAGAACCTCCAGCCAGCAGCGCGAGAACCCCGAGCAACTATATCTCGAGCTCTCGGCATGCCGCTCGTATACGTGTGCGCGCGCGCACGCGAGACGAAAATCCACACGCACGTACGCACGCAGGATCGATGATTCATCCCGGGGAGCCGGCGTTGCCCTGAAATAAGGAGCCCGACCGACCGACCGACCGAGAGCAGCAACGAGAGAGAGAGAGAGAGAGAGGTGTATTCTGCCGAGCTTTTCTTCCCTCGGCGCGAGACGCGCATACCAAGCGTTCTTTGGTAGCCGAGGGTCGTGCGGTGGAAGCGGAATAGAAGTGACAGTCGGAGCGAAAGTCAATTTGGGAAAGCCTGACTGTGCGACTCGGAAAGAAGGGAAGAAAAGGTGCGAGCAAGGAGGAGAGCCTCCGTCCGAACGGGTGTCAGAAACGCCGATCGACCCTTCCTCTTCTCGTCGCGTGGTCCTTCACGATTTCCCGTCGACATCTCGTCGTGTATCGGCATCACGTATTGGAACCCTCCCTTTCCGGAGAGAAGGCTATTCTACGTCTACGTCAGCTTGTTGCGCGCTCGAAAGCCAGCTCTAACTCTAAACTCGAGAAAATTGAGGAAGCGAACTTGGAATTACACCGCGATGAGATGTATAAGAGAGATGCGATAGAACTCACAAATATCTTGAGATGGGGCTCTTATCGATCTTTTAAAAATTTATTCTACATACATTCCATATTAAAATATAGTTCTTTCTCGTCGCTCATCTCATTTACTTGTACATGATATTTTCAATTATATATATATATATATATATTTTTTACTAAGACAATTAAGGCTCTAAAAACACTAAGTCAGTGAGATAAAAAGCCGATAAGAACTAACACAAGTGCGTACCAATTCAATTTAATTCTTTATTAACAATTAAGCTTCTTCAGACGTTTTGTCTCTTGGTTTGGATCATCCCCAGTAAAAAAACAAAATATTTTTTGATAGAATTTTTACGGGGATTTTATAGAACGGGAACTAATTATGATAATAAAAACTGCTGGGGTAATTGCAAACGTTTTCAATTATTGCCACACAGGATGCGATTTCTATAAAGTTTTGACGTGCTCCCTGCATGTAATCATTCCGTACAAGTATCTCGCGAACGCATCAATGAAGTAGCAATCTTTCTCTAAGTATAGTTTCAACGAAACGATACTCACGTATTGAATCGTTCCGAGTGCATACCGGGCCTGATTCTATCCCCGGCGAATACCTCTACTTAACGTGTGCGCCTCGCTGCGCTTCTACTGCTGACCTCGAAATTCTGTGCTATATTCGCCCGCTGTGTGTAACCTGAGTAAAGAAGTTCGCGTTGTACGCTCGTCGTATCGCGTACAAAGAACGAAGTCCATCTAGACCAGAGATATATCTCGATCGGTATCGGTAAAGCGTTCGTTTATAGACGGTGCCAGGATCGAGAGAAAGAAAGAGAGAGAGAGAGAGAGAGAGAGAGAAATCTTAAGAAGATCGTGTTTAACGATCTTTTAGAGTCGGCCGGTGGTTACCGCGCCGGATATCCTACCTGTAAGACACGCGCAATGAGAGTAACACACAGGGTTAAGCGTGTACCACCGGTTACATTGTATCTCGCGGTGGTCCAGCCAGCATCGCGGAGCCCGGGTAAGATTGGATCTGCGAGTATCGATCATGCATCGAGATGAGACTTGGGCCGGGGCTCTCCTCCGCTCCATTCGAGTACTAATGGAAAGACTGGTATTCATGTGAACGGCCTTCGGGGCCTCTGCAGGCCGTTGCCTCCGCATTCGTTCCTCCTCCTCCTCCTCCTCTTCTTTCTCTTCCTATCTTGCCTCTCTTTCTCTCTTTCCCTCTCGCGCGCGCTTCTTGTTCTTGCCGCGCTCCGTCTCTCTCTTTGCACGCACAACCGCTCTCCTTCTTTCTCCTTCGCACTCACTCTCCGTCACTCTTCCTTCTTCTACTTTCAGATCCGTATATCCGTCATCCGGACCGTCGTTAGACGAGACTCTGTTTATTGACGCGAGTCCTCGAGTGGCTCCTTGCTCCTCGTTTCCTCCTCGATGCCTTGGTGCCGTTTACCGTCTGCGGAATGTACGAATGTGTCTATATACCGCTGTGATGTACACTGTGTGTGTGTGTGTGTGTGTGTGTGTGTGTGTGTGTGTGTGTGTGTGTGTGTGTGTGTATATGTGTTCGCAGCTTAATGCGCTTTCATCTGAAATCTCGTCGGTGCCACGCGCGTCTTTCCACGAGAATTTCGTACCGCGGGATCAGAGATAATGGACTCGGGGGAAAGACAGCGGAATATATATCGACGGTACAAAATAGAGGGTAGGCGAGAAGAAACGACCACGGTGAGATTCGAGGCTTGTTTCTAAGTCTTATTAAAGTTGGCCGAACTTCCCCCGCGAGACACAGTCGTTGAGATGTCAGACGGCGGAGAAAAGTACAAGAGAGAAAAGTACAAGACAAGGGATGGACCGGATGGATTAACCGGACTGGCCGGACGGATCTAAGCGAATTTCCTAGGAGCGACGTCCCAGATTCTTTGTTTCTATATTGAGTGACAGAAACGATCACTTTTCAGTTTCGCTCACAAAGAAGATTACGCGAAATTTTCCCACCTTATCAAAGATATCATATTGTCCATGTAAATCATTTTAGATGAACAATTTAGGAATCTTGGGTCTTCCATACTTTCAAAGCAGAAGCTGTCTCAAATCTTCAAATTGTAATTAAAAGCTATTTCGATACTGTTACAAAATGAAATCTTGATCTCTCGGTGCACAGAAGAAAAATTATTGCCAAATCAACAATCATATTCTCAAAAATCTTCTTGAAAGAATTTGAATCTTAAACAGACGCAAGTTGTTTACATAAAGAAATTTTGTTTCTTGTATGAAACATTTTGTTTCTTCACTTTTTTAGATTATCAAATTCTTTCAAGATTTTATACTTTTGCTTATATATGAGAAGACGATTGTTGATTCTAATTTCATTTTTTCTGTGTGAGACGTAGACGGGGCGCGAACGGTGAAAGATACCTTCCATCTACTGTTCCGCATTTGACAGATTCACGACAGTGCAACGCTACGATGGAATACAAAGCTTGCATTTTCGTTCATTGGCCGAACGATTCGCGTCTTTAACTGAAATCGTCGGGACTAGATTCCATTCGGCGATAATCATCCACGATGCAACGAGCATTCGGGTCGCATTCTTCGTTTGACCGACGTGTTTCACGTGCGTGGAACGAATTTATGTACATATATGTGCGACGGGGCTCCGGCGTGAATGCACTGTAGAATATCAAGAGAGAAAGAGAAAGAGAAAGAGAGGGCGAGATGCGGCAGTCCGTTGCGCGCCGCGTTCTCTATCACGAGGAGTAATTGACTATATAATGGATTCCTGCGACTGCGATACGTCAAACTGACAGGTCCAGGGGCGTGTGTCGAGAGTCCGCCGAGTCCTTCGATATTAAACCCAACCCCCGACGAGAGCGCGGACCCTCCGGCTAATTCGTGACGATTTTATAAAGCTGACGCCTCGCCCCCTTCGCCTGCTAACCCGAGCGATGTGCGAATTAGCATAAAACTACGCCGAGTTCGAGCGGACCCTTTTGCGAGGCGATAGGAAAAGTTGTCGACTACGGGGTACGATTAGGTATATTAACCTTGACTAGCAATCACGCGAGGTGGAGAGTAATAAAAGAGCGTTACGATAGAGTCAATATACTACGGACGATGATAGAATATATATTTAGATATTTAGTCGGATAACGTGTATCATATTAGAAAATAAAGCTACAAGTTTGCTGTACTGTCCTTGTGCAGTGCTCCTCTTAAGTTTCGAACATTTCGACTCGCTCCACTTTGTAATCATCCTCAAGGTAACAATATTGCTGAAATGCATGTCGAGTCTCTTTGCGAAATTTGGTTCAATCGGTATTACTTCTTAATACACTAACGGATATCACTAGGATCCAAAGTTTCGATTATCATTCGCAGTTACTTTTGTGAGAGTATTTCTCCTCCACTGGGATTAATTTATTTTTATTTGATGCCACTTCGGATATGGTACCCGCTAGTGACTCAACCGAGGACGAGTGAACGTTGGCATGCATCTCGGCAATATTACCACTCTAAGAAAGACTCCAAAGTGAATCAAAACGTTTGTATTTTTAGTTTGATTGATTTTCGGTTCAAAATTTTGCATTTTTTTTCAATTGTAACCACACTTGACTCTCATTAGTCTTCTTCAAATATTATAATTTTTAATTCTCGAGAATTCTTTTGTAATTTTATCGCATTTTTTTTTAACTCTTTCATGTCTCTCATTATAGCCAATAATTGTGTTTGAACTATCGTGTGTGCCCGCTTCAATCTCCGAAAAATTTCCGAGCGGCGGGAGGGAGGGGAAATTCAAGCTTGTCTGATTCAGTCCACGTGGCCCCGTACGGCCCTTCTCGTTACCGCATGACGTGCGCTGTCTCGTCAGGGACGTTCAGCCCCCCCTGACACGCGACGCCGACGACGTGCACCGCGCTAACTCGAAATATTACGACGACGGTTAAGCTCATTACGGATGGGTGGTTATCGCAAGACACACGAGCCGTCGTCGGCCGCTCGACAAGTAGCGAGCAGTGCATTGACGACGGATTTCAATAAGAAAAAAAAAGAGATGGCACGCTCGAAAACCCGTTTCTCTAAAATAATCTTGAATCCTAGGGAGATGATCCCAGCGGGAAAAATGAGGCTGGCATAACCACACGGCCATTAAATGTCATAATCTCATGCCGTAGCGTCAAGTTGAATTCTTGCCCGTCGTGAAATGTGATTCTATGATGAATATGATTACGAATTCTCGAACAAAAAGCGTGTATAATATACCGTTCAATATATGTACATAAATCAAGCGGTAGAATGACGTCTTCTTCGATGATATTGCCTGTATTGGAGGATATTTTATTCTATCGTTAAGAAAGATACGGAACCTCTTCTTTTTCACGAAGGCACCGTACCAATCCCCCGATACAATTCAGACCCGCGCGGCAAATAGAAACATCAGGTCATCGGATATATCGGCATAGTCGAATTTTGCAATTCGCTCCTTCCCCCTCCCCCTTCTCGCAAGGAGTCGATCTTCGCGTCGTAAATCTCGCGGCTGGAAATTGCTTCTTCCAACGGCGTTTCGATCCCGCGGAGGAGAACGATTTGTCCTTTTCTGGAAGGAAGATCCCACACCCCGCAAGCATTTCCCCGGCTCGAATAATCCAGGAATAAATTCTCACCCGACATCTTCTCTCTCACCCTCCCTGGACTTCCTTATTTCACCGACGATTTCTTCTCCCCTCGTACGCGTACATACACGCATATTCGCACGCACTTGCATATATACGGAAGAGAGAGAGAGAAAGAGGAAGCTCAGTCAAGTGTCGAGGTGCCGTGGAAATGCTCCTTAAACGTCCTTCCTGCCAATCTTTTGCCCCGAAATACGGTTTATATCGGCTTTGGGGTGCGCGGAATAAACGGTTACATAAAGTTTTCGATTGGCGCGTGGCGTAACCACCCCTGTCCGAGGGGGAGGGAAGGGGAATGACGGACGCCCACCCATTCCCGGGGATACACATATGTGCACTTGTTCGCCCGTAACGGACGAACTACCCTCGTCCGGGCTCTGTATTATATCGCCGGCGATATCAGTGCCATTGTATTTAAAGCGACGACCATTTCACGAGTCGGACCGTACTCGAGTTAATGAACTTCCTACGAGAGGATAATTGACGGAATGTTCGCTACTATATATTTACTTCTACGCCTCTCTATACTTATCTACTGAAATTACTCGTATTCGTAGAATTCTGACTACAATAGCGTTGTTTACATCTCGCGTACGCTCTCTCTCTCTTCCTTGTACATCTAATATGAATTATATTGAAAGTATTAATTTTAATAAATATTAAGTACACAGTTTGAAATAACGATCTTTTATTCCACGTAATTTCATCATGAACGCAATTAGGGTTCGGTTCTCCCGAAGGTGTCGGCTAAGTGACGGCAAGAAGAACGGAGGAAAGCTCGATCGCGTCTGAATGCGGTACGTGTCCGTCGCGAGAGCGGTCCGTAGGAGTGCCCCCGGATGCACGTAGCTCGACGGAGGAGAGAGCCCCTACGTGCCTGCCGATGCAACCTCACCCCGAGGGTGAGGGTTAACCCCCGGCACGAGAAGAGAGCTCAATATATATTAAGATCCGCGAACCCCTCGGATCTAAAAGTTCGTAACGTTCCCCTGCTTGGCTCGTGGAAGTCTTCCTACAGACTCTCTCGCTAACCTCCCTATCCGACGGCTACGCCGTCGGAATTGCGATTATGGTGGCGATATTACTGGCGTAGGGGCAGTGCGGGGATCCGCGAGGGTGGCAGCATCCCACGTCCATCTCTCTAATAGTTCCCTTCTTTTTCCGCCCATCTTGCTCGCGCGCGCACGCATTCTGAGCTTATTGACTTTACTTCTGTGCCATCGACTCGTATCCATTTACTTGCCACGATTTTTGTGCAAGAATGGAGCCGGAGAAATGACTGGCAAGAGGTTCTTGTCTTCGACATAACAGGGAAAGCACCACAGGGTGGCTCGCAGGTACCTTCGACCGCGTCAACCACATGACTTGCAAAGTGTTGCTACCTTTTGTCATGTTTTTCTCAAGCAAATTATAGCCTAACTATAAAAAAGAAAAAGGGGACAAATAGCTAGTTACAGTCGTAAGAGTTGGCCCGAACGAGGGTACTATTTGCTGTGATCTTCGACAATGGTTTACGATGCACAAAACAGAGAGTCAGGGTAGTTTTACTTCGATGTGAGGATGCGTACGAAAAATAACGTAAATGGAATGTCACGCTTTAATACAATTTTGCAATTTATCATCCGTCGCTACACCTAAAAAGCAAAGGACTGAGAAAAACCCAGTTGGCAGTTTGCACGTGCCGTCTTTCGCTCCGTGCTTTCGCCGCCAATGCGGAAAATAGCGAGACACGTCTACCTGCTGCAAAACGGCGAGACGAGGGCGTGCGATCGATACCCGACCACAAAGACGCTAACCACGGCATAGTTTTCATCGACATCGAACGGCCATCGATCGATCGCGCGATATGCAAATGTACGATTTTACGGGTCATACTTAATGCAAACTATACGTCCGAGAAACTTATCGTATGCCATTCTACTAATCCCAATGATATTTTCTACATCAGGCCACAGTATTGTTATATACTTTCAATAGTTTCAGTCTTCACTCCGCGTGGAAAACTCGACAATTTACTAAAAATTTAAAAAATTCATAAAGAGAAATTACAAAATCTATGAATTTTTTTCTACAAATCATGCTTGTAACGTAAATTGTAATAAGTAGAGTAACTCCGATATTTGCGCCAGAGATTTGCGAGCAAAAATAAAAGTAGTGGAGATAACTTGCTTTCAACCACTCTATTATATGCTTTTATATGTATGTATTGTGTTGTAATTTTAGTTTCCTACTCTTAATATTAACGACGTAATCATTGTGCGTTGAATCAATTTGTCAATGTTATGAGCGGCGCAGCGATTACAATTTACGTAAATGAACGATTTACGTAAATTAAAATGATTGCTCCCCCTCTCTCTCTCTCTCTCTCTCTCTTTGTAGGAAATATAGGTTTGTTGATTATTTATTCATGATACACAAGTGAGATAGCAAAGCATAGAGTATACGAAAATACATGTGGTTAGCTCTTGTATTGTTTGTCCAACTTGATTGTGCTATTCATGAGTGACCATGAATCCCACTTTTGATAGACTATACGTCAAAAATGGAAGGTTTTCTTAAGTTTTTTTTCCAAATATAAAAAAAATAAATATTTCGTATTTTTAATTTTTTTAGTAATAAACATTATGAAATTTTTGTTGGTATAATTCATTTTCATTAAACATAATAAATACTACTTGATGAATTGAGTTTTTGATTGGTGCGGTGTATATGCCGAAGTTACCCTAAGTTACTCGTGATCTTCCGTAAGCCAAAACAAAAGAAAAATGTGCACGCAGAATCGATTGCGAAATGTGGGATTGCAATGAGATAAAATGCAGTGGCTAATCTCCTTTTTTCTCAGTTTCAATGAGTAATTTCATGGGATCCGTCACGCCGTCATGGGTTCCCCACAGTGGGAAATCCGTCTCGCCGAAAAATCGACGCGGCGCATTAAAACGAGAACGACTCTCGACGCGAATCCAATTAAATGCCGCGCGGCGGCGGCGTTAACGACGCCACGTCTCTCCTTCGTCTTTTCCTCGCAGCTTGCAGCGAGGATGAAAGCAGGAGGCATAGACACCGCCCCGGCGAAAGGGAGAACGGATTTTGCCGTCCTAATGAAATTTCCCGGACGATGAAGAACCTCGGCGGAGAGGCGTCGAAATAAATACGCTGTGCGATGATAGTGGCGCGTTTTCTCATTTCTCTAATAATCCCGGGGGCGAAACGTAACAATACCGCGCGCGAATGTCAGGAAAATAGGGAAAATAACCGTAGGATAAAAGAGAGCACGCGACAGATTCGAATTCTCATTCTCGATCCGCGTAACAAAGCGATAATATCCATTAATCCAATTACAACTGCGAGCGAGCAAGAGTATTTTATCGTAAAAGAGCGCGCCGCGTGCTTACTTTAAAAGCGGCGCGAATCCAGTTTCGCAAACCCCGCTAAAAACTATTAATTGCGATCGGCGGCGTGCGAAGGGTACCGGATCGTAATTCGATGCGCGGACGACGGCGAATTGCGGGACCGTGCTGCTCTTCCGTGGTTCCCGGCTACTGGTGCTCTCGGGCGCGCGGACCGCTGAAAAAGCTTTTTTCCACCGGCAGCGCTTTAATGAAATTTTTTCGACCTCGTCATCGTCCCCGTAATAATCTCCCTTTTGCAACCGGGTAGAGCCGGCGCGGCTGAATTTATTGCAGCCCGCCTGCCGGAAACACGTCCGCGAGGAAATCTTCTGGATAAGAGGCTCACGAGCTCTACCACGGTCTACCGTTTTTTGTCACTCCTTACCTGCCGAGTCTTTCCTGGTCCGAGTATGAAATACGCGGGAGCGGGGAGGCCCGTAAAAAAAAGAGAGAGAGAGAGAGAGAGGAGAGGAGATGAGATTGTAACGGGAGGGATAAGAGAGAACGAAAGGAAAGAGAAAGGGAAAGAAAGAAGAAAAGAGAGCGAGAGAGAGAGAGAGAGAGAGAGAGAGAGAGAGAGAGAGAGAGAGAGAGAGAGAGATGGGTTCCGGTGACGGGGCGAGGACGACGGCGATGGATCCTTCTTGCCCTGGTCGGAACTTTTTGCGGTCACTCTTGGGACGAGCCCGAGAGCTGAGGGGGGCAATAAAACTAATGGTAACGCGCGCCGGTAATTCCTTGCGGTCTGTTTGTCGCAAGTCGACGACCTGGCCTCTCCGCCTCGTCATTTACCGAGGGAGGATTCTACGGCCAATGTCGGCCGACGACGACAATGATGACGACGGGTGGTGCTTTCTCGCTTTCGTCGCGGTTGGTGGTAACATGGTAAAATTGGGTTAGCATCGCAGATTTTAAGTGCCGGATGCCTTCCTGCCCGAAATGCGATCGCTCTTTCTCTCTTTTCGATACCTTTGAAGGGTTTCGCTTTTCGACCATTGTCCACGCCGGTCTCATTAACTTCAACTAAGAACTAAAATAGAAAAAAAGTGGAATTCCCTGAACACATGCTAACGTGATTTTTTTTTCTTTGTGATCTGTCCTACAGTGGGTCGAGGAGTCTTTCACGAACTTCGACAAAGGTATCAATTGGCGGAGTTACGTCGTATGCGACGTAGCGTACACCAACGTGAACAATTGGCTGTGGACACCGTTCATAGAGAGGGGTCCGGCGAACCGCATGTACATAGAAATCAATTTCACGACTCGCGACTGTTCGCTATTCCCCGGGAACGCTCTCAGCTGTAAGGAGACCTTTAGTCTACTCTACTACGAGTTCGACGCTGCCACCAAGGAGCCACCCCCGTGGGAACCAGACAGTTACAAACTTATTGGTGAGTGATGATGAAACAGAGCTTAGTAAATTGAAGGATTCACCTCGGAAATAAGATAATGATATTATTTCGAGACTAACAAATCTAAAAGTTTTTCTTCCTTCAAACAAGACATTAAGAATGATTTCTGAGAATATTTTAAAAAAGTAAAAAGTTATATATAGATAATTCATAATTAATAAATTTCATATTTCTCGACTGAACTCGTCAATCTCAATATCTAGAACAGCTTTTCACGTCGATTTGACGTACTTGCAGGTCGTATAGCTCCGGGTGAGGGTAGGTTCAACACGAACACCGAAGTGATGATAAACACCGAAGTAAAGTCGATCCCAGTGACGAAGAAGGGCGTCTACTTCGCCTTTCGTGACCAAGGCGCCTGCATATCGATCCTGGCCATCAAGGTGTATTACATCAGCTGCCCCGAGGTCTCGGCGAACTTCGCCCATTTCCCGGCCACGCCGACTGGTCGCGAGGTTGCGCTTATCGAGCAATCGCGCGGCGTTTGTGTCGCGAACGCCGTCAAAATCGCCCAGCCGACTTATCTCTGCAAGGGTGATGGCAAATGGTACCTCGCGTCGGGTGGATGTCACTGCAAACCCGGCTACCAACCTGACGAAGCGAAGCAAGAGTGCAAGGAGTGTCCGATAGGCAAGTTCAAGCACGAGGCGGGCTTGACCACCTGCGAGCCATGCCCCGAGCACAGCAAAGCTCCTGATTACGGCTTCACGGAGTGTCGTTGCGATCCGGGCTATTATCGAGCGGAAAAGGATCCTAAGAAAATGCCTTGCACGCGTAAGTATGAATTGAACTAAACTAGCAATTTCGACAGAATGAATTCTCGTCATTATTTTAAAATTTAGAATTGATAATCATCCATATAACTACAGTGTCTAAGAGTTTCAAAGAACAAATTATAACGATCTCTCTAGTGTCTAATTAAAATATTGAATTTTGTTATTTATACACGTCATATTAATTATTCAATGTAATGTTTGTGCAATAATGTTGTGTATTACGCTAAATTGAATGTTTGGCCTAAGCGAAAGACGGAAAGAATTTGGAGGGCGACGTTCCACGAAAATCTTCAAGAATATACTTCTTGCAGAACCACCTTCGGCGCCGCAAAACCTGACTGTCAACTTTGTCGATCAGTCCACGGTGATCCTTTCTTGGAACGCGCCGCATATGCAGGGTGGCAGGTCCGACACGACTTACAGAGTGGACTGCGATTCCTGCAGCATGGGCGTCAAATACATTCCCAATACCGTGAGTTTCCCTAAAAGTCGTATGTTATATACGCAAATATATAGATTGCGCGGTAGTTGAGTTAATTTCTCGACCAAAAAGTTTACGCACGGATTCGCTTCGATTTTGCGACAGGAGATCTTCAACGACACGAAGATCACGATAACCGGCCTGAACGCGGTGACTACTTATCGCTTCCAAGTGTTCGCCGAGAACGGCGTATCGTCGTTGGTCGGCAAATCGGAATACGTAGACATTACCGTTACGACGGAGGCGAGCGTGCCGAGTCTAGTGAGCAACGTCAGGATCACGAGTGTCAAGAGCTCGGAGCTCAGCATCAGTTGGGACGCGCCGGACGTCGGAGCTGGCGGAGACAACGATCTCGTCGAGCGATACGAAGGTAAAAAGCTAAAGAACCGTAACAACATTGTATTGCTACGCCATTGTACGGCGAGATCAATTCCAAATTGTCACTCGATCTCGCGAGGTGCCGTGGCGGAGGGATTAATAATCGTCTCGATATCTGGTACAGTGAGGTGTTACCCGCGCTACGACGACGCCACTAATGCAACCGTCATTCAAACGTCCGAGCTGTCCGCCACGTTCAAAGGTCTCAAGCCTTCCACGGATTACGCGATACAGGTTCGCGCTAAGACCACCCGCGGCTGGGGCGAGTACACGCCGGTGATATTTAAAAAGACACCCCACGCGATGGGTCTAGGTAAGCGCGTTCAGCGGCATTTAGATTTCATATTTCGCAATCTCTTTTATACCGCGCCTCTAACACGAGCATTTCACGCAGATTACGTCGGCGAAGACGACAACATGCAAGTTAGGATAATCGCAGGGGCGATCGTTGCTGTGGTCGTACTTCTCGTGATTATTATCATCATGACCGTTCTGATCCTTAGAAGGTAATTGAATCATTTTCAATACTAAATATATATATATATATCTTGTGTATCGCGAGCTATATCGTATACTTATGCGCGAGGAGTGACTCTTCTTCCAATCGCTTTGCTCAATTCGGCTGATATTATGCGATTTCGTTGCAGCAGGGCCTCGGACGAGTGCAACAAGAAGCAGCCGAGCGACTGCGACACCCTGGAGTACAGAAACGGCGAAGGTACGTTTTGCATTTTGCTCGAAATTTCTCTCTTTAAGATTTATTATTGCTATTACCCGCCCCGCCCACAACGCTGTCACTTTTATAATTGTTTCATTGCGCCCTCGTGTCTTGTGACTAACTTTGGAATCATTGCCCCCTTACCCCCCCTTAGATCCAGCAAGTATCAAAACTATACCCCGTATACAAACAGACCCACGATAATACGTTAAACACCCCCCCACCCCCCACCCCCCTCAGAAAAAAGATTTTTTTGCGGATGAGAGTGAGAGAAAGAGAGATAGCTGACCGTTAACGCCATAGAGAAAATGAACGAAGAGAAAGCAGTCGGGCTCTGAAATACGTCCGCGAGAGGGACTTAAAGAGAAACGATCGCTTTCCAACCAAAATTCACACCGATCTGGTCCATTGCCTGAGTGCAGATTATTCTAACTAAATTCTTTCAATTCTTTCTTTTCATGTGCGATTCCCCTAATCTATCGAACCTGCCTCCATGAAAAAATCCATGAAAAAATCCAATGAAACAATGTACACAATCGCCTGCTACTACAGGACTAGTTGTGACCTACAGTAAGTCTTCTCCAAACACCTCAAGTTTTGTTTTTTAGGAACTCAATTTTGTGTAGATTATTTTTGCAACCCCTGTACATGCATTACACTCTCAGTCTAAATCAGACTTGACGCTTTTGCATATACACACGTATACACACATCACACGTCACGCACACCGACAAACATACGTACACGGGCGCGCGTACGCGCGTTAACAATTTTGCACGACACCTAATGTTTTCATAGATACGTTATGCGTATGTGCGCATTGTGCTTGCGTATGTTTGTTGCGTTGCATTGTTCGCGTTTTAGTTGCATGCGTATTTTTCAGTGTGTCGATGTTAATGTCGTATATGCTTTTTACATCTGATTTTGATGTCACGAAATATATCAGAAAGTAAACGATAAAAAAAATAAAGAAAAAAAAATAGAGATTAAAAAGCGTATCTTTTTCAACGTGTTGATTTTCTAATGACGAAAGTAGTTTTTGTTTTGTGAATTCGATTACATATTTTCACAAACGGCCTCATTCAGGTCAATATATCTCTGTACCATTTCTCGCTTTACGTCATTAAAGGGGGGAAAAAAAAAGACTTCATCATCGTACCACCCGCCGCTTCTTTTTGTTTTGCTGTTTGTCAATTAGTATGTTGGTTGTTGTGTTGTTCACAGTGCACTGCAAAATGGACAGTTCACCGATTGTGACAACCCATACCAACAACAAGAGCAAGTCCTCGCGTAAGTCCTTTGTTTCCCAAAATAATCTCCGGCGAAAATTGTCGCGAGTGAAGAAATAAATAAATAATTGAAAACAACGCCGGATATACGATATATCTAAGGCATAATCGAACGCACCGACACCCGTATACACTCATTCTGAGTTCTCCACGTTTTATTATAGTTTAGCTTTAGTTACGCTACGCTCCGTTCTCTTCTTTCTTCACTGTCCTAGATGTGCGATATGGATGAAAAGTTCGGAAGTAATAAAAAGCATGCCGCTACCCCGTGTTTCGCACGTAATTGCATCATGTTCTTGCATCTAGTCTTTTTTTTATCTTATTTTTCATTTTTCTTCAGACGATCGTGCCTTGCGATCGCTTTTCCTCCTACCACGATATATGCAAAATACTTGGATGTTCCGTGACGGCTCAAATAGAAACTGTAATAAATTGGGTTGAATTAAAGAGTAAAATTGGAGAAACCGACGAGAGGAAATTGTTTGAGTCGTCTGAAGCGTCCGGGACGAGCGGTGTAAAGGAAGAAATCGCTGGATTTTTCAGATGTATCGCAATAATCGTGAAATGGCATGCAAAAATTGTGCATTTTTTGTGCATGTTGATTGGCTATGCGCGAATTTTTCCTGGCGTATACATAGACACCGCCGTTCGGCCGACATTAAACAGACCAGATTCTAAACTAGATAAACACATACAAGTTAAAAAATGACTCTTTCACTAAAGTGGGACTGATAAGAAAAGAAGAGATATATTTTAGAATCCACCTGCGTTTGGCTTTCTTGGTTGTGTCTTGTTTTTTGGAAATTTTAAACTCGCTGACGAGAGAGAATGTGTGAGTGTTTCTTTTTTGCGGGATTTGACACGGTTGGCCGAGCGATAGAGCGAATGTTGGGACGCGCGGTCTAGAGTTCTGTCAAAATTTCGCACCACCGGCCCTCGTGTTAATATAATGAACTCTGTTTTCGTGACGTTGCAGTGACCACGCCGCTGTTCACACCTGCAGTGGGGGTCGCCGCGGCAGGCGCAGGCGGCGCAGGCGGTGCAGGTGCAAGGAGTTACGTGGATCCTCACACCTACGAGGATCCGAATCAAGCGGTACGCGAATTCGCCAGGGAGATAGACGCCGGATATATCACGATAGAAGCCATCATAGGTACGATTTTATACATTATCATATCACGCGAGAGCTGTTGTCATACAAGACAGTTTCGGTAACCCGGTTATACTCTTGATGATTTTTTTTTACGACTACAGGTGGCGGAGAGTTTGGTGACGTCTGCCGAGGGAAATTGAAATTGCCTCCCGACGGACGGACGGAAATAGACGTGGCCATAAAAACCCTGAAGCCGGGCTCTGCGGACAAGGCTCGTAACGACTTCCTGACGGAGGCGTCGATAATGGGCCAGTTCGAGCACCCCAACGTGATATTCCTACAAGGCGTCGTGACGAAAAGCAATCCGGTGATGATCATCACCGAGTTCATGGAGAACGGTAGCCTCGACACTTTCTTGCGCGCGAACGACGGCAAATTCCAAGTGCTCCAGCTAGTGGGCATGCTGCGCGGTATCGCCAGCGGCATGCAATACCTCGCGGAGATGAATTACGTGCATCGAGACCTCGCTGCGAGGAATGTGTTAGTCAATGCCGCCCTGGTTTGCAAGATTGCCGACTTTGGACTCAGTAGAGAGATCGAGAGTGCCACAGAGGGAGCTTACACGACTAGGGTGAGTCACACAGATTCAAGCGATAGATTTGCGAAGTCAAACTTAACACACTGAGAAAAAGATACTTGAAAATTCACTTGTGAAATATATTATTTTTTTGTTTCGCTGAAACAAATTTTTATTTAAATGTTACTTGTGACTTTTTTTGTATTTATTGATTATAAAACAAATTTGTATGATGATATAATATTTCTGTGAAATGCATTTAATTTTTTTTTATTAAATGATTTATTTGTTAGGAATAAAAATTTTATTTCGTCGCAAAAAACTTAATAGCCAATAAATATAAAAAATATCTCTACTAGTATTAGCTTTTTTCATTTGCTTCATTTCGACTTTTTCTCGAAAGTGTTAAAGCCAGCAGCATGTACAAGGCTCGAACATGTATCCATAACTTCTTGCTTAATCTACCGTTTATATTCAGGGCGGTAAAATCCCGGTACGGTGGACAGCACCGGAGGCGATAGCGTTCCGTAAATTCACGAGCGCCTCCGACGTTTGGAGCATGGGTATCGTATGCTGGGAGGTGATGTCGTACGGCGAGAGGCCGTACTGGAATTGGTCGAATCAAGATGTGATAAAGTCGATCGAGAAGGGCTACAGGCTTCCAGCGCCGATGGATTGTCCGGAGGCTATCTACCAGCTGATGCTCGATTGCTGGCAGAAAGAGCGCACCCATCGGCCGACCTTCGCCAATCTCACGCAAACCTTGGACAAGCTCATACGAAGTCCAGACACGCTGAGAAAAATCGCTCAGAACAGGTAAAGCGCCCGTTACATTCACTTGTCATTATTACTGTAATCGTCAAGTCGATACGTGATAGGATTGCGAAACGAGTTTTTAGGATTTGCTAGTCGCAAAAACGGTATTAGGAAATCCAACTCACGGATCAAATGTCTAGCAAATTATCATTGCAACATGTAACTATAATCATCGTTCAACGTAAATCAATGAAATACGACGGAATGCGCATAATCGGCCCATAACGAATGAAATTTGTTTTAAGTGCTTCGTGCGCACGTTTGCAAATAGTTAATCATTGTTTTCATTGACATTATCTCTCAACGTTCTTTTTCCTTTTCATTTTATCTCCCGTCGCTCGTTCATTAATATCTTATTAAGAATCACGCCGCATGCTACGTGACTTATATGTCGTGTCCATAAATTAATTTCTCTCGACAGCTAATAA
Organism: Solenopsis invicta; assembly: GCF_016802725.1. Classification (NCBI taxonomy): domain Eukaryota; kingdom Metazoa; phylum Arthropoda; class Insecta; order Hymenoptera; family Formicidae; genus Solenopsis; species Solenopsis invicta. Next base: position 6,739,294 of record NC_052669.1, on the reverse strand, counting down.
TTATTTTCATTCATTCGCCGAAACGCTCACGCGTGGATCATGCTACATCCGTTTCACGCCACTTAGAATGGGATTTGGCATTGTGGCTCATTGATGTATGACGTCCCGCACAAGCCTACAATCGCATACACGTACACGTATGATGTGTCCGTGCGTACGTATGTATTCAGAAGGAAGGCCAATGTCTGCATACTCGTACTCGCGCCATCGTGACATCTCGACCTGATTGGCATTACTGGAAGCAGGCATACACTGGACTGTCATTATACGCACTTGCTTTTTATGTTCGTGCTTGTTCTGATTTTTTTTTCTTTTTTTTTAAGTATTTCTCAAAACTCTCTCGACATATATCCCCTAAGTAAGTTGTCAAAATTGTCTACTGTGTCTATACCACTTCGACGTTTACTTTTCGACACGTGCGAGAAGAGGAGAGAGGAAGTAATCATTAGATTCACCTCGAAAATTCGAGTTTCTCTCTCTTCTCCTTCTCGCAGTAGCATACACTTTTCGCACGACGTCGCTATCTCGATACCGTAGAGTCACATTTCTATATCTTGTAAACGGGCGCTGCTTTACGCTTCAAAATACACTTGGCTGAGCGAGGTTACCAGAGTTAGCTGGCGGGAAAATTAATTTATGGACGAAAGTCTACGTCATCAGCTGCGTAGAATACTTTTATCGCGTTCCGGGGGACTTAATCGAGACCACGCATTATGCGACGACTTCAACAGAGCTTTCAATTGCTTTCGCCGCTTATCGTTTCTACACTCCTTAAGAGTCTATGGCTCGCATTTCAGTTATTCTTTACAAGATGCAATGCACTATGTTTAATAGGGGCTAATTTTGTACTTTGTGTTGCTTTTTTCCTTTGACAAAATTGAGTTTTGCCATAATCAAGTAGAGTATTTATAAACTCTATCTACGAGATGTAAAAATTTCTTTATACAGCAAGTTGTCTAATTGTCGTGTTTCCTACGAGTCGAAACCTGTAATCGCAATATGAAGTCGGGTAAGCCTCTTCCCTCATATTCTGCAAGTATTCCATTGGCATGAACGAAACGTTATATGTATAATTGCATTATTTCGCATATCTTTCGTTCGCGGAACGGTTCGCGTTTTAACTCTCTGTGCCAATGGGTCGCGTTTGGAAATCTCTCGTTAGTTTCTCGTCTATTCCTTCGTTCCGCCTCTTTTTTCCCCCCTTGGGCTAATTCTTTGTGCTTTTGGTTTTGTGGTGTCCTTTGGTACCTGACTACGAACTACCGCAACTGCAACGCAACTGCGACAACTATCGTCCACGACAACAACCACCGCCTACAGCGTGAGGCCGCCTGCACACAATCCGTACTATGTCACAAGCCATACTGCTGCCGCCCAGGCTGCGGCGGCTGCGATGCCACCAGGCCCGGCCGCGAACACGGCGAGCCCGTTCGTAGACATAGTCGGCCATCAGGCCCATCAACAAGCCCAGTCAGCGATTGCCGTTCCAGTAATGCCACCAGGAGCCGGCCGTAGCTTACACTATCACACACACGCAGCGACACACGCAATGCCACACCAACAATCATCGCTCACCTATCCCAACTGGGTCCCATTCTCTCACTTTGGCTGAGAATAATAATGCTTGAATTAAAACAAGCGAAAAAGGTTCATTATCGTCATCACCATCTCCGCCCGTCTTTCTAGCCATCAGACCTAACGCCTGGAATTTAAACCGGACGTAATCTCAAAAGACTGCATTCTATATCGTTACGATTCGCATTATCTTTTATCGCGCTAGTCGTAGGAAAATCGTAGGCGTTCTTCCAGCGAAATAGTAGAAAATAGTATAATCCAAGTCGTGTCGGACGGAATAGTAGATGTGACGAATATAAAGAATATAATCTAGCCGATAATACGTTGTGCTATAGACTGTATGTACAATTGTAGTACCGTCGTAAAAGAATCTTCTTTCCCGTCTTTTTACTACGAATTATCGACAAACGCGAGGATGTAGCGTAGATATATATGTTAGCTAATACAGAGAACTTCTCTACGTTGAACTAAGCAATAAACTTTACCGTACAGAGTTATATTATCGATTGAAACTGAAACGAGATATATAAATTGAGAGTTTAAGAGTGTTTCCAAATTTTATAAAGGATAACTTCAATCATCGAATAGCAATATAGATTGAAACGCGAGCTTAGGGAGTAAAAGGCGATTAAACGTGTGCAGCTAGAGTCTTTCAGGTGTTTTCATAATTCTATATTAGCAATCATAGCTTTCATTGATATACGTATAAAGAAAAAAAGGCACACACACACACACATCCCTGCCGCAAATTTACTTTAGAACACTATAGAAATGTCTATAGTTCTGAATGTGTTTTTTGAAACAGGTATTGCATATACGGAATGGGGTTCTCCTTATACGACTTTTATAATTTTTAATAAGGTAATGAACATCAAGAGGCGCGGTCGTGTCTCGTGCCAATTCAAAAAAAAAAAAAAAGAAAGAAAGAAAGCTAAAAAGACCGAGCGCCTTTTTTACGCGAGTCAGCGAGTTCAAGCATAACGAGATTAACAGATCTCAGTAACGGCTGAACCGATCAAGTTCTGAGTAGTCTCAATCGATAGCTTGGGAACGAATTGCATAATAAAAGTGTTTTTATTTTTTCTTACGTATTACCTTATTAAAAATTATAAAAGTCGTATAAAGAGAACCCCATTCCGTATATGCAATGCTTGTTTCAAAAAACACATTCAGAACTAGAGACATTTCTATAGTGTTCTAAAGTAAATTTGCGGCAGGGACACACACACACACACACACACACACACAAAATCACACACATACAGTTGCAGAGGGTGTCCCGAAAATAATGCCATTCCTCTCGGCTGGGAATTCTTTGGTCAATTTAAACTCGACGAGACAAGGTTTTTAATAGGAAAAAGTCGCCTGCAAATTGCTCAAAAGAACAGCCATAATCTTACGACACCCCCGTACATCATTTATTATAAGTGAATATAAGTACTTAACGTGTAATTTATTAAAGCCATCGGTTTTATCTTAGCGAAAGCTATAAAGATTTATTAGCATATGTACAGCACGCGTGCAACCGGTTGACCATTTTAGAATAGTATTTTTATACGTAATATATTAAACAAAGGACGATATAATTAACGATTAACAGTGTTAGGCCATATTTCTACATCGATAAATCCATCTTGATATCGTAATCATAAATTCTAAAATATTTACAAAATATGCTAAAACGATGACACGCCATTCTAAAAGAAATGACTGATCTACGTAACTCATTAATTATGAAATTCATTATTTAAGCTATCTCTTTATATTGGCTGCAAATGTTATATTAAATATTTGTCGCGGCGTTACAGGCTGGAGGTGAGGCATTTATCCAATGACAGGAAAACGATTCGCCGAAATTCTTATAATCGCGTTTAAATATTATTCATTTTATTTTAATTTTAAAATCGAACGTAGACTGTTATTTATTTAAAGTAGAAAATTATTCAGTAGTATTGGCAAAAGGATAACGCGTAGATTCGCATCGATACACGCGCGTGAACAATAGAAAGGAGAATAAAATACAATAATCAAAGCCAGATAGGTCGAAGCTAGCCTGCAAATAGAAACACACACCTAGTACGACCTCCATCGCACTAACAAATGCTAACAATTGTCAGAATCAGGGAAAGGGGTGCTCCACCCTCACCCTCACCCGCCTCGTCGGAAACTTTCAACGTGCATTTGAGAAACAGGTAAAGAAAAAAAAAGAAAAGAGAGTCAAAAGCGGCATTCCCATACACACACACGCACCGAATTCTCTTTGTGGATAAAAGAGAAAATAAAAGAAAGAAAGAAGCGCAGAAGAATCGCAAAGCGCAATCGTTTCTGCTTTCGTCCAGTGCCCTAGATAACACAGAGTTCGCCTTTTAACATTTCGACGATTCGATTATGCTGACTGTGCTTTCACGTTCTCTCTGCTTCTTTAACGCAATAACGAAATATCACCGCCACGTAGACAGCAGTCCTCTCTGCTTGGTAAACCTCTTAGTTTGTGTTGCACTGCTTGCCTTCATACGCACCGTAAATCCACTCACGTGTACGTACACCTAAACTGTAAACCATGTATCACTAACACGCTACATATGATACATCCGCTCTCGTCAACAGTACTATTGTTAGCGTTGTTACCATCCTCATTATTGTCATCACATCGCCATTGTGTCGTCATTATAAGCATTTGTATTACCATCATTACTAGCAGCTGTATTACTTTTATTGCGGTATTTATCTTATTATTATACTTATTATTGACATATCATTATTATTATTATTATTATATTTTATTTTTATTACTTAAATATTATTATTACTTTAATTTTTATTTTTTAGGATTATTATTATTGAGACGAACAGAGATTGTATTTTATTTGCATTGGTATTTAAGTTTCGTAGCGTTTGTATATAACTTGTACAAAAAATCTTCAAAACTTACGAATTAATCGTATATACGTTGACATCGGTTATACTTTTCTAAAGTATAATTCATAATTTATAATTTATATATAAGGCCGATAAATATTAGACATAATCCATGGGAAAAAAAACCAACTCAGAAGCCAACGGTGTACATTTTAATAGCCATTTTCTTTTTTAATATAAGTTAAGGCCCGTTTTATACATTCTATTATCTTTAGAAACTTGTCAAATAAATTATATGAGCTGAATAACCATTTTAAAATTTTTTCGCAGATATTTTAAAATTTAGATTCCTGAATTTTAATTTATTCTTTCCACCCCTATAATCAACGTGCTAATCACAATTTTATATATTTGACATGCCTCTTTGTAATTTGTACATACTTATCACATCTAAATATTTGTATATATATCTTCTTCCTTTATGTACATGAAAACAGGAAACCACACGATTTACAGCCAATAATACATGCCGACAGCTATAATCTACATAAACGTGATTGTTTAAATTTCACAGTTTAGGAATATATTAGTGACAATGGAACGATATCCCATACACGATACTTTGTAACCAAGATATCCCATGAAATAACGAAGACATTAGTGACTTCAATAACGACGATGAAAAACGTCGAGCGATCTACAACCTAACGATAATCTTCTTTATTTCATTCATAGCTTCTCTGTCATTAACTTGTGACGTAGACAATAGCAAACGAGCAAAGCATCGAAAACATACATTTGGACTATGCGAATGTGAATGTATTTGGATAGCAAAGGAACGCAATTAAGGAACCCTGAAATCTCGTTGTACCCTAACTTCTTCGTATTATTCCCCGCTGTGAACGTTATTCATTCGTACAAAAAGACACTTCTTAACTTGTTGTTTTTGACAGGGGCACAAATCCACTGGCGCCAGATGCGGTGGACCTAACGCAATTGAATTCCGTCGGCGAATGGCTGGCTTCCATCAAGATGTCACGATACGCGGAGAGCTTCGAGCGGGCGGGCGTAACGACGCTGGAGGCGGCGGCGCGCGTCACCGTCCAGGAGCTCACGGCCCTTGGCATAACACTCGTGGGACACCAGAAGAAGATCATGAACAGCGTTACGGCGTTACGGGCGCAAATGTCCGCCACGTCACAGGGTTTCCTCGTGTAACCGCCACCGCGACCTCAAATTCCGTAAACGGAGATTAAATCGTATGTAGAAATCGGCTGATCGGCACATCGGAATACACATCGCTACCCCCATGGATCTCACGAATTGCCGCTTACTCGAGGTGCCCCGACGCGTCGCCTCCGCGAGGAGGGAAACGACGATTCCCTCATGTATCATCTAGGACTCGTGATTACCTAGTCAGAGCGACGATGTCTTCAAGAGAATATCTCTTCGCGCGCAAACAGATCCGATGAGCTAACTGGTGGTCGACTCGAGGCGAAGCTTTCACGATACCACCGAAGCGAGACGCCGTCTCACTTTAACCAGAGAGATTTAAACTACTCGTGCTGCAGACATTCCACGTTAGCGAGAGTCGAAAGAAAAGCCATTTTTCGCATTTACGATTTCCCCTCAGGAATGAGAGGGAAAACGAGGACCACACATTCGCCATCTCGCATCTACTGCCACATGCAACGACTTTTACCGTATTCATAGGACGACACACTATTACGAAACTTCTGCGATCTATAAGTGTCAAAGAGATCCTGAAAGATCGCTGATGAAAGGCTCTTAACGGGATCAATACGTAACCGAAAGACTCCCCTATACGAACAACGAGCACCAATACTCTTTCGTTTCCTAGGCCGTTTCTGTGACCGATCTACCTGCAGATCAGACTGACAACGGAAACAAACGAGCCATCCCTAATCACTGCCACAAAAATCTTTCGTTACTAATAAACGCCCTTCTGTTAGTTTAAAGTACTTGTGTGACAGCTGTTGGATTGTATACATTGTATATTTTTCTTCGGAGACTTTCATTGAGATTTACAGCAAATTTTTTTTTTACTATTCTATAATCGCGCTTGCTAAGTTTTGTAACATTTTGTACTGAACGGCAGCTCATTTTAGTAGATACGTATTTTATCTGCGATATAGATAGGACATTGAACGGCGAACATATCGGCCTAAATGCCGTTCGAATATGTCTGTTCCTGGACTCTTTTTTTTTTAAGTACTAAAGTTATGTGTTTGTCTAACAATCGACATAGCAATACGCATCTGACAAGGAGAAAACGACGATTAGAAAAATAGAGAATCGTATCACGAAAGAACTGTACCAAAAATCGGATCGTAATAGTTCCCAAGATCCCGAAATCGGTAGCGTGGCAACAGTGTAGGTTCATTATTTCGTGTAGCGAATGTAGCGAGTGCATTACACTATTACGCGTATGTCGCCTCGTCAATGTACACGATCGAGAGCAAGGGCGAACATTAGCGAGATGTCATTATTAACTCTTTACGCTGAATTACGATTCATGCCTTTGCGTTACCTATATAAGAACGTCGTACACGCGGCCTATATACAGGATGAGGAAAAAGTATGGAAACTCTGATAAATCTCGAGAAATATAAGTTTTACAAAAAAGTGTTTCAGATAAAATTTAGGATTCAGCTACCTAAGACAAGTTTGGATGATCCTCCTCCGATCTTGCCTTAGATGGCCGGATTCTCGTCTAATCTCGCTTTAGGTGGTCGAATCTTTATTCGATCTTGCATTACATAGCCGGATCTTTTTCCTTCACTTTACGAGTTATTTGATATTTAACATTAAAAAGTATTATTACATATTTTAAAATATTTCAGGAAATTTTTAATTGAAAGAAGCTTTATTATAGTGTTCTGAAAATTTATTAGAGTGTTCTCAATAAGGGCTATTAAATTGTGCAATAAAACACGAGATCACATTTTAAAAATTCAACTAGATTTTATCCTGACACAACGCCGTCCGAGGTCAAACTGATGAGTCGAGTAAATAGAACTTTTTAAACACTATAAGTTTTATCTGAAACATTTTTTTGTTAAACTTATATTTTTTGTCTTCATACTTTTCCTCACCTTATATATCCGATAAAAAGTCTACATATAATCAAATATAAATACATATAATTATAGAAATTCCATACATGTCTTAACCATATATACATAGAAATAATAATAAAAATAATTAAAAAATTTTTTTAATATTTTTTGCATTTGCATTTTTTTTTTTTTTTTTGTAAATTATATAAAAGAAGGGAAATATGTGAAACATATATTTTATATATATTTGATTATATGTAAACTTGTTTATCGGTAGGTATACCTTTCGATTATAACGATAAACAATGAAACGAACGAAGCGGACATGTGCCAACGCGAATGTGCAGAAGTTATCTTAGCGCGAGACTGCGTGATACGGGAATAAATGAGAGAAAAATATGAGAGCAGCGCGTGAATGCGAGTGCGAGTGATATTGCGTTGGTGAGTGAGGAGAATCTGTCACGGCCCATTTTTCGCGCTATATTTGTATGTACACGAGCGTGTGATCACGAAATTATTCTGTATAATTATATATATATATATTATTACATATAAAGATAGATATTGTGTTACAAATATAACATTGTGAAAAGGGACGAACGGGAGTAAATCTCTCTCGATGAGAAAAAGCACAAGAGACATCTGTTCGCGTCATAGAACAAAAGAGCGCGAAGTGACGTGAAGACAAACGGTTTCAAATGCGTCCCCTATTAGCAAGCAATGCGTTAACATATCAACATTATCGCGGGATGCAACGCGAGCGCGAGAAGGAATTCAAGAGTAGTCGAAACTATTCTGATTAATCTTCGAGTCTTCGGATTCTAGCGAACGACTGAAAGAAAAGAGAAAAGTCAGCCGGAAAAAAGAGAATAACGTAAAAAGAGAATAAACGTGAAGTCAGATGGTGTAAGATACACAGATAAAATACTCACGTATACGTACGAGCGACGATGCGTGCGACTAATACGAGGCACGCGCGTCCACGGGGTAGCTCTTTTTGATTTTTATACACACACACACACACACACACACACAGTCCGACCGAGGAGTTTTCCTCGCGAAGCAACGTCCATTCCAATATACATGTATTCATATAAAAGAAAACCGTTTCTTTTCTTTAAAAGACGAAAGAAAGAGAAGGCGGACGAGAGGCTTGCTTCACCGTATCTCGTTACATCCGCATTCACTAATCATAAAGACTGCATCCCGGGTCGCGGTACGTTTACACCCGGGATACACACGTTACTGGCGACTTGTCTTAAAAAGAGACCAACGAAGCGGCAGACATATTGCGTACGGAAATGTTGCGTGAGATTAAAACGGCTTCCAAGTGAGTCCGGCGAGCCACGGAGAAATTCTTTTATTTTCTAATTTAACGCTAGTAATGTAGTCGGCGGCGTATAACGAGGCGGCGTTGGATCGCGTCGAACAGAAGCGGTAGACGCGCTTCGGCAGGCGAGATTTCTCGCGCTCGATAAAATACAAGACAACGACAAAGCGAACGTCTTTCGCGCAGTCCTAGCCAATTCTCTACCTATCGCTCTCCCCCTTCCTTTTAATCGAAGAAGAGGCGAAAGTCTTGCGTCTGCAAAGCGCCAAACCGGTGATTAAAATCGATCGGTCTCGCTTTTATCGCAAAGCGCGATCCAACGATGCTTCCCTTGTAAACGAAATGTTGCTCGAAGTCGTACTCCAAGCGATGAGTGCCGGGATACGCTTTGATGTCTTTCGACTCGCCGTACTTTCTTCCGCGTACGTATCGAGACAAAGAAAACGGAAAGGAAGTGCGAAAGGCATCGCGGAGGGCCGCGCGGCGAGAGCAAAATAGGAAAAAAAAAACAAAAAGAAGAGAGAGAAGGCTACTGAAAAAAAGGCGATGATTAAGAAGCAATAAGTGAATACACGCAAATGCAGATTTTTATATAGAGAATGTTAACAAATTTCAGAAAATATTAATTATCGATAGCGCTATCTTCCTAAATGTTCGTATTAAAGATTAAACAAAAAAAAAAGGTACGATAAGACGTAAGGGCGTGATCGCGCGCGGAGTTTCGGCCGAAAGGGTGAGCGAAAGATGGGAGAGCCGCGCGCAAGGCGAATTCGCGCTGCGACTACGACTGTAATAAACCTCCGGTAATAATAATACGGCCGGGATTCCGCGGGCGGATGGGAAAAGGTCTTTAGAACTTTCTCAAGCTGTAACTGTCTGTGTTTTAGCGACGAGTCTGCGAGTGCAACCTGAAGTTTTGCGGATGCTGTTAATTTCAATATTTAGATTTCATAGAGCTCTATCAATATCACACAGAAACACACATACACACACGGCCATGTGTTAAGCACAGGGGGAGAAAAAATGCGCGAAACCGAGAATATATTAGTTGCGTAGGACTTCTCCGATTTTTTTCTTTCGTTCCCTCGATCCTCCGCAAAAATCTTGGGTTCTCGTTCTACAGGTTGAACTTTTTTCTCTTTTTGTTTCTTTTTCATTTAGAAAAGAGCGTAGTTACGCGTCACACACTTTCAAAGCTTTCGGAGAGAAAAGAGCAGCAGGAAAAAGTCTGAGAAATCAAAATTGCTTCAATCCGCCCGAATGTTTCCGTTGCGGTGAATTTTTTTACTCTTTTTTTTGCCCATTTAGCTTTTTTTTCAATTTGCCGACAGAGAGAGAGGAAGCGAGAACGACAAGCGGGGCTGAGGAAAGAAAATCGCCTCTCGCGTTTCGCTTAATCCTGTGTAATCAATTTTAACTCTATTACTATTTATTAAAAGAAGAAAAACTTATTTATTTCTTAGAGATCTGACTAAATTGCAAAACGTTCTAATTATCATAAGTTATCTATTACTATTTAGTGGCGAGACGACGTAGGGCAGAACGACGTATTCTTCCCCTATTTTTCCGAGTTTTCGAGAACCGGAAAACTCTATCTTGTAAAAAGAAGATGAAACGAAGCTAACAGCTACAGTGATAAATACGAGCGTCGTATCGAATCTGTACGCAGCTATTATATTATATTATTTTTAATTAAGCGTTAATTAAATGACTTACGAGCGCGTTGTTTTCATGTTTTTTTTTTTATTTTTACTTTCTTACGACTCTCTTTACAGCGAACTCTGTCAAAGTACCTGCTTCGAAAAACGAAAATCTGCGAGGAAAAGCAAAGCATTACAGGTACCGTCCCATATATTATACATAATTCACAGAGAAAAAGGAAAAGAAAGAGAGAGACAGACACACACGTACCACACACGCGCGTCGCGTAACCATCTTGCATACACACACGTACGATAATTTATATACACTCGCTGAACTGAGTTTTCATATAAAGGAAAAGACAAAATTGGTTAAGTGAATCACCTCCGTGTGTCTTCGATTCAATTGTATAAAGGAAAATGCAAAGGGGGAGGGGGGAAAAAAAGTGCGAGCAAGGAGTTACTGTCGACAAATTTTGGAACGTGTCTAAAAATAATTTTTCCTATGGTGTTGTCAAGACGATGTTGAATGTACATAAGATATAATAAATAATATACCTTATACGATGTAAATCGCGACTCAGTTTTTGTCCCTCCCATAATTATGTAATTGTTAACGGATTAAAATAAAAAATCTTAATAATATTTCTATGTCATTTTTATAGAAATCGTTGCAGAATGAAAGATGCGTCATCTGTTAATTGATAATTATGCAAACATTGCGTTATAATCGAGACAAATTTTATACAAAGATCAGGACGATGTAAGGTAACTCCAAGATTATAATTTTACTCCGCAAGAAAATTACACAAATAGTTTCAACCATTAATTAATAAATAGTTGAAACTATTCATACATTCTTAACTTATCCATTTTCTTCACTTTTTTTTATCTTGTATAGTTGATTGATTTCTAAAGGATTTCGACCAAACTCTAATTAAATTAACTGGTAATTAACTTATCAAACAATATCTGCTATTATTAAAACATTAACTATTTTATTAAAATTGTTTTTTCAACATAATATATATATATATATATATATATATATATATATATATCAGGGTTGAGTAGTAATTAGTTAAAAATAAGTTAACAAATCAATAACTTTTAACTTAACTTAGATAATTTTAAATGATTGAATTTTTAATTTTAACTAGTTATTTTTGAAATATATAAACTTGACTATTTTTGAAATACATAAATATAAAAACTTTAATTCATTAATATTTTACTAAATTGAAAATTTATCTTTACAAAAGAAAAAAATTATAAAAGAAATTATATGTTCCCACATACTTGGGAAAAAAATTTTCAGACATAATTATATATAAATTAAAAAATCTATTTACTCAACCTTGATTACATATAACAATTATTTTAACGATGAGTATTTATTTTGTTTTCAAACGTTCTATTTTTTCTGCATGATAATAATATTATATTTGTATTATATGCCAGATAGTATCAATAATAATTAATCGGCAATAGGTTTTTATTGAAATGAGGGAACGTATAGATAGACGAGCAGCTCGATATATTTAAATTAAAGCGAATATTTCCCGATCAAACGGCAAAATGCAATCTAATGAGAATCTAATTTCGCCAGTTTGTCATTGCATGTGCATTACCTAAATCATCTATTATGTAATAAAAAATTAATTCATTACTCACAAACTCGATGCGCAACAGCGGAGTTATATCTGCCACGTAGCTACGTTGATTCTGTAACATAAAAAATAAAAGCAATTAAAGCAGAGCTCGAATGTGACTCAACATATTATTTTAAATAACTTATGACCTATTTTCTTTAACTTACCGCAAAGTTGCTCCGCCGGCGCCCGATGTCTCACCTTTCTTCCTGCCCTCAGATTGTTTGGATTATCAATTCCATCGATGTAATACTGTATTCACAAAAAGGCGGACCGTTGTCGTTTCGAGTCCACTCATCACTGCACATTCAAATTCATCGATGCCCCGAAGAAGCCGCCCCGACGTCTCCCAGGCTTCGTCGTCGATTTACACCCCCTCGTCGCACACTCGCAAGGCAACACTCACGAAAACGCGATCGAACTCGAATTGTTACAATACGACAATCGTCATTGCAATGAACACTCCTGAAACGAAACAACTGATGCGTTACGACAGCCGATTGAATCGAGCGAACTGTACTGCTGCAAACTTAAACTCACCAATGTTCTCGAGATAACCTCGATTGAAGCTGTCCTGCCTATGAATCAGGTGAGTCTCGGGCCTCGTCGTTGTCTCGTGCCCCCATCGTCTCATGCACAAGGCAACGCGCTCGCGAAGACGCGATCGAATTCGTTGTTGTAATACGACACTCGCGATTTGAACACTACCGAAACGAAACGACCGATGGGTCATGGCGCTCCTTCGACGAGAGATTCGAACATCGGCAACTTCATACCGACGCTGCGCGCGGATACAACGTGAGTCGAGTTGGCAGCCGAGCGAATCGTCCGGAAAACAATATATTCGAGGCCGCTTGCAACAGCTTGATACAACTCCTGAAACGAAACAACTGATGCGTTACGACAGCCGATTGAATCGAGCGAACTGTACTGCTGCAAACTTAAACTCACCAATGTTCTCGAGATAACCTCGATTGAAGCTGTCCTGCCTATGAATCAGGTGAGTCTCGGGCCTCGTCGTTGTCTCGTGCCCCCATCGTCTCATGCACAAGGCAACGCGCTCGCGAAGACGCGATCGAATTCATTGTTGTAATACGACACTCGCGATTTGAACACTACCGAAACGAAACGACCGATGGGTCATGGCGTTCCTTCGACGAGAGATTCGAACATCGGCAACTTCATACCGACGCTGCGCGCGGATACAACGTGAGTCGAGTCGGCAGCCGAGCGAATCGTCCGGAAAACAATATATTCGAGGCCGCTTGCAACAGCTTGATACAACTCCAGCAATTAAACAGCCGATATATTTATCCCTTTCCTTCGTTAGTATATTAATTCGACAAGCTGCGTATTCCGTTACATATAAAGCAGGTGATTCTACTCACGTATTACTCCGCGCCCTCGGCGGCCGGCGCCAGAGCGTCAATCCGATTAGTCTCAAATTCGTTATCGACGAAACGTTAATTTAGTACTGCGATCCTCCTCTCGTTTCAATCCCAAAGGATATAAAGGATGATATATTATACATAAACGACGCGGGACATCTGCTTTCTGACGAAGGATCAACGCCTCGGGGCTCATACGGGATGACGAAGATGCGAATTGTATCTCGACCGAAACGAGCATTTGCCAGAGTGGCACTTCATTCGTTCCGGTTCGCACGAATGCACGACACTTCACTTTCGTCACTCCCGGCACTAGCTCGAGTCAAAGACTCGTACGGGACGACGAAGAATGCGAGTTGAAATGCGCAGTAACGCGCCGCGACTACGCGCCGTCCTACTTGACCCACCGACCGTAACCGTCTGAGCTACCCTACGCAGTAAGCGACGTGGTTGTAGTGGCCACCACGCAGGCGCGCGTCGTGCGTGTGCTTCTCGACTCTGTGTCTCTGTAAATATCAATCGTAGGTATTCAACGTCTTTATCATTGACTCGAACTTTCGAGGACAGGTGGCATTAACAGTGTACTCGCCACGCTTGCGTAAAAGCGTCTCTTTTCGGCGTATGCCGTTTCCTTTTCCGTTCGGATTCTGATACAGGTTCGTGGCGTTTTCATATAATTTTATAATATCCACATTGCGTGTATTAATCGTAAGATGCATTAATATCATGCGAGCTCCGCAGTAATCTGCGGCAAGCGGTTGTGTGACACGATCTTATATAGATCGATTTCGCTGACGAGATAATTTTATGTTGCAGAATCAAAATGGTACAGCGACTAACCTATCGACGACGCTTGTCGTACAACACAAAAAGCAACAGAAGGCGTGTGTGAGTATCTATGCGAATAATAGTAAATAGTAAATTAAGCCGAGATTCATTTATTTCCGTTCGCAGTGAAATTTCATTGTTGCGATTGTAATGTTTGTCGTAATGAACTCTTCGGAGTTTGAGGTTAAGTTATGTTTTCGTTCAAGCGTAAAATTCACGTGCAGTGAACAGTGACAATCATTAAGTTTATTGTTTTCATTAGCATTTATTTAACTATTATTGCGAATATTTAGCTTACATTCTTTAAAATATCTAAAGTTGTCTTAGAATTTTTTGCTAAATGATGTATAATATATATTATTATTGAGAACTGATCAAGGTGAATTTTTGTTTGTAGCGTACGCACGCCAGGTGGCAAATTAGTCTATCAATACCTGAAGAAACCTAAGAAGATCCCCAGATGTGGGCAATGCAAAGATAAGCTTAGAGGTATTCAGCCTGCAAGACCTATGGAGCGTTCACGTATGTGTAGACGCAAAAAGACTGTCAAACGTGTCTACGGTGGAGTGCTTTGCCATAAATGTGTAAAAGAAAGGTATGTAAAAGTATTCAAGCATCAACAATAGCATAAAATGTGAATATTTCAAATACTCTTGCTAAATAATCTGGCAACTATTTGTCTTTAAAGCAAAATTGCAAAATTTTTTATTATTTCAATAAGCAAAAATGCAGTAAGTTCCATATTAAGTTTTATATAATATATTCAACTATATAAAATTTCCAGGATTGTGCGTGCTTTTTTGATCGAGGAACAAAAGATCGTGTATAAGGTTATGAAAGCACAGCAAGCTTCGGCAAAAACGAAAAAAGCAGAGAAGTAATCCTGTGCATCTTATTAATTAAATAAAATATAATAAAATGCAAAACTGCTGTTGCCTACATTATTACGGTATGTTTCGTTTATTATAACTTGTATTTTGACTTTGTCTCTGTGAACAAATTCCACGACATTTATATAGTAAGACCTTTTTTTAATTAAAAATCCTACAAAAAATCCTGAAGATGTATCATATCATGAATTTTCCAGGATATACAGTAGATAAAATGTTAAACGTTTTATCTGTTCTCGTATATCCAATTGACTTGAAAGAACACTGACAGTAGAGATGTGCAAATCAAGAATTTTTGATACAGAGTTGAATCAAATGTTTTAGTTCTAATATGAATTGAATGAATAAAATTTACTTGAAAATTTAATCAAATTGAAATATTAAAACGTTACTTTTAATTAACATAATTAGTATTACATTGAATTTTATATATAGGTAATAAAAAAGTTTTTTGCGTAAAAAAAACAATATTGATTATATGGTGTAAAATCATTTTAAATATGATTTTGTAAGATTATCAATTCATACATTCGTTTTTTTCCACATCCTAAAATTGAACTTCTTACGCGGTTTTTTCCTATTTCCTTTTCAATGTGAAAAGAAAAACAGGGAAGATGAACCATGCGAAAAAGTTCAGTCTTGAGATATGGAAAAAGAACAAGCTTGGTGTGATTTGTATTCAAACCTCTTAGATTTAAAATTTCCAAATTGGATTTGAATCATAGAGAGTTTTTAATCAAATCTCATCCTTCAATTCGTATTCTAATAATTCACATCTCTACTTGACAGTTGTACAATTAATGCTTAATTCCACAGTTAATATTTGTATTAATTTAAATGTATAATTTTTCTTACAACTCCATTTTTATATTGATCTATTTACTCTATTAGGTTATCGGGAAAAGTTATGACGCATTTTTACATATATCAATATTTTTTCAATTTACAATATTTTTATATGTAAATTGTCAGTATATTATTACGACAGATATTTTTAAAAGCAATACAGGTAATGTTAAACGCAAGTTAGTAATATAGGTGCACGAATGCGTGCGCAGAAAACGCGAGTGTAAACTCATTCCACACGTGGTGTATACGTGGCTGCATTGGACAGGCGCACGTTTCGATACGATATGTCTAAAATTAATCACACAAAATTGCTCAAACGTGCAATGCCACGAATTATCACTAATAAATTTGAAATATTGTGTAAATCTGCACAATTTAAATTTTGAATTAATTCTTTACTAATCAATAAGATATCGAAGTAAAATAATCTTTGATAATGACAAAAATGAAAATGATGATTAAATCGTCGAATAAAATTTCTTGTTAATATACTGTTTTAACTCTATATTTTATTTAATGTGAATCGCTAAAGAACGTCTCAAGATGAATTGGAATAAATGAATAAAAAGTTTCCCGACTCTCTGGAAGCTTGAAAAAGAAACGTTCATTTCAAGTTCGCGAAACGCTTGGTAATCAGAATTGCATTAATGGTTTCGAAGATATTGCGTACGCGTGAAAGACTCGTTCGCCGCGTATGGCGATATACTTGCAAGAACGTTCTTCGGAGGGAGGCAGTCCAGCGGACAGGTATTGTGCTGCCGCATATGGCAAAAGGGCTGCCCGCAAAACCCGTCCCGCGGGCGCCGTTGCGAGTCTCGCCAGTCTCGGAGCGCCTTAACAAGTACCTTATTTGTTGGCCACGCGTACAGACGTATACGGACGGGGGACCGAATGTACGAGCGCGCTATAGTTTCCACCACCGGTGGTGGTGCAGAAACGTCGCGTCGGCGAACGGTGAGAGCTGCTGCAAGGCTTGTCACCTGAGAATGCGGACGGCGCGGCGAGCTGGCATTAAATGCCTGGCGTTCCCCTATGCTGCGCCTATCGTTTAACCGTGTCCTGAAAAATGTTACTGCCAGAACCCGCCGGATTTTTGTTTGCCGTTGTCAACCCGTTCGCGGTCCCGCGATAAGAACGACACCGTCGCAACCAAATGAAAACGGCGAATGTATAATTGATATTTGCACTCTTATCCTTATGCGTATACATAGAATGTTGTTTATTTCTTTCGTATTATATTTTGATGATTCCTTTAAACCGTTTTCGATTATTTCTTAATAAGACTGGCTGGCATCAACTTTCAAGCAGCTGAAGCTAACACGCTTTCGGCGAATTATACTTGGAAATGAATTAATTCATCAATTAGTTTGGGAAAAGATGACTTAATATTTTTTATGAAACGAAGCAACTCTAAATTGCTCCAAGAATTTATTTAAAAGTAAAAACGGGACAGTTTGATATTCGATTAGATTGAACGTAAAGGCAGGCAAGTTTAGTCAAATGTAAATGGGAGAAAAAAAAGGAATTAAAACGGGAAATATATATTTTTATCGCTTCGCGCGATGTTATCTAAAAAAGAGCCGCATCCTTTCGGTGTTCGTGATCTCTGCGATCTCGTCGCGATCGACTGCGGAACGTGACCGGACGGCTAGAAGGCGATCTCGTCGTTTCCTTTTCGAGTTAAAAATTCCTGCGTAACGGCCGTCTACGACAGCAAGTAGCTCGAAAAGAGTAGGAACGTCGACGATGGGCCGACAACGTAAAAAAAACGGCGCGACGAAAAGTCAGATGCCACGAGGCTAATCCGATTTCATGGAACGAGTCTTACGGACGATAGCCGGGGGACCGACAACAGCGTTCTTCTCCGACCGTGAATTTCGAGTTTTCCATAGGATCTTTCTCACCGGTGCGGCGCAAAACATCCTTCTCGAGGCCGTATCGACGAGAATGATCGCTGCGGTTAGCCGACGTGGCCGGCGCGGCGGCGGCGGCGGTACGGGCATTTCGTCTCGGTTCAATTGCCTCGGAATCGTTCGCAACCACCGCAGCTGCGAGTTGTAAGCGAGATTGGTACACCTACTCACGCGCATTGCAATTTTCGATTCCCTCGAGCGCGCCGAGATGCGTCGCCGCTATCAAGTCGAATCGCTCTCCGGCGAATGCATTTGCGAAGAGAAAGAATAAGGGTTTCTCGTAGGGTTGGGAAGTATCGCGTTACTTCACCGAGAGAAAAATTCCAATCTAAATTTTAATGAATATTTATTCAAGTAATACTTATAAAATACTTACCATACATAAATATTTATTCGGAATATTTCTACTAAAATCAAATAGCAATGAATTTTACAAAATTAAAATATCTCGCTATGTATAATCGAAAAGAGTTCTTAAACATTTGATTAATCATTAATTTAAAGTTGATGCATTGATCAATGATATTTGATTAATCATCACTCCATTATTCATATTTAATCGCAATTGTAGAATAAGATCCAGTGACAGCATCATCTTCTTAATTGTAACATGGAATGTTTTATATCACGCAATGAATAATTTTTTTTCTCGTAATATGTTACAATGCAGTATGTATTAAAAAATTATTTGTTTAAAATAATCAAATAATTTATTTACTTTGGAAAATTGCTAATACCGGCATTTCTTGAAATCGAATAAATTTTATTAACTTTTAACTTTTCTCTGAGAGCAAGTAACAGTAACGCTAACACGTTATTTTTTTAAAGTAACGTTTCCAATCCTAGTTTTTCGAAATAAGTTCTGTACGCTTATTTATATTTTAATTTATCGCAGGAAAAAGATGTAAAGTTTTTTTTTCATAAAATTAAATTTTAATTGACAATCGACGATCTGAATGGCACACGTGCGGTTCTCTTTCGACGGAGATGCGGCAGCGTACGGGGGAGGCTGACCGCTAAATTTCGCGCCGCCATTCGGCAATTACACAGGAGGATACATCGGTCACAAACAGCAATTGTCCGGTGTCACGTTTAATTGGCGGTTATGAAATGTAGCGCGAGCGTGTGTGCAGTCGAGAATAATTTGGCGTGAGACGCGCGCGAGCCACGCTCTCGGAGAGGAGATGCGTCGCCACGTGATTCCTATAATTTTCTGGATCGTGTTTAGCGAAACGACAAGTGGGTAGGTGTCGTAATACGCGTGTCCCTATCATTTCGCGACATTATTATTAGATCGACGTGCTGTGCATCGCATTACGTTGCTATTTGAGGAGAAATTGCCTAAGTACCGCTCGAAATAATACACGCGAAGTTCGTCAGCAGTGTATAAACTTTACGTCAACAAATTTAATCAACAAGTCTTTAAGTCAAGTTAACAAGTCTTCTAACACATAACACGTACGTTTTAAAATGTATTCTTTGTCTATAAAGAAAGAAACAGTGCATAATGTGCTTATAATACTCGTTTAAATTATATATTCTTTGCATTGTAACGCGCACATAGTCACACTATAGATTATATAAATGTCATAAAATTGATTACACGTGCGTACCACATTACGCAATTATGTAAAGCGCAGTGCACGAGATTAGAAGCAATTTGTGCCATAAAAGTGTTTCAGAAGATGCGCGTTAGCGTATGATTCCTATAATTTCCAGCGTTCGTGTTTGACAAAATAACAAGTGGGTGGGTGTCGGTTTTCACACCCGCGGCTCTGCGGGGCCTCTCGGGAGAATGTAAAAAAGGGTGGCATACGAAACCGGTCCCAATGAATCTTTGTTATATGAAGCCCCCACATATCGCTTGCCGCCTTCTGCGTGTGCCTATAAGGACGAAGCGGCTAGCCTCAGGACCGTACTTCGCTAAGAAAAACACCTGCTCCTTACATCTCCAGTTAACGTTCAATTAATAATACAATTCGATAATGTCGGCTCTTAAAGCGTCTTAACGCATGTTATTATTATTATTATCTAACATTAAAATTTGAGCAGCTTTAGAATAACAATAAATATATTGTTACGATCGTTTCCATAATGTAAGAAAAAAAATCAGAGTCGATACTGACAAGTCATTGAAATTATCTTAATAAGACGCGTGTCGTTTCATGTTATTCTTGATATTATCGGTAGTGTTCCGTTGTGAGAACAAATGGTTATTAACTGGTGGTTCATCTCAATGCCCATTCAATGCCGGGGAATTAAATATAGCCGTTACGAATTCGCGTGTTCAACGGAGCACCAAATGCGGCGAGTTCTCGTTCATTAGCTTAAGCGCTCGATTACATCACTCTCGATTAAAATCGAATGTAAATCGTAGCTCTCACGAGTCGAGGATGCCTCATCGTAATGGCTCATGCTTGGGCGTGAGCGTTTTGTAATGAAATGTTGCCGAAAAAAGTCGAGAGGAATCGTTCAATTTCTAATAATTATGATGAAAAAAATTATAACTAAATTAAGATTGAATTCAATTAAATTAAATGTTTATTTTGAAGAGCATTATACATTTATATTAAATTAGTATGTCGTAAATTTTTAAAATTAGATTATTCTAAATTTACAATATGAATCGTCAAATAAATTTTAGATTTTATTAGTAAATTAAGTTTATACAAAATAACTAAGAAATGTATGTAATTTTATGTGAGAATGTTTTTCTTTGTCATTTTTTTTTACATAGATAAATTTTTAACTTAAGGAAAAAGTTAATAAGTTAAAGCTTATATGTGTTTTAAAAATAATTATTTGAAGTTAAAAATTAATTTAAAATTAACTAAGTTAAATTAAAAGTCATTAACTTTTTAACCTTTATTACGTTGAGAGAAAAATTGGTTTGAATGAAAAAATACATTTTCTTAAAATCGTATTTTGATACAAGCATTTGTTTGTTTTGTTTAAATAAAAGTACTTTTAAGTAAATAGATATATTGCCTTACGTATATTATTTTTACATTTTTTATATTGAAATAATGATTTTACTAATAATATTAAATTTGATTAAATTATTTTTTTAGATTAAAAAATCCGATTATTTTGAATATAAAAATAATCTAATAGTAAATACTTTCTAAAACCCTGCAATAAAAAATTATTTCTTCGTTTTATTTACGTAAATATTTCAATTAAGAAATTTTGAAGTTGATTGCAAGTAAATAAGTTATTAGGACCCAGTAAAAAAATTATTTTTTTGTGTTAAGTAAAATGTTTTTATTTTAAGATACATTTTTCTCTCAGTGTATTCATCTTTTAACTTTTTAACTGGTTACTACACAACGTTGGCAATTAAATATCGTTTCCACATCTGTTGTTGTAGCGCCAAATTCGCAGCGCGCGCACGTTCAGAAATCTAGAACATAGAAATCACAACTTAAACATCATCTATCTCGGCTTTCGTGATAACCAATTGAATTCCACTCGAGATAAAATTTTATCCGTGGCACTGAGTTCGCGTATCACTCCAAGGGCATGGCTCTTAAAGGATTAAAGAAGAAACATTTCTGATCGACGAAAGAGATCAATTAATCTTTGCTGGCTACTGTTTTCTCCAGACCGCGACTCTACTTGGCGGTGCATTCACTTTGATCGTGCCACCAGTGGCCCCAATTCACACCTGACTCTCAGCGATAAAAACCGCCTCTAAAGATATCCTTATCCAGCTTCTTTGCGTAGGCACGAGTCCCGTTCCTACGACTCGGAGGAAGTCGAATGTTATCGTAGAGCAGGTAGTCGTCTCTTACGGCGCGCATCATCGAGCGAATTCATTTGAGCGCTCGTCTCTTGGAA
This sequence comes from Solenopsis invicta, assembly GCF_016802725.1. Lineage (NCBI taxonomy): Eukaryota > Metazoa > Arthropoda > Insecta > Hymenoptera > Formicidae > Solenopsis > Solenopsis invicta. The sequence continues at coordinate 6,717,450 of NC_052669.1, read as the reverse complement.
GCCACCACCATTTCTCTCTCTTTCTCTCTCTCTCTCTCTCTCTCTTCCTCCGCCTCTCTCCGTCCCTTGTTCTTCCTTATTCTTTTTCGTGATAAACCACTGCAGCCGCAGCATCCTTCGCCGACCACTCGAAGCGGTAGTGAACAGGACGATTAATTATCTCGGCGCCAAACAGCAATGATGAAGGTAACGACGGTCGATTAAGATCCAGCATCAAGAAAGAGAAAGAATGAGAGAAAAGAGGAAGAAGAAGAAGAAGATGATGAGAAATCTTTGCGAAATCCTTGAAGAAAATTAACAAGAAATATACCTGGTCTGCCGGTTATCTCGATTTTTTCATTTATCGCGCGATTAAATACTAGAATTACTCGATGGCTAATAATAGCATTACAAACCGCAACATCGAACCGCTTATCTCAATCGTTTGCTGTACCTGTGTCTCCTTTTTGACGTTTGATAGTGCTACCACAGTTGAACTCGCTATTTGAGCTACTTCGAGGACCCCTCGGCTAAGTAGACACAATTACGATCGATTATCCAATGTAACTTTCCACCGACTAATCTTGACCGCCACTTAAGAAAGAGTACAATGTGTGTGTATGTATGTGCGTATGTGTACTCTCAAACAAAAAATATATTATTATAGTCCCTCGCTTAAACGATGAAGATTCAAATGATCGTCGACGTGTGCGTTGAGTCAGCCAGCATCCCGTGATCTCAAAAAAGATCATATATTATTCAATCCTTTGTTAACGCGCGGCAGTAAATTTATAATAACTGGTTTCTCCAGCGAAATTTTAACTTTAGTTTTACAGACGTTTAAATTTGCAGTACATGTATCTGGCAAAAAGTTTCGCAGGAACTGTAAACGTGTTGATAATACGGCGAACGCAAATTCATTCCTAGTTTCTGAAAGTTTCAGGATCGCATCGTAAAGCGTACGGGACTGAGGTTTATGTCGTACGGAGAGGAAGGATGGGAGAGAGACGAGAGAGGAGAGGAGAGGAGAGACCGAGATCCAAGGGCCTGAACGGCCTGGCGGACGCTACGGCGCATTTAGTTGCCAGACGAGGATCTCGCTCTTTTGTGGCTCCAGCCGTTGAGCCGTCCAGGCCCCTTCGTCTCTTTCTCGACGAATGAAATATACTTCTATGGAGAACGGCCCTCGAAGCTGGCGCCGAATTGATCGGGATTTTCGGGCCCCGACCATCTCGCTCGCTCTCACTGACCTCGCTGCATTCGACCGTTGTCGTACAATGCGCCGAGGCGTAAGCACACACCCGGTTTCTTCGGAGAAGAATCCTATTTATCACTACGATTCATTCGAAATCCCTCATTTATATTTCAGCCCATTGTCCGTTAAAGGCTAATAAAAAGAAATCCACGGGAATAAATTCGACGGAGGATAATTTTTTTTTAAGAATTTTTACAATGCAATGTTGTTGCAACTTTGCAATGTTTCTACAATGCTGAAATTGTATTATATTCTGTGCTATACAGAGAAACTCGGTCAATGTATAAAATAAGCTGGATTCAACAAGAATTAGAATTAACTCTAAATTCTTTGTCAAAGTCATAAAAGTCTTTTCATCTTTCCAGTTTTAGATTTGTTCGCATTAATTAAAATCTCAAGATTTTACACTGAGGAAAAAAGTTGTTAAATTGGCTAAGTTTTTCAACTTGATTAAACTTCTTTTCAATTCAAGTATTTATATATTTAAGTAAATACATAAATACTTGAAGAAATTTAAACAAAGTTTAAAATTTTAGTTAACAAATTTTTTTTCAGTGTACGTCTAAAACGAAAATGTATTTTCGGCATAAACGAAGATTCTGTTGTAATGGCAAAAATGCAAGCAACGCGAAAAAATTTTCTATCTTCTTTATTTTAATAAATTAGTTTCAAGTGGAACCATTGACAAATTAAAATCCATTAAAATTGACTAAGACACACAATTGTTTGTTCCGAAGTCCAATTTACGAAAACAAAAATTTGTTATTTTCATCTGTTTTCATACACTCTTCTTCGAAGAATCTGTCCCTCGACTTGATTTACGTTAGAAGAGCGAGATGACTCGCAATTTTGTTAACAATAATTTTCGTAGACCTCGATGTGTTTGCCGAGGTCGAGGGGGATTGACAAAAATAACAGCACCGAACGTTCGTCTTCTCCTCCGTTCGAGGTGACGTGAAATAACAACAATAAAAGTCGACGGGGGCCGATCATGGTAATTGTGTTCCGCCGCGTCACGTCCGTGCACAACAAGCCGCGGAGCTCTCTTCCTTTTGGCAGCTCGCACGTCCGTTGCCTGCCAGCATAATATATTTTCAAGCGAGACGAATGGATCGTGATTTCGTGGCCGCAGGAACGGGGCACGCGGACGGTTTCCTTTGTTATCCATTGTCGCTCTTCTCCGAAGCCCGGGCGGACAAGTGATGCGGTACACACGAAGGCGAGATCGCCCGTCGCTCTCTCGCCCGTATAAAACGAACGCGGCTTTCGTAGAAGGGGTATCTGATTCTAATCCCGAAATCCGGTTCGAAGCTCCGGATTGTCGGCGCGATACTCGTCCTTTTTCGTTAACACGGCGCTTAAAAAGGTCTCGGGGGCCCGCGACATGACCGTCCCGAGGCGTTCATGAATAAGAGATGGGCGACGCGGGACTTGGCATAAAATCCCTTTATACGGTTGTTTATAAAATCGAAAGAGACACGACGAGTTCCAATTTATCCACTGCGAGAGGATCCGCGCGGTCAAGCTCGCGCCAGAGTTCTTCAACGTTGCCTCGCCAGAAACGGCGCGAGAATGACACTCCGCAATCCGTAGATCCGTTTACGGTCGTGAAATCACCGCGCGATGATGCAGCGTCGTGCGCACTGCCATTTACACCACATCAGCCTCCCAAACTTGTCGGAATTGCCGCGGAGACAATTAAGGATGTATAAGACATTTCTCAAAACATTGAGAAAATTATTAAAAAATTACAGATTGTTTTATATTGCGTGTGAAAGCAATAGAAACAAATTGGTAGCTGTGCTTTAATGAAAATTTAATTAATAATGAAATAATGAAAAAAGATCTAAACTTTTTGTTATTTAAGTACTTTAAACATTCAATTTATTTATGCAAAGCTTCATTGCGATGCAGGAATCAGTTCTATAAAATAAAATTTATTCATTTATTCATTTATAAAATAATTCAACCATCACAGTAAAATTTTATATATAAATCATCTTGAATACTTAAAGTACTTGGTAAAATTTTTCTTAATGTTGTAAAAAAACAATTTAATTTTTGTAATAACAAGTAGAATAAATAAACTACAAAATATGTTATTAAACAAAAATATAATCTTACTCATACAACTTTCATATTTAGATATACACTTTGAAGTGTTAATATTGAACACATTTCCAAATTTGACTTGCTATGCAGGAACTGTATGTCCGATATATCCTTAACGAGACGGCCGGTAATTATCCCCCGCAATTAGCAATCGTTCGTTAGTCAACCGCGGCCGTTATATTCGCCTCGCGGAACGGGACGATGCATATTCATTCGGCCGGTCATACTCTCGGCGAACAACGTCCGCCGTCGCCGCACGTTCCGGCGATCTATAATAATTCATAATTAAGCGTTAATGAAAGCCACAGTCGTCGATTGTCCGCAGGCGGCGCGCGACGAAACGACGAATTAATCGTTTCTTCGCGCGAGCCGCGACTTTTTCCGCGAAGCGGACGCGCGACAGATCACGGCCGGGTGATTGATTTTTCTCTTCCTCTCCTCTCCTCTCCTCTCGGCGAGACGCTTATTCGTCTCGCGCGACGATTATCTCACACGCATGTCTCCGCGATGCGGTCACCGGATCGAATCGATTTCCGGCCGATCGCTGGTAGAACGACAGTAGGCGAGGCCCCTCGTTCAAGTAGGCTAATTGCAAGAAATTGCGCGTAAGACGTTGCCATTGAGGCTCTAACGTCGTCTTTACGGGCGCTTTCACGCCCCTCGCGAGCGAGCGAGCGAACAACTTTTATTGCGTTCTCTTTTGCCAGCATCTGCAAATCATTATAAGTATGTACACGCTGGACTAGAATAATTTCTACGTCGTAACCGAAGATCGGTGAAGTGTATTGGAGCCGCTTGAAGAGCCGCCGTTTGCTTTAGAGCAGAAAATAGTCGGGCGCGCATTAACAGTTTCCACGCTGCGTACCCCGCGCCGCCTAATAGCGATGTTAAGTGATTTACTGTCAATCGCTGAGACTACTTGTCATCCTGTTCACGCGTTCTCACGTGACAACGCCAAGCGCAAGCGATATTAGCGATTTACGAAGAGAGAGAGAGAGAGAGAGAGAGGTGCGAGAACGTAGCGAACGCGACTGTGGAATTTTCAAAGCGAAAGACGCGTTTACGCTGCACGTAACATAAACTAATTCTAAAGCGAGCTGTTAGGGAGAATTGGAACATTTTAAATTCACCGAAAATGTTCAGTCGACGAAATAACTTTCACGACCTTTTCTGTGTGTTTTTCTTTTACCTACATGTATTTTTCCATGTGTTCATCCTGTTAAACGCAGGTAGAAAGACTTCTCAGGTACTGCAGACACATTAACACACTGGGATTAAAAAAGGAGATCGTCGAGACTGAAATTTACACTGAGAAAAAAGTGTTTGGAAAGAAATTGTGATTGTAATTGCATATGGTAAAATAATTATGGTTACAATAGAAACTCCATTTTTATATATTAATTATTGCTACAATATTAGCAATAATAATTTTATGTTTACACTGAGGGGAAAAATTAAGTTTTTGATGAATACTTATTCGAATAGTACTAATAAATTATTTACTAAATGTAAATATATATTTATTTAATACAAAAAAATACTAATTTAATTTAAGTATCATTTTCTTCTTATAGAATAGATATTTATGTACTGTAAGTAAATATTTCATTAGTACTATTCGAATAAATATTTATTAAAATATAGAAATTTTATCTCTCAGAGTAGTTCTACTTACTATGCGATTTTATTATAAGTTTATATAAATTATAATATCAAATATTGCTATAGTAAAATATCAAATGTAAATAAAATAAACATTTCTATATAATAAATACAACAATTATAAAATATCATAAATAGAACTATACTTTCAATATTTGCTTGCCATTATCGTAGTAACAATAACTGAAAGCTATCATTTTCATTGTTAAAACAATTATAAATATGTAGTTACCATCGAAAATCAGAAATAAATATTTAAATATCGCAAAATAAAATATTATATATTTTTAACAAATAAATTAATAAGAAAAATGAGCAATGATTCATAAAAAATATTTCAATTAAATTTGTTTAAAACCAATAAATATCGAAGAAAACGTTACATTTGCTAGCTAATATATAACAGAAATGGGATATATATTTTTTCTCAATGTACAAATTATAGTTAAATTATGATAATTGCCTTTTTTCTCTCACAATCAGTATAACAGAAATTCTCCTATATTGAGAAAAAAGTACGTAAAAATTTATTTGTGATATATAAATTTATATCTAAAATAAATATTTATATATGGTGAAATAAAATCCCATTCAAATAAGTATCAATTAATGAGACAAACGAGACATATTTCACAGAAACGTATATTCTTTCATCAAATATTTTATAATTCATGTCACAAGTAACATTTGCCTCTATTTAATATTGTTCTAAGTGTACATTTTACTCTCAGTCTTGTTAAACACTCTTAAAAATAGGCAGCAGAATTCAATATATTGTAACGGAAGCAAATTTCAAGTAGAGAGATACATTAAAAACATTTACTTTTGGCAAAAAGTGCACTAAATTTCATGCATATACTTTTCAACTATAAATACATTAAATTTAATGTACTCTAAATTTAATGTTTAACTTAAAAAATACATAAAAATTTATGACATTTTTAACAAATCGTTAAAAAAAATCAGCGACAATTTCACCAGAGAAGGTCCAGCGTGCTGCAACACGCGCGCAGCTTTGCCGCGTCTCGGAACGGGATCGGCGCGTATGGACGTCTTTCCATAAAAGTGCCGAAGATCATCTCTAAAAATATAATGACTGACGCCTTTAACGCGCGAAACGAGACGGTCGGTCGCAGCTTCAATCTGGATCGCTCGCGCGACTTCACGCGCGAGCGACACACACGCAACAGGTTACACGCGCGGGCAACCGCCGCATCGTCGCCGTCGTTCTGCCGCCCGTCGACCTAATCTCGATGCGTGCCGGCGCGCGTTTTGCTCTCCGGCCTGTCCGCCGGTCGGTCGGTCGATCGGTCGATCGGTCGGTCGTCGTGATGACGAGCCCGACGACCGCCGTCCGGCAGCCGGCAGCTGCCGGCCGCGCGTCGTGCCGTGGAGCTGAAAGAATTACCACGGGCTTTGTTCTCCCGCGAACAGTGCGTCTTTTGTTGGACCTTAATATTCACCGCGTCTGAGCGGTGCGGCGCTATGAATTTGTTTTTCACTTCCACGGGAGAGCCGCGTGCGAGACGCACGCTCTTTTTCATCGTGAAAAGAAACGTCCGGCGTGAAATATGAAATATTTTGGGGGGTCGCTTGCATGCACGTCCCTTTCCAATGCAGTCGAAAATATTTTGTTATACAGAAAAAAATAGTATCAAATCAACAATTCATTATTTTACAAGCAAGAATCCTCTTGAAAGAATTTAATAATCTTAAACATAATTTACTTACATGAAGAAACAAAATTTGAGAAAAAAGTCAAAAGATTAGCAAGCAAATGTTACATTTTTCTTCGATATTTATTGATTTGTAAAAAAATTTGTGATAACAAAATGTAAAAACATTATTTCTGTGAAGTTTTTTATTTTTTTTTATTTTTTTTATTGATTTATTTATTAGGAATAAAATTTGATTTCACTGTATTTAAATATTTATTTCAGTGAAATAAATTAATATTCCACAAATGAGTTTTTAAAGTGTCTTCTTCTCAATGTATTAGCAGACATGAAGTTTTCGCTGCTCTCACCATGCTCCGTTGAAATCGCGCCGCGTAATTAGGCGTCAGGTCGTCCCGAAGGCGGTAGCGAGAGTCGCCCTCCCGAAGCGTGAAATATTACTGTTCGAGCGCAGCGATCCTCGGTGCGGAGCGCGCCGCGCCGTCGGCAATTAACCGGTAATCTGATATCGATAGCGGTATATGCTCGCACGTCGCGTCTCAGGCTGAACCGGGCCGGACCGCACTGTGCGAGCGGATGCATTTGCGCCGCGTTCGTTACCTCGAAAGCGCAGCGTGGCGCGCGCACCCCCGTAGCGTTTGATCGCGGACCGTCGCTTCTCTCGATCCTCGCCAAAATGTGAGGGTCCGCGCCCTTCAGTTACGCCTCCTCGCGCTTCTCTTTCAAGTACCACGGACCCCGGGTGTAGAATACGCTCGAGAACTACGAATCGGAGACCCAGGGTCAGATTAGGACTCATGCCGCCCTTATGCAATTAAATCGTTGCCGCCCTTGTTTGAGCCTCAGATATAACGTTATGTAAATCAATCAAATTACAGTATTCGGTTGGTTGCTTCCTCGCATTGTTTTATGTGTATTATCGCAATTATAAAGTTCATTTTTTTAGAAATTCCTTTTTTAAATGCTGCTGAGCTATAGCCAGTAAAGTATTTAACTACTAGTTTATTTTTAAAATACGTAAATCTATCTAGTTATTCGTAGAAAATATGTATCTATATCTGTACATTGAGAGAACATTTTTTTTTAATGAAAAAGATACATTTTTTTACAATCATTTTGATGCAAGTATTTGTTTGTTTTAAATAAAAATATTCACTTTTAAGTAGACATATTACCTTACGTATATAATTTTGTATTTTTACATTTTTTACATTTAAATAATGATTATATAAATAACCTAATGATATTATTAAACTTGATTAAATTGTTTTCATGAATTAAAAAATCTGATTATCTTAAGTAAAAAAATAGTTCAGAAAATATTTTCGACTGCAAGAAAAAATTACTTCTTCGTTTTATTTACATAAATATTTCAGTTAAGAAATTTTAAACTCGACTGCAAGTAAAAATAAGCTATTAGCGTCCGAGTAAATAATTTTTTTGCGTTTAATAAAATTTTTTTGTCTCTAGATATTGTTTCTCTCGTTATACGTAGTTACCTTTTCCTTCAAGCAACTATAATTGTATCTTGTTTAAAAATATGTATCTCTTACAACACTGGCTATAGCTTAGGTTAACCTAGGCGCTAATCCGACCCTGTAAAGATCCTCGAATTCGATCAACTTCTTGAATTTCAATCTCTGCTCCTGCTCAGCTTCTTTTGTCCCGTTTCGTTTGAACTATTGTAATCCTCAACCTTCAATACGTAGTCTGATACGCAGGCTTCCCTTCTAGAAAAGACATAGAAAACAAGTGTGAGAACTATTACCGAACGAACGAAGGGAGCACTCTCTTCGGAGAAACGCTTCATACGCTACGCTCCGTGGAGCACAATTTTTCATATCAAGGCCATCCTTCTCTCTCTTTTTCGTTGTTGCTTATCGCGAGAAACTTGCCTTATCGATAAACATTACAAGATTCCATTAACGTTGATGCGCGCTTCGTGACGACGTTGTATCGCTGACAACGAGTTACGCATCAAACGCGTCAGCGCGTCGAAAGTGCTTGCGCGACAATTTAAAAGCTTGGAAACTTTCGGTTGAGTTTCGCGCGGTAACGGCTTCAAGAACCATCGGAGTATGCAAATACCGCTAAGCTCCTGAGAGCGAAAAAAAGAGAAGAACAATGGAAGAGAAAGAGAGAACGTGATCTCGCGTATACTGTCCTACCATACCACTGTCCTAGGTCGGGGAAAAAGATTCCAGATTCTAGCCGGGTTCTAGATTCCGCGGTGACGCGCCGCGCATAGACATTCGCGCCTTTCCAAGGAGCCGCGTCGAGGAGGAGGCGAGTATCGCGATCCGATCCGACCACGAAGGAGAGAAGGAGAGGGAGAGAGAGAGACGGGAAAAAGATCTCCGGGTCTCTGCGCCGCCGTAGCCGTCGCCACCGCCGCCGCCGTTCGCGGCACGATGGCGCCGCAGGGCGCCGTCGCGCACTTCCCCGCTGACAACGACGACGACGCCAGGCCCGTATTCGTCGAAGCGGTCGAAGGGGGATTCTCCATACGGCCGCCCCGTAGCTGCGTTTGAAAACATCACCCGAGCGCTTCCACGTATCATTTTATCTTCGTTTAATATTCTGTGAACAATAAGGATAAAATGATGCATGTAGGTACTCGACTGACGTTTTCGAACGCATCCCGTCGGATTGTCTGCGAGCCTTCGAGAGATGTCTGCCGCTTCGTCTAGCCGATTTTTCAGGAAGATAATTCTCGCCAAAAATATGTGCTTTAGGTATCTTTCAACAGAGAACAAAACAATCGGTTTGACACGGCTGTTGCTCATCACTTGCGTTTAAATACCGTGAAATGACTTGATGGGCAAAAAAAGTTGATTTTCGTTCCTTCTCGGTTCTTCTTAATCTTACGACTTGAAAAGCTTGCGTGCAAAATACTGCCGTTGATTTTTGGCAACGTTAATTTGCGCTTTTTACAATAGGTCTGTTCACGTTGAACGATCATAAGAGTTGTTCTCTGTGCCAAAGATAGGTTCAAATTTATCGAAAACGATATATTTTTCGGAGGATAATAAATCACCTTTACCAAGACATGGAGCATGCATTAAATGAAGATCACGGTTTTCAGTCATCAAGGATCGACTTGGGAGAAATGATTCTTCTGTGATTCATAAAAATGATCAAATGTACTGTTCAGTATGATTATATCCTATTAATTCGAGGAAGATGATCGGAAACACCTTTCAAGACATATAATATACATATAAACGAAGCATCAGTCTAATTGGTAATATTTTGTTAATTTAATAACGGTATTAACGAAACAAAAGTAAAGGCAATAATAAATATAGTTGAATGAATTTTAGTCGAATCAACTACATATATTAATAATAATCCGTGATTCGACGTTTAATTAAATCAAACTACGTTTTTTAATTCATACTACAGCTTTTTTCCAGTGTATTCACAAATTTTTTATAGAAACTCATAATAATGGTTTTCGATCGACATAATTACGATTTTCAACCAAAAATGATAATGGAATCGACGACAAGCGATGTCAATTCTGTGATTTCGACGTTGATTTCATTATCATTTCTAAGTTAGATCACTTTCATGAGTCATTACATACTCATATATGTACCTGTGTGTGTGTGTGTGTGAATCAGAACTCCTTCATAAGGAAAAAAAAACCGCTCGCAGATTGCAGCATTAGATTTTTTATCCAAAAAACTAATCTTTAACGTCGAATGTCATACTTTTCTATCATAAGATTAAGGCTACGATTTTGAATTTATTATTGAAAATCATTTCGCATCATCGTAACACTGGCAACGCGCGAAGAATCGCGTAATCCGACTTAATACCGAAGACCTCTCGTCACTTCGTTTCATTGCGTCTCTCGGTTTTGTGTTTTATCACGCCGCCAAGATCAGATAAACTCTCTGGCAGCGGAGGCGAAGGAAGGGGTGCCTCGGCAATGACGACACAGACCTGAGCCCTGATCCTCTCCCCGCGCCTGCAGCGTCGTTCATCTCGCTCGCCGTCGTGCCGTCGATCGTCGCTTTCCGTCGGCGGCGCCGAAGACGCACGAAGCGGCCTCCCACCGATCGGCGGCGGAAACGGCCGAGGCGAGTCGGCCTGCGCCTTGCGGCTCGACGCGGAGCGCCCTACGTCACAGTGAAGTATGTGCTCCCGAGTGTAGAAAATGGCTGCGCTCTCCGCTAGTACGGGCGGATGTAAATACGGTCTGTGGCTCGGCCTGGGAGTGCTCGCCGCGAGATGCCTCGGCGGTGAGTACAGCCGTCCGTGCGCGAGATAATACACGCTACGTGTTGTTCATGATCCGCGTGTCGCGGCATCATGCGTGCGCGCGTACGTATACGCGTTTCGTTGCTTACGGGCTTGCACATGCACCGTGTATAGTTACGTACGTGCATGCGTGTGTACGTGTGTGTATGTGTTTGTGTGTACGCGCGCGAGATGCTGCCCGCTGCCGCTGAGAAGGCAGCAGCGGAGAAGGCAAAGTGTGCGAACGAATGTTGTGTGTTGCGTCCCGCCGTTAGCGGGCTGCGCGCACGAGAGAGGATCGATCGGATGCGGCGGACCGCTCGTTTACTCGCTCGCTCGCTCGCTCGCTCGCTCGCTCGACGTGATGCGAGGAACAACGATCGCCCCCGGTCCCCGACGTTCGCCTTCTGCCGCACAGATGTTTAACCCGATCGCCGTTCGTCTCCTCTCTTTTCTTCTCCGTCCTTCATCTTCGTGCGAATAATTCTCTCTTTCTCTCCCTGATCGCTGCAAAAGTGCAAACGCGACGAGACCGATCGACGAATCGCCCTCGCATCACCCGGCGCGCCCTCGATCGTATCGCAACGCCTTTTACCGCACGGTTTCGAGGAAACACCCCTAGATACGAGGAATCGCCGTCGATGCGGCGGTGGCGATCGACATTCCCTCCGACAGTGTGACACTTCCGACCGCTTCCTCGTAACTCGCGGTGCACGGGCTCGTTTTCCACGCGAGTGCGTTCTCTCGCAGACGCATTTTCCCCGACGGAATTCCTACATCGGTCGACATGGCACGCGGTCGTCGCTTTTTTACGTCTGTGCGCGTCGGGACGGGGAGAGACGAGGAGGGGAAAAAGGAGAGGGAGACGAAGATGAGAGGTTAGCTGTTCCGACTGTTAGAGACTGAAATATCAGCGGTGCCGAGAATTCTCTCTCGCCGCCGCTCGTCGGTACGGCCGAGAATGCCGCGAGACAGTCTCCTCTTTTCCACTTTTCTTCCTTTCCTTCCCTCTTTCTCTCCTCCGCTCTCTTCGCGCGTCTCGGTTCACACCGAGGGATCAGCCTCCGACGCGACGCTGGACCCGATCGCTCCGCTCGCTCCGCTCGCTCGTCGCCTCCGCGTGCGATTCCGTATCGGTGAGGGATGACGCCGCCGTTACGACGGCGTCGACACCAGACTTTAACCCTTTGAAACGCAATGCGACCGTATGACCGTCGTTTATTTTTCCAATACCTTCTTTTCTCAATCTGCGCAGCGACCGCGCTTGACCGATGTGTTTGCCACATACGCCCGACGATGATGAAAGAAAAGTTCGATCATTCGCTCTAGATAGTATCTGGCTACAGTCGTATTGTTGAAAGTTATTTTTCTCTGTTGCTTTTTTTTACCACCGACTGCTGCCAACCGAAGGTTGTCCGACGTTGCGACATGTGCAATTTTTGTTTTTCTTTTTTATTCCACTTGAATCGAATCGTTGAAAGCGTTTGCACTTGACAGCACTTTTAATTAACAACCTAATTACTGTTGAATATATAGGTAGTAAACAAAATTTCTGTCTAGAAAAAATAATATAGATCATATATGAAATAAAGTTTTTTATTTTAATGTTTAATATAAATTTCTGATGAAATATATTTTATCTAATAATGCGATTTATGTATCTATTATTAATTATTTATTATGTACTGAGAGATGTATTGAGAGATGATATCTTGAAACAAAAAACATTTTACTTGGCAGAAAAAATTATTTACTCGATGTATGTATGTCTGTGGATTCTAATAACTTATTTATTTGCAGTCAAATTAACATTTTTTAATTGAAATTTTATGTAAATAAAATGAGAAATGATTTTTAATCAAGTAATTTTTTTCTTGCAGCTCTAGAAAATATTTATTGTTAGATTATTTTTTATATTCAAGATAATCAAATTTTTTTCATGTGAGGAAACAATTAAGTTCAATAATATTGCACTGAGAAAAAGTTATTAACTAAATTTTGCAACTTTATTAAATTCCTTCAGTTCAAATATTTATGTATTTAAGTCAAAAACATAAATATTTGAACTAAAAAAAAAATTTAATTGAGTTAGCCATGTTAACAACTATTTTTTCATTATAGCTTTTTTTGTAAAATCATTAATAAAATGTAAAAAGTATGAAAAAATACAAAATTATGTACTTAAGTAATATCTATATACATTTATTTAAAAATAAAGGTGACTAAGTATAATTGAATTTTGATTAGCTCTTTACAGTCCAACTTTTTTTTCACTTCTTATTCAACGGGATTACTGATGGTGTTTCTAAAAAGATTTTTAGGCTCTAAAAAGAATTGAAATATATTCTGGTACACTCTTCTAACATTTCAAAATACGATATCACAATTGTTGGACCCGTAGCGTTTATCACTTTTTTTATTCGTGTCCGAATTTGAAGCAGAATAAATCAAAATTTGAAATTTCTCTTGGGTCTTCAAATCTCCAGAGAAATCATTCAATTTTGCAGAATTGTTTACTGCAAAATTTCCAGCTGCACAATTCATTACTCCTAACTGAATTCTTTGCATGTGTTTAGTGATGAAAAATTATTTTATCCATGTTACAACAAATAGAGTGTAGATATTGCTTGAGTTAATCGCCGATTAAGTTAATCCGAGTTTGAATGGAGTCGCCCTAAGCCACTTACGACCCCATTACATTCGAAAAAATTATTACAAGGATGATAGTACAGAATAACAGCGATGAATGGCTTCTGCAGTATTACCGTACAGCTACCGAGTGTTCCTCGCGCTTTCCGAGAAGCAACAAGTTCAGAGTAATAATTTTCTAAAACGACCGGCTCTCAATTATCGCTGGCTCCAATCTCTCACGGTCATTGATGTCGAACTCCGATCGTCATCGGTTTAGCAGTCGAGAGCAACGCGATAATTGCATGTCTTTTGACGCTAAAAATGCTACGCGAGAGGACGGCGCGGTGTCGCGACGGCATTTGTCTGCCCGTAGAAAATAAAGAGATTGTTTACGTTGCCTCAGCAGCGGCCGTGCGCGTGTAGGGCTCGAAATACATCAAAAGGATTATAAACGTCGGCGTCGTTTCAGCGGGGCGCGACACTCGTCGCGGCCCTCTGCCCCTTTTCCCCACCGGAATACGCGCGTACGCCAAACGCATAATTTCGCGCTGAAAACGCGCGCGGCTCGACTCGAATCCGCGCGCGCGCTCTCCCTTTCTCCTCTCTCTCTCTCTCTCTCTCTCTTGCGCGCGCGCGCGCGCCGTGTATGACGTACGGCGTGCGATTTTTTCTGCGGGGCATATGCAAGGACATTGCGCTTGCACATCGTGCGTACGATGAATAAGGCGAATAAAAAGGCGGTCTTTCTCAATGCGAGCGCGCAGAGTCGTATCCGGGATAATAAAAATATGCTCGTTTCGTAACGTTGCTTTGCTCGTAATGCAACGAACTCTCTTTCAAGTCCCGGAAGCGTATCGACCGCTGTATCGACATCGACATTCGTAGCCTCGGGATTATTTGTCGAAATACGAAAAAGAGAGAGAGAGAAAGAAAAAACACGCACGCACGCACGCACGCACGTACGCCCGCTCACTCGCTTGATCTGAATAACAAAGTAGTAGGTCTCGGTGAAAAGGATGATTAATGAGATTCTCGATAATTTAAAATCCGGAATAAAAAGCGTCACGTTCGGTGGGTCCAGAGTTCGAGGCTGTGGACGCGCGCGAAAACATTTTTATACGCGAAAACAACGAAAACGCTGGCGAATAGACGTGTTGACGATTATTTACGCGGATTGTTCCTGCGAACGGATTTTACTTGTAGTTAACTGTGATTTAATGAACTCCGTTTCCTCTTGGGCTCGTAGCATATAGAAAAACTTGAGCAGTAAGAAAATCAATCATTTTTTTTTTTTATTTGCTGCTATTTACGTTACTACCTTACGTTTCGACTGTGATTGGCAGATTCTCTTACTGGCTGCTTACGTTTTTCTACGTACCAGTAGCTTCAATTATTCTTCCCTTCTTAGAAACAAGTAAATAGCTGTTTAAGGATGTAAATCTCTAAGTACTAAAAATTTCATAGATCGTTCTTATTTTGAATATCTGTATAAGATTTGAGCACAATTCTTTTATGGCTCGAAGGTTGTTTGATTTTTTGTTTGCTCTCGATTTGTACACAGCGGAAAAAAAATTGTTAGCTTGACTAAATTGTTCAACTTGATTAAATTTATTCAAATACTTTTGTATTTTAAGTTAAATTTCTTTGGCTCCCAATGAAATGTCCCAGAAGGTCCACTCTAAATTTTATGTTAAAATAACTCAAAAGTTAAGTTAAAATAACTCTTATTTAAAATTATTTTAACTTAACTTTTGAGTTATTTTAACATAAAATTTAGAGTGGCCTTTTTGGAACATTTTACTTTTTACTGTGTATGTTAACTCAAAATATAAATACTCGAATTGTAGAAATTTAATCAAGTTAATTTTTTTTATGTACTCGTATAGCTCGCTCCGAGTATCCGTTCGAGATGAATGCTGCGAAACGCGACTTGCTCCGAGGACGATCGCGTCTCTCTTCGATCCGCCGGGGAAGTCCGGCTCGGAATCACGTCTCGTCTCACGTTTACGGTGTAGTATTACACACGTGGCTGATTGTCTTTCCACGAAAATTACGATCTCGGTGGTATCACGGTTACGCGTGCACGCGCGTGAATCCATCCGCGAGTCCCCGACCGCTTTTCTCGACGATATTATTTGCATCGCGACGCGGGTATTAAATTTCCTAGGCGCGCGCTTCCAACATTAATGTCGTCCATTTTCAGCATTTCAATTATGTCTGATCAATTGTAATCGACCCGTCCGGTGCGGAAATAAATTAAAAGTTCACGTCGCGATAATTAAAAGAAAAAAAACCTGTGAGATCAATATTACGGAATTATATGAAGACACGATAAGATTAAAGATCCTCTTTTTATTAACTGACAAAATCGCTTTATCGGTGGTACTTTAACGGCTATCAGGCGGAAATACACTATCCCCCATAATCACGTATACCTTCTATTGACCGACTCTAAATATTGATAATGCGATAAGGGAGAGAGATAAGGAGTAACTTTCACACCCGACGCGAATCAACGTTCTCTTGTGCAAACCGAAATCGGCTCTCGTAAAGTTAGCCTACGTCCAATATTTGCGCAACTGGTTTTTCCACTCACTTAAATTGGTAGAAACCACACAATTTCATTTATTATCTCCGATAAGCTACAGTCACCTTAACGCCTGTCTTTAAGCAACTCTTCGTCTCGTTATCGGTTGTTTTCCGAGGCTAGCGAGGCAAACGTTCCCTGGGATCCGCACCTTTCCCCGTCTGATTACCTTCGTTGTCGCATTGTACTACAGCCTGGAATATTGCGCGTCGTTATTAATCTAATTTAAAAAAAAAGAAAGAAAAAAACAGGGAGAGAAGAGTTGGAGTTTCGAAATAGCTGCGCCGCGTTTCTAAGAGTCGCGCCGGCGAATCTCGCGATTCGTAGACGCGCGCGGGGCTATCGCTGATACTGCTCTTTGCCACGCTGATAAAATCCGCAGCTAGCTGGCACGTCGCCTCGCGCGCGATTCATTGAAACCTTCGTGCGATTACGGGCGCCGATTGCGTCGCGAAAGCTGCACGAAAGCAGATACGCGCGTTACCGCCTCTCAGCCGATCGCACGAGCTCTCGTGTACGCACAAACACACTGTCGCGTGTGTACGACAGTTTTCTAAACGGCTCATTACGGCTTTTCTCGTCGTAGTGACGGTCGAACCGATAAACGCTCGTTCGGGCACTCGAACTTCGTTGAAGTGTTAGAGTACGCGTGGAAGATCGAGAGTTGCGCGCTGAAGATTCGGATTCGATCAATTGAATGCTGATCCGTTTTGTTCCGATTGATTGAATTCTGATCTCCAATTTGTAATTCTCAACCTCTAAAGCTCGTGTCGTCAGACTATGTATTGGAGATTAGAATTCAACCAATCGGAGCAAAATGGATTAAGATTAAAGTTGATTGATTAAATTGTAATAGTCAATTTGCGAGTGTGAGTCTCCAAAGCACAGTCTGATTGGGACTTTAAGGAGCCCTTATGGAGTCCTAAAAAAATTTTCTAAATGTTTATTTAAAAAAAAAATACTTTTTTTCTCAAAATAAAGAAATTAAAAATTTATTATAATTAATAATTGAATCGAGATCGCGCTTTGTATACATATAATACAAAAGAGATATGTTTATGTACAATGTCTGCTGTTATCTATGTAAAATTTATATAAAAATTTAAATAATCGTCTAAATAAAAAAAAAAGCTTTATCTTGTCTTTATCTTCATTATCACAATGTATATTACTCATCTTTATCTTATACCGAGAAAAATTGAATTGACTAAATTTTCCAACTTGAATTTCTTCAGGTCAAGTATATTTAACACAAATACTTTACATAAAATGCATACACTTTAAGTATATATTTAGATATGTAACCTTAAATACGTAAATATGCAGAAATTGAAGAAATTTAATCAAGTTGAAAATTTTAATAAGCACAACACTGCCTATGCACGATCATAGCAGGATCATCTTGGTGCTGAAGTAACATCCAATGTAGGAAGATCGAGATTCAAGGTACCCTGGTCGAGGGATAATATTTTTCGTAACAAATTGTTCATTCTTCCCGAGATGGGAAATCCTAAAGAAGCGATTTAGCATTAAATTGACTTATCAATTTAATATAATGTGACATCATTTTTCTGATTCAATCTAACAACCATGTTTGAAACCGAAAGTAACAGAACACAGTTCGAAAGAATCGGAAATTTTATGTAAAATCACCCGAGAAACATTATTTTAGCGCCAAAATTCTGCTCTGATTGTGTAAAAAAAAAAAAAATTATTAAACAGTTTCAAGTAAAAATAATTAGGTAAATGTGCCTCGGCGATTTCCTCGTAAAGCTGTCATAATACCGTAAATGCCGTCTAGGGATTCTAAATCCGTCGCTGTCTCTATCCGGATAAGGTCGAGATCGATATCGCGGTGTAAAGGTATATTGCCTAGGGCGATTCTTTTTCCAGATCTACGCGTGCAATCCCCGTGCCCCGCGGTCATTAATCGCCCAGCCGCCACTACGACAATAGTATCCGATCGTGCGCGTTGACATCAGAATGCTGTTGATTGTGGAAAAATACTTTCTGCGAGGCTATTTACGTTTCGTTTCCAGATACGCAAGGATAAACGAGTCTCGCGCGTCGAGACACTCGAGAGTTCGTTGCTTTCGCGTTTTATACCTTGTTTACGCTCGCGCCTATTAAAAAGCACGGTCACGGTATCCTGCAACTAGCGGGTCGAATTCCACCAAGTTGAACCGGGATTATCGTGTAATTCGACCCGGGACGTAGACTTCGCGCTAGGACTCGGATATCCAGATAATTCCGTTAAATTCCATTTAACGGATTATCGCTATTTCGGTCTCGCGTTTCGCTTTATCCAAATCCCCCGATACTGCTTTCAATACTAGCCTCATCGACCGATTTGAAGTTGAATTACACCGGGGATGAATGCTAAAATTGAAAGACTCTTTTCGCGGGGGTGGAGGGGGGAAGAGAGAGGGGGGGGAGCGCTGAGGAACGGACGCAGAACGCGCGAAGAATCGAATCCGTCATCCAGATATTCGTCGGTTATAAATAGAGCGGTCACCGTAAAATAGACACCGCGCGAGAGAGTAATTCCGCGGCGGTAGATAAGCGCGTAGCCTCCGCGCGCGTGTCTCTGGGGCTTTCTTCCTCTTTCTCCTTTTGCGGCGGCGGCGGTCGTCGCGTCGCGCCGCGTCGTGCCGCGTCGTGCCGCGTCTCGTCGCGTCGCTCGCATACTCGTTAGAAACGTGACACCGTGTTTGCATCGAATTCCCCGTTATCGGCCACCGTGACGGAGGCGGATGCTCTCGTTGCAGTTTCTGCGGTTTCGCGGTCTGTCAGATTCAATTCGGAGTCACATCTAATTTTGGACGTCTCACGTCACTGCAAATCATAATTGAGCTTTGATAAATGGATCGTCGAATTTTAAGCTTGATTGAATATTGACAAATGGCGCGACTTGAAATTATTTTCAATAAGAATTATCGATCTGAAAGAAATTTTACTTTTATTTTTTTAATAGAAATTTTTATACTAACATTCTGTACATACGTTGCTTTTCGGCTACCTTCTGTATAATGAGGGAAAAATTAAATTTTAATAAATATTTATTCGAACAGTACTAATGAAATATATATTTATTTAATACAAGAACCGTTAATTTAATTTAAATATTATTTTTTCTTATAGGACAAATATTTATAAATAAAAAAAAACAATATTTCTTGTTGTTTCATGTAAACTTAATTTATAAAGAAAATATTAAAAATTTGCTTAATGTGTTCCACATTATAATTGTTTTGAGTAATCTTTTAAAAAATTATGATTTCTAATTGAAGTTTAATTTGATATCAATTAAACATTTTTTTCAAAATTGACTTTTAATTTAACTTAATTTAAGCTTAACGTAACTTTTAATTGCGTTTTGTTTTTTGATCATGTAACTTTTAACGTAATCAAATTAATTTTATAATTCATTAACTTTAACTTAATTTAGTTTGAAAAATATATTAACTTAACCTTGATTAATACGGATAACATTTTTCAATATAGGATATTCATGTAACGCCAAAATTACTTGTCCTCGATGGTTTATATCAACTTGCGGAGACGCTTATGAAAGATATATCCCTGATTCCCGAGTCGGGACGCACCCACCACTCCCTTTCTCTTTGTGGTGATATACGCCTCTCCGTGGGACGCGACGACGGTCGTTCGCCTACGCGACACATCTCATGACTTGTCAAACAACCTCTCGAATCCGCTCAATTCCGCGCCTAGTCTCGCCTCTCTTCTCATGTCGATTATCATCAAGTCACTACTTACCGTACCTCGCGCAACGCATCGTTCACCTAATTTCATAGCGACGCATCTACCGCTTTGCCACGCTTGGCTTGCTTATAAACAAGTATTAATCTCATGCAGAAGAATTACATGCGAGATCTAAAAATAAAATGTGTTTGAATGACTGGATAAGATTAATATTAGAGCCTTGCGTATTTCTTCTACGTATACTACGTATATTGATTCATTCACATCGGCGGTGCCTAATAATACTTTCGATGTGTCTTCTTACAGTGTTGGGCATCATTTGCTATTGCGATGGACATTGCCCGGACGGCAGGCAAAATGGGACCTGCGAGCTGCGAGCTGGAGGTCAATGTTTCAGTGCGGTGGAGGAAGTATGGGATCCCGACAGCAAAGAGTACGTTCCCGAATGGTCGTTCGGTTGTTTACCGCCCGCCGAAGGAGGCTTCATGCAATGCAAAGGAAATCAAGTTCCTCACCTGCGAGAGAAGAGCATAACGTGCTGTAACAATACGGCCTTGTGCAACAAAGACCAATTTCCCGACATAACTTACAAGTCCCGTCCTACTGCGGATACCAATCCGATGGTCATCGCCTCGGGAGCGCCGGTCATCATCTTGGCGGTAGCACTGTCAGCGATTTTCGTCATTACCTCGATAGCGCTAGGAATCATGTACCGTAACTGTCGCAAGAAAGAGCGAGATCCGTGCTTGGTACCGTCGCAGGGAACACTCAGGGATTTTATAGATCAGAGCAGCGGATCGGGCTCGGGATTGCCGCTCTTGGTACAACAGACGATCGCGAAACAATTAGCCATGTCGCAGTGCGTGGGAAAGGGACGTTATGGCGAAGTATGGCTGGCTAGATGGCGAGGGGGCGAAAAAGTGGCGGTAAAGGTTTTCTTCACATTAGAGGAGGCGTCTTGGTTCAGAGAAACGGAAATCTATCAAACCGTTCTCATGAGACATGACAATATCCTGGGCTTTATTGCCGCTGATATCAAAGGAACTGGCTCTTGGACGCAGATGCTGTTGATCACAGATTATCATGAGAGAGGTTCATTGCACGATTACTTGCAAACAACTGTGCTAGATCATCAAGCTCTGCTGGCGATTTGTTCGTCCATCGCGTCTGGCATCGCGCACTTGCACACCGAGATTTTTGGAACGCAAGGGAAACCTGCGATAGCTCACAGAGATATTAAAAGCAGAAACATTCTAGTTAAGAGGAATGGGGAATGTGCCATAGCTGACTTTGGGTTAGCCGTTCGCTACATCAGGTATAGGCATTTTATGTTTAAAGATTTATCTTTCGCCATTAGTATCTTTCCTGAAGTGTAAATTGAGAACGAGAAATTTATCTTTTTACAGTGAGAGCGGAGAAATTGACATTGCACCAAATACTCGAGTGGGCACACGGCGTTACATGGCACCAGAAGTGTTGGACGAGACCTTGAATACATCCTCCTTTGACGCATTCAAAATGGCAGATATGTATTCCGTCGGTCTCGTGTTCTGGGAAGCATGTAGAAGGTGTGTCACAGGTGGTAAGAATTCCATGGTGGAACCTTACGCCTTGCCTTATCACGACGTCGTACCAAACGATCCAGACTTTGAGGATATGCGTCTGGTAGTTTGCGTAAAACGATTGCGTCCAGTTATTCCTACGAGATGGGATAACGATTCGGTAAGAACTCTTTTCTAAGAAAAATAAATTTCCAATTTGACTATCTCGGTCAATTTCATAGATCGAATAATGAATTGCTCTTTTCTCTTCACAGGTTCTATATGCATTAAGCAAAATGATGTCGGAATGCTGGCATCCGAATCCACCAGTTCGCTTAACTGCTCTCCGCGTTAAAAAGACATTGTCAAAACTACACGTTGATAACGTCAGCATCAAGATCGTGTAGTGTTTGATGTAATTATGAAAAAAAACCGACTCTTCTTCTAGTTAAACAAATAACTTCCTACTTCTTGTAAATATGCCCTTAGTGACAATAGAATTGTTGACAGACTGCAGCCTGAAGACTGATGATTAAAGTTATAAATATAAGAGAGAGAAAGAGAGTATGAATGAGCGTACGCAAGGAATGAATGATTGATTGTAGAAGATAAATGATGTGTATATATTGTATATAGAGAAAGATCCGTATATAAAGTTTCTGATTTCTTTATTTTTCATTAAAAAAAAAAAACTTTTTTTTTCACGCTAAAGATATAAAATTTCAAAGATAAACACGAAAGATTTTAGAACATCTTGTGTAAAATTTTTTTTTATATTTATATAAAACGTATCAAACTTGGAAAGACACGATTTTGATACGTTTCACCGTATTGAAGCTGGAATGTGTAAGCAAAGACTGTTCTATATTTGAAAATAGAATAGTCATAAATAATTATATAAAGGATCATTTATACTATTTTTGTTCATGCAAGTCACATAAAACAATTTCAGCGTGTGAAAGTATCGAATATTTGACATGTCATGTGAAATGTACAAATTCATTTTCATGTGTAAAATATATTTCGCGTTTTGCGTTGCGTCAAAACTGTTCGGAACTTGAAAGTACGTGTAACGTGCCTAATGAGATCTTGTATGCTAAGCTAATACTACTTTGCGGCCTATGTCACACATGCTAAAAGAGACTTCTCTTTTCAGTACCTCAAAATATATTTATTATTGAAGGTTAGCTTCGCAATGTACGCGTTGCGCATACGAAATTTGTGTAAAACACTAATTCGCGTTAACATACGATCGTAAATTATTAATTGTATAATTATAATTTATGGTTATTGCGCCCAATCTTGTGAAGTAATTAAATATTGAGGACTGTTGACCCGTTTACGTTGTATGACGCAGAAAGTGTGTATACATATATACATATATATACATACATATATGTATATATGTATGTATGTATATATGTATGTATATATGTATGTATGTATGTATATATATATAAATCGACGATTGCAAATTATTATGCGCAACCTTATATTAACTGTAAAAATTCGTAATTTATATTTCTAACTTGTACAAATGAAACATATTAATCCATTCGAAATACTATTTTGGGTATGTAGATCAATCATTGATCATCCCAAAATGATTTCATTACGCTGCCGATGTATTCGTTGAAATTTTATGCTTTTGTACAGAGAAGATAATTAGAAAGGAGGAATTGTGAAAAAGCTAACAATTATATAGTGCAATAACAGTGTATAATGATGAGTAATGTTATTTTAGAAAGCAATGTATAATCTCGCATATTCCTTCGAATCTATATAGCATTTACTGATCAAAATCGTGAATTAATCAAAAAGTTTTTTTTATGTAAATGAAAAAATTGTAAAAGTAAATTCTTTTCCTTTTTTATGATTGTTTTCAAATTTTTTCTTATCAAATTGACTATAAGATTGTTATGTATGAAATTTCTGTATGTAATTAAACAGAAAAAGAAAAATGTAGATGATTGTTAGTTAATTGAACAATGAAATTTATATTTCTAAAAACATTAAATATTCTTTTTTTCTAGATGTTTTTTTTATTGAGACGTATATGGTTACCAATTTTCTTCATATGTTTATATTTTTTCATGAATTTTATATTCTGCACATCTTAAATACAACCGTATTTGATTAAGAGTGTATCAACATGATTGTTTCTGAAAAAAGTTGCAAATATAGGAAATAAAAAATGAAACTGCAGTTTATTAGATATAAATCAGAGTTGTACGTAAATTTCAAGATTACGTCTAAACGGTTCATATTATATATGTGTAATGCAGATTATTTATATTTTACGCATAAATACACAATCCTGATATAAATTACTAATATTAGAAAACGGATTACATTTAGACGATCTCTTTTTAATACTACTTTCTCATTTAATTTACAAATAAATATTACAAAACACGATTTTATAAAGAAATAAAAAACAAACTTTAATCTAATAAGAGATTTATGCTCGAATTTTACACAGAACTAAAATATGATAATAGAGTTTGGGTTGTGCCATCAATTTCAAGCTTACATCTCCCTGAATTATTTACATATCGTTTATATTTACACGAATCTTTTTCATGTAGACAATACAAGCAATGTAGATTATTATAAATTAGATAATACAAAAAAAAATAAAAATATTTTAAAAATAAAAATGGAATATATGTACATATAATTTTTATTATTTTTATTAAATCTGAATCTTCTAGGATTCATGAATTATTGTTTACATAGATGACACATAATATTGTTTACATTGTATACAAGTAATAAATTATTTATACATCACTAGTACATTTACTAGTGATGCATAAATGCTCAACCCTAAATAAAATTAACAGTTTATAAAATTTTAAATTTCTGGTAATGCTTTGAGATGAGACACATACATCTTTAAGATAATTGGAACCCTTTGGCTATTCGTGCTTACCTGTTGACAAACTGCATTCAAATATGAAGATTTATAAAGTGAATTTAAAAAAAGGCATTTCAAGAACGCAATTTTTTTCCCAAACAAATATTCGCGCCTTTAGATTCGCGTCGGGATTGGTCCCCGTCAGGTCGGGTTAGGTCAACTCGTCTCAAGGGATTTAAGTTGGCGGCCGTGACTCCGGCATCAAAGGAAGGGACGCGACGTTTGGTTCTCTTCGCGTCGCCGCACACTTCCGTTCTCGCCATCTTTTATCCCGGAGAAGCGTGTGTCGTTTCGCGTCCTGTTCTATCGCGTACTTTTACGGACTACTGACTTGGTGAGTACCAAAAATACCAATTCTTGTTTCACCGTTGTGCACGAGCGAGCGAGCGAACGGAGCAACGCGCGAGTAAGCACGGGAAGCAGCGCGGGAACGCGATCGAGCGGCTCGATACGCCTGCCGCGTTGAGTTCGAGACGCGCAGCGTTCCGCTCGGTGGCAATCCGGCGCCGCCGAGCCGGTCTCCGTGCTGTGCATCTCCCCGGCCGGCACTACCGGCCGGCATTCTCGATCGCCCTTTACGACCCGTCGAAAACGAGCCTTCGCATTCGCCGGCAGTCCTGGCGTCGGTTTTTTTCCTCGCGACGCGCTCTCCTCGATCTCCGGGGAGCGGGCGAGGTGCCGCGCAAAATGCGTCGTGTGCCGCCTTCCATTGTCACGAGGTACAATGGACTCGCGTTTTTCGGCGCGGGCCTCCGCGACGCGCGTGCAAGTCCACTCGCGGTCCACCCTTTTTCCATCGCGATTTATTGATCAGGAAAATACGCATCGATCGTAATTTCGTGGTCGTATTCCAAATGATAAACTGCGTCTCGCGTGAACTGCGTCACGCGTACGAGATACGACAGAGACCGGCGCCTTTCTTCAATATTCTTCATTCGACTTTTTTTTCCTCGCATTACTCTTCCCACGGCGCGGCGTCGGGGAATTCGAATTCTTATCCGCCGCATCTCGCACCGCGGTGAGATCAAAGTATCGACGGGCGGAACGACGCCTCCCTCGCGTCCGACGCGGTCTATCCCGTCTATCGTCCATCCTTGTCGCTCTCGCTCGCGCGCTCGCTCGGTCTCTGGTGCGGTAATTTTCCACCGCCGCAGCTCGCGCCTCGTATCGTTTGCGACCTCCTCACGGCTCTCGAGACAACTCGAATCTCCCTGACGCGACAAAAACTGCGCATTGAATCGTCTTCCGCGCGTCGCCCTGCGTTTTTCCCGAAGTTAATAATATATTCCTCGTAATGCGCGAGCCTTCGGCAATCATCCAGTTATTGCGTATCGCTGTTTCGCGGCGGGTGTCGCATAAGCCGCGACTTTTGGCCGACCACCAGTGGCACTGCACGTAAATATGCAAATTCCGCTCGACTTCGACCGTGTTAACAAGCGCGAATCGAGCAATTTTATAATTTAACGGTCGGGCGGCAGGCTACTTGTTCCTTACGGAGCTGCATATATTCCAGAGGTTCCTTTCGTCACTTTTACTGAAAAGCGATAATTCAAGTCGATGACTCATCACTTTTTTGATCGGGTTCATGAAAATTCAGCGTTAGGAAGGTGAACAAAGCGCATCGTCATATCCCTGACGTTACTCCTAAAAATATCGCATCCAAGTACGATCGTAAATGAACGCTGCACAATATTCACTAAATTGAACGAATCAGTTCTCATTATTTTTATATTTGATTTGATAATTAGATTCGTTTTTACCAAAGTCAGCCTTTAATTTTAAACAATTTTATTCGTGTCGGCTGGTATGTGTAGAGAATATAAAAACATTAAGAAAGTAGATTTTTTTGTCGTCCATTTTTGAAATTTATTTAAAAATACACATGAAATATAAACGATATTAATAATCGTTTCTTAGTAAAGTTTTTTTTTATTTATATATTATAAATTTGATGTATCTGCAATACATAAGATATTCCTAAACCCAATGAATGGAAACAAAAAACCAAAAACATAGAAAATTGATAGCAGATTAATTTAATAGTAAATAAGAATATTTTTTTTATACTTGAATGCTAAATTTATGAATTGCCAACTACAAAATTTGAAAATTGTTCAAAGCCTAATTTTTAATTTTATTTAAATGTATTATTTATTATGTATTACTTAAACGTATTATATTTTTAAATAAATTATGGTGTGCAAAAAATGGATAAGAAAAGCAAAATAATACGATCAATTTTAAGTTTTGCAGTTAGCAATTCATAAATTTAATAGGCTGACTTTTTATACAAGCCAATTTGAATTGATGAGACCAATCCTGGCGGCTCTAAGCAAAAGCCTCTTTCACCAACTCCGATTAATCTAATCGACTGATTAATTCAGCCATCACGGTTGCCAACGTGAGCTAAACACAGTTCAGATCTGTTCTTTTTTCTGAACTTTTTGCATAATTCGTCTTTCCTTTTTTTTCCAATGTGAAAAATTAAAAAGAACAAACTTTTTGTCTCAAAAGCAGAGAGGAGAGAGAGAAATGTTGATACATTAAATTGATGTTAACACTTTTGAGGTAATTGATTCGATTAATTTAATTAAAGGTTAATAAAGTAGGCCTTACATATGAAAAATTTGAAACAGAATGTTAATTTTAACAATACCGAAAGTCGTACATGAGTAAATTCATTATTTCCAATTCTGTTCTTAATTCTATAATGCAGTGTGTTAAATTTCTGGTTTCTTGTCCGTTGCATCGGGGATTCTTAGGGTTACTTTGTTTAATTCTGATTAATTTCAATCAACGATTAATTCTATCGATAGAGTGATACTAATATGAAATTTAAAACAGTTTATTACATAGAACAAGACAAAAAAGTCCTCTTTATAATTTACGTTTGATCATAGCATCTGATACACATTACAGTTTTAACATGAATGGAGTTATTAATTTTTCATTATTTGATGAATACAAATTGTTGTCGACACTACTGATAAAATTAATCGGAGTTGGTCGAAGGTTGGCTCTTATTTATTGTGACAACGTCTATGAATGCCGTCTTGTGCCTTGCACCTGTCGCGAATTCGTGTATAATCAATCACGTGACGAAGGCGATGTACAGCAAATTGTAGGGAACGTCTTCACATGCACGCGCTCCTTTCTTCCCGCTGTGCACGCAGGGAAGCGCGACATTCGCCGAAATTAAACGATTCGGTGGCGAAGGCGGTGGCATCGTGAAGTGCGGGGAGCGCGGTTGGAATTCTCCCGCGCTCGAGCAACATCGGTTGCCATTGGCCCGCATGGTCGTGCCTGCTGGTACGCCATTGGCTCGTGCGACTCCGGCTGCGCCTATCGCGTCGCCGGTAGGCAGGCGATGGGTTGCGGAACGCGCGACACTGACGCCTCGGGTGAGCGACGCGGCATCACAAGCCGCTGTGGGACGCCATTACTAACGTCGCGTTTCTCCGATGTGCCCGGTGTTGTAGATAGCTCTCTTTCTGCAGTGACGACACTAGTATCGTGCGAGTTATCCCCGTTTCATTCCGTTCATTGTTTCCGTCCGGAGAATTGCGTACGATACGCGTATCCCGCGACTTCTACGTGGATTCATTTCGGTGGATTGTCGTTCGTGTACGCCGACACGATATCTTGAGGAACGTTCGACGCAGGTACGTACTTTCACGTTGACGAAGGCTCATCGCGTCCATCTCCCATGTTCTCGCGTAGAGAGCGATACGTATCGCAAATGGGTTTAATATGTCCCGTGGAGCGCACGTGCCGCATGTGATATAAAATCTCATATGAACTGTGGGAACGCGTTCGTCCGCGCGCATGCTATGCATAAATCAGTCGCCTGGGAATCGTGACAAGATGGTGGAAAGGAAAGCGTCGAAATCGAAGTCGGATTATCGGCGGCATCTTCGATTGTCTCGCTTTCGATTTTCTCGAGGGAGGCGCCTTGCTTCGTGACCGCGTCATCGAGCGAAAGAGACGCCGTCGCGCGAGAATCGTCGGGAGCGCCGTTTGGAGTTGCGAGAAGTAACGTAAAACCCAGCGCCTTTTGTCTCGCCGTTTCGGATAACCTTGAAGAAATTCTGACGATGATCGTCACGATTGCCGAATAGCTCTCGCGCAATGATGTACATTGAAGTTGGCGCAATTAGGCTCGATTGAGTTCCCTCGTGGTTGTTCGCCACGGCGCGAAGGGGAAGGGGGCAAATATGGGGATCGTGTAGCATCAAATTCACAGCCGCCGGTATCGTCCGGCTTCGATGCCCCGCTATCCACCGCTATCGCAGCGCTGTGCAGCGCGGGCATTTGAGCTGCCGGCCGAACACTATGGCGGAATGAAAATGGCGGGGAGGAGTACGCTAAATGGATTAGCGTTGCGAGATATATCAGAAACACAATGGTGCAGACGGATAATTGAACGAAGCTATACGCTTCTACGTTTGTTCAGAATTATCATTGCGAAACTGTCATTCTTGAGAATGCTGGTTTCGACTGTATTACAAGTTCAAGTGCATTCTCTCTTTTTTTTTTCACTTTTAACGTAGAATAAAAAAATAAGAGAACAAATATGAAAATAACTAATTTTTTACTTTGCTGTATCTGACGCTGGGAAAAAAAGTTTACTAAATTTTTCAACTTGATAAAATTTCTTTAGTTCAAATGTTTATGTATTTAAGTTAAATATATAAGAATGTTTAAATTAAAATTGAATTATTTCATGTATTTAAGTTAAATACATAAATACTTGAAGTAAAAAAATTTAATCGAATTGAAAAATGTAGTTAACAACTTTTTTTCTTATATATAATATGAATGTATATATAAAAATGCTATAAAATTATTTCTTTTGTAAATTTTAAAATTGTAAACTAAAGGCTTTATAATTTTCTTATTACTAAAATGTGAATAGATGTTTTCAATTTGAATTATAATAACTTAATTTATAACACAAAAAAATACCCTTACTTTAGATTGTAATAGGAAATTAAAACAAATTTTATATCGTTTTTTATTTGCCCATAGTTGTGTATTTTCTCTTATTTTAAAAGGATTTTTAATTCTGTATAAGGAAGTCGATATAAATAGAAAAGTACGATTGTGTATTCAATCAATAATGCAGACAACTCTAGAATTATAGTCTTGATGTAATCTATTGATCCAATATGTTGTAATGACTGAATTTATGATTTTACATGTATATTTTGATTCTAATATTTTTAAGTTGAAATAAATGTATTAAATAAAGGTTATTAATATTTATTATGGGAAATAATTAAAATGCAAGATAATTCTGAACTTGATTATATATAAACATGTATTTTTTATTACATTTATATAGCTGTATCCAAGGGGGAAAAAAGGAGTATTTCTATTCTTATATGTATCTTTGTGATATTAGGTTCTTGTACGAGCCGCAAAATGCCGGGTTTTAGCAGCGTTGGCACGTTTAAAATCTTCATTGGTAATTTAGCCGACAAGACCTCGAACGCGGACATAAAGCCCCTGTTCGAGAAGTATGGAAAAGTCGTGGAATGCGACGTGGTAAAGAATTATGGCTTCGTGGTAAGTGACGTATCAACCGAGTCAAATACTTCGATCAGTATAATCGAACATTGCCACGATTATCAATGTTGATAATGATGAATCAACATTTTTTTATTTACACAGCATATGGAGAACGAGGAGGCAGGACGAAATGCGATACAGAATCTGAATGGACACATGGTTCATGGACAGCCGATAAAATGCGAGGCTGCGAAGAGTCGTAAGGGACCCAACACTCCCACGACGAAGATATTTGTGGGCAATCTCACAGATAACACCAAGGCGCCGCAGGTGCGCGAACTGTTCGCCAAGTACGGCACCGTTGTCGAATGCGACATCGTGAGAAACTACGGTTTCGTTCATCTTGAAGCGACTGGCGACGTGAACGACGCCATCAAGGAGCTGAATGGACAGATCGTGGACGGACAACCGATGAAGGTCCAGATTTCAACTAGTCGAGTGCGACAGAGGCCAGGAATGGGAGATCCGGAACAATGCTACCGATGCGGACGAGGCGGTCACTGGTCGAAGGAGTGCCCCAAGGGAGGAATGGGAGGTGGACCAGATAGAAACGGCTACAGGGACCGAATGTTCGGACGCGACCCATATCCTCCACCGCCGCCACCACCGTTCCTACGGGACCGGCTCATGGGTGGTGGCCGCTTTGGGGTAAGTTCGTCTTCCCGTCAATGTTTTACGCCGTTATTAGGTTCTTCCATATCGTCGATAGCTTTTGTGTTAATAACGCGAATAATCGTATATAGAAAACTTTCTCATATTAATTTGTCTGTTTTTGATTGTTAACAGGATTATGAAAGCTACTACGACAGGCGCGGTTTCGAGGACACCAGGGATCTCTACGAGAGGCGGTTTACGGGTATGACAGGGCCCAGTGACATGGGAAGTACCATGTGCGGGCTAGACTTTCCACCAATGACAATGCCATCTCTACCACCAAGACGAGACCCAATGCCTCCTATGCCTCCTCTAGGTATGGGATCCATGCGTGACACTGGCTTCTCCCGCGGTAACGAGTATGGCATGTTCAGTCGCCGATCACCCCCTCCAAGTGGCAACAACGGCCGGTTCAGGTGAGTAGGTACCCGGCGTACCGACTGCCCATTCGTCCGACTTAACATTGTGAACGTTCCAGGCTGGATTAACAGCTCATGCGAATTGGGGTTTCGGTGATTCGTCGACATTTTTTATAGTCTGTTGCACATTTTCTTTTACTTTATATAGATTTTAGCTTGTATCTCCTTATAGTATCTTTCCTTATTTTTTTTATTCCCACAAAATAGCGAACGTTGGATAAGTGAAATATCGCGAAATTTACAATGTTCACTTCACGTCTACTTCATTACAAACCTTTGTCCTTTTCGACATGTTTTCGTTAAATGTACCGCTATTCTCTCCTCTCTTTTTCTCTCTCTTTCTCTCTATCTCTTTCTCTTTATCTCTTCCTTCTGTCTTCTTACTTTTCTATTGTCGTATGTTAAACCAAATTTCTCTTCTCTGACAATGTTATCGCGCGGCACAACGCATGATCATTATCGTTATCTATGCAAATATTACTTTCTCGTATACTTGAGATTTTAAGACTTTTAATACTTTTATACACACGTACCAGTGTCGACCCGATGCCCACATGAGTGCAGACTCCGTCGTAGTGAAATGTTAATTATATGACGCTTGGACGTTTCTGTACATTCTAAATTTCAGTGCACCTCAGGCGTACCATCTTTGTCCATGAACGCGGGCAACCCTAGAGAGACAGTCCCGGGTCAGCGTTCAAGTCGTACAAGAGTAAGTCTTTGACTCATTTTGTTAGCGAGTAGACACGCCTCGTTCTTGTCGCTGCAACAACAAACCGCGTCAGAAATACAATAAGCAGGCCGCCTTATACGTCGTCTGCGTCCCATGGTGTTCGAATCTTTTTCCGGGTCTCGACTGATTGTTCCTTGAACATGTCGACTGCTCTTCTAGGGATGTCCTAGTTCATAGACTCTCTTGTTCCATGGCATTAACTGCGAAATTGGCCTGTATGTCTCTCACTGAATCCTTTGTGTTTCAAGCGCTCCCTATTACGTACATCACTCAGCCGGGAGTGGCGCGGAGGCCTGGGATGAAGAAACGTACCTAAGGAATGCGAATTAGAATTTCTTGATCGCACTACCGATCCGCGAGCCAGGATGCGCTCTGCAATTTTAAACGAAACTCTCGTACGCTGTAGATAGAGAAAAAAAAAGAAAAAAAGACAAAGGGCTGGCGCGATTTTGGAATGACGCATCGAATCGATTGTCTTTGAAACATGTCGTAAGTAGAAACCAGCTCTCCAGACGAATTGGACCAGTAAGTTTACATTGACATTTCTCCCGTAATATTTTCAAGCCAGACTTACGAACATAAACTTGTAACATCGATTCGGTTCCATTCGCGAGATATAATTTCATTCAATTTTCCGATGCGCAAACGCTGTTTCTTTCATTAACTAAAATCGTGTATTGTCTCTTTGATCAAAATGGCGTAACAAATTAACAAATGTTATATTGGTAACATTAAAAGTATCTCGAAATTAAGCAAATCTGGTAATTTTTTCCTTTTTTTTTAAATTTTTTTTCTTTAGTACTGCTAAAATGTAGATTTTTTCCTTGTACGTACATATTTTGCAGTTATAATACGAGATTTAATTTCTTGTTTTGGATAGTTTGAATACAACAGTTTTTTCCCATTTTGTAATATTGCCTGTCGCATTAGTCAGTTCAAATTGAAAAATTTTTACTTGAAATTATATCATCACAATTACTTGACTTAGATATGTTTAAAATTTGTGGTACGAATACAAGAAAATTATCTCATTAAATAGTAAATTAAATTTTATATTCAGTCGAATCGGAATTTCGTGAAGAGAATAACGAAAGTCGCGAAGAAATTTGGAGTTCGTTCTCGAATTTTTCGAAATTGCAATCCATAGTTCTTGAAGTTGACTTCTACTCACGAGGTTCAAAGCTTTTCATGTATGTAAATCCATTCGCAAAACGTTCAAATAGAAAACAGAATTGATTGAATTTCTCAGTTTTTCTAAATACTTTGAATTTGTTGTTGCACGTTACCACCTCATTACCCCATACTCTCCCCAGCCTGGGCTGCAAATGGCTCTTATTTTTTATGAAATACTCTTGTTGGTTTTGTTTTTGCGAGAAGCTGTAATATTGACAAGTCGCATGGGTTAAAAATCCAGTCTACCGCTGCCTGCCTCATATGACTAGCTACATCCCACACTCTTCTCATTGATCCTGCCACGTTCAAGTTGTACAGGTAGTGAATTAGTACAAATAGTTGTTTGCACTCCGCTGTCGTAGGTTTTTGTAGTTGTTAATCGTCCAATGCGTTTCTGCGCTCGAGTCTGCGAACGATTACTGCATCGAAGGTTTGTCGAGTCCACTTCAACGGAAAATCCAAATTTTTTTATCACACATGTGTATGTGTGTATATATATATATATATATATATATATACACGCGCGCACGTACGCCTATGCGCGCACGTACGTATATACACATATATTTGTATGTCCGATGTAATAGAAAGATAGGAACTTTTACGGCAAATTTGATTATTCAATGACCTGCGTATTATATCCCAGTCCACTACAGCATTTTGTCTTGAGCCTCGAGGCGTAATAGGCACGAAACATTCCGTCCTGATCCCCAAGTCGACAGTCATATTAGGCGAGGCACGCGAATCTTGCACGTGAATCTTATGTATATACAGGGACTAATTCACAAAGTTAAGCCTTGGACACAAGGGAGCCAGTATATGGTATATGTTGATCTAATCTCATTGGTAGATTCGATTATTTATTATACCGCTGTTATAGTAGAGGCATGTACGAGGACTTCAGCCGAGATTCGTTTGAAGAGCGTAGGTAAGTAGAGTGAAGTGCCTGGGTCATAATTAGCACGTCCAAATTGAAATCCTCATGAATCGCGAGATTTGGTAACAATATCTAAGTCGCTCTCTTCTTTATGTTCACGATCGTACCAAGGCAACATCTTTTTGTTTCTACTTCAAAAAAATTATCGATATCTGTTTTTATTCTATCATAGGGTATCTTCTTGAACAATACTGAAAACCTAAAGCACATGAAAAGTGAACGATAGGTTTTTGATATTGTTGATGCATCTTTGAATGCATTATTATTCTGTCCCATGCGAATCATGAAAGATGTTTGAATTATTTAGCAACAATGATCGGAAAACATACTCTAGGAATGCTTCACTTTGTTCCATTAGAGTGAGATATTAGAACTTTAGATATTCGATCTTTCATAAAGAAGAGTGCTTGAAAGATAATGAATTGAACATTTTAACATGAGTTGCGCGAATATTATTACCATAAAACGAAAGAATCTGTAATAAGGTTTAGCGAGAAAAACGAGGTATTTTCCGAATTGTATGTCCGCTCCTTTTTTCTTTATCATTATTTTTTTTTATTCTTTGTCTTCCTATTACTATTTATGATATTTCACTCTACGTACGTGCTCTTACTTACTCTACATTTCTCTATCTTCTGTTTTCTCGTTTCACGCAGATAATATATTACCTTTTAACATTTACAATCTATATCTGTCCGTGCTTTGATCCGCATCCACCGATTTCGTGACTGACGTGACATAATTTTGGTTACCAGACCGGGATTACGAGGGCCATCGCCGTCGCGCCGGTTCGCACCATACTAAATCGTCGCGTCGGGCTCGGATCGGTCTCTGTCGGTCGTCGGTCCGTCGGGTCTGTCTGTCGCTAGCAGGAAGCCTCGGAACCGAGATACTCTTGGCCGTCTTGCGAACTGCACGCGTGAAGATCTGCCGCCCGCTCTATGAGAAACAAGTGCTCTACCCGCAATGCGATCCATTTAGACGGAAAAACAATGAACCTCCCGAGACAAAGATAGAGCAAAGCAAATATAGCCAGCAGAGACACGCAAAAATTTATGGGAATTATTATCGCTCCCCATCCGACGAATCCTTTCGTATCTTCCCCCGAGACTCCCGGCTTATCGATCCTTTCGTATCTCTTGTTGCCTCTCTGACCACATTCGCACCTCTCCCTTCGTCATACATTTGTATAAAGTCAAGTATCTTCGTGTTAAGTGAGATACGGCCTCACTACGGTCACTTCTTGATCCTCTATCGGAAAACGTTGCTCTTATCAAAGTCTGCTACTTGAGAAACGAATTCGCGGCTCAAATTTTTGCGATTTTTTGCAATTTGCAAAAAAAATTCAATTGTAATGTTATCAATTTGTAAAAAAAGGGGGGGGATCACTGAGCGTTCCGATGAGGCCGTGTCTCGCAGCGGTTGAATTACCAATCGTTTTCGGGTTTTCTGTGACGATGACGCCCACTCACTCCTCCATTGCGCAAACAACTGATAGATTTCTTGGTTACGCGCGCGTTACGCACCTTTCCGCGGGAACCGCTGGACGAGGTAACAACCGCTTTTGTGGCGCAAGCACTGCGTAATCATCTCTGTAATTCTACACGTTTGACAGAACGCTCGTGATCCGCTGTTATCGATCGTCGAATTCCTCTCACGCGACTGCGTTGTCGCACATGGACACGATCATCGCGCATTAGAGTTAGCCCGAACAAGAAGCAAGTAGATTAGATCCGAGGAAACATATGTTCGCCGATCTTGTTCAGTGCGTACAAACGGATGCGAGACCCATCGTCGGGAGTATTCGTGACGATGTCCGAGAGCGGTACTCGCGGTTGTTGGTCCCTTGAAGATCGCTTTACCTACGCACGTGCACTTGTACACGCTTAGCCCGGTTTGTGCCTTGTCAATGCACCTTCGCATACAAGCTGAAATCGTAAAAATCTCTAATTTACATCTCTATAAAGTTTTACATTAAAGATGATGTGCTGCATGTACAAGCATACGTATATGACAAAGAAATTCTCATCCGTCGAACGCGATCGTATCAGGACATATGCTGCAGAAATTAAGGATGAGCTGATACTACGGACGACGACGCGTGATTTTTCTCGGAAATTATTCCATCGATTAGCTATTTCGATTGGAACTCGCGTTTTTATTGCATTTTTTCTTGTATTATATTTCCCATTGCAACGCAATTTCTTACACTAGGATATTAGTGGAAAGGAGTAGCCTCCAAATGAGGAATTCTTACTTGAATTTTCAAATTCTATTTTTTTTGTGTTTAAAGTGGAGAGCAGACCTCGTCTACCGAGATATAAATTGGAGAGTTTTACGATTTTAGCGTATTTGCAAAGTGTATGGAGAAAACGTAGACCGTGCTTAATAAGGGGACATAAAAAAGAAAAGCGTTCGCCGAAATCTTTCCCCAAATAGAGGGGTAGTGTGCGGGTCTGACCGTTTAGCAAACCTGTTTTCATAACGCTGTTTCCTTCGCAAAAGAAAAAGAAATTATAATTGGACTTAGACCCGGTAGGATGCGCCGATTCTGTATGGAAACCAAGTGGCGGAATATTATTCTTAGCGTATAGTAACGTAATCTTTTTATTAATGTAGGATTAACTCTGACGTAAAGAGACGTGCTGTAGTCTGTAATAATAATCGCACTCCCATTTTGTTCGAGCGTAGAAACTTGCTGTAAGCTTTTTTTCTCTATTCTCCCGTCTACGCTTTTTTGTTTTTTGCCGAGTACCAACCGTGTTTTTTTTTTCTTAAAAATTATATAAATTATAACCACGATATTGCTAATAATGATGCTGGATATAAGAGAAATGTAATAACATGTATTTGTGAAATTCACAAGAAAAAAAACGACGTGTACTGCGTGTTTCTTTAATTACATCATACCGACCGCTCTTTCTCTCGCGGCGTACCCTTCGCCAGCAATAATTATCCACGTAACCACCCCCAACCCTTCCTTGTCGCATCTTGTCGAAAATCTTGATCGCGTACGATCGGACGCGCGCTTCCTTCGCTGGCTTCCTGCGCGTCGCGCGTGCGTTTCCGCTTCGCACTGACTCAATAAAAAAAAAAGAAATAAAATACCCCGATAAAACAATCTCGATCCAAGATGCGCGCGGCGTGTTCGCTCGTGTTGTTCTGTCTCTCTCTTTGCTACCACCCTTTACAAGTCTGATTGTCGATAGGTAAAGTTCTACGATGTTTTCTCCATCAAGCGACTGCTTTTATCTTCTTTTATTTTTATTTAATTGCGATACAGTGCAATCTCTACAATGCATTTTTTTTTTTTTTTTAGCGATATTTGAGTTTTAATCGTGTATGTGAACAGACCGTTCGATAATCGTGTGTAACAATGTAGATTAATTAGAGTCAAGAGTTTTAGATTTTATTTAGATTTAGAGTCACGATAAAATTAATTGAACAAATTATTTGTATAACTTTCAATGTACATGTAAATAATTAGATTATAATTTATCCTGTTTCATATAGACGTTGCACTATATCGTTACATTGGAAAGTAATATCTCCACATTAGTCAAGGATTGTTTCACGTTCAAATGTGTACAGTTCCCGTCTCGATAACTATTTTCTTCTTAATTCTGTTATGCAAACTCCTCTCGAAGCCTCTTTTATTTTTACTCAGTAGGGTGGGAATAATAAGGGCGAAATGCGCATGTAATGTAATGCAACGTAATGTTTTTTTTTCCGCGTTTGTCGGGCATGCAACCGTGCATTGTATTGCTGATTGTACTCCGGATTTCACGATTCTCTCGAACGAGAGAATGTCGATGGAAAGTTTAAATTCGTTGCGTGATGCACGTCCGACAACGAAAAAGATTCTAATATTCGCATATGTACATAAATATAAAACGTTGCAGAATTATCAGATATATCAATCGCATGGATCTCGAAACAATATTGAAATGAGTAAAAATAGAATTTTATAAGCAATTACTTTATGCTTTCTTGATTTCGAATTTATTATTTAAACTAAACTTGAAATTGAAAGAGAATTGAAATTTTTATTAAATTAATTGCTCGATACACTCTTGACTCGAATTATTTTTTTTTAGTCTAAAATCTTTCTGTAGGTTTTTATGTGTTAAATGCAGTATAAATTGTATGTTTTCCCATTTATCTCAAAGAATTATCTGATGATTTTGTAATAATCTTGTTTTATTCGGCGCAATATCCTTCGCACTTCTCACATGTCGCTTTGAGTCGATAGAATGAAAAAGTTTTTGAATTTGGTTGTCGTTTTCTTCAGATCTTCCTAATTATCTTAATCAGTTCAAAAATACAGGGAGAGTTATGATTTCTCATAAAGTTCTTCGAAGAAGAACTTTACACGTACTGTGTGATCTTGTGAGTGTCACTTTGCGCACTACCATTCTACTTGAATATTAAACGATTTACTCGAATTAATACATTGCCGTTGATCCCTTTCGTTTTTAAGACAATCATAACTCTAGGCGTGTCTCTTTACGCCCTCGACGAATCTGCTTCTCTCTTTTCTCCTCTTTCGTAATCGCTTGTTTCGATCTCAGTAGCCGAAATCGGGGATTGCAACGCGTTATACTTTCATATGATTCAGGTTTCGACGCATCGGAAGCTGAAAAGCCCCGGGATTATAACGATTTCCATCCCTGAGATTCTCCTCTATCTCTGTACTGTCTTATAAAGAATTAAGGGCCGCCGTAGCGAGATCAGACGAACACACCAAGTGAAATCGTTCGTTGTATGACTGATGTTTTCAGAACAATTGGCACCGCGGATGAGATGGTCGCGCACGAGCTAGCATATAGTGCGAATAAGTCGCTTCATCACGCATACACGGACGTGGGATACTAGTTCTCCCTCTATATGTATTAAAACAAGAGAGAACACCGGGAAATAATATCGGTTTCCGATAAGCCTGCTACGTGTACCCTTCTCGCGTTAGTAACGAGATGAGGTTCTGTTTTTGTACGTTTCTTTTTTGTACGTGACTCACGTGTGTTTTTGCAAGTTCTTATTTTTTAATAAACGTCAGAACACGTGCGAATATCTCCTTGAATTGTAACTGAGAATTCACCCTTTCTGGCTGGCTCTCTCGGACTAGGCTGAGTTTTTGTCCGTCGAAAGCGATTGTATCGTTTGTAATTTGAAACTTAACTGAGAAGAAGAAAGTTTCTCATTTTTTTTAAATTTGACATAAAAATGACATATGTTATCAAATATAAATACTGTAGAAAGAAATTTGCAATGAATCTATTGACGTGATTTTGTCGTTTTTCTTCTTCTCGGTCAGTCTCTTATCCTAATTTCTTTAAACATAAGGGAAAGATTTGCCATCCTTTCGCCACCTTTGCGATTATCGTTCACTCACATGAATTTTCCGATCAAAGCCAAAGTTAAAGCTGCTTCCGAAGGTACCAAGCGAGCGGCGGAATAAATGTAAATAGATAAGACGGAGTGTAAATATTCCCTTTTTTTTTTATATCTTAACCCGATTTTTTTGTCG
The DNA here is from genome assembly GCF_016802725.1 of Solenopsis invicta. Lineage (NCBI taxonomy): Eukaryota > Metazoa > Arthropoda > Insecta > Hymenoptera > Formicidae > Solenopsis > Solenopsis invicta. The sequence continues at coordinate 6,678,102 of NC_052669.1, read as the reverse complement.
GTATGTACATGATAATACTCATTGTTATGTGCCAGTCAAACTTGCAGACTTGGAGCTTGAGCAGGTCTACAGAAATCGGACTTGGCTGGAGATCGTTTTTCCACCCAACCAACGGCAAGGCAGAAGGCGACCGGCCACGTTCCGTAGCTTATACGCAGACACCCCTCTTCCCTTCTTCCCAAAGTTACTTTAAGAGACGTCGCGCAGTATGTCCTCGGGGATAACCGAGCGAGCCTCTCTCAGAGTGACTTTGGAACATGAACGTGTAGAACCAGGCACGCTACTCGATCATCTCTCCATACTGAGATGTGGTGAGCAAACTGCTGTCCGAATAATACATAGACTATTCCGAATCCGGAGAAAAAGACAAGAGAGAGATTGGCCGATCTGTAACATTCCCGCTCTAAGTTGGCGCGAGAGAGGAGATCGGACCTCCTCCCGGCTCGGCTCGGTCACAAGAGTTGCGAGTTTGATCGGTGCATAGCGAGTATATACGCCGACGCCCGTGTTAACTTTGGCTTTTACCGTACTATACGGAATCGTTTCGTCGAGATCGGGATCGACCCCGGCGCATGATCGTCGACGAAAACTTATACAAGATGCCTCAGAACCAATGGACATCCTCTCATAGTTCAGAGTAAAAAAGATATTACCCATTTGCAAAGCATCAGAAAATTAATGTCTTGAGAGTACAAGTTTTTAAGTTACGTGAAAAGGGCGGAGAGATATTTATATAAAAAAATATTAGAAATTAAAACCCGTATTCAGAATGCGATTATAAAGATTCTGGGCGTTTTTCAGCAAGTGACACTCTAAATCTGAATCAGTGAATCTTACTGATTTGCAGTGCTATACTTATGACTGTGATTATCAGTAATACACTGATTCTGATTTAGAGAATACAGCTAATATTTTGTCAATATTAAACAAGGGTAAAATATTTCACTGTGTTGCACCGTTTTTCCGTATCTGTTGCCGGCAAACGCTCTCTGAATACGGGTCTAATATTTTGTAATTTCAGAAATATTGAAAATTACGAATGACGCTCTCATAGAGCACATTTTATCCAAAGGATATCCTTAGGACGTATGGACGCCCTTTGAACGTTCAATGGATGTTCCTAGGAAGTCTGTGCTGTGTGGTGGTACTCTCTCATACGATCTTCCTGGTTTTGAGACAGTCTTATTTCATACATTGTCCCGCTCCTTCCTTTTTTTCAATTTTTTTTCAATTTTTTTTGGCGTTACATCCCTACGAGCAACTAGTATCCGCCTAGGCGAATCCCCCGACCCGCGATACGTAGGCTTGACGTACTTGACGAGACTCGAGGCTCGTTGATGCGGGTACGCGGGGAAATAAGAAAAGATCTGCGATAATCGAGTCGCGCGCGCGCGTATGGTACACGCGTGCGGGAAGAAAAGACTCTAGGAGCATGGAGGCGTCACGCACACCGGGGAGCTACGTCGGATATGTTCGATACGCGATGTATCGCTGTATTGCAAGTACACTCCTTCGAGGATTACGGTAATGTCGGTGTCGCCGGACTAAGTCGTCGGATAGCGAAGGTCTGCCCCGATGGGCCGCAGCCTCGCTCTCGTAGCCCATACGGACGTGCGAGATTCCGGCTTGTCGTCGTCGTCGTCGTCGTCGTCTTCGTCGTCGTCGTCGTCGTCATCGCCGCCGCCGCCGTCGCCACTGCCGTCGTCGTCAACTTCGTCGTCGCCGCCGCCGCCGCCGCCGCCCTCGTCGCAGTTGTCGCTGCCGTCATCGTCGCCGTCAACGTCGTGGTCTGTAAATAAAGTCACGCAGCCCGAGTTGCAAAAACGGTTCGGGACACACGCTGATCGCCGAGAAGCTCAACGAGATGTGAAGTTCCGAGCCCAATCTGTAGCTAGATCGCTGAGATACATTTCGGACACGCGCCGGCACAGATCCTCTCGCAGGCGCTTAGAAAGATAAAAAAAATGCATATACCCAGTCCCTCTCGGCAGAGTTCTCTCACGCAGAGTTCTCTCACTAGAGACACGTGGAGATCGTGAATCGCCGATCGGATCCGTGCACCGGATTTTTGAGAGACACGGTCGGCACCAGGAACCCGAGAAAAAAAACATACATGTGTAAATATATGTAAAACGGACGCACGTCATCGGGACACACGGGTTACCCTTTGATCTCGCGTGATAGAAAACTAACACACACGTGTCGGTCATCGTCGGTTGCCGCATTACAAAACGGAAAAAAAGCGCAAAACCGATAGAAACGCGCGACAACAGGGATTGTAACACGCTGTATTGTAATATGATATGTGATATAGGACGCGATGATAGCCCTCTACGCCGGCATCGTCCACGAAGGATGTACCCTTGAAGGAGCATGCGAGCTGGGAGCTCGAGAGACACGAGGGCTTCAAGTAGAAGCGACGCGAGAGGTCTGGTGGAGGAACGACTGTGGTGGTAGCGAGAGGTAATTGTTCATCACACAGCAATCTATACGACGCCGAAAAAGAGAGACGAGCGAGGGCGAGTTGAAGACGTATACTCGAATAAAGACGCGAGGGTTGCTGCGTCCAAGTTACCGCGAGTCTCCAGCCTGTCGGTATCGTTCCGACGTACGCGTAAGAAAACGAATAAAAGTTATATATAAAAAAAAAAGACGAACGACACGTTAATTTACCCCGCGTGTTCCACTCGAACGCCTTTGAGAGTCCTGTTTTCTTTCTTAGGAGAAGCGGCGCTTCTTAAGGGAAAGCCCGTCTCTACGAGAGGAATCCTCTTCTTCTGTAGGGTGTGCTCTGGACTAAAACTGAGATCGACTTGTGCTTACACACGCCGAATCTCCGCCCTAGAGCGGATTCTCGAGAGTCTCCGCTCAGCGGGAGCACGAAGGTATCGTAAGAACGAATACTTTCCCCGCGCTGCGATCCCTATAAAATATCGGACATCTTCGGTCTGAGATAGTCTTAATGATTGATAACGTAAATCGCGACGTTGACCGCGTTTTTTGCTCGTTCTTCTTGCTCGGAGAACTTATTAACTCTTCACAAGAGTGATTCTTTTTACTATTTCTTATATCTGCTTGTTACTTTAGAAATTGAAATTATATCGCTTCTAGTATCACGAATTTTATAGATTTTAAAAGACTTTATTCTCTGACTACAATCATATTAAATCATGACGATCAGAAACGAGATATAACATGAATCTTTTTTTAATTATATGACGAAATGTATTGGTTCTTTCAGTATGCTATCATTTGATCTTGGTGAGCTGAAAATTCTCCTTTGCTATTCTACTTTCATAAATTTACATATAAGGATTTTACAATTATATTTTTTTTAATGATAAATCATGTATATAAAATAATTGATTCAAATTTTCAGATACTTATTCACTTATCTATGAAAGTAAAAAAATCCTTTAGTATATTTTATCGATAGGCACTAATAAATAGTAGAGTAGAAATACGTGAGAGAATATGCTGTTATTTGTGTGTGATAATACACATTGATAAACTGTACTGAAAAATTTTCTTTTTGTTGTATTCTGCCTTCATAATATAACATAATTTTAATATAATTGATTCTATATAAAGTCTTAATTATGATAATTTAAAGTTAAAGTAGATTTCATCATTAATTCGTATAAATTTACAGATCATACATTTAAAAAAGTTGTTAATAAAGCTGTAAATATTATAATTTTAAAAAATGATTATGTATTCAATAAACTGAGATTGTATATTTTTTGGAAAATAATTAAAAATGTTTACATGTAAGTCTCAATTATGGATCAGTATAACTAATTGTACATTAATGATGTACGTTTTTATGTGTTATTGTATGTTTAGTACGTTAAATACAATCTATTAAGAGTATTAAAGAATTTCAAAGAATTATTAAAAAGAATATTTAAAAAAGTGATTAAAGATAACTTTTTTTTTTGTTAAGTAACAATGATTAAGAAAGTAATTTTGTATTACAATAATTACAAAAAATTAATCTAAAAAAATTTTTCTACATGTCTGTAAAACATTTAATTTTACAAATTCGATCCATTATTGATACTTCAATTACCTTAGTTACATTTAACAAAAAATTAAATTAACGATTGATCGAAATTTTTAAAGACTTATTTGATCTGAATCAAAAATTTTTCAATATATTTTGTCGATGAGCACTATCAAATACAAGCGGAGATCTACGAGAGAATCAAGTTATTTCGACTATAATACGAAGCAAAAAAAGTCCATGATTTCTCTCTTTTGACGTTATGATTTAACGTGTAGCGAGAGAGATCTCAAGAGAGATACTAGATATTTTCATACGGTTCCATTGCTAGTGGTTATTCAGATGAATGTAAATGCGTAACGGTAAACAAGATTCGGCAGGTAAGATGTTCAAAACTAATTCGTCACCGTGTATTGTTCAACCCCAACGGATCATCGCGATGAGTCAAAGTAAAGAATCGTCGTAAGTAAAGCCTCGATGTGAAATATATGTTGCAGGATGTCGCCGCTCTCCGTTCGGCCATATGAAAACTTTCCGAGTTGAGTGACAAAAATATTTGCAGCGTGTAATTGAGCAATAAAGATCGTTCTATCTACAGACCTTATCAACCTTGTCTCGCTGTGATGTCGAAGTTGTTGCGTATAGTTATATCAATCCTTATATAAAAAAAAAATCTTTTATATGAGTCTTACTTTCCTACTTAATATTAATATAAAGTCAAAGAAAAATCTAATCAAAGCAAAAAAAGAAAATGCCAGATAAATTGTTTTACCGTCGTCTGATCTCTGGCTTACGTCCGTTTCTTCGGTCAGTTCGAGTTTTTTCAAACCGTGTGATTGAGTAATCGGGGATTATCATATTAAAATTTATTTCTTATTTTGTTGTGCATACCGCGATACCATAAGGTTTCAATGCGCTGTGTTTCACTTCGGAACGTAAATGTGAGACAATGCTTTGAGCGCACATTGTAAAAGAATATCGCTGAGACACGATCATTCTATTAGAGTTCTTTATGTGGAAGAACGATTTACATCATGTTACATTGAAAGTCCTCATTGGAAGTAATGTTCAACGTTGCAAATTAGCATCGATTAGCATAGGCTGATAGTTACAGTCTCTCGTATAGTTCTTAGATAACTCTTTCGTCCCTCCCTTCTACCGCTCGTGAGAAGTCATCGCGATAACATTAGTCGCGAGTCGCGAAGCGACCGCTCTTTTGTAGCGGTTGCGAGGACAGTCTATGCTATTGGATTTCCACGCACGGCAAGCGTCGGTGGCGCGCCTCGAGATTGCAGCTGACCGTCCTCTGTGCACATTCCCTCGTGATCGTGAAAAGAGGAACGAAGATCGTCGAAATGGCCGAGGATTTACGGTAAGTGATCTCATTACTCGAAATCCTCATTCATTTTTCTAACTTGTGATTTATCTATCGCGCGAATTGGACACGATTTTATTTTCCCCTTGGAGGTTATGAAATTGAAATTCGTCACGCGCCAAGGTTACGTACGGTGTGCCGCGTGTGCTCCCGGTGATCGACGACAAAGACCGATTCGTTTATGACCGGAGGATTACCTGCAGAAATGTGCGTGCATATATCTCCGCTTTTTTTTTATCTGTTATCGAAAAAAATTGATATGATTAACGTCAAGCTTGCAGCGAGCAGAAATTCAACCGCGTCGCGGAAAGATACATGCAGGTTATGTAATCGTCAAGGTCGATTCTCATCGATGCGATTCGTCACTCTCGAGGCGGCATCGTTTTAAAATGGCATCGCGATACGAAATTATACGTATACGCGATGTTTATTTTTAATAATCTTGCTCGATGATATCGCGAATGTTGTTTTCCATCGAGCTGACGAGGAAGATGATGAATCATTTGATATCATTTTCACTGCCATCCCTCGGAGAATTACGTTTTGTTACTGAAATTTTACAGAGCGCGTTTTTTTTTGTTTTTTGTTTTTTTACGCTGATACCACTTTCAATAAAAATTTATTCACATAATTAAGAATTTGATTAATTTAAAAAATTTTTTTAGCTTTTTTTTACTTCATAAATATCTTTTTATTTTATATTGTAAAAGGTATTGAAATAATTAACTGAACTAATGTTATTTTAATGTGAAAAAAGTTTTATTAAAAAACATTTATTATTATTAATTTTTATTATTAAATATTATTTTAAATATACTTTTTAGACTTTACTTAATTTTATTAGACTTTTTATTATTAAAACTATTATTTTAATTACTAAAAATTATTTTAATGTAAAAAAGTCTTATTAAATATTATTTTGAACCATCGAAATTTTAATAACACGAAAACTATACTAAACTTGAACTAGCATCTGGATGAAAATTTATTCAAAGTAGGACGTACTTTATACAGCATGTAAATATTGTCAGTAATAAGTTTTTCTAAGAACGAAAACTGTATGGACAAAAATTATTAGATAAACGTTTCAGGGAAGGACTGCTGTTGGGCATAGGGAATCCTCTCCTGGATATTTCAGCATATGTAGATCATGAATTTTTACGAAAATACGATCTGAAGTCTAACAATGCCATTCTTGCCGAGGACAAGCACAAGCCTTTGTACGAGGAGCTAATCGATCTGTACAATCCTGACTTTATCGCGGGTGGATCTGTGCAAAATACTATAAGAGTAGCGCAAGTAAGTAGAATATACCTAAGATTGTTACTTGGCCATTGTCATTTTAGATTATCTTACTGAAAACTTTTCTCAGAATTTTTATACAAATTGAAACACTTTTCAGAAATACTGAGAAAGTTTTTTTTTTTAAATTTTTTATATATGTAAATTATGAAAATTCTAAGATTTCTAAAATTTCTCATTTTATTATTTCTAAAAAAAAAATATTTAAAATTTTTTCAGATTTTATGAAAATCAAAAATTATAGAATGAGAATCTTGGAATATTTCAAAATTCATATACTTATACAAAGAAAAGATGTAGACTTCTCAACATTTTTGAAAAGTTTGTGTAAAAAGTTTGATAAATTTTCTAAAAAGTTAAAAATTATGTAGAAATTTTAAAAAATTAATGCAAAATTCAAAGAAAAATTTCGAGTCGGTGGGGGGGGGGAGTGGTGGAGAAAGAAAAACTTATATTACATAAATAATAGGCGTTTTTATCACACAGTGGTTTCTGCAAAAACCGAAAGTCACCACCTACATGGGCTGCGTCGGTAGAGACAAGTATTCCAAGATCCTGGAGGACAAGGCGACCACGGATGGCTTGAACGTTCGCTATCAATATACCGATCAGGAACCAACTGGAACGTGCGCGGTGCTCATTACCGGGAAGGAACGCTCCCTATGCGCTAATTTGGCAGCGGCGAATTGCTTCTCCCCGTTGCATATCGAAAAGCCGGAAAACAAACATCTGATAGAGATCGCGAGATACATCTACGTATCGGTAAAACGCAAAAATTTCTTAATAAATCTACGTCTAAAGAACGAATTACAAGAACACGCTGCATCATGAAATTCGTTGTTATTCTGTACCTCAGGGATTTTTCTTGACAGTCAGTCCCGAATCCATACAAACGGTAGCCAGACACGCTTACGAGAACGACAAGATGTTCATGATGAATCTCAGTGCACCATTTCTGTGCGAGTTCTTCCAAAAGCCGATGTTAGCGGCGTTTCCTTACATCGACGTCTTGTTCGGAAATGAGACGGAAGCGGACGCGTTTGCAAAGGCAAATAATTTTAACGAGACGGACAGGAGACAGATTGCGCTGAAGATATCGGAAATGGAGAAGATTAATGACAAGAGGAAAAGGATCGTTGTGATAACGCAGGGCGCTGAAGAGGTGATTGTAGCCAAAGACGGGACAGTGACGGAATATCCCGTCATAAAACTGCCAGAGGAGAAGGTTGTCGATACTAATGCTGCCGGTGATGCCTTCGTTGGAGGTAACTATGGATTCTTCGTTACTATAAAGTCTCCATGAGACTACACATTAAAAACTGAGAATTGCAAATTGAAGATTAGATTTCTACAAAGCAAATCATTTTAATGTTAAATTTCTAGAGTGGATGAATTAGCACGCAGGTGCTAATTTAAGTTTAGTTAATCTAATCTTACAACATATAAAGTAGAAAAAAGTTTAAAAAATTCTTAAAAGTGTAAAAGAAATTCTTTATTATGTGAGTAGATTTTCTAGAGTAGTATTAACATCAGAAAAAACATGAGTAATAGGATTAATCAGTTTCGTTCTGCACTAAAACAAGAGTTTAGTAATAGCTATTAAATATTGAATGAAATAATGTCAATTAAATATTTGATATAACCAAAAATAATTTTATTTTTTTTATATTTTATAAATATTACTAAATTTGGTAATATTTATTAAATATTCAGAAAAGTAAAATTATTTTTTGTATTAATCAAATGCTTAATTTGCATTATTTCACTCAACATTTGGTAGCTATTACCAAATTCTTTTTCAGTGTGTTTGGTTGAATTCTAATCTTCAATTCACAATCCTCAGTCACCAATGGTCTGATATGGGATTGACAGTAAGCATTTGTACCAATTGAACGAAATTATTTCAGGTTTTCTCGCGCAGCTTATACAAGGCAGAAGCATAGACACCTGTATAAAATGCGGTATTTGGGCCGCGACGCAGATCGTACAGAGATCTGGATGTACTTACGAGGGAAAACCGAACTTTCAGTCTTGATCATCACCAACGTGGTAGCGATTATAAGTCGTGTACTTAATAAATACCTTAATGATCTTTTTTTTATCCTTATTTTTTGTATCGAGCTTTACATAGCGAGTGCAATCGCAGCCGGACGCTTATAAAAGTACTTGTATTTATTAAGATGCAGTAAACATCTATTTTACAAATTTAAGTGCATGCGTTAGAGCGACGACGTAATTTTGAGGGAGGAAAAGAAATGAAAACAGACATGTACAATCTCGCTCATTTAACGAGACCAGTGTCCTTTTCAACCAGTGTAGATTAACTTTAACCTTTTTTTCCAGTTCTAAGAATTGGAAAACTGTGAAGAGTAAGTTAAATCGAGATTACAGTTCCTTAATGTACACTGGCAGAACCCGTACGTAAATCATCCCATGCGGGGCTGTCGCACGCTCGCGTCCGCTCGGAGACGGGAACTGCGCAGAATTTCTCCCTCGCGCGTACTTACATCGCGCGCGGCACGCTAATTTACATACTGTCGGGGAAAATCAATACAATCACCGAGGTATGTAGATATTATACCGAGAATTTGCCGGTTAGCTTCGCATACGCGGCCGCTGGCCGTGGGGCGATACCGTCCGGGAGAGCGTAGGGTATTCAATTATGCGAGGCGCTGCACGCGTGCGTCGTGTGCGGTGCGATATGCGGCCGAACTGCGGAGTTTGGAGCGGAGACTGGTATCATCGAGCTGCGGGAAAGAGAGAGAGAGAGAGAGAGAGAGAGAGGGGGCGCGGGACGGATGGACGGCCGCGGAAGAGGGACGGTTCTTAAAAAAAAATCAATAATCTCATTACGAAATTGCATCGGACATACCGTGCGTTTTGCATATAAACACCAGAAGTAACGCGCGTCACTCGCCCGCACCGGCAGGCTCGTATTAAGCTCGACGCCTTCCTCCGCCGTTTATACACAGTATATCATTCGGTCAAGCGGTTTACGACGAACGTGCGAACGGTCGTGGTACTAGAGAGTGTACGTTCGTCTTGTTTCTGGAATTGCACGATCCCCCAGTAAACGCCAGCAAATAGCAACGTTACATCAATATTATAGTTACCCTACTCAGCAACGTAACTGTTACGTACATGTGTTATATTGCATCTACTATAGGGTGTTTACTACCGAGAAAACTTAAATTTTCAGGGAATTTCTTTTTTATTCTTGAAAATCATGGAATTTTATTGGAACTCGAAGATTTTTGGAATTTTACTTTTCAGTTTAAATTCTACTTCGGACAAAGTTGTTTCTTCTAGAATTTTTTTTCTACTTTTCGATAATACGAAATGTCGACTACCGATTAGCAATAAATAGTGGCATGCACATCCAAGTTCACGCATATTCTTGCGTGTGACTCGCGAGTTTCTATTAAAAAACCAGTGATAAAAAACAGTACAGTCTACGAATAAATTTGGCGTTTGTGTGTTTAATCACGTTTCTGTACTTGTAAGCTTCATCATTACGGGCAAACCGTTACATGCCATTTAATTCGTTCCTTTTTTTTTTAGCATTTTATCAAATTTAATATTTAAAACTCAAGTGGTTTATGATTAAGGAACATTAGCAAATAGAATAAATTTATATCAAAGCATTAAAAAATTTTCTAATCTTAGCAAGAATTTTGAAAAAAAATTTCTGGAAAATCCGAGAATTCTTTTATTTGAGTATTTAAACGTTCTGATTTATGTTGTTACCCTGACGGAAAAAATTCTATACAATTCTACACAAATTTAAGAAATGCTACAAAAATCTACACGAAAATGCCAGAATTGGAACACGTTTTTGTAAATTTTTGTTTTCTTGTAATGCATCATTTTTGTGATTTTTATGAATCTCTCAGTGAAGGTACGTCAAACTACATTCTACACATTTCTAAATAGGCTCTTACTCTGGCAAAAAACTCTGTAAATAAGTACAAAGTTCTACTAAAAATAAAAATTCTAGAAATTATTAGTCTTCTGTCGTAGAAATATTTTTTCGTAAAAATATATATTTAATTTCTAAAATTAACAAAAGTGTTTCAATTCTGTAAATTTTTTGTAGACTTTTGCATTAGCATTTTTTTAAATTTGCGTAGAATTTTTTCCGTCAGGATGACTGGGAAATTATGTAATATTGATGTTACGTTGACTATTAGTGATATTTACTTAGTTTCTCGTTTCTTTTAACAAATAAAGAGACACTGAGGTACAAGTTAAAATAAAATAACGTGTTAGATTGACCTAAAGAATCCGCCGTTTTTCCGTGAGTCTGTTTTAAACAAAGTATCGATTTCCATTCGGTACGATAAATATATTCACGCGTAATATGCTTTACACGAAAGAGACTTACCGTAGCTTGACCCTCCGTGGTCCAACGTTCTTTTTTTTTCGTTGCTTTCATAGTTCAATCGGATCGTTGGTACCTGATATTGTTTTTGAAAGGGTTTTTGGGCTTTAAGAAATCTGAAAAAAAATTGTGGTACACATTCTTCCAACATTTCAGAATACAATTCTACAATTGTTTAGCCCGAAATATGTTTCACTTGTTTTTGTACGTGTCCGCCATTCAAGATAGAATAATTCAAAATTGGAAGTTTGCCTGAATCTTCAAGTACCCGGTTGAACCATGGAGGGTTGATACACGCCACTGCAAATCGTTCGTACGTTTATTCATTCGTTCTCTCTGATTCGATTTTCCGCAGAATTCAATTCACCTCGGATTTTGACCCTCTTACGCTTTCTGCATTTTAAGCGACGTGAAGGAAGGAAGTACGGGGAGAGGGTGCACGGTGCACCGCGGCACCCGAGGGGAGAAAAAAAAGGGGGGGAGGGGAACGACTCACTCCGGCGCGTACGGAGTACGTTCCTGTCGCGTCTCGTTCGCGGCTTGATTCGGTTCTCTCGGTTGCGTGGCCACTCGTCGTCGTCGCGCGCAACCGCCTATCGCCTCGGCCGGGGAGAATCGGGCGCAAAAGCGGGTCGGCCATAGTCGTGACGGACGGATTGTACCGCGTGCGCTCCTGCCGCGTTGCCGCGCGAACTCGTTTCACGTCGTTGAAACGGCCCGCGCGATACGCGAGTTTGTGCACACGCACGCATGCACACATGTGCAATGTGTGCGCGCGCGTCGTGGATTCGTATTTCGCGCGCGATGCACACGAATGCACGGTGCAACGACGGCGCGTACGTACGTGCGCGGCACCTGTAACCGGTGGCGTGTTTGTGTACAGTCGGGCGCGTTAACGTCGCACGTCAGGTGCGCCTCGCGCGCGAAACCGATCGGATTTTTTCGTCTACGTCGACGTTCGAAAGGCATCACGCTTTTCTTTTCGTTCGCAGTACGCTGCTTCGTCGTCGAGAAACAAGAGGGAGATTAAAACTCTCGACAACGTGTGATGAAACATTCTTGTAAGTTACTCTCGTAACGTTTACTCTCACCTTACACGAAGCGAAGATACGGTGCAGTTTCTTTTTCCTTTTCTACAATTCTACCCTTGCGCCGCCACGTGACGCCATTTAGAATGCAATTCCACGTAAAGGGAAAAAAAGAAACGGAAAAGGTGCACAGCGGGAGGTAATCGATGAGGATCCTTCTCCAAAAAGCATAACTATATGTTTCGACTTAGGTCATAAAAATAAATGTTATCTTTTGAAGGGATGGCAACTAGTTGATAAGTTAAAAGTTAAGTAGTAAGAAAAATGAGAGGAAATGCCATTTTTTCCCTGGCTGGAATAATATTTTTCCTAATAAGTTCTGTACAGTTTTTTAAGATGCTTATAGCATCGTTAATCAATTTGACGATCAAATTAATTTAAATATTATCTTTAGCTTCAGTTTACAATTGCATTTTAAATTTAACAACTCGGCACGCAGTTTGTAAAGCTGAAAAATGTATTTAATAATTGATATAAAAATAATTAAGCATTATTTTAACCTTCTCTTTATCTTGTATTATTCACACGATTTAATATTCAACTTATTATTAAATAATTTATATAAAATCAAATATCAGCACGAAGATTCAGCAATGACTGAATAAGGTTTCAGTCTTAATTGTGTTTTCTTATATTGATCTATATTCTCTTATTATTTAAATAAAAAAAGTTGATAATTTTTTAATTGTTAATTTCAAGTGAATTAATTTTTAATTTCAACTGGAGTCATTTTTAAGACACAAACTTTAATTTATTAACTTTTTTCCCCCCAAGTTAAAGGTCTTTGATTTTTGTAAAAAAACATTCTTACATAAACATCAATATTATTTCACATAAATTAATTACAAAAAAATGAAATTTCATCTAGTTACTTAATTTACAAATAAAATGTTAAATTTATTTGACGATTCATATATTTATTTTGTTAATTCAAGTAATTTAATTTGTAAAGACTATACTTTAATTATAAATAAAATGCTTTTCAAAATTAAATTCTAATTTAAATGACGTTAATAATTTAACGCAATTTTTAGCTTTTTGTTCGTATAACTTTATAAGTTAAGTAAATAACTTTGTAAGCTACTGTAACTTCAACTTAATTTAGTTTACGAAAAAAGTATTGAGTTTACGAAAGAGCAAAGCTAAATTTAAAATTGTCGAATTTAAAAGGTTGAGACTCTGTTATTCAATATCCCATAAAATATACTTCAAGGAACCTGAGATGCGGTCACGTAAAATAACTTATTAGATATGCTTTTTGAAAGGATATTCTTATTGGTCAACCTCCCACTACGCTTCTTTTCCATTGAGTTTTTTTCCTAGTAAAATTATACCTTTACGGAACGGTCACTTTGAAACTTCAGTACTGACCAAGCCGGTATTCCGAAAGGAAGTTTGCGTCTTATCGAAAAAAAAAGTTGCCTTGAACGTTTTCTACACGACGCTCTTTTTGTGTTTTCTACTTATACGAATAGCGAATCTTCCTCTTCTCTTCACGTCTTCTTTTTTTTTCTTCAAATAGACGTTATGTCATCGTGAATTCGCCACGTGGCTCGGAGCAGCTCGATAGCCGACAGGTAGGAGCTCGAGAACTCTGCGAACTTGCGTGTTACGAACGGGGGGAGTTATTAATGCGCCCGGTCGTACGTGGAACGTACGTGGAACATATGCGCGTATATTAATCTAACACACAATCGTCCCGCATCGACGCGTATAAGTACGTGCGATCGCGCGCACGTATACACGACGCGACGACGGGCATTCGAACGGGCGCAGTGACGAGTGACGGCGACGGCGACGACCACGACCACGATCACGACGACGACGACTACGCCATGTGATCGGGTCGCGCTGCGAGCGCGTTGTCGGTGTTGGTCGGTGTGTCCGGCAGCAGCAGCAGCAGCAGGCATCAGCGGAGCAGAGCAAAGAGAGAAACGACAACGACGACGAACACGACGCTGCGCCAGGATTGGCCGACGGGAACGCGTGTGCCGCTTACGGTCATCCGTGTGTTTCGTGCTTCCGCCGCGAGCCGGAGGAGCGCGCGCGAGGCGGTGTGCGCAGCAGTGCGCTCTCCCCACCGCGCGCAGTGTGTAACCCCGCGCGGCGACCGCCATCTTTGTCAAGTGGGTAACCTTTGTTGATTTGTGTGAAATGTGACGCCGTTGTCGCGAGATAATTGGTGATCGTGATTACGTATCCCGTGTTACGGTACACCCGGTGGACCCGCGCCCGCGTCGTGCTCTGTGGATTTATCGATGGAATCGCCGCCGTATACAGGTAACGTACGTACGTCCGTCCACCCGCCCGCTCGCCCGGAGCCTACGCGAGACCTACGTGTGTTTCAGAGAAACCACGCGCGCCGCCGTCGTCGTCGTCGTCGTCGCCGACGCATACGGGGCCGGGAAATGCACGCCCGCTGCTCCGAGAGAGAGCGACGGCGAGGGGAAGAGAACGGGAAACGAGTGCATCCTGTGGCATCGTGTGTCGCACGACGTACGAGCATCCGTCGTGTCGTGCGCGGCGTTCGTTACGTTTTTTCCACGGGCCGTGCCCGGGGACCGCGCGGCGCGGGGAACGAGGAGGTAGTCTCAAAGCGACGGCAATGACGACGACGACGACGACGACGGTGGTGACAGAGGAGTGGCAAGACGCGCTCGTCGGCGACAGCGAAGACGTGTGCGTGGAAACGCCTGACCCGTGAACGGAACGGAACGGAATCCGCCGCGACGAGGCGACCCGTGCGACTCTCCGGCCCCAAGATGGCTGCCCGTCGCTCCGATTTCGCTCTCTTTCTCTCTCGTTCTCTCTCTCTTTCTCTCTCGCGCGCGCGTTCGTCTCGACGACGGCCGCGCTGTCGATCGCGAGGACGGAGCACGGAGCGTCGCCGTCGGCAATCCGTTCGACGTTACGTGCGCCGTAACGTTACACGCTCGCACAAGCGAGCGAACGAGCGAGCGAGCGAGTGCCTCTGCCCGTCGGAAGAAGCGCCGCGCGCCGTCGATCGCGTCGCTCGCTCGGCGACGAACGGCCGTCGGCGACGAGGTCAGTCGAAGCTCGCGACGTTGTCGTCGGTACCGACTACGCGAGCTCGGTCACCGAGGCATCCCGTGCGAGAGTAGGCGCTCAAAATGGCTACCCGTCGGACGGCGAAGTGCCGTTCAACGTGCGGCGGCGGCGGCGGCGGCGATGGGTCGCGCGTGACCCGCGTTCGATTCCCACAAGCTGACGGTCCCGTCGCGTTCCCGCGATTTTCCATCGCGCGCCAATTTGCGTCTCGGCAGGCCGATCGATCGATCGCCAGTCCGTCCGTCCGTTTTTGTCCCTCCGTTTCTCTCTTTCTCTTTCCTTCGCTACATCGCTTTTTTCCCCTCTCTCTTTTTCTCTCTCTCTCTCTTCGCCTTTTCCGCGTCGCCTCGATCACTCCACCGCCGGGCCGAACGAACGAACGAACGAACGGACGACCGGACGACGGCGAACGCACGTTTCTCGCGCGTGCACGCTTCGCCGAGCGACGGGCGGCAGCAGTTAGGGTCGTTCACAACAAACCGCTCCTCGGTAGCGACGGCAGCTGGCTCGCGCTCTCTCCCCTCTCTCTCTCTCTCTCTCTCTCTCTCTCTCTCTTCGCTCTTCTCCGCGTCCTCACCTTCGGCTGCCGCCGTCGCTCGCTCACACGCTCGTTCGTTCGTTCGTTCGTTCGCTCGCTCGTTGGGCGAGAGGGGCCCCCGACAAACACGCGCAGCCGGCGGCGGCACGCTCTTCTCCTCGCCCTCTTCTCGGCCCCGTCCGTCGTTCGTCTTGACCGGACGAACGACGGACAAACAGACGGACGTGTTCGTTCAGCCAGTATTTCATTTCGCCTAATAAGATAGCAGCGCGCGAGCGGAGAAAGACCCGCGACGGGTGTGAGGAGGGCGAAAAGCGCGTCCGCTTGTCCGTCCGCTGCCGCTCTCGCGGCCTCCTTCCTCCGTCGCTTTCTACACATCTCTCTCTCTCTCTCTCTCACTTACTCACTCACTCTCTCGCTCCGTACTGTCCTACGCAGTGATCGATCCTCGACTCGTCTACGAAGGACCCTAGGAAGTAATTCTTTTCCTTTCGGGTGCTCCGAACAGGTTTGGAGGCGTTCTTTAAACGTCCTTTTGACGTTTAAATGACGTCACTAAACGTCATCGTTTTCGCACGTTTTCGTCGAAAGAAAATCCGGTTGTCGTCGAGGTCGAAGATGCGTGGTAGATTAGTGTCGTGGAATCCCCCTCGTATTTCTCTCTCTTTCTCTATCGTCGGCATTTCGCGAGTCACCTCGGCCGATGAAAGTATGTCGTCATTTGTCGGGAAAATCTCTTTTTTCTCTCTCTCTTTTCCTCCCTGACGTCGTGCACGTCAATGGAACGCGTTAAAAGTCCGCAGCGCGTAGTAAAGAGATGCGAGTAGTATGGTCTATCTCTCATTGAAGCGGCACGATAAAACTGCGACGATAAACGCGCGCGCGGCGCGCGTTCCATTGATGCCGAGGATCGTTTCCTCGCGTGCGGTTTTTCTCTTCTCTCCCTTTTCAACCTGTGCGCTCTCTCCGCCGCCGTCGAGAGGCTTCCAATTTCTCGCGATCTTCTCTTCCCTTTCAGAAGTTTATCATCTTTTGATCTCCGGTATCGATATGCGGCATCGTAATGCGGTAATAAGGAGACGAGACGACGAGCGATCATTGGCATCGGTCAACGTCGCGGAAATTCGAATCAATGATTAGCTACTAGGATCTTTTCTTTTCCCCTCTCCCCCCCCCCTGTATTCGACAGCGGCTCCGTCTTAAAATAGTGCGACGAAAATTGAGATAATGGATGCGTTAGCGCTAATCGACGTCGATGCAACGGGAGCCTTGGAGCGCGTCGCCGAATTGCGTCACGTCGCGTCACTCTTCCGGCGATAATAATACGAGCCGCGTAACTGGCCTCTTTTCTTCTCCTTAAGTATCGCTTGACAATAGAATTTTCCGGACAGCTCTCGAGTATTCACGAGATTTTTTTTCTTAAAATTAAAAAAAAAGAACTGCGATTGTACGCCGGGGGTGATGAAATACGTGGGTTTCACCGATTGTTACGCTCCGCGTGCTCGTCTCGTGGAAAAGAACTCTCGATTTTGCGTATTACCATATTTTAACGCAGCCTCTGGATGAGACGTTCGATAATATTGTACAATAAAATCAGTCGAAGAAATCAAAAGTTAATGGACCGCTCGGGACGGCAAAAGCTGCATTTTGGTCCTACTAACAATTGTACAAAGTTTGAACTCGATCAGATAATAAGATAATAATAAATCTTAGACCCCCCTCAAATAAATAGTTGTTCAAAGTTTGAAAATTGTAGCAAAATCGACATAAGTAAAAATTTACAAAAAATTTATTAGTGATAAACGATAATGTCAAATAGCGAAACCTTTTTGTAAAAGTATTAAGAACAGATGAAAAATTATATAGACTCCATGTTTGATTTGTTATTTATTTTAAAGTTCTAAAGAAGAAAGGTCTAATTGGTCAGTTTTTTTTTAGATTTTCTTTATTTTTCTTTTTTTTTCTTATAAGATTTCCCTAACAGGGAAAACTACGACTGTCTTGTAAAGATAAAATTGATGAGTGCCTGTAAAGATTTATTTCACAACAACAAAGAATTCGAACAAGATAACAAAAATATTTAACAGCAAAGAGAAACTATGCAAAGAAAAACACAAAAAAAGAATAAGAAATCAAGCACATTACACTCCGAGAAAAGTTTCTTCGAGTAAATAAAATTTGTTTGAATTAAAGAAAGTCGTTACTATACGGTTAAAGAAAAGTTTCTTTAAAGAAATTTTTTGGTTGCCCCTTTTATTAGAATTAAACAAATAGTTTGGTCGTGCATCCTAAATCTTTTTCAAATAAAAGAAATATATTTTTAAAACTAGAACAACTAAATTATTTCTAACATTTCTTGTCAGTACGACTTTTCAAATTTTTCTTTGACTGATGTGAGAGAGAGAGGGCAGAAAATATCCGCTCGAGATTCAAATTTTACGCAGTTGTAGACTCAAAATGCAGCTTTTGCTCCTCCGAACGATTCGATCTGTTAACTTTTAATTTTTTCGATCCACCCTACTGTATAATAACATTGTACAATAATACAATATTGTATTACGTTTCTGTAGACTATGCGGAACAAACTCGATGTAACCTCTAGACCAACAACGTACAATATTCAAATATTATGCAATAATATCGAGCGCTCGATGCGTCGATCGTGGATAAACATTAAGGTCGAATTTCTCCAAGAATATTTCACGTCCCGAACGGGACGACAAGTAAATCCAAAACCGTTTAACGTATACGTGTTTCAAAGTGGTCGTCCTTCCGATTGTTCAAGGCTGGGAAAATTCCTGCCCGGGGCACGGTGCATTAATCACATCTTACTTTCTCGTTTCGAAAACGGTCGGGAGGACTGACTGGTTGTCGGAAGTCGGCGAAGTTTTGGCGGGAAACCGTGGACCCGTTCCTAGGGACCGTAGACATCATTTTCGAGAATAGAACGCGCACGTGGTGCGGAGTACGCTCCGATGGCGAGAGCTTAGAATGCAGCCGGTTTTGCTGCCGGTGTCCCGCTGGTGTTCTTGTTTTTTTTCCTTTTTTTTTCTTTTTCCCTCTTTTTCCCGTCCGCCTTCCTCCACTGGTGTCGGCGCTTAAACCGCCAAGTATATTTATTATCATTGGCCTAGGTCAACTCGTATCGCGGCTAACATCGGCGGTACAGCTGTCGTTCCGATGTTCGCATAATTAATCTTTTCCCGCGCTCTTGCCCGAGATTGTGGTATCGTTTATACGTTTTCTGTTCGATACTTTCACGTTCATTGACATTTAGCCGATTCTCGATCCATGACGTTCGGCAATTTCCACAAAGGCCAGATATCAGCGTGTAAAAATAAATCGCGAATCGGACAAATGTGAATTGTAGTGCGTTATCTTTTGCTTATTTTAAGACACATATGCGAAAAGAACGAGTTTGCGGAAGCGTTTAAAGATTTAGATGCATGCAGATCAGAAGATAATTATATACACTAAAAACAAAAAATATTTTGCTGATGTAGATGGATTTCTAGGTGTGTTGCGACAATTTATCGGTTTTTTTTTATCTACTAAATGTCACATGTAGAATTTATATCAGCAACATCAAAATTGTAAATAAATGTTGCTAAACGCGATTTTACACATAAGAATAAATTAAATAACTTTTAAACCAATAAATTATGCTTGAACTTTATATACAGATGCACAGAAAAAAATTCAGTTTTAAATCAATAATTTATTATTTTATATATAAGCAAGAATATAAAATTTTTTTGATAGAATTTATAAATCTTTAACAGACATAATTTTCTTACATAAAGAGAAAAATTTTCTTCATGTAAACAAATTATGTCTGTTTGAGATTTATGAATTCTTCCAAGAAGATTTTATATACCTGTTTATATATGAAACAATAAATTGTTGATTTAATATTGACTTTTTTTCTGTGTACTCAAACGTAATACTAGAATATTCTACGAATTCTATTTTTATATTTTTGATAATGTTTTGAGATAGGACCCAGACATTCTTAATAAGAATAGGCATCGCAGAAAAATTGACTTTCTAAATTTTACAAACAGTGAGATATAAATTTTGTCTCTGTTACTTAGATTAGTTAAGTTACCAAACATATCACGATATTTATTAATCATTTATCTACCTTAGTTAATTTTTCGCAGCCAAAAAATTGTGGCTGTACTTGCAATACCACTTTTTTTTTAAGTGTAGGATGATTCAGCATTAGCGATGCTACAAAAAAATGTGGGCATAATAACGACCAACTTGATTGTTCTACATAATTATCTTGAATTATTGCATTGAATTACAACGAAAATTATTTTCATATCTGTATATCGGGCTGTTTTCTATATACTTTGGCAAAAACGTTCTTTCTCGTATTAGTAACGATTTATCATTTCATTTGCGACTTCAGGAAAGTAGCTTTCGCGCGTGGAGTAGTTAATCAGATTTAGTTACGTTTAACAATAGAGGTAGGGGAGTTATACCTGCAAAAGGGGATGTAATTCCGGATTAAGCAGCTATTATCCAATTGCTGAGCGAGTGCATGATCTTTTAACGCGATTTCCGTCAGCGATCGAAGCGTGCATACGCGATATGGATATTGCACGAAAACGGTGGGTGGTCTTTGTCTCCTCTCGAACAATGGATCTCTCGGCCCGACCTACGGTCGAACTCTCCGCCGTGCTCACTTGAGAATTACGCCTCTCGTGTATATCCCGTGCACATTGAATAAACGCCGTATGTACACGTGCTCTATCGGGAGCGTTTAGGCCACCACGCGGCCACCAATGCCGGGCGCATTGTTTCTCACGCTTAGACCGCGATGTCAGAGACTCTCGAAGCTAACGAGAGTCGTTCGACCTTCCCTCCTCTTCTTTTTTTCTTTTTTTTTCTCTTTTTTTTTCGCCGAAGTTCAGCGGGCAAATCACTTCACCGAGACGTTTCGAAGAAAAAGGAAATATCTCGTCTGATCTTCAGAAGTTTGTTTGAGAAAACTTTTTCTAGATCATTGCGTCTTTTGACTTACAATGAGACTTACTTCAAAAGGTTATAATACATCTTACTTTGAAATCTTAACGCCTTCTTAAAAGTTAATTTTAACCTTACGAAAGAATTAGAGTAAGAATAGAAACGGAAGGATACTTTGTGAACCTTCAAAGGATGAAGATAGGAATGTTATTGAATATGTGCGGTTATTAGAGAATATTGATAGATGCACACAAAAAGAATTAGTGTCAATTCAACTATTCATTGTTTCATATATCAGCAAGATAAAATCTTCTCGGACGAATTTATAATCTTAAACAAGATATAATAAAAATTAGATTTTTATCTTACATCCTTTTATCAGCTCAGCATTGCTGTATTCAAATAAATTTTTTTTCTCAAAAGGTATTTAAGATAATTGGTCAAATAACGAGCAATCAAGTTGTTGAAAAAAATATCAAATTCAGTGTTACTTAAACGAGTATAAAATTATGTTGCATTAGAAAATTTATAAAATTAATATTATTTATCGATAATATTATTTATAAAAATAATATCCATAAATCCGTAGTATTCCAACCAAATTTTTTGATACTTTAGCAAAACCTTTCTTACTAATTCGCAAGTGGTTTACTAATCTGACGTCGAAAGTTGGAGATGGTTTGAAATCAAACGACGATCCCCCTCGAGGTATTTTTATCAAGAAGAGGTCCGCTTTAAAGCGATCGAACAGTTTGTGTACGTGTGAAAAAGTGGCTTGCCAGAGTACACCGTACGCTATAATACATCCTCGAAGCTTCCTGAGGTTTCTGCCGCTGGTTATCTCGGGGATCAATCGATATACCCAACTCTATTCTTATTCTTATATATATTATATTTCGTCGTGTCACGACCCCGCAGATCTCACCGCGGATCCTCGTCGTGCCGTATTCGTACGACCGACTTTAATAAGCTCGCGCGTGTGGTTGCGAGCTGTTCGCGCGTTGCGCAATACCCGCTGTCGGGCACGGTGATTTTAAATATTTGCTCCGAACTGTTTGTGCGTGTGCGTATATGTGTGTGCGTGCGTGCGTGCGTGCGTGCGTGCGTGCGTGTGTGTGTGCGCGAGCACGCACGCACACGTGAGGTTCGCGCGCGCAGGAGAAAGTTCATCGCTCAGGGGGAAACCGGACAAGTCGTCGTTTACGATCGGAGTCGAAAATCGCGTGACCCGATCGTAAGAATCGAACGCGGTGTTGTATAACGGCGCGTCAGCAGCGAACAAAGACGCGCTGAATAAATCCCCGGATTCCGAGGCCCCCGATATAATTCCGCCGAGTTCCGGGCGCACCGCAATGCCGGCGAGCACGCGAGGACGATCTTCGCGCTCGCGCTCTTCTGATCACGGAACGCGAGTCGAATTGCACAAACGCGTAAAATTTATTTTAACATGTCGACTGTGCTGCGGTGCATGTAAATGCTGACATTTATTCGCAAAACGCTCATATGCGCTAACTGAGGCAAAATTTTTCGTTACACGAATAGTTCGATAGCAAGTAGAGTGTGCTGTTCAATGTAGTGAGGATTGTTTAATCATATTACGCAATATGCTTATGAACAAGAAAATTATATTACATAAAAATTTACGGGGTAGACAACGTGTTAAGGTGCAGAATTATAAAAGTTAATGATGAAATTGGCTTATTATTATTATTATTATTATATTCTTTTTACTTGGTTTCTTTTTTTAAGTTCAAGTGAAAATAAAAATTTATGATTTCAAAAAATGATATTATTAGCTTTTTTGAAAGTAAATAAATTATGTGTTCAGTTTAAACAAATAATTATTTAACTCAAAGAAAATACTGATAGAAATGTAAAGAATAATTTAATTGATCTGGTTTTAAAAATATATTTCTTTTGTTTAAAAAAAAATTTTTGCTACACAATCAAACTATTTCTTTAATTATACCGCAATGCACAAATATTTTTTACTTGAAGAAACTTTTCTCTGGGTGTATTGGATATATTTAGTAAGGATTGTTTGATCATATTGCGCAAGATTATATGCTTGTGATTAAAAAATTCTACTCTGAAAGAATTGGAAAGAATAATTTTGTTGAAAATACAGATATGAAAATAATTATGTTGGTTCGTTAAAATAAGGAAATTTGGTAACTATTACCAAATTTGATAATTACCAAATCTTTTTTTTTTTGTGCAATTTAATTATTTTAATGATCCAACGTAATTATTTTCTGTATTTTCAACAAAATCATTTTTTCAGACCAGTATTCGTAGTCGTAAATAATTTTTAATCTTTGAAAGAAAAAAAGAATGAATGTACGAATGAATTTTTATTTGATTACTTTTCATCAAAGATTGAAAATTATTTATGACTGTAAATACCGGCCTCAATGTATTACATACAAAATTCATTGAGTAGACGACGTGTTAAGGCGCAGAATTGTATGTAAAACAAAGTTAATAACGAAATTAGTTTATTATTATTATTATTATTATTATATTACGATGGAGTGTTTCAACCAACCATCGTTGGCTCTATAACCATTGGGTGGCTGTTGGCATGGTCTAAAGATGAATTCTTTATGAGCGTTCGCAATAATGTTTCACGTGATGTGGTTGTCAACCACGTGTACATACAACGACCAAATTGGTGGTCTAGGTAGTCGCTTTACGTAGATCGATTATCGAGCGAAAACAAAATTTATGTACGGTAGAATTATAACCCTGCGTCTTATTCTTTCGAGCAAGTGTCTTGCGGAAAGAACAGTTTTACTGAAATACAGATCTGAAAATTATTATATTGAACCATTAAAAAAATTATATCGGATGTTCAACTTGGTTGCTAGAATGTCGAAACTGTTTGCAGCAACGTCGTCACGGTTGGACGTCCTACATAATTATTTTGATGGTCCAACGTTAATTAAATTTATTTTCTGATCTGTATCTAGCTCAATTTTTAGATGCTGCGGTAAAATTGTTTTTTTTTCCTCCGTGTTGTTTTACGCTAGCGAGTAATTTGATTGACTTCTCGCATGGCGCATACGCCAGTCGCTCGACAGCTTTCGACGAGTTAAAGGATGTCGAATATACCCCACCGTGCGGTATATCGAAAGGGGATCGTTTAGCGTCCGCGGCCGAAACTCCCACGCACGACTTTTGCAACCCCGTTCAAGCGTGCTCTCATTTCAGGGTCAGCGCAATAGCCCGCGGTGAGAACGTGAGGAGGCGGTGAGGGCTTAGCATCCAAGCCGGGAAAGCGAAGAGTCGCAGCAGAATGTAAACGTCCGCTGTTGATCGCGACGTTGCCTATCGGCAGGAGGAAGGTGGAGGAAGGGAAGAAAGAAGCACTGGCCGTGACTTCGTCGCCATCGTCGTCGTCGTCGCCGTCCGCGCCGTTCGCGCCGCCGACGGAGACGCGATGGACGAGCCGGAATCGCCCGAGACGTGGTCGGCCTGGATTCTAGATGCGATAAAGAAGATTCGCAGTCAGAAGCAGCGACCGAGCGTCGAGCGGATATGTCACGCGATACGTCAGCATCACAATTTCCACGAGGAGGAGATCGCCGAGCACTTGGAGGTCGCCGTAAAGCGCGGCGATGTGCTCAAAATCTTCAACAAGGGTCAGTCCTCGTACAAGGACCCGGGCGTTCTCCAGTCCAAGAAGCTCAGAGTCACCAAATCGACGGACATCAGCAAGATCATGGGCAAGGCTGTGCGCGAGCTCGGCGAGCGCGAAGGTTCGACCTTGAAGAGCATCGAGAGGTACCTTAGGCAGAGCCACACCGTCGAAGAGGACAGCGAGGGCGATCTTAAAATCGCTCTCAAGCTCTCCGCCAAGCGTGCGGTCGAACGGGGACTAGTGCTCCAGGATGGCAAGCTTTTCCGGCAAACGGACAGGCCGCCACATTTCAAGAAGTTCAACGACGCCGCTCATACATCGCCCGCGGAACCGCCCGCGCCCAAGGTGAGTCACTTTGTGACTAGCTTGTAAGTTGTGCATTCGATGATGAGTCACTCCCTGGGAAGCCGCGTCCTGTGACCCGTCGAAATTACCGACGGGGAGATCGCAGCTTCGTACAATACTCTACATATTGTCTGACGTCTTCACTATTCTGTTATACGATAGAAACCTAGTTTTATCAACACTGGATAATGCTAATCTGTTTGATTGATTCTCCTCTGTCTTTCTCTCTTTCGTTTCGCATATCTGCATCGTGTTATTTTTGTCATTCCTCACTCTCACTTCTCATTTGCATTGTACTATAATATTATCACACCGAAAGAGTTGTTTATGTTCAAGTAAATGTATTTATTTTAACATTATTTTTTTGGTTTAAATAAATATTAACTAGTATAAAATAATTTAATTTTTAATTTAGGAAAAATATTTTTTTAATCAAGAAAATATTGTAAAGATAAATATATTTACTTGAATATAAAATTATTTTAATATATTTATTAAAATGTAAAATTGAATGTAAAAAATTATTTTTTATCTTTCTATCTTTGTTTCTAACATTGTGTTCATTGCTACTGTTATCTTCTGTATTTTTCTCAACTTGTATTTGTTAGATAGCTTGCCCTAGAACCGCAAACGTTAATCAATCATTCAATCAATTAATCAATCAATCAATCAATCAAAGAAGTGTATTGAAACCATTTCAATATCACTAGATTCTTGGGGCTAGGATTAAACTTGATAAAAGAATTAATTATGATCGAGAATCTACTTAGCGATGCTGATCAGAAGGTAGAGTTTCGTTCATTTTAAACTCCTAGCTTTGATCATGGTTTTAATTTCGCAATTACCTCTTGGAGCAACAGTTGCGCGAACAGTTTTTTACGACCTTAAACTCAAACGTGCCGTACAAGCTAATTGGGGAATGCCTTCAACTACACATACACCGAGAAAAGAAAAGAATTTGGTAATAATGAACAAGCCTAATGATAGTGTGCTTTCATGAAATAATTTCAGTTAAATGTCAGTGCATAATTTAATATTTAGTAAGTAATTAATGTTTAGTTGCTATTGCTATTTAATTACTACGCTACACTGAAGGAAGAGTTTGGTTAATAGCTATCAAACGTTGAGTGAAACAAGGTCAATTAGATATTTGGTTAATGTAACCGAAAATAATTCTATTTTTCTAAATATTTTGTAAACATTGCTAAATTTGATTATATTTTGTTTTATGTAACAAAAAATTTAAATGTAGATAAGAAAAACATGTAGATAAGAAAATGTTTAATTAACTAAATAGTTTTGTTCGGTACATTTTAACCAGAATTTTGGCACGTAGAACGAAATACTTTTATTAGTATAATTGCTAAATAACGCCAAATATTTGGCCATATTAACAAAACATTTGATTGAAATAATTTTATCAAAGCTTCAATTTAACTTTTCGATATCGCGTCGCGTCGAGCGACTTTATCGCATCACAAGATAATCAAGATCAATGTAGATTAATTCGTCATTGAATGTCGTCGCTTATTCAGAGACACGTGCGTGTTCACCGCCAAATTCTCTGGCAGTTCCGTGCCGAGGACTCGCGTTTCGCGCTCTAGTAAGCCTTACATCTACAATAGATGTAGTAAGCCTGTTGCTAAGACCTGTGACGTTAATTAGAAGCTCCGAACTTCACAGTTCAGAGATCCGGTGAGCTCGCTTAAAACTTAGGGATTACGGTTTGAGACAGCGCCGGGAATGCTTCTTCGCCGGAGAAAAGAAAAACGTTTAGAGCTTAGAGCAAAAGGCTGAAAGCTTACTAAACCTATTGCAGAACAAAGCTATAATAGTTTTTCTAAATCTCCGAGTTCCTAACACACTTTATACAACGGCAGAATTCTTCGACCAACCGGAGTGTTTTTAATTCTTTCAACCCCGAATTGATTCTATTTGAAAAAAAATTTGTTCTCTACTTAGTGTTCCTAATAGTGTAGAGATGGTACTCGATTTTTTAAATAAATTTTCTATTATACTTTGGAGAAGTTAAAATATTTTTATTGTTCAAATAGCGATTAGTTTGACGTCTGGAGGGATTTGAGGGAAGATTGCGATCGCCTCCGGGGCAACGACGGGTGCAAAATGGTTAAACCGCTGAAGATGAAACGCGTATGGGATAACGCGTTGGCGTGCTCTAATCGCGGATCTCTTCCCACCGCGCGTCGCTGGCGTTACGCGCCGCTCGGTTCGCGCGCGCAAACGAGAATCGTGAACGGCTCGAAGCCGGAAAAGTACTCGCTCCAGGTCACGCCGTAATGCCCACGTTCCGGCGATGTTGGGAATGTCGGTTGGCGACCGCTGGAGTGGGACAAGCGGGGATACTAACTACTATACTATTGAGGACTGGAGTGGGACGACGATGACGACGACGACGATGACGACGGGTGGGCAGGAGGGCAGAAGGGCGAGGAGAGGACTGCGGGAAGGGGAAGGGACGGGCGAAGGGTTGGAGAACGGGCGGGAAGGGGGCGAAAGGTCGAGATCGCGCCGGGACGATGGGCTATCTCGGGCAACTTCCGGCGCGGACTCGTTTTGTGTGTATAACGTTTCTCTCTTATTGATCCTCCGCCGCGGAATCGCGCTCCCTTTCTTTCTCTCTTATTGCGTTTTCGAGCGCGAAAAATCGCGGCGCGCCGACGCGGGTCCCGCGTCCCCGTCGCGCATCAGGTGGGTTACCATTCTCCCCCCCGCGTGCACACGGGGCGAGAGGGAGAGACGGGCGCCGTACGTCGCACACGGCGCGCGTCCATTTCCCGCGCTTTTTTTTTTTTACCCCGCTGCGCCTCGTCGTTACACCGCAAATCGCCGTCCACCGCGGGGAGACGATCGATCGCTGGCCGCGCTCTCTGTTTTGCGAGAACGACCATTTTGAAAATTACACAGCGGGCGAGACCCACCGCCCGCCCGGTCGTATGTTCGTTCGGTCGGTCGGTCGATTGCCACCCCCGACGCTCGTCGGCGACGTCAGCCCCCGCTGGCCCTCGAGGACGGACAAACCCCCGTCGTCGTCCGAGCCCGAGCTCCCGGGACGACTCTTGAAAAGTGGAGTCGTTGATCCTTCAGCGATCTTCGTTGAAGTGGAATTTCGTTCATCTAAAATTCTACTAAAATTGATTGAATCACAAATCAAACTAGGAAATATATTCCGAAGCAATATCTTATGTCGAGGCCCGATCTCTCGATATATCCTTGAATTTTAATTTATTTTTTTTAACTGCGACGAACACGCTTTAAAAGTTCGTTCATCCATCGCGTCTTGGATTAACGGGCTCTCGAGAGATCCTCGTATGACTCATCAAATACCTGTTCGATAAGTTAATACGTTTCGAATGACAATTTAACATTTTTATTGCAGACACGTGGCGCGATTTCGTATAATGCGGTTGCGTCCTCCACCCGGTCGCTTATTTCACGATTAAGCTAATTCGGGCGTCCAGCGTGCTCACAACAATACCGGCATGACCTGTGAGCGTGTTTCGCGCAACTTGGACGCGGAATGAAATTAATGGGCGGACATTGGCGCGCGAGGCATTTGCGGATGCACGCGTAAAAGCGTCGATACAGCGAGTCGTCCAATCGCGCAACAGGTCGCAGCGGCCGAAACGGAGGCTGTTCGCCCGCATACACTTTCTCTCTAATTTATCGTCTTCTCGGTTAATGAAAACAACGGTCCCGCGCATGCATTTGCATTAGATTCCCGTTCCTTCTTACGTAATGTCCGGGCTTTGAAAAAAAAAGAACCGCTTTGAGTTTCGAAAAAACTAATTTGTTCAGAAATAAAAATCGTTTTTTGCCCTTTGAAAAACATTATTTTATATAATTAATATTACTTATTATATAAACAATAAATAATTTTAATTTAATAGTAAGCTCAGATATACTTCTGGATGTAGGACTAGAGAGGATTAAAACACACTAAAAAAAGAGTTTAGTGATAGCTGCCAAATGAGTGAAACAATGCTAATTAAATATTTGGTTAATATAAACGAAAATAATTTGACTTTTTTAAAATATTTAATAAGTACAATCAAATTTAGTAATTTATTTAAAAAATATATATTTAGAAAAGTAAAATTATTTTTGGTTATATTAATCAAATATTTAATTGGCATTGTTTCACTCAACATTTGACAGTTATTATCAAAGTTTTCAGCGCATGCCGGAATGTTACAAAATGCCTACAGCTTGTAATACGTTTCCGTGAATGCATGCAGAGAATATTTGTGAAAGAGCGTTTCTTCGAAATTATCGCTACCGCTTGCTGCATCGTTGGCGCGCAGTGCACTCTTAATAAGATGCACCCCTCCGACGCATAAGAGTACCGTCGTGTCTAGCCAGCGTATTTTTGCATTACCGCCATTGAAATGAATAATTATGTTTCGCGCCGGGACTCACTCGTCTTTTGTATATGTGATACGTAAATGATAGATAGTATCGAGCCG
The DNA here is from genome assembly GCF_016802725.1 of Solenopsis invicta. Lineage (NCBI taxonomy): Eukaryota > Metazoa > Arthropoda > Insecta > Hymenoptera > Formicidae > Solenopsis > Solenopsis invicta. The sequence goes on along the minus strand of NC_052669.1, from coordinate 6,648,897 downwards.
CCGATACGTGAAGGCTGATACGCAGCTGGCGTGTGAAGGTTTCGGAAGTTGCGCCGTTCAAATTATTACTTTGTATTTTATATAGGAATTTCTCTTTCAGATAACGAGGAAAGTTCTCATTAACATTTGACATGTTTGTTTTTGCGAGATTGTGTACATAACAAAGCTGAAAATATCATAAATTCTATAAATTCTGATATTGCAGACTATAATATAATTACTTTTACTTGGATATTTTTACTTTATTGATTTATCGACTTTTGTCCGTTTGCCGCAGGCTCCATTACCGATATGCAGAGAGTGTCTCGGTGCTACGATGGCTGGTAACAACAATAACAGCAAGCGGAATGCCAACGAGAAGCTAAGCAGGTGCAGCGTTTGTGGCGCGGCACTTCATAATTCCTGCGCGCCGCCGGAACTCTCGATACTCGTCGATCGAGGTATAACTTGGTCCTGCGACGACTGTTCACCAACCTGCGCTGGCTGCCAGCTGGAACGGGAGTCGCAAAATTATCTCGTCAAGTGCGCCGGCTGCGTCAAGTGTTACCATCCCGCCTGCATCGATCCTGCCCTCGACAAGAAGAACAAGACGCCCTGGAAGTGTCGGCATTGTCAAACAGCGCACACGCCGGTGAGTAAGGAGGACGGTAAGCGGGGCAAGGCGCAAGATGCGAGTTCAACCGACGACACGCCGAGGAAGAGGCTCAGCAAGTTACGCGAAAATCGAAAGTAAGTGTTACTCGCGTGTATTCGATTGACAAGCGTTCTTTTTTATTCGCTTACAATGTCTCGCGATACAAACAATATTTTTGACCGTGAGATAAACATTGAAATAAAAAAATGTATAGCAATATAATCTTATGTGTCAAGACTAATGTACATGTTGTTTGTGATTTTTTTGCAGATCGATGGTATCCAGAAAAAGCTTGACGAACGCGCAACCGGGCAAGAAGGGCAACGCGGGAGTGGCTCAGGTGGACAGCAGCTCGGACGGTAATGCGGGTGTTGTCTCCCCTCGTCAACCACCTTTGATTTCCTCTCCTTTACCACAACCTCCCACCCCACTCGCAGGCCAGGGTAGGCTGCTCGAGGAAAAGAACGACAGGATCTCCAAGGAGAAGCAAAAGTTCTTTAGATTGAGCGCGTTTAACGCTGAGCATAGTAAATTGAAGCGGGTGGGGGGCGGTGATAAACCTAGGCCCTCGCGGAACATTAACGTTAGGTCGACTCGGGGCAGTACCGCGAATCCGAAGAAAATCGAAACGTCGCGAGTATCTAGTAGCAGTAGCAGCAGCAGCAGCAGCAGCAGCAGCGAGGCTGGTAATAGTAGCGAAAGCTCGGAGGGCAGCGATAGTAGCGATGACGATGAGGAGGGTAATAGCTCGAGCGAGAGCAGCGGCTCCTCGTCGGACGAAGTCCAGGATGGGAGAATCGATCCTTCCAAGACGAAGGCGCCATTCGCTTGTGACCTCAACGAGGACAAGCCGTGGGGCTTCGCCGCAGCCGCCGCCAAGCTAAACGTAGAATCGCCTTTCTTCAGCAATATTACAAACACTTTTGGCGCGCCTGTACCTAAACTCAGCGTGGGCGACGCGCCGACCTTTGGCTTGCACATACAACAGCCAGCCACTGGTAATCCATCAGATAGTAAAAAGAAAGACAAATCCGAGCGCAACACCGCACAGACGGCTGGTCTCATAAACGCGGATAACAAGGTCAAGCCCGGAAGCGGTCAATTGAGAAGCCTCTTCGACGGTTTGAGTCACTTTTTTTCAGCATCTGCAAATAGTAGAGCGAGATCGGCCGGCGCACCGGCGCCGAATTACGCGCCAGATCGCAGGAAAAGGCCTAACACGGAGGATGCTGCTAAAACGAACAAAGTTCCGAGAGGCACACAGAGAAACAAATCGGACGACTCATCTGGCACAAGCAAACTCAAAGATCGAAAAAAGACTGAAGCTACTACTGAAATATCGAGATTACCGAAACCCGGTATCTTTGTACCTTCTGACGAGAGTATATTAAGCTCGCTTAATGAGAAATTACCGAGGATGACACCTTCGGGTCTGGTGAAAACCGCAGTGAATAGTAAGAGACACGAGCACGAGAGGCGAAAACTAATGCGAGACGACGCGTCGTCGCTCATAAAGTGCGCCACGGACCAGCCGTCATCGCCGTCGAGACACGAGCAGCAGCAACAGCAATCACGAAAGAAACAAACGCCTTCGGATACGAGTACGCAGATACGCCACCCTGCACCCGTTGCGAAATCCTCAGGCCTCGGTTCCGATCTCGTCAAGTCAAATCCCAGTCCAAAGTCCAATCCACGAGCCTGTACTAGCGCCACCACCACCAACACCACCACGACACCCCGCGCGACACCCTGCTCCACCAGGAAGGGTAAGAGTCTACCCCACCCGTTCACAAGTTCCTAACCTCGATGATGCACCCTAAAAAGTCGCAATGAAGACTTCCTTCTAATCTAATCCTCGCTCACGACCACGTGGATGTGTTGGCGGTGTGGTGTGGTATGATGTGTGGTACACGTGCGTCTGATGACCGTAACTTTTTTTCAGGATAACGTGATTGTTCCGACATTGTGGAAAAATTATAAAAATTGTCCAATTAGAAAAATATTCTATATATAAAAAATATTTAATTGCAATTGTAACATACATGAATGATTGATCTTTAGAAACAAATCGCGAACAATCAGGTTTCTTGGACGTTTATCTGTTACATGGTGTAAAACCAGTGATAACTTTTATAGTAGATGTTTGTTGTACAAAAAATACAATTCTATAATAATTGGAAGATATGTACATTTGTTTGAACAGCTTGTAAAGTGTTCATTTTCATTTGTTTTACACTGTGGATACTATTGTGGTTATTGCATGTTGTTAATCATGTTATTACTTGGCTCTGGCATTTTTTTCCTTTGTCCATGCTACATACATTTGGAGATGACTGTCAAATCGAGAAGTACTAAAATATTTTGTGAAGAATATGTCCTTATGTAGAAATATTTTATCCTGTATTTATTATTTAAGATTTAGTTATTTCATCATTTTTCAGGATACTTGTACAGGATACACAACCGATACAGTCGCATCTGCAAACGCGTACCATATTATGTACATATAACATTCGCACAATATTTTATGGAAAAACTTTAATCTCTCATCATAACATTTGGACTATTCTTTATTTTGACCAATTGACCGATTTGTATTATGACTCACATAATTTTTCTACATTAATCGCGTGCAAGACAAGTCTTGTTGAATTTTGTTAAAAGACAAGAGATAAAAATATTATAGGTTACAAAGTTCTGTTTTCTAAAACGAAAAATACGAGTGAACAGTCTTGGTTGTACATTTTACGCAAGATAGAACTCATTTTGTGTACTATGCATCACTTAATCGAACACTTCGGATTGATTCTCCGCTCTCACCTCTTTCCTTGTACAAAAAAAGACCGAAATACAATTTCCAGGCACTGAAGAAAATACGGCACTGGGTGGCTTATCTCACTCAGCCGCCCTCCTGTACCATTCACACTGGAGCCTACCTGCTGCTGCTGACACTTAGCAGGCACTGTTGTATACCACTGCCCCCTTACCCCTTCATGAAAAACAAAAAAAAAGAAAGACAAAGAAGTTCCTGCCATCGAAGAGCCAACTTTGATACTCTGCCAACACATCCCACTAATCTAACCCACAGCTTTGCTTTGGATACTACTCACATTATTAACGGCAAACGAATTATTATTCGCATTCTTTTGTCATATTACATTAGATTGCTATTGTCACCATTGCTATGCCGTACGATTAATTTTCGCTTTTTTGTTATCTGTTTGACCAATTAATTTCTCCAACAGGACGTGACTAATACCTCCGTTGTTTTGACGTCTTTTAACCAAGTCATTTGTATTGAAATCACGGGTAATAAATTGCCTTGCGCTTTACATTTAGAGAGAGTCATTCTTAAAGTTCCAACGTAACTCTATTTCTTATCTCGTAACGTGCGGCACTTAAAACGCACTTTAACGTACTTTAAAATTAAAATGTTTACTATACGCAAGAATATGTGATATATTTAATTATCACGAAAAAAACATATCTTTTCATTATATCTCTCGTTTATGAATTCATTCGTCAGGTTTCTTTTACATCAAACACATCATTTTTTCCTATGTTTTCTTATACAACAAATTAGTGCAGTCATAGGCAGTGTCTCATATGTAAAACAACTGCATCAGTGATAAATATTAACTGATAATAAAACTGATTATAATACAAAGAAAATAGATATTATTAAAAATGATAACATTACATTACAATGTGTGCAGGTCGTTGGACGAATTTGGTTAACACTCGTAATCATTTTTCTTCCTTTTACAGAGGAACCAATTGTGCCGCAGACCTTACCGCCGGGAGTTACGCAGAAGGACGTGGATCTCATCAAGGAGGCTCGTGAGAGGGCTCGATTGACTGTTAGCACCGACGAGAATGACCAATCATTATGCGTTAGCACGCCGAATGCGTCTGGTAACGCACCACGAAACCCCGCCGCAATAGTATTCGGTCGGTACGAGGTGGAAACATGGTATTCCAGTCCGTTTCCTCAGGAATACGCGCGATTACCGAAGTTATTCTTCTGCGAGTTTTGTCTCAAATACACGAAAAGCCGGGCTGTGCTGGATAGGCATATGGATAAGTGTCAATGGAGGCATCCACCCGCCACTGAGATCTATAGGTGCGACGGATTGTCTGTGTTTGAGGTACGTATTGTAATAGATATTTTATTACCTTTCTTGTTCTATTGAAAACTAAAGAAAACATTTTTGATATTTTCCAGATCGATGGTAATGTAAACAAAATATACTGTCAAAATCTGTGTTTGCTGGCGAAGTTATTTTTGGATCACAAGACTCTCTATTACGACGTAGAACCGTTTCTCTTTTACGCCATGACCAAAAATGACAAATACGGCTGTCATTTGGTCGGTTACTTTAGCAAAGAGAAACACTGTCCGGCTCAGAGGTACAACGTGTCCTGCATTATGACCCTGCCGCAGTATCAACGACAGGGTTTCGGCAGGTTTCTCATAGAATTCAGTTACCTGTTATCCAAGGTCGAGGGCATCCCGGGAACACCGGAGAAACCGCTTTCGGATCTCGGTCGAGTGTCGTATCATTCCTTCTGGAAGAGCGTAGTGCTCGAGTACCTGGATGCGCATCGGAACAATACTGACATTAAACTGAGCGATATCACAAAGGAGACTGGTGTGTCAGCGCATGATATCGCTACGGCAATGCAGTTACTCGGATTTATAAGATCGGTTCATCTGCCAGGAGATATAAACACTAATAAAGTGGCTGTGGTAGTCGATTGGAGCAAGGTAGACGCTCACATGGTGAAAGTACGAAAGAGTTCCCGCATCAAACTGGATCCCGACTGTCTCAGATGGATACCGTTGCTCACGCAAATTCCTAATCCGTATCAGAATTCGGAGGAGAGCGCCGACACCGGTTCGGAAATGTCTCCTACAGTGGAACCTAAGCCCGTACCAGTTGTCGAGAAGATGCAAAGAGTGAAGATAAAGAAGAAGCCTCGGGGTAGAAGAGTAAGCCAAAGGAAATCGATACCCTTAAAATCGACACCTTTAAAATCGACACCTTTAAAATCGACTTCTTTAAAATCGACACTTCTAAAATCGACACCTTTAAAATCGACACCTTTAAAATCGACATCTTTGAAATCGACACCTTTGAAATCGACACCTTTGAAACCGAAGATTTCGCAAAAGACTGCGGCGTCTCACAAAGACACGCCCAAAGAAGAGAAGGATGTTAAAGATGCGAAGGAAATCAAGACGGCGAAGGAATTAAGAGAGCCAAAAGAATCCGTAAGGGAAAGTCGGAATGTCGCGAGCACAGAGAATCGAAAAGATTCACGCGTGGAAACGGAAGCCAAGAGCGTAGCGTCTACATCGAGAAATGCGCGCGCCCTTAGCTCGGCAAGAAACGCAACTCCGACGACTCCGCCGAAATCAACACAAATAACGACGATGTCGAGGAGAAGAATAAGACCACCTAAGACACTTATGTCTGAATCAGTCATCACGCCTTTGAGAAAACGAAAACATTCCGAGAGGGTTGAGGCTGAGGAAGAGAAAATGGAAGTCAGCAGTAGGAAGAGAACGCGAGAATCTCTGAGGGAAAAAGAAAAGGAGAAAGAGCGAGAAACCGAACGAGAGCGCGAGAAGGAGGAGAGAGTGAAAGAGAGAGATAGTAAAGCGAAAGACAGGGAATCTCTGAAAGAAACTTCAGTGGATACTAGAAAAACGCCTCCTAAATTAGACTCTACGTCGAGTCCGCCTAAACCGGCGAAGAAGCAGTGCAAAGTAGACGACATTTTGTTGAAAGTTACCAACAGACAAACCAAGTACATGCAAGCGAAGGAGAAGAAAGCTCTGGAAGAGACGATGCAATGTAATGGTAAAGAGGAAGTGCGAGACGTTAAGAACTCGCCACTGTCCAGGCGGGGTAGAAATAAAGCGACGGTGGAAGCTCTGAAGATGCCGCAACTCACGCCAGAATCTCCCAGCGCGAAGAACAGAGCCGAAAGTCCTGTGATACCGCCTCCTTCGTTGTCTCCACCGCCCGAGTCGAGTTCTCCCGTTCAAAAAGAGCAGCCGTCTGTGCCAGAGTCACCGTCCACGAAGCACAGTAACAGTGACAACAAGAGCGAAAGCGTAGAGGACAATGGTTTGCCTGTTCCCACGGAAACGGAAGTGGTATCCGCGAGTTCCGGCGAATATGAGGGCGGCGATGAGGATGATGGAGAAGAGGAAGAAGTAGCTGCACCACCGACGCCTAAACTCGTGACGCAATCGGCCTCGCCTAGCATGGAGAACCCCGCGAAAGAACCGTGTGAGGACGAGAAAGTGGATAACAAAGATCAGGAAAAAGACAACGACGAGATCTCGTTGCAGAAGACGGAAGCAGCGACGGATTTATCACCAGTGGTCGACGACGATCAGACTGAAACTTTAAACGAATGTGATAAAGACTCCGAGATTGACAAGCGTCCAGTTTGTAGTCCGGAGGCATCGAAATCAGTACCTGAACCAGTTGCTTCACCAAAAGAGGAGGAAGTCGAGAAGTCGGAGAACAGCGTTATACCGAAGAAGGATGACTGCGAGAGTCCTCCCAAAGAGGAGCTTGTTTGCGAACCGCCGATGGATGCAAAGATTGATTTGTCGCGACCGAAAACGGAACCTTTACTTGCGGAGAAGAAAGACACGTGCGTTCTCGTTAACGCGACGGTGATGTCGGAAGCCGAGCCTCTCACACCGCGGGAGAAAACGTTGCCCACTGTGGAACATCAGGATACGACCTTGCAGTTACAGAATCAAACGGAGGAACTGAAACAGCATTCTCCTGAGAGTGGCAAGACCACGCCACATCTTGAGAATCCGGGCTCGGTGAAGAGAACACCGCCGTCGCAACCAGATTTGCCGTCTATGGGAGTCTACACCCCTGACTCGACAACTAACTCGGTACACTCGCTACATTACAGCCAGTGCGATCTGGATGTGAGTCAGTTGGGCTTGGAGTCTCCTACTTCCATAGCCAGTGATCTTGGGCCGCAAAACAGCGTGGAGAGACCGCCCAGTGCTTTACCGTCTATTCCACCGCCTACAAATGTGCCGATCTCGGTTTCCATGCAGATCGCGACGCCGGTTACGTCGTCGGTGCCAGTGAATATGCCGCAGCAGGTACAGTATGCCGACTGCTCGATGCCGCAGCATACTCCGCCGGCCCATCATCCGAGCATCCATCCGATGCATCAGCCACACACTCCACAATCTCTTCAGCAACCGCGTACTCCGCAGAGCATCCCGACCCAAAGTCCACAGCCGCTTCCGCAGAGTCATACACCGCAACCGTTGCCACAATCTCACACACCACAGAGTATACCTACGCATAGTCCGCAACCGTTGCCGCAAAGTCATACGCCGCAGCCGTTGCCCCAGTCGCACACGCCACAGCCGATGCAGTTATCATTGGCACAGCAGGCGCAGAGTCAAAGTATGGCGCACAATCAATCTCAACAGACACAGTCGCAGCAGCAACAACAACCTGCGCATCAACAGCAGCCACAGCCTCAACAACAGTCGCAGCAAACTCAGCAATCTCAATCACATAGCAAACGTGCCAGCGGCTCGCAGACCACGCATAGATCTAGGTCGACGCAACAGAGTAGCAGGTCGCATCGAGCTACTCCGCCGACGTCCCACACTAGCCAAACCTCTCAACACAGCGTCGTGACGTCGCAGACCAGTCACAGTACCGTGACGCATACGGCGCACGTTGCGGTGCCGCCGCAGTATCAGCAATCGCCGTCATCGATGAGCCTGCCACCAGCAGTGCCACATCCGCACTCGCACACTCCGCATGCCGCCCATTCGCATAACATGGCGGTGATCTCGCAGGGCAACTACATGGCAGTGGCGGCTGGCTCGCAGAGCTTTCCCACGCAGAATACTTACGTGATCCAGCATCGTAGCGGCCGCTCTGGCGCGCCGACGCCCTGCACCACCGCCACGAATTTCTATATACAAACAAGCGCGATGCCACCGCACTCGCATACCCCGGCGCCGACTCCGCTTTCCGCCTCCGGTAGTCATCAAACCACCAATTCATGCAGTCTGGCGAAGCTACAGCAATTGACCAACGGTCTAGACATGGTACCGCCTACGCCGCCACCGGCAATGAACCTCACGCCGCCACCACCTATCCCACACACTTTGACGCCACCACAGACATCGCGGCAACTACCGACGCCACCTCAAGTTGGACCCTTGGGCTACGCGAAGAACTATTACAACGTCAATACTGTGCCTCCCGGTACACCCGGACCGCCTGGCCGATCCACCTCGCGTTCGTCTGCGAACAACATGCCGTCGCTCACACAGTCGTATCCTAGCGAAAGTCTCTATCGACAGACCCTCGACCCGAGCGGTACCTGTCCGCAGATGCAGAGCGCCGCGAGCCGTGTCAGTCCAAATGTTGCTCTCAACACGAATCTCATGGCAGCCGCTCAGTATGGTTACCGCGTAGCGCAACCAGCGACCGGTTACATGAATCAAGCAGCACAGCTCGGCGGCTTTATGAACCAGGCGAGCCAGTTACCGGTCGGTGTGGTGAACGTACCGACGCCATATCCGCAAGACCCGCATCAGCAAAATCCGGCGGCTGTCTACACTACGTACCACGGCTACATCAACGGTGGTCTCATGCAGCCTCTCAACAGCTCCATGAGGCCGCGCTAGCCGTCGCTTACTCCAATCGGATCTCTCGACGCTTGGACGAACGAACGAACTTCTTCGTGTGACAAGTTAACGCTCTCTTCGATACGATCATCGATGGCGACTCATCGTCGATCTCCTACTATGTGACCGATACCGCGGGCACTTGTACTTCCTCGACCATTCGCTGCCTTTACCAGCTCTGTCCGCGAACCAGACTTGTTCGAGTCTTCTTCTCATCATACTGATCCATTTGCGACAGCAATCTTCCTTTCCGATCCAGGTACTCCACGGAGCCTCCGAAGATGATTGTGCTCGCTGTGAGCATAAACAGCATACATCGAGAGCCGTAATATGGACAGTGCGGCAGATCGCGAGAGAACTCAGTGATATACGCTTGTAAAAGAAGCAGAATCTACGTTCGGCAATCCGTTCGTCAAGCACACAACTGTATTTTTAATTCTTTATCTTGATCCGGCAAAATATATTCGCGAATGGTTAGTGTATTAGCGTGTGTTTTATATACGCCAGTACATTTGAAATCGCTACGTGAATATACATGCTCATTGGTGTTTTAACTGCACATTTTATTTCAGAACAGGAGGTGAAAGATAAGGGAGGTTGATTTAATGATTGACCCTTCCGTCTCTGTACTCACGCTCGTCGACAGCGGGACGTTCTTTTTTTCTTAAGGAAGGCTCGTATTAAACTGATTCTTAACTTGTCGACAAAGATTGCACACAAGGTACAATTTAATCATAGTTATCGATCGGTGATTCTTCGGAGGCACGAGTTCGTATACTTGTGCGTTTAAAATAGAAGGAAAAGGAAGGAAAACAAGACGTTATCTTGGATGGATTAATTTCGGTCGACCAAGATAGCGCGCTCCTTCATCTCTAATTCGAAGGAAGGAAAGAAAGAAAAGTGTGGAGGGTAAGGGGGAGGGGGGAGAGAAAAAGAAAAGAAAATGCGGACACCTATTTTTAGTAGGGCATTCCTTCGCGAAACCGCAGCAGTGTTACGTTTTATGTATTTATATATATAAATATATATAAATATATTTACGAATAATATTCTGTTTGATATTATCAATTGTTGAACATTGTTGTTTAAGTTGGCACACTTGTACTTTACTGTATCATAAAGAAGAAAAAGTAACTGTGCGTAACGCTATGATAATCCTCATTGTATTATTACGAAAACGATTACTTGTCGCCGACATCGTCTCACCAGTGTAAAATTGTCAATCTCGATCGTCAGCGCCATCGTTTATATGATTTTTATCCATTGTTATTATTATTATCATTAATAATCATTAACTATTGTGACAAACGATGCAACACAAGAAAACATATACACTCACGTACACACACACGCGCACATACATACATACACACACACACACATCACACACAACGTAATCCATACGCTATATTTTAATTGCCACATACATGATGTCACACATTCATTCGGTATTCATTATTGTATGTTTTTATTATCTAATATCGCGAGAAGGTAGCTCTAGTTACGGAAAGAATAACGGAGCGCGCAATTAGGCTCTTCCACGAAGCGTCGCGAGACTCGTGCCGAAATTATTTTTTGTATCGAAATCGCGAGAGGAAGTATGCGCGTATGTCGATTTTTCCTTTCGCGAAGTGAAGGAAGGAGAGGAGCAACGGTAGCGTAAACACACGTGTTGTCTACGTTACTCCGAATACATTACCCTGAACCGCGTAATTTCCCTCCCTCGTTGTGGGCGACGCTTCGCGGAATGGTCGTGACGACAAAAAAAAAATAATATATTTATGGTACGAAACGTTACGAGTTTAATTTTTTCAGACGAGAGAACGAAAAAAAAAACGAAAGAAAATTGGCAGATCGCCTAGCTTAGAGTAATTGAATGATAAGATAATTAATAATGTATAAAAATACATCAATATTTATTGTACATAGATCTAAAAAAAGACTACTAACAAATAAAAAAGAAATCAAAAATACATGATCGCGTCTTTGATTGTTTCCAAGTGTAACGTATGACGACGTGTAGCGTGTAAGATCATCTTCCTGCGTGAGATAGATCCTCCTACAAGCTTTGTTACTTCATCCTAGACATAGGATTGCGATCAGATCTCTAATTTTTATTTGAAAGATTCTGAGCAAAAGTGAAATAAGTCCATAGTTCGTATGGTATCTTGGAAAAGTGTTCGCTCTTGAATTTTATGAATCACATTCTTATATTATATTTGAATAGTACAACATAAAAAATTTTTGGTTTTTTGAACTTTATAATTGCATGGGTTTAGATCACTTTTATCGTCCTAAATGATTCGTTTGATTTGATAGAATAACTTGATAGTAATTTACGCGTTTTATTTATTTCTTTTCTCACGGATTACCTCGAATACGTAGAACGTTTTCTCTTTCGTTTCCTCTCTTGGCGCCGTTTTTTCTCCTCGTTGGCGAGATCTACGTACTTCTTCCTCTGTTCGGGAGTCATTTGAGACCACAGTTTGCCCGCGGCTCGCGCTATCACGGTGACATGCTCGTTCGGCTTCTTACTGCGAAGTCGCAGGAAGAAAATGATGAAAGGATTCGTCGCCCGAGGCCGGACATTATGTCCGTCCCTTTGAGCTTGTAAACTTTGGCTGGCGGCTTTGCCGCTTCCGCTCGCGGGTTGTCTGCCTTTTCCGGTATCTGCGCTACGTAAAAGGCGAAACTGCAAAGTACGCTTTTGTGTGCCCCATTGATTTCGTCGATAGGTTTCAATACCTACATTCTATATTATGGTATCAGAAACAAACAATTCTTGCGTTTTTACACAGATGTAAATAATTAGCCGAGAACTTTCTTTATCAAAATTATATATAAAATCAAAAAAGGAAAAATAAACAAACTTTTAATAAAGTTTCATATTATAGGTATAAATCGCGTGAAAATCATGCGCATGTTTTTTTTGCTTTTGACATCAAAAATCAAGGCGGTGATGTAAATTAACGGCTCGAGTCATACTGTGCCGAACATGAATGGAGAAAAAAATGTGGAGTTACGCGAAACTAGATGTTGCTCCATCATTCATAAAGTAGAAATTATCTTACTTGCAATGATCCTCCTTCCGGTCTTTCTGACTCTTAGGAGGTTGTGCGGAGTTGGCGTTTCCCATTTCCGCCTTACCTCACAAAACTATCACAGCGATTGTCTCGACAATTGGCGTTACTTGACAATTTATTTTTAATATATATATATTTCTCGATTCGGTAATTTTATCCGGAGACAGTTATCACATTGACATTTGTATCGCGAAAGACCGTCCATTGTTTTTTCAAAAGACAAACATGATTTTAATATCAATCTTGTGATATTGATATTTATAGACAATATAGACTAGAGGGAAATCATTCTCAAACACAAACGATTCAATACTGCGTATATGTCTTCTCTATCTTTAATACAATTATTTTAATTAGTAATTACAATTAGTTTATACTAATACAATTATTTTAATTAGTAATTTAATTACAATTATAATGCTTATAGTTACAAGAAATGCATAATAGCTGTCATTTTCTTTATAAAATTTACATTTCTCATATTTAATCTGAAGTTTTTTATAAATTATGCTATAACGAACGCATTACAAAATAATCTGAGATTTTGTTTATCAGCAGGGTTGATGCTTTCTATTCTATTTAATATGCTTTGTTATATAAATTATATTGTTATTTTTATATTGTACGTCCAACGTTATAAATCTCCGCCGGCCTGGGCCGCCTTTTTCGGTTTCTTGTTTTTGCTCCACTTATCGGGGCAGTAACAGGCCTGTTTCTGAGCGTCCAGGAAGCTCTTGCAACCCAGTGCGGTCGTCCCCGTGAAGAGGGCTTTGGCCGCGGCTTTACACGTATTAACAATGCTGAGGGCGGTTGTTTGATACGAATCGCAATATCTGTAGAGGCATCTCTTGAATTCTATATCGCATTTCTCCTTGTCCGTGTTACAAGTGTCATAGCAAATGTCATGGAGGTCACAGCATTTCGTCATTTCGGTGAGCGGAAGGTATTCCTGGTTCACCTGCAAATATTCGTGACAATTTATAATCAACGTGTAATTGATATAATAAAGAATGTTGCAAGCCAATACAAAAGTATTATAAAACAGAGTTGGAAAAAACTGAAATAGACTTAAGAAATACTTATTTAAAGGATGTATTTATAAAAAACTTTCATAAAATGCATTCATAAATACTATTTGATAAAAAAAAAGCTCTTACACTATTCAACATTTTATATATACATTTTTTTAATAAGATATTTTACACTTTGAAATGTCATAATTAAATGAGTTTTTTCTATTTTCTATTATTTATTTCCTTTTTCTTAACAGTACAAAATAGAAAATAGTAAAATAAACAGCACCTACCTTACGAATACATAGATGTAACAGTTTCTGTAAACATGTTTTAAAGTAAACTGTCACTTGGCATCAGTTATTTTGTAAGAAAAATGAGTTACATCTATTATATTCATAAAATATGTACTTTTTTAAAATTTTGGTTTCATTATTTTCTATTTTATACTTTTAAGAAGTAGAAAATAGTATGAATTTTTACTTTCAAGTTTTTCCTACAAAATTATAATATTTAGGCTCGGTTTTTCATTATCTAGTTAACTTATGGTTAAACTTAACTTGAAGTTTCAACCAATAAGCTTCATCTATGGCATCGCCCGTTGGGTAAAACTTAAGCCCATCGAGTAAAATTTAATCATCAGTTAATCAGATAATGAAAAACCGAGCCTTAGTGAATTTATAACATAAGATAAACTTGTATTGTGTGTCCAGACAATTTTAGTTTTGTATATAAATATTAAGTATTATTTGCTTCGTTATATTTATTACACTAAAGTATTTATTTTAAATGGTATTTTCTATACGCCCTAGATTTAAATAAATATTTCTATTCCACTATTTTTTCCAGCAATGCTATGAAATATATTTTAATTTCGAATAACTGACGTCATAAACCTAGTTAAACAGTCAAGAAACAAACGTGACAAAATATAAATTAAATTTATAACTGACGGGCATGTACTCATATAAGTTTTAAGACGAGATTTTAATAAAAATTGCTTGTCTATGAAGACATCTCCTCTTGGAAGACACCAACCTGGATACCGAGGGAACCGCATCCATCACTTTGCGGTTTATGATTCCAGTCTGCTTTTGGCGTCGATCCTGAAACAAATTAAAACAACGATTTGAATAACGCGCTGTTCGTCCAGTCGCAACACAGCTTGTTTAATCATAGCGCACTAATCTTCGAATAGAAATAGTTGTACTTTGATAACTCTAGATAGCATTATAGTCGAATTGAAATATTATGATTCTTATTTATTAAAGATTGTGAAAATTACAATTTCCGATGTCCAACGTTACATTAACCAACATTCACCAACTATTTGTAAAGAAATAATATTAGCACTATGAATTGAATCTATTAACTAATACGGAAAAATAGGACAGGATGCATTTTTTTGTACGAGGTTTCTATTCGAGATTTTCATTAGAATTGTTTGTGTTCATGATTTGAGTTTTTGTCAACTTTTTCTCAAATCGAGAACTCGGCCAGATTTCTAGCATCGTGTTGTACATAAGGCTTTAAGTCTGTTCTACAATACGTCGTATGTCGGTTGCATAAGTTGTAAGCCGTAAAAATTGACCAATCACAATCGAATGTGAGGAGAGTATTCAACTGCGATTGGTCAATTCTTGCGGCTTACAGCTTATGCAACCGACATACGATGTATTAAGCCTGTTCTACAATAGCATAAACACAAGACCGTAAGGTTGTAAGGCATGGTTTTAAGAGCTCGTAAGCGAATGAAAAATTTTCATTTCTTACGTTACAACCTTACGGTCTTGTGTTTACTGCTATTGTAGAACAGGCTTTAGAACAAGCTTATGCAACCGACATGCGATGTATTAGAACAAGCTTTAATACATTTATTTGAAGATAAATGTATTATAGATGCCTCTAATACTTATATAAAAATGGAAGATTATAATGGATTCTTGTGTTACACTATGGCCGGTATTCATAGTCGATTCTTATTTCAAGATCGTCTTAAGTAACGTCTTAAGATGCTAATACGGCTCTCTGATTGGTTGATGACATCTTAAGGTGATACTTAAGATAATCTTAAATATAAGAATCGACTATGAATACCGACCTATGATCTAGTTTACACCGTTAAAATCGATGATCGTTTTACTCGTAAAATTCAGAGAGATTTTCAGACGATTTCTGGGCAAGGATGTAAAGAAGTCATATAGCGCCCACTTTTTGGTCAGTATTCATAGTCAATTCTTATATTTAAGATCGTTTTAAGATGTCATCAATCAAAGAACTATATTAGCATCTTAAGACTATCTCTTGGTGTATTAATAAGCTACATATATATTAAATTGATTTAAACATTTTTTGAAAGCGCGCTGAAATGTCCTAAACAATATGGCGAATCAAAGCACCAATCAAATTTGTCTAAGCGGTATCGAATCTTTTACTTGAGGATCTCTAGAATGTCCTCAAGCTCGCCATGTCCACTCTCACATGTTTTCTCTCTGGTTTAAATTGATCCATAATTAATGTAATTGACGATTATGCAACTTTTACAAAATAATTAACCTTTATTGATCAATGTAGGGAATAATAGAATTAAGAGAACTTGTAAAAATAATTAAAAAATTCGGTCAAAGCGCCATCCCAGCAAAGAGTTCCAAGGGAGAAATACGGGGTGTAGAAAGTGCAATTAAGGTACCCAAAGAGATCCGCGCGGATCGATTGAGATCCGCCAATCGCGGCGCGTCATTGGATTCGTTGGAGGGATAACTTGATAACCTCGCGAATCGCGAGGTTGATAGACGAGATAGCATCTACCCGCGGTGATATACGCACCGTCGGAACATTTGAAGACGCAGTTCTCCTCGACGGCGGCGTCGAATACTTCGTGTATGTCCTTGATCTTCTTCGCCACGGTGATGGCGTTGGCGAACAGGTCCTGGAAGACTGTCTCCGCCGCCAGCACGGCATCCCGCAGATTCGTCAGCAGTCCAGCACCGTAGCCGGACCAAGCGTACGCGAGGAATGTCAGCACGTAGATTATGATTTTTCGATAACGCGTCAGATCCATCCTCTCGCTTCCGCGAACCTTCGGCCGATCGGCCTATGGATCGACACGATGTTCTCGCGATCGAGCGGTACTGTCTCACCGGACTGCGAGTGTATTTTTAGACTGGTGCGTGCGTGTGTCCACTGCACCGTCATTGACACGTGGTGCCCCGCGTTGTTGGCCACGTCGACTTAATTACCGCGTCTTGGCTTAGATTCGTTTTATTTTTCACTTACTAATAAATTAATAAACTAGCTTTACTAGCTGCTACAAGTCTGATCTGTGTATGAGAAAAGTGGAGGGGATATCGAAGGCAGGGAGAGGACGGAAAAAAAAAACAGTTGAACTGTACGCTTGCTCTTTATACTTTGTCATGTAACTTTTCATTCGTATCAAATAATTAGCGTAATTTCGACTGATAAGTGCGACTGGTAAAAATTGAAGCGACTTTCTTATGTAGTTCCTATGTCGCAATTTTGTCAGTCATAATTGGTTTCAAGGACTCCGATGATCATGCTGCAATTAACTTAATCACCGGTTAATTGTACGTCAAGCTATACAAATGCAGACGAAATTGTCAATTTTCTATCATTTTAAAAAATGCAAGGAAAAAATAAGAGGGATTAACAGGGAGATTAAGGATATAATAAAATTTAAAAAAATAGTTTTGTAACTTTAGCCATAAGAGTTATATTCAATTAAGTTACACATAGTTGAAATTGAATCCAAATCATTCTAAACAGTTTTGATTCTATAATGCATCTTTTTCTAATTTTAAAAATTAAAAAAGTAAGTTAAACCGAGATCAAAGTTAATTTACATTTGTAAAAATGGGCAGTTTTCATAAATATAAACAAAAAAGTAACGACTTTTGAGAAATTTAAAGACGAATAAATAAAACAGTTAATAATTATAATCTAGCGTGGACGATGGAGTGCGTAATTTTATAAATTATTAAAATATATTTAATTTATTACAAATTTATTAAATTCACAAATTTAATTTTATAAATTATTAAATACATAAAAACATTGTACGGTTCGGTTAAATTTTGAACCAACCAGCAAAATTGAACGAAAAGGGTCGTATATATGATAATTTAATCGGAAAATTTTATCGCTAAATACATAACGTACAACGTTTTTATATATTTAATAATTTGTAAAATATAACTGCGCACCGTCATCCTCACTGCACACTTATTAATCGTGTTTCATTTGTTTATTCATAAATAAAATTTAAGTGGACGGCGCAAAAGTAAGTTAATTATTAAAATAAAATTGATATTCGCGAAACCACATCTGTCTTTTTGTTTAATTTCCACGTGAAAACACGATCGATGAAAACAGAATAGGAATTGAAATTCAATTCGAAAGATACCTTTTTCCTCTCTTGCATCAGCGCAGTTGTGTTTTATTGATTTATTGTTATTATAGAGAGCCCCTTGTTATGAACAAATTATAGGTAAATAATCACAAGACGCTTCGGCAATAAAAATTTAAAATTTTTTCTCTAGCTCGCCGCTCTCGTACAATTTCTTGACATCGGTACCGCCGCCTAAGCATTCTCCATTGAGGAATACCCTGGGCACTGTCCTGGCACCAGTTATTTCGCCCAACACATCTTGTATCTCCGCTGCGTCTTCCCTATCGTCTAACTCTATCGCCGTGTATTTCTTCTTCAACGAGTCAAACACCTGCACAAAAATTCGATAAAAATAGGTAAATAAGAAATTATCATCTCAATAAAAAAACTAGTAACAATTTGTCACCATTGTTAATAATAATAATAATAATAAAGTAATTTAAATAGTAAATTATATTTAAATTTATAAACTGCACTGTAGATGTCATAATTTCTTCAGAAATTCCACGTCAATCGTATAAAAGGCAACTTTTTAATATTATAGATATTTTAGTAGGATCACAGAAAAGTTCAACTTTGATATACTTGAAAAGTGTGTGTGTGCGTAGTTGAAACATCAAATTAAAAAAAATTGCGCGAGAAAAATGAGAAGTTAATTGACAAAGGCACGCGTGAATGCTATTATAAGAATATTGGAGTTGAAATATAATAGAGCAGACTTTTTTTTTAATTCCGAAAACTCACATGCATCAAACAATCAACAAATTAGACGTAATATGATAAACGATAACGCCACATGACGGATGGTCATATCACTGATGTGAGCCATATCGTTATCGTTGTGACGTTATCGTTTTTTTTTCAAATTACGAATAAAAATCGATATTGCTCTCTTGTGAAACAGAATCTAGATACCTTCTTGGCCATTGTGCAGTAAGGACAATACGTCTTGGAGAATATGACGACCGAGTCCTTGGCGATGAGTTCGTTGACGAGATCTCGTGTAGAAGGCATGATAGACCTTTTTGTACTGGAAACTGAACCCATTCTATTGAGCCGAGAGGATCATTTCTCTCGATTGCGCTTCGACACTTTAGCCTCGCCTTAACATTCGCGGTCAATTATGAGAGATTCGAATCGCGTCCGATGTCTGGAGTCTGACAGAAAACTTGCGTTCAAAGAGCTATGAGCAAGATTGGATGTTTACGCGTAAAATACATTATATAAATACATAACATGTATACAATGTGAACTTTGTTTTATGTGTTACCTGTAAACAATAAGTGTCTACATACATAATCTCATATGGAGTATTGAAAGTATAGAAACTTTATCAAATACAATAAAAATACTGTTTACTCGTTTTTTTTAATATATATTTTTATTTTATAAATACTATAAATCTTATGTAACTTAACTACTTTTTTCTATATTGCATTATTCAATTTGTAATAATTTACATTTCTCGTATTGTTTACATTACATGAAGATTCGTGTAAACGTGAGCAATATAGTAAATAATATAGACGTGTAATTTTGAAATGTATGACACAACTCTGCTTTAGACGATGACATATCTCCATACAAGAGTCTTGTTACTGAATATTAAATGACTTTAATCGATCAATCTCTTCTGACAATTATATGCATGCAGCATCCATTTAAGTTAGCAATGTCTGAATACATATTCAATGGATGACTAGGAAGAAAGATCTCAAATCGTATTAATATTCCACCGTGCGTAAAAAAGTTACTTGAGTTAAGAGGACGAGTTTTAAACTTGAGTTTTGAACCTATTGAAAACACAAGTTTCCTTTCTGTATAGATACATTTCAGATAAGATATTCTGTAATATGGAAAAGGTATTCCAGTTGCTAAGAATTTCAGAGATTTTTTCCCAAATTTGGATTTTGTATTATTGTGTGTATAGAATGTAATATAAGACTGGTTTTATCATTTCTGATTAACTTGAGTGGCCGATTTAAAAATAATCAACTACAAAGATTGACTAAAATTAACTAAGTTATGTTAAAAGTTATAAACTTTTTAATTAAGTTATTAATTTTTACTTCATTATTTAAATTTTAACTTTTTAACTAGTCACTATTTAACCCTGCTTATTTGATATATGAAAAGACAATAAATTAGAAATTTTTTCACAAGTAATCAAATTAATTGATTATTAAATTAACTGGAATTTGATCGAAGTCTTAATATACATTTGTATCAACAGATTTGTATCAACTTCAATCTCAGTTTAATTTGCTTCTTTAGAAAAAAATGAAGATTAAAGTAAATTAGGCAGTGATTAAAATTGGTCTACGTTGGCAGAAACAGATATAATAAGATTCATAAGAAAAATCAAAACACATTAATTAGAATCATTCTTAAATCATTCTTTTTATTAAATGGAATAAAATATAATTATTACGCTGAGAAAAAAATGGTTAAAATACTAAAATATTTAGGCTGCTATTCGTAGTCATAAATAATTTTCAATCTTTGAAAAAAATGAATAAATGTTTGAATACGTAATTAATTATGCTTTTAATCAAACATTGAAAATTATTTACGACTATGAATACCGCGACCACAGTCCAATACGTTCAATTAAACATTAGGTTGATCCAACAGATTCAACTATTATTTAGTCTCTTAAAAATGGTATAGTTTCTTCTGAATGTATCGGACTAAGTTATATTTGGTTTTTCAACTAAATTTTTTTCTCAGTGTATCTTTTGATCACGCACAATTTGCACAGGTCTGTAATTGCGTAATCAATACTCGACAACACGTGACTTGACAAACTTCATAACCTTCAAATTGGTCGCGAAATGTATCACCAAATTATTTACTCGAAAAAGTAACAGTCTCAGTTTGCTGACTACGTAATTATATTGTACACAGCTGATTTTATTATAGTAATTTTCCCCGAATTCGATACACTTCGAACGATCAAGAACATCGTTGTTTACGGACAATTCTGTCACTCTTTCGAGTTGACCGCTTCGCGTGAAAGAAAAAAAATTAAATCATCGGTGGGAAACGGAATATCGATAGTCTGCATTCTTGCACGAGCGAAAGTAACGACATTCACGCGAGGCACACAAGTGCAAAAAGAAGCTCGATAATAATTGATTTGTTTATGTGGAATGCAAACAGTGGCTGATGTGGTACGTGGCAAACGTCATGGGATTAAAGATCTCGCATCTTTTGGATCTGCCCTTACCTCCAACTGCGATTAAAGCTAATGTCGCTTAAGTATCTGTCGCCGCAGAAATTGGTGACTGCCGATCGAGGAATTTAATGACGAAACGAAAACGTGCTAATCCACTCACTAAGAAACACGAGACGCGATGCTACGAACGGCTGATCAACTTCGATTAGCTTAAGCCTCGTACATACGAGGCGTCGTGAGCGAAATCGCGAATCGAAGAAAATCGCGGCCGAAGATATCTATTCATTTTTCGATAATTTTATACGTAAGTTTTCTTCGAAAATTAATAAAATACCATTATCTGTCCCCCTCCAGAACATACAAATTTTGCATGAAACATTTTTTTTTCAAATGTCTTGTTTTCGAGACATTTCTATTTCGCCTGTTCGATACTTTTTACTCACCTCGTATAAACGTCGTCGCGTCGCGTTCTCACATTTCTTACATGACACGTGTATATCGACTAATCGAACGTCGGCACTTTAACTGCGAGATTCGCGGGTCGACGACGGTTGACGGTAAGTCGATGGTTATCGTGTTGGCGGCGGTGCGGTGGTGGGAAGAAGTGGCCTGCTCGACACTTGACGTGACGGGTCTATGCGAACGTCTGGTGGATCGAGTTTATTATCTCGCCGTGCTGTGCAATCTTGCGGAATCCTGGTATGGCATAGCGACGAGATCGTGTGAAGATGAGTAGAACCGCGAGGCCCACGGGCCCTTGCAGGGGCGGCTTGTACGTCGTCGAGGGCGAGGTATGCCTCCTGGTGACAGCGATGCGACGAGGCGCCCGATGGTCGTCACACTCGCACCAGGTTAGGATATCTCTTTTATCTCCCTTACCAACTGTTCCCGCGAATGAGGTGATCACTATCGGCATATACATTTGCTCCTGTCCCCAATCAAATTAAACAGATTGTAGAGCTTGGTCTGGCGATAGACACTTCAGATTTGTTTAATCTACAAATTTGTTGTAGACAATAAGATGGAGATAACTGTCACGAAAGATCTTGAAGATTTGCTCTCTAATTGTACAATTTAATTTCCAGGACGACGATCAAGATACTCTTATGAAGGGCTTGAATACCTTAAAGGAAGTGTTGAACGAACACAGAGATCTATCTCAATTGGAACCTGCTGTTTTTCTTACTCCTTTCCTGGAAATTATAAGATCTGAAGAAACTACAGGACCTGTGACTAGTCTAGCGCTGTCTGCTGTTAATAAGATAATTTCTTATGGTCTTGTTGGTTAGTCTCAACTATTGTGACAACAAATATTCTCACATTTTTTTTATCTTGTGATACAACACATATTACTTTTTAGATTCTAATCATCCTGCCATAGCCACTTGTGTAGAAGCTATAGCAGATTCTGTTACACACGCGAGATTTGTCGGCGCAGATGCATCTGGCGATGGGGTGGTCCTTATGAGAGTCTTGCAAGTTTTGAGAGCCCTCATGCTGTCATCCGCTGGTGATCATCTTTCCAATGAGAGTGTGTGTGAAATTATGCTAAGTTGCTTCAGGATATGTTTCGAAACTCGTCTCAGTGGTGAGTTGTATATGGGTTTCAGGTTTCGTATTTCTGCTGACAAAAATTACATGTGTAATAATATATCTTTACAGAAATACTTCGTAAAACGGCGGAGCATTGCCTGAGGGACATGGTTCAGCATTTGTTCACAAGATTACCTCAATTCGTCGATGATACCAGAGTTTTGTTAAATATGAAAGTAAGTTTCACAATACATGTGATTTGAAGTCTCTATATTTGGATAATTTTTGTACATGAAATAATATAACTTTTGACAGAAAATGAGAACAAACAACATGGAAAATACTCGTAGCAAGAATAGAAAACACAAAAGTTATGCAAAGCAGAAAGTCAAGTCTACCCTGGACGACAGTGAGGAAAAGGAATCACATATTACAAGTTCAGTTGATAAAATACGAGCTGGTCACTTGGCCACCACACCAGTCTCACCAGTCGGCAATATCGTTGACATGCAGGGATCTTTGAATCATGGAAGTATCGATAAAAATGAGGATGAAAAGAGTGAGAGCAAGATTAATACTAGCAAAGATAACGCTAAAGACGGGAGCGACTGTATCAAAGTGGATAATCAGGAGGCTAGTAAGAAACAGGAGGTTGAAAAAGATGGAAGCAGTAAAGATGGCAAGAATGAGATGGAAACAGTCGAAGCGAATAGCGCACCTGAAAATATCAGTGTGGAAAATAAAGTTGCAGCTTCAGAGGAAAGTAAGAGTGTGGAGAAGGAAGATGGAGCTGTTGATCAGAAAATCACAGATCAATCCGAATCTTCGATCAAGCAATCTGCCTCGGAAAATCAAGGTACTTATTTTACTTGCCACTTTAAAGTAAATAATTTCCTTAATTTTTAATTTCAAAATTTTTATTTTTTGTGTAATTTTTTGGATTATTTCATGCAGGTGACGAAGAAAAAAGCATCGATTTAGCGCAATCTCCGACTGGTAGCGTAGAAGACTTATCAATAGACGAAAACGTAACTAAAACATCTAAAGCAAAAGAGTCCGAGCAAATTGAGGAGTATGTGAATAGTCAGGGTGTCCGATTTATTCCATTGCAGCATCGGGCGCCGTACGGCGCGTTATGTGTTCGTGAACTGTTTAGATTTCTCATTTCCTTGTGTAGCCCTCTTGACAAGCAGAACAATGAAATTATGACCCATTTGGGTCTTAGCTTATTACAAGTAGCATTAGAGATTGCCGCAGACGCTCTATCCAATTTCTCGTCCCTACTTGCGCTCGCAAAGGACGACTTGTGTAGGAATCTAATCTTGGTAAGAGAAATAAGCTTTTATAATGTATTTAATACTATTCATTAATGAAGAAATATAATGAATATTGTATTTATGTATCAGCTACTCGGAACAGATAGATTGTCGATTCTCGCCGTAAATCTTCAAGTATCATACTTGCTGTTCGAGTCGCAAAGAGAACACCTGAAATTTCAGTTGGAACATTATTTAATTAAATTAATGGAAATAGTTGTTTCTGAATCTAACAGAATATCGTATGAGCAACGGGAATTAGCGCTTGGTACGTTTTCATTTTAGAACAATGCACCATGATTGTGTAATACAGATCTTCAATAAAAAATTTTATCTTTTATTTGCAGAAGCTATAGTAAGATTGTGGAGAATACCCGGCTTGCCTGCTGAGCTATATTTAAATTATGATTGCGGACTTTACTCTACAAACTTGTACGAGGAACTCATGAAAATGTTTTCCAAGGTTTGTTTCTTGTGTGTGTGTGTGCGTGTGTGTGTGTATTACAAATTAATATATAGATTAATATATAAATTAACAATTAAAATGTACAAAAACTTTTCTCTTAGAACGTTTCTGTACCAATGATCAACGGTATGCATACCATGCAATTGATTTCCTTGGACGCTATAATAATGCTGATCGTCGGCATGGATATTCGTTGCAAAGGCTGCAAGGAATTGTGCAAGCCATCACGTCATGAGGCGTCATCAACTCTACCCACACGTGAAGATTTACTCGCTACAAAAACGAACAAGCGGGTAGGCATTTTGTTTTTAACTTGTTTTTAGTATAACTGTGATTAACCGAATTTTTTCTGTTACTTTCAGTGGTTAGTTCTTGGCACTGAAAAGTTCAACGAGAATCCGCGGGAGGGTATCGCGAAACTTACGGAGCACGGTCTGCTGAGTGGTACTTCAGGTCATTCGGATCCTGAAAAAATTGCGAAACTCTTGAGAGAGAATCCTGGTTTAGATAAGAAAGCGATCGGCGAATACATCAGCAAGAAAGAAAATAAAATCATTCTCAATTATTTCGTGCATAATTTTGACTTGAGAAATACTCGAATCGATCAAGCCTTGCGACTTTACCTAGAATCGTTCAGGTTACCTGGGGAAGCTCCTCTTATATCTCTTCTACTTGAGAAATTTGCTGACCATTGGCATGTGTGTACACGTGTACATTCTAAATTTTATTAGAAGTAATATAAGTGTGAAGATAAAATAACAAATTATTGCTCTGCACTGCAGGAAAGCAACGGTAGACCTTTCGCTTCGGCTGATGCTGCCTTTACGTTGGCTTACGCAGTGATCATGTTGAATGTCGATCAACATAATTATAATGTGAAGAGGCAAAATAATCCTATGACTGCCGATGAATTTAAGAGAAATTTAAAGAAAGTTAATGGCGATACAGATTTTGATCAAGATATGCTCGATGAGATATATACTTCAATTAAGTATGTTACAAATATTTAAATTGTGCACGAATGTTATTTGAATTGTAAATATTGTTTATCTATTTGTGCAGAGGGGAAGAAATTGTGATGCCAGCTGAACAAACTGGATTAGTAAAAGAAAACTATTTATGGAAGGTTTTACTGAGAAGAGGCTCTGGCCCTGAAAGCATGTACATGAAAGTGGGCAATTCTGGCGAATTCATTGATAAGGATTTAGCTGAATCTGCGTGGGGTCCTATTGTAAGTGCTCTTTGTCGAGCTTACGACAAAACGCCAGATATATCATTGCAACACAAAGTCGTTACAACATTCCTCAGGTTTGTTAATTTCTTTGTGCTACTTTTGTAATTTATTCCTATATTAGCTACATCTTCTCATTCTTCTCTTTCAGTTGTGCGGCGATCAGCGCTTACCATGGTATGTGCAGCGACTTGGATACGCTTATAGTGAGTCTTTGCAAGTTCACGAGCCTAATGATTGGTGGGAAATCCGAACAAGTAGTTTTACATCTCGGTGGGAGCCCAAAGAATCAAATGGCCGCTCACACTCTCTTTAAAATCACGCGTTCACACGGAGACGCCTTGAGGACTTCTTGGAAAAACATTATCGATTGCTTGCAATCGCTGTACGAGGCGAGATTATTGCCGAAAGATCTCACGGAGGCGGAGGACTTTATCAATCCGTCCGGCAAAATATCTCTATTTCGGGAACCGACCCCGCCCAAGTCTTCCCAGGGTGATCAAGGATCACTACTTTTCAATCTTTATTCTATGATCGCTATGGATACATCGCGTCAGCCACATCCCGTCGAGGCCGCACGTAAAAAGGCTATGGAATTTATTGCCAGTTGTAATCTCAGAGGCATCATAGAAGAAAGCAAATTCTTTCAGGTAAATCGATGATATGTGATTGTTGGGTTATAGTTTTAATATATATTTTAACAATCCTTATCACTTTACAGAGTGAATCGCTCAATTCTCTCGTTGGTGCTTTGGTATCGGTGAATCCTAGCGATGAGAATATATCTATATTTCTATTGGAGTTGTTGCTGGAAGTAACCATACAGAATCGTGACAGAGTAACGTGCATTTGGCCCGTGGTTCAGAGTCATTTGGAACGACTGTTAACTGTGGCGGCGCGCGAAAATCATCCTTATTTGCTCGAGAGAGTAGCCGTGGGCATGCTGAGATTGGCCATCAGGCTCTTACGCGGAGAAGAGTTCGCGTGTTTGTCCCCTCTATTACCTCTGACCACTTTACCATCTGCGACGACTGCACCGTTGGCTCGACAAATTGCTTACGGTCTGTTCGAACTACTGAAAACGGGCGCCGCGAACATCCATAGCGCGGAAGATTGGAAGGTGGTATTTAGCTTGCTGGAGTGCGCGGGTGCCGGCGCGTTGGCGCCTAAGCGATCCAATACGGTTTTAGATGAAACGACGAACGCCCGAGCATCAGTCCTGGATCCCAGACCTATCAGCCCGGTACCGGAATGGGTGTTGGTGTCGCCGACTGGTACCGAGGCACCGCTTCCGGTAGCTGCTGACACTATAGTGCTGGCGCGCGATCTACAGTCACACGACTCAGCGGCGTTCGTCAAATGCTGCGAGAGCCTGAACTTCCTGGTGCGCGACATGGCGCACGTAACGCCCTTTAACTTCGATCTGTGCGTCAATTGCGTGAGAACTTTCGCCGAGGCGGTACTACAATGTACGGGCAAACGCAGTAGAGTATGCAACTCTACGGAAGAATCGGCTGGTTATCAACAGAGTCCAGTGCAACTGTTGGATTTGATGCACACGCTACACACGAGAATCGCACAGGTATTCCGATGGTGGGCGGAGGAAGGTAGCATCGACGACGGTATATCTCTGTGGCCGCAAGCCTGGCGACCGTTACTGCAAGGTATCGCACGACTCTGCTGCGACGCCCGTAGACCGATACGCACGGCGGCGATCACGTATCTTCAGAGCACCTTGCTAGCGCATGATTTGGCGCAGCTGTCCGCCATAGAGTGGTCCCAATGTTTGGAGGAGGTACTGTTCCCGCTGTTGGCGCAATTATTAGGTCCGATTGCATCCAACGATCCCATCGGAGTCGAGGAGACGAGAGTCAGGGCTGCGATGTTGCTCTCCAAAGTATTTCTTCACCATCTGACTCCATTGTTAACTCTACCCGGTTTCCTGCCGCTGTGGTTAACTGTACTGGAGCTTCTGCGCGCATACATGCACGCCGACAATAGCGAGCTCTTATTCGAAGCGATTCCCGAATCTTTGAAGAATATGCTACTAGTAATGTCATCAGCTAATGTTCTGGCGCCGAGTTCCAATCTTTGGGCACCCACGTGGAGGGCGATCGATGCCTTTCTGCCGAATCTGAAAACGGAGCTCTTCCCGGAACCGCCTGTCGCGGTTTTGGCGCCTCCGCAATCGCCGTCGAAGCAGTCGTCGCAGCCGCAAGTTATCAGTTTGGTTGGCCAACAGCAGCCATTGTCTTTTCCGGGGCCTATAGCGCCGCAACCAGAAAATATTTCCCCTCCGGTTGACGAGTGCTTTAGCGAGAACAACGCAGATGCGAAAATTGTGACGCAACCCCTGGATATTTTAAATTCCAGCGGAGTTCCGGTCCCAGTTCCGTTATCGACATTGATATACGGTACCGAAGGGAAGGAAACGCAGCAAGTGATCACTCTAGTTAATCAACCGGCGCCTAGCGTATCTAGTCCGGTCGCGGTGCAACCAACGGCTCAGAGTTTCTTTGATATTTGTTACTCGGCGAACTCTTCGATTGAAAAGAACGGCACGGATGAACGGCAGCAATACCAGCGACAACAGGAGCAGCAACATTTCCATCATCTCCAACAGCAACAACAATCAGCTCCGCCAAGCGAAGAAGAACACAGCAAGCTGACGAAGGGCATGGAGCAAAACGTCGGTTTGACAGACGAAAATCGTGATTTAATACTTGCGATGAAAAAATATGAGGAATGGAAACAACAACAGGAGCAGCAACAGATACTGATGCAGCAACAGTGTACGCAGCACGCACAGTCGGCGCAGTACCAGCATTCGACGACGGAGAATTCCCCGTACCGCGTGGATCCATCTGAGGTGAATCAATGTCTTGCATCTTAACAGGATCTCGAGAAGTCAATCATTGATTTCTAGTAACGCGTTTGCTTTGTCACGATTAAACGATTTAATTCTTTCGCGAATAACGCTAAAGATAACAGGATAATATAATACATAAAGATTCATGAACGACGTTTACGAAACATAAAGATGATGCTTTGTAGGCAAGTACGCGAGCGTACTTGCACAATTGTGAGAAATCAACATGAACGTCCATAGTTTGATAATATTTCGTTAGAAAGTAATTAGATAATTTATAATTTTTTTAAAGTGATAAAGTTATAGTAGAATATAACCGAATGTTTTATTTGCAGACGATGACAGTAGATTCCACGGGGACGACGACGTTTAACTCCGCGACATATTTTAACGAGGATCCGGCGACGGATCTCCTCTTCGTCGTTACTAATCCTTGACCACTGTATATTTCTTATGTATAAATTGTATTATATAAAATATTTCTACAATGCGCGTGATTATATTCCATGTAGAACATTATTGAGAGTGATTAATTATAGACGAGAGGGAATAAGAGTGTAGGCGCAGAGTCATTGTATCTTTGGTTTGTATATTTGGAAAGCACTCATTATATACAAATAATATATATATATATATGTACTATACGCGTTATTGTTAGGATTATCGCGTGTTATATAATCTTAGCAATAACACCATGATACGAGTTGTCGGCACCACTCCTAGCACTCGATATGTTATATTCCCGTTTTTTGATTTTTTTTTTTAGTATCACGGAAGAAAGGAGCTTTTCGCGAACAAGTTAAACGCGTAGGCCAAATTATCTTGAGGAAAACGACCGATCAGTTCCTTGCCATTGACGTTTTATCGACGTGTTGCACGTGTTTTATGTAGAATGGTGGCAAACCGCATAATATCGATTCATACAAATTCTCTTTAAGCATTTACAAATTCTACTACTACCACAGGTAAAAGAATTCTTCTCTCATGTTTGCATGAACACATGCCTTAGACACGTACATGTTCAATGCGATTCGTAGAAAATGCCGAATTAATTAACAATGATTTCATTGAATGAAAATCGAGAAACCATTGTGATTTCAATGTGAGTTCGATTTCAGAATGTTCTAAATTTGCGAAAGACGATCTTGCGTCGTCTGTAACGAATAGGGTAAGAGGAATCATATACGTGTATCTGTAGTGTCGAAAATTGAACTCTATGAAATTACATCGGTTTCATCCGTTTTTTGTAACTTCTACTTTTAATGCAATTCGAATGTTTTTTCATTCGCTCAGTATCGCAAACCAATCTGTACATATGCAAATAATATATTGAATAAGAAGAAATTTATATATGTATCATGTTCGTGTCCCCGGAGCCAAAGAATATATCCAATAAATAAAGCAGTCCCTACACGATCAATATTAATGATGCGATATGTTACATTAAAATATAGTATAAATACTAATATAATATTATTATCGATACGTTAAGCGATTAATATTATTGCACAATATGGAGAAAGTATGCAATAACATTGTAATACTGACGTAAATGTAACGTTGATATAAACATTGATCAATATATTATTGTGTAATATTGTGAAATAATATTGATTGCTTAGGGACCGCGTGTCAATGTTGCGTTTTAATACAACTCGGAATTATTGGAAATATTACCGCCAATATTTTGTTTGCAACCGTTATTCTTTCTTCCTTTCATTTTTTCCTCCCTCTGTACAATGCTTTTCTTTACGGAGGCAACTCCCTTTCTCTGCCTGTGATTATTATTAGCTCTTAGGGTCAGAACATTTTATTATATCCCTGAGAACGATGCCATCGTTTTTTTTTTATTTAACAGGTAGTTCCTTGCGCGTACGGATACGACAGTATTGAATATCAAATATAAAGACAAAAAATTCTATCGCTGACACTTGTGCGCACTTTGCGTCCATAGATAATATTTTTCAATATAGATAAATATATATAGCACCGCGATTGAAAACACCGCGTCGCCAAAAGTCATGCGATAAAAAAGTTCTAATCGTAAATGTGTACATAAAAATATATCGTTTCATTTCTCTCTATGATTTTAATTCGATGATTTAATCTCGCAAGCAGAGACAGACATTCCGTCTAGATCCACATTCGCGTCGACGCGTTCAAGTACACTGAACGAATTGTCTTTCTCAACTCATCGAACCCTCCCCGTTTCGTTGGTACTAAATTAATTGGATCAGCGAGATAAATTGGACGGAATTCGGCTAGTTCGTTAAGTTATTATCGCGCTGCGTCTGCAGTAATAGCCCAATGTCTTACATTTCTCGCAGAGATGCTGGGGATGTACCTTGCTCTGGTCAGATACGTCCAGGCCATCGGGTTTTTCCAACGGTCTCTGAAAATAATAGAAATGATTTTACAGCCCACACTCTATCTGCGTTTCGCAGGAGGTAAGAATAGAAATCTTGCTAGAGTAACTCGATTTCCTCACGTCTTACGTTTTATAAAGACATCTCTCTGTTTCGTTCGATATAATTTATGGCAATAGTAAAATGAACTACATATTACGGGCTAATTTATATTTATATACGTTATTAATATCATTAATATTGTTGAATTAATATTAAGAAAAAAATTGTTAGCTTGAATAAATTTTTTTTATTCAAGTATTTATGTATTTAAATTAAAAACAATATCAATGTTCGGCTCGAATGTAGTAAAAGCAATAAAAACATTTGAATAAGATCAATTAACAAGCATCAACAGATATTTATATTTTTGTAATTAAATGTTTATTTTAATTACTTGGTGTTTTGATTTTATTTAGCCAATTTAATAATTTACCTCTTCATTAGAAAAATTAGTCGATATAATAAAATGAAAATAAGTCAATAAAAAATAAAAAAGTAGCAAGTCATTTTATATACTTGACTTAAATATTGTATATAAAATATATAAACTTTAGTTTAAGTATTTATACATTTAACTTAATTATATATATATTTAACTTAAATACATAAATATTTGAACTGAAAAAATTTAATCAAGTTAACAACTTTTTTTTTCAGTGTTTAATCCGTTGTGATTTCAATTTTCCTTGGTAAAAATTTTTTTCATAATTTTGATACAAATTGGAACATTTTTCAAAAATACTCAGAAAGTCTACATCTTCTTTTAGAATTTTTCAAACATGTGAATTTTGAAATATTCTGAAATTTCTCATCCCATAATTTCTAAACAAATACTTTTAATTGGTTTAGATCTTATAACATTTCGTCAGAAATTATCGAACAAAAATTTTAGAAATCTTAGATTCTTAGAATATCCTATTTCATATTATAATTAAAATATATATGAAAAATTCTAAAATGATGTAAAGTAAACTTTTTGGGTATTTCTGAAAAATGTTCCAATTTGTAAAAAAAACCCGAGAAAGTTACAAAATTATACACATGGAAAGAAAAGTTTTATTGTAATATCTAAAAATTTAGCTAAATACAGAAAATAATTTTATGTTGCACTATAAAAAAAAATATTTACGTTCAAATATGATGCTTCTATAAAAAAATTTGACATTCTTAGTAGTAACCAGCTTAATTAAATTAAACGTCCAATATAAATTTTTTAATGGTTCAACATAATTATTTTTAGATCTGTATTTCAGCAAAATTGCTTTTTCCATGCAGAAGTTCTGAAAAATTGTGAAAAATTATATGACAAATTCTGAGAAAAATTTTCACCAGAAATTTGGCGATTGTACAATGATTCTCTGGCAGTATAGGGTATTCGCTTGTGAAGCGTGTCGAGCTTAGGCTCGATTATAATAGGAATTTCGCGAACGTCTTTCGGGATCCGTAACGTAACGATTACCGGTGACTCCGTCCGCGGTATTTCTGCGCGCTGGGCGGCAAAGAGCGAGTAAGCGAGCGGGCGAGCGCGATTATGCGACTATAATTAGCTTTCGCGTCGGTTTACACGAGATTTCGTTCTCTCGGCCACAATATTTCGAGAGAGCGAAACGGTTCCAAGAGTCTTTTAGCGAGTCTAACCGGGGACTTCGCCGAGGAGGAACTAATTTTATATTTAACGATTAATCGCGGGGGAACGAAGAAGGCGGACGCGGCTCTCTCCTCACCTGCTTGTGAGGATAAACGTTTATATGGCATTTGATGCACTCCTGGCCCATATTGGCCCAGCTGTTGCCCGACATCCATTTGCGCTTGCACTTGGGACACTTGTATTCACCGAAGCATCGTTTCTTGCCCTGGTACGGTGTTAGGCCCTCGCCCTTCGGTCGTGCCTGCGAAAATTACATGAATTTTTGTAATTGGGAACTTTTAATCTCCCACTTGTAATTAGAAAATTTTGACTTCATTCGTCGCGGATACCATAAAATACAATTCGGCAACAATTGAATGACTGAATCGATCGAAAACTGCTTGCAAAGGTATATACGTGTGGTTCAAATTGATAAATGAATCGCATAAATCTCTTGCATATTTATAGACATAAGATATAACAAAAAAATGTAAGTTTAATTACATTTTTAGTTACAATTATAGATAGAAAGAAAGAAACAAAGTTAAGTGACAATTACTGAAAAAGTAACTTTTATTCTAAAAAACATACGAGCAGACATAAAATACAAACTTCATAAAAAATTCGTAAAAAAGCAAAAAACATATGAAAATAGTAAACAATTGAAGATTACAAATTTAAAAAAAATGCTTAATTTGAAATTAATACAAATATTTAATTTATTAATTTAATTCATTATTGATAATAAACATTTCTCACATGGTTATAAAAACAAAATAAATAATTTTCTATTAGTTTTGAAATCCATTCATGTTTTTTGCGTTAGAGCATGTTTTCGTATGACGGGATTTCGCATCTCGTAACATTTCTTAGAAACTTGACTGTCATACTATACGGGGATTCCTATAATCACATTAGTATTTCACCCTTTTATCGATAAATAAGAATGACATCAAAAGCGTTATCCCAATCGAGAGAAGCGATTTAATTGGTTCACCCTCATATCGCGATGATTGTCTACGTGACGTCATGTGCCCCAGAGACGTTTGTTATGTCAATTAGTGCTCAATTGAGCCACGCACATCTTACTATTGTTGCATCGAGGCATGCATGCTTTTTACGAGTATTGCTAAATTTACCGATGGCTCCTCATGATGATTTTGTGTTTGATAAAGATTTCTTCATTTTCTTCAAGAGAGAGAAAGAAAGAGAAAGTTATTTGCTATATTTTACATTTCAATTACTTAATCTTTTTGAGATAGAAAAAACAGATTTTTGAGTGATAAAATAATGATAATACAATTAAGAATAATCTAAATCGTGAGTATTAGTTTGAAAAAGTTTATTATTATTATTATATGTTATATTTTATGTTATTAATATTATTTCGATTATTTCCTGTATATTAAAATATTTTAATTTTGTTATAAAGTTTTAGAAAATATTTTTCGAAACACCAAAACAAGACACGCATTGAAAAATAATTAACGGTACTTCTTGATTTCA
Organism: Solenopsis invicta; assembly: GCF_016802725.1. NCBI lineage: Eukaryota > Metazoa > Arthropoda > Insecta > Hymenoptera > Formicidae > Solenopsis > Solenopsis invicta. The sequence continues at coordinate 6,614,921 of NC_052669.1, read as the reverse complement.
ATATGAAAAATGTTAAATATGTTGCAATTATTCTAAAATATTTTGCATATAAATAACTTTTCTATGTTCTGTAATTATAATGATCAAGTTCTTTAGCAAAATTGATACTATTGATTAAGCTTTTTTTCTGTTCGAATGTTTTGCTCCTCTCTTGCTAATGGTTTCCCCCTACTTACAATATAACTTACTTCCGTTCATTGTAAGACACTGACAAAAAGTTGTATTATAATATAATTATTGTGCTATTCTAAAGCTCATTTTATTTCTAATGCGCATTATTTCCAGAATTATTTTTACCGAGAAATAATTTAAAATACAAATGTCTATTGATTTATAATCTTATTATAAATAACAATAAAAGTACACAATCTTGATCAAATTCGTTGCGTAAAGTTGTTAGACTCGTTAGATAATGATTTGATCATAAGTTATTGTAAAACATAAGTCGTCTATTTAATCTTTATTTTATTTTCTATGAACTATTGTCTATTCAATATGTTCTGTTATCAACGCTCTATCTCTAATGTTTTATCTTATATTCTATCTCTATACTCAGTAAGCATAAAATCATTACTATGTTATTACAACGATATTTAATAGCATGTAACATCTCCAAATATATCGCATTCAACGTTGTATACATCAATATGCGCAAACTTTGACCGCGTAACATGGAGATGTTTTTAAAACATTTTAACAATGTTTTGAAAATAATCAAATAATCTTTTTGAAATATTTAATATTATTTTAAAATGTTGAAAAAATACGAATAAAATTAACATTTCTAAATATTATTTTAATTGTTTCCTGCTTACTGGATATTTTTGTACCAGAGAACTGATAAGATACGTTTAAACCATTGTGTTGTTGTACGACATTGAGGAAACGTGCGATAACTGATCAAAGGTTTTCCATGAATCAGATAGATTAATCTTGAAATCTTGGATGCGAATCATATGATATGGCAAAGATTACATTCGATTGCAGTAAATACTATCATTTACTCTGCGCATCTGACATCAAATTTCATTTCACAATTGCATCATACTTTTATCTAATTCTCTACAGACTATCTCCCAAAATTGCGATTCTAATTCGAAATTGTTCAAGAAATTCTGCACATATAATTTTTTATATTTATTATAAATAATTACGATTACTACACAAAAAAAAAATTATTAATTTGAATAAACTTTTGTTTTACTTGCAATGAAATATTTACTAAATAAAATATTTATTAAATATTTATTTATAAGAATCACTAATTTGACTACTTATCATTTTTTTATTGAATAAATATTTATGTAGCGCAAGTAGATATTTTATTGCAAGTATTCAAACAAATATTTATTAAAATTTAGTAATTTTTTTCCTCAGTATGATTATATACACATACAATCCCATGTATATAAAATAATTGTTTGAAGCATCTAAAATAATTATAAAAATTAGAAAATTATTGAACACTTAAAACCGCGAGCAGTATTGTCATTTTTCATCATTTTTATTTGTAATTGTAAAAATATTGAAAATACGAAAACTAATATAGTATTGAGAAAACAGGAAAATACTGATTTTTTAAAAAATGTATTGGAAATTAATTTCAACAAAATTATTATCAAAAGATAAGAATTCAAAGGAGGAAGTACCGACCTGCGGGCAGTCCTTAATGTAGTGTCCTTTCTTGAAGCACAAGTGACACAGGTACGTTGACGGCGGCTTCTTTGCCGGTTTCCGATCGCCTACAGCTAACTCGTTGAAGGGTACCGCTAAATCTGCGATACTTTCCGTCGTGTTATCTCTCATGGGTCTGACGGATCCGGACGGATTCAACGCGTTCTGACGTAGATACGCCTGCGATGCTGTACCGGGAAAATTGCTCCAGACCGCAGGAAGTAGCTTGCTCTAAAATATAAACAGATAATCCAATCGACGACTTACATTTAAAAATAGCAAGCTCGTTATTTTGAAAGGGCCTCGACTAATATATTGTCTAGCTTCTCTCAATCCTGATCCCTTTCAGAAAACTTTTATTATTACTTTTTTAACTGTAAAACAAGGCTGTACAACAGGTTTCCCAACAGACGATCTTCATTTCTTAAAGATAGAAATTTAAGACGATTTAGAAATAAATCTCTTGTTTGCAATCGATTAAAGATCGACTCAATGATAAATTCTGATTTTTCAAGTGCCTCGATCGCATGACAGATGATGGCTACCTGATCAGACGGCTGCGACGGGTTTTGCTCGGCGATGGCCAGATAGACCCAATTGAGTAGATGCGGCGGGTAGGTCGAATGCTGAACAGTCTTCTGACTCGAAGCACCTATGCCGTAGCCGATCCGAGTTGAGTCCTGCAACTGCAGGCGTTGCACAGCAGGTGTCGAATGGCAAGCGGCCATATTTTTATCTAATCGGCTTGCAAGTTTATCGATTCCGGATGATGTCGTCGTCTCGTGCCACCGACGACAATTCCCTTCGCTAATCGTTTATCATCTCCCTGTCCTTGAATCCGCGCGACGTCCTTCCTGCATTTGGCTCTCTCGTCACGTCGTCGAGAATTATCTTCTCATTAATCTTCCAGGAATTATGAAGAAGGAAGGTATTAAAATTATCACTGCTAAAGTTTCCCTTCTTAATATTCCTTATTATTTTACTTTGAACGATGCAAGCTCAAATGGTTGACACGAACAGCTTTCAACTTTGGAACTTCCTTTGGAAAGCAAATCTTTATAAGATATCATTGTTTACAGAAATCATGGGCGTTTCGAGGGTATCACTAAAGATAGAAAAGATGTATCTTCGAAGATAGTGAAGACACAGTATAATCTCATCGCGCTGTAGAAGCCTCGAGTTTCTTCCTTCACCGGAATTTCACCGCGAAGTTTCGTCGTCAGTCGTTCTCTTGATGTAGCAGTTCTCGGAAAAATGCCATCTTCTTCCGGACTCTTCAAAACGAGTTAGCTTAACTTTTACGGGGGATTGTTTTTACGCGTTCACACACACGTGTTGGACGTATCTCGCTCTTCTCTGCTTATGCTACATTGAGACGAGTATTCTTGTACGCACATGGGAATGGCTTCCTCGAATTCCTCGATATTTTCAATTCGTGGTGTTTTTTTGGACTCAGCAGTCGCGGAAGTTCGCTTTGCTCATGAAACATTTCGTCAGTTTCGCATTCATCGCTAATTGTAAGTACGTTTTTCGTCTGACTTTTGGTATCGGATTTCAATGTTCCAGACAGCAAAGTCTCGTCGTTAAATTGCGCTCTGAATCATTAATGAATCATCTTCCGCTCGCGGGATCACGTTATTAATTGTTTATGGTCATACGATCTAGCTGATGAAGCGAGTGCTCCTTCATCAGTTTTATCTCGCTGAGGAATTCAACTTAGCTGTAAAAAATAAAAATAATATGGTTCTGCGTTATCAGTTACAACAGTGCGAAATTGCAACCCGCATATGTGACTCACACTTATTTTCCGTGTGATTACGCACGTTTAGAATTACCACTTGAAATATTTTTCGAACACGAATATCATTATTGAGCGATGCATGTATGATGAAGAAAACGACTATTTTCGCGACGTCGCACGCGTTAGTCCTCACGTACTTATCGGACTCACCGATCGAAATTAGAGGCCGAGGCCCGGATGATTTTCACGCGATTTCCAGGCCGCGATCTCGTTCGGCCCGTGACGACGAGGCTCGTGAAATGGGCCTCAACCGCGACGAGTGCGCCCGTTGCTCGCCGCGCGTCATATTAACCGAGGACGGTCCGAGTGTTGGGCGAACGTTGGAGACGCGCGTACTAAACGACGAGCGCGTAAAGAGGCAGAACGGACGTGGACGCAGGGAGCGGAGAGATGCCCGAGAGCAGCCCGAGCCCCGCCATGTGGTACGTCTATTTTCGTGCTTGCTCTCGACCGACACGGCGCCTCCGAATGGACCCCTGACTCAAGCGGTCCCTTCTTGTCCGCTCTTGATCGATCCGCGCCGCGTAGCTCCTCATGGCCGTGGCCCACGTGGTTTGACAGACGCGCGGTGTCCGCAGAATAATTTAGTTCTGGATATGATTCAGTGTGTCCTTAAATATCCGGACTTCCAAATATTCGCTATTATTTCGTATAGACTGCCAAAAAAATATATGCATTTTTATTAAATTTTAGAGGAAACTTATTATAATTATAAGTAATGTAGTTTATTACAGATATCTTGTTAATAATTACAATATTATAATATTATGAGAAAATAGTATTACTAGTATTGTTCATATTATTCAATACCTCTATCACTTAATCCTGACTTTTCTAGAAATAATTAGCATCTAATTCATCTTTATTAATTCTTAATAAAGATTTTCAGGATCGCTAATTAATCAAAATTTCAAAATTAAAAACATAAATATGGCAAACCAAAATCCAATAAAATTTAGCATTTTGATTCGCTACATTTGTTATTTTAAATTTTAATTATAATATAATATTTGTGCTAATTATGTCTAAGAAAAGTTGGACATAAAAGGGTCCAGCATATTAAACACGCCATTTTTAATTTTGGAATTTTTTTTGGGAAGCGTTTTCTATCTTTTATTCTTAAAATGAAAAAGCTGCTATCTTTATTTTTATAGAAAATACACGGAAAAAATAATTTTGTTGCAGCATCTAAAAATGTAGCTAGATATATATAAAAAAATAAATTTTATATTATGCTATTAAAATAATTATGTAGGACGATCAAGCATATAAAAATGTTGCTTCAAACAATGTTGACATTTAGCAATCAAGTTAAAATATCATGTATAATTTTTTACAATAATTTAATATAATTATTTTCAGATCTGTATTTCAGCAAAATTGTTCTTTCTGTGAATGAATTTTTCAAGGATATATTGAGACATATGTGTACCAGGTACGAAAGAGTTAACTGCACAAATATATCTAAAATCAAGAAACTTTTTAGACTGTTACAGTAACATGTTCTATAAATTGTCATAACTGAAAATGATATGTGTTCTACCACGAACTGTATAAATAATTGCAACTGCACGCGATATGTGTACAGTCAATTTTATTGCACACGTCTAGGAACTCTTGAAAAGGTTGAATGTGCTGGAACGTACGAAACATTTTTCTATATTTCATCTGGCATTTTTACTACTTAATGTCGGAATCGCGTTTGTCGATTGGAGGACCGCTGGCTGTGCCTTCGGTACTTCGGTCACGATATCAAGGAAAGTCACCGAACTCATCTATAAATAAACTCCAATTGCTATTCGCGTGTATCGATTATACTCACCAAGTTGCGGCAACAAATCGCTTATGACGCGAATCGCCTTTGACACGATAGCGGGGAGAAGTTGCATTCGTCTGAACGATCGTTCAAATTGCTATCGATAGGATCGAGCCGAGGTAAGCCGTCCCGAAATTCTTGCTTTCACATTTCAACAGATTTCATTCTTTCGAATATTGCATTGTCTGACATAAAGTCGAGTCTTTACCCTGAAAGTACGTCCTGTTATGTTTCTCAGAATACAACGAAATAGACGATTAAAGGTCGTTCTTCATTTCTTCGTTTCAACTTCAAAATTGAAATTGCTAATTATCCCGGGAAAAATAATGCGCGGATATCACCAAAATTTATTGTAAAAAAAGACTTACTATTTACAGAGTTCAGCTTTCGTTCAAACTTCTGGTATATGGCGTTGTCGGTGATATTATAATAAAATGCCGACGGAATTTTAGACTTGCGCGCAGTACCAATTCCTTAGGTCTGATGCCTTTGATGCACATCGCTTTTATTCCTAAAAAGTAAGTTGGAGATATTATGATATTTTAAATCAGAATTTCGATCAATTGTATTTGCTTGTGAAAGATAATAAGTTGTGCAATCTTTTTGACGTATAAGATTGAGAAGTGCTGAGTATGTCTTTAATAATTAAGTTTGTTGTGTGAACTTTTGGACAGTCGAATTAACATTCGAGTTGAGAATTTTCTTACTTATTTATAGGAATTTCGTATGTTATCTAAAGTTTGCAATTTTTATTCCATTTTATACTATTCCGTCTTATTATCATATTGTTTGACCATCTTTATTTAGAAAATTCTGTAAAAACTTTCTGTTTATATTTGTATTAAAACTCAAAATATATATGTTTTCAAATGCAGCTCGAGACACATGTAGCAATTAGCTTTGATGTTACCACTGCTTGATGTACATTATCTTGAAATCTATATCCACATCTGTATCTATCTTTATCTCTTATTTTTACAATATCAATATAATTGACTTCTAATCTGACTTTTTCATAAACTTATATTAAAATTAGATTAATAATAACAAGCAAATAATAATCGATATGCATATGACATAGGATACATAAATATTAATATTAAAATATAAATAATAATATAAATATTAAATCAATAATATTAAATAAATTATCAATGAGATACTCAGTACTAAGAACAAATTGAAATAAATTCAATAGAAATATTTATTTTCAAGTAATATAAAAAAATAATATTTAATTTTAGTCTTATTATTTTCCATTTTATACTTTTAAAATAGAAAATAGTAAGGCTAAAGTTAAATAGAAAATAAATAAACATACAATGGAAATAGTTATTTATCCATAACATATCAAAATATAAAATGTTTTATTTCAAGTGAATTTAGTGAATGTGTATATATGTATATATGTATGTATGTGTGTGTAGCATCTATTAGTTGAAATAGAAAATAATAATAGAAATATTTATTTAAAGAGTGTATCTATGAAAAATATTATTTGAGCTAAATATTTTGTGTAGTAAATATAAAAAGAGCAAATAATATGTGTGCGTATGTGTGTGTGTGTACACACATATTATTTGCCCTTTTTATATTTACTACACAAAATATTTAGTTCAAATAATATTTTTCATAGATACACCCTTTAAATATTTCTATTATTATTTTCTATTTCAACTAATAGATACTACTATACACTGATACATTTTCAGACTTTGACATGAAATTGCGTTTCAGTTAATAATAATCAACGCGTACAAAAGCATTAAAACGAAAATTCGCGAAACATGCAATAACCCGCTCAAAACTCCTAACTGAATATGTTGATCTATATTTATCTAAATATCTATTTATTTTGTGTCACATTAACTTTACAGTAGTGTCCTTTCTTTTTGATGTTCCACCCCTCTCCCCTTTTAACCAGTTCACCTGTACTTTCATCGAGCGAGGACCACCCCTTACTAATTACCGGCAGATCGATAATCATCGATGAGGGCCGTGCACGAGGTTCTTCGGAGCAGTCCAGGCTCGTCGGCGAGCGAAGCAACATTAGGAGTTGCGGCTCCTTCGATCGTATCAAACGTACAAAACACCGTGACGTTATCGCATCTACTTGTTCGTATATCTTTAGTTCGCAATATATTTTGAGTATTTCTCGTAAAATGACATTAAGGTGATGAATTTGGCCGAAAATTGATTGTAGTTCATTCATGCAAAATTCTACAGATTTAATATCGCCATTTAAAAAGTAAAACATTACAAAATTGATTTAGCCTATTACTGAAAAGTTACTGAAAAGTAATTTCAATTACGGCGTAAATAATAGACTAATCATTATCCATTCGGTATTATAATTAACTGATACATATGGTTTTTAGTGCGTAAATCCTGACGGGCACAAACAAGTTTTTTTTTTACGATTTTTCACTGAATCGTAAAAAAGTTCGTGAAATTTCTCGCCGCCGATCTTGCGGGTAAAATGGAAAAATATGAAAATATCGAGATAGTAGGTGAGGGAAGCTACGGACTCGTGATGAAGTGCAGACATCGCGAAACCGGACAGATAGTAGCGATAAAAAAGTTTTTAGAGACGGAGGAAGACGTCCAGGTGCGAAAAATGGCGTTTCGTGAAATAAGAATGTTAAAGGTACTAAGATTGTAATATTGTTAAAGACTAATTTGTAATAAAATTATTTTATTACAAATAATTTATATTTTAATAACTGTATATTTTATTTTGTAATAAAATATTTATACTTTTAAAATGTTTATTCGATCGTTTATTTGATAAGTGAAATGTTTTATTTCTTGATATTACGAATCGTTTATAACTTAAGACAACACATTGCTTCATATTAAACGGCATTATCTAGAAATTACGTCATGAGAATCTGGTGAACATGATCGAGGTGTTTCGCCGAAGAAAGCGACTGTATCTCGTGTTCGAGTATCTCGATCACACCGTGTTGGATGAATTAGAAGAAAATGAAAATGGTCTCGACTGGGAGAAATCGAGACGATATATTTTCCAAATACTTCGCGGCTTAGACTTCTGTCACAATCACAAAGTAAGCAAAATCTCTGATTTTAAAATTATAGTTTTACATTATAAGGAAGAATCTTCTCTCTCTCTGATAACTTCAATTGTTTTGACATCTTATTGTATCGTATTTTAAGATTTTTCAAAGTTATTACAAAAATATGTACGTATTACTGTTATAATATAACAAAAGTATGATATTGTTCACTAAAAATTGCTATTTGTATTTTAATTCTGTTTTATTACATAAAACAATATAGAAGAATTTGCATAATACAATGCTTTCTGCAATTTTGCCAATAAATATTACGTTTTCATATAATTTAATTCTTCAAATAGTCACAAGAGATAATTTATTGAAAAAAATACTGTTTTATAATAAATGATATTTCACGGTAAAATTTAAAATTTATTTATGCATATATACGTAAAAAATAGAAAATATGTATGCGTGTGAATGTCGATGTACTTTCGTTTATCAGCAACCTTTGGCAATACCTACGCCAACATACGCCTTCGTTATGGTAAAGTTCACGGCCGTGACGCTTAAATTCTAAGCCGCAGTAAGCTGCGCTTGTATAGTAACACGCGACGACCGGATACTTAATGAATGATAGCATTGTAACAAACGAGGGTAATGGTTGGTATTTAGCCGGGCTCGACTCGTAAAGTTCTAGCGTACGGAAATCATTACGCGTTTTCTCATTTGCAATCGCAATTAAATGAAGAATCCACAAACGATGTACAATCTGCATTTTATCGTATAATTTCATTCTTTTTCCTCAAATGATTCCCCTTGTTTTGATTCTTCTGTGATTTTAGAAATTTCTGTTAAAGGTTTCTTCAGCCACTTCCGTAGCAAAATTCGGATTCATTCTGTCAGTCTCGTTAAGTTTAATAATGAACTTTGAATCTCGTAGAGTGAAAAATTCCACAATTTTCACTCTTTTACACCAATGTATAGCTTAACTTTAAACTCGGTTTAACTTGCTTTTATACCCAGAGAAAAATTATTATTTAAATTATTATTTAAATTAATGAAATTGTTTCTTTAACTTGGTTTTTTAAGTTGAATTGAAAATACCTTTGCAGAAATTAAAAATTTAAAAATTTATTCCAAGAAATGACATTATTAATCTTTTTAAAATAAATTATTTGTTTAATTTAAAGAATATACTGACAAAAATGTAAGAAATAATTAGTTGTTTTAGTTTTAAAAATATATTTCTTTCATAAAAAAAAAATTTGCGTTGCATAACTAATTAATTCTAATAAAAAGAATAAAAATTTCTTCGAATTAAAAAAACTTCTTTAACTATATAGCAATGCACAAATTTCTTTGAATCAAATGTTTTTTTCAAAGAAATCTTTCTCTGAGTGTCTTTTTCTAAAAAAATTTAATTAAAAGTTAAGCCACATTGGTGCAAATGGTAACATTTAATTCTACGAGATTTAAAGAGAATGTTTTATTTTTATTTGTCTGGTTTAAAAAAGAGATAGAAAAGATTGTCTTTTTTATAGATTATGCATCGCGATGTGAAGCCCGAGAACGTGCTGGTATCACCGAACGGCGTGATCAAGCTCTGCGATTTCGGTTTCGCACGTTACGTCACCGGACCCAATGAGTCCTGTACCGATTACGTGGCAACGAGGTGGTATCGCGCGCCAGAGCTCCTCGTCGGCGATTCCAGATACGGTAGAGAGATCGATATCTGGGCGGTCGGATGCATCTACGCCGAGATGGTCACCGGCCAGCCGCTCTTTCCCGGCGACAGCGACGTCGATCAGCTGTACCGCATCACGAAGGTCCTTGGTGAGTTGGAGACGAAGACAGATAATCATCAGTGAAGGAATTTTGTTAGATGACCGTGGAATCAATTAAATACTTTAATCTCAGAAATAACTAACATTTCTTGTAATAATTAATTTGAAAAACGTATAAAAATAATTAATTTGAAAAACGTATAAAAAAGAAGCGCATTTCATATATTAATAAGATTTTTATAAATGGCATCAGTGGGTCTTCACTTTTTTTTCAATCAACAGATAATGTTTTTTAAATGTTTCTTTTTTTTAATCATAAACTTTAAATTATTATATTATAATTATTATAATGAAGAATAAATATTTAAAAAAATTTAAGAAAACACTGATGAGTGGATCGTGATCTCACATGGAAAGAACAATTTTACTGAAATGCAGATCTGAAAATAATTATGTTAAATCATTCAAAAAATTGTATAGAATGTTAACTTGTTTGATGGAATGTCAAAACTGCAGCAATATTATCACGCTTTGATGTTCCACATAATTATTTTGATGGCCTAACATAAAATTATTTTCTGATCTGTATCTAGTTAAATTTTTAGATTCTAGAATAAAATTATTTTTTCTCGTAGAATTTCTTAATAGATACTTAATTTTAAAATAGATATTCAGAAAAAAATTACTAAATTTTAATAAATATTTGTTTAAATATTTGTAATGAAGAAATATTTACTTATTTAATAAAATGTTTATACGTACATGTTTATTCAATAAAAAAATGATAGTTAAACTATATTAATGATTCTTGTACTAAATAAATATTTACATTTAGTAAATATTTCCCTTTAATTTAGTTTTTCACTAAATGCGAGTTACTTGTTTATCTCTATTAAGTGCTCATACCTGGCAACATACTGTCAAAAACAGGTCCTCTTTCTGGCAAGCAGTCAGTGAACGGTAGCGGCAAACGGATATTTCTACTCCGGCATGCAAAACCCGACGAGATTGTTAGCTCAATGCGATCCACGGGCTTCCGAAGTCTCTTTCCAACGTGGACTCCGAAGGCGATCGACTTTCTGACTCAGTGTCTTCGTATGGATCCCACTGTCAGACCAAAGTGCCTTGTATTGTTGCAGCATCCGTTTTTTTTACATGACGGTTTCGCCGACAGATTCCTCGGCGAGCTGCATCGACTTGTCACGAAAGAATCCGCGATGAATCTGCTCGGGGCCAAAAGGGCGGAAACGACGTCCTCCAGAATCTGTCGCAGTAGCACCGGCAGGTTTGCTTAATGACAATTTGATCTAATTCAATAATAAGTTATTTAGTTTACATGTGACGAATTGAAAAATAGTGAAGTTATTAGTTATCGATTATCCATCACATGAAAATACAAATGCTTAGCTCTTATATTTTTTGTTCAGTTTAATTGTTCCACTCATGAGTGGCCATAAATCCCATCCCTTTTAATATATATAAAAAATAGAACATTTTTTTTGATAAGTTTTTTTCCAAATATAAGAAAATAAATATATCTTTTTTCTATTTTTTTTATAGTAATAGATAGTATAAAGTTTTTTATTGGTGTAGTTCATTTTACCTAAACATAGTACTTGATGAGTTTTTGTTAGGTGCGTTCGGAAGTACCCTATGTCATTAAATCGTAACAGATAAAATTTAAGAATACATAAAATGAATGTAAAGATTTTATAGATTTTACCTTGTCTTTTTTCCATTATTACAAATAATTTGCATTTATCGTTTTTTTAGATGGCAGATGACATTAATCAAAGAGAGGCAAGCGGCGAATAACAACACAGAATCTGAAGCCACGGAGAGCGAGAATTCTCCAGGAGATCATGTTAATGCGAATGCCGCGAATAAGCTACAAATAAACAGGCCGCGCGAATTGCGCTACTTCGGACCAGTCTCAGTAATACCCAACACCACATATATTCGACGGCTGGAGCACAAAGGGCTTCTGATCCCTGAATCAAAGGGCTGTATCTTGCCAGCTTTAACGTCGAAGACGAACGCCAAGAGGAAGAAGCTCGATCTGCCTGGCCTGAAAAATCGTTGATCGTGCTCAATAAATAGCATACTTCTTTTTTGTAATGTTAATGTCGAGGAAAGAGCGAGAGAACTGTACAAAGAAACTATTGTATATGTGCGAGACATGGCGCGCGTGTACATAATTTATATTTTACACACTCTGTAAATGCATGAATGTAAATGTAAAATGTCGATTAGTGTGTTTGTAAGGTACGATTTATTGGGTCTATAAAGAAACAATAAATACTGAGAATGTTTATTCCTTTCATTTTATATCGAATCTATATGAAAATATGATTGCAGTTACTATAATTCAACTATTATTTTAGTTTCAACTGAAATTTTATTTAGTAAAAACAGATGAATTTGTAGAGGTCTCTCATTACTCTACCACTTTCAGCAGTTCTCTCATTTCTTTTAGTGTTTTTTTTTATTGTTTACTAGCGTACTCACTCTGTGCACAATAAAAACATATTAGATATTAGAAATAAGAATTAAAATTTTAGAATCAGTTTTCTGAATGAATAAATGTAACACATAATGAATGCGAATAAGATGTAAAACATTAATATGCCATATGCAAGATACGATCGTTATAATTTATTAATTTATATTATACTATAGTGATCATAAAGAAAACTGTTTCTAAAATTTTTATTGCTATTCCTAGCATGTAATATTCCTTTATTGTGCAGAGCACATTTGCAGAGGACATTTGACCCGACTGCCCATAGCCGTTCACGTAAACACACAATAGACGAAGACGAAACGACTCGGTCTCGTTCAATTTTCTAACATGAGCTAACTAAAATTGCACGACGACGACTAATCGTCGTTTTACTCGAACATTTCAACTACGCAGATCACGTAACATCTTGAGATATGCAAGCAAATACGCGCGCACGGAAATTGGACTTGTTGCGACAAACACACCGCACTTTACGAAGACGTACACGCGATCTTTACGACACACGATACTCACGTACCATTCAGTTCACTTCGGTCAAATGGTACTTGTCCCTCTAACATAACGCGGGGGCAATACGATCATAATCAAAGGTTCAAGATGACTTTTTCCAAAGTCATTCAACAAAGCACACGGAACGACGGTAGTCGTCCCGGCGGCCGATCGTGATACAACCGACAGGCACAAAAATATATCAGTAACAGACGGCCCCAAACGGACTCGACCCTCACGTACCTCTCAACACCGTCCGTGATAACATTCGGTATTTCCGTCATTGTATTTTCGCACGATTCAAACTTTAAACATACGAGAAGCACGTAGCGGTCAACTCAAGTTCAACTACCGGCGGATCAAAATTGAACATGGCGATGAGGGATGGCGGCACCACTAGCGGTGGCGCAGTAGCGATGGCAGCGCATGCGCGGCCGCCTCCCGTACCAATTGCCTGCTGCGCCATCGCCAGTGCTGCTGCCGCCGCCGCCCACCGTCGCCGTCGCGGGCGCTATTGTCGTCATTGCCGCCATTCTCATCGCCATGTTCAATTTTGATCAGCCGGTAGTCGGACGCTACGTGCTTGACGTGTTTCTTGTATGTCTAGAATGCGAATTGTGCGGAAATACAGTAGCGAGAGTGTCGAGCATTGTCGCGAACGGTACTGAGTGGTACGCAAACGAGTGTCGTGTGTCGAAATACGTAATCGTGCATACGTCTTCGGTAGCGTCTGCTTGTCGCGACGCAACAAGTGCAGTCTCGCTGCGCGCGTATTCGCCCGAATATCTCGAGAGGTTGTGCGTTATGCAGTGGAGTTGGAAATTGTCGGGTTAAACACAGTTAGTCGTCGTCGTTTTCCAACGTGAAGGGAAGAAGGTAGTCTGTGCAGCCTGTTTAGCTAAAAAGAGCAGGCTTTCTGTCTCGAGCCATGCCATATGACGTCGCGTGACGTCACTTTGGTCTCTTTGGTCGCTTTCTCTTTGCCGCGCCATGTTTACTTTTAATTCGTTGTCAGGACGTTCCGTGTTTATCGCGTTGTTAAAATTGTGCATAGATACGGCGTTGAAAGTACCGAATATAGTATCGGATAGTCGTCTCAATTCGCAAGTTAGTCTGACGCGTAATTGTCTTCGTAGATGCTTCTCATTCATGCAATTCTAACATCGGTTGCGTCGCGGTAAGTTACGCACGCGTTTTGCGTTCGTACGTGACATTATTTGCGCAATGTTCGGGAGTGTTCAAAAATATCGGGCGATCAGCATTAATGTGCGGTTCAGCAGAACGAAATGTCGCGACATCGGAATTCAGCAAGAAGACCGTATCCGTGGAGAGGCAATTTGGTAAGTGTTATTTTATTAAATGATATTTTTCTCGAGTATTTTTGCATTTATTTTTTCGCAATTTGAGTTCATTATCCATAAATTCCGTAGGTAATTCCTGTGGATGGTCCAAGAGTGAGGTGGATTAAATAGAGACAAAGAAAACGCGCGCGAATAATTGATCTGCTGTCGGTAAGTATTATTTTATTAAATGATATTTTCTTTGCGTATTTTTACGTTTATATTTTCACAATTTGAGCTCAATATCCATAAATCCTGTAAGTAATTCCTGTAGATAGTCTAAGAATGAGGTGGATTAAATAGACAAAGACGTCAGATTGGTTATTCGTTTTTATCTATTTAACTTGCTTCTGACACACTGTTAGCAGACTAATTTATAAACTGCAGTTGCAAGAAGAATTTGCTCCACTAGCTCAATTTCTGCAGCAATTATCTGCAAACAGTTTATTTCCACAAACAGTACATGAATCTTGCAAGCAGACTGCTGGCAGACTGCCAACAAGGTATAAGTATTGATAATAATTGTTGAAAATATCTGACTTAATTCTGCCGCAATAAACTGTACTTAGACAATTTACTCTGCAGAAAATGCTACTAGAGTATATAAACGATAATCAATGATTCACAGAAGATTTCCGATTTTATCAGAAATAGTGAAAATTATATTCCTTCTTTTATTTTTAATATTATATTTTTATTTTACCAATACTAAAGTTAGCTATATCGACAACCTTATAATTTAATTGTACTTCTTTCTGTATTACGTTATTCAATTTATAATAATTTACATTGTTTAAATTGTCTATGTGAAAGATTTGTGCAAACAATATTACGTAAACAATACGTAAATAATCCATAAAATCTTGAAATTTACGGCACAACTTTTGCACTAAGAGAAAAAATATTGTAAAACAAAAAAATTCTATTTAATAAAAAAAAATATGTGCTCAGTTGATAATTAAGTTTATTTACTTGCAGTCGGGTTAAAAATGTTTTAATTGAAATATTTATGCAAATAAAATGTAAATGAAAAAATTTTTAATTAAGTAATCTATTTTTGCAGTTCTAGAAAATATTTACTGTTGACTTTTTATATTCAAGATGATCACACTTTTTAATCTAAGAAAACAATTTAATTAAGTTTAATAATATTTTTAGCTTATTTGTAAAATCATTGTATAAATGTAGACAATGTAAAAATACAAAATTATATACTAAGATAAAATATCGGTTATTCAAAAATTACTCAAAAATAAATATTTTTTTTAAACTGAACAAATGTTTGCATCAAAATATATGGTGTTATTGTATGTATCTTTTTCATAAAAAAAAATTTCTCTCAGTGTTCTAGCACAAAATTACCTACTGGATATTACCTACTGGTTTTATAGATATTGACTACGTTGTTCAATATTCACATTTTATGGACATGGATGCGTTCCAACGTAATTAATTTACAGCTAAATTACGTTCGTGGTAGTTCTCAGGCTTTTCTCTACAAATCGCGAAATACAAAAATTTATTTTTTTTTTCGTACACCGTTTCGTACGCGTTAATTCTTCATGAAGTTTATAGCGTTTTAACAATCTAGCGCGTGCGTAATACCATTTGTGAAAGAATGCCACGCGTACTTCTTGCACTCGTAATATAATTCGACAGGTTTCGCACGAAAAATAAAGACTTAGAATGTAAATCTCGGAATTATCTCAGAATTAATCGTTTTCACGTTGAATTATGCACATTAAATATTTATAATATCAAATTAACTCGTATGTTTTATATGAGAAATAATTCTGAAAGGGGGAGGGGGGAGCGCTTATTGGCAATATAATAAGAAGTATATTTATTTACAATTAATATTTAACGGATTACACATTCGAAAGAAATAATTTAATTGTCTATCTATTCTTTAAATATAATTTTATAGGTGAATTAAATATCAAATGTTGATTAATAATCATATCTAGTATAAAATATCAATCATTTGATATTTAAAAACAATTTAGTATTAAACGCACTATTTGCGCGAAGAGGATGAATGATATTGACATTTTTATTGAAATAAAACGACGTGAGAAAAGTAAAATAGATTCTCGAAGAAAGTTTATGCAGATTTATATATTTTTATATTAATAGTAAAGGTGCTCGAAATTATTTTCGAATTATAAAATGACTTACGCGATATCTTATGCTAATAATTATACAAATCAATTATAAGCGAACTGTTGATTGGTAATTTATTTACAAATTATTGCCGTGAGTTGAATCGCACCGTCAGAGAAAGAATGAACAGAAAGGCTCGAACAACTCTTCAATTATCTTTATTGTCGTCTGTGACTCAAGATTCGGCAGTTGTGTAATACGCCTATATTAAATTTACTTTTATGGGAAGATTAAAAACATGGAGAAAGTCTCTCTGTCTGTGATGCGCATAAAACAAAAAAGTGGACAGCGTAAACTTATCGATAAGAAGGATGATATTCGAAAGGAATCGGGCAATCTTTTCTTTCTTTTTTTTTCTTTTTTTTTAAGGAATCAACAACTTGCAACCATCTGACATATTTAAGGGGTTTTTATTTCGGAATTGCATCCATTTTTGAAATATATAATTAATATCTCGCAACGGACGCGTTGACCCTGCAGCAAATGCGACGGGAAGAAAGAAGGAATCTTCGCCGAACGCGAAAAAATCACCGACACACATTTTTTTTGTTTCTCTCTTTTTTTTCTCCCCGGCTGACGCCCGTGCCGAAAGAAACTAAGAACTCGAGAAGATGAGAGAACATGATTTTTCTTTTTTTCTCTTTTTGTATCACTCGCTTTTGACGCGTTTATCCTATCGGGATAGTACAACGTCGCTACATTCCGCTTCCTCTTTCGCTCCGTTTTCTCTCGCTCACTCTCTCCTTCCTCTCCCATTATCTCCCTTCTTTTTTTTTCCTCGTAAACTTAATTTATATACAACGAAGTGTCTTGCGTACTCGATTTTTAGAGAATCACCGGTCTGTCTTTGTTAAATGCCAATCTTTGCGATTTGGTATCTTCGAAATTACAGCCATGCTTGAATTGTTGGGTGTAGCAGTTAAAAAGAAATTTTGTTTTGTGATATCTTCGCATTTTCGGAGCCTATACGTTAACTAAACCTAATCGCACAATACGTTATCAGTTTTGTTGCAAATAGCGATTCGCTTCCGATTACCTCTGGATTTTCCGAATTTCAAGTCGAAGCCTACAGTCTGTTAAGTAAGAGCGTGGTCGGCCTTATTCATAACTGGTAAAAGTATCGCTCTCAATTTTTTCTGAGCCAATAGAGGAAACCTATGTTTTCAATGCATTTTGAAGATTCAATTGCTGTTGATCTTTTTTAAGAAAAACACATTAAGCGCCATGAGTGCCAAATACGCGACGCGCTGCGAGGCTGTGTTTCTGTACAATATATGGGGAAGTCGAAACAATTCGTGCAGAAGTGGGTTCAGCGATATAAGGTGACAAAAGTTGTCGATGATTTACCGGAACGTGAATCGATAGGAAAATCGAAGAAAAAAGACGATAGAATGATCGCAAATTTGTTTTTGCGGAATCCTGGTCTAATACTGCGTCAAGAACAAACGAGATTGAAGCAAAAAAGTTTAGGTATATCGTATGTAACTATTCGAACTCATATCCGTGCTCATGGCATGAAATGTCGCAGTACAATAAAGAAACTTCTGTTAAATGAAAAACATGTGAAAAAGTGACTCGCTTGGGCGTACGAGCTGGAACACCAATCGAGATTTTAGTGACGTAATTTTTACTGACGAATCTTCTATACGAGCATAGTAGCTTCAAACAAATTTGATCAATCTCAACAAGCATATAATATCTCGAGACATTTTCGGATCTTTCGGATGGCTGCACAGAAACACAGCCTCGTAGCGCGTCGCGTATATGCTAGCACTCATGGCGCTTGTGCTTTTCTTACAAAAGATCAACAACAATTGAATCTTTCTTCAAAGTGCATCGAAGACAGAGGTTTCCTCTATCGGCTCACAAAAAATTAAGAGCGATACTTTTACCACTTGTGAATAAGATCGACCACGCTCTTACTTAACAGACTGTATTTTTAAAATATAAATTACGAGGATTATTGCATATTGATATTTTAAATTATACTTGTGTAATTATATTGGAGTATATATTACATTGTGTAGAATTTCGTCTTTTAGATTTATATTGCAGGATACAATGAACTGCTCTCGCCTTTATCTCTTTCCTTTTCCTTCGCTCTCTCTCTCTCTCTCTCTCTATTTTTTTTCATGCGCGCGTACATACACGCACACACGCACAACGCACACAAAATACGCATACACATACGCACGCGCAATCGTTTTCCATCTTGCATCTCGTTCGATACTCAAGATCGCCTCTAAGCGTCACGCGAAATCTTTTCTTTTTCGGTCGACTTCGGAAACCGATTGGACTCGCGACAATCGTGTTATTCTAATTATTTGTTAATCTCGCAGACAAAATTTCACGCGGATCTCTCGGACGATCCTCTCGCAAAATAATCCGCTCGTGTTGGTCAGCGGCCGGAGAAAATTCGCGTAACGAATTCGCTTCGTATTCGTGGAGGACCGTTATTAAGGCACTTTTACCTGCACTACGAAATTGTATCGTTAGATGAACGTGTACGCGTGTACGCTAAGAACACCTGCGCGCTAATAAATATCAGTACTTTCCGAAACTCGCTATTTACTACCCGCTAAACGCAAAACTGCGCGACTCGACTTAAGCTCCGAGACGAGAATCCGCTAAAAGGCATTTAAGTGCAAGGGCACTTGCTCGAATTTACTCATATTCGCTAATTGCGCGTTTTTATTCCCACACAGCGCAGACACATCCTAGGGACGTCCGTGGGACGTTCGAGGGACGTCCATGGGGCGTTCGAGGGACGTCCTTCGGATAAAGCGTGCTGCGTGCTGCGTGGGTGTCTTTCTTCGCAAACACTTGTAAAAGATTTTATTTTCCCTACGTCGTTTGAGCGCGATTGGATTTGCGAGAGGGAGAAATTTTGATCCGAGAAACGGTCTCTCCTCGGTCCAGAATCCGGAATTTCCGAAGTCGATCGGTGTGACGACCGCACGCCTGATTGATATCTTTACGCGGCGTTTGCTCGTGGTGGGAAGTGTCGTTCCGCCGGCGCAAGCGGACGCAATCGCAACAGGTCGCATCTTCTCGAGGCTCGAAAATCTTCCACCGAAATCCTTCCTCTCTCGCGGAAGTCAGTGTGCAATATAAGAGTGTCAAATCGCGTCGTCGTGTGTATTTTCCGCGGCGTCGCACGCATCCAGAGCGGCGACCATCGCACCTTCCAAGTTAGCGGATAATTACTGGAAGAGAGAGATAAAAAAGACGTTTTTTTCCGTTTTTCCTTTTTCTCTTTTAAGTTAATTAATTAATTAATTAGTTAGTGGGTTAATCTACTCGAATACTGAGATAGTGACTTTTTCGTTTATTATTCTCGCGCAAGTAACACGTAAGCGATCTATATAAAGTCAGGAACGATAATACGAGAGGAATTATGAATTTGATTTTCTTCATCGTCTTCTTCTTTTCATTTTCTCCTGTTTAAATTTTATGCACACTGGGTCGAGAAGGTGACGTATCGTCGCCCGTCGGATCGGTCGACGAGATCAGCGTCTCAAACGATCACAAAGTGACTCAAAGCGTCGAATACCTCTCACTTCCTTTGGAGTTCGTTCTTAAATTAAGGAGGGTAGACTTTCGTCGGCTCAGCCTTGATGCCTGCACTCCGTTTTCCTTACGCATATTATCATTAATATTACCTTTTGTGTCATTAAAGTATTATTAATATGAATATTATCAATATCTTTAGTATTATATTATTGGTACTCTATTATGATTATTATTATTATTATTAGCATTATTAATATATTATTGTTCTTCTTATTATTATTTTTGTTATGCATTAACTGTTAATTATTAATAAGTATTATTATTAGTACTGTTATTGTTGTTGCTGTTGTTATTTTGTTATTATTGGTAATATTTGTAGTAATGTTATATATTACCATTATAATCATTAATAGTATTAATATTATTGTTATTATTATTATCATTGTTGTTGTGTGCCGTTATTATTATTAATATTACCACCATCATTATTATTAATATTATTATTACTGTTATTACTAATATTATTGTTGTCAGTATTATTTTTATCATTAGTATCATTTTTATCATCACCGTCATTTATCTATTTTTTTTTTTTTTTGCTTTTTATACATTACGATCGGTACAATGGTCGTAAACGCACTCCTTGAGCTTGTTAAAGGCTTTTTTTTCTTTTATCAAGACTTGTACGCACTTATAGCTTTTTTTTCCTTCAAAAGGAATTAAGTAGAAAAAAGAAGTAAGTAGTAGTATAATAGTAGAAGATGAAGAAGTAGAGGAATTCGAAGAAATGTTCCTTAACAGTGCTAGAAATACGCTTTGCTTAAAGTCATTCGTAAACTGCACCATGGACGCAAGTAGTTCTTGTTTTTTTTTTTTTTTTTTTTTCTAGTTGAACGGCGGAATGTCTCTAGTCGTATTTATAATTTTCCCTCTCAACACACATACATCCGCACACAGACCTTTCTTCTACCTTTCTCGCACGTGCATACTCCATCGCATACTTCATCGCTCCAGCAATTTAAGAAAAATAAAAAAGAAAAAAGATCAGTCGAAAATCGTACCGAGGAAATGGACAATTCGGCAACTCGATTTCTTCTATTTTTTTTTTTTTTTTTTTTTTAAATACTTTCGAACCTTTTTGCGGGCGAATTGTGCAACCCTCTCATCTTTCTCTTCTTCACCACGAATTTTTCCACGACCCGTTTTTCGCGCCCATTGCACTTTCCTTTACATCGTCGATCGAATAAATTATCGCGCTGTTCACACCCTTTTGCCCTTTTCACACCACATTCGCCGTTGTTTCTCTCCGCTGTTTCATTACTTAAGCATTATCGTTACTTTGATAGTAATTTAATAATAGTACGACGATACCTTAATAAGGCCCAGTAAGGCTGCGTGGGTCGAACGTGACATTCCCACGAAAAAAATTTCATTTATATTCCATCAAGCTTTTTTTCTGTGTAATCGCGCGCGTCGCCTTGGAATAGTAAATCACGCGAACGCATCTCTTAAGACGCGTTCAGTGAATTGTTTTGGAAAAAGAAATGCGTGCCACCATCTCGAAAATTGTCGTCAATTTGATCAAGGCATCTTTTCCCTCTTTCGCGTCTCGTTTATTGTCGCGTTATTGTTTTTTATTCCCTGCAATTATCTCACGCGTATCTTTACTTTTTCTCTCCTCGTAATTTCCCATTTTCTAATTCTTTTGACGATCTTATCGTTGGGAACGTAGCTCGCAATTGGACGTATTTTTGGCGAAAATTCGTACGAATTCCAGTGGGCTTTCGCGAAGTTCGTTACATCAGCGGTAGTACAACGGTATATTTTTTTTCCATTTGGATTGAGGAAAAATTGTAAAATGCTCTTAAACGTTACGAGATCGGACGCACGAGTGTGCGTGCCGAATATTGTCGTGTATACTTTTGCGTACTGCGGATTATCGAATTGTCGGTGTGTCCGTCTGTAAAAATCGTCGAAATACACGCACGCTCGCAACACCCCGTACAAATCATAGAGATGAAAATGGCTGAAAAAAATTAGAAACTTTGAATAAAAAAATTGCTTTCTAAAAGAGACACCGTAAAGTTGACACACAAAGTTGTTAATTTGACTCAATTTTTTCAATTGATTGAATTTCTTCAGTTTAAACATTTACGCATTTAAGTTAAATATGTTAATGCTTAAACTGAAGTTCAAGTATTTTAGGTATTTAAGTCAAATACATAAAGAGTTGAACTGGAAAAATTTAATCCAGTTGAAAAATTTAGTCAAACTGATAACTTTTTTCTCAATGCATATTTCTTAAAAATTGTGTAGATTTTGAGGAGTTTATTTAAACATCAGAAAGACAATTATAGCCTTTTTTATATGCTTTTACGTTGCCAAATTATTATCGCTTTTCCGCGATGCTGATTGGTTCTTGCTGCGCTGACTTCATGAGCAGCTATCATCGTGAAGCTAGCAAATTGCCAAATTAGAAATATGTTTTAATAGAAGGTTTTTAATGCAATTTATTTAGAAAAAAAATAAAAATCAAATAGCGCGTGCAAAGCGCGTCTCGTTTAGTGGAAAAGAAAAAAAACCAGTTTTTTAACTGATTTTTCTACTCAAAGTTGCTAGTTTTTGTTTTTCCAGTCATTTTTATTTCCAGTCATAGTCCTTGGGGCCAACTTTACGCTTACTAATATAGTTAATAATAATAATAATTTTTCTTTAGCATCTTTTGAACTTTGGGTACTTCTCGTCCCACCCGTGTTTCGTCTTCAACCCCGACCCCGGCACACTGGATTTATGTGTACTTATGCGTTATAGGTGTGTCGGTGTAAATAGCTGCGTATGCGTGCGTGCGTACGTGTGTATTATATATTTATAATATATAATATATATATATGTATATTTTTAGACTTTTAAATAGCATTTTTATTACTTTTTCAACCGTTACTTTCGATACTTTCATAAGTTTTGCATAAAAAACAAGGCAATTAGAGAGATTGAGTTTCCTTCTCGTCTTTATACTTAATGCGCGCGCGCGCTTTCCGTACGCGATATTTCTATACTTCGGTTGAATCACGTCGTGTGTATGTATGCGTCCGAGAATGTATATATATATTTATATTTATATTTATATATATATATATATATATATATATATATATATATATACATATATACATATATTTATAATCGTAAAAGTCACGTCTTTTACTTTCAATCGTTTTAATTATTCTCTCATTCTCGCTCATTCTTTCTACCTTTCTCTCTCTTTCTCTCATTTTCGTCACGCAATTAATAAAGAAAAACTAAGCTCTTGGGTAAGAATACCGACTCTGAATACTCTCTCGCGCGTGCCTCTTCCTTGCCTTTTTCGATCGCGTACAAATAAACCGGAGGGATATAGATAAATATATTATATGCGTATTGTAAACGACGCTTTGAAACCGAGACGCCGTGTCTCTTTTCACTTCTCTCCTTTCTTTCCTCCTTTTTTCTTTACAAATTACCAACCGGTAAGATCTACTCTATGTATCCGACCGTTCTATATTTTGTATATATATATAGAAAGGCCAATTTTTATTTTATCACCACGCGCTCGAATCACGCTCGGAGCGCAATCGCACCGACGTGTGGCGTGTTTATCTAGCAAAATTACCTAGTTCTTTTGACTATCTTTGCGTACCGGTTTACCCTCGGGCGGTTTTCAGGAAAGCCCGCCCTCGCGGCTCGCGGATCACCGGTTTTCCCGTTTTTCTAATGCGAGACGAATCTCGCGGAATTCGGACGGTTTCTGGGACCGATTTATCGGACCGAGTCCGATACAGCTCGCGGTTACGAGATTTCGCGAACCGTTTCTTTTTCTTTCTTTCCTCTTTTTTTTTTATACAAGGCAGAGCACGACGATCCTTCTCTCGCGAGCGTGCTCTTTCGTCTCCCTGCCGTAGTTTTAAGGGCAACCGCACTCGTCCACCACCATTTTCGGCAGGTCTCTTTTGATAATATTCGAGTCCGGACCGTAGTAGATAAGCGACATAGGCGAGAACTTGAGAGGCGCGCAACACGGTTGCATGCCAGCCAGCCGATCCATCTTCCGGTATTCCTCGATCACGTGGGTGTAATAGTTGAGAAATGTGTCCGGCGTCCTGTGACCAGCCGCGCAGTCTCCTCTGCAGTAATTGGCGTAGTATCTGTCAATAGAATTTGCGCATTAACGTTATCGATAACGATGTTTGTACCCCCTTAAATCACATAAAATAAAACGTCATTTTAAAAGAGTGAAAATTGAACTTGTGCAATTTTTGAGAGATTTAGACAGCAGTGTTGACAGAACAAAAAATATTTCATACGAATTGAACAATAAAAATATAATAGATTGAATCAAAATGTATAAAAAAATTGTGTCCCTTTTATTCGGAATTTTTTACACTTTCCGCATTTATAAATGATAATATATTATATTTAATATTACACATTTTTAAATTTTTAATAATTAATATAAAAGTTATTGAAAAAATTATAACATAAATGTGTTTTAATTGCACATGTGCACATACATGACTATAAATGTACATGTGAGTAATACATAGTTTTAAAAGACTCGGAATTTTTTTATAACTTAAAATTAAATTCTTCTAATTAAAAAAGTAGTTTGTGAAATTTTAATAAATAATAAATTTTTAATCTATAATCTATAAAAAATTAAAATCAAGAAAATATCAATTATAGCAGAATTTTAGTACTCAATATTTTTTATGTAATTTTAGATATTTTCTTATTGAATATTAATATAGTGTTATGCTAAGAAAAAAAATTTAAGAAATTTTTAACTTTACTGCATGTAAATAAATTATTATTTACCTAAATAATTTTTTTGCGTTGAGTAAAATTTTTTAATGAAATGGCTGCTTTTGCATTTAGATCAAACATTATTGGATTCTTCCAATATCGTAAATAAATTGAGCTAGATATTGAAAACGTATCAAATTTGGTACAATTGTATCAAGTCCGTCTGGCAATACTTGGTTAGAGAGTATGCATTAGTTCTCGAAATGTCTAGGATGTTTTCTTTGGGGAATATACATCGCTCGATAATTTATTATTATTGGCATTCAAGTTGGTACATTATTCGCATTACGACGATAATCCAGACGATATTCGAATATTTGGATATTTGATCGCCGTTAGAAATACATGGGTAACAGGAATTATTTTTATTTTGTGCAACGGTTTACTCACCCCTGAGGAGCGATAATCCAATCGTCCCACCCAAGCTGAGAGAAGCTGACGTAGAACCTTTGCTTGCAGCATTGGCCCCTTACCGCGCCGCTGCATTCGATCGCCCGTCTCCTAACGCGCTTCGCGGCCGCTGGATCTGTACGCACGACTAGAAACGGTCTGTCTGGATCGTGATCACCTGAAAGAAAATATTTCAATTATAGCTTGCCCCATGCGAGATCGAGATAACTATTGTGTTATAAATAATCATAGAACTTTTTGCTTGATCGATCAAATCGTCGGACTAATAATCTTTTTCGACGATGCGATCGATCAAATTGATCAAAATGCTTCAATCATCTCGAATAAAATAATTAGTGATTTCGCAATTATTTGATCCAGTTAAAATCGACATTTTTATCTTCTTACATGTAAAACATAAAGTTACAACTGTCGGCCGTGAATATCATTTTGCAAAAGTGAATATAAAAGAAAATAATAATTTAAAAAATAATAATTAAAGAACGTAATAATAATTGCGCGAATCATGCAGAAATAACCGGTATTTCATTGACTGATGGATGAATAAATCTATCGCGAATATTTTTCGAATTTTTCGAGACTTTCATCGGGAGTTACCTTTCGGATTTAGGGACGACTCGATAACGTGCGGCGAGTGCCCGTCGAAGGTCGATACGTGGACGTGCGAGCCGCATCCGCTGCAATCGACAAGCAACGTCAGTTTATCTTTCGAGTAGTTCGTCGTGTACCATCTGCTGACGACCTTCGTCACGTCGAATTTCTGCCAGCCGAGCTGGCCGACGTTCACCACGAGAGATGTCACCATCTCTAGGTGTTGCCCGAGTTCCTGCAGATTAAACCGCTCACTTTAGATAAAGGGAACTTTGTTCTAATGTAGTATAATAATTCTGTATAGTTGCATTAATGTTATTTTTACATTTTCTATGTGTGCCAAGAGTCAAGGATGTTGAAGCAATATTTTTTCCAAATTAGTCAATACGGTTGCGAGAAATATTTCGATTGTTAGATGAGAACATTTTTGGATTTTATATTGAGTTATTGGCTGCGTTTAATTAAAGTTAGGACCGAAAAGAAAGAAAGGAATCTTTGTAATAATTATTAATTGAGAGATGGATTACCTTGCCTCGGAGATGCGTCGTATTACCACAGTGCACCCTAAATACCCAGAGAGTGATATTTCTTTGGTTTATCTGACTGTGACGATGATGCTGATAGTGATGGGCATGCTTGAGCTCAACTCTCGCCCACAGGGTGGCCCTTTTGATTCTCAGAGGCTCCAATGCCGGTTCGCCGCTCGACATTGGGAATTCCAGCAATGGTTGGCCGTTCAACGTGTGCCCTGTAACAAAACACAAATATTTTAATTTAAGAAGATAAAAATTTAACGGAACTAAACATGCGATTTTAATATTTGATTGTAATTGGTACTTCGTTTTTGTATTTAAATTATTTAACAAAATTTTACATTACGTAACAGAAACACAAGACTGAAGTTTTACGAACGTATTAAAGTATTAAAAATACAGCTATTTACATTTCTGATAAATTAATAAATCGCGAATATTTTTATTTGAATAAATTTTAATAATAGGGATCATGGAGAGAGAAAGAGAGAGAGAGGGGGGGGGGGCATTTAGTATTTACAAGAAGAAAGAATCTCGAAAATGAGGCGTTGATTATATGCACCATGTGCACCGTGTGCAATTGCTAATTTCCGGCATGTTCACGATAAAAATGTCGCGTCCGCATGGATAAATTTTTCCAGACTTCGTTTTTTCTTTTTCCCCTTTGCCATGTATACTAGAAATTACGCGCCGGACTTCATTCATATACAGGGTGTCTTGCAACCTTCGATCTAAAATTTAACGACAGATTCCTTGTTGACATCATCTTGGAGAAAGGATTCTTCTCGCAAGACGTCTAGCGCACTTTCATGCGTTTTATATTAAATGTCTCAGTAATCAGGCTGTGAATGGAAACTTTAATCAGATTTTAATATTCTATTATAATTAGTAAAATATTATTAATATTCCATTGTTGAATCGCGATCCGAAAGCGAGATCACTGTCAAAACGAGGCCAAAGAACGGCTGTCTCTCAGTCGCTTGATATCAAAAAACCTAGTGTGCATCGAGCATTTCAATTAAGAGAAAGTTCGCTCCCAAATCCTAGAAGAATCTAATCATTGTAATTAAGCTCCGCGCTTCCCACAGCCACCCTTTATGTACGCGCATACACACATGCCCGCGTACACGTACACGTGCTGCGTTCAACGCTCGTTCACTCGAAAGCACCGCTTCTCGTCTCTCTCTCTCTCTTTCTTTCTCCCACTCCCTCGTGGGGGGATGTACGTGTGTACACCTGCTTGCGTCTGTGTGGCGCGCGTAGAGTGAAAGCAGGGCGGCTTCATCCTTTAACGGTTTGGTGAGTCACGGACCGGGGTGGACCGGGGTAGGGATAAGCACAGGGTGTCTGCCGCCCGTCTGCCTTCTGCCTTTCACCGCGCGCCCCTTCGCCCTAACCCTCTACCGCCACTGCCACCGCCACCGCTACCGCTGCCGCCACCACCGCCACCCACCCGCACCCTCGTCTCCGCAGTCAACCAGCCGCGTCGCTGCGCGCGCTACGACGGCCGATATACACGCGATTATTATCGCCGCTTGTCGTCTTCGCGATCGTAATGACTCACAATGACCGGTAATGTCACGCGAAAATTCGCGGTGATAATTTGCGACAAAATTTCCTCCCCCCTCCTTTCCCCCCTCGTGAAAATTAGCTTGCAATTTGCGGCAGATAATTCTTCCTCGATTTATTGCATTAGTATCCTAACTTGCAGCAAAAATGTAGCAAAAACATTGCAAAATATTATTACAATGTTTCAACATTGTAGCAATGGTAAAATGTCGGCTTCGGAAATATCGATACGTAACATTGCAGCAATTGTCAGTGCAATATTATATATGTTGCTGCAATGTTGCTGAAACGTTACAGCATTATCTTGCAATGCTTTTTCTACGCTGTGCTATATTGGGATCTTTCTCTGTTGCAAACTTTGGCGAATCTTCTTCAATCTTCTAACTTGAGAGTATTTCGATTAGACACGTTGTGTATGTAGAATATCTCGGAATTTTTCTCGATGGACTGTTGCAAATTAAGGCATGTCGAATTGCGAGGGTAGATTTATAAGGGTAGATTTAAATTCAATCAAAGGAAAATGAAGCAAAAATCACATAGACTGTAAGAGAAATTTTTTATAATATATTACATTATATAAAATTTTATATAATAAATATATAATTTATATATAAATTTTATATTATATATATAATAATGTAATTTTATCAGTTTAAGGATTATTTTAGACATGAAGTCGATATATATATATAATAATGTAATTTTATCAGTTTAAGGATTATTTTAGGGACAGTGTAAGTCGGATATTTAAACAGACGAAATGCGTAAGTCAAAGGTTATAATATCGCAGAGGATTCTGCAGAAGAAGATAAGGAAGGTTTCAATCGATTTTGCGAAATTCTCAGGGAGAGCACAATGGAACAATTTCGTAACGCTCTCGTCCTTCGCGAAGGCACCACGCCCGAACATACTCGACTCGATCTTTCTTTAAGAGATGGGATTGAGAGCAAACCGGAGCGATATAATTTTGCTACTATAAAATTGTTACAGATAACTGTAATACGATAAAGAAATTCCAAGAATACTCGGGAAGAAAAGAAACCATCTTTAAATTAATTTTTTTATGATAAAATTGCCCTGGATAAATATATAAAGATTGAATTTCAAAAATATTCAGAAATTAAATTAAATTAAATTAAACTAGATCGTATAATCTAATCGTATCAATTTAATTTAATTTATACATTTATTAATTTAAATATTCTATTACTATCAAAAATGAGTATGAATTGTACGTAGATACGAATATCTATCTTTATTTACAGCATCTCTGTTTTTTTTTTTTTAGAATTATTATAGAAGCATTTGCGTAGCAATACGTAATATATCGATACACGATTTAATGTTTGTTAATGTCTCACATTATGAATTAAGCGTGTCTAACTGAGGAACAAGGTAACGTTTTCAGTCTCGTGATTTAGCGAGAAGGGATTGAGGCGGATATGCGGATATGCAGGAAAAAGCGCGATATAAAACGCGGCTCCAGAATGCTCCACGTCCTTGGCACATGATCGACAACAAGAGTAATACGGATTTTTAGTGGCGGAATACTTGTAGCGCGATCGCTCACAAGACACCGAAATTACGCGTTGGCTTCCCAAACTGGCACCTCCCTTCGCGGCGCACAGGGTGTCCCGAAAGTCGCTCGTTTTCATCGCCGATTGGCTCGGTTCGAGCTGAGAGACATAACGCTTCGCGTCAGGATCAACAGTGAGAAGAGAAATTAGCATCGTGAGTTTCACGAGGACGGAATTGTTTTATTATCTCTCTGCATCGTACTGCTGTAAAATTACAGCAATCGTGACCGTGGATTTGTTTCTCGTTCCTCATATTTCTCCCTCTCGTCTAAAGGTGTCATTTAAGTCGCAAAAACTCAACATCTGAATTATTTGGGGTAGGAATATTTTTATCAAAATCGCTACGTTTTTTTTTTGCTTAAATAAAATCGTCGAAAATTTTCGACTGGATAGGCGAACGCTTGCGGCACTCAGTCATTTATTCCTCGAGACTCGACACGTATCTCGATATGATTTACTCTGTCTCGACTTTTCGCTCTGAATAAAGAAAGAATCTCGTATCTTTGGTCCTCCCCACGCTCCTCTACTGGGCTCTCTTTGGGCCTTCTCTCTCTCTCTTCTCCTCCCTCTCGCTCCCCCTACCCTCTATTTTTCTCTTTCCCTCTCTCACTCTGGGTCGCGTGTTCTACATTTTCGTAGTTCGATTTTCTAACGGCCTCGCTCGAGTTTCGAGTGCGTCGTCTGTCGCACATTTCGAGGTCGGTACATCGGGTGGTACTTTTGCCCCCCCCGTGCGCCGCAATGCGACACCACCACGGGAATCTGCGCCCGGTTCTCTCATCTCTCATCGCGGGAGGGACGACGAGACTTTTTTCCCCCTACGGCGAATATCATTCCGAATAAAATTCGCGCGAGAGGTCGACAATCGCGTGGTGCTTTTTTCGTACGCGCATAATGTCGAAGCAGCAGAAACCGTCGCGCTTCAACAACTGACGTTTTCCTCAAAAGATTAACGGTTAAAATGTTTGTTACAGCACATCTTTTTATTCTGCAGTTACTAACTGCGTATTCTCGTAAACGACCTAGGATCTAATCGATTGATTCTTGTAATTATCGCAAATCGTAGATAATTTCAGAGAAATGAAATCAATTGCGTGTCAAAGTCGGTATTGTCAAAAGTGTCGAAGTTGAATGGTGGATACCGATCAAGTATGTAGCGCGTGGCTCGAGATTATAACGCTATCGAGCGAATCAATCTATTAGCATGGCCAAGGTTCGAGTGTTATAGGCCTTGTGTCGCGCCTATTGCGTTCTCGATGAGCAAAATTTTCCAAGAAATACTCCAAGAATAATCTCACAATAAAAGAAAAAAGAAATGCCTGGGAAATGTCATAAAATAGAATTATATTAGAACATGCAAAGTGAATTTTGAGACCACAAAATGATCTTTCTGAAATACTACCCCGAGAGAGAGACTGTGCGGTAATAAACTGCACGATGCAGATTCAATCGATAATTCCGACAACAAAATAGGTCCATAATTTTCGAGGATCCAAGATGGTTAATGGGGTGTGTTGTGAACGTGTGAATCTGCACCGTGCGCGAAAACAATGCACAGCTTCATGATGCGTTGCAGTGACTGCAAGATAGCGCGGTTCTTTAGCGGGTCGTTACTGTTGTAATAGGTTGAACTAGGTAGACTCTCTTGTCTATATCGTCTACGTCGGAGATCTAGCTGTGAGAACCGCGAGCGTGTCTCGAGCGTCTTACTCGATCTTGGCTTCGACAATGATTGGCCAGCTCCTCGTGACCTTGCGTCAGATATTTGCCGCGAGATAACTTGTGTCGTCCTACTTTTGGAATTTTCACGCCGGCGGCGCTTTCTACCGAAACCATCGTTTAAGAAACCCCCGAGTGTTCCGCGTTCTCTAATTTAATAGAAAGCTTTTTCATTGGCGGTAGTGTACGGGGCGGGGGGAGGGGAGGGGGGACGACGTGGGAAAAAAAAGTCAGGGCTTTTCCGAGTTTAGACCTTAGATATACGGCTCCCAGATTCGTGGGTCCTACATTCGTCCTGGAGACGCTGATATATCGTCCCGACGTCCTTCCGCGCGTCTCCTACTCCCAGAAGCGCACACAAAGAGACAATCCGAAATCCGCCCCTGCCATTTGATAAATACGCTTTTTATGGAAATTAGCATGATTGATTAGGAAAACTGAAGAAAGAAATACAAATTTTGAGATGTGTACATAGAGACATGATCATTAAAAAAGAAACTTTTCTTTTACTATGATTGCTCGATGGCAATTTTTCTTTAGCGACAATATCGAAGGGAGACATCGCTCATTTCATTCAATTTCTAATGTCATAATTCCTCGCGATTAAACTATAAATTGTCGGAAGGAAGAGAATACCTTCACGGTTGAAATGCTATACATTCGTTGTACGTGGCCTACGCGATGTTTCATACTGTCTTCCGCTTTAAAAACAATATTTTTGGTTTCCAAGTGGGGAAAAAATTTTTCCGCGCGTCCCTACCTACTTCGTATTCTTTACGAACGACCGCGACCGCGTGTAATCGGGGTTAGCGCGATCTCTCCCGGTGGCGGAGAATAAATTTCGCACACGCGCATGTCAGTAAGGCAAAGTAAGGTCTTTCCGTCGCCAAGTTGTCCATTTGAAACGCGCTACGATATAGGATATTGAGGAAAAGGCGCGACGGCACCGAAGGAAATCGAGAAAACGTCGCGCAGGATCAGGGGTAGGAGGGAGAGATCGGAGGGCTGGTGGTCGAGAAACGAGGATCGGGAGGTCGGAGGATGAGGAAAACGTTTGGGAAAAGAAAGCGACGTTGCCGACGACGTCGACCTGGCAGTACCCACCGAGTTGGTAGACTCATACCGCCAAGTGTGCTTGCGAAAGGATGAGTTATTGCAGTTAAATTGAGATCGGTTTTCAACGATATTAGAGGGGTTAGATTAGCTCGGTTGGATTAAAGCTGAGATTAGGATTAGATTAGGATTAGATTTAAAAGTCAGTATTCAAAAATAGAAGTGTTTAAAGAACTGTTGTTTAGAAAATATAATAAATGATGTCGTGCGCATGTTGAAAATCAGACTAACAACCGAGAAGGTAAAAACTAATGAAGACACGTGTAAAAGATCCATGAATGTACCGTAATAATCACATTTAACGCGAAAGACAACAGTTATGCTAGAACTTACTTGCCGCATTAAAGATTTCACTGAACCCACTTTTCAGTACATTTACATTTGTGCTTGACGATTTTTAATAATACGTTGAAGAAAGATGGCGTGCCCTTGAGGAATTAGTGGATAGTATTGGGGAACGTTGAACAGAAAATTACAGGATAATGGCAAAGCTGCTTTCATCGTCAAAAGCAACCAATGACTTTCAAAGACGATTACCCAGGTTCTGTTTTGACGATACGCGTGGCGATATCAAGGGCGGTTTGTTTCCGCCGTCGACACGCGAGTGGAACCCCGACGAGAAGCGTCGGAGAACTATAATTCTTTCGCGGGAGAGAAATTGGGAGGAAAGGGCGGCAACGAAGACTATCCGAGGATCCGGTCGAATGTAAGCGGCAGCTTACATAGTTTGTCACTGACAACTCGCCGACGAACGAGATTTTAGTCCGTCCTTGGAGTCGGGACGGAGAGATCGTCGGAGATAGGATGAGCCTCGAGGGATAAACACGAAACTCCCCGCTCCGAAGGCCGGGGAAATAGCGAGAGAAAGCAGCGATTTCTAGGACAATTCGCGGCCGTCTCGATGTATCGAGACGCGGAGACACGAGGAGAGATCGTACATCCTGTCGTACGAATCGGCATCGTTGCGAGGATCGCGGCCGGATGAATAAATGAAGAAGCACCGCCGAGCAAACCCTACTCCGCCGTTTCCCAAATGAGTCGGTCCCGCAAAAACTGCTGAGGCGACTTGAAGCCAGACAGCAAAACGGAGACGACGGCGCGGTGGTCGGAGATAACGGCGAGGCTTCGAGAAGAATTTTCTTTCGCGTACTCTCATCATCCGGGTACCAGGAATCTCCTCGCAAGGACAAATGGTGTACCATGCTCCCTCGAGACGGTGGTTCCAAAAGTTCTGCCATTCTACAACGCGTTCCCCGCACTCTCTTTCTCTCTCTATCTCTCTCTTTTATCTCTGCAACCTCCTGAGCCGATCTCGAATCGATTCTTGGCTTAAATTTTGCAGCCTCGACAATCTCTGGATTATAAGAAAATGAAAGTTTCGAAACCTTCCTATTTAAGCATTCTATTTCTGAGAAAATTTGATAATTAGAATTCGATAGTTTAAAAAAAGCTCGAACGTTGTTTAGAGAATACGTCAGATTGAATTTAATTGCGACTGGTTGAAGAGTGAATCGCATAGTCATTTCGGATAGACTCGTATAGGCTATGGAAATGATCGCTCGATGGAACGGACGCCGGATCGATCGCTGGAACAGAGGAAACGAATTCGCGTGGACCAGCAAAATGCATTAGACTAGATCAGTGCGGTAGGAAGTGGAAGTTTGGCTCGAGGTAAGAGCGATACGCGGAAGGAGGGCGGAAGGGGGATTACAACTGTTACCGGGAACGAGAACGAACAAGACAAGGGGGACGGGGTTGTAACAGGAAGCGAGGAGATTGCGGCTTGAGATTGATGAAGAGACGAGGAGAATGCGATTTTTAAGCATCGCTTAAATCGGGGCGCGCTTAAGGGCGGGTATAATTCCGCGGGTCCGGGGAGTGAAGTCACGCGGAAACGGAAGGAAGTTCTCGCAGTTAGGGTGCCGCGTAGGAGAGTGATTATTAGGGCGGAAAACCGGAAGTTCGTGAGGTTTCACGGTGAGTTCTCCTATGTCGGGAGGGCGGTGCTCCGGGACGCGCCGCTCAAGTTAAGGCCTCGGAGTTCGAGATAAGTTATCCGGACACGATGCGCACGGCGAAAACGTTGCGTTACGCCGCCGACGACGTGGATGCGGAAACGGTTGCGTGCGCGTGATTACCGAGTCCAGTAATTATTGTCGAAAGCGGAATATAGAAAGGGTCGATCAAACTCGTGATGTCCGCGTCGCCGCGACCGCCGCCGCCGCCGCCGCCGTCGCCGCGGACGATGACGAAGAAAACGCGCGGTGCACACGACGACGTCCGTCGATAAAACGTTTAAAATAATACCGCTTTCTCCACGCACACTTGCACATACACCACACACAAGCGCGCGCGCAAGTATGTACGTGGATAAAATGCATACATCCCAACACGCAAAGATCGTCCGTTACTGTCACCGGATAAGAAGTACTCCAACTTGAGTAAGCTCGGTGCGAATCTAATTACAGCGCGACATGTCACTGACGTGTTCCAGACATAGTACCACGTATACAAGCGCGATATCCGACTCGCATCGTGTAGGGCTGAGGCGATTGACCGTAATACGACCAGTCAAATAAGAGGGTCAGATATAGCCAGTTAGTAACCCTGATCCAGATCTATCGCCACGTGGTCGCTCGCAGCTACGGCGTACCCGTTGTTTAAAGCACGTGTGACGTATTCGCGCGATCATATACGCGGTAACGCGTAAATCTCCGAATCTCTCTCTCGTTTCGACCACCCGCCGTCCATCCGTCCGTCCGTCCGTCCGTCCGTCCGACCGGTCGAGTCAAACGTCGATCGACTCGATCGAGCGGCGATTTCGCCGCGCGTCGTTCCCCGCTGAAGGAAAAATCGACAGTGTCTGTCGTCGCTTTGGGTGTGGCTGGTGCGGTTCAAGCTGGAATCGCGACCTATGCGACCGAGCTGTCTGATCTGCGCGTAGAGGAGGAGCGCGAGTGGAAACGATCGAACAAGGTCAGACGTTCTCTAGTCTCGAAATTACGCGATCGTTTCGATTTTCTCAGGAGTTACATTGTACAATTTGTAGACTTAAACGGAGCAACTGTCAAAGAAGATTACTTACAGCAAAAGTTTTCTCTATTTTTTTTTTCTTTTTTTAATCATGCAATTCTCGATGGTTAAGTGTTACCGCGCGCTCTCGCGAAGCATCGCTATAAGTCGGCCGATTTATTTGCAATTTAGCAGATTTTGGGGGTCGAGAACCGTACAGAGAATCGGCACGCGGGAGAGTGGAGGGGCTGGCATGGTACAATGAATTACGCTGCGCGTTTTACGCGAACGGGGTTGCGCGCGATTGTACACGCAAGTTCCCGATACTACATTAGACGAACGTGCATCGGAGAAATTAAAGACAATGCCAAGAAAAAGATACGACGGCGGATAGCACGCGGGGTAGAATGCCGCGGGACAGCGGGGGTGAAGGGGTGGAGGGGTGGAAGAGAAAAAGGGAGAAAGAGAGATGAACTCATAGATAAATAGAGAGGTCACGTAGCCAAAGAGAGAAAAAGCGGCGATGGGTTGGAAGAAGAGAGCGGTGGGAGAGGGATAAGAGTGTAGACGGAAGGGAAGTACACGCGGTGGAGGACAGGAGGGAAGGAAGGGGAAGAAAAGAGAGGAAAGAAGAAACACGAGAGCGAAGACGCAAGGCGATCGGGAAACAGGCGAAGGGAACAGAGAAAGCGAGAGGAAGTAACCTACCCTTTTCTAGCCTGAAGCGGAGAGTGTACCAGGATGAGGAGAGTCAAGAGGGAATAAAGGGGGTGTAGGAGATATACGAAGAGCGGCGCCCAGCTGGAGCCACGTGCATCGATCTGACTACAGGCGCCAGCCGTCCTATCCGTCGGCTCGTTCGTCCATGAGTTCGACCCTGCCCCACTCCAACTCATCCCGAACCGTTTCATCCCATCCTGAACCGTCAAACTCCCAGTTCTAATACTCCCCATAAAGGGAAAGAGAAAGAGAGAGAGAGAGAGAGAGAAAGCCGAGAGCTGGAAGGAGATAGGGCGAAAAATGGAGAACGAAGGGCGGGAGAAAAAATGAAGAAAAGAAGAGAAAAGAGATGAAAGGGAGGAGGAAAAAAGAGAATTTAAAAAAGTGGCAGAAGAGATAGAAATGCGATAGAGATTGGGAGGGGACAAGTGAATAAGAGAATGAAGAAGAGGGGGGGGGAGAGAAAGAGAGAGGAAGAGAAAGAATAAGATAAAGAGGAGAAGAAAGAGGGAGGGAAAGAGGAAGAGGTGGGACAATGCATGTCGCGAGGCATTGCGAGGGCGGGCGAATTTTAACCCCCGCGCGTAGTGTCCGACTTGGTATTCTCCCTCGGAATTCCCACAGGTTGAACGAACTCTATTCTATACTCGAGCGAAATTCGGGATGCACGCACGGCTCTTTCACGTATGGGGAGGGGAAATTGGCGAATTTCTCGAGAAGTCGTCACACACGCTAAATCGCACGTCATCGGCCATTGTGCGCCTCCATAAATAATAAAGGGGAAAAAAATTAACCGACGTCGTTTACTGCCTATCGGGGCCCCTCTCGGTATCTCAATCGACTTTTTATAGCACAACTTTTATCGCGTCCTCTTTCACGATTTGGCAGGGCATTTTTATAGAATCGCGGCGTTGCGCGAAAATATACGCCCGTCTATATAATACGCCCGGCGCAATCTTTCCACAATCGTAAGAAGAAAAAAAAGGGGAGATAATGAAACCAAAAGTGCCTTTGCGTCGCATCGCGTTGCGAGAACAAACGTAAACGCAATCGATATCGTTCGTTTTCTCGTCATATCGCTGTATCGGCTCTCGGCGGTGCTTCAAGGTCCGCGAGAGGATCGTCTCCGTCTCTCGTATTAGCTCTCACGAAGTGGCCTTGAATAAAGTATCCGCGTTAAAAGCTCGTAGATGGATTAGCGGCGCGGCGTTAAACTTTCTCGGATACTTGAAGTGTAATCCAACCCGCGCCGTGTGCATCACTCGAGAAGAAGTGGAACGATGTTTACGCAAACATTTTATTATCATGTATGAGTGAGTATAATGAGTGCGATGTGTACAATCGCTGCAGTTGATGAATACACGTGTAAGACGGTGGAATACTACGAACGAAAAAGGACATTGAATACCACGAGTTTCGTGAGTTATATACGTTGAATGGTAACAAGGAATGTATTAGCTTGGTGCAAATAGAATTCGTCATCTTTTCGATTTTTTGTTAATTAAAATTAGATAACGTGAAGTAAACAAACTGGAATTCAAAGAAAGGGCACTAAAAAATGTATTTTTACATGACAAAATTATTTAATCTTCTTGAAACTTTGTTATTAAATTTATTTTGCCAATATGCAGGGGATCGGTTAAATAATTGATACAATTTATTTAAATTAATTTAAAACATTAAATAAGAGATCATAGGAAGTTTTTTAAAATAACAAATGCTAAATAACTATTTTATTTTAAATACGACCGACTGATTTTTGCTTTTTTTATTTCAATAAAGGAAACCAAATCCAATCAAAATTAACCAGCAATTAAAATTTATTTAAAATGGGAAATAAGAAACAGTAAGAAGTTATTTAAAATAATAAATAAATAAATGTTTTATTTTAAACATATTTTAAATAATGTTATTTTAAAGACGACCAACCCCTGTCTATATGATAAAGTTTGCATCAGCCTAATAAATATGTAAAAACCGTGTAGCGGCGCGTGGATGTACGTGACAGATCTGAGAAAAGGAAGAACGAAGGACGAGGAAGTCAGGATCGAATTGGCAGTCTTAATAGACAGTCAGCCTGTCCAAATAGCGGGAGAGCCTGAAACATGTGCTGCCGCGAGTCGAAGAAGCTAAATAGGGGGACATTGTGCGAGTCGGTGACTGTTAAGAGTTACGAGCCACGGACGCTCGAGCTTTCATAAAGATCCGCCGCCAAGTTCTTTTAAAAGAGAACAATAAAAGAGAACAATCGTCTAGCGCGCATAATGGCCGATGTACGCGCGCGACAGGAGTCCCTTCTCTCTCTCTCTCTCTCTTTCTCCTTTCTCTATCTTTCTGGACTACGGGATCTCATCCGGGCAATGACGAACGTCCTGAGAAATACTGCGTCAATTCGCCCATCGTGTCGCGCCGAGTCGCGACGCGTCGCGTCGCGTCGCGTCGCGTCGCGTCACCTCGTCCCCGCGTTTCAGGTCGCCCCATCGTGTCGCGATGCGATTCGTTTGTGCACGCGGATTTTTATGCCATCGTATTCTATAACACTGATAGAGTAATCCTCCCCTCCCCGACTAGACAACTAGGTGTAGCAAATAAATCTACGATAAATTTGCGACATACGGTATACTATACATATAATAATCTTACGATGGACATTTCTTTGCTATGTAATATAATTAATATAATAATTTGCATAAAAAAAGTATATATATAAAATTTTCTATGGCTGAAGAGGATGGTTTAGATGTAGCAAATAATTTACTGTGTATGATAGATACAATATAGTACACGTATACTCCGTGTAATGTAGCCAATATAATTACTAATCTCTACTAATTCATGTAGCAAATGTGCAATAGCGCATATTATTCGGTAAGCATTATTTAGTGAATCGACCGCGTTCTCCAAATGACCGAACGTTTGTTCATCGAACCCGTTCTCACCCACGCACACACATGTTGCAAGCATAAACAGAGTCATAGAAATTCGATATTTCACATAGACTAAATGTGCATGTACATCCGTTACCGCACACAAAACACTTACACTGCAATTTATATGACGTCGAATCTATTAATGAACGGTTTATGCTATAACTCAGCTCAATTTCATATAATTCCATCCATCTCGACTAAAGGAACTGCTAAAGCGTTGATACACATAATGGCTATTAATTACTATCGCTAGTTTACTAATTTCTAATTTTACTATCAAATAAACGTGCAGCACTACTATGCGAAAGATCGTATCTATTATTAATAGCGGGTGCCTTGTCTTCTCGTAAATTCTCAAGACGCCCGGCAAGTTTTGCTTGTACCGCATGCGTGTTTCATGCGCGAAATCGCCTCTACTTGTGTAATGGAACATGCGTACTTGAAATTGTTGCCGAGGGTGTTGCCGAGAGTTTAGCGAGTCGAGTCTTCCTTAACGATTAATCATCTCTTTCTCTCTCGATGCGCAATCCGCATTCGCGTATCCGAATCGATTAACGGATCGTGCTGTATCATTAAAGCTGGCAATGACGCTCTTTGCAATCGATAGCGAAGAAGGGTGTTGCGAAAAAGCTTTTTCCATGCCCGAGGAAAGTAGACATGGTTTTTTTTTTGTTTTTTAACGAGCAACCGACGGTGCTAATTAAAATTACATCTATGGAATCATACATGAAAAATTGACTTTAAATCGGGGA
Organism: Solenopsis invicta; assembly: GCF_016802725.1. Taxonomy (NCBI): domain Eukaryota; kingdom Metazoa; phylum Arthropoda; class Insecta; order Hymenoptera; family Formicidae; genus Solenopsis; species Solenopsis invicta. The sequence goes on along the minus strand of NC_052669.1, from coordinate 6,575,031 downwards.
AACGCATGGCGTTGCAGACAAGTCGCGTCAGGGTGCTTCCTAAATAAAAAATTTAAAGGAATATTCCTTCGCTTATTTTATGAAGAAAAGGTTCTACAAACACATGTTCTAAAGTGTTTGTTTTCACAATATAGGGTGTCAATATTGAGAAAAGAAATATGAAAATTACGAAAATATAGAAAACGTTTATTTTAATCAAATTTGGGTGTGCTTACATGTGATATTAAGATCCATTTTCTAGTACATTTTTAGAGCCACTTGGGCGTATGAGTAATCACATTGAGCTTTTGCAATTAAAGAGTGATACTCCATTGTTTTTTTTTTCAAGTTCAATTTTTTAAAAATTCTGAGATAAAGCTCTACAAAAACTGCCTCTTGTGTTTCTGCGGTTTTCAGTTTTTGTATTGAGGGTATGCTACGGCAAAGGCTCAAAAAACTTTTACTTATTAATTAAAAAATAAATAAAATAAGTAAGCCTTAAAAAAATGTGAAAATCCGAGGATTTTCGACCGGAGACTCCGACTTTTTGAATAAATCTCCGGCTCTCCAGCAGACAGATAATAGCTCTAAATTTTGTGTGATATTTTTCAAAGAAAATAATGTAACCACCCCTTTGATTTTCAGTCAGCTCTTTGAACGCATTTCTGGAAGAAAAGTCAAATAAGATGATCTTTTCTTTACGAAATTTAGATAATTTGAATAGTAGCGATCGATCTCCGACGATTTTAGGGAAGAGGGCCATCAATCTCCTGCGAAACACTAGTCAAAAACTGACAACCGTGCTAGTAACTCGTCTCTCGCATGACTGTGACCCTACGCACTTTCCCGATTTAAGCTTAATTTTTTATATGTTTCCGTCAAGTGATTTTAAATAGAACCATCGGATTGCTCATCTCAAAAACTATAAGAAATGATGTTTATTTTACTTTCCTCGAACACAGCAAAAACAGGTCCCTTTCGTAACACCATTCTTTGTGCGGGGCAAGGAAAAATAACCGTGAAATATTCACCCCCTTAGGAGGAAACTTTAATCTTCCGACTGTGGATATGTGGGTCTGAAACGTCCGACATAAAGTAGTATCTACTTGTAATTGTAAAACTGATAATTTGCCTTTCTGGTTACCCTTCCTAAAAAAATGGATAGAAGGGACTCGATGCCCATTACGAAATATCAATATATCGCTGAATGTCGAAAACACGTGCAAGTCTTATATAGACATGTTAGATCCACATGTAATTTTTTTCTATCACTTTATTAATTATTAATGAAACATATTAGTCAGAACATCTTAAACAATTTTGACAAATCGTCTCTATTTAGCTCAAAAATAGAATACTGCTTTTGAAAAAAAAAAAAAACTGATAAGTGTTTCAATAAACATATTAACTGATTAACTAATCAGTAACTGATAAAAATCTTTTTATTGGAACACTATCAGTTTTGTATTAAGGACGGAGTTTTTTTATTAAGAACAAAATTCGTTACTTGTTTCAAAGTTTTATTAAAAATAAAATATTCAATAAATAGTATTTATCAAAATTATTATGAAGTCTTCAATGTGTCAACAAGTCTGCTACGTATACACTAATAAAATAAGACACTAAAAAAACGTTTATAGTTGGAGGATTAATAAAAATAATTTTGTTTGTTTTTTTCTATTTGTTATGTTGGAATAATGAAAATTAATTGTTTATTCTGTTAGTGTTCGAACTCTCAAAAATTTGTTTTCAAAAATAATTTTACTCTTCGCGTGTGTAGATTATACGTCCTATCCTTTTGCAACTTTTTTCTGATTGCTAATATTTTTTCGAAAAGATTTTTGAATCTTGTCGCCGTTGCTCGTATGCTTTTTCGGCGCGAGCTTACCTTCGCAATTTTCGTCGCGCTTAGGTGAAAGTGGAGACGTGTGATTACGTGTAATTAACCAGAGTAAATGATCCTTGGCAGCAGGTTGCGTGGGGACCACCGCCAGCAACATGCGCGCGAGCGGGGGCGAGTGAGCGGGTTCGGTCGTCCGTCACTGGGCGCGACTGGGTAATACACTGTACGCAATGCACCCTGTCAGAGATAATGGTTTCCTCTTGAACATGAGAAACGCGGGACACAATAAACCGCCAAAATTACGACTGCTGGCTTACGGCATCGTTTGGTAATGGCGATGGAATGGCCGTGTCTGAGGGAAATGGAATTCGCGTGCGAAGAGGAAGAGAACGCGATAGGGCCGACGAGAAGTGAAAAAAAAGACAAGAGAGAAGAGAGGCATAGCGCACACATAGTCACGATTTAGTCCTCATATCGTCGTTGGAAAGCCTCGTGTGTTCTCTTCCTCCCTGTGACTTTTTCACGAAACAGCCTCCTCCTTCTAACTAATTAACTCTAACAAGTTCGAAGTAGCTCTCAATCGATGGGGAATAAGGTTTTTTAGAAATAATATCCATATCATCTATCTTTAATTAATGGTCATGCTTCAGTAACGTATCGTAACGATCACGTGGGGTCAAAAGGACCCCAACTGACTTTGGACGATGCGGTCGCATCCAATTGTTTGAAATAAAAAAGGTTACTGAACATTCTTTAAATAGTGTAAAATGAATTAATTTTATATTATGTTGAATTTTAAATCGGGCATAGCAAAAAATTGTTGAACTAGAAGGAACGTGAAAAATGACCTTTTAAAAATTTTTAAGGTACAAACTCTTTGGATGTAGCCCTTTAAAAAAAAAAAAAGTGTCAAAGTGCCACGTTTCAAACAAAAAGATATTCATTTCGAGATGTAAGAGGGTAATTTTCGATAAAATGAATTGAGGAAAATAAAGTGACGCGTTTCGGACAGCACTCTCGCAAAGAGGGAACTTGGAACTGTCCCTATATGGCGACAGAAGTCCAGTATTGAAATAATAACGTAAAGAAAATTTATTCGAAACTTTTGTTGGGGTCACACAGATCCCCAGTGATCGTTAAGGGTTAAATACGAGAATCTGCCGCTGAAATATATTTTTCCTCTGTCCTATAAAAATAGGGGGATCGTCATCGGTGATACTACCCTCCGTTCCCTCTTTCCTAGCGCCTAATCTTCTTCAGTAACTTCGCACTCTCTTCGTCGCGCGTTATCCGTCGGCCTTCTCTTCTGCTTCCTCGTCATCGTCGTCGCCGTCGTCGCTCAGGATTTCGCATCCTCGACGACGATAACGACGTCGACGAAATGGTAACGCTGTTGGTAGTGTTGTTGAGTGAGACGCATAAATTCTTATGGTATCTTATGGTCCAAGCGCTTCGGAATGGCCCGTCCGCCCGCTTGAAGGGTGGCGAGAATATAAACGTTGTTTTTGCATAGGAACGTTATTCACGGGTTGTAAAGCCCCGTGGCTGCTCGCGCTCTTGCTATTGCTGCCACCGTTGCTGTTGCTGTTGCTGTTGCTGCCGCCGCTGTTGCTGACAGTTAACACCTCATGCGCTTACTCGCTATCGGAGACTTATACACGGCCATATGCCGACACTTCCTATCGATTGTCGAGAGTACAAGGTCCGGATATCCTCTCTCTGTCTCTCTCTCTAGTAGTGAATTTTTAAATAGCGATTCGACTCGTCGTGTTTTCGCTACGAAATAAGGTGTATATCGTCTCGGTGTTTGAATTGCGTTACAAGCTGTCATGGATTATTTTGTCTAATTTGAATCATTTATCGATATATTTCGTACGAAATTATTCTTGGGGATTTATACGTTAATCTTGAAAAAAAATGTATGATACGCAATTCTCTGTTGTTTATTTTTCGACATCGATAGTTTCCGGACGATAATTTTTATTCTGCTTTCACCGCACGCAGAATTCATCCCCCTGTAATTTGCAATACCGCCTGAAAGGTTTTCATCGAAACGAGTTTTGACGATTCTTTTCCGTAGCCTTCACCGTGGAAACTTTCGATCGCTCGGCGAGCTCCATTACGAGTTTTCCTACTGTCGATTGCATTCGTACAATCTCCCATTGCATTATCGTGAAAGGACGTTATCTCTTCGCTTTATCTCTCTCTTTCTCTCTCCGCATCGGCCTGGTAGAACCGAATAACCAGATCGGGGAGATGAATTAATTTGATTACTCCCAATGAATTATCCCGTTTTGTTCGATGGTATGGGATAGAAAGAGAATCGTCATATCGATAAAACCATGCGAAAATATTTAATCACAGTTGAGAAATACACAAGATATTCGATATGTTTTTGTAGTATTGTTAATACAATTTAAAACATAATATCACTTTCAAATTTCGTAATTATTATTAAAATAATTGCATTTATAATAAAAAATACATAAAAGAAATTGTTTGAATCAAAGAAATCTGTATATTGCTAAACGGTTAAAAAAACATTTCTTTAATTTAAAGACATTTTTTGAAATTTTTTAATTAGAATTAAAGAAATAGTTTGATTGTGCAAGGTAAATTATTTTTTTTTTTTTTACGAAAGAAATATATTTTTAAAACTAGAACAATTAAAATATTTTTTACATTTCTGTTAGTACTTTTTTGAATTAAAAAATTATTTGTTTAAATTAAACAAATTTGAACAAACAATTTATTTAATCCTTAAAAAATATTTTACCTTAACTTAAAAAAACCAAGTTAAAGAAACGATCTTATTAATTTAACTTTTTTCTGGATGTGTATAAATTTAGAAATGAATATCCATAAAATCAATTAATAATAATTATATTTGCACGTGCTCAAGTTTTCTCTCCTTCTTTCTTTATAAAGGAAAAATAAGAGCGCAGGATAACTCATCTAGATCGCGGTCAAGGGTCAAACTATTAAGCCCTTGCGGCTGCAGGAAGGGATTTTATTCCGTGATCATATAATGCAGTCGTCAGAGAGATTTAAGGGATAGTACGGCCCAATCGATGGGAGTTTGGCAAGCGAAAGGGCGGCAGAACGATACCTGGAATAATAAAAATTGTTTTCGACGACAGTTTGAGTCGCGCACGGTTATTATTAGAAAACTCGTTAACAGGCTGCACCGGCGCGCGTTATGTATCTTTTTACGGTGGCGCTAAAAGAGCAAAACTTTCCCGCCGAGATCATTTTTCCAGCGTCCGTCGAAAACATCGCTCGTTCCCGCATCAGTTAACCGAATACGTTCTGCGCTTGAGAACTTTTTCTTCCCGACGTTCAGTGAAAATATTTCAAAAGTAACGCGTTTCAATTGAAACGTTTAAGTTTCACGTCAGTTGCGTGGGGTTTTGATATAGCTCGTAAGAAAAAAAAATCGCGGATTGACTGGACGTGGTTTTAAGGGTAGAAAAAGACGAATCTGATCACTACGAGTTTTGAGACGGTTAATTTTTTTATTTCATACCATCTGTTTTATCGTGCTATTATAGCTATATTTCCGCGCATTCCCTCTGCAGCGGAAATAGACAATAGACAATTCTGTATAGTGTATAGTGTGTAATTCAGAGTTAATCGATGATACAAGCGCGCAGATCGTGAGTGCAAAGAAATTTTGTCTCGTATAAAATTACAATCTCAATTTTGCGTATGAAGAAAAGACTTAATGGGCTCTTTCAAAGAGTTTATTCATTTATTTATATTATTTTAGATTTCCTTTCTTTTAAACTGGTAACTCGCTTCGCCCCAATGTTAGAGCGAATCGGACAATTTCTTCTCTTGATTTTTTCGTTGTGCGATAAGATATACCATGTTTATGTATATAATCTTGTTATATAAAATTCAAGTCAAAGATGTAAAGATTAAGAATTTATATAAGTAAAACTTAATAACAAAATTAGTTCTTTTGTTATTTTTTTATCTGTGAAAAAAATTGATCCGCGATTCGCCTCGATCTATTCTATTAGAAACCGGGTCACGTTTGCGCCAGGTAACTTATTAGCTGCCGCATCGCACACATCGTGCATGAATTATTTCGACAATCGTATATTACGTGGGGATATCACATTTACTCCTCTCTCTAGCACTTTCATCCACTAGTGGGATGTTAAGAGTGATCGAATGCCCCGGAAGCACAATTTTACACGAAAGTACGAAAGAGACGTGTAAAAATACGCGTCGCAAGTTACGCTGATTTATCTCCCGGTTGTCGCGCGGCGCTACAAATTGTGTGTTACGGATCTCACGGATTTCGTCCGAGAATGAGCGATGAGGGGGGAGGTGAAACTCCGTCTCTCGCGCGCGCGACGTCGCGCGCGCGGCCGATCGCAGCCCGACGACGCCGATCGGCGAAAGAGGGTTGAGAGGGGGTGAGTTCGTCGGCTGGAAAAATTCACGGCTACGCGACGAGTAATTATCGTCCGTCAGGCCGGAGTTGTGCGCGGTCGAGTATATCGATTCGCCAACCGGTAGGTAGAGAAAAGTAGCCGCGTTAGCACGTGCGACTGCGAGAGGCCGCGCGAGGAGTGGGAACCGCGCGCTGCGTCCGCGGGTTCGCGCGGCATTTTTTTTTTTTCGCGCGTTCCACGTAGACAAAAAAATGTGGCACACAAACTTTCCCCTCCCCCTCCCCCTGCAGCAACCCCGCGCGCCGCGCGCCCGCCGGCCGCCCGCGGTCGATGCCGGGCCGAGCAATGGTGGTCGTTTATAGTTTCTTTAGTTTCTTCAAAAAGAATGACGTGTTCATCGGCTATGTATAGTGACACGGCGACATTAACGTTAAAGTATCACATATGGCGCATTACGATACGCCTCGGCGTGCGAGGTGTCCGGAAAAATCGTTTGGAGAAATCGTCGGGCGGGAAGGGATCCCGCCGGAATTTGAAATTCGCGGCGGACTAGAGGGGGCGGGGAAGCCCCCCCGCGAGCGCCCCCGCGATTTCGTGCTTCGGGATCGTTCGCGGCGGCGCCCGCTTCGAAATTCTCGCGCGCGAGGATCGGGGAGATATCGATATCGCGCCGGGCAAAAGTTCGCGACTCCGCCGGCACGGCACACGCGAATCGATCGCGAACGAGTCCGAGCCGAGCGGGTACTGCGATACTGAGGCGCAATTAAGCCGAAATTCCGTTTTAGCGCGATCAATTATTGATTAACGTTATCAATTTGCTGCCACAGTGCTTTCCCTTAAATTACGTAAGTTAGAACGGGAAAAAGTTCTCTTTTCCTAAAAATTAATATACACAAATAAAATTTTAGAAAATATTGTATCTATCTACTTTTTGTCTTCTGTATCATCTAATGCGTAGTGCGCCGTACAGCAGTAAAGATTAACAATAATAATAATAATATACCATAATAGAGGGACGAAAACTGGTGGTATCGGACCGAATTTTATTTTCGAAGACTCTAGAATCTTCAAAATATTCTCGATTTCGCGTATTTCTATTTTTAGGATCTCGTAGAAGGAACTTTGTGCAAATTTTTCAATCGTCCCAGTTTTTAGACATTTCCATTTCCAGAATTTCAATTTTTGATGGAGGAACGCGGAGCTCCTACTTGCAAATCGATTTTCCGGAATCGCCGCAAGCAGGAAACCGATGATCCGAATGCGGGACACCGCGACCGTTTCGCACGGCTGTAAAAGAGCGAAACGGGGCGCGAAGCTCGCTGCTTGCGGGAAGAAGGGGGAGAGGAGGGGGTGCTCGTTAATTTAACGGCGGCTCGAGAGAAGGTGCAAGCGCCGGCTGCGTCGCGGCAACGAGTCGTCGGCAACATTACCGTTTCTACCTTGGGGTTCTATTACCCTTATTGTTAAACTTAGAGTTACTGTGAACTGCGAAGTGAACTATAGACCGCTTCTCTGTTGTCGCAACACTCGCGGCGACTGCGGCGGGCCACGTGGCTGCAGGTGTGTGGCTCCGCGGGGACGCGTGCGAGCGGCTCGCCAGGCGTTCGCCGACGAGCGAGCGGGTGCATTCCGCCTTTCGTCAATCTCGCACCGAAATCCCGTCGGGCACGATCGGCGTGATCGACTCCCCGAATCCCCCTTTCCCCTCCCCATCCTCGTCCTCGCCCCGCAGCCGTTTGCACTTACGCCCGCGAAATTCGTCGACGCCGTCGACGTTTGCCCGGAAAAAAGATCTGACCGCGATTTTCCGCAATTACGTACACGAATCGCGCCGTGGACGCGCGACTCAGTCCCCCGAACTAGGCGAAACTACAAGGAAGTGAAACTAAAATGATGTTATAGTGAATAATGCATGGGAGTCATGGTAGAAGTTGCAACTATGACGAGCCACTCGAAATTTCGCGATGAGTCAGCTTTGGGTTTACTATTGTCTTTTGTTATTATTATTATTTTTTTTTTTTTCATTCGACGCGATAATCTTAATCGGAGGAACGAGCTAAGCTCCGCGTAAAACCGCCGAGATCAACTGTTAATTGGGATGATTTGTGCAGGTGGATAAACCTGTGTTTGTCACGAATTACGTCATATCGAATGGCAATAAAACGTGCCCTACGTGTCGTTTACTGGAGAAGTAATGCAATACACGCAGATAGATTAACCCCGAAGTCGCGCTGTATACACACCGCGAGTTATTACACTGTGTCTGTGTGCATCGAGCATGCTGTGTGTTGAACATGCGACGTGTTGTTTGGCGTTTCGTGGAAGTCGTCCTGTTATCGGAGACCAAGCTTATTGCAACTTGCTATTTCAAATCCATTCACGTACTTGTAATTTAATATACATACACCCGCAGTATCGTTCGCTCTATTTTCGCGAGTCTCTCGCGGTGATAAGACAATACTTATGTGTTCGTTGAAATTTATATTAAATTTTATGTAGCGCAGAACATCGGAATCGAAAATTAACGCATACCCTTATTCGATTTAAGAAAAAAGAAAAGTTAATTCCGAAGATATTAGTGTTGAAAATTGCATGATTTCTTCAAGGAATTGTAAGGAATTATTCTCGATATTTGAAAAAATCAAAGTGATTCTAGAAACTGTTCTGTTAAAATACTTTTGGATTAATTTGAGGTTTTTAGAGATGTGCGATCTATTCGATTTGGATTTGATGAATCTCTATATTTCAAATTCAAATCCATACGAAAATTGTGAATCTAACAATAAGAAGTTTGAATATGACTCGTACACAGTTAAAAATAAAATTTAATGTATTTGTAAGTTACACATTAAATTTAATGTATCTATTACTGAAAAACATGAGCATGAAATTTAGTGCACTTTCGACAATGAATTTTTTTAATGTACCTGTTGAAATTTGCTTCCGTTATATTACATTAAATTTTGCCGTCTATTTTTAACAGTATATTAACAATCTCATAAAAATATTTAAAACGATTTTATATCAAATAAAAATCAATATTTGTTACAATATAAAAATCTTTTGTTATTATCTACATATTGATATTCAGTCTTATAATAATTATGTTATTAATTAAAAATTATGTATCAACGATTCGATTCAACGTCCAAAAAACCTCGATTCCTCCATTTCTATCTTGTACTTTAGTGGTAATCTGGCAAAATTGTATGTATGCGTGTAATTACAAAGTCGTAAACGTTCATTACACAAACTACAAAAAATTTTGTTTGAAAATTAACTGGATTAAAGAACCAGAGTTTGGATTCACATCCCGTCAAAATCTATAAGAAACACTATTCTGGTTAGAGCTACGTGATCAAAAAATATTTTTGTCGATTAATCCTACACATCTATATTTACCTTTAGAACAAAGCGCGCTAGAAGTTCGATAATACCTACGGTAAAAGATTCAATATTTTTTGCTTTAAAGTACAATATTTATGCTTTAATTTGAGCTCTTTTCAGCGTTCAACATTGAATTTATTTACAAATTTTCAAAGATGATAAAAAACGTGTTTTTTTTTTTTTTGGACGGGGTAAGATAACTTTAGTCTCATTTTTTTCAAAAGCCAAATGGAACATTTTCACTTAGAGATTCGGATTAAGCATGTCAGAATCCATAAGAAACACCTATTTGGGTTTCAGTTGATTTAAAAAAAAAATTTTTTGGGGCTTTTTTTTTAACTCTGTTATTATTTAATAATTAATAACCGTACGAAAAATTATATCTATAGTACCTTATCACAATAAAAATCGTAAAAAAGCACGAGAAGTGTTAATTATGAACAATCTTCGAGAAGCTACACCAATTCGGAAGGCAATCATTGAACATCGATAAACGGAATAAACGGTCACAATATACATTTTTCAATCTATATCGATATGATCATTAATTATATCGAGACACACGAGGAAGAGTTTCGGAAAAGCTTCCATCGAGTGACCGGTCATCTAATCACACATGAAATTAATGAGTTCTCCTCGCACAATTTGACATCGAATGAATTCGGCTTAATCCAATAGTTTCATTCTGGCGATATCAAACGACAAAAAAAATTTCTTTGCGCAATGTCAAATCGCCTTTGATTTTTTGCGCAAATCAAATAAAAAATAAGATTTATTTTCAATTATTGCAAACTAGGGAAATAAAAGGCTCATCAACTTGAATCAACTCAAGAGACATTTCCAAATGCATCAAATATTCATCGATTAAATTATTATAGTATAATTTAGATAAATTAGAATAAGAGTGATAAAGGGCTTAATATACGCAAATGCAAATTAATAACTATGACAATAATCCAATAATGGGCAATCAATGTGAAATGGATAGAAATATCATTTCACATATTAATCTGTCATTGACTGATAAACAATTTATTTGAAAATATTTTTCAAATAAATGTTTCTGACTCTTCTACTACCTACACAATCTTAAAGCGAAAAAATTGTGAATACTATGATCAAATTAAAAATAAATAAACAAAATAATATAGATAAATAATCAATGAAAAGTTAATATGGATAAATTAGTATAATTGCAGGTCATTGTTAATTATTAATTATACACTCAACTTTATTTAAAAGCGTCGTAGGATCAAATTTTTATTGAGATACTAGATATTGCGCGTTAATAACCATGGATTGCAAATTATTTCAATGATTTTTGCGTGATGTATCGCAAATAATTAATAATTTCAGCATTTGTACTTGCATTTGTACTTGCATTTGTACAACAGAACGCTCGCGTCTATAGATGCAGCAACGTCCTTTATCCGATGGAATAATTTTCTTATATGTAGGCGGAATATTTTGATTGAGAATGCCGCGACGCTTATCGAGCGAAGTTGACAAAGTTGTGATACCCGGCTACGGGTTTACGTCGACGTTTCGCGCTTCGCAGAAATCTTTGCAACTTTTTCAAGGATCCTCCTCGAGCGCGCCTCCCGCCGGCGCGGCGGCACGTTAGAAAACGTTTTCTCGGAAGCAGCGGGCTGCTTTATACACGTGTGAGATCGGTCACGTTTAGAAATCGCATTCGTGCGGCAAGGACACTTCGCGTTCTCTAGATCGTTCTCGATTGTTCGATCGGCTGCGACGTCGCGCAGGAACGTTCGCGACATTTGTCGATGGAAATTCTCCTCGCGAAGAATACTCCGCCGTGCTCCGCGTCGAGCGGATACATCGAGGAGAAAGTAGAAATGTGAGGTTGGTGATAGAAACCGGTATAGCATTGATAAATCCAATTTGCCGTGCTGTATCTTGCGTTAATTGTTCGCGCGTCTATTGTCGCAAATACGTTTAGAAATTATTTCCCTGCGTATCTGCAACGTTGAAGTTGCGAATCAAATTATAGGTGTTTCATGAAATTGATGAAGTGTTCATAAAAATCTCTGATTTTTACGTAGCGGATTCTTTTCATTTTAGGAGAGATCAGATTCCTTGGCACAGGTAAATTGGCATTGCGTTTCGTTTATTGCGAAAGAAACAATGGAAATATTACCGTAAAATATCTCTTATGATATAAGTACTATTCTCAAAGTTTTATTTAAATCAAACGAACAGATTTGTAATGTAGAAAGAAAAATTTGATTAAAGAAAAGGCAAGTAAATTTTCAAAATTTAAAAATGTTTTAAATTTTCGTATTATTCTTCAGCTTGAGAGGATAAGTCCCAAGTATACGTTAATTAAAAGAAAAGTTTCTGTTAATATATGACAGATTGTTTTCAATAATAATAAATAATTTGTTATAATAAAATGATTGAAGTCGAATGTGTGTAGGGGTGGGATATATTGATTTATATTTAAGACAAGTTTGGCTCACATGAAAGTGAGATGCATGTGAAAATTCAATTACAACTTAACTCTAACAAAATGCTTTTTTATTTAATGTTTTTATAACAAAGTAAACTAATAAATTTAAAATAATTCACATTTGTTTTTTCGTGATTGCATTTTGCTGTTCGACCATCGAATAACTTTAAAAGATGCAATTTTTACAAGAAGTACATATCTTCGATTTGTTTTTTAATTCTCTTACGTTTTCATTCATTTAATATGGAATTTGTCGTATAGGTAACTTGCACTGTGATGTGCCAATTTGGCAAAAACCCTGCTATCGGGGCAAGTTTGCTACAATGCAGCATGTTCGTATCTTACTTATTGCAAAGAAACTGTATCATACAGAATTGTTTCTGGCAAGAAAATGTAAAGAAAGGTTCTCTCTATCGCATTATAATATAGTTTAATAATTGATTGTTTAAATTGTGGAACGCCGAAATTGTGAAAATTGTGCCAACGAGCTTCGATCCTCCTTGAGTGTAATCGATATATTTACATAAATCTTTACAGGAAAAGAACGTTTTTATTAAAGTCTCTAAAAATTCAGCTAAATAGAAATCTGAAAATAATTTAAATGAGAAAAGAAAAAAAATCAATAGGAGCCAATGCAAAATTAATTTTTGTTGGAAATAACAATTATATAGAACATTCAAGTTAATTACTAATATGTCAAAACTTTTTGCAGCACTGCTCATCATGCTTGATCATATTACATAATTATTTTGATAATGGCCCAATAAAATATTATTTTCAGATTAGTATCTGTCTAAATTTTTAGATGCTTCAGCAAAGTTGTCTTTTCCATGTACCAATATAGAATTATCTGTGCGTGTTCTCAAATTGTGTAGATCATCACACTTTTCAAAAATTACAACATTTCTTATATTTCTTTTTATATTTTATTGTGGTTTCGTATCTTTGATTTAACGGTGTCAACATTTTATAGAAAACTTTTAGTTCTTCGCTATCTGATTCGTTCTCTCTCGGAGCATTCAATGAGGAAATCGGACGTTAGAACGACGACATATAGACGTAGTCACGTGTCAGTCACGTTTATTATATCGATATTATACTTATCGTCGAATTACTCAATCTCTCGATGTCGGTTGGACGTATTACCGTGAAACCAATCGATTCTAAATTCTCAAGGCACGAAAGTGAGAAAAAGAAGAGGAAAAATTAATAACGCGATTGATCGAAAGATCAGTGAAAGCAGGAACTTAAAAGATTTTTTTGGGCTGGGGAGTGCCAGCGGACTCACCGGGTTCGGCGAAGGTGATAATCTCTGAAGTCCTCGCGTAAAAGTCGTCCAGCTCCTCTTGAACGTCGTCGTAGCTCTGATAGGACTTGGCGGTGGTCCTGGCGTTACCCTCGGTGGTGGTGGTCTCCTGATCGAGATTCCTGTACGAATACTCGTCGCCGCCGTAGAGGAACTCGCCCGAATACTCACTCTCGTAGTCGACCCTCGATCGGTCGGAGTAGCGCGGCGGCGTTTGCGCCTCCGCCCGGTAAAGGGTTTCCAGGGCCAAGTGCCGGGGCACGGTGGCCAACGTCCTGTTCACGTCCGGGCGAGACCTCAAGCCGAGTTTCTGCAGAATCTGATGTTTGATCGCCTCCAGCCTAAGATCGTCCGGGCTGGGTGCAGCGGTGTCCTTGAAGAGGCCGCCTCTCGCCGGGCCCTCGTGGTGCACGTGATGATGATGGTGATGCTGTTGCGGCTGCTGGTGCGGACAACCGGGACAGGTCTGATGGTGGCCGCTGAGACGCGGCTGTACCGCCGGCAGAGCCAGGCAACAAAGGGCCAATCCTATGAGCAGCAAATTGGACGGCAGCGACGGCGGGGCGCCGCTGTGGACGGTGCGCACCGGGCCCAGACAGTGCAACGAAGACACGCGGTCCACGTTGGGCCCGGCGTTGTCCGTCGTAACCGCTGCCGCGTCGTCGTCGTCGTCGTCGTCGTTGTCGTTGTCGTCGTTGTCGTCGTCGTCTCGTCGTCGTCGTCGTAGTCGTAGTCGTAGTCCGATCGACGATAGTAGTTCCGCTCGTCGTCGTCGTCGTCTTCGTCGTCTTCGTCGCCGTTGACAATCGGCGTGTTCGAGCGCGCGCGCGTACGCGAGCGCGGGCACGGGCGCGGGCGCGAGCGCGGGCACGGGCGCGGGCGCGGGCGCGAGCGCGAGCGCGAGCGCGGGCACGAGCGCGGGCACGGGCACGACCGCGAGATCTAGGCTGCTGCTGTTGCAGCACTCGCTTGGTACACTCGGGCTGCTGCTGCTGCTGCTGCTGTTGCTTCTTCTTTCGCTGCTCCCAGAAGATCCTATCGTTTCGGCCTTCGCTCGAGGTGCCGCTACGTCCGTAGGGCACCTGGTGCATCTCGACGGCGAGTCACCTCGTTCGCCCCCACCACCTCCGCCTCCTCCTTCTCTTGCTTCGGTGCTCCCTTCTTTCCTCCTGCTCTTGATTCGATACCGGTACCTTACCGTGTATCTTACCTGATGCACGAAGAGGTTCCCGCTTCCTTCCTCCTCGGCTGTCGTTAGGCTCTCCGTCGACGACGATGCTGACGTCGCTATCACCGACGACGCATCCAACGTCGAAGAGCAGGAAATCTTTCGCACCGCCGGTGAGAATTCTCCTCTGCTTGCTGCTGCTACTGCGGCTGCTGCTGCTGCTGCTGCTGCCGTTAACAGGCTTGCTTCTTCTTCGGGTCTGCGGTGGTGCCTGCGAGGGACTATGGGGACCACGACGACGACGACGACGATGGCGGTCACTGTTGGGGACGACGGGACGACGTGGAACAGAACGGTACAACGACTCGACGGCGTAGGGGATGACGGCGCGTAGCGGTGACGACGACGACGGTGATGATGACGACAGAGAAGACAGGGAGAAGGCATCCTCGCCTAAACCCCCCATCACCAACTACCGGTTGCCGGCGCCTCGAGATCGATCTCACCCAAGCGATGGATCGCCGTGACCGACCGGTGGACGCCGCTCCTAGTTTCGGCCATTCGCGCTCGCTTTGCTTCCGCGTTCTCACGTTCACCCATAAACGCACGTTTTTCTCCTACGTGCATATGTATATATAGATATTTATTTATTCTTTTTTTTTTATTTAAATATACATATGTAATTGTAGATATCTGTATTTCGCGCTATTCACGCTCTCTTTCCCTCCGCGCGTCTCCCTTTCAGCCGGACTCCTCCTGAACACCGTCCTTGAGCCGGCCTTCCGCTCGTTCGCGCGAGCTAATCCGAGCGGGTCGTTGAACTTGACTGTGTGTGCACGCTTCACTTCGCTACTCTAACCCCTTTTTCTCTCTCTCCTCCTCCTCTTTCTCCTCCTTCTCCTCCTTTTCCTCCTCTCTTTATCTTTCCTTCTTTCTCCCTTGCTCTTCCTCTCTCTCTCTTTCTCTCTTCCTCCCTGTCACGCCGGCTCCTCGGAACGAACGAAGCGGCTACGTCGCTCGCTATCGACTAGGGTCTTCTCGACTTTCTCGGACACTTCCTATGTATACCTAACTCTTCACTACGGCTAAGATCCCCGAAATAATAATGCACCATTTAAAAGTCTGGCGTGGCTCCGTGTGCCGATGCCTCCGACTACGGGCACGTTCCGCCCGTAGCGACTCACGCGCGCGACTCGCGAGTACACGCGATCCCTCGTGTGTGCCCCTCCGGATATCTTCTCCGGACGAAGGTCGGGCGCTCGCTCGCGGTGTGGATCCGCTCCTCCCGCGTGCGTAGGATCTTGCGACTCGTCGGTTAGCAGGACTCGTCGTCGTCACCGACGTGCCTGTCTGCCGCATGCGGCAAACGTCGCGGGCCCGTTCTGACCCGCGCGAACGACCCGCGCGAATTTGCCACCGTCGACGACGAGCACCGTAGTAGCACCGTGGCCGAAGCTAATCGCATCCTTCCTCGTGCGACAGCGACAACTCGACTGAACCGACGGTAATCCGCGTAATCCCACGTACTCGATCGTAATCCCGTTCCGACTCCGACTCCGGCTTCCTCGATGTGTTCTCCTCCTTCTTCTCCTCCTCCTCCTCCTCCTCCTCGTCCTCTTTCTCCTCCTCTTCTTCCTCTTCTTTCTCTTCTTCCTCTTCCTCTTCCTCTTCTTCTTCCTCCACCTGCCGCTCTTTCCACTTTGCCCACTCGCTTTGCCCCTTGTTATCTTGGTCCGTCTCTTTGGCCGTCTCTCTTTTACGCGACGACGGCAGGAAGTCAGCCGATGTCATCCGCGACGAACGCCGGGACGAGCGCGTTCATAGGATCCTCTCGTAACGACCGAAGCACGCTTGTCGGAGGCGCGCCGGACACTGAGGGGCAACCACCACCACTACCACCACTACCGATACCGGCACCACCACCGCCGTACCATTACCAGCGACTATGAGCCGGCATCAGGAACAGCAGCAGCAGTAGCAGCAGCCAGCAGCAGCACCAGCACCAGCGGTAGCCACCACCACCACCACCACCATCACCACCACCACTACCGCCACCACCACCAGCACCACCACCACCACCACCACTACTACCACCACTATAGTGCCACCAACACCACCACTATCAACCACCCACTACCGTCGGCGGTGTCGAGCACGACCAACGAGATACTATTCACCCACCCACCACGATATAGGTACTACAACGGCCGACTAAACTTCTCGGTAACTTTATATAGGTGGTCCCTTATAACGCGATAGCTCTTCGTGATCCGCTGCTGGGATATTTAAAGACCGCGCATCGCATGTAAACGCATAAGTGTTGTAGGCTCGGCACTTGATGATGATAGTGCGCGGGCGCGATTCAGGGTCGAATGATGATGATTTAAGAAGTGAAGGGTAGAAGAAAAAGAAAGTAAAAAATGCCTTCGTATTCAGTTTAAGCGCGTAGCACATGTACCATTCACATCTTTATCCAGCTTTAAAAGAATGTTATTAAAAGTGAGTGAGAAAGGAAGAGAAGGGGGAGGGAGGGATTGAAAAGAAAGAATGAGAGAAAGAGAGAGACGGCAACACACAAGAGCGATCAGCACCACGTGACTGACGCGTGGTACCGCGAACGATTTGCACAGTATCCCAATGATCTCGGCGTCATTAGCAGCGTCGACCGATTGCGATAGAGGTGGCTGGTCGGCGCGAACCACCGGGACCACCTGTTAGGCGCCAGCGGTATATCACGAGGCGAGGAACTTCGTCGATGATAAGATAACGCCCGAGTGGAAACGGATGACCAATTTGTCCCCACCCACGTCGATGGCCACGCGAGACATTTATCTCCGAATTCTCGGGAGCAAGGATCGCCATAGATCTTTACTTTTGTTCGCAAAAACGACACTTTTGCACATATTCGTAACGTCGCCGATTGTAATTGCCTCCTGAGAGCGGAGAAAAATCGCGCGGACTACGACCTTCGCTTGAAGAACAATCTCCAGATTTATTCGCAGCCACGATATATTCCTCGCAAACTTCGATAGTTTCAGTCGCTTTTTGACAGAAAAAAAAGAAACGAGCCAAATTTATAAAGCTATTCGTTACGACTTACATTGTCGATGTTCGCTGTTACTTCGTTAATTTTTTAAATTAATCGTACGCGATTCTGCATATTTCAAATAAATCGAATAACGTAGTAATATTTTTTCAACTATCACATTTTGTACAATAATGGAATCACATCAAGGCTTAATGAGGGTTGATAAATATTTCAACATTTATTCAAGAAATACGAGTTGATAATAATTTTCGCATTTGCTCGGCAAAAATAGTATTGGTCAAAAAACGAACTTTTGCGAGCAAATACGGAAGCTATTATCAACTCTTATCTGTTGAATAAATTTTTATTAACTCAAATTTGTGCATCAAGCGCTGTACCATTAGCCTTGATACGATTCCATTGTTGCTTTGATTGTGAGAGTCCTTTGTTTAATTACTTTTTTTTACAAATCTAATAGTTTTGTAAGAAAGATTACGGATATGAATTTTTACAAAAGCTACACTGAACAAAACAAGTATTTTACATTGAAGTAAAACATATTTATTTTAATATCATTTCCTTGATTTAAATAAATGTTAGTGTAAAAATTTTATTTTTTAATTTAGGAAATATTTTTTTTAAATCAATAAAATGATATTAAAACATTTTTTTTAGCGGGAAAACTTCTTTGCAGATTGAAAGGAAGCCTCACGACGATATACAACTGTCTTGATTAATCAAGATTATCTTTGCATAATCTCTTTAATTTGATTCGATTACAACGAGCGTGTCGCGTCGATCTGATATCTCGCGCGCGTCGCGTAGGAAGTCGATCGATCCTTCGATCGCGCACCAGGATCCTACGGCAGAAGGACGGCGACACGGTTCCTCGGTTACCTTCGACACGCAGATACCTCGTTGTCTTTGGATAACGCATCGCATCGCGTCACCGAAACGCCTGATCCGCCGCTCTCTCGCGACGACGGAGAGGCGCAAAAGGGAGACGCCGCGAGAGGAAAGGGATAGAAAGAGAGGCGAGGTAGCCGTAAGCATATTGATCAGGAGACAGTAGTTGGCCGCATGCCACGTGGTGATGCTACGAGAGGCGCCGGCCTCTCCACCTATTATGAGCCAAGGCTCCTATCTTCGCGTTTCTTCTTTTCCCCACTGGTTTCACCCCCCGACGCCACCCGCCGTTGTCTTTCTCCCTTCCGCCCCCTCTGTGCCCCATCTCCTCGCCTTCTCCCTTTGTCCCCCTCCCCCTCCCCCCCCCGTTTTCCTTCCACGACTCGACAGAGAGCCCTTTTAGTTCGCGTTATTTTACCGCTCCCCGCTCCCGCCTGCGTGTACTTTATCTTCTTGTCTTCTCGGGACTTGTCTTTATTCCGAACGCGGCATCTAGAATGCGTACGTCCTCCGTGTGTACATGCACGTATACGTACATGTGTAAATGCATGAGCATATACAGTCGTGTACATACACGCGAAAGGCGAATGCGTGTGGCCCGTTCTGGCGCTTATGCGAACACCGCCACGCATGCGAGGCCCACCCTCAGCATCCATTCTCTCTCTCTCTCTCTCTCTCTCTCTCTCTCTCTCTCTCTCTCTCTTTGTCGATCTGAATCTCTCTTCCCCTTTGACTCTCCACGACTTCTCGACTCAGGAGCGTTAAAATTGAGACGTCAGCCTAACAAGCTCACTTGCATCGCTCGAGCGCGGAGGACGTCTCCATTCTGTCTCCTCTCCCCGTGTCTCTCTCTCTCTCTCTCTCTCTCTCTCTCTCTCTCTCTCTCTCTCTCTCTCTCTCTCGTGAACGAGCGGTCTCCCAGCGGCAACCTTAAGAGAGAAGGAGGAAAGAAAAAAAAAATATATCTGGGAGAAAAAAGAAAAGATCAAAGAGGGTCCTGTTAAACGGCCGGCTCGGCACAGAGAGAAAGGAGACCGCCTTCTTGGGTGGCCACCGGTTCCTCTTGGTCAACCCCTTGTCCCCTTATAAGTGCGACCACGTCCTATAGCATCGTCCTCACGTCGGTCTTCTCGTCTCGCGAGATGTTGTGCCGCTCTGTCAACGCGGGGTCGATAAGAAGGGTAAAACTTGCCGTATACCGACGCCGAGTAAATCGAACGGTTATCACGCGCAGATTTCTCCGGAACGCTGATAACGTTCGGGTGCAGGTTCCACCGATAACGCGGCGAACCTGCACCCACTATCGAGCGATGCACGTGTAGAGTTCCTCTTTGCATAGCGGCTCGTTTCCTTCAGTCGCAAATTACCGTTAAAGTAGAAAAATTTAATCGTTACGTGTATAAGGGATGGAGAATTGAATGCTTGCGAAAAATTAGACAATTTTTTTTTAATTAAGTATAAAAATGCATTTAAAAAATGACTTAATATACGTATAGTGATGTACACACGAGGACAGAAATGCCTAGCCATGCGCGAGTATCAAGGCAAGTTTAAAACGCGAGCTTCTTTTTAAATATTCGTGCCTTATGAAAAATGATTATTCGAAAAACGATAACGTAAACTTAAATTAAATAAAAATTAGCAAATAAAACTAAATTTAAACTAATTTAAACTTAAATTAAACTGAACAACAAACTAAGATTAGAAACTAAAAACCTAAAGCTAAGTTAAAATTAAATTTAAACTAAAGTCAAATTAAACTTAATAATCAATAAATGAATTATAAATAATGTAGTTTTATTTTTTTACTAAAATTGCAATTAAATTAAAAAAACATTCCGTAATTTTTCCGTAATTCCGTATTTCCAGTGTATTAAAATGTCGTACGTGTGCTACGTGTGCTACACTGAAAATACGGAATTACGGAAAAATTACGAAAGGTTTTGTAATTTAATTGCGATTTGAGTAAAAAAATAATATTACATTATTTATAATTTATTTATTGATTATTAAGAATAATTTGAGTTTAGTTTAAGTGGCTGTGTCAGCTTAATAGACGTGATGTACATAGATAAATACATTTACATGCAGTTTTATAACAATTCTTTTTTTATATATATATATAAAAGTATAGTTTCAAAATCTAATAACTTTTTGATTGAAAAATGCAAGCTTTGAAATATGCCATTTTAAATCATTTTTAGGATCCACACAAACAAATTCTCACAAAGTGCCAAATGTAATGTTATCACTTAAATTTTTATTTTAACTTACTTTACATGCCACTTATTTATTTCCGTAATCCGCAGTTTCAGTAATCAGTGACAATATAGTACATATAAGTATTCTGTAATGGTATTATAAAATCAGAAATTACATCTCTTGTTAAAATTGTTCTCAAAGCTTTTCATGTACTTTTTACATTAATTTTAGAATCATTCAGAATTTTTACTTTTTAGAAAATTTCTCAGATTTTTTTTTTATGTGAGTTGAACACTTTTCAGAGATGCTGAAAAAGTCGACATCTTTTCTAGAATTCTTCACATATGAATTCTGAAATATGCCAAGATTTCTAAGACTTCTCAATGTGTAATTTCTGATGAAAATCTTATAAAATCTGAAAAAGTTTCGAGCATTGCTTAAGGAGAAGTTATAGGATGAGAAAGAAATTTTGAAAATTTTTAAATATTTCAGAATTCACTTATGAAATATTTCAAAGAAAGGTATAGACTTTCTTAGTATTTTTTCAAGTGCTCGTATAAAAATTCCGAGAAAATTTTTTACCATGGTTAATAAAGGCAACTTCGAATTTGAATATATTTCTGATATTACCTTATAAAAGATGTAATTTCATAATTTCGATATTTACGATATTGCCAATTGTTTGCTAATTAACTTCCAAAACATTGAAGATTAACATTGTAAATTGTTCTTTTTTTTTTTTTTGTTGCAATCCAACGTCATCTTATAACATACAGCATATATTTACGAAGAGAAAAGACAGGAAAAAGTTTAATTTTATCTCTTAATATTGCAATTATCCCTTTTAATCGCACGAGATTCGCAATAATTGAGATGATAAAGCGCAAGATTATTGTGTGTATAATAAGAGAAAGTTGTTATTGACAAAGATTTTAATTCTTTCGATACTAGAACAAGTGTTTCGAAGTATGCTCGAAAAGTCCAGAATTTTAATATATTATTTTTACATTTCTTTCATAAATAGTAATTTCTGAACAACGTTAAAAAGTAATAGTATCGAAAAAATTAATGTACGCTCGAATAGGCTCCAGTAGTATTGTGGAAGAAGTCGTACGAGTGTCACATACGATCGTGCATTAAATTACATTTCGAGATTTAATGCTATAATTACTAATCATTAATGGAAGACTGATTTCACCGACTAGAAGTTTTTCACCGATAGATATCGTCGACTCGCATCGGCTCATAAGCGCCTCGTTAATCGTGGGAAAGGAGAGATTCAATTCGGCAAGTAATACTCCCGTGGTATGTACTCTTGTTTTGGACTACTCGGCTCGATACCGAGTAGCTCTCCCATGAAAGCTATGTACGTGATCGCTAGACGCAGTGTTTCGATTCTCGAGAGTCGTTTCTCGTAGGCGAATGTCGGTACCTTAAAAAGTGATCCGAATTAAAGAATCGGAAACGTATTTGTACAATTAACATTTTTTATTAATTAAATATAAAAAGAATTTATTATAATGAAATGTTCATATAGTAATTTTCCATTTTTTCATTTTTAATTTCAAGAAACTTTTTAGATCTTTATAAATGCACTACTTTATTTATACTAAAATTATTATTAACATTTAAAATCTATAATTAAATAGAACAAGTCTTTAATAACTTACAGATACATATAAATAAAAATTAATTAGTGTTCTGATAATTTAGATATTTTTTATTCTTAAAAATAAAGATACGTACTTTCCTGCGGAGTTTGTCAAAGGCCTCATTGAGATTGAACATCCTGCGTCTCTCGCGAATATTCGCGGCTCTCCTCTGAGATACCGTCGCCACTCGACGTCTCGGTTTCTTCGTCGTAGACGACGGTAAATTCGGCGAACGGCCGTTTGGCGTATAACGACTGAAAATTGCAAAATTTTATACACTATCACACATGCACGTACGGTAATCGGTATTGAAAATCTTTCATATGCTTTCATGAAAAATATTATTACAATCAGATGTGCAGAAGAAAGTTAAAAAGTAAAGGGACTTTGATAAAAAAAAAAGTAGAAAAGAGAAATTATTAATTCTTGCAGAAACTTTTGTGATCGTCGTTTTTCTACATAGTGCAGAAATGATTTTGCAACAGATCAAAATCTTTCTTCCAAGTTGAAATTCGAAATTTATTAAGTGTTGGACGTTAAACGCATAAATATTTGTAACTATATCGAAAAATTAGAAGAGAGTTAAGAATTAATAAACTCATAAGAATTAATAAATCTCCTTATCCCAGATGTCCCTTTACCTTTCGACCTTCTCTCGTGGTCAGTTTTACGACAGCCTCGTGGAACGAATTACCTCTGGTGCAACAAAGCGCAGGGTTGCCTGTACAATCCGTGCTCGTTCACGTGCGGATGGGCAGGCGGCTGCGTCTGGTACAAAACGGAACTGTCCCACATGGGATAGCTGGCGATCTCACTGCCGACGTACTGCGACATCTCCGCCGCGATTACCTGTTACGCGAAATAGAGATTTCATCTAAGAGAATCAGTCGACCCGGGCAACGTAAGAATCCGCGTGAGAATTCGATCGAAAGATATGTATAACACGTCTGACAGATTTAATGATATATAATTAAAAATCTATTAAAATATAAGTGTCATAAATATGTTATAAATTTAGTGAATTATGATTATAATTACATTTTTTTATAACTTGTTCCTATAATACTATGAATCTATTATAATATAATTAAAATATATTAAACAAATATTTTAAATACTCTCACGTCCTGTAGCATTCGCATAGAACTTATCAAATACTTTTACGAACATCGTTTAATATCAATTGAATTAATCCGATCTTCCAAATAGCCCGAATGAAACTTCATCTTTTTAAGAATAGTGTATATACCTAATATATTATTATTAATATACCTTAATCTCTTTTGAAAGATTATTTTAAAAGCAGAAACAGACATTTTGATCTCACTTTTGAGCCATCTTCACTGTTCCTATTTTTCGTTATAAATTTTAAAACAGCAACATTAAGTAATATTAAAATGTTTTAATAATAAAGATGTAAACAAATGAATACATTAACAATAACACGTTTGGCTAAAATTGTGTGCTCTTACATTGTATATTGTTTTTGAATATTAAAAGCCCGAGTATATAATATTAATTTTTATCTTTTTGAATGAATTTTATTTCAACTTCAGCTATAGCCAAGAAGTGGGAATTTTTATCTTTTTAATTTCCTGTATTTCTAGATATTAAAATTGAATATCAACTAATATCAGCTTTAAAACGTGATATAGACATGATGTAAACACTCTTGAATTTTCGTGCCATTTATTTTAAACGAAAATGGACTTTGATTTGACATATTGCTTATCAATGCAAGAGCAAAACTAATGACTTTGGTCAAACTCCAACTAGTATAATTGGCGATTAATTCAATTAGCAAAATTGCTCACAGCTAGATTTCGAACTGTTTCCTGCCAAACAATAAACAATTGAAAATTTTACTCATGTTAACAGGCGTTGCTGGATAAATTAATCGCTAATTAAGTTAACTGGAATTTGATCGAAATTCATAATTTTGGTTTGTTACGCGAATGTTGAATTATGATTGTAATTAATTGCTGTATTTCGTCCGATTACTGGCGATACGTGCGATTAATCACTCGGCTGCAATTATCATAGGCGACACTCTTCTATAATTTAAAATAATTTATAATTTAATCACAGTCAGAAAACTGTCAATGACAGTTGCCACTATTAATAACGATTGCCTTTCCTTTCCTATCCTCTCGCTTTTTTTTTATTGTTACTCTGAGAAAAAGTTGTTAACTTGACTAAATTTTTTAATTTGATTAAATTTCTTTAGTTCAAGTATTTATGTATTAATTAAATAATAATTTTATGCAGGATATATATATATATAAATTCTTAAATTGAAGAAATTTAATCAAGTTGACAAATTTAAACAACCGTTTTTTCTCAGCGTGATAAGTTGCGCTCCTTGAAAAAAGTTGATAAACTTGTTTCAATAAACTGATTACTGATCAGTAACTGATGATATTTTATCAGTTAACTGACGAAATATAGTCAGTTACTGATCAGTAATCAGTTTATTGAAACAAGTTTATCAACTTTTAGTCCGTGGACACATTGTGGGCGAATCGCGTCATGCAGAATTCGCCGTCGGACTCACTGGTGCTTGATTTCCATTGATCTCCCACAGCGGTTCGGTGTAGCTCATATCCCGCTTCCTGTCGAGCGGATGCCACCAGCGTGCTTGACTCACTCACTCGCAGAGAATGGAAAAAAATTAAAAAAAAGAGGGGGGTGTCCGCGCGCGACGACACTTAGACGACGTTCTGCGACGTTTCGGGGCCTGAGTGTCCCGTTCTTCTGAGGACCCTTCACCGAGATAGCGCATTTTCGGAAATTTCGGGCGAACATCCCCCGGGGGTAACCGCCCCCTTCGTGATCCCCGAATGTGCGCGGTTCGCTCCCTGCGGGACGCGTGCGCCGCGACGCAGCCACGACATTGGGGACCTCCTCGTACCCCTCGTATCCTCGCTGGGCGGTGCTTGCCACGACGCGGCCTACCGGTGCCGCGAGAGCTGATCTCGGGTATCGACCGAAAGATTGTAAGATGGACGCGATGGACAGGAACCGAACGACGTGAGAATCGTGAGCTTCCTGGTCTGGCAGATAAAATTATTTTGTTTGAACTATAAATTTAATATAAGATTATAATGCATGCCGTAAAAATTTTTTAATATTTTTTTCCTTTTTCTCATCTGTACGCAATTAGAGAATGAGGATTGATTAATTCGGTAAAGACTGAAAAATCGGTTATCGATATACTAGAAAAAAATCTACTCTGTGCACGAATAGTTAAATTGCACACAAGTGAGAAGAAAATATTTAAAAAAATTTTATTACATTTTTTTGCATCGACTCACATATTGGTCTTATATTCAATTTATAATAATTTGTAATAACAAGTTAATTAGTCAATGTGTCAACTAGTGTTTTCCGTGCTCACCGGATTTTTCGTCTTCTTTGAAGATCTTGAAGAAAACTAATGTCCAAAGTGTCGCAAAAATTTGCAGGTAGAGGAATTATGTAAAGGAGGGAAGGAACTTATCTTATCTTAATGAAATCTCGGCTGATTGATTTACATCGACAGTGTTAACAAAACGTACATTAAATTATAAGATAAATGTTACAATTTGGCCAAGAATTTTTAAATGATAATCCGTAATTTGTAGAGTGCAACTTTATACTTTAGGTAAACTTCCAACTTGCAAATAACGAACTTGATTTTTATCTTGAAAATTTTATTTATAAACACATAACAATTATTAATTTGGATCATTATTTTTTTAAATAAATCATAGTATTTAATATATGCGTCGAATATAGAGGAAAAAATAAAAAAAACCTATAAAACAAATTAATATTACAACGCATTATTGATGACTAATCAATATTTAACAATAAATTACAATAACGGATGTATATTTTGATTTATATAAGAAAGATTAAGCACTGTTAAGATACACTGTTAAAAATGTCATGAAATTCAATGTATGAGTTAATAAATATTAAATTTAAAGTACATTAAATTTAATGTATCTCTAACTGGAAATTATGTGCATGAAATTTAGTGCACATCTTACAACATTAAACATTTTTTTAATGTATCTGCATGACATTTACTTTCGTTATATTACATTAAATTCTACTATCTATTTTTAACGATGTGTGTAATATTAAAACATTACTCTTTAAATTTGAACTAGTGAAATCTTACTGATTTGCAGTGCTATATTTATAACTGTGATTGTCAGTGACTATTCACTGTCTTTCAATGAATAATATTATACATTGATTCCGATTTAAAAAAATAGTTTAGATATAATTTAATATTATAATATTATTATTATTTTTAAACATTAATTTATATTTAAACACTTTTTAACGTAATCTATGCCACATCTCTATTGTTAAATATTAATTGGATGTGATACGCGCCGTGCGATAACTATTAAAAATTAATTCTGTTAATTGTTTTTGTTTTTTTTTTATGCGTATCGGTTTCTCGCGTCAAGTCACCCTCTCGTCCCAATTGCTCGAGGGATTTCCGCGACGAATTCGCGTAATATGCGTCAAGAAAGTCTAGAAAGATCCGTGACGAAATCCTGTAATTTCGCTCAGAGGCGTGACCCCGCAGCGGACAACAGGGTCGGTGCATTGTTAGCGGCGCATCAAAATCGGATCGGATGAACACGTGCAAAATTCGGAGGCTGGCATTAACGCGGCTCGCTCTGTTTATCCCGTTTATTTTCCTGAATTCACCGGGAATCGCCCCGTTTCCATAACCTATGGTGTAATGCAGGGTGCTGCGGACCCATACGGAATTTCGAGGAAATTTAATATAGATTGTTCCTTGACGAAAATAAGATATATATATATATATATATATATATATATATATATCGCAATATTGATTTTCTCTAATTTATCACTATAATTAATTGAAAGATATTTTGCTAAAAGAATAGCACAACATTCCATTAGTTAGTAACTATTCGAGCATATATGACTATTTCAACAAGAATAGAATCTGTATTAAAGACACGTGGCAGATTACTCTCTTATTAATAAGAAAAAGAAATTTAATAATATATTTCCTCAATGTTATTTTATTCAGTTCGTATAATAAGGATGAAAAAGCGATAAATAGCAAGTCGTTGTCAGATCTCAGTTTCGAAGAGATTCTGTAAGAAATATTTAAAGCACCTTTTTTATGAAAATGATAAAATGTGGCAATAAGAATCAATGAGAATTTAGTGATTTTAATTTAGATAAATAATATACAGACTTTATTAATTTTAATGTCCATTTCTGGTTTTCCAAGATTAGAATTTTCAGAAATTAATTTTTCTCTCGATATAAACACCCGTCGATTCCTTCCGCGGTTGGCTTGTTGCTTTTTACGCGAGATACGCGCATAAAATTTAATTTCGCGTTTGATTTCATACGTATCGCATCGGTCGTTCCAGAAAATGACGGCGGAAAGAGCTGGAGCTTACCGGCGCCGACGCCTGGAACATCGATCCGGGGCGTCAGCTTGCAGTTATGTATATAGTTCATATTACAGCAGAGGGTTGTATTAAACATCCACGTCGTTCTCTACTTGCGCCTACAGTCCTATACGGATACCGTTTATCAAATATTTCGAGCGACATTACGCTCGCGCGTGACATTTTCTTCGCGCGTCAAACTTGTATTTGTTCGTATGCTTTGTCGGGATATAATTGCAAAATTAATTCTATTGCAAATTGTACAAAAGAGGATGAATTTTACTTATGTCAGCCTGGAAACGTTCAAACTTCATTGAATATACAGTGAATGCTCTTAAACGCCCAATCGATATTTATGTATTTCGAAATATGTCGATTTCTTAATACATTCTTGATCTCTGTTTAAAAAATTTAATAGAATTAGATTTAAAAAGTCTATTGTATTTTTAGTCATAAATATTAGGTTTGTCATCTTTTTCATGTTATTTACTCTCTAAAATCTTTGGAGTGGAATTCCACTCTAAAAGTGTGAAAATCCTGCCAGTCTTGATAAAGAGTGGCATGATTTTCATACTTTTAGAGTGAAATTCCACTCTTTTAGATGAAATTTTACTCCAAAAAATTTAGAGAGTAATTTAATAATCATCTTTAGTCAATGTCTGTCTAACCGTATTTTGTTGAGATTGATATTATCTTATCATATCTTCAGTTTGTGTATATTTAGGTAATATTCTATGTTATATTTTAATTTGATTTTGTGTTTTTTATTTATAAATAATTAATATTTCTTTATAGTTTAAATGTAGATCAGATTGAAACGATAACTTTCACATCAAATTGGAACATTTTAATAAAGTCTAAATCCATTTCTATCATTTTTTATCGGTTATTTTTTTAAACAGAGATGTACTCTCTAAATTCTTTGGAGTGGAATTTCATCTAAAAGAGTGGAATCCCACTCTAAAAGGGTGAAAATCCAGCCACTCTTTATCAAAACTGGCAGGATTTTCACTCTTTAGAATGGGATTCCACTCCAAAGAATTTAGAGAGTACATTTCATTGCTTCCTTTTTTTTATTGCACGAGCAAAATAATTTTACATAAACGTAAACCTCGAAGGGAAACATTATTAACTCCAAGAATATTGCAACGCGTCCAAGCGATAAATCTATACTCGAAACGAAAATCGGAAAACGATTTGTCGCCGTCCCGCTTTTGCGAGGCGAGAATACGGGGGGTTTCGGGGGCGGAAAAAAAATGTGGCGAGAAGCGGGGGAAAATCATACTCCACTCGCGCGACATAATTAGAGTATTTCTAGGATGCAGAAATATCGCGAGGCGAAAGGGGGATGCGCCGAGGAACATCTAATAACTTTATGCAACCCCCCGTCGAAGTTACCGTCGGCGGGAGGGTAAACACTGAGATTTGACACGCGGAAACGCGCGATGTGTATACGCACTCGTTGTAAGGGTCGGTCTCTCGCTTTCGCCGCGTCAAGTGACACGGCTAATATCTATTTAATTGATTCAGGGGTGAAGCGCACCCCTCGCAGATCGCTCGCTCTTTCGCTCGCGAACAATATGCTGACTGTCCCTCGAAAGGACGGAAAAGACGCGCACGTGTCCGCCTAAATCGCAAATTGACTCTACGCCGTCGGTTTGACCCGAAGCCAATTATAGACAGGAAGGATTATCCAAGACAATCGCCGTAAAATTACCAAGTTATTTATACGCGAAAAAAAAAACGAAGTCGGAGTCCGGTAAGACGAGTCTTTTTTGGAATCACTCGTGCGATCTAATTATTAATAGGATTGGAGAAAATTTATATATTTTTTTTACTAAATTATAAATTAAAGTCAATGTCTTGTAAAATTATTTACGCCAAAAGTTGCATTAAGAAGAAACTATATGAGTTGAAAATTGCAAGATCGAATTAAGTTAAATTAAAAGTTAATTTTGAAAAGCTTGTTCAATTTGTTAAAATTATATTACTCTAAATAATAAAGTAATTACAATGTGGATGATTAAATAAATTTGAAATTTCATTTGTAAATTAAGTTTACGTGAAATATTTTTCTATACTAGACAAAACAGGCGGGCGCTACAAAGCTTTCAATATTACATAACTTCATACAAATTACACATTTAATATTACACTATTAAACCCTCAATACACATAGTCAAAATACGCGATCTCCGCCATGACAGCCGCTTAAGAAGCTAGCGCAGCGAGAGAACTAATCGGAAAAATAAAATTATTATTGAACCGCTTTAAATAAAATAATGAAAAGATAATCGAAAACAAGAAAGACCCATCTTGGTAACTTTTTTCACATGTCTTCAGGGTTAACAAAAAAAAGCACACGGAGAGTCGAGTTTTTGTTAATAATTAGTTTAAAGTGCGACATAATATACTATAGTACATACGACGTTTTAAACATTTGGAGAAATTTGGCTGACACACGGCCAAATTTGGAGTCCGCCACTCTTGTGTACAGCGCGCTGTGTTTACGCAAGGTCACCTCGCTATCATTCGCATTCGAAGATTCGAGCGAGTAGGTAGCGGCGCGAGCCGCTCCGTGTGTTATCTCGCGAAACGCGATCGTTCTCCGTTTTGCAAGTATTCGAAATTTTGTATATATTCTATATGTATATATGTATGTATGTTACAGATATTCCTCGGGGCGAGAATTGACGAGAGGAATCCAACGTCCATCGTCGCCGAATTATCGTGAAATAAACGAACCGCAGCCGGTTCGTCGCATCGCGCGTTTTTTTCTTTTCTAGGAGTGCCGCCGTTTAAGTATTAGACTAATGGACTTTTCATAACTCCCCATTTGATAAAATCCTAATTCGAGGGCCGGAAATCGCACCTTCGCTGCGGCTTCGGATTCAATGCCATTGATTTCGTTTTCTTCCGCGTGGGGCTTATCCTTTTTCGGGGGCGGGTACGCGTGCGTCCTACTTGCCGACTCGGGGTGCTGAATCCACGGGACTCCCTCCGAATTGGAACTCTTATCGTGAGTTTTATAAATTCGAAGAACCGCAGTGTCGCGCGAAAGACTTTATAGATAATTAGTCCACGCGCGGAAATTTAATTTATTATTCGCGAGTGTTCCGCGAGTGTGCAATGAGAGGAAGAGAACAACCTTGAGGACTCTGAGAGGAGGAGGAAGCCTGGGCATCGGGCGTCAGCGGGGCAACCTTGGGGTAAATATAATTTTTTATTTACATGAATTTAATAATCTTTTTCTCTTTTATTCCATCTTATTGCAAATTAAGAAAAAAAGATGCTTAAAAATGGGAAATTCGTATAAAATTTTATGCACACTCAGAGAAAAGTTATGTTTAAATTAATAAAATCGATTTTTTAACTTGGTTTTTTTTGTTGAAATAAAAATACCTTTGCGGAAAATAGAAATTTAATTTTAAGAAATGATATTATTAGCCTTTTTAAAAGTAAATTATATTTGTTCACATTATTTGTTTCATTTAAACAAATAATTATTTAATTCAGAGAAAGTATTAACAAAAATATAAAAAAATAATTTACTTGTTCTGGTTTTAAAAATATATTTCTTTCATTAAGAAATGATATTATTAGCCTTTTTAAAAGTAAATTATATTTGTTCACATTATTTGTTTCATTTAAACAAATAATTATTTAATTCAGAGAAAGTATTAACAAAAATGTAAAAAAATAATTTACTTGTTCTGGTTTTAAAAATATATTTCTTTCATTAAAAAAAATTTGCGTTACACAATCAAACTGTTTCTTTAATTCTAATAAAAGGACAATCAAAAAATTTCTTCGAGTCAAAGAAACTTTTCTTTAACCGTATAGCAGTGCACAAATTTCTTTGAGTCAAACAAATATTTTTTTACTCAAAGAACTTTTTTCTGGATGCATAAGAAATAACTTTTGAACTCATGGATTTTAAGCGCAGTTTTAATTTGTAAATTTTGTGTGTGTTACAGTAATCACCGTAGCTTCGTGGCTCATTAACTCCGCTCGTTGCGCATCGGATCGGTGAGTCAGAAATCAATTTTCGTATTATATTTTAATGTTTTGTAAATGGCCTGCGCAGGATCAATTATACTATTAATACCTCAATACACATACATAGGCAGAATATGCGATCTCTGCAATGACAATCGTTGGCATCGCGGAAAAGCGACAACAGTAACTTCGAGAAATCGAGTATCGATGCAATGCATTTTTTTGCCTTTTTTTAAAGAAAGGATAGGAATATTTTTTATTAAAAATTTTTTCTTTTAGATACATTTTTAACTTAGGGAGAAAAGTTAATAAATTAATGTTTATTTTATGAACAATGTAATAAAAATTAAAAATTAAAAAACTAAACTTTATTTAAGTTTGAACTTTTTAACTAGTTACTATCCGGATCAACTTAAAAAATATTAAAAAATATTAAAATATTAAAAATAGGAAAAGTAAATTTCCAATGAACAGTTTTGTTTCGGACTGTTTTATTAAAACATTTGTAACATATATATTTATGTACGTACCTATATTTCGTATCTGAGTACGCCATTTATTATTTTACAAGTACGGTTAATCTCTGCTGTTAATAACTATTACGTATTTTTTATAATGGTGGAACGAAGCCGCATAACAGTAGATGCGTTGTTTCTTTGTGCAACTTCATGCGTAGTTATATTTCCTTAACCGGGATATTTTCTTTGGCTCGGATACAATCCTCCCCTCTCTCTCTCTCTCTCTCTCTCCAATAGTTACCACTACACTGTTAAAAATGTTAAAAATGTCATGAAATTCAATGTATTTTTAAGTACATTAAATTTAATGTATCTATACTGAAAGGCATGTGCATGCATTTTAGTGGACAATATTAAATTTACATTAATGCATATTAAATGTTTTTAATATACCTACTTGAAATTTGCTTCCTTTACATTAAATTAAATTCTGCTGCCGATTTTTAACAGTGTATACACGGAAAAAAATGTAAGGAACATAATATCTTCAACTAAGTAAGATCTCTTATAGAGATATTTTTTCGTTGTTATTCGATACACATTAGCTAGTACGTATACATATTTTCAGTCTCGTACATTCGGTAACTTCAAGAATATCTGGCTATCAATTTAAAAAATTATTGCAATTATATATCTCGGTTAAAAAGAAAAACAAAATCCAAGAAATATACATTTTTACATCTCTTTCTAAAAGGCATCTTCAAACATTCATAATCACTTTTTAAGTACTTTTTTCCTTCGTACTTCTCTTCCTAAATTATTCACCCTTATACTTAATTGAAGCACACAAAATGGCTATATTTATCTACATATTGTTTTTTGTACATCTGCAGTAATCTCTTTAGGAAAGAGGTAATCTATGCATGTAATTACGATTCACAGTCAACAGCGATGATCCTAGGAGAATATTGCTGCGCGAAACGTTATTTATCTAAGTATCTTAAAATAGATAAGTAAATGGAAAATATATCTATTCCTGTGTCAATCTATCGGGTTGGAACAAGAGTTCATGGCGTTTAAATATTTCTTAGATTAGAATGTTAAATATTTTTAGATATTTGTATATAGATTTATTTAACCACGTGTGTGCTACTACGAACTTTTATTCCAACTCAATATTTTTTATTGATAAAAATTTTTGATTTGTTATTTTCTTTAAAAAACAGACTTTCACAAAAAATTATACCAATAATGTGAATATATGTAAATACATAAATTCAAAATTAGAAATGAATTAAAGCGCGCCGCAGATAATGATATGTAAGTAAAAAAAGATTAATTTTTTTCTCACTACTATCAGTCGAGTAATTCGTTGATCTTTTTGTTACAAAAGATCAATAACAATTTAAGAACGTTTGCTACATTGTTTAGGGTAAACTAATCATACTTATTTTATCTGTATTGGTAAAATATATTTTTTAAGTCACAAAGCGATTTAGAAAGATTAATCGCCTTCTAGATATTTCTTGGACTAAAATAAGAATATATCCGTTTTTTTATTTGATTTAATATCTCATTTATATATAATGCTATAAGAATTTTGGAAGGAGATGGGGTTTAAAAGTTCCACTATTATAATTCTCTCTAAATGACTGGTCGTGATATACTTTTATCAGCCTTAATAACGCTATGAAACATTATGGCTCTCTTTAATACTTGCTGTATCTCAATACTTCTCTCATGCTAGAAAACTATCTTTTCTAAAACACTAGTAGCGTAAAATTACGCCACGTCGTAAGAATAGATCTAATATCACGTGAATGTCTCGAAAAATATCAAAGTAAATTAATTTACAATTGAATATCTACTCCTTTTCTTCCTCTTTAACGTCGAAGCCCACGGTGACGTTAGAGCTATCCGTGAGACTGCCGGCTACAGTAAGTATAGGTTCCTCTTGCTGGCTCGTTTCCGAGGAATGCGTCGGATCTGCACTCAATTTCCAATTTTCCAAATCCTCATCCGACATAGTCGAAAATGAGCTCTGCCTGAAGGTCGTTTCGGGTTTCGACGCGACCGGCTTCGGTGTCGTAACGCTCTGCGAGCGGGAAAAGTTCTTTCGCTTCTGAGGACTGATGTACGAACCGCCGCTCTTTTTAAAATCCTTCTTCGCTTTTTCCGCGATGGATTTACCCGCGCAAGAATCGGATTTCTGAGAAGTAGAGAGTTTTCCTTTGTCGGAAGTACCAGCGTCGCTGTCCTTAATTCGGACATCGCCATGCGATATATCCGTACTTTCCACCAGGAAACTACGATAAGCAAATAATGCCGTAGTAAATACGTTATTTCATATATATATTTGTGTTAAACCGGTTTTTTCTGCCTACCGTCCGATCTTCTTGTGGCTGCCGCTTAACTTCGCAGAATTAACATCGTCCCTCTGTTCGAATATCGATTTAACGTCGTCCCTCGGTTCAAATATCGATTTAACATCCTGCTTCTTTTGTTCCTCGCTCTGTTTCAAAGTCAACGTGTGGTCCTCGTCCTCGTCGATATTATCGCAGGGAAGATCATCGCTGCACACGAACTTCGTCGACGCACCGCCGACAGCTGACTGTATCACTTGCGGTATTTGCGTTATCTTGCGTATCTGACCGTCCTCATTACTGTAATAATCTGTATATGAGACGCTGCCGCGACTTTCTCGATTCTCTTGATCGAGACGAATACAAAATTCGTTAAAGTCCACGTCCAGGCAAGAGGTCGGGGAGAATTTCGGCGCGATAAAGAGTTGAGCACTGCGAACGGAGAGGTGTTATTTCTACTACTATTAACATTCAACACAATGTAAATAAAATATTAGAGAGAGAGAGGATAAGTAAAATGTAAGTAAATCAAAGGCACCACTACAAAATGATATATTTAGTAAAAGGACAACTGATTTTAGTAATGCACATACCAAAATATTAATTCAACATCACAGGAGGGGAAGAACAAAATTAGAAAGAAATAAATTAAATTTTTAAAAAGTCTCTCAGAGCACACATTGGAGACTCACCTTTCGTTGCTGATTAAACTTATAGACATACTGCACTCGCCTGTCGACGTTGGTGCAGGTGACGATGGCTCGGAGGATAGAAAAGACTGCGGCTCGCTACTCCATCCTGTGCCTGCGCGCGCGTGATGCATAAAAGATTATTTAAATAAAATTGATATCAATGTCGTAGCTAAATAGGATAGATACGCACTGTTTGGGCTAGTAGGTGACGGCAGATTTCTGGGGTCGCACGTCTCTGCTTCGCCAAGGGGCTTATACTGTATCGGTGTCGGCGTGATATATCTGTACGAGGTGATAACGCGATAATGCACTGTTGATGAAGCAACTGTGGTTCGCGTACTTAATTTTTTAGCGATCGAATATAGAGTTAAAAATTATACAAACGCTAAATAGTTATCAAGACCATCAGTGAAAAAGATATAAGGGATCTAACACACTCGTCGGAATAAATTTGAGAGTATTTCCTTAAGGGAAGTAAAATTTGCATTTTGTACAAAGGGAAATGGAAGGAAACAACTCGAGATACTCACGGGCGTGTTTTATGTAATTTCTTACGATACCTGACAGCTTCCGTGTCGGAGGAATGGTACTCGCGACCGATCCCCGTGTGAACGAGGGGCGGATTGAGCGACTCGTGCGTCGATCCGGCCGGCGACGACTTAGGCGGTGATGATGCCGGGGTCCTGTATAACGGTGCCGTGGTCATCATCTCCAAGAAGCAATCCAGTTGACGTAGCGACAGCGCATTGTGCAGAGTTTCTAAGGGTCTGATGGGCGGTACCCCACCAAAACCTTCTATAGCTACAGAATCAAATAGAATGATTCTTTAGTTCACTTTTATCCGGATTCACTGCTAACCGAATTACTTTAGATAACTTCTTATATCGAGATTTTCAAAATTTATCTGATCATTTGAAATTATCTTGCTGAACATCAAGCGCAAAATTATTAAGAGTTAGTTATCTATATTATATATTTAATTAAATATATAATACATTATTATACATAATTAAATATATAACAATACAAATATACTTGCCGGCAACCGCAGACGCATGAGGTGGTACCATATCCTTCAGGTTCGGCGCGCTCGAGGAGCCGCTTATCACAGCGGTGCTGAACAGACTGTTAGCCGAGCCAGTGAGCTTCTTGCTGACATTGTAGCCCAACAGCTTGAAATAACTCATCTGTCCGGAGATACTGTGACGGTGGCGCCTTGCTGTGCAGGTAGGATCAGGTTCAATGATCCGCGATCGCGTGTCTAGGGGTGGAGAAGAGGAATGAGGCCTGGACACGGGGTGGGGGGAGGGTGTCTGGACGGACGGAGGGGACTCAGACGCTGATAGACACTCCGGAAAGTGAATGATGATTAGTCTCATGGAACGGTAAATTGATGGTAGTGATAACGGTGTGAATGTCGCAAATGTTTGTCATATACGATTAGCAACGTTCTTATTAAACGCCGGCAGAGATCGGCTGTGAAGCTCTAGTTTACTATCGTGGCAGACTCGTGCTCGTGCTCGTGCTCGTGCCCGTGCTTGCGTTTGTGCTCGCATGAAAAGAGGGACATTAATAATCAAAAAGAGAGACGACAGAGCGACAACGAGCAAAGCGAATCGGTGAGCACAGGACTATTCCCACGTTAATTATTACACTAATTATATAAACTGATCATCTATATCTTTCTAAAAATGAATTTAAAAAGAGGTAGATCAGTCGAGTCTCAATACACCTCGATTAGTGGGAATAATCCATATTTGGAAACAAAAACTTGACGTTGGTCCTTCTTTGAAAAACAATATCAAGCTAATTGAACAAATGAACGGAACGTTATACTGATGAAGAATTCAACTTTGCAAATACCGGACTGATTTGTTGCGCTCCAATTATGCTACAGTACATAGTCTCCTGTGATTATCTCCCCTTTTTTTACAATTCTGGTCTTCGACTCGTGTCCCATTGACTATTATGTAATTACTTTTTTTTTTGTTCTTAAATAAGACGCTTAATAATTCTGACAAATCCAGCATACAGTGACGGGAAAACAATGCGGCAATTCACACGAGAGATCAACTTCGTGTTGATCTCGTGAATCAATGTTTCCAGCATCTGACATCAAGGTCGCAGAAAGTCTAGAGCGGCGCATGGAAAAGAAGTAACCCAGTTGCATCCGACTTGCGTGTCAATGCCAATAAGAGTTTGCAAGAGAGAGAAAAGAGAGAGAGAGAGAGAGAAAGAGAATTCACCATCGAGAAAAAAAGAGAAGACTGAAACGTTACTTACCGATTTGAGAACGAGGGCAATCACGATCGCCACCGTAACGTTACTTACTTCTCAACACCGCTAGCAAAATTCTCATTGACATTGATACCAAGTCTAAATACCAGGTTCATCCGCGTACGCCACCCCCGACGACGTGCGTCTCTCCGTCAGCCCGTATCGCATCTACTGTTACTCCCCCGAACTCACCGCAGAGTTCGACGGTTGAGAGCAGAGTTACTTCGGAGCGCGACCGTCCGTACTTTCTGCCGCGGCCACGGTGCCCAGTGACAGGTGTCCGCTCTGGTAGGCCGCTGACGGTCACGAACGACGGATCGGGCAACGAGCAAAGATTGGCGGATAACTGGTTATCGTTGGGCGCATTGCGAAGCGAGCACGAGGAAGCGAAGCTCTCGTCCGGCGAGACCAGTAACTCCGGCGAGCTGTGCGACTGCAGCAGCATCGCCGGTTTATTCCACGTATGTTCCTCGTCGCGAGGTTCCTCTGAAGGTGGCTCGGCCGCTGATAGCGAGTTGCGTTGCATTGCGGTGCGATGCGGTGCGTTGCGTTGCATTGCGGTGCGGTGCGATGCATGGGGAGGGTGCGAAATGCGCAGGCATACAAATCCAGGTGTGATGGGATTTATCAGAAGGGGGGATGGCGGGATGCGGTGCAGCATTTCGGAGTGACGGTGTAGTGAGAGGAAGGGGAGAGAAAAGAAAACAAAAGAGAGAAAGAGCCGATTAAAAAACCCATTTGCTAAAGAAACGGAAAAGACGAATCTTTGGCCCGTTGCTCTCTCACCTCGCGAAAAAAAGTGTTATCATTAGTGTACAGAACGACGGTACTTACAGAACGACATTATCTTGCGACACACTTTGCTTTCGCGCTTGTCTCGTGTGTTACCGAGATTGTGAATCATTAAAAAAATTATATACAAAGACTAAAATAATCTCTGTAACATAATTCAAATATATATATTAGAATTGTGCAAATCAAGGAAATTTAATATTGAATCGAATTTAATTTCTTTATTCGAATTCGAATCGAATTAATGAAACATAAATTTTAATTAGCAGTACAAATATTGTTAGATTAAATTTTATTATAAGAAAATTATGGTTAGGCATTTATGCGCAAAATATAAATAGTCTACATTACTTGAAATTTACGGCACAAATCTAAAAAAAAATATCTACGAGAAAAATAATATTGATTATGATATAAAGTCACTTTAAACGTGATGTTGTAATATTGTCAATATGTAATTCGTATTCCAAATGCTTACGCTGAGAAAAAAAGTTAACTAAATTTTTCGATTAGATTTTTTCAAATATTCTATTTATGTATTTGAAACTTGAATACATAAATGTTTGAACTGAAGAAATTCAATCAAATTAAAAAATTTAGACAAGTTAAATAAACGATATACTTTGACGCATTAAAGATTAGGAATATTGTCTTTTAGTCGTTTCGCCGTTTAAAGATTCGTCGTTAAGGAAGAAATAAAATAAATTAAGGATAGAGTATACCTTCGACCCTCTGCGCATTGTTTAGCGAGTATGTCGGATTCACGAGAACGCACACCACACAACAACCGTGGCACACGATAGCCATGCAACCAGTAAGCCAACCAAACCACACGACTTTTTACATATATAGACAGCCTCGTACACTGACGTTTGTTAGAATGCCGAAGCTCGAACGGCATTAGTATACGATCGCAATGATACAGGAAAGATGCGATGCTTTTCTTTTTTTTTCTTTTGTTTATCGTTATGAATTATGCACAAGTGGAGAAGAACGAAGTGAAGATGTTGCATGCGAGCTGCTTGTTCGAAGGTAAAAACTTTAGCGTGATTGATGAGAACGGCGGGACGATGAAAGGTGAAAATGACGATGACAAGACGATGAACTGACATGAAATGAAATGTGAACACAAAAAGGAGGCTGTGAATGATCGATGTGGAATCGACGAGTATCGTTCGAAAACTTCAATGATATGAAAGATTCGATGACACGCGATGAACGTATGTGAATGAAGATATGAGAGATGCATATGAAGCCCCCTCGAAGAAAGGCTCGATGGTGATGAAGACGCTTGCGAGTACCGTGGGAATGATGATCGCAGGATCGAGGATTCGGGTGGGCAGCTGAGTGGACCACACTACGGTGTGCGCAGTGTGACCCAGACAGTCGCCGATACTTGATTAGTTGGCTTCCACGCGCACAACTATCGCTGAGCAAAGAGTTATTTCAACTGGAATCACCGCCTCCTACCCTGGCATTGGTAAAATACACATCTCTTGGCTGTACTACATGAAACAAGACACATTAGACTTTTTCCGGATAGATCGCCCCACCCGGATAGATCAACCAGACCGTGTTTCGCATTTCATCTGGTATTCTAAGAAATCCAGCCATTAAAAAAACAAAAAAAAAGAAACGAAAAGACGTACCAGTTTCTCTCGTCTATACAGTACGTGCGGTTTGTAAAACTGATTACGGTAAAAGTAACGAAATCAACAAATGCAGATTACAAGTCGCAACGTATCGTAAAAAATTAACTAAAAAAAATATGCAAGATTAATTTACTGAGGAAGGGATGAGACTATAGATACTAGATACTGCAGCTACTATGCAGCTAGGTATGTAGAGGGTATATAGGAGTTGAGAGTTGGTGGCAGTTACTTTAATCAGCACTTCGTAGTACCAACGATGTGCATAAGCGCATTCCGGGTACTTATATGTATATCGTCCATCAACTATGCACATTCTAATTGCAACGAAAATAAAGATTCGCAGAATAGTCTACTTTATGTGAGATTTAAGAGTTGAACTACGTTTGACATGACAAATTGTTTACTCAAATTTTATTTAAAAATGCCCTGAAAATTCCGGATTTTTCAGGAATTTTATTCAAAGAGAATTTTCCACCGCGGCTTTCTAATAAATTTATTTTAACACATCTTTTAATATTTAATAATCATATAAACACAAAGAAAAGCCACTTGAGTTTTAAATTTCAGAAAGCACTAAAAATATAACATGAATTTAAATATATCATGTAATGATCTATGCAGAATCTAGCTCATTAGAAATATAGACTTCGAAAGGTCTAAACACACGCTAATTTAGAATAATGTACCATCTTCTATTGTCACTAATTTTTTTTTATAAAAATTCACGAACCACATGACATAATATACGTGGATGTGTATATCATATTTATTACTAATCAATTTTGCATTATCAAGAAAAAGAGATCAAAGAGACAAGTTTGTAATAAAAAGGTAGATCAAAATTAAAAGTAAAATTTCAAAAATTTTCCTAAATTTATAGAATACCATAAAAATCCATGATTTTT
The DNA here is from genome assembly GCF_016802725.1 of Solenopsis invicta. NCBI lineage: Eukaryota > Metazoa > Arthropoda > Insecta > Hymenoptera > Formicidae > Solenopsis > Solenopsis invicta. The sequence goes on along the minus strand of NC_052669.1, from coordinate 6,534,105 downwards.
AAAGGTATAAAATAAATTTCCTGAAAATTCCAGGTTTTCCTTCTTCTTTTAATAATAAATATCCTGCATAAAATTTCATTACTGCGTGTAACATCAGTCGAAATTATTTCATTGCAATATGTGCATAAAAGTTTTCACGGATATAAAAAAGACACATTTCGTAATCAAAGAGAACAGAATATGTGGAATATTCTACTCGATTACGGCAAAAATAAAGATACGTAAAGTATCGTCCGTAAATTTACGTGTGCATTACATCTTGAAGGATCATTCTATAAAAAAATTGGTAGCCGGTAAAAACATACCTTCTTTGTTGACCGCGTCCAAGCTCTGATACTGCAGCTTGTCCGCAGCTACAAAAAGAGAACAGTAGAACACAGAAGGGAGCATTGTGGAGAGAAAGAAAAAGAGACATTCCACCATCAATTCAATTTCCAGTAATTAGCCCCTCTAAAAGCTCTAATATCCCGATGCCTTTAACGTTAACGTAACATAATATTAAAAGTAATTATATGTTTGTGCGCGCTCTTGCGAAGCCACATATTCTTCAAAAATAAGACATTCTTGTTGATACAACATACTATCGTTGTTGCGCACAATCTATTAATCTATGTCATGCGACATTTTGCAAAAATGATAATAATCATTCACGGTGTTCGAATCTCTGCTCTTATATAGGCAATAAGAAATATCGGATTTATCAATTTAGTAGCGCGACTTTACCTCGAAATTTAGAGATAAGTACAGTAATATTTTTTTTAGAACCTTTTAAAAATATCAAATATTTCTAATTTTGTTCTGCAAAAATTGCACAGCAATTACATATCGAAATAAGTTAAAAGATTGAATATCAAGCACGATTTAAATCTCGATATATCTTTCGTTAATCACTACTTATGCATAGGAAATAGGGATTTATCGTGATAAAATGTAATTTTGTGATGTGGAGCTAATATTTAATTTAGGAGGAAGGAATACAACATTCATGTATAACACTATAAATATTGACTGTTAAAGTGGTGTATAAGTATATAAAACAGACCAATAATAAATAATAATTATAATCATGCACAAACCATTAAACGTGTTAAGGATACCGTACACGTTTTATCATACACATTCCGTATATTCGTGTATATGCACGCACATATACAGCGAGCACGATATAAAACAGCTTTTAATATGTTAACTCGGTTAAATATTGCTCGCTTTATCGGCGACATCCTTTACACTTACTTCATCATGAATCTGCTCACCGATACGAATAACTTATGCACCAAAGAGCACTTACCTTTTTCGGGTTTCTCTTGCCGCTGATGATCGTAGCTTCGCGCACGCGGTTCCACAATACTCCCTGCTTCCCTACTTCGCCGTTGTCGTTGACTCGCTGCCAATTGACTGCTAAGTCTAGCAGCTTCGTGTCCGGCCACGGTTCTAGCGCTGCATATATCATAAATATGAGATAAATTTATCATTTGTTACATTTTATTATTTTATCAGGATGATAAATGTTTATATAATATAGGAAAATATTCGATACAAATCGGATACAAGTGAGTAGCAAACCTGATGGGAATCGGTGCTGAACTTTGTAAGAATCCACTGTCGTACGGTTCGTCCATCATATTCGGATCGAGATCCATCATGTCGATCCCACGACTAGTCGTTGGACTGTCCAGCATAGAGTCCACCGTGTCCGTTTCCATTAATGGCGTATTCTGAAAACAAATTTTTATCTATTTTATATATATATATATATATATATATATATATATATATAAAATAAAATAATTATATATATTACAATTGCATATATAATGATTATATATTTTAAACAGTTGAGAACAAAATATTGAACACTTGCCAAAAATTTAATTATGCGATTAATAAGCAAACTATACTCACAGCTTGCGCCGTGGTATTTATCAGATCGTCTTCGATAATACCCAATTCCGCATCTTCCTCTTCTATCCGGGTACTACATTGTGAACTAGTATCCTGGCCAGAACCACCGCTCTCCCCCTTTAAAGATCGATAAAAAAATTTATTTTTTCTATTATTGTTAATATATTACACATATAATTCGAAATCTTACCACGTTCTGACTGCTCTCATTACGCGAGTGTGGTCTGAAGCCGGGACCAGGCGGCAGATTCTTCTGCACGCAACAATTAACGCCAGGACTAAAATGCAACTCAACATGGAAACGCTCCTCGCTGCATGGGTCCTTAGTCGGGTCCTCGTATAACATAACAACAATTTGCGACATGTAATTCAACTCGGACACCATACTGACGTATTCCATCGCGCGCCGCCACTGCTCATCTTTCACCACCTACGGATCAATACGTAAGAAATCAGGAAATAAGATAGGAGATTATTTCTTCTAGCTATAATGTATTTACTTACATCGAGCAAACCACCATAACGCAATACAGTTAATAAGGAATGTACATGACTCTCGCTTGTGAAGTACAGTCTCGTACGTACATGGCGACCGGGACTCGACACACCATGGGAATACCTATGGATCATTAATGATTACTGTAGTTACTAAAATAGAGGAGTCTCACATCAAAAAAACCTTTATAAGTAGACTCAATTGTTATACCTAGGATTAAGTCTATTGACAGTCTCTTCAGATTCCTCAATATTTCGTTGTAGATCAGCACGTATTTTCTTCAGCAAAGGCGTGCAAATACCCTGACCAATAGTCAGCTTTTCTTGCACCGTCAAACCATATTCCTGTATATTTATATATAACGTAATTCACACGCAGAACAACAAAATGTTGATAGAATTAGCAGGGAAAAGAGAAATTTGTACCTGAGGAATGACTATATCCGCTAAAGATTTAGCATACGTATATAATTCTTCCGCGTGTTCAAATTGCAACGTATGGTTGTTGTGCTGCAGATCGTATTTTATGCAATCGTAAATATCAGGAATTTTAGATATGTCGAAACGCTTGTTTTTCGTGCAAAAGTCCTTTTCTATTTTTCCCCAGCGACGTCCCATCAGTTCCCACGTTTCACCGTGATAAAGTATCGTGTCCTTCGTCTTCGGATCCTCTTTTTTTATTCGCACGATGTCTAGGAGTTTCTGAATAAGAATGTGAACATGTTGGCAGCAACGGACCGGATTCTTGACAAAGTCTAAAGCGGCGTTGATGCTCAACGCGTTTCCCGGATTGATCTGTTCCCGATCCTCTCGAGTGAATTCTCTGTCCTGTTGCAGTAGTTCGTGCAAGCGCGTTTTTACCCTATAATTATAAATATCGCGTACCGTGAGATGAAAAAGTTGCAATTCAACAGGATTGGGTAGTAACTAGGGGTATGCGGGTACCCGAGATTTCGGGTTCGGGTCGGGTCGGGGATTTTTTTCTGGATCGGGTCGGGACCCGAAAGTTTGTAAAGTTCGGGTACCCGAAATCAAGTCGGGACCCGAAATCGAGTCGGATCCAAAATAGGGTACCCGAAATTTTTCGAGTCCCAACCCGATCCCGAAAAAAAAATTCCGACCCGACTCGAACCTGTAATTTCGGGTACTCGGACACCTCTAGTAGTAACTAGTTAAAAAGTTAAATATAATTAAACACAAACTTATCGAATTTTTTTAAGTTAAAAATTTATCTGTGTGAAGGAAAAAATTAAACCTCCACATAAAAATACTATTTTTTGTTTCATATAAACTTATAATTTACAAATAAAATAATAATTTATTTAATGATCCATAATGTAATTGTTTTGTTATTCATAATAATCTAATTTTCAAAAAATTTAATGCAATTCTAATTTAATGCAATGCTTTTCCAAATAAACTTTTAACTTAACTCAATTTAAATTTTAACACAACTTTTAATCGAGTTAATTTTCTGTTTATGCAACTTTTAAACGTAATATTAACATCCTTATAAGGAATCGACTTTAAGTTAAAAAAAAAAAATATTAACTTGTATTCTGCAATTCAGGCATTTAACGAAAATCTACTCACATATTCTGATATTTGCTACTATCGCAGTCGTTGTCTAAGAGGCCATTGGTATTTGCACTTTTCACCATTTGCACTAAAATAGGCGTCAACTCTCCCTCCAATGCGAGCAATCCTTTCGCAAAAGCTGCTGCAGTCATTTGAACACGTCCCTCATCGCTAGCGTAGATCTTCAAATCGTGGCGAAACGTGGAATGCAGACGTAATAAACCCAATCCTTGCGCACCTGCGTATTCACCTACGTTTACACAAGAGGGAATGATATCAACATAACGAGACGGGATTTCCTCGAGACACAGCTATCATAATCATAGAACACAACTACAACGGAACAATTTAGATATTACTCGAAAAAACAGTTGTCGAGATGACCTATGCTCTAGTATCGAGATCATCGTAATGTCGTAAAAATGCATTAATCGGGATTAATTATATTAATCAACGTTATATGTCGTATCACAACGCGCGGAAAGTAATGCAATGAGTTTTTCATGTCTCTAAATGTTTTAGAGTTACCTTAAAACTCCTCTGTGTTGGTATTTTAATGGAAAATTACATTTCGAAGAAAACATATTGTACAAAAAGGTACGTGCATAACACCTTGTATATTAAAATTACCATTACAAATTACATTTAACGTGATGGTAGTGCCGTTAAAAATAAAATCAACGGAAATTACGTTAAAAATAATATTAACGTACATTTAGCATAGAAAAAGCGTGTGGCGAGAGGTGAGTGTGGTGTACGCTAAAACCATGCTGTTCCCAAGTTGCCGATAACGACTACTCGTTACCAAGTCGTGCGCCGGCAACTCAAGAACTCGTTCAAATAAAGAGATACAAAGTGTGCAAGTATACGCTTACAGTTAGCGCCGTCGTATCGTATAACATCGCTATTTCTAAGGACAGCACTACTATCTACAGAGAACTATGGAATAAGCGTGGATCGTAAATAAAAGGTTACCGTGGCTTGGTAACATCTCTGATTCTTCCTCTGAAATAACATTTGAGATAAATTATCCTATATGTGACTCTTGAGAGTAATATTACTACATCTCACTATTAACTACCAATTAAGATATGATTGCCAATATGGTTGTTAACTGCCACAGTGGTTGCTACACTGGCAATTACTCTCGCACAAATTTACAATATTAATTACTAGCTTTTACATCTCTGATACAAGATATAGTGATATAAATCATAGTGAGAATACAATCCAATCTCAATACGACAATCTTTAAGCCGTCCAATAGTTTCGCAACTTGTACAATATAGCATTCTCAAGATACCAATTCATACCGAAAGCCCGCAGGCTTTCATTACATAATTCGTATATATATCACGAATAAACCCAGATCAGATTTGGTTGATAGAGGAAAATTATTGTAGAAACGATCTCCGATACTGTGTAGAAACTTAAAAGCGGGCATGGCAAGCATATGAACATAAGATACGAACCACTAAGGTGTCTACCTTGACCACCGGGGTACATGCAGCGGAATATGCGTCCTAATTCTTCCGCCTGAATACGTCCAGCCGGCGTCAGTTCCCCGCCCCATTTCAATATCAAGACGAGAGACGGTTCCCCTAATCGATCTAAAAGAGAAAAAAGAAAAAAGAAGAGGTACGCATATTTCTTAAATTACATAATTTTTTAAATGTATCTATTAAATGTATTATATTGAGACAAGTGTTTATGACTATGATTGTGCGGTAAAATAATTATTAGATGCTCCATTTTTATAGTTATTACTGCTGTAAGATTAATGATAATAACCTTAAGTTTATAGTTTTACCAACTTTGAAAAAATTAGACTATAAATTATAATTTCAAATATTATAAATACAATAAAATATCTAGATATAGATAAAAATAAATTTTTTTTACATAGTAAATCAAAATTATAGTGAATATATTTTTAAACATTAATAATTAATAGCTATAATTTGCACGATTTTACTACAAAGTTGACATCGAAAATTACTATAAATTAAAGTTAAGTTATGGCAATTGCAGCCATTTTTTCAGTGTACATATCCATTAGATATATATTGCATGTATAAAAATAGTAAAAAAGCAAATGAAGCATACTAAGATCGCTACCGTCGTCGGAAGAACTTCCCCGCGGTCGTCCTCGCGGTTGATATTTCAATTGCACTTTACGATTTATGCCAGAGAAATGTCCATACCTACAGTACAGAGATTAATCATTTTATTATCACATTTGTTCAACTATACAACAATAATAATCGTGTGATTAATTCATTAAACTACACTATTTTTCTACTTATCGCTACGCACATTTCTAAAACACTCTTGAGTTGTTCTAGTTTCCCTTGTTTTTCTTCTAATTCAGGTCCCGCTGCACGGTGTTGTATTTCCGTTAATAGACTACGCGCTGTATCGAGAATCTCTTGCAGCTGTTTAGGACGTTTTAGTTTTACATGACCATGCTTATAGCCATCGTACTTTGCAAATATATCGAAAAATCTATGAAACATTACATACATTTTAATTTGCAATGTTCTTTGATGAAAAAAGTACATAAAAACTCATTTGCTTACTTCTGGTGACGAACTTCTACTTTCATCTTTTGTTTTGGGGTTCTATCGCCATGCCTAATAACTGCTACGACACAGCGCAATTCCATCCTAGATAAATATCAAAGTTCATTAGTAATGATTGAGAAATATACTTCAGCATTGTTAGGAACATTGCTTATGGTTTAATTGTCACTTGTGGTTAAACTAACATTTTGCCGAACGTAGTTGGTACAATAGGAGGATCGTCCAATTGAAAGGGAACGCTCCACGGAATATGCAACGTAGGCGCCAGTTCCCTGAGTATCATATTCCCCAAAATCTTGGCACAGTCATCATAATACTTGTTTGAGTTCTTTACAAAACTAAATCCATTCACATCGCATACGAACGACTGACCGTTGGCTCTGTAATCAAAACCATGCTCGCCGGTATTGATTATACTTGACTTTCGGCCACTTATATCAGGTCGCGATACATTCACGCTCGTGTTCATATCTGTTTTCCGACTGAAGTCGGTTCATGTGTTGCGACAGAAATCAAAGCTATTGAATGTGTAACGTGATATATGCTCTAAAATAACATTGATAACCACATTGCAACGTATCACATCTTAATATTATACAGTTATTCAAAATAGATTTTACGTGAGAAACGCATCTTTTCAACGGACACGACGTATCATTGTTCATAAAAAAATGATTGAAAAGATCGATTTAATTTCTTATCATACTAGCGTTGCATTACATGAGAATGCACAATCACTTACCTCAATAAATCGAAGCCGCACACCGTTTGTTTGAAGGCTAAACATACTTTTCTACTAATGAGTTTCTCGGCATTGTTCAATATCACCGGGTAACGAATTTCCTTGCCCTCTGAATCTCTCTCGACTTTGCCGTCGAGAGCAGGACTCTTCCTCGCCTCGGCGTGAGCATAATCAGGTCCCACGGTATAGACTTTAACGTCTGTGCCATCGGTAGGCATAAAATCTTCATAGATATAAGAACCACTCTTGCGAACGCGAGATTCTGGAGAATATACGCTACTACGACTACCTATCTGTGTAATAAACAAATATCGTGAGTATTTGCTTGTAATTTTCCCCGTTTAAGAAAACGACGCTCATTTAAATTTTGCATAAAGAATCGTATACTAATTTCAATACAGCAATATGTATACCTTTCTAAATAATCTCTGACTTCCTCCACCAGCAGAGGTAGGATAGTAAATATAGATATTATGATCTTCGGCGGATACTGGTTTTTCCACAAATGGTTTGTTGAAAGTAATACCGTTCACCTCTACGTGATCTTCCGATTCCACCAATTCGTGCTCTGAAATACAGTCTATATTCTCTATATGTAAAGATTAAACATATAAGTGACACTCTCTCGCTCGAGTAAGTTATAACTATCTCAAAACTGTATCGCGGAGGATCAAGTACTTACGATGCAAATAAATTTTGTAACTCACGTTTCGGATCTGGTGAATCTCTGTCCAGAACGGCATATCGTGGAATTTCGATACCTTCGCTCTCCAATATAGCATAAACTCTTCTTCGGTCCTAAGGCAATTTGTATTAATACATAAATATATGTAGTAAAAAATATATTAATATTTCGAGATGTTAAAGGCTTACCTGGATATCATACTGCATCGGGAGATGATTAATGATGAACGGTTTGCGTAAATTTGCATAATTTATAGCTTTATCAAGGGGGAAGCCTTTACTGTGGAAACTTATCAAGCAGTCGACCACAGGCCAATTTTCTACAGTTTCCTATAAACGAACAAAAGATAAAATTTGTAGTATAGAAGTGCAGAGCACAGTTTTACAACGTAAATATGTATTACTTTTAATATCACTTCTTCTGGAAATACGATAATTTTTATATACTCGAATTCCTCGAGCCTCGTCAAAATCTCTTTCATCGGTTTACTCTGCGATTTCTTCGCCATCGCGCATATCCCAACCAGAACTTGCTTTCCCTCTCCTTCCACATCACTTCCGCCCATATAAGCGTCATCTTGGGTGCCTTCTGATAATTCAGGCTAGAAAGGAAAATAAATGATAAACTTTATTTGAGAAAATATATCACGTGCATAAATCATATCTTATTCGGCAGCACTAATAAATAAAAAATAATTAACAAACATTCGAGTAAAATTTATATATACATATATATTACAAAATTAAATTCACTACCATACACTTTGCTTTTGAAAAATCAATGATAGAGGAGAACGTCGAACAGCCTAATTTTTATAAAATAAACTTGACTTCTCTAAACTGCACTATATAACAAGCAGTGATAAAGATCGTGAGATCTTCAAGCTAAATGGTGCTCACCCAGTATGCCTTTAGGCAGGATAGAAATCTAGGCTTGTCGTCAGCAGGACAACTTTCATCGCAAACTCTTGTAATATTACTCATACTCTTTAGTTTGATCTTTTGATAAGTAAGTTATACGTCGATCGCATATGTTATTGCCTACATAGAAAGGTAATACATATCAAGCAACAAAGCGTGAAATATGTGAAATTGAAAAATGAATTAAACGCTGTCTTTAAAATTCGTGATTCAGCATGAGATTTTCATTCATCTCTCTTTACACGTTTATATCTTCATTTCTGTTTATTCCTTTTTACCATTACTATCTACGATCTCACTACGATCCAGAATCAATGAGAAATGCAATACCAGTCAAACAGCAACAAGCAAACTGAAGTACGAACGTTTGTTAATCACTGCAATGAAAAATTTAGAGAAGATATGTGAGTTTAATGTGACGAAAGAAAGAAAAAAAAGATTACAGCAAGACTGAAGAAATATAAGTGGAATCTATCTTCATTTCCTATTATTTATAACAATTCAAATAAACGAATAGGAAAGTGCTTGCGATAGCAAATTTTTACATGATTAGTAGTATCTGATAAGTTATCACAGAAAAAAATTATTACGTGCAAAATATAAATCTTTATCGTTAATCCTACGTATGTCTTTTGTTTCTTTTTAATAATATTGATAAAATGAAATTCATTGTCATCTACGATGACCATGAAATATATGAAATACAACATTCGATATAATGAACTGTATAGAGTTAATTTTTTTAAACGCATTCTTATTAGAATATTATGATACATATTTAGTTAACTTTGCATACACACACACGCATATATATTTTTACCTTGGAAATAAAAATCATTGTTACGTATCTTCGAGAATTAAAAACTCCATAAATTCTGATGCCTTCTGATAAGCAATGACTTAAGTGATGGTGTTCCAATATCAATCACTCAAAAAATGTGATTACAGTTAACGTATCACGTACATTAACGTATCACGATATAGAAAGATAAAGAAAGAATTATCAGTTCTATTCTCAAATCACTGTCACTCGAACACTATCATTGTGACTTAGAATTCAGATATACTCTTGACATGTTCATGCACCTTCAAAACGATATAAAAATATAATACAGCGTTAAATTTTAATCAATTTAGATTCTAATAATGTCTACTGTTTGTCTAAATTGTGTTCGTATACTGTTAAAGGAACGAGTAACGAATACCATCTGAATCAAACTAGCACTCGCAGGCAGTTGCCACAATGTTATCGAGCACAGTTAGAAGCAATTTATAATTCGGTCAATATTAGCACTGCTAATAGGCAGACGATGGGTGTTAACAAATGTAATTTCAACGCAACAAGCGGGACAATTAAATGTTTACGTTGCACATGCATTGATAGAAAAATTTCACAACTGCTGCGGCATGTGCGTACCATTCGTGCCCGAATAAAGTGTCTTATAATGAGATAAATCCCTGTCTGGCCAAACATCGTGGAAGAACACAGAATTTATTCTGCTCTTCTACTCCGCCGCATTCGCACACTCCACTACATAGAAACATTCACCAACACGTACCGCAAATGTTCGCACTGATCGCTTTGATTCTTTAGAAGCTGATTACGTAATAAGGGTATGGCTCTTGACTATCTAGGTACTAGCAATTAGCCGACCAGCACAAGATTCAACATTTATTTAGCGACTGTTTATATAACGTATCAACTGTTTACATAACTCTTCGCATATTTTTGTCGTTTCAAGGGATAAATAATTATGAATGAGGGGTATGTTATAAATATATCGCGAGTATTTTTAAATATGTGAGAAAATATCTACATACGTATTAAGCATATTTCTAATACACACACACACACACACACACACACACACACACACACACACACACACATACACATACAATATGTCCAATTTTAATCAATCCTGCCAATTTTCTCCCAAATTAACTAAATTGATACAAAATAATGTTTCAGATGAAAGTAAAACGGTTTCGAGGGAGATATATTTTGGTCATGTTACTTTTTTTTCTAGGCACAGGCACCAAAAAGATATGAAGGTCACCATCACTTTGTTAAGTGAAATATATGATTTTTTTTGCATAATATAATTCCTGTAATTATTTTGCGCATTAAAGTATTAAAATACAATTATTAAAAAATTAATAGTTTCCCTCGAAATCGTGCCACATTCATCTGAAACACTGTCTTGTAGCGTCCATAATTTTGGAGTAAATTGACTGGACTGATTAAAATGGGACACCCTGTATATGAGAGTTTTCTAACCTCCGATTGAACGTACGTTACCTTTTTTTAACAGCAGCTTTTACGCGCTTTTTTTAAACAGCAGCTTTTACGCGCGCACATTTGTTACTTTTATAACACAAACATAAAACGAAAAGTTAGAAATGGGGCAATGCTACTGTCATCAATTAGTTTCTTGGCTAACTCGTCAAATCACAAAGAACATGTAGCTTTCCATTTGCGTCGTATTATCTTTGTACTTCTGTGATATCTCATCAGATACAAACTGGTTTCACACAATCAAGAGATGCAATCAGTTGGATGCACGATCGAGAAAATTGTTCACATATCATATATAATAAAAGAAAAAAACATTAGAAAAGGTAAAACATTCATTTATAGAAACTTTGTGCATATGTGCTCCGATTAGGAATCTGAAGGATAGATTTCAAATTGCCTCGTGCAATATTATAGTTGCTAACAATCATGTCTCAGTGACAGTAAAATGATTTTATCCCCAACTTACTCGTTTTGACGAACGATAAATCGACGAAATATCAGATGGATTTATGTCTCCTACATAGAACATCGGCCTGCTTGCATTTCTGAGACCCTGTGAAAAAAATCTTGATTAGACGCTGGTCAAGTGAACAAATCTCATCTTTAAATAGCTGTTAAAAAGTATTTACTTGATAACCATGTTCCAGCTCAGTGTAAGACATGTCAGATCCGGTCTCATTGATAAAACAAACACCTGTTTCACGTGTTTATGTGAGACAATGTCCTGGGCACTGAAACTAACCACGTTACTTCACATTATTAGCATACTACATGGTCGATTGAAATACACAAACATAAACAAAGTGCAAGAAAAACACTACTTGAGAAACGTGCAAATCAAGTGAAGCTATAAACAAACTGTCTCGCCGTTTCAATCTTACAGGCTCTCCTCCCTCGCGCAAATTCCCGGCGTAGTATCCTTTCCTTTCCAATGGCAATTTACAACGGTGTTTATGAGAACGTCCTCCTTTACCGTCCTCTAAGCGACGGTGCGTGTGTCGCTCGGCGCGTTGTTTTCCTAATGAGCTGTAACGGAGATCAAATGTTTGAGACAAGACACGCAACGTTTGCACGTTCTCCATTGAGATAACAGCGTCTGCGACCAGCCGGTTTGCCAACCTCGAGCAGTGGCGTCGGTCGAACGCGATTTAATCAATCCAACAACGCGTGCCCCGCACGCAGCAGTATTCGTGGGCCAGTACGCACCCATATACACCGCGCGTGACAGCCGCACGAAAATTCGTAGACGTATTCGCGCGAGGACGTGAATTGCGCGACACTTACCGTTCGCCAGGAATGCGAGATCCGCGATGACAGCGATCGCACGTGATTCGCAGTGTGACACGACGCTCCCGGCTCCTCCAGCCGTTTAAAATCGCATCTCTCTCTGCTGACGTCGCTTGGATCGGGTCGCGCGGCATGTGGTGCCCACGAAATCGAATTTCGACGCAGTGTTGAGAGATAATGGGGCATGCGCAGTAAAGCGAGCGCTAGCAGCCGCCATTAAACCTCAATCGCGTACATATGTTGTTATAACATGGGGTATCGCTAAATCCCTCATAGAAAGGAATAAAAAAATAATGATAGGAAATTTATAAAACATAAAAATTTTTAAGTTTATAGAATTAAATTATTTTTCTGTGTCCACGATCGACTTGTTACAAGACCAATATGGCTAAATTCTTAAATGCAAAGTAAATTTTATATAAAATGTAGATAAAATATTAATAGTACAATTCTTATATAATTTATTTTATATGAAAGCCACATTTTATGTGATCATCACATCACATCGCTTTATTTTTTACATATTCTATTTTTAGTTTACATGATGAAAAACATATTTATGTAAGCCCCATTAAACGCCTTAAATAACATTGATTAAGCACAAGTCTGCCGAAGCGTGTCACGTGATCGATGACGTGCAGACATATGCGTACAATTATCAAGCTTGTTTGCAAATCATTGCAAATTTCCCATCTCCATTTCGACGATGGTATTGAGAGCGGGATCTTATTGAGTATGCGCGTCATCTTCTCGTAAGAGGAAACATTCCATTTAGATGGATTCAATTGAGATAAACAGGAAAAAAGAATGAAAATTGCAAAAAAGATAGGCTAATTGTAAGAATTCCAGTGATACCTTAATGTCTGATTCCACATCAACATAGATTAATTTTAATCTTGGTTTAACTTTTTTTTCTAATTCTTAGAATTAGAATAGAATTAGAAAAAATATTCTTAATTATAAATTCTAAAAATTAGAAAAGAGCTTCTTTTCTGTGTAATTATATAAACTCCTTATATCTTTTCATCTTCTCTCCTTTTTCTTCATTCAAACTCATTTCCATTTTATTTTAAATACAAAAAGTACAACATAGTGCAGCTGCAAACTAAAGTATTACGAAGAGTAATCAAATAATCAAATTGCATTTAGGTGGAAAATTTGAGCAGAAAATAATAGAATTGCAATTTAGTTTATTTGCATGCGTAATACATGATAATATTATACAGCATTCTGAGTCAGTTTTTTAGTTTAGTAAATTGTTCAATAATCTCGAACACTGGTTTAATTAGCATACAAGACGGAAGAGATATATGTCTACATGTATATCTAATGAGAGAGAGGTATATAATGAATGTGGAAAAAAAAACAGAATTGAAATTATATCCACATTCCTAGAAAATTTCATAACATACTATATCAAAGAAATAATAACAAAAATTCCTTATTTTACAATAAATTTATCTTAAACAAATAAAAAAAGAGGAGCTCATTAAATATCTGAATATGATTATATATATATATATATATATATATATTCACAAATAAACTGCTTATTTCTACAGTTTATATTTTGTGATTTTACAAGTCTCTTCACTCTTCATACGGATCTTACATAAAACGCATCGCGCTTGGAATTTTACCTGAGTGTAAGATAAAAGCATATAGTATCAAAGCACATTACATTCCGCAACTTTTTTATCTCAATGTAGAACATAGGACTGTCTTTTTGCCAAAACAAAATCCAAAATTTTTTCTCGCTTTGATTGCAATTACGACAATGTATAGTCCATATACATGATCTTTCTGTAAAATCTTTCTATATTCCAAAAAGAAATGCACCAGTTGACTGCAATATAGAAAGAATGTTGCAATCGTTGTTACACACAAGTTCTCATAAATATTTAGTCGCAGTACAATTCACTTATTGTTAGATATTTTAGCTATTAAAATTAAAACAAACATGTACCTTGTATAAAATATATTTATTCGTAATGTTCATGAAATCTATCATCGTGACCCCAAGCCTTGTTTCTTTCTCTTGGTGGTGTTTCCAATGAATTTGATTTTGCATTAATATTAGTTCCCTTTTTCGATTTATCCAATGCACCCGAACCACGTATCGCTCTTGGAACGCTGTAATTTTTTGAAAAAGTACCATGCTCAGATACATCATTTTTCGTTTCTTCTTTTACAATTTGCTGATTGTTATCAACTTCCTGTGATTGATTATCTAGACATACAAAAATACACACATATACATTATATAATTTAATATATTTATATACATAATCTTTAATGTTTAATAAGCCATTACCATTTTCAGTCTTTGTCGTTGCGATCACCTTCAATTCTTCATGAGAAAATGGATATTCAAAAGAAAGAGACTTAATATTGGAGAGATAAAAATGTTTTACTTGTGTGTCCTTAATTTCATAGTTGTTATTGGCTAATTCTATCACCAGCAATAATGCTGCATAGTTTTCAGGACTGTGCAAGTTTTCCTTTACCAGCAGTTGCCTGATTGTCATTATTAAATTTTCTAATTTTCCTGGACATGCTGCGTAGAAATCTTTACCAGATCTGAGAATCTAAAGACGAGATCTCGTGATAATCATAATATCAAACTTCCATAAATAAATAAGCTCCATCGTTTCATACCTGTATCATGATGAAATAAATATTATCCTTGGGATTGTTTTGCAGCAGATCCTCTAAATATTGAATTAACGGTGCAGCTAATACCTTTAATTTAGAGCCATTGCTCAATTTCATATGATAGTAAACTTCTGCATGAAGTAGGACCTTATTGGCAAATACCTTTGGATCTTCTAGAAGATCTTTTTCCCTAGCTGAAAAGGGCAACGTGGACATATCATAATACAGAATGAGAGATTAAAAGCAGCGCTATTGAATACCCACACATATAGTTATCCTGCAGGAAATGCAAGAAGCGGTTTCGTATATTTTTGTTATCATTATTTTCCAACAGGAAGACCTTGTTGTCACTAAATATCACTGCTATCTTTGTGGTCATTGAGTGGTGTATAGCCTGTTTCCAAAGGGAGTCGCACACTAACCTGAAATTTGTGATATTGTATCAGAAAATGTTGCAGCGACTGTCCCAAAGAGAGATTCATGATCAAAGTTAAGTATTTACATATAAAATATAAATAATCACAAAGACTAATTTTTGACAAATTATTTGAACAAAAATTAAGTAGTGTTAGATAAGACTTTGATCTAAAATTAACATTGTAAATTAGCAAAAACATGTATAAAAATTAAAGATAAACAAAACATAATATAAACACTACACATATAATTCATATAGATGTAATTTTGAAAGTTAGGAGAAAGTTTACAACCCAGTGGTGATACCCTAGATTGTCCTCGTTGACCGCGATAGTCAGCAGATCCACAATTTCCTGGATCAGCTGTGACGAGTCGCTCTCGCGCTCGTCGTAAGAAACTATCTTATCTATTATGTCCTTCAAAACCTTGTTGGTGCCGGACGCGGCAACCCCTGGCCTACGTAGACCCTGATCAGTTTGAGGGGATATACTGGACCATCCGCGGCCGCGTCCGAACGAAGTCATCCTCTTCAGATACCTCTAACGTAAACCTATTGACGAGATATATGTGTCAATACACACTTGCTACATCGACAGCGGTTAAGATCAATACGGAAAATACAGACGTGTAGACGAGATGATCCGATTTGATCACTTACTCCTCCGTTCTTCGAGTTCTGAAGTCGCGTGTTTAGTTAAACGCGATCGGCATAAATCCTAGAAGTTGTGTTTAGTGTTTTTTGCGGTGCACGAAACGTATGTTCTGCACTTGCCGTGAGACCAGGTGTAGTATCGACGTTGGAGAGAAAGAGACGAGAGACGTGAGGCTCAAAGGGACACACGTAGCTCTTCAGGTCCGCTCTTCGCAGCTAAGCTTCTCGTACCTCTTGTTCTTCCACCTTTTTCTCCTCAACTTCGAATTTGTATATTTATTTCATTTTAAGCAAAGAAAGTATGGAACTGCCCAGACATCGCGCGGTGCAGAAGGTGCAGACGGGACAGACTGTTTGCGAATCATCGATGCGACGCGCCGCCTGGCAATCGCGGCACACGTTAAATTTTCTGCCGCCAGCAGCGTCGTGTTTAAATTTCTCCGATTCCGTCTGTCACGGATAAATTGCGGTCAATTAGGTACGCGGTAGGTACGCGGTCACGCAATCCGAAGTCGTTCGCCATTGAGATCCCGCTAGAGGGAGAAGCGAGCTAAGAAATCGACAAATTTGGTTAGTATTTAACCTCCTCCTACCCCCTCTTAAAAAAAAAACAAAATTGCATTGTGCATTTGTCAGGTTTAGTCAGGTTTCTTGTCCGAAGATTGCGAATTGATCGAACCTCGTTACGCCTCGCAATTACGCACGCTCGAGTGAATTCGCATGCGATGGTTGAACTCTCGAAAAGTCGGGACGGAGTTGCGGAATCCTGCCTCCTCTTCCTTGACGCCGGCCAACTCTCTCGCTCCCATGTGGCACGTATCATCAATCTAATGGTTTGATAGGTGCTTAAAAACGATAATTTTGCAATATATATTTATATAATATATGTATTTATTTATCCAAGAATCATATAGTCTATCTATTCCTGTATAGGAAGCATCATAACAGATTTTGAAACATGGAACCAGTTGAACAATACAAATCTAGCCTAAAAATGATTTAAAATTGTGTAATTTTATTTACCAGAGACTAGAGCTATTTATAACTTATAATGTTTACCTGCGATAAGCTAAAGTATATTATCAGCTAAATAGCAGGTATTGTTCACGCCAAGAAATTTGTGACAATAATTACGTAATTTGTTATTTTGTTAAAGATTATTTCTAATTTATACAATGTTTATCTACAACAAATTGAGACAAAGTATATGTATGTGTGTATATATATAAAATCTTATTTGTCAAGGATTACTTCTAGTTTACGCAATTAATGTTTGTCTGCGATAAGTTAAAACAAAATCTCATCTAAATAAGGAGAAATTAATGTTCTATCCAAAAGAATAATTACATAATTTTATTAGTTAAAGATTATTTTTAGTTTACACGTTGCTTGACAAACTAAGACAAAATATCAGCTAAATGAAAAAATTAAATTAATATTTATTTTGAAAAAAATTATTACAAAAATTATATAATTTGTTAAACATTATTTTTAATTTATATGATGTTTGCTTGAGACAAATTGAGATAGACTCAATCAACATAATTAAAAGAAATTAATGTTCTTTCTGAAAAAATGAACAATTGTATAATTGTATAATTTTATTAAAGATTATTTCTAATTTACATGTTGTTTGACAAGTCAAGATATCAGCTAAATTAAAAAGTTTATATCTATTTTAAAAAAGTTGTGACAATAATTATACAATTTTCAAAGATTATTTCTAATTTATGGTGTTTTCCTATGACAAATTGGAGCAGAGTACTAGCAAAATGAGAAGAAATTAATGACCTCTCTAAAAGAATAACAATTAATAATTATGTAATTTTATTTGTTAAGAATTATTTCTAGTTTACACATTGTTTGACTAACAATGAGCAAACTAAGACAAACTGAACTAAATGTCAGATAATTGAAAAAATTAATATCCATTTTGAAAAAGTTATAACAATTAATAATTATTTAATTTGTTAAAGATTATTTCTAATTTATACGTTGTTTGTCTGTGACAAGCTAAGTGAAAGTACTAACTACGTGAGAAAAAATTAATGCCCTCTTTGAAAGAACTGACAATTTAAGAATTACATATGTACTTTTATTTTTCAAGGATTATCTCACGTTTTGGTTGTAACAAGCTAAGGTAAAAAAACCAGCTAAATGAAGAGAAGTTAATGACCATTTCAAGAATACTTGGCAATTAATAACTATATAATTTTACTTGTTAAAGATTTATAAATATCTACAATTAATTAAACAGCAGAGATGTTTTTATTACTTTATTAATTAATACAATTATTTCTGAAGAATTCATTAGGCGTGTGTATGAGCTTATAACATTTTTTTTGTTTTTTTTGTTAAATTCTTTTGATGGAGTTTATTTTATTATGAATCATTATTGTTTTTTGCAACTATTAGTAATGATTTTCTTCTCTAAATTACTGAATTTAGGTTCATAATTCACTCTTTGTTTTACGATTTTGCTTAAGTGGCCAATCACTGTACTGTTTACCCCTATACATCTAACTTATACATACATTATTTGCACATTAGTACAAGATAAGCAGCAAAATTGATTATAAGTAATAAGAGATCAATATCAAGAGATCAATATCGTGAGCATTAATTTGTATCAATAATTTGCAGCTGGATAGAGGTTAATTTCCTAGACAACGCGGAGCTCGCGCATGCTCGCGGAGCGCTACCCCGGACCCGGACGACCGCCAATCGTCAAACGGTACGATAAGCCACAGTAACAATCTGTCAGTCATCGACACTACAGCCAGTCATCGTCGTCGCGGCCATCGTGTGATCCGCCTGGATGATCAACGATAAACGTCAACAATCGCACAGTCGACTGGGCAGTCCCACGGCGGTTCGCAGCAAGCCAGTCCGGTCCGGTCCTTGGCGGTGGACGAGTCGCTGTGACAGTTAGTAGCCGCCAGTCGTCGGCCAGGTACACACATCGCACGCTCGCGCTGCCTCGCCGCTCGATCTCTGTCGGAGTGTTTTTTTTTGTTCTATTTTTTTTCTGCCACTAGAGACTCTCGATATTTCGCAGCCGAGGAGCCGCATCGCGTCCCAATAGGGGACAGGAGGATACCGAGGAATAAAAGAGGCGAAGGGCCGCCGCCCGTCCTTCCAGGAAATATGACGACGGAGGAAAAGTTTAACGCCGCCGTGAACGTAATCAGGAGCCTGCCGAAGAATGGTGAGACGGATTCCGCGCCCCCGCGCTCATTATATCGTCGTCGTCGCGGGCGTTATCGCGGCGCGCCTCGGGAAGCGCGGACGCATGTACCTCGACAGAAAATTTCCTACATATATCACTTGGCCTCTCTCACGCTCACTCCGCGTGTCCGCTATTACGCTCACCTGGGAACGCGAATATACACCAGCTGCACAGTGCAATCGCTTTTTGCCTTGCCACTCTTGTTAATTTCTTTTTCCTTTCTCGTCTCTGTTCCTTCGGGCGTTGTGACTTTATTGCGTACTGGCTAAAGTCCACGCCGCCGCCACCATCGCCACTACCACTAATATTTGTCGCTCGCGTGCGAAAATGGCTCATGTATTTATTCATGATGATAAAAAGGTGATAATGACTAGCGCGAAGCTTTTCTCCGCGCGTTCGGAAACCTCAAGGAAAACCGACTTTAAAGAGTACGGTGAATCTCTTTAATCTGAGTAGTGTCGATGCAATGATATGCGACCTAAGGTTTTTGCACTTTCATTGATTGTGCATAAGCGTGCTTTTAGCTTCACTTTGTTCACTCACGCAGGTGTTTCTAATTACACGGAAATAAACGCAAGGATTTTGCATAAGTGTTATGTGCTGCCATGTAGAGAAATCGGCAAGATCTAATCTTGCCGAGGAAAGTGAATGTTCCTCAAGTTGATTTTTCATTCGCGACGCCGAGTGCGATATTAAGGACAAAAAAATTCTGCTTTGCCGCGGATTTGTACGCGAAAGAAGCCTCCATCCGTGTCCATCTGTATTGTCCGTCCTGGACTACTTCACCTTTGAAACTCTTTTAGTCTCGCAACGCGAATGGCCTTCACATTTATAATTGTATTGCATATATATAGCATATAGATAATTATGTCGAAAAAAACTGATAATTTTTACTGATTTGCTGATTTGCATTCCTCAAACATTAGTATAACGCTCGAAAAGATCGAACAAAATAATTTTTTTTTCACACAGAAAAAACTATCAAAATTACATGTATAAACAAGATTATAAAATCTTTCAAGATTTTATAATCTTGTTTATATATGAAAAAATAAATTGTTGATTTGACACTTAATTTTTTTCTGTTACTTTATTCGATCTTTCATTTTTTCATATATAACATCGTATATCAACAATTTACTTTTTTATTTTTTTATCTAAACAAGATTTTATAGTTTTACTTATACATATATGAAAAAATGAATTATTAATTAATTATATATGATATTTCATAAAAAATCTTGAAAGATTTTATATTTTTTCTTATATACGAAAAAAAATGAATTGTTAATTTAATACTAATTTTTTTCTGTGCATAAATAATTTTTTTATTGTTTAACTCTTAGCTTTTATTATTTAACTCTTTAGTTCTTTTAAAAAAAAATTGTTTACAAGGAGTTGAAATTAATCAGAAACTTTTTTTAATATCTATAATTCAAAGTATAAATAATATTTTAATCATTTGTCAATATTAATCAATTTGTCAATATTAATATCGCTTTTATATCTATATTTTTCCATTGCTGACATATATATATATATATATGCACTTTTTTATTTTTTAGTCTTGATGTTGGATATTGCACATACAAGTATACTTTCCAGTCACTTCATATAGCTAAGTGACTGTATTATTCCCCACTTTACTTTCTAACAGTATAAGACACGCTCAGTGGTTAAAAACTTAAAACTAGAATGTTTCTCCTCAGTGATCATAAAAAAGTAACCTGTGTTGTATTTACGGTTATGAAATTTTGTTAATAAATACTTCAATTATTTTTTTCCAGGTCACTGATAAAATATGTATGTCGGCTAAAGTTATAAAACTTTTCGTTCGACGTATATGATCTCTTGTAACACCTCATCTCTTTATTATATTCTCGTGTTATGAACTTACGTGGCAAAAAGCATATAGACATAATTATCTTGATGGTAAAGTACAAAGTACATCGTGCATTCTGCGAACTTCGTAGAGACTTATTTAATTTTTGATGAAGTTGTCTTAATGAAGCATTATTTGCTAAAGTAATTAATGAACTTTCACAATAATTGCTGTAACAGCTATTTCCCATTACCGTTAATTTATGAAATAATGAATTTCATTAGAAATAAAATTGGAATTTTTTCATCGCGTCTAACATTGGATACAAATATTTAATATTCTTTCTTACGATAACGTAATTATCATGTGATAAATTATAGATCTATTTCTTAACTCTGACTAGAGGTCAAGGAGATTGAAGATAAAAAAAAGTCACGCACCATTACATATTTGTTTAATGCCTGGTTAATCAAGAAAAATATAAATTTCTCTCGATTAAAATTATCTGTTTGGCAACATATTTGGATGCCTATTACGAGTCGATGCATTCTGAAAAATATCTAATTTAGCAAGATTAAAATAAAAATGCTAACCGGAAATAGAATTTTATAATATACCTTTGACATATCATTAATATGCAACATTTCAGGAGCGTACCAGCCCAGTCACGAGATTATGCTGCGCTTTTATTCGTATTACAAACAAGCGATCGAGGGACCTTGTCAACAATCTAAACCCGCGTTCTGGGAGGTAATTAAGAAAGCGAAATGGGACGCGTGGACACGCCTTGGCAACATGAGCCGTACAGAAGCCATGAATAATTATGTGGAGGAATTGAAGAAAGTAAGTATGGATTTTGTAGACCAATGAAGCTCACGCAAAAGATAAACGTTCAATATTGGACGCCATTCATTGCAGATTGTTGAAACGATGTCCTACACAGATAACGTGGCAACGTTTCTTGGCAGTTTGGATTCCTTCTACGAGAGCGTACCGGCTGAGGATTTGGAATTACTCGTGGGACCAGTACTGGAGCGAATACGCTCCCAACCGGGATCACCATTATCAGGTTCACCATTAGGTTATTTCTTTTTTTACTTTTAAATTTACATTAACATTTTGATAATTAATTTTTTTTAGTCAAAGCATATTTTGATGCTTAATAATATTCTCTCTCTCTCTCTCTCTCTCTCTCTCTCTCTCTCTCTCTCGCGCGCGCGCGCGCGCGTGAATCATATGCATTTCTTAGGAACCTATTCTGTAACCTTAACGATGTCGTTATGCAGATTTTTTGTATCATATAATAGTTGCGTAACGATACCATAACGACATCGTTAAGGTTGCAGAATAAACCTCTTAGTTTTATGAATTATGTTTCGGTTATTTTTAGCAGTTTTGAAACACAAACTTAAACATCCTTTAAAGCTGGATATTTAGGATTGTGTTTCAAGGCCGATAAAAATAGTTGGCATGCAGTTTATGAACAGAGCGCGTAGTTTATAAAACTGAGAAATGTATATAAAATTTACGCAGAAAATAATATCAAGTTCCACTTTGATTGGAAAAGATCTATTTTTCTTCTTATTTTAATTATCTATATTATCCAATTATCAACGTAACATGTTTATGTCATTATCAACATATTTTAATAATCTACTTTACATATTGAAATGTTTTATTTAAAACAAAGAATTGCATTACTAAATAATTCTCTAACTTGAATCACATATCAGGGAATGAGCTAAAATATATGTTTATCAAACATGTTTATCTAAATTGAAGATATTTTTTAAAATGTTGGGTATTTATTAACACTTGAACAGTAGTTTCCTATCAAAGTTATCAATGTGATAATATATTGCGATAATAGTATGTTCCAAGTTTTTTCACAGTATGTATGTATGTGTATATATATATATATATATATATATATATATATATATATATATCATCAAAAAATATTTTCTTCCATAATGTTTTGCTGCTTTTTTAAAGCTGCTTTTTTATTTCACTAGCATCCAGAGAAACATCACCTCATAGGGTGATGAATGCTTCTCGGCACATAACGAGTAGTTTGGAAACAAGCCCAACTAGCAGTCGTACTGCGAGTCCGCTGCCACAGGACACTGACGGCGAAGAAGAGGTTTTTATAGATACTGTTGAAGTACGACATTAACATTACATTTTAAATTACGTCAATCATTTATTCTTATATAACAAATAACTGGAATAATTTCGTTGCAGTCAGCGCCGGAGAGAGCGCAAAAGGATGCACACAAATCAACTACTGCTCCTCAAAAGGTACAAACTACGGCGAAGAACGGAATCGATTCTTCCAGTACAGAGAATATTATAAAAGAGAACATCGAATTAACTAATGGCTATAGCAACACTAACGGTCACACGGAGACAGTGTCGGAAAGCCATCGAGAGCGAGGTAGACAGAGAACGAAGAAGGATGACAATAAAGTCAACGCAGAATTCCTGAATCAAATTGCGACGACTATGCAGCATCTACAGAGAGATTTAGATCGCATAACGGCCAGAGTACGAAGTTTAGAAGGACAAGCCCTACAAGCGCTGGCGCCACAGACGGTATGTAATCATCATATCTAATTTTTATAGAAAGAGTAAAGTATCGTACTTTTTATCTCCTTGAAATAGTAGAATGAGGAATAATATTTCTCGTTTTATTAGCTGTGTTCAACAGAACGTTTATTTCGCAACTGTTGGAAATTTTTTTTGTCACTCAGATAAGACTACTTTTAGATCTAAAATATAATCCAATCAACGTGAAGAAAATTTCCAACAATTGGTAAATAACTTTGTTGAACGCGGCCATTATTTTTTCATCGCGTGTCTCATCTATTCGCATGTAAAGACTGAAGTCAATATTTTTTTTTAGGAACACATTGTTAGACGCAGGTATGCAAACTGGTGGCCAATGCGAGAATGCCCGCCGCGCTTGTTTGTTTTACTGATCCTATGGCCATTCGTCGCTCATTTACTTATCAACTTTATGCAGCGTTATCGCCAACGAAGACTGTGATGTCACGGCTGTTATTCGTACGCAGCTGACAACCCATTTCCAGTGTTTGGGTTACTAACATTGAATTACGTAGTAAACATACAGAGATTTTTTTTAGTTTTATATTCCTCATGGGAGAGACGAAGCTGTCCTAATGCAATCTGCGATTACCTTAGTAAACGTGAATTGTGATAAAATTGACTAGGTCAATCTCTGTATATTTTTACATATATACGGCCTGTTTCGGAAGTTGCACACTTTCTCTCGCCTGCAGATCCGCCGCTGAATAATGAGTCGATTGATCCACGGCGAAAGTTCGATTTGAAAGACACTTTTATCTGTAAGTTGTGTACTAAGTAAGAAGTTAGAATGGCTTAATATTTTCCTTTTCACGCATTTTTTTATAAGACAATACAAATGTTATCTTAAAACACATACAAAAAGGTACAGCGCATTTCAGCTTTCTTTTATGTATTCAGGTTTGTATTGTGTTATAATGGAATGCCTACATGACTTATGTATACTATGTAGATGTATGTACAATATTTTATCGCATATTTTAAAATATGCGAACTATGTTAGGTATATGTAGAATTATTTTATTCCTCATATCTGCTTTTTAATGTTTGTATTTTAGAAAGAGATACATGACTTCCGGAACAATCTGTATAAAAAATATGAAGGTATAGTTCTTTTAATATTTTCTAAGGTGGATTGTATGTATTATATATAATTCTATGAACGTATAGATTGTAATATATCCGTACGGAGAAAGTAAATCTTTTTGTACATGCAAGCGTGTACAATAGTCGGTTGTTACATGTATTTTAAGTGTAAATTACGTGGGTTTTTATCAAAATGACAGGGATTTTAAAGTGTACTCTATCATCGGTATTGCGGCTACAATACTAAATATTAATTACTATTAACGGATAATATATATTTCAAAGGAACATTTATACATACTGAACGAATGAGCGATTGCGAAAAAATTTTATGTACATACGTGCAATGTGAAAATATACAAATTTTTAATTATCAGCCAGGATTTGTTTCGTACGCACGCGCACAAACACACACACATATATAAAATTTGTCCGCTGATAAAATTATGTTACAACTAAATTCGTTATTGTGAGACTGTCCGTTTCCTTTTAATGTGTTATTTTCCATCCGAGAGAGAAAGTAGAGAACAAAGTATAGAAAGTGTAGCTAGTCCCCTTACCACGAGTAGCAAGTCACGTAGATATACACAAGGTGAGTCATCAATACTTTCTTGTGTTTCAAGCTACGAGAAAATAAATAAAGTACAACTCGGATGGCCTCAGGTACACTGAACGTGTAAGACATACATACGTTTTTGCTCTCTCCGTGTTTTTGTTCTATTAGCGATTATGGGCATTTCTTTCGATAAAATTATCTATTTTTACACAATATTTCTTGCTGACATTAAAATGAATTCGATCGTTTCGAAGTAATTTCGGACTCGAAAAAAATTATAGATCCAACAAAAAAATAGCTTCAAGCTCTCAAAATTAAATACTCGTTTTCTAAAGCGTCATGTTATTAAAGTTGTTTACAGGAAGTAACAAATTACATTATAACATTATCATTTTATAATGATTCATTACGGTAATAACGTTAATTTTTTTTATTTTATGAATCAGAGTTTGAATACTAATACGTTAGTTTTATTCGTTACATAACGAATAAAATCTAACTAATTATTTTTTTTTCAAATGAGTAATAACATGTAACAAATTTCATATTGAAAGTGACTATTCAAACTCGCCATTACCATTACGGTTACGCAAAATTGCTATTATGCCAAATTATTAAAAAAACAAAAGTAACGATGACGTTACATTATTCGCAACGCGATACTTCTCGTCCTTGAGCTATTTATATCGATATATCCATGAGAGTGTCAAAAGATATTCAAACTGACCAAGGCCTACAGGTTTTTTTGTCTCAAGTGTGAAAGAATTTTTATGTCCTCGCGACTTTCATATAAGTCTTTCGACAATTCATTGGTGATTCATTCATACGACGCGAGTCCAATGTCAAGATCTAGCGAGGACTACGTGTTCCACACGTACGAACGGAGTTGAAGTGTGGCGTGCGTGTTGACCCGCGCCGCGCACTCCCCGTTGTCGCGAGAACCCATCGTGCGACTCGTTTTGCATGCGCGCGCGGTGCGTTTACTAATGAAACTCCCCTTATTCCGAAACAGCTGTTCGCTCGTAAATTGCGCCGTTCCTTCCTCACGTTGCATTTGACCACATGACCGTGCGTAAACTGGAAAAGTGAAGGAGAGACAAAGAAATTAGTTATATAATTTTAAGATATCGTCGTTGAGCAAACAAAATATATAGAAACAATATATTCATATTTTTAATGATATTTATAAATGTTTATTTCTTAAAAACGAGGCTCTTCAAATAATGCAAGCTAAAAAAAAATAATGTTTATGAGCAATATTTTATACATATTTTATAAATATTTTATGTGATATTTATGTTAAATCTTTATAATCTGTTCAATCTAAGATCAGAAAAATATTTTCATATTTAGAAAATATTCAAATAATTATTACAAATGTTTTGCAAATCTTTTATAAATATTGTGTGCTAAGCTTATAATTTTGAAGCTATTTTTATTTCATTGCACTATTATTTTCAGATTTGTTGTAACCATTATTACTTCCATAAATTTTCCTGTTAGGATAAATGGAACTTTGAAATTGAAATTATAAGAATATTTCATACTCATTATTGTTCACATTAACTTGGATTTGAAAAAAATAAAACTTTTACATCCAACATAAAGATAATATTCTAATAATCTAGAATCTAGATGTATTAGATTGTTGAGATTTTTTGTTTATCTAAATTCTATTATGTAAAGATAAAATAAAGCTATTTCTTCGTCTAGATATTTTTGAATATACTAATTCAGTAATGTTTTTTTAAATATTTAAAAACATTAAAAAGAAGCATTTAAAAAACATCTGCTGATTGGGTAGATAACGGCAAACAATGCTGCTGATGCACTTTTGCTGCGCCATCAGAAAACGTAAAAGAGCATGGACGAGGGATGGCAGGGGAGAGGAGAAATTCCAGGATAGTGGGGGCAACCCGACAGTCCCGGTGACGCGTCGTTGCGATCCTTTTTGTTCCCGGATATGTGCAAAGTCGCGCGCGCTTTCTCGATTCCTTGCGCGTCGTCGCGTTTCGCGTCGTGTCGGGGAAGATGTGCGCGCAGCGTACAGGCATTCGTGGATTCTAATTGAACACGCACCCTGACTGGCTGCTCCGACCCCGGGCTCCGATTCGACGTCACGTGCAATCGGCACGTGTGGCCGCGTCGCCGCCGTCGTCGTCGTCGTCGTCGTCGTCGTCGTCGCCGCCGCCACTCAGGAGTTTCCAAGTCAACGCGGAGTCAAGATCATCACGCGGACTATGGACACCTTCCTCGGAACGATCCTCCTCGCGTTGGCGAGCATCCTCACCACCAGCTGCTCCGGCACCGCTGAAGACCTCGACTTGGGCACAATCGTTTTCGCAAACCTCGTGAGTGAAATTTTCTTCCTTTCATCTCCTTATGTCTCTTCAACTCCAAGGTTCACGAAATATTGTTTCCTGTCGTCGTGAAGTTTATATCACTTCAAGCTCGTTTCTATATTATTTCGTATAAATTTATCCGTGAATTTTTATCTTGTTCGTGAATATACGAACTTTCGGAGGTGCTCTTATCTTTCGTATGTTTATCTTCCGCATTTCATATTAAGTGACTCATCAAATTTTTCATGTAAATATAATGATTCTTGTTTCTCTATTTACAGCTGTACAGGCACGGGGATAGGACTCCCATCGCGCCTTACGAGAATGATCCTTATAACAAGGAATCGTCCTGGCCGGTTCCATATGGAGAGTTAACAAACGTGAGGAAGATGATTAGAATTAAGAAATATAGACGTAAACGCTTGTAATTATTTGCAGCGAGGGCACGTGCTTTGTCCTCGAGCATTATGAGTATTTTTCTTGGTTGCCTTATCTTATCACAAACTTTGTGGAACACGATACTGTGAAATTTGTTCTGGCACAGTCTTCAGTCTATTTGGCATTCTACATAAAGAAGATGAGAGAAACAGATTATATAATGAGTTAAGCTTTAAATAGTTTAGATATAAATGCGAGAAAGAAATTTTCTTAAAATATTAGAATATATTAAACAAATGTAAAAATTATTTTTCTTGTACAATTTCTTGGAATTTTTCTTGTAGATTGGCAAACAACAACATCTGCAGCTTGGACGCTGGCTGAGGCAACGGTATTCTGGTTTTTTAAGCGATACCTACACGCCGTATGATATCTACGTCCAAAGTACGGACGTAGATCGCACTCTGGGATCGGCCGAAGCGAATCTCGCAGGGCTTTATCCGCCAGAGAAGGATCAAGTATGGGACAACAAGATCCAATGGATGCCGATCCCCGTGCACACCGTTCCGGTGAAGCAAGACTACGTGTTAAAGGCGAGCAAATACTGCCCGCGATACGAGTATGAGCTGAAGAAGCTCTTAACTTCGCCAGAAATGGAACGCATAATAAAAGCGAACTCGGAGCTCTTTGCCTATCTAACTAAGAACTCTGGCGACAAAATAGCTTCGTTTAAAGCGCTTGAACATCTGTACGATGTTTTATATATCGAGGTACGTCAAGATAATTCATTATCAGTTGTGTATACTTTGGTGTATCATAACTTCCTCATTGGTTCGAGTAAGCGTGTACTAAAACCCGCTTTGATTTACTGTTACAGTCGTTGTACAATAAAACTCTACCGCAATGGACGAAGTCGGTGTTTCCAGAGAAAATGAAACCCCTTGCTATACTTAGTTTTATGACAGGGGCCTACAACACGAGACTTCAAAGGTTAAAATCAGGTAATCAGCTGTATAGATCATTTATTGATAATTTCTGAATTTACTCATTAATATTTTAATACATTTATATATACATAGTGATATATTTAGCATTTGTTTCAAACATGTTTGTTAATTCTTCTTAATGGTATACTCGACTTAATTTTGAAAATATATCGTTAGGTCCACTGCTTAAAGATATAATAGATCACATGATCAAGAAAGCACAAAATACCTTACAACCTGATAGAAAGATGTGGATGTATAGTGCTCATGATGAGACCATTGGGAATATGCTTATGACTTTGAACATATTTGAACCTCATTGTCCACCTTACGCTGCTATACTTCTCATAGAATTAAGGACAAACTCGAAAAATCAGTATTTTGTAACAGTAAGAATTTTGTTTATTATTCGTACGAAATATTTGATTCAAGTTGTAAATACATATCCTTTCTTTGTGTCCATAGATTTCTTATAAAAATACCACCGAGGAACCGAGACTTATGACATTACCGGGTTGTGCTACGTTATGCCCTTTAAATGATTTTATTAATTTGACGAAAAATGTTGTACCTGAGAATTGGGAGAAAGAATGTTTAATGAGTCGGTATGATGACATAAGTTCCAGCGATGTCATCGGTAATTATCGGAATTTAATACGTTACATTAAATATCTATCTACAATTTTATTCCATATTATACAATATTTAATGTCATTTCGTGATATTTTTTATGTAATTATTATTCTTCAGGTTGCTCGTCTCAAGTTTTAATTTAGCATTTTTTATTTGTTTCAGCAATCCTGACATCGTCCACTTTAATGCTAGTTTTATTAATTCTAATAATAATCGGCTTCATGTATTGGCGACACAAAAGAGAACACAGGCAGTATTACTTTCGTTTAGCGTACAATGGCTATAATGATGCCATGTAATGGATGTTTGACAAAAATAATTTATATAACGAAGTATTAGGAAAAATATTGTTTAATCATTGACTATTGATGTTCGATAAAATTCAGCAAGACGTCTTTTTTAAAATTCAAATGTTTGATACGTATATACAACTGTGATTAAATTATTCAATTATCTTTATTTGTATATTTTAGAAGCTTTTATGAATAACGTGGTCATTAATCTTCTTTTACTTATCGTGAGAATACTTTTACCTTTTTAAATAGGAGTTATGTTTTCTTGTTAATCATCGTATATTATTTAATAATTTATTTAATTTGATAATTTAATTATTTTATTAAATTATCAAATTAAATAAGTTATTAAAACAAAATAATCAAATTAAACTTAATTGAATTATACATCAATTTATTTAATTTGATAATTTAATTACATTATTAAATTAAATAAATTGATTTATAATTCAATTAAGTTTAATTTAATTATACAATTTATTATACATCATATTATAATCCATTGTTAACTATGGAAATATTTTCAATTCATTTTTATACCATTTTCATCTACATAAAATTTGTGATTCCTTTGGAAATTTTTAGTTTGCTCAATTTACATAATAGTAATTTATTTGGAATGAGCAAGATCAAAGTCCGACCATCGAGATAATAACATCACTATTTATACATCTATACTATTTTAAGAAATAGTAAATTCGAATAGACAAATTGAGATATCAAAATTTTATAAAAACTTATTTTATTTTATGACTATCGAGAGAGACAAATAATCTACTTTTATAGAAGATGCGATCTTTGTAATAACGCTTTATATCAAACTTAAAAATGCACAGATATCTTATATAATAAATGTTTAATTGATCTCTGGCATATTGCAGAATATGTAATGAACAAATTTTGCAACAAAATTTTCTGAAAAACAAGAACTTCCACTTCATAGAATAGCTGTGCAACTTAATTACCGTTACGGTTAATACTATTTGATACATGTGATATTGTCTAGTGGTTGTCTAGTCATGATGTATCAAGTTTGGATCTCTCGCGAACTTCTTCGTATAACATAACAGTAACTTTTAAAAGAGAAACAGCTAATGCAGAACACTGCCTGTAAACCAAATTTATTTACAGAAACTTGGTCACCTCAAACAACAGGCACAGTAACGATGATTATTCAAATTATAATACAGTATACTTGTAAGAATATATCTTTTTTTAACTTGTATATATATTTTTGTATGACTTTAATTGAAATTTACCGAATATACGATTGTACAGCGGGCAACAAGTTATAATACGCGAAAAATGTTCCTGTTTTAAAATTGACCATCTTACAACTTAGTTTTTCGACTAGGTGCACGTCTCGACTTACTTTAGAGTACTTATAGATAAGAAGAAAGATAATATGCGTGCGTCAAGATATTCTTATTAAGAATATTTTTGTGATACTTCAAACAATAGAATGATATGTAATCAGCGAAAAAACTTTTATTCCATCGGTTGCTATTGCAAAAATTGCGGATATATCATTTATTTTATATGCAGATCAATAAAAATGAATTCATTTGAAATCATATTTACATTATTTTACACGTCATATAAATTACATTACAAAATTACATTTTTTTTATGTGCACAATTAAATAATTGATATATAAATGATATTAACGATATCCTAATATGACCTAATATGGAAAATGTATCAACACATTTAAATTACAAGAATGGCTATACTGATCGATCTTAGCAGATCTTAGTGAACAATAATATTATTATACAAATTGTAAGTACTAAGATCTGTTTTCAATCAGTATAGTCATTTTTGTAATTTAAATAATTATGGCATGAAGGTTAATATAAAACTGTATCCTGTTTCAGTACGAACAATTTTAATACTTATACTTTAAAAATTTAATATATGTACGTATAATTTTTAAAAACCTATATATCAACAAATAAGTCAATAATTTTTAAAAATACATATAGATAGAAAATACTTAAATGAAAATTGGTTACCGAATGTAACAGTGCCAATATGCGAATTGCTTTTTTATCAATACGCGCTAATTAACATTTTAATTGATTTTATGAATCATGAATTAACATTTCAATTATTCTTCCTTCATATAATGCAAAAACAGTTGTATTTAAAATATCATATTCATGATGTTAATTTAATGACGAAATGCGGAGTATCGGGCACTAAACATTACCTCTTATTCAATTGTGTAATTGAAAACACTTTCTATCCTCATCATAAAGTGCATATTCTCTACATATCCAACGCTGATATACTTGTTAAGAAGTTTATCATTCTGGTATAGACTGATACGTGTCTGTAAAATTGCCACTTTCTTGAATAGTAAACGCTGGATTTGTTCTGCAATATATTCAACATTTAAGGTACTTTAGATTATTGATCGCGTCTTAATGCAAAGTCAAATCAAGGCAACGAGCATGAATTTTGACGTAGCATTCTTACCTTTCTTATAATCAATCAGCCTTTCAAATTCAGTTTCAAACTTTTGTTTGTTAAAAAAGTGCATGCAACGAAAATAGTTTCGGTTAATTACTTGTTATACATAAATTTATGTGTTTAAAGAGACAAGAAACAGACAACGAAGAAACGAAAAAAACTGACGACAAGAAGGATGGGAGTAACGAGACGTTCCGGAATATTTCAATAACGATGACGAAGCGAACTTTGGTAAAAAGCACCATTGTTTATTTATTATAAAAATATATCTCTAATTGATTTCGTACACATACCATAGGGCATCATGCTGACATCACGAGATGATAAGCACCTTTCCAACGCGACATTGTTTTCACATGTTTGTGGAATACAAAGGTCTCACACATTCAATTGCATTACTCCGACTAAGCGTTTAACGAGGTTTCCGACGTATTGTGAAAACTATGAATGAAGAGAACTCTGTCTGTATCATGAATATGTAAAACCAGCTTACGTTATCTCGTAATTTATATGCATATACTTCTTATTACTATAAAATTTATACAGATTTATACAATACTATTAATTCAAGATAATTCAAGAATCCTGAAAATGCCAGCTGGTACTCTAAATTATTCTTACAAACAAATGTCTGCAAATTTATATAGTGTAATGTGAAAATAAAAATATTAATATTGTACTTAAAATTAAAAAACATATACATTGATTAGTAGTTATTTTTTAACAAAAATGATTTGTAGAGACTTTGATTAATAACACATTAAGATAATAGCGCGATTCTTTATGGTTAAAAAAGCACTTGAAATACCAAAGCATAATTCACTTTTATAGTTTAACCAGACGAGTATTTATATGTTCTATTATTAGCAGATAACAAGAAGTCAATTATCTTTTTACAGGTGCGAAAGCGTAATGACTGTAATGAGGCACGAGTCAGCTTGCTCATTTCTATCAGTTATTTATTTAAATTCGATACACAAAGTTACATGATGCGAAACAAATTTTGCATTCCCAATTATTTCCACCTTTACCATACTTTTTGCAAATTTTTAATCTCAGAGAAATATACGTTCAAGCAGTCTACAAATGCATTTCATTAAATCCATTATTTTCCAAACAAAATTTTAATTGTAACGCTTCTATCTTTAACTAAAAGCGAGTCATGAGATATTGCACATATTTGTTGCACTTGATATACAACGTGTTATGTAAATAATGAACTTGATATACAACGTGTTATGTAAATAATGAACTTAACATGGATGTAACAATGCACAAATGCATTTTACTTATTTAAAATCACATTCTACAGTATGCATTTCTCAAGCTTCGTAGAAGATTTTCATTATACAATTCAAATCAGAGCACACAGCACAAAAAAGCATATACAAAAACCGTACACCAAATAGTTTTTTTACATACGAGATTATTCCCGTCATATCAAATATTTTATATACATGCAAAACTAGTTTTCCAGTTTTGTTATTTTTCTGTTAAAACATTTCACCGCGAAGACAGATACGTAATTATTGTTACTTAGCTAAATTATTAAGTTTAGTCACAACTGTAATAAATAATTATCGCTAAAATTCTTACCTAGCATAGACGGCAGGATTCGATATACCGAGCGTCGGGCTTACGGGTGTACCAATGTATTTAGTAATAAACTGAAATGAAAAATAATAAAGTAAAATGAACCACCGCATTAACTATTTTTAGACAAAATGATTATTCAAATTTTGTAAAAAAATTTCTTGAGAATTCCCGAATTCTCCAGTTTTATTCAAAATCCTAGATAAGATTAGAGAACTTTTTAATGCAACTTTGAAATAAATTTATTTTATTATATCTTTTAATGTTTTTTTAATTATACAATCACAATGAAAAGCTTAAATGGAAAGATTTAAAAAAAATACTGTAAATTTGTGTTGTATTCTTTCCACTAATTTTTACATGTCATATTTATTGCTAACCGATTTTACATTATCAAAAAAAAAGATCGAAGCAACAATTTTGTCAGAAAAAAAGATAAAATTTAAATTTAAGAAATATTTGCCAAAAATTTTCTTGGAATTCCAATAAAATCCCATGATTTTCAAGGATAAAATATAAATTCTATGAAAATTCCAGATTTTTCCGTAACAAATTATATTTAAAATAAAATGTATTAGATTCTAGATGTACAATTATGAAAATGAAAATTGTAGCTAAGATTTAAGTTAATGTCAAAACAGATAGCACGTACATGCAGTATAAATAAGCAAAATGTACGTACCCAGTTGTTACCAAGAGATGTTGCGCCCATGCTCACAGCCATGTGGATAGCCAAGTAAGCGCAGAAAATAAGATATAAAATTGCGTATACAGACATGCCTAGGTATATGGCCCAATGATGGGGCAGAGTTTCTTGGACAGTTTGTGCCACGAAGTATATGTTTATTATTATTACTAGAACCGACAAAGTAGTCGACACGATTTTGTTCACTCTGCAACACAAATAATATAATGTGGATGTTAAAAAGGGCAACTGTTTTAATATGTTACATGGAAATAACGGTTTTGCTGAAGTGTCTAAAAATTTAGCTAGATACAAATCTAAAAATAATTTTGTTAGACCATCGAAACATTGTAATTGTGTAAAAAATTAGTTGCTAGAATGTCAAAACTTTTTACAGTATTGCACATCATGCTTAATTATTTTGATGGTTCAACAAAATTATTTTTAATTCTGCAGGTAGCTACATATTCAGAAACTTCAGTAAACCCATTCTTTTTCCATGAAAATTAATAAGCAAAAACAGAGTTGCGTACAGTCCGTTTCGAAATTCACCCATGATTTGAGCGCAGCTTGTGAAGGCGATTGTCGGCAATGTCGCGAATGGTAATTGCAAGCTCATTATAGCATTTAAAATGTCGTTCATATTGCTCAAATTGCTCATGTCGGCGAAGAATGCTACTAAAAACGTAGGAACTATTGCGATTGTTCGAGTGAAGAGGACTCGTTTCCATCGCGCCCATTGCAGATTCAGGAATCCCTCCATCGCAAATTGACCGGCATAAGTGCCTGTCATCGTGGATGATTGACCGGCGGCCAAAATACCAACGGCCCATATGTACATCGCGGCCGCGCCGAAAGAGCAACCGAGAAAAATGCCTCCCTTATAAAGATCAGCATCGAAGGTCTCATTGTTTTTCTGGAATTTAGAAGAAAAAATATATGTGAAAATGTTTGAACGAAAAATTAAGAAGGCGGTGAAACGAATTGTAAAAGACTTAAAAATGCTTACAACAAAAGTATCCATGCCAAGAGTATAATTATTCGCTTCGCAAACCTTATACTGCAGAATAAAACGAAAATTAAATCGATTATTTATCCGAAATCACAACTAATCAGCATGTTTTAATAATTGTGAATTTATACTTACAACATCATTGTTTGTCTTGTTAAAAAGACCATGAGCAAATACAGCCACGACAAACACGTTGATTATAAATGAAATGAACAGTGCGATGCAGGCCTCAATGAAGTAATACATGTTGGCATCTTTGACTTTTGCAGGCTGTCTTCGATCAATATCTCGGGACTAAAAAAATATTTTGTGTATATTTACATATTTTGATAAAATTCACAGTATGTTATATAGTAGTATGTTATATTATTCTCACTTTGACCAAGGCACTGTGAAGATATAAATTATGCGGCATAATGACCGCGCCGACGATTCCTACTGCTTGAAGCAGTACTTTGTTATCGTAATTCATTCCATCGTACCATGGAACAAACATACCTCTTATAACATCAATTTGAGGTGGCGCGGAAACGACATACTGAAACATCGAAAGTCAGTGTAACGTGAGGTTTGCAGAGCAATGCGCGATCGAAATGTTCAGAAATAAATCTACCTCGTAACCGAAGGTAACAGCCATGATGGTGATGAGAAAACCGAAGAAAAACTCCAATTTCCTCAAACCATATTTATCCAGGAATAAAAATGTGAATGTATCAATTACTGTGATAAGCACGCCACCCCATATAGGAAGCCTGAAATGTAATATTATCATAAATCTTCTGTATGCTTATGTACATTATTTACGATTATAAATTCATAGTAAATAAAAAAAGAGAAATGAAGACAGTAATCGAAAAATGATAATAAATTATATAAAAAATGAAAGGTATGCTGACTTAACGTAATAACATTTGTAACATAAGTAAACATAATCTGCAAATATATAGATATACATCGCGCGGTTACAATTTTTAGATACTAGAAAATATTTCTTATTCCTCATGTACAGAGTATTTAAAAAGTGTTACATATTTTGAGAGCAGGTAATATCCAATAAAACAAGATAAAAAGACTTAGTAAATATAGGTTCAAAATGAATATCTGTTGATACATAGGCCAGTCTTTATCGTATTATAATATATACATATTTTTTACCTTTTTTACTTTGGTGAAAATTTTTCTCAAAATATACAAATTTGAACATTTTTCAGAAATACAAAGAAAGTTTGTATTTTTTTGTAGAATGGTTTATATGTGAATTCAGAAATATTCTAAAATTTATTTTAAAAATTCTAAGGAAAATTTTCACCGGGCACATTACCCTCTTTTATATCTCAATAGGTATTTGTTTTAAGATCTATTTTCACCTTTATCTCTTGTTTTGATAAAATTATCTGCTCTCGAAGTATATAACGCTTTTTTTGTGGGGCATTTACTAAAATTTTGTAAAACAATTCCCTAAGAAGATTCTCAAATTTTCCAGAAATTTTACCTAAAATTCCAGTTAAAATTAGAAAATTTTAATGCAGCTTTAAAAATAAATTTATTTTATGTCGTTACTAAAATATTTATACACCACATTTATTGCTAATAGATGTTCCATTATAAATTTTGCATTTTATAAAAAAAAATAATAAAAGAATTTTGTTAGACAAAGAGATAGAATATAATTTAAAAATTTGCCAAAAATTTTCCCAAGTATCAATAAAATCTCACGAAAATCCATGATTTTCAAGGATAAAAAATAAATTTTTTTGAAAATTCTAGGTTTCAATCCTGTATTTTGTATGTAGTTAGAATGACTTGTAGGCAGAGATCAAATGTCCAACACTGGAGAAGTTGATAAGTTAATCGCGCTTTAACATCCCAGATACTCCCAGGAATGTTTTGCGCATTAAAGGTAAATATTTTAACAGATAATCGTATCAGACTTACGCTTTATTAGATAAGAGGTAAAGGGCAATAGCCGTCCCTATTACCTCTTGCATATCACTACCAATAATTGCTATTTCAATCATTATCCACAAAATTAATCTAGGTACTTTTTTGTATTGTCTGTAACACATCTCCGCCAGATGTAGGCCGGTTACTACGCCGAGGCGCGCGCTGAGTCTTTGCATAACGAGACCTAGAGCAGTAGCGCTTAGTAGTATCCATAATAACTGAAAGCGAAGATGTCAACGAGGAATGTCATTACCAAACAAAAAAAAGGATAATTGAACAAATACTTTACATAACAGTAAAGTAAATAAAACTGATTGCAGCAACATTCGCTCTTATTTCAGACTGCAGGCTGTGTACCTTGTATCTTGCTATCACTCCGGATCGCAGATCTGATTCTATGTTGCCAGGATCCAGATAGGCTATGGACATTAAGAAGCCAGGTCCCGTGAAAGCCCATAGTTTTCTAAAGCTAAATCCTGTCTGCAAAAAAAGCACGATAAATATCAAATTTATCAGTGCATGACTAAAGATTTTCTTACTGTTTCGCATTCATGCTCTAATTATTTCGTATTCTCATTGTACTCTTTCTGTTTTGCATTTTTATTGTTTCATACTTTCATTGCCTTGCACACAGAAAAAAATTAGTATTAAATCAACAATTCATTGTTTCATATATAAGCAAGAATAAAAAGATTCCTGGAAGAATTTATAATCTTAAGTAGACATAACTTGCTTGCAAGAGACGAAATTTCTTCGTGTATATGAAACAATGAATTGTTGACTTGATACAAATTTTTTCCTGTGCATTTACTGTCTCGCATTCTCACCACCTGGTTCAATCACAGTGCACAATTAAAGGCTGACTTACATTTCCCGTTTCTGGCACCTGCACCCTCTCGTCGGCGAAGTAGGTCTGATTGTCGTTGGGAGACAGGGTAGTGTTCTCAGTGGCCTTCCTGGCCCCCGACGACTCCGGCTCGTGCATACGCTGATGCGGCACCGTCGTAACGGTGGCATCGTCACTGGGATGCCTCATGTCGTAACTGTTGTGCATAGTGTATGCGACACTCTAAAAAAAAAAAGACCTCGACACTTACAGAGCAGACTCAGCTTCCCGTTGTGTTTCAGTAACGCAATCGAATGAAGATAAGCCGCGATCCCAATGAAACGCGCACGCAGTCCGGAAGTGCAAAGAAAAACATTGATAATGCATCAGAGAAGATGCACGAGACAACAGCGACCGGTGCTTCCGCTTAATAAAAGCACTTGATAAAAATATTACGATTTTAACAGACAAAGGAGGAACACGTGATCACAGTGGATCTCTTGATCGCGGCTCATCGCGCCGAGTACGTTTCCAGAAACTCGAGAGAAAACAGAGGCTTTCGACTCACAGTGCGGAGGGTACGCACGAAGTCAACGTGTTTGGAGAATCGAAGATCACGTCCGGACCAGTGTCATCGATGCAGCTTACGCGTTGCGATCATCACATAAAGCGCGAAACCGTACGCCAGCAAGTCGATCACTCACTAACCCGACTAACCCAGCTGTTGAACGCAACAAATGCCAGACCAGCGAATGCACTGAGTGCCGTCGAACGCCGCGAACTTGGCTGAATAGTATAAAATAGTAGCAGATTAGAGCTGCTGGAGGGGGACAGTGGCTGCCAGGGGCGTAGCGGAGCAAAATTTCGGAGCCAGTCGGAATGTAACCTAATTTTTACAAAATTGCGACATTTTAATTGAATATAAATGATGCTTTTCAAGACTTTAATTCAGGTCGTCGCTTTATCTTTGTTGCTAGTCAAATATTTAACAAGGATAAGCGATGCTTACAAGCGTTGTGAGTGGCAAAGCGAACGCAATCCTAGTTACGTCACTGAGCGCGCGGATGACGTCAGGTATTACAAAAGAAAAATATTTCTAACAGGTCTGCACGCGTGTCTTGGTTCACGAAAAGAGGCCGTGACACGATCCTGGGAGATCCCCGGGTTTATCGCTACCAACGAGCGCGTCCTTCATCCTCCCGTCCCCAATCTCATTATGAAGCGTTTTCCGCGCACGTATCGTAATTCACACACGTATCATATTATAGTTCTGGAATACTGCAAATTCTATGACATTCGACACAATTGGCAGTCGACAGTTAAACATGTAACAGCATATTATCGCGCACGTATCATCAAAGAATGGAACGAAAAATTGCAGACAAATTAAATTAATACAGCAATTAAATGGCGACGTATATTTTTACAACCTATTTTAAAATCCTGTGAGATTGAAATTGTACATACAAGTGCACGAAAATCGATAAATATTATGGGGGGGAGGGGAGGAATATTATCAGAAAAGAGATTATTGTTTCAGGAATTTCAAGAAATTCGATTCCAACAATTCCTACAATTTTAAATTCGGAATTTCAAACCAGGAAAATCTACATGCTTGAAAATGATCTAACAATAGTGTCACAATGTCACTAGAATGGAATGAAGGAAAGTACAACACATTCTTATAAGTTATTGTTAATGATGTGTCTTAAATTATATTTAACCCTCAGCTGACACACAGTATCGTACACCCAGGCTGTTCTACAAAAATGCTTGATATTCATAAATCGTTCGCTCCTTCTGTTCTGAATACTTTGAATATATTCAACTTTTCGATTTCCGCACCTATTTAGTTTTCTTCCTGATTTTCTAGCGTGTCGATTAAAGAAAAAAATTGTTCAAATTCTATGCATTAGGAGATATACGCAATTGAAAATGATCGGGTACATCTATACACAGAAAAAAATTATTATTAAGTCAGCAATTCATTGTTTCATATATAAGAATATAAAATCTTCTTGGAAGAATTTATAATCTTAAACAGACATAATTTTGCTTACCTAAAGAAAATTCTTTTCTTCGTAAATTCTACCAGGAAAATTTTATATTCTTGCTTATATATGAAACAATAAATTGTTAATTTGATACTATTTTTTTTTTCTATGTATGTGGCAAGATATCGAATCCAGCATACGCCCGGTTTTTCATTATCCGGTTAACTTGTGGTTAAACTTAACCTGATGTTTTAACCAATGAGCTTCACCTATGGCATCATTATGAGTGAAGCTCATTGGATAAAACATCAGGTTAAGTTTAACCACAAGTTAACCGGATAACGAAAAACCGGGTCATAGTGTGTCAGCTGAGGGTTAAGCCTATCTTGAATATCCTCCCTGCCGCAAATTTACTTTAGAACACTATAGAAATGTCTATAGTTCTAAATGTGTTTTTTGAAACAGGTATTGCATATACGGAATGGAGTTCTCCTTATACAACTTTTATAATTTTTAATAAGGTAATACGTATGTTCATTACCTTATTAAAAATTATAAAAGTCATTTAAGGAGAACCCCATTCCGTATATGCAATGCCTGTTTGAAAAAACACATTCAGAACTATAGATATTTTTTCTATAGAAAAATATACAGAATCGGGTTCTCCTTACATGACTTTTATAATTTTTAATAAGGTAATGAACATACGTATTACCTTATTAAAAATTATAAAAGTTGTATAAGGAGAATCCCATTCCGTATATGTAATACCTGTTTCAAAAAACACATTCAGAACTATAGACATTTCTATAGTGTTCTAAAGTAAATTTGCGGCAGGGCTATAAGGCCCGGTTTTTCATTATCCGATTAACTTATGGTTAAACTTAACCTGATGTTTTATCCAATGAGCTTTATCCATGATGATGTCATAGGTGAAGCTCATTGGTTAAAACATCAGTTAAGTTTAACCATAAGTTAATCAGATAATGAAAAACCAGGCCTATGTATCGTTACCTCTCCGTAGTAAAAGTTTCCCAACAAAATATATCTCAAAGATATAATCTTTCCTATTATTTTTAGATATCATTCACTCTCTATTATCTTCAGATATCAAACAAAAAATCGGCTATAATTCACAATCAGTGAGATAAGAAACAAAAGCGCCCTCATTAAAGGCGACATCTTCCAAAATATGTATACTTTACTTGATAGCATGACAAGATAATGTCTCGCTCGTCAATTGCCACGTAATTCGATATCCATCGCTATTTGAATGTTTCGTGATTAGATACTGAAAAAGTCTAATTTTTCCAATTTATCTCGCTGTGTTGAACGCTGGAGCTTAAATAGTTTATACAAACGCAGAGATAAATAAGTCACGTACAGATAAATAATGAAGACGTATTATGATTAATCATCCCGTCGTGTAGGAAGATTATACAATTAATACAGGTGAATTTTTCAAGATAACGGAATAATTAATTAAATGGCAAAGTGAATTTTTGAAAAAAATGAAGCGACAGAAAGCTTTATAATTGCGA
Source organism: Solenopsis invicta (assembly GCF_016802725.1). Classification (NCBI taxonomy): domain Eukaryota; kingdom Metazoa; phylum Arthropoda; class Insecta; order Hymenoptera; family Formicidae; genus Solenopsis; species Solenopsis invicta. The sequence continues at coordinate 6,491,885 of NC_052669.1, read as the reverse complement.
CAAAATAAGTAGCATGATAATGCTATTGCACGTATGCAATTACGTGTTTTATTAATCTACTTGTTTTCGTAGAAAGTAGAGAGAAATTATACAATATTTATCAAGTTCGATTTATGTCTTGTATAAAACAATATAAAGTACGATATAGCGCTGTAATAACGCACGAAAGTTATTGTTTTCAGCCAGTTTTTCGCGAGAAGATAAAATACGAAATGCAAATCGACCGCAATTGCGCAATAGTTTTAAATGTGACACAATACAAGCAAAGGTGCACGAAAGAAAAACAAGTGAACGATAAATAAAAAGACCAGGTTAATTTTATGTAACAATCATTTTATCGAAGGATATGAGAGAATTTATGGGAATGACACATATTATAAGGTGCCTGAATAAGAACTACCTAGCTCATCTTATTTTTTATAAACTCTTTAGGCAGTTATTGAAATAAACTAAAAGAAAACTAAAATGTCTATTTCAATCAATCAAAAAAAATAAATAAATAAAATAAAATTATTTTCCATATAGGACATATGCATAAAAAAATGTTTTAAACTTTGACATTGGACTTCATTAAAGGCTTGTGTCTTTAAGACCGGAATTAAAAATAAATTGAAAATTTATTTTTAATTCAGATCTTAAAGACACAAGCATTTAATGAAATCCAATGTCAAAGGAATTAAACAATATCTCTCAAATCATTTTTAAACTAGTGATTTTTATAAAATTGTTCTTAAGTGATCTTTATAAAAATTACCTTCCTTTATTTCTGATTGTAGTTTTGATCGAGCCTCAGTAAGCTCGCTTGGACGAAATGCATTCGGTAAATTACGCAGACATTGAATAATGAGAAGTTATGAATCAGCCTGGTAATCCCGGAAATGAGGAAAACTCGAAACACTGAGAAAGCATCGACTGATGGAAGATGAGTTGTTGCATAGTCTCATGATGAACGTTTAACGTTTTCTGGCACTTAACTCATCTTGTTATTGGCAATTGATAAATAATATAAGTTTCCGAAAATCCCCGCGAGTCAAGAACAGTGTCAAAGAGTCAAAAGTCCAAAGTCTCTCATACACGTGTACGAATTCATTTATTACGAAAATTTTGTCGTAAGCACATACACGCAGATAAAGAATTAGCCGACGAAGCTAAAATATAGCTATAACAGCTAAGATGTGTCCTTCACGCTAGAAACAAATATAGTATATCAAGCAGCGTTCCACATAAATAATTGCGATCTTATCGTTTTATTATATATTTGTTACATGTCGTTTTATTATATCATAATATATATTATAATATCTTTGAACACGATGATTTTTTTTATGTGCGTGAGATGTCGAGAAATAAGCTGCCACTTTCTATTCGTATTACAGCATGCTTCTAATTTTAGTCAATAAGAAACATTTTATCTTGCAGTAAGTGTATCTTTATCTTTGATAAGAACTTTTACAGAGAAATTTGAACTAGCTACTGACATGTAACTGATAATTCTGAGTTATTTCTTTCGCGCAGTTCTATATATTATAGAAAATATATTATTAACATTTTATTATTATTAATAGATTATTATTAATTGTTATTATTAATAGATAATTATTATTAACGTTTGACGGCACGCTTTAACGTTGCAGATAGGGACGAAGAATAGATTGTCGAGCGGATTAATCGGAATGTATTGTGTAACTCTTCGACTTCATATAATCTGTACATGAAAAAGATTCGTGTAAACGTAACAATCAAACAATACATAGATATAATTTTGAAATGGTACGGCACCATCCTGATTATAATGTTTTGAAACGTAGATATTAAACACTTCTTTTTGAAGCGTAAGTGTCACGTGAATGCGTCATACATCTCACGCACGGTCCCCTACCCGTTCGTACCGAACTGGTCCATGGTCTCACCGGCGCGGGAGGCGGATACCGGACACGGTCCACACGCAATCATCGCTGATCATCGCGCGTGTTCGCCGTAGTTGTACTCGCGGGTGTCTGGACGGGCATGAGCTTGTATTGGCTTGTACTGGCTTGTACTCGGGAGAGAAGTGCTTCGCTCGGGAACCTGATTCGTAGAGTACGTCATCCCAGGGAATCGTCATATCAGCGGCGCTTGTTCTCGCTCGCACGAGGCCAAGACCTGTCGAGCCGGATCGAGCCGCGCACAGGTCGCGAGAGGGTGTGGTGCGGAGATAACGCGACTTTCATCCCGTCACCGATAAGAGCTAGGGTCCCGTGCAGTCGCGTTCACGCCCCGAATCGTCGCGGCGCGAGGTGAGCGAGCGAGAGTGAGCGTCCAGAAGAGAGCCTATCGAGCCCTTTCCATCGGGGGATCATCGACGAGTCGAGGAGGCCGTGTCGCTGTACCTGCCCTGTGACAAAGAGTAAGCGTCATCAAAGCGATAATGACAGCTCGGCACGTCTCGCGCCGTGAGTCATGAGATCTGTTTTTTTTTCTTTTTGCAGTCGCACGTCGCGCCTTCCACGCTTCCCCGGCTTCCCCTCTTAACTTTCTCTCGCTCTTTCTCTCTCTTTCTAGAGAGAACGGGCTCCCGGATACGGTCCTCTTTTCTCCTTCTTTCTCTCTCGAGTGCAGAAAGTGCGGACGTCGTGCTCGAGGTGCGCGTGCAGAACAGTGCAGGGTCGTTGCCATTACGCTACGCGACTGCTGTCAAAGTCGCAGGCAGTCGCAGGAGGTTCGATCGGGTCCGAGTGGCCTCCTGGATCCACCTGGATCCCGCTTGATCCTTCAGGCGAGCTACCTTGCGCCGGGATCACCGCGGCTTGTGCACGAACTTCCCGGAACTGGTGACTCGTGTCAGGTAGGACTGACGATCAAAGGCGGCGTCGCGCGCCAGGGAAAAAACCAGGGTAGCGTTCACGCAACTTTTTTCCCTTGAGCGTGAAAGGTGAAAAAATTCTCTATTTGTACTTTAATGGTGAAAGTTTACATTTTTCGCATTTCCGTCCTAGGAAAAGAGTTACGCGATCGCTAGCCAGAGTGCGGACCTCTCGGGTAACTTAACCTGTCGTTGTCGCGCAGGAGGATGTCGAACGTGGGCAATTTGGAACAGCAGATTGCGAGCCTGCAGATCGGCGATGAGGCGGCCAAGGGTGCCGTCAAACCCGGCAAGAAGATCGGGCCTGCGGTGCCGCCGAAGCCGAAGAAATCGCAGCCTCAGGTGAATCCTAAGCTTCTTATTGTTGAATCTTATCTTATCTATCTCTACCTGTCATGTATACGCTAATGCAGAGTGTTTCTCCGTTTGCACGCATCCCCCGAACACGGATGCAATCACGGTAACGATACACGTTTGGATTTTTGATCTTACACGCAGAAAGTTTTGATTCTACTGCCAAGAAAAACGATTACCAAATTTATTTTTTTAATAAAGAATATTTTCTTGATAATTGTTTTAAAATGTATTCATCACAAATTTTAAATAAACTCATATATGTATTGAAAAAAAAAAGAATTGGGCAAAAAGTATTTTAAATACAAAATATAAAATCCAAAATATTGGTAATCTTTTGATTTGAAATACAAAGTACAACCTATATTTTGCATTTTTTGCTCAGCCCAGTTTACAGCATATACTTTTCTATGTATACACACAGAAATTTAAGTAGGTATTACTTGTTTCAAGTAAATGATGATTATATACTCTTTCGAAGAATGTTATAAAATTATATTGAAGAAAAATGAATTAGGCAAATTAAATTTTTTGTATTAATGTTCTCTGGATTGAAGAGAAAGCATTAAATTATTAGAATTTAAAATGAATTTATGATAGATTTGCAGATAAATAAATTTGCGAAATATTTAAAATAAATAATATTTACTTAATTCAATTTACAATATATACTTTTGTATGTACACATAAGTTTATTTTAAGTAAATATTGTTTAAGTAATTAATGAATATATTTTAATTAATATCAAGAGAATATTCTTTATAATGGTAACCGTTACTTAAAAGAAACTAAAAAAAATTTGAGTAATCACTTTTCTTAGCACAAGAATATTTTTCTGTGTGAAGCGGAGACTCGTTCATGAGAAATTCTAACGCCGGATACGTTTTGTTCCAGATACCGCAAAGTTACACCATAAAGACTCCGCCCGTGCCGTCATACAGCACGGTTCTTAACAACACGTCAAGCGACAAGGCCTCGAATCTGTACATGAACGCGCCTTCGCCGTACGTTCCGCTGGACATAAAGAATGACTTTTCACAAATGGTACCTGCGAATGGCAAGGAGGCGTCGAAGATTTATCAAAATAACGACAATCTGTACACGCGCCAACCGGAGGAGAAGTTCGAGCCGAAGTATAGATATGATGAGAAGAACTATTATTCCAATATCGGGAACATGCCGGCGCCCCAGGTACCCGTGCCGGCGGATGATCGTGCGAATAGGGCGTCCAGAAACGCGGTCTACAGCAATATAGAACCGCCGGTGCCTACGGTGGTCTCCACGTACGAATATCCATACGAAATGGACAAGGAGATCATATACAGCAACATTCAGTGGAATCCTAAAACGGAGAATACGTACTGCAACGTTCCTGCCACGCATGGGGCTGGTAAGTCTCTCTCTAAATATGGAAAACAAACAGTGGATGAATTTCAAGTAAATAATCACACAATTATAAATTGATAAAGTTTTTGCTTCTCTTTAAGAAGCTAAAAATGTGATTGTTAATTGAAGTTGTCTTAGCTGCATTTTAGTACTGATGCTTCTTGTACTTTTAATTACATTTTCAACTTCATTAAACAACTGACAATGTTTAGAAGAATGTATACCAAAAGAATATAATAAATAATAAGAGAATCTTGTGCACTGAAGCTCATTTTATTTATTATAGAATTGAAAAAAATTTTATTATTTAATTTTTAATTGTCTAAAAATGTTCTCTTATTTTTGAAAATATAAAATTCAGACTAGCTGTGTAGCAATCTTTTGATCAATGGATCTATATGGGTGCCTATTTTCTTTTTTGCAGACGATTTGCCACCACCGCCGGAACCGTCGGAGTACGTTTCCTGCGTACCTGGGAATTCGTTTCCACCGCCTCCTGATGAGCTGCCTCCACCACCGAGTCCCGTCTCATCCAGTTACAGCGAGCTGAGGCGTGCCACCTATCAGACTGATTTTCCATCGGGCAACTATCCCGCCGATATTTACGGCCCGAGTTCTCAGTCCAGTTCGACGTACGAATCCATATATGAGCCAATTAATCCCAGACCACCGTCGCAATTGTCTTGTAATTATTCCATGTACTCCGGCTACGGTTCGGCTGCGTCTACTCAACCGCAGGGCAAGGTGTCTCCCGTTAAAGAAGTGAGTCTCAAAATTCTGTACTATGTGCAAATTTGTTGAAATGTAAGGTAAAAGTAAAATCAATATTTATTTAATTCGATTATTATATCTAAAGTAATATTCTATTGTATTTAATTATTTATTTTTGTTTTTGCGTGTCATCTTTGAATTGGACTCTTGCTCTTGCGAATTCTGTTAATTCACGGTGATATTTAAGATGTCATTCTAAAATTAGATAGGTCTTTCACATTGTTTTTTACCATTTTGTTTTAATTTTGGTCATCATTGGTTGTTATAATTATTGCTGATAAAGGCTCGATGTAGCACAAAGCACGTTCAGATTTGTGTTTTATTAATTGTCTATTTCACAAATTTTTGTTCTTATATTAATTTTGTTAAATTTATGCTTAGCTTTTCGTAATAAAATATATATTGATTTAATTAACCACTTAATTTGCTCGTTTCACAGCCTTTGTTATTTACTTTCTTATCATCGATTACTCACACGAGCTTGACTTTGTTACATTATTTAGAATATAACTTATTTAATTTAAAATAATAGATCAATTTCTTCGATTATTAATTGACAACTCTAAAATGATTGAACTCAAGTGTAAAATAGTATGTGTATTATAAAAGCGACTAATTTTATTTACAGGTCGACGTTCTCACAGATCTGTTAGTTCAAGGAATGGAAGATAACAACGAAGATAGTGATATATATGGTATCTGCGCGCAATGCGGGCGCAAGGTCGAGGGAGAAGGAACCGGATGCTCGGCGATGGACAAGGTTTTTCATATAAATTGCTTTTGCTGCTTCGTATGCAAGGTCAATCTACAGGGAAAACCCTTCTACTCGCTGGAAGGCAAACCCTATTGCGAAGAGGACTATCTCAATACTCTGGAAAAGTGCTGCGTTTGCACCAGACCTATACTGGACCGAATATTGAGAGCTACCGGCAAACCGTACCATCCCTCATGCTTCACCTGCGTCGTCTGTGGACAAAGCTTGGACGGTATACCGTTCACCGTGGATGCTACGAATCAAATACACTGTATTCAGTGTTTCCACAAGTGAGTTTATTGTGTCTTTATTCTTTAAAGTTTACTTTATAGTTTACTCAATTTTGTAAAAAAAAATACTCTGAGAATTCCCAGGGATTTTATTCAAAATTCCATGTAAGATTAGAGTTTCAAACATCAAATTTTAAAAAGTAGTAATAAAATCCCATGAAAATCTGATTTTCAAAGAAGTGCCTTTAAAATTCTAAGTTTTCCTGATTTCTTCCAATAGTAAACACTCTGTTCAATTATTATTTGATCTTGATAGCTGATTTGCATTTTTGCTCTAGGAAATTCGCTCCACGTTGCTGCGTCTGTAAACTGCCTATAATGCCCGAGCCTGGTCAGGATGAGACTATACGAGTGGTAGCGCTAGATCGCAGTTTCCACATTCAATGCTACAAGTGCGAGGATTGTGGATTAGTACTGTCATCCGATTCGGAAGGACACGGCTGTTATCCTCTGGATGATCACATCTTGTGCAAGAGTTGCAACGCCACCCGCGTCCAAGCCTTAACGTCTCATATGACGACCGAATTATAAACCATATGGGCATGACAAGCTTATACACTTTGCACTGTTGAAACTCCGCGGGTATGAAAGAAATCAAGTATTGTTGTGATTAACTGTATAGCGACATAAGTACCGCTATATACACGGTATCATAGATCCTTTTTTATACATTTTTCCATTCCACTGTTACTATTCACATCTCATGTATTCGAAACTGATATTTGCTATCCTATTATATCAACGAAGAAACATTTTTTTTTACATATTTTAGCAGATTAAGGAAATTTATACTGTCCATATTTGAAGCTTTTTTACAATTTGACACAAAAACAATTGCCAGCAGTTTGTATCTTGCTAATCTTTAACGGTTATAAGATTGATGCATTAGAGTTCCGCCACTGCCATAACCGAAGCATTTTCTCAGTACGTTACAAAATAACGTCGACGAATTAATAGTAGATGTAAGCTCGACGTCAGAGGTAATTTTCCTGCAGATGTGATTATCATTGTGATTCTAGTAAAGTATTCGATGTATCGTAAAGTATTTAACGCGTAGTTTGTCGTCGACAGAGGAATACCGCTTCGATCCATTTATTTAGAGATAGACAATTTAGATTCGGGGAGTAAGTAGAGGATTATTATTGACAATATCGCGCCGAGAGAAAGCGTGCCATTTCTTCTTGTAAACGTATCTGTTAAAATCGGATCTTTGCAAGATATTGAAAGGAAAAGACGAACGCTCAAACGACCTTGCGATGCAAACAGTTCCCGAACTCTTTCGCATGGGTTAAGATATTACATCGAGGAGAGAGACTTGTATGATCTCTGTATTATAGTATCAATAAAAATACAGTTTGTTATTTATGGCCAAAGAGTAACACTTCGTTTCTGCCGACCGTTTGTTGCCCGTCCGATGATTTTCTCACTACGCATTTTTAGACTGCATTTACTGAATGACATCGGGTCTATGAGAACATAGATCGAGTTTTGCATGTTTCATTATTCCAATGAGAGTTGCTATCAATATATATTGTTATATTACTATTGTGATTGCTGTTAATAGTTATACACGGTGGCTCAAGCTACCGCACTTCCTTCTAGTTACAGATTTTCTCAAGAACTCGATTTTTTTTCCTTAGCAAAAAAATTCGATGATGAGCGCACCTGTTTTTTCTTTTATCGTTTTTTTATACAATAACAATTTTTAATTGAATATTATCTATCTTTGTCACATTGTTATAGCTGCTTGAAATTGAATAAAAAATAAAAGAGTTTGTTAGATCTTTATTTCTGTGAAGATTAAAATTAAATCTGAGTTTCAGGAGCTATCGAAATATTTTAGCTATGAAAAAGTTAATTTAAAATTCACGAGAAAAGCTGTAACCGAGATGAAGTCTGCGATTACACAACCTGTAGACATATGGTGTGTGTACATACATAGTTACACACACACATACACACACCAGATGTATATATTTACACATATTAATATTGTTATCATATAATTGCAGAAGAGAAATTTACAGCAGATTCATTCTATATCATCCCTTTACTAATTTTTTTTCTCTATTTTCATGCACAGATGTTTGTCTCTTTATTATTAACATCTTTTTAGATATTTGCATCTCTTTTTTTATGCGTAACATATTTCTTTTATTACCATAGAGTACTTAAATCTTATATAATTTTTTGTGATATATATATATATATATAACCTGTATGCCATTTTGTGTATAATTTATGTTTATTAATACATAAATTTGTCTCACCGGCACACGTGGATCGTGGAACATGCCTCTATGTTTCTTGGTGTAAAATAAACGATATTACTGATTTTAATTATCTACACGGAGTTATATCAAATTATAATTCCATGATGGATACATTGTGCATCAATGTATATTGCGTCAGTACGCGAATCTAAGAAATAATTCGGCATTGCTTTCATCAAATAAGCGGTAAGCATTTTGAAAATTATGTCATTCGCGGTAAATAAACGTTAACAAATACTTATTGTCATTGAATGTGTATCCAGAGTGCAAATAATATTGCCGTCGACTCGCGGGAAATATCTCACGTTAATAATACCTTGCACTAAATCGTGGTATTCGCCGCGGAGCAATGTAGCTTTATACTACGAGATAATAAATTAATACAGATTGTCTGGAAACCTCGCGTTTCCCAATCTCGCACATCGCATGCCAATTTTCGCGGATGCGCGCGGCTTAGGAGCCAGGACGAAATTCCACGATCCGAAATGCACTCTTTTTGCTGCGTATGATACATTCGTAGGTCCTATATTCTTTTTTTTACTACACATAACTCTGGTGTCTATCTTAGACTCCTCTGTTTTCTCTTTTATCTCCTCTTTAGATTAAAACTATAATATATTTTGTGTAATATATATTTTTATCATGTTTTCTCCAATCAAGTACACAGCACCATTCTACGTTAAATTTAGTACACGGATTTTTAATACTCGTTTTTAATCTAACAATATTCGTTCGATTTGTTAGCTTTGTTGTACCAAAGTCAACATAGAATTGCACTTTTCTTTTAATAATCTATCTTAAATAGATACGCGTATTTCATATATGTATATATATATGTATGTATGTATGTATACATATATAAAATATGCGTGTGTCTGTGTGAGTAGATACACGAGCCACACTGCTCACATATAAATCTGTACTTGCACGCAATAAATCACAGCCACCTATCCAAATTCGCGCGCGAGCACAAATACACACGACTAAATAACGCGTATCTCTTTCGCATTTACATCCTAGATTTCTTCGGTATATGTTGTATCATCTCGCTCTGACATTTATACATATTATATATAATATTTATTACATATATATGTATATATAATGTGCATATGTACATATCGATACATGTGTAAACTCTGACACGATAGATACGTACATATACACATATTACTATATATGTAAGGATGTCCTCTTTCACATTCTTCGCCTATACGTAGTACTAGGTGCCGTAATAAGCTGCATTTTCTCTCTCTATTTTTCTTTCCTCTACTTGCAACATTCATTCACACAACTCGCACTCGCAACACTTCACTCATTCTTTCGTTCTCTCTGTAATATCTCTCATCGACATAACTCCGTTTTGTCGGTATTGGCAATCGTTCACTCTCTCGTTACAGTTACTAACCGTATTCGCCGGACCCGCTTGCAACAGCATACTCTCACACTTCCGAATTCGCTGGGGCTACAATTGGGCGCACTAGCATCACACGTGCCCATAAATCAATAAATAAATAGAGGAACAACATTCTTCAAACATCTCTTTTTTTTCTTATAACAACATTAGAGGCTCTCGGAGAACGTAACGCAACAAATGTTCAACAATACAATCACGAAAACAAATAGAAGGCACTCTTGCTTTTCTTTTTTTTTCCTCTTCAATAAATTAATCTCCTTGTGTTATAACAGGTCACTCTCAGATATTATCTCTACGCCTTCTCCTAGGCCTTGTCTCTGTCGCGTTCGCATCTTACAATTAGCTACGTGCCGACACGTTCGGGTGTCATCGAAATCCTCAAATAACACGCGTCACGACATTCACATGACGGCGCTACAAATTTTATTTGTCTTTCTTACTCTCTTTCTCTCTCTCTCTTTCTCTCTCTCTCTTCCTTTCTCTCTCGAATGGACAATCATAGCTACGGTATGCGAGATACGAGATAACAAATTTGTTTCACATTTACAGGTAAAAGAAATCCACCTTTGTAACAATTAGGTAGAATATTATTTAACCTTTAATATTATAATAATTTAATTATTGTTATTTGCTTGGAAGCTCACAGCCGACACATTTTTTTTAATTCATTATTATTATTTCTCTCTTCTTTTAATATCTTATCTTATTTTCACTTGGGTATACGGGGCGTCTCATCTTTCGTTTGTGGGTCTCGGTTATTTTTTTTCTCTCGGTATTTAACAGCTACAACATGTACAACGTTTAGCGTGAAAATTTGTCAACGAAAGGCATAACAAAACGGGTTGTTAGTCCGCTCTACGTTTGAAACACGCGATGAAATATATAGATGCACGGTTACTCTAACGAGAGAGAGAAACTATAAGTACGGATACCCCCGTGTTGTGATCCATGGGGATGGAAAACGAAAAATCATGGAGATGTGGCAGTGCCTTGAGCAACCGTTTATGAAATCAACCCTATCTCGCCTCCCTGTTACCCTTCTGCTTTGTTTTTCACCTTTTTTTTTGTTTTTGAACACATGACAACACATCGTCTTTGTACGATAACAACGTTATTTTCTCCTTTTTTTCTCTCGGTTCTATCTTTTGCTAACTAATCTAGCCTTGCTCGCGAGATTCATGGTTTGTCGAGCCTATCACGCATATAACATCGGATATATTGTAATAGATATATATATATGTATATATATATATATATATATGTATATTATATAACGTAGATATATATATATATGTAAATGACGTATCGTACTTATATATATATATATGTGTGTATGTGTGTATGTATGTGGGTGTTTTTCGTATGTATGCGTTAAGATAGAAGTTTTATCTTTGTTAACTCTCTGCTACAGTACGGAGAGGCGGATAAATCTAGAACAGTTAGTTTCATTCCAGATACATCTGCCTCTTTCTTTCCCTCTCCACATATATAATTAATAATATATCATTCTTTGCACACATGCTCATATAACGATCCTTCATTTGGATCCCGCTCAGATCGATCAGCAAATCGTGACGATCAAACTGGGAAAGATATCATTTCTTATAGAATGTCTTTAGCATGTCGAGTCTGAGATCACCAGAGAAATTATACCGTAGCATGTAGATGTATGTGTACATATATATGTATATATATATATATATGTATGTATATATATGTGTACATATATATGTATATATATATATATATGTATGTATATATGAGTGTGTATGTATGTTGCGTATGTATTTTTCCGCACTGTTCTTCACAGTTTGCAGCCGTCGTCTTAGGTCGCGCGTGGTTTCTCTCGACTCTTATAAGATAAATATTTACTCTTATTACGAAGACAACAAAGAGGGCAAAAAGAACAAAGAAAGGAGAGTAGGAAGCGTCTACAGAGTCAGCGCCTGCATCTGATGGCACGTGTCGCCCAGTTGATTCTGATCACCAGCTGCTGGATGGCCAGTCGTCCGCGGTGTACCAGGTGGCGTTATCGGTAGCCTGCCAGGACCATCCCCGGCGCCTCCCAGACTGTCGTCAGCGAGTTTGTTCGCCACCGCCGTGGCTGTGGTCTGCATTATACCGTTCACTTTAAATTTGGACTGCCGCAGCATCGTCTGCGAGCTGGTGGTGCTTGAATACTTGTCGGACGGCTTCCGGTTGGCGGACGATAGCGTCTGGCCGACGGAGTACCGGCTGCGCTGATTACCGGTGGGCTGTTGCTGCTGCTGCGATTGTGTTTGGGACAGGGGCATGGAGGATGGTTGATAACGATTCTGAGCCGGAGCGTAAAACTGGACCTGGGAAGTGGGTGGGGAGAGAGTTGGAAGAGGCCGTGTCATGGGTGAGTACGGGGCTGGCGGTGGGCTCGCCGGCTTCTCCTGAGTGTTGGACGCGTCCGCGTTTATTTGCTCGCATGGAGACAGGCGAGAGGACAACGTCGTCGAGGTACTCGTAACGACGACGGCGCTGTCCGCCTGAGCCGTGTCGTTGTTAGGCCGACTGTTGTCATTTCCGTGCACATCCAACCGAGCGGCACTTCCTCTGTAGTTGTTGTTGTTGTTGTTGTTGTTATTATTATTATTATTATTCGAGAGGCAGTTTTTACGACCCGAGCCGTAACCACCGGCCATTGACGGTTTGTTGATCTCATAATACTGATCGTCGCTGTAGTGCCTCGCGCGTCCGTTCGTCGTGTACGAATAATTGGACGCCGTAGTATGATTGACCTTGTGCGCAATCTGATTCGAGACATAGCCGCCGCCGGACCTGAGGATCGCCGACGAGCCCACGTTCGATCCAGCCGTTCTCCTATTGTACTGTACCGGCAATCGCGACGACACCGCTATCGTCGGATATTTGTGCGACCCGTCCGCCGCGTTTCCGCTACACTTGCTGTTGTATGACTGCGAACCGCCGTATGTGTTCTGCGACTTGGCGTACGTGTTTTGGTGTGCCAACGAGTAGCCGTGATTCTGACCCCCCTGACCGCGTAAACTGTTACCCTGACCGCCCATGTACTTGTTGCAGTCTCTGGAATTGTGACCGTACGTCTTCGCGTTGCTGTTGTCGTAACCGGACTGATGTGGCGAAGCCGAGAACGGTGTCGGCAGGAGACTAGCGGTACCGGACGCGTTGTGATGCGTGTACGGCGGCAGCGGATGTGTGTGCGGAATGTACACGGTCGGATGATAGAGGATGCGACAGTGCATCGGACTGGCGGCGCAGTCCTCGCTGTCGTTTTGCGCGCCGTGCGCCGTGTGTATCGCGATCGGATGGTAATTAGCGTGATAACGACCGGACACGGGAAATTTGACGGGCATTAGGGGCAGCAGCGGTGTTGCCGGTGAGCCTGAAGTAGCCTGTTGCACTTCGTTGTGCGATTGCTCCGAGTGGCTTGGCGTCGGACGTGAATCCTACGATTTTATTTCACATAATAATACCTGCCTAACTCAATAAAATTGCCTTAGCATTTAGCAACATGCATTTAGCAACGAGCACTTACCCCTTACTCTTGAACATGCACGAATAACTTTCGCATACAAAAGTAGCAGAATAGCCAATGGCATTCTTCCATGATATTCTTCCATTAGCTATGCTGCCATTTTCGTATGCGAAAGTTATTTGTATGTGCTCAAAAATAAGGCCCTTATGACGATTCTTCGTTGCGATCAAATCTTGTAATCAAAATATAATCTTCGAGCTCCTAATCTCCTTGATGCAATCAAATAAATCTTCAATTCCCAATAATAGCTATTGACATTTCGTTAATAACGATTATTAACGCATGCATTACTGGTTTACAGATAAAGACAAAGCAACTCGATTGCAAGCGACTCTATTCTCGTTTGAAATTTGGAAGCGGCTCCTAAGACATTCGACATCGCGAAGATGGATCGCTAAACGCGTATAAGTTGAGAATGTATCAATGGTACAGATGAGAGAGGAACTTACCTCCTGCGGAGCAGCCTGACTGTCAGACGCGGAGGTTTGCTGGCACGAAGTAGCGTCCGTGGTGTACAGCAACAGCTGCTGCTCGGTCAGTCCCATAGGCGCGTGCGGCGGAGGCGCGGGATGCGGGCCAGTTGCAAAAGGATAGTACAGATGATCCATCTGTGCCGGGGGAGGAGGTCCCGTTGGTACAGGTGGATGATGATGCGGAGCCGGCGCAGCAGGAGCGTAAAAGTGCGTCGGATGCGGTGGTGGGAGAGGTGGCGGTGGGCCCGTCGGCGGGCTGGTAGCTCCTGTACCGTTATTGCCGCTGCTGCCGGAACTGTTGCCACCTCCACCACCGTTCGTATTGCTCGGCGAACTGCCGGTAGTAGCGTACAAATACTGGGGTGCCCCGGCGGCTGCTCCTGCGTAGTACGGTTCGTACTGTAGACAGAAATGGAGACATCTTTAGATACACATCGTAATAGAACGCACTTTGCACATGAATACCGAGTATATCTCGTGTAAATATTCACACCTATGACAGCCGTTCCCGTAAATGTTAGTCAATCCTCTATTGAACTTCATGCTTTGATCGTGTGGAGAAAGCTTTGCTTCAAATGCACATCCTTTTTTGAATATACGTTGACAAGCAAAATAGAAATGTGGTTCAAGTATTACTTCGATGTAGCATTTAGCTACATCCAACAAGATGATATATATATATATATATATATATATATATATATATATATATATAAGAGCACTATACGTATACAATATGTATACATACGTATGTATATGTATATAGCATTCGGGAAGATTTATGAACTTATTTTTCATAAGTGTAAGTCATATTATCATACGGATGACGAATAGAAATATGTATTAAACAGAAAACAAATTCATCATTCATGCAAATGTCATAATTGTTAAAGATATATTATACAGTCATTCTTATACACGTTTTTCTATTTTCATTTAAAGAAATAGAAAGATAAATTAATTAAACCGCGATTAATTTATTAATATTAGTTACTAATATTTATAGGAACAGCCTTATTGTAATGAAAGTAACAAATTAATAAGTGTAATGTAATCTATGGCAATCAAACAAAAATGATTAAGAAATATCTTAATCCGTGTATTGTTTCCATATCAAATAAGAATCTGTCATTTCCTAGATTATTCTAAGGTAAAAAAGATCGCAGGATGTGTAAAAAAAAACAAATAAAATAATCAGTATAATAGCATTATACTAGTGAAGCGTTTATCACTACGTGATGTAATTCTCGACAATTTATCAACATTCACGTAGAGTGAACCATTTTACTATTCTATTTTACTCTCTTTGCATCCTATATACATAAGAATTTTTATGAAAATCCAGAATGATCTCATCCTAAATTCATATTGTATATACAAAGCGTCATCATTCAAATTTTATCAAAAAATTCCTTCAGTTTTTTCGGAAAATTCATGATTTTCGAGATAAAAAATAAATTCCCTGAAAATTTCAGGTTTTCCTGATTTTTTCCGATAATAAACATCCTGATACATATAATAATTTGTCGATAAATTTGTCTATAAAAGATGATTTTCAGATATTTCTATTCTATTCATCCAAGCGTAAAATTTTTGTTTGAGAGAAATTTCCTATTAAAATAATATTATATAACAATACTACAATAACGCGCCTCGCGTGCAAAATGATCGCGTGTGATTCGGATTCGTAACCGAGTGAAGTGCAACTCGTGTCATTCTAGAAAGTGAAACAAGCTGCAATACGAGAAATAAAGCGGACAACCATGCTGAATAAATAAAAAATCAACAAGCGCCTTGACATTTCTATCACAACATTTAATCACAACATATTAACAAAAATTATAATAAAAATGAAAACAAATTGGAAAAGAAAAATAAAATAGAAAAGGAGTGAAGAAAAGAGACAAGGAATTGAAGAGACCATATGGAATAGATATGATATATTTAAGCGTTGTTTACCGACAATCTATTATTTACCTTCCTTTTTTTATTACTACAATTTTTTACTTTAAATGATTATCAAGAATGATTATTACACGTTTATCATGACGATTAAAAATACTGTTATCTTATATTATCGATATCATTATAACTTATTAGAACTAGATTATGATTCCTATTCGATATATATCATCTTTATATACATCTTTTTTATCTATTGTTATATTGATTTATTTATCAATTTTATAATTATCGGCTACTTCACATATTATTCACACACATTTTTCAATATGTGCTCTTAATTTTTGTTATATGTACATTTAGATCTCAATTAGATCTAATATTACGACAAAATATGATTTGTCAAGAGTTAGTATGAGCGATACCGTGAATGCGAGGTATAAGTCGTGAAACGAAAAAGTTGGTAAACAACATGCATTAACAACAGGCTGTGCATCGAAAGGTTTGGGAACGGGGAGAGAAAAAAATTAAAATTCTCAAAAAGAGCAGCATGCTAGTCGTTTAGCTTAGACCTTATACCTTTAGACCTCAATACTGTATAGCGTCGAGAAGGACGTAAGTAGGCATTTGCTGAGGGTTGGGTAGAAACGCCGGTGGTATGGCTTCTCCCATCAGACCGTTTGTCTGTCAAACCGTAACCGATATGTACCGTTTAATAAAAATACAAAATACAGACAAAGACGGTCAGGATCTTATGCTAGGATCTATATGTACGTGTGAGGGAAACCCACGAGCATCTAAACGAAGAATTGAAGACGTAGAAGTATGACAAAAAAAAAACAAAGTAGTCAAGAAAGCGATATTATTTTACGTACCGGCATAGGAGAATACTGGTATTGCTGTGGCATATATAGCGATGGGGCCGGACATGGATACATCACAGGAGCGAACGTTTGATGTCCAGTAGCGGCTTGAGGGCCTACGGATAATTTGAGAATACAAAAAAAAATTAATAGCACAAGAAGAAGACATTTTTCGGTCGAAGCGGGTGCTTAAAAATATTTTTATGACAATTTTTAAATACATTTTTCAGTTCTATAAACTGCATACCGATAAGAGTTATCGGTTTGAAACGCAATCATAAATTCTGACGCTAAAATAATATCTCTATGATTTAAATTTATTAATTTTTTTGTAGCTACCTTATTAAAATTGACAATTAATTAAATTAAATTAATAAAGATGTTACAAAAAAATTAATAAATTTAAATCGTAGACTGTTGCAAAATGAAGAATTAGTGTGGTCGCGTCTAGCACCAAAATCATCCGCGTTTATATGAAGGAGGGACTCTTAAGACATACAAAATTCTATTTTATCTTTCGCAAATGTTTTAAATGTATCGACAAAGAAAAATTCGTAGAATCTCTTTTGTTACAACAATTTCTAGAATGTGAGACTGCGCATACATAGCGAGAGTAATGCTTACCAAACACTCCTGTGGCTTGATAAATCGTTCCTGGATCCGTAGGAGGAGCGATGGAAGTCGCTGGTGCGGCAGCTGCCGTGTTATAGAATGTCATGCCATTCTGATAAGCGAGACCCATACCTACACAGGCAAAGGAGAGAAATTAGAAACGCGACTCTCTGCACTCTTTAATCGTCTATGATATTCCTGCATCAAAAACATATATACAAAGTATCTCAAACTTCCCCGCGCAGTGTTATAAAACAGGATGAGTTTCTTACGAAGTTTTTAATTAGATATGCGAACATTCCTGTAGAAATCAACAATATCAAATCAGAAAATTTTATAGAATGTTCTTAAAAATCTTTCCCTAATATAAAAATATCATTACAAAAACTAAATTAATTTTAAAGATAGATCTTTAAACAAACAATTAAAAGGATATAACAAACATATTATAATTTTATAACAGTATTGAAATATAACAAAAGGAACTGGTTAAGAAATTATAATATATTCGTTATATCTTTTTAATTGCTCGTTTAATGATTTATCTTTCTATATCGTTGTTTCAAAATAACGAGCGTATAAAATTGTTATTGAATTGATTTTAAATGAAAAAATATTTTATAGGAACAAAAGCAAGTGCACAAAACGTAAATATTCAAATATCACCAATTCAAGATAAATCAATTGGAAAATAAAAATTATAAAAAAAAAAAATTAAATTCGGTAATTAAAAAGAGTACAAAAAATTAGTATCAAATCAACAATCATATTCTCACATATATAAGCGTGAGTATAAAATTTTCTTGAAAGAATTTGAAGATTATCTTAAGCAGACATAACTTTTGCTTATATGAAGAATTTTGTTTCTTCTTATAAGCAAGCTATATCCGTTTAAAATTATTAAATTCTTTCAAGAAGATTTCACACTCTTGCTCATATATGAGAATATGATTGCTGATTTGATAATAATTATTTCTGTGAAGAAAAGTTACATACCGTTCGCGTAGTAGTAAGTACTTGTAGGCACGGAAGGAGGCGAACCGGTACTACCGTCAAAGGATCTAGAGAAGGGTTGCTTCTTGATCGCGGGCGCTATGTTGAGCTTCCTCTCTCTCAAGACAATGGGCTGAACAGACTGAAACAAATGGGAGCAGAGGACGGTGAATGCAAGAACGACCTATTTCACCGTAGAGTTTGTCGTCGTCAGGACGTCAAGCGTAGATTACGAACCTCTTGCTGAAGCCGCTTAGCCTCCTCCTCCGTTTCGAAGGTAACGAAGCCGTAGCCCTTCGACACGCCGGCGCGGTCCGATATGATTTTCGTGGCCTTGACATTGCCGAAGGCCGAGAAAACCTGAGCTAGCTCCGCTTCGCTGGTGCTAGCCGAAATGCCACCTACGAAAACACGGTTCGGTACCAGCGTACCGAATTTCGGCGCAGCCATCGTAAGACTCGCGGCCGAGGCAGGGCTAGAGGCAGGACTAGACCCCTCCGTACCACCGGTCGAAGCCGAGCTCTATATAACAAGCAAATCAAGTTTCTCCCTTTAATTTGCCGTCGTGCGAATATCGCGCGGGGACGATTCGATTCTCCCTTGCGAGATTCCTCGAGACGAGGAATTTACAACCGGCAACAACAAATCTTTTTTTGCAATCACCGCGTGGCACGGTGTATTGCGTATTAACGCGAACGTCCGACGCGCCCGCGCAGTACGATCGCATTTTGACAATTGGAAAATATTTAATATAAAATATAAAATAATTAATAACCTCCAAATATGAACAAATTTCTCTTTTTGATCTTCGATAATCTTTTTAATATTTAAATATTTGTATTTATATTTAATGTTTTAATGAAAAACCTGCGAGGAAAAAGTAGAAAATAAAAATCAATTATGTGAAATCGAAATGAGAGACCTTGAATCGGGTGGATCCTTCAACTGTGGTCTCTCGTCACTCACGTTATAACAAATTTTACGCAAAGTTAAAGCAAACACTCGAGCGTGGGTAATCCAATTGAAATTGAGACCCCGTTTGTATTTATTTAATTTTAGTACATTTTATTAGCTGATTAATAACTAATTAGTCCTGTCTTGTTGAATTTATTCATTCAACTATTAATTCTGATATACATGTCTATTCACAATCTTCTATTTCATAATATCTTTGGACACTGTTTGACTCTGTCGAAACGCGAATCAATGACAGTCGTTCATGAATGTATTCACACACCAAAACAGACAATAAAAATGAAAAACAGTCTCACGTGCAGGGTGTAAATATGCTGCTGTTTCTCTCTCTGTTTGTCTCTTTTTCTCTCGCCGGTACACAGAGAGAATTTTCTTCTAAAATTTACCATGAAAATAGATATCATGATAGCCGTAGGACAACAGTGTATTTCGAAAAATGTGAAAAATTTGTATAAATTTTCTTTGATTCATTATATCGACCAGACGTATTTTATATTTCAACACAGTAAAATATAAAATGTCATGAAAGTCAATATTTTTAAAATCTTTTTAAACAATTTGTGATTCTTTGTTATTTGAACTAGAATAAATGCTAAATAGCGATAAATACATACAATATTTTATATAAATTTTACAATGCAGCAAATTTTCAATATGACATAGTTTCTGATGTTAATTTTACCATGCAGTGTGGTGATTGATTAACGTACTGTTTATATCATAAATACATAACACATTTATCAATAGAGGAACTGGCGTAGCACATAGGATAAGAAACTCACGATCCACAGGTCCCAGGTTCAAATCCTACTAACCCAGAAATGATACGACGTCGAATTCGATGTCGATTTGATGATTTCAACGTCAAATCGATATCGATTTCACGACATCATTTCTCACTGGCAAGCTGAGCGTGTTGTTTCTCAATACAAATAATACTAAGTACAGAATCATAGACACAAATTTCGTATATGATCACATTATCCAAGGTTGAGTAAATTAATATATTTTTGTAATTAAATAAAATTAAAATTAATAAAATTAACTTTATGATTTCGTTTGTATTAATCAAATTAATTTAGTTACGTTAAAAGTGAAATAAATAAAAAACGGACTCAATTAAAAGTTAAAATTAAATTAACTTAAATTAAATTAAAAGTTAATTTCAAAAATTTATGTTAAATTAGAAATTTTTGAAAGTTCAAATTACCTTAAAAGAATTATAAAATGAATCTTCATTAAGATTTATGTGTTTCAAAAATAACTAAAGTTAAAAATTAGATCATTAAAACTTAAGTTAAGTTAAATTATTAACTTTTTTAACTAGTTCCCAACTCTGATATCATATCAGAAAATTTTGTTTTAAATTGTACAAGCAGTACAATTTTTATAAAATGTCTTGTATATTTCAAAAATTCCTGTCGTTAATAATATTCAATATAATAAATTGAAAAAAAAATTTGGTTATAGTTACCAAACGTAAAGTGAAATAATGCTAATTAAACATTCGGTTAATATTATAAAAAAATAATTATGTTTTTCTTTTTTAAATATTTATTGTAACTAAATATATGTATTTATAACCAAACCATTTGGTGATGCAATACCAAATATTTAGAAAAGTAAAATTACATTGATTGCATTAACCAAATTTTTAACTAACATTAATTCATTCAATATTTAGTAATTGTTACCAAGCTCTTTCTTCAGTGTACATTGCCAAATTGTTCTACGCTTACCAAACATAATAAAATTTGTAGTAAATTTTGCGATAAAATATAACAAAAAGTTCTCTCCGTGTATCTCGACCTCGCTTCCCTAAATTTGCAATATTACGATCCCTGCAATAATATAATCCCATTAAATGCCAGGTGATATATTCGGTAGCCGCCCGGAGATTCGTATATATACATAAGTGCCGATCGTTAATTAGGAGCACCGAGCACTCTCTCGCTAAGGGAGAGGGACGCCTGCGAATGTGCCGCCGAGAGTGTGTGTACAGTACGGAGAAAAGCGGCCGAAGGTTTACGTGTTTCCGTTTCCTCCTGACGTTTCACCTTTAATCTCTTCGAAGCCGAACCGAGGAGCGAAAACCGATAATACGAAAACGATAACGATTCCGCAAGAGAGTTACTCCTCTTCTTCCCCGCGTGCGCTTTGTTAAAGTGCGCTAAAGCGATAAATCGCATTATGCAGATTAACGATACATATGAACGTATAATACGAATTATCGCAAGCTGGCTAAGGTCCTGGTACTATCAGAATTTTGTTTAGCGATTTAACGATGAGTCATTGCGGTAACCTCTGCATACGAAACGGAAGGAGCCTGGATGCAGCGAGAGAAATCGAACGTTCGGTTAAATAGTGATTAAATAAATTTTGTAGTTACTGGTACCAAAAACTTAGTTATATTTTACAAATTATTTGGTTGTATAAAAATAATTATTTGTTTAAAGCTACAGATTGTTTAGTCAAAACAACTACATATTTAGTAATTATAACTATATAAAATTCATTTCATTACTATTCAACTGAAAACGTTTGGTTGATTCTATTTCACCAATTATTTCTCTCACAGTGTAGCTGCAGCGGCTCCTCTTCGCGCTGAAAGAATTGGATTCGGTTGTTTGCTGCGCAAAATTCTTCCTCACGGTCTCCATTATGTCCTGCAAGATACTCTGTAAACGATGGAAAAATTAAAGGAGTTGTTCAAAATTTGAACTCGAGATCCCTCGTTCCAACAGCATAACACTCCGCTACTCCAAATGTTCTACTGCTTTCCCAATATTTCCGCTCGCCTATCAACACTTACGCTTCCAAGTATCTCATATACAGTTTCCTTTACCTATTCTCCTATAAATCTGCCATGTCGAAAAATGCCACAGTTTTTTTTTCAATAACCGCCGTCATTTTCCACTTTCAACGCCGGCCGGCAATACGTACGTGGACATGTGTCGTTTTTGCTGGCTCTTAAGTCTATTGCACAATGAAAAGCACATGCAACAAGAATAACAACAGGCAACAGATTGTAACCAATTAGAAACGGCGAAAAATATTTGTGAACCAATCAGAAGTTAAGAAAGCTATTGTCTGCTGTTTATATTCACAGAAAAAAAATTGGTATCAAATCAACAATTCATTGTTTAGCAAGCATATATAAGCAAGAATGTAAAACGTTGGAAGAATTTATAATCTTAAATAGACATAATTTACTTACGTAAAGAAATTTTTGTTTTTTTAGGTAAGCAAATTGTATCTCTTTAAGATTATAAATTATAAATATTTTTCTGTGGTCTCCGTTCATGCTGCCTGGGTTTTTCATTGTGCAACAGACTTTACGATTAACATTTCTTCTCGTTTTTGTTGAATTCTCATTCCATTACTTAATGTCTTCGATTTATTTAAGTCGCAATCAAGTCACGTATTGACGCAAGCGTCGAGAAAGTGTACAGTCACAAAACCAATTGTTCGGACACAAAAGTTTACTTCATGCTACAAATTCAGCAAATATAATATTTTAAGGGAAAATTTGATTGGAAAATCTTCGTCGATGATGCCATTTCCATTCAAAATAAATCCCAACATCTTGTGTCCGAACAATTAGTTCATGACCGTGTATAAGATTATCTTGTTTATTTAATATTTTTTCATCGTGATTTTATTATCATCTTTTACACACATTTTCAAAAAGAAAATGATAGAAAAAGATAAAAAGATAAAATAGAGAGAAAAATGGAGATAAAGTGGAATCGGTAGCTCTGCTATTTTATTTAAATATGTTTTTCCATCTAATTTTAATTAAGAGTAGATCAGTGAATATTTTTGCAGTCTAAACAAAAGTTCACTTTTGATGGAAACGTATCACCGGCAAGGGTTTTCACTCCCAATCGAGTTTTCCCTAAATATAATATTTGGTGAAATAGTAGCATAAAATAAACTTCCGATATTCCATGTCCTGACAATTAGTTTCGTGACTGTACGTGGGATGATGGCGAGACCGCACAGAAAAGAGTATTTGGTACTCGTAATTACAATTGTATGGCAAAATAATTATTGTTAAAGGAATTCTATTTTCATTGCTGCTATAATGTTGATAATAACAATCTTGTATTTGTAGTTCTACCAACTAGAAACAAATTTTACCCTTTCACTGTTGAGAATATCATAAAATTCAATGTATTTTTAAGTTACACAAATACAATCACTAAATTTACCACGTCTATAGGTGATAAGTATGTGCATGAAATTTAGTGATCTTTTGACAACATTAATACCTATTTCTGCCATTGTAGATTAACTTTGATCTCAGTTTAATTTACTCTTTATCTTTTTCCAATTCTTAGAACTAAAGGAAAAGTAAAGAGTAAGTTAAACTGAGATCAAAGTTGATCTGCGTTGGTGGAAATAGACGTAAGTGTTTTTAATGTACCTGCTTGAAATTTACTTCAGTTACATCGCATTAAATTTTTCTGCGTACTTTTAACAGTGTATTACATTGTTTTAATTTCATATACTAATATACACTGTTAAAATTAATGTAATGTAACAAAAGCAAATTTCAAACAGGTATATTAAAAGACATTTAATGTTGTCAAAGGTGCTACTAAATTTCATGCATATCCTTTTCAGCTATAGATACATTAAATTTAATGTGTAACTTAAAAATAAATTAAATTCCATGACATTTTTAACAGTAATACAATCACAATTATAGTGAATATAACTATTTCGTTAACATCCACTTACTATTTACAGTAAATTATAGTAATTACAATCGCTTTTTTCTCTCAGTGCACGTGAGACATCATCTTGAAGAATTCCAATTGATTCGCCGACTGGGCGGCGGTTCAAGGGATTTAAAAAATATGTCCAGAAAGGGAAGAAAATACGAGAACATAAACGAGTCGATAAATTATCAATTCGCAATGACGGGTGATGTGCGGGTGCCATAACGATGCCACCGGGGAGAGAGAAGAGGGAGAACTAGAACAAAAGGGAGAGTAGCGGGGACGAAAGCATCCCGAAAAGAAAAGGAAGCGCTCATCACGCGGTGAAGTGGAAAGCCACAGACGAAGGCTTCTCTCTCTCTCTCTCTCTCTCTCTCTCTCTCTCTCTCTCTGTTAGAGTTGCCATTTTAAGTATCGTGAAAAAGGTTCTGTCCTTCCCGTAAAATAGAAATCAGCGGTATCCGTTTTCACCGTATGCGTTCTAGCCAATATAATCGCCACCCCGTTTTATTGCGTCTCACTGCATGTAACGTTAAGCCCACTTTGCACGACCTATAATTTGCAACAGAATTCAAGACAGAAGTCTATTTATAATTTTGTATCAAGTTATGTATACACGGAGAAAAAATGTTGAGCTAAAAGTTTTCAACTTTTGATCAAATTTCTTCAAGCATTTATATATTTAAGTTAAAAAAATATATATGTATAAACATTCTTAAATTGAAGTGCAAGTATTTTATGTATAAATACTTGAGCTGAAGAAACTTAATCAAGTTGAAACACTTAGTCAATTTAATTGGTTTTTTTCTCAGTGTAGAATGTTCGATTGTTTCTTTTTTTTTACATAATTGAATTATTAAAAAATATGACATGGTTATTTTAAGAAATGCATGTAAATGGAAGTACATTATGGAGAATTTTGTAATAATAATATCACAATTATAGCAATATCCACTCGTGGAAATAAACTTCGTAAAAAAAGTATTTGGTGTAACTTATGGCATATCAGAAGAGAGCAAAGCGTATTTAACATGCTACAAATTTTTAGTCAAAGATCCAATAACATATTAAAATGTATTAAGATTGAATAAAAAAACAATTTCAAGATTTACTTAAACAACATCTTAGTTCAGAAAGAAACTTTTCTAACGCATCGACACGAGCACGTTTATGTTTGTAATTGATAGATTTTACTACGTATTGGCAAGGATAATTCTCAGTATCATTAATAAACAAGTAAATTTGCTCTCGAAACCAAGATACTGTCACTTAGATGATCAGATGTGACAGTAGGTTAAGTTGTAGTTTACGTCACTTACAATTCACGGACACATTTGTACGCTGCGCGTATCTCTGCGTCCTGTTCGTTCACACGTACATGTTCCGTATAAAATTATAAATAGAATTCTATCTCGAATTCTGTCGCAAGTTATAAATCGTATAAAGTGAGCTTTACACCCGATACAATTCCAATCAGATATGTGTACGCGGAAGAGGAATTTTAATTCGAAAATACCAATCTCGAAAGCACATCTCCCGCGAGCGCATCTTCCGGATAGACGCAGAGGAAGGAACGAAACCGCAGGTGGTGTCCCCGCATAGTTCAATTGTCCTCCCTCCCTCCCCCGCCCCTCTCTCCCGTAGCTCCGATGACGACGATGAACCTCGCGAGCAGCGCGAGGATCTTCGGATTTCTGGCAGACGTGCGAGGAAGGAGGAAGGAGGAAGGGGGAAGGGAGGGAGGTTGTTCGCGATGTGTGTCGATCCGCGAAATATGACAGATCTGGCGTGACGCGCGCAGCAGCTGCTGTTGCTGCTGCGTGATCGGCGTTCGGCGCCGGGACGAGGAGCGGAAGCTACGCGCGCGGAGTATCGACTAGCGGCCGGAGGAGAAACGCGACACGTCGACGTTCTAGTTAACGCGGAATTTCACGCGGAAGCACGCCGACGGGTACGATGCGACGCGACGCAACGCGACGCGCGCGGACACGCATGAGGAGAGGAAACGGGCGGGCTCGACACCGCCGCACCCCTCCCTCTTTCTCTTCTCCATCGCTATCTCTATCTCTATCTCTCTCTCCCTCCCTCGCGACCACGACGGGCGATGACAGCCAAAAGTGCAAACAAACAAGCAAGCAACCGACCAAACAAGCGAGCAGCACGTATGGCGTACGTCGTCTTAGTGCTCCGCGTGGAGCGAGAGCGAGAGAGAAAGAGGGAGAGAGAGAGAGAGAGAGAGAACAGGTAGTGGCGATCTCACCTGAGATCGCCGCGTACTCCAATTCCCGACACGCGAGAACGGCGCCGTGTTTACAACCGCGACGACGACGACGGAGATCGCGGCGACGCGCATCTCCGTGGCCGGGAGATCTACGGCGGCTGAAAATCCGGAGTCTCGAAATGGAGCTTCGCTCTCTCTTTCTCTTTCTGTCGTCTCGCCTTCTCTCAATCCTCTCGACAAACCCCGGAAGTCGCGAAGCCGTACTCGCTCCGCGCTAGATGAGATCGTCTCCGGGAACGAGAAAGAAGGAAAAGAGGAATACTTGGCGCGAATGGCGCTTTCGAACGCTCGGGGTGCTCTGACAGGTCGCTTCCTGTCATCGTCATCGTCATCGTCGTCGTCATCGACGACTTTTGGCGTTATACACTCGTGCAGATTAAAACGCGGATCTGGCGATCGCGAGGAACACACCGGTATCCTCCATCAGGCGATGACAATGGTCGTCGTCGTCGTCGTCATTGTCGTCGTCGTCGTCGTCGTCGTCGTCGTTGTCGTCGTTGTCGTCGTCGTCACCGTCGTCACCGCCGAAGACGACGACGCTGCGCAACATCGAACCGAAGGGACGCGAGGACGCGCGCGCGCGCACGCTCGCGATAAGTATCTAGGCGCTCGCTCGCTTGCTGGCAGACAGACTGACTGGCTGGCTCGCTCTCTTTCTCCGAGCCAGGGTGGGTAACGGCGCGCGGGCACTCACCATCTTTCGACGGATTCGGACGCGCTGGAGGATCCGCTGGCGGCTGTCCCGGCGGTTGGATGGTACCCTGGCCTCGCGCGATAGTCACCTGGACGCCCCCAGGGACTGCCAAGGACCGTAGCACCGACCACTTCAGCAGCACTTCCAGCCTCCGGCGGAGAAGCTGCCGTCCCGTCTCGCTGTAAACCTCCAAACACTACGGGGGCAGGCAGCTTTTACAAGATGGCGGCCGGCAACGCAGCGCCGCGTACTCTGGATCCGCGGAACCTCCTTCGAGAGACTTCCGCGCGCCTGCGCCGCCCCTTATCGAGAGCGGGTAAAGGCAATCGCGCCGTCCGTCGCTAGATCGCGTTAGCGCACCAGCTCGCCAAACGGTTGTATCTGAGAAAAAAAAAAAAGAGGATTGTGCCGCACGCGTTTCAAGATTTATTTATATCCACACGAATTACTTATGTATTGTTTACGTTGTGTTTACACGAATCTTTTTAAATTAAGTTAATGGCTTATTAAATTTAGTTATCTTAATAATTTAATTAAAAAAATTATTTAAAAGTTAAGATCAAATTAAATTAAAAATTTTTGTGAAGCATTATTCATGTTAAATTAGAAGTTCGCGAGTTTTTAAAATTGTATTACTCAAAACGATTATAATGCTGATCAAATAAATTTTATTTTATTTAAATTAGGTTTATATAAAATAACAAAAAATATTTTTTGTGGAAATCTATTTTTTTTGTACAGATAAATTTTTAACATATCGGAAAAGTTAATAAATTAAAGTTTATTGTTGCAAAAATGAGTTAAAATTAAAAATAAATAACTAAGTTATAAATTATTAACTTTTTAACTTTTAATTTTTTAACTAGTTACTACTCAAACAGCTTTATTAATAATATTGATCACGCGGAAAGATTAATTGTACGGCAATAAAAATCTAAAAAAATTTAGCTATAGATACAGATCGGAAAATAATTTTATGTTGAACCGTGAAAATAATCATGGACGCACTCGAGCAGGATAATATCGCAAAAAGTTTCCTGCAACCGGCTTAAACGCCCGACATAATGTTTCTTAACGCTTCAATATAACCACTTTCAGATATGTAGAAAAGGCTAAATTGTTCTTCCCGTGTTACGATAGATAAAACGCCATGTCAATTATCGACTCACCCTCTTCTTGATCTTTCGAAAATCTCGACTGTTCGTTGCGGTTTATCACGCGTAGTCATGCCCTTCTCGCAACATCGGGCGATCGCATGCTTCGCGTACAAGCGTCTTCACGTACGATTCTACCGAGGATTTTCCGCCAACGAGAACCGATCTGCAATAGACACGGTGGGCCTTTAACTCTTTAAAGGGATGCACAACGAGCGCGTTCGCTCGAGAGAGCAGAAGGCGTCCGGCGAGTCAGATTGATCGTTTCAACGGATTTTGTTGCGAATTGCGTCGTGATACGACGGGGGGAGAAAGAATGAAGCCAGGAGATGACTTACCGATAATCCGCGACCGCGACAACTTCCGCGCATCGACGCGAAGGAGGAAACGCGGGTGCAAAAAAACACGTAAAACACGGAAAATACGAAAACGAGATGAACGAGAAAACCGAGGGAGGAAAACGGAACTGGAACTGAAACCGAACTGCTAAAACGCGAGCGCACCGCTCGTGTCGGGGTGATCGCGCGCAGGGTGGGGGAAGGAAGAGACACAGCGGTCAGGTTGACGCGAACCCTCATGTCACGTCGCCGAGGAAATCGTAGTAGCCCGGGACGAGGGTAGAAAATTTGACGGAACGATCGTGCCGCACGTGACGACCGATCGAACGCGCAGATCGACGCCGAAGCATCGTTGAAAGGACGCACGGACGCCACTTTGACTCGCGTAGTCCATGAGCAAGCTGACTGGCGCGAATTTGACGTTCAACTGTTTCTTCATTTCTGCCGAAACTGTTTCTGTTGAAACGGAGCACCAGGGACGGAGACTTTTTTTATGGAAAGTAGAAGGGATTCGATTAAAAATAGTGAAGTGTACGGTTCAAAAATTTTGCTATCATCGATTAAGTTACTTTTATGCAAATACTCTCTTTTTTAATTCAGAGTAGTTTCACGGTTACGGTGGTGACATCTTCAGTTGACTGTACAAAGCTTTAAGTGCTTAACGCTCTAACATTAAATAGTTATTGAAGATAATGATTTTATTCTCCTTTTATTATCTTTAATAATTGAGTCGAAAGAGATTGAGATATTGTAATGAAATTCATTAATATTGAAATAAAATTCAAATATATTAATCTTAGAAATTAAATTTTTAATACTTTTCATGCCTTTTATTAATTTTTAATAACTTATTCTTAATTTTAGTGGCTTGTCGTTTTAATTTTTATTAGCTTTAGTTTTTTTAATAATGAAACACATAAAATTATTACTCTTTTTTTTATATTTAGAAAACGTTTGAATATTTTCATCACTTGAATTTCTGATGTATAAGATATCTCAAGAGCTATCAAAATTATATTGTTACAAAATTAAAAAGAAGAGACAGATTGAGTAAAGAATAATTATATATTTTACATATTTATAGAGCTATTTTTAGTAGAGATGTGCGAACTACTCGGATACAAATCAGAATTATTCAAAAATTTCAAAGATATTCGAATATAAATCACATACAATATTTGATAATTGAAAATCATACTTAAAATGTGAGAAAGAAAGACTTTACATCTTTCATTAATTAATACTATTTTTCTTACATGATAGTCATTTTCCCTTATCCATACCTTATAATTCAATAATAATTTATACTAAATTAACAATAATTGTCAATTAAAAGTTGTGTTGTAAGAATTTGATTCAAGTAAAATTTAGTCAAGTAATTAATTCAATTTAATACGCTTAATCTCATTAAAAAATATATCGTATACACGTATATCTAAGTCACAATTTAAAAGAATAAAAACATTATGAAAAGTTTGTAAGCATGATTTTGCAAAGTCATAAAATCAACTTTTGCTTTCTCCTGTTTAAATTACGACCAAAAATTTTTCCTGGATTATAAGACTATTTTAACAATAATTTTTGAATTCGTCAAATGAAATTGAATGAAAAAAAAAAAAAAAAAAGAATTTAACAATCTGTGCATGCAAATCGGCTAAGATACATATGCTCCTTTGATTTGATTCTGCGTTTAAAAACTTTGATTCGCACATGTTAAATATTATCAGTATGTCCCTTAGTATGTTATTATTATCATAAAATACTAAGAGACACGTGGGCGCAAAATATTTACAAAAAAATATACAAGTATTATACCATTGACTCTTAAGCTTTAGACATCACTCATATTAAAACGCATTCGTTGGCAGGTAGACACACGATCTTGTCTCTTCATTTGAATAGTCTGGGATTTCCTTAGAGATATCAAAGTTCTGAAATTTTGAAATGGAAAAAATATGAAAATATTTTATAATCATATCATTAATCATTTAGTTTAACATATAACGATACAAAAGTGATAGTTATCAGAAAAGCTTTTCAGAAACTAAACTAATCCAAAGAATAAAGATTAATAATCATAAAGATTATTTACATTTTAAATGTAGATATTCATAAAAAATCATATAATTTAATACATACATGTTATATATAAATATTATGTAAAGTTACCATGTAACATAAACTAAGTGCAAATCGTTAATAACTTACGTATCTTTTATGCATGGCCAAACAAAAGGTGCAAACTTGTGGTCTTGTCGAATAAATGCCGCTACCCTCCAAAAGACGCGTGCAGGGTTGATCTATGGCACCCGCGACGAGTATGGCATCCAAATGGCTAATGTAACTGCTGGCCAGTCTTAAGGTCTCTATTTTCGACAGCTTCCGGTCGGCTGGCTCGGTCGGGATCAAAGTTCTCAAGGCGACGAAAGCCGTGTTAACGCTGCACAACGAAGATCGCGTTCTTCAGTCTGTGAGATCCACATCCTAAATCGTTCTATCAGTATATCAGGTTTATCTCGTTCATTATTAAAATCACATCAAAAGGAAGAAGTGTCTGAAGATAAACGATGCGTCGCGTGCAATTCCACACGCTAGCAAAAACGCGCGCTCATCCCCCTAATCCTTCCTCGCGTAACGAGAAACAGATACTACGATAATCCTCGTCGGATACCTGTCTCTGTTCTCGTTGAACGTTACACGTGTAATCGCTCGTGTTTTCGGGAGTTGAAAAACACAGATCGCGCGAATGCAAAATGCTTCTTCACCTATGAGTGCGATCTCTCTCTCGAGCGTTCGCTTGGTATCGCTGCCTCGTCGGCTCTTGCCTCCTGTGTGTCTCCATGCCGTGGATACGACTACGGAACAACGCTTTCGCCGACCGTTCACAACGACGCTGTCTTCGTCAATAAGCAACCGGCACAGCCTCTTTCCGTTCCTCCGGAATATGAAATTTCCTCATCTCTCTAGTGTGTCACGCATGCTTAACATCCCCCCGTTCTGTTGCCGCTATCTCTTTCCTTGCTCCTTCTATCTCTCACTCTCTCCTTCTCAGCTTCCCAATACGCACGTGAGCAGCACATGTGTGCGATCAGGGACGGACGGACAAAGATCTCTCTTTCTCTCTCGCATCGTTTTTCCACCTTTTTTTCTTTCTCTTCCTTTCTTGATCTTTATCGCAGTGTGCTAAAATTACGGCGACGAAAGGAACATAAAATAATAAATTATAAATTACATTTATAAAAATATTATATACCTTAAAAAGATAATTGATTCGCATTAAAATTCGAGAACGTCAAAGTGTAAACGTCAAAGCCATACTGAATCTTTGTTACACATTTGATCGCCCCTCACGTGCTGAGATTAAATTTACCGTTTTTACAACGAAATACATACATTGTAATAGGAGCGTTAGACTCCACACAACATGCACTCAACTTCGTCCCTGCCTTCCACACACACATCCACGTGATCCGAGTGTTGTATTCCTGTAAAGTGGACGGCGGCTGCGTTTCGCATTAAGCTCAATAAAAACGTGGATGACTGTAGAGACCGGGCAACCGGGACGGTAAAAGGGAATGAATTCCATCTGCAAAACTAATTAGCGTCCCGTTACAACCTCCATCCGCCTACGCTTTTCCGATTTCTGTTTCGTTTTTACAACATGATTACGCTGCTAAAATACTAAACTCTACATTCTCGTTGTTCGTTGATCGAACTTCATGCGCCGAACAATGATATAATTAATCATGCATTATAACGCGAAAGAAAAAATAATTGGGAAGAAATTGTGTTTACCAATCCTCGAGCTTCGTATGAAATGTTTACTCAATTAAATAACTTGGTTACATCGAATCAGTTACACAGCATAAAATTTACATGTTTCTCAAGTGGTCATTGATTCATAAAGGTTATACTTCAACGTTCGATATTGTCGAAGAAACATCATCACGCGGGTCCATCAGCTAATATAAGACAGAATTAAGGTTTTCATATAATCTTAATCGTTGATGATACCGCACGCTATGTTACCGAAGGCCCGCGGTATGCAAAAAGAATACCTTAAGAAATACATATGTAGAAAATATACACAAGTCTAATATATTAATAAAATAATAATGGAACTTAGATTACACACTTTATACGAATGCGGACGATCAAGCAGATCGATGTGGAAGGTTCTTCGGGTGTTGAAATTAAAATGTTCTAAAATGAATTTGCGTCGTAACAGGTTTACGTCAATATAAACGCAGACGTAGTTATCTTTCACTCTACTTATACATATTACACTATGCACAATATAAAATTAATTAAAAAAGATAAAAATTTTGATAGAAAGGTAATAGATAAGCAAAACGTTCCACTCGCTCCAACCAAGACCGTTCGCCTTTGCCTATCTTTTTTCCTCGCTTTTATATACGTTTTTTATTACTTATGGGAATAAATCTTGCAAAATATATATATTATTACATATATTTAATATATGTAGTCTTATATATATTTTATGTATATATATTTAAAAATATATGTATATACACATATGGAAGAATGAAAAACGCGGTGTAATTCCACCTCGTACAAGCACTTTGGCATGTGTGCACTTAACTCTCAACTACATTAGCCAAACAACTACACCCGCAGAGTAATTTTGTACTGTAAATTTTGATAAGTTTTAACTAAAATAAAATTTAAAAAGTTGGTGTTTTTAATATAATAATTAAATATTCTAAAGCTGAAAAGTAATTATTTACTACCTTTTAGAAAATAAAGTTTATAGAGGTCTAAGTAAAGATTTTTTTCTAATTTTCTCGACAACGTTAACTTTAGAATATTTTTTTTTAATAACAGTAATCTTAAACTACAAACTCCGCCACGCGAGAAATATTTGTGCGTAATTGTGTGCGATGGGGTACGTTTGTAGTACCCCGCCAGTGTAGTTGAGGGTTAAAATCAGATTAAAAAGGAAAAAGCAAGGTCGAACACGATCGACGAGCGGTGACGTTGACAGCGTAGAGGAGCAATTAACGGTGTAATATCTAGAGAACTTGAAAATAGCTTATATATCAAGCATCTGTATTTATATGTATAAATCTCGATCTCTCTAAGAATGTGCCAGCACCGATGATATAGCGCCGGGCCTCTAAAATATCTTGTACTATTTACAGTAGCGAGACAATTACAATTATCATATTCGTCGCGCATGTATATATATATGTATTTATATATATTTATATATATATATATATATATATGTATAATTCCTTTACTTACATCGATCTGAAAGATCATAAAAATAATTTCTGATCTTAAATAGTAGATTACAACGTTATCCCGAGTGGATTTTCAGAATTCTCGTCGATGCGTTGAAAGAACGCTCATATCTATATGTCGCGTCTAAATAATCAAGGCTATATATACATATATATAATGTATATATTATCTATATATTATCTATATATTATTTATATATAATATACATAATATATAACATTATATATACATATATATAAATAAAAATATGTTTATTGACGCGATCCACGTGCGGCTTCTTCCAGTGCACGAACTTTAAGCTCGCGCTCACGCTGTTGTCTAAAAAATACCCTTTGTTAGTCGGGGTACACCTGTTGCCTTAAGTCATAGCATTATGCAACAAGTCAGGCAAGCTATGATAGTGATTTCAAGGGACGAACCTTAAGTATTCCTCGTGATGGGCTACGAGAGACGCATGCGGAGGGAATCGCTCGCGCTCCATCATGAGATGCCGTTGCAGTTGTTCATGGTGCGCCGCCATGTCCGCGTAAGGTCTTCCCAGGAGTTCTGCCGGATGAAGCGCCAGGGCGGGATCACGCGGCATTAAACCGGGACGAGGGTAATTGGCGCTGGCCGCAGCTGTGAAGATCATCAAGATGTTATAAGAAAAAAATTCAAAAAAATTCAGAGAATAAATTCAAAAGAATAGTATTCTAATTCATATATTATTTAAATTATTATTTAGCGCGCACGATATTAAAAGTGTACTCGCGCTTAGCGGAAGCGTGTATTCTCGTAACTTGTAAAGATAGAGAAAACCGTGCGCGGAAATTGACAATAAACCCTTAAGCTACGTCCCGGAAGTGTTACTTGACATCTCCAGGCACACGCACACGCACACTCGCGCCTATTCCTCGACAACACTCACTCGCACTTGCACCTGCGACAGTGATAAGCGACTAGCCAGAGATCAGAGTCGAGCAACTGGAAAATCGCAGGCGTGCTGATAATAACGGTGCGGGAAAAAGAAGGATCGTCTTGACCTAGACCTAGGTAAGTATAGGTAACGTAGGACGATCAATGAGAAACACACGGCTGCCGAGCGACGAGGAATAAGCAAGAGCGGCGTTTTTCTTAAAGGAGAAGCTCTTCAGGAAGCTTTAGAAGAAACATCCTGGTTGTGTAGGACCTACCCGGCAGAGGAAATCCAGCCGCAGCCGCAGCGGCTTCCTGCTGTTGCTGAGCCTGTTGCTGGGCCTGTTGCTGTCCCGGATGTAAGTGCAAGTGCGTATGCGCATGCGTATGCGCGTGAGTGTGAGCATGATATTCGGGCGAGATGCCAGCCATTTGCAATCGGACCATCGGGTCAGCGGCCAGAGCCAGCCGTTCTTCCAGCTGGCCGTGGTGATGAGCCGCCACGGGATGGCCAGCCGCTCCACCCGCTGGCCCCCCGCCGGCTGCAGTCGGAATCCCTAAACGCGACAGCGCTTCGATCACATAACTCGAAGGTCACAGATACGATTCTCATGCCCGATTTCTTCATCTCCAGTTAACCGTCGGATAAAATTATCTGAGAGAGGGAGAAGCCGCTCCTTTCAAATGTTCAAATTCTTGCTACTTGTGATGTAGAGAGCCAAGGTTAGCTATTGCGTGGACAGAGTTAACTGGCGCTGAAGAAATCGGCCATTTATTTTAATCAATTAATCTACCTACATCGCATCTCTCAAAGGTCTTGGCGCTCTCAATCTAATTCTTTCTCTCCGACCTATCCGATTTTTCTGTTACATTAGCCTTTATGGCTATAATCTTAAGTCAATTCGAATTTTGAAAAGTACAAGTCGTACGGTCGAATGAATGATAGTCGACGAGGTCTCTATCTCTACCGTCGAGATATTAAGTGTTAGCTTTGTTAAATAATTACCTAGTCGCTCGAGTCGTTCCCTCTCAATTTGACTCGGACCCGGTGGAGCCCCGTAGAGGCCGAATTGGTGTAAAGCTTGAGGTGGTCCTGAAGGACCTGGTGCCAGACCGGCGGCGGCGTATCGACGGTGTATCTCCAGCCAGTGCGGATCGACCGGCGGCGCCGGCATCGGTCTGGGTGTGCCCTTGAACAGCTCTTCCTTCAACCGATCATTCAGCTCTCTCTCGCGTAATTCACGTATCTCGCGTTCCCTCTTCTCGCGCTCCAAGTGCTCCAATTCCAGCCGCTGTGCCGCCGCGGCTTCACGTCCGTAAATGTAGTGCAGCATCGGATCGGTCGGGGCTGGATGTCTGGCAGGCGAGAAGGCGTGTGGCCTAGCGTATTCTGACAATTGCCTAAGCGCTGGAGTGTCCGCGTAGGAACCTGGACGCGCTGCATAGCGGTCGTAAGGCGAGACGACGGGCTCGAGAGGACCACGACTGGGTGGTTTGCACACTTCCGGCTGCTTCTCGGGCGTTGTCATCTTCCGGGCCTGTTGTGCTGCAGCGGCGGCGCGATCGCGCTCCTCTCGTTCCCGTTCCGCTTGCTTCCTCGAGCGTTCCTCGCGTTTCCGCGCAAGTTTCGAATCTGGTACCGGTTTGAACATCAAATCGGTACGCGTACACGAGTTGTTCTCACCGCGATTCCAATGCCTCAGGAAGATCGCTGATTGCGATCGATGACATTCGGAATCCTCGATACGTGGCTCTGGCGATGGTCCACGAGGACTGATAGACTCCTCCGGTTCCGGGTCTAAGTCCTGTTCGATCTTTGGCTCTGGCACGGCTTGCGGTTGCTGCGATTGCGGCGGACGATGATGATGGTGCGAGGAACTGGATGATGTCAAGCATGTGGCTGAGACGAGCGACGTTTTACGCTGGCTACTGTGCGAACTGTGCGACGAGGAATGACTGTGGGAGCTGTGAGAGGAGATAGTCAGCAGCTTGTCGTGATGCAAATTGCTTGGCTGCTGATGCATACTGGACGAGTGATGATGACTCGCGATCAAATTCTCGCCCTCCTCTCTGCTCGCGACGCTCGAGCTGGTGCTAGCGTGATGCGCCGCCATCATGGTGCTGCTGCTCTCTTGACTACGCTGCGGCGAGGGCGGCGGAATGGCGTGAGGCACTGGCCCGTAGGGATATGGCGAGAAGGACGGGTATCCTCCCACCGGCGCATATCCCGGATAGGCATGAGGATGATACGGGTGCATGGCGGTAAATAGTGAATGATGCATCAACGGATGATGCGGGTGGAAGGGATGTGCCATGTGCGGGCTCGGTTGCTGCGCGGGATGCATCACCGGTTGCGGGATTGAACTGGGCGGTGGTGGCAGACTTGGCGTTGGTGTCGGCGTAGCCGTTGGCGACGCCGCGACCGGCTGTATCGATGGCACCGTCTGAGCAGGCGGTACAGAATGCTTGCTCGGCGTCGGCGGTTTGCTCGTGCCGTCCGGATCCTTCTTGATATTGTCTAGGCTCGGACCAGGGAAAGAGCTTTGAAAACCCGGTACCTTGACCTCTTTTAAACTCTGCAAAGGATCCGGTTCCGGTGGTATAATTTCCTGCTTAATCTTCAAGTTCTGGGGCTCCATCGGCGGCGTTCCAGCCAGATTGTAGATACCCACAGGCTTCTCCATCGGCAGCATTCCACCAGACTGTATTGGTTGAAACAGGTTAGTTGGCTCCGATCGTTCCGGTTCGTTGTTCTCTCCCGTTCGCTCCGAAATGCGTTCTGGCACCATGCGAGAGTCGGAAATTCTGCTGTCTCGAGTCCGTTCACTCGCCGACAGTCTGTCGTCCGCTAGCCTCTCGGCGTTTCTACTTTCGGACGACATCACGGTCAAGCCAAGCGGCTGCGACGGCGGGCTCGGCATCGGTGGCATTTGGTTGATTGGACCACCAATACCGGCCGATACACTCTGCGAAATGTTGAGGTTCAACGGCGGTGGTCCCGTCATGTTCTGAGGCAGCGTTTGCGCGGAACTCTGCAAACTTTCGGTCACGTGACTACGAAGATTCGTTGGTCCCATATTCTGCGCATTGGGTGGAACGCTATTCGGCGCCATTTGCGGTGGTATACTCTGTGACAAATTCTGTGGCACATTCTGCACTGGTAACGGCGGCGGCGGAGGTTGTACGTATTGCATACTTAGACTCGTCGGCAACCCACCAACGCCAGCACCACTCTGTTGTTGACTGGGTGATATCACTGGGATTTGCGAGTTCGACATACTCGCCTGTGAGCCTACGCTCGTTATAATACCAGGTATAACTTGCGATAAGTTACGACCCGTAGTCGGAGGACCGATATCACCGGGACCCGGTCCAACTTGCGCAGACGTGCTCAGGTTCAGCTGCGTCTGTTCGGGCTCCTTACCTATCTCCTCGTTGGACATCGTCGGTGACATCGTCGATTCGATCGGCATCGCTTCCAACGGTTGATTCATAGCTAACGGCACATCTTCCGCCTGGTCCATTATCTTATTTTGATCCACTTGTTCTTGATCCAACAAGCCGGGCGGCTTCTTCTCTAAACTGTGTATCACTGGCACCGATATCGGCAGGCTCTGTATAACGGCTGGTACCGGAGTAGACACTGGCGTCGGCTCGGACGGCTCCTCGGGCGTCGTGACGGCCGGACTACTCACGGGCTCTTCCGCGCCGACTACACCGGCGACCGTCGGCGGCGTCGGTTGATTCTCGTTTGCGTCGCCCTCCGTTTCCCTCTCCGGCTCATCCATCAGGGAATTGCTGTCGGTAGTGAGAGATTCGGACGGACTATCGGGCCGTTCGCCGCCGCCGCGTTTCCGCTTCTGAG
The DNA here is from genome assembly GCF_016802725.1 of Solenopsis invicta. Taxonomy (NCBI): domain Eukaryota; kingdom Metazoa; phylum Arthropoda; class Insecta; order Hymenoptera; family Formicidae; genus Solenopsis; species Solenopsis invicta. The sequence goes on along the minus strand of NC_052669.1, from coordinate 6,453,215 downwards.
CGTCCTTATCTTCGTCGTTGCAGACGTCGTCTACCTGACCCGAACGTTTCTGTCCCTTCTTGGGCGTGTCCGCTTTGCCGGACGACTTCTTCTTGCTTTTATCAGGCGTCTGTTGCTGCTGCTGCTGCTGCTTCTCCTGATCGGGCGTATCTGTGCCACCAGTTCGTCGCGGTCTCGCTGGCCTCGGTGTCTCCTTGGCTTTATTCCGCGTACGCATTCTACCAGGACTCTCAGGCGATTCCGCCGGTACCGGGCGGAACAAATAAGGCGGCGCAGGCGGCAATTCGCCGGTTTTCTTCAAGTGCGATCGACATTCTGCACAGAGTAATAATCGATCTTTGCCGGCTACTTGATAATCCTTCGAGCTGGTGGAGAAACAGTGCTGGCACGAGTGAGCGGTGCCGTTCGTGTTGGTGTCGCGCGAGTCGCTGTCCTCCTCCGAATTATCGTCCTCGGTCACGGAACTAATCTCGCCGCCGGGATTGTGGCTGGCCGGGGTGCCGACCGGCACGGTCTCAGCCTCGGACACAGTCTCCTTCGCACTAATGTTGGCCGTTGGCTGTGCGTCCTTAGTTGGCGTGGGTACGTCTTCCTTCGGAGTGCCGGCGCGTGAGTTACGCGTATTGCGTATACGCCGTAGTGAGCTCTGCCTGCGTCGTCGGTGTGGCCGATTATTATTTGCGCCCGGAGTCTTCTTCCATAAGTAATAGAACTCGACGAGCTCCGGCTGTGCAGACAGCAGAGACAAATGGTAATGGAAACAAAAGTGGACAACAATGCGGCTACGCCATAAAACTTTCTCATAGTGCTACTGAATTGAAAAGATTTCTCACGTATTTGTCGACTGAACGTAAAAAAAAAGAAAAACATAAATTACTTATAATCGTTATTGAAATATTTCTGCTGCTTTTCATATTTGAAAAAAAGTTTCACCCGTCGAGTTTCAATTTTTTAACAGAGTTTATGCACATTTAGGTCAGTATTTATAGTTTGTCCTTATTTCAAGATCGTTTTAGATATAATCTTACAATATTAACCCCTTTAATACTTTATAAATGGTTTGTAACTCTTAAATCTTAAGATGATCATCAGTCTTAGACCTTGCGCACAATGGAGGAATATCTGAATATTAGGAGTAAGAATTAAAATTGTAGAGTCAGTTTCTTTATATTAACAAGATTAACATATCAATTTGTCGTACGAAGTATAACATAACTTATTATTTATCTATGTTCATTGAGGAAACTGATTCTAAAATTCTAATTTCTATTTCTAATATCCAATATTCCTCCATTGTGCGCAGAGCCTTAAGATGATCTTATAAGGACGAACTACAAGTAACAGCCTTAATTATACTTTCTATAGTTTTTTTTTAATTTCTTTTTTAATCTAAGTTTATTTATTAATTGCAATTTGTTTATTTTTTAATTGCGTTAATTTAAATACAAAAGCGAAGGAAAAGAAGAAAGGAAATGGAGGTGAGAAGAACAAACTTACAGCAAGTTCAACAGGCAGGTAAGAAGCGCAAAACGGCAATAAAGAATGAAATCTTTACCGTATCTTTGTGAGGCAGAAGATCCTTCCTAATACGCGCGAAATTCTTTCCAAACTGCCGCAGGCCCTTGACGAATCGCTTCTACGGGGAACAACGAAAAGGACAAAAATCCGTCCGTTAGAAAAACTCTCTCTTTTTGCGGTCAGTAAACCCATAAATGTTGTCAATAAAAGAACGAAGTGGCACGTACAGTTTCGTCCTCGGACCACTTCTTGTCGACGCTTTTCGGTATGGGACATTTGACAAGTGCCTGGAGCGCCCTACCGGGATCATAGCCAGAATTGTGCAGGATGTCCAACGCGTTGATGGTAGTGTCGTCTCGGGAGGCGGCCACGCAACCATCATCCGGGGAACCGCCGTCACACATACCGGCGAACGCGGCCATTGAACGGGCCGCCCTCAAGTACATGAGCAGATCCCCGTCCAACGCCATGGCCGGTACCCATTTTAGTTCCTCGCGCTCCTTGGAGAATTCTGGATCGGGTGGCAGCTCTCCGGGGGGTATACCCGGCCGATACTCAGGCAAACGGGCCTGACAAGAAACCAACTCCTGTAAATCCCAAAATTCGGGATTGCGCGCGGTTAGCACCGATGATGCCAAAGCGAGTTAGTTAAATGTGACACACCGGCTTTTGTCCCTCTCAACACGGGCTAACTTCGACAAACTAATTGCTCCCTAGACACGTTTCGCCCCTTTTCGTTTCATGTTTCTTTTCGAAGGAAAGCATGGATAATACAATTACATATATTTTTTTTTTCTCTGCTAATTTCTTTTTTTTTTTCAGTATCCTATACGCAAACAAGAAAAATTACTCTTATTTTGCAATTCCACTTTTTTTTGTTTATACAGATACGCGTAACACGCATTTCGCAAGAAAGCACACACTTCATTAGCTTCATAATCGGCCAAACCGTTTATGATGATTACACGTTAAAAATAGAAGCTACATATCCACAAGTATATAAGTTACGTAATGTATTTATTGTTTTTACTAAGTCACGATCCGCGTGACACGTATGCCGATAGGTGCGTTTGCAAAACATACGCAAAACCAAGAGGAATAAAAAAAAAAAAAAATATATATATATGTAAGGCGAATGTACAAACTGCCGATTAGTCACAGATGCAAACGCGTAGTAACGAATGAAAATAAAGCTTCACATCTTCGCACGTTTGGCGACTCTTATCTGATGTCACTTCTTGAAATGTGCATCTCCAATGTATGCATATATACGGAATATCCTGCGTGTTAAGGAGCGTACGAAGTGAAAGGTGAACTTGGTTGGGTCTCGGGGACAGTCCGTATAGAAGCGCTCGTGCTCACAGATGGTTCAAGTAAGCAATCGCGAATAATTGTTGTATGCCAACAAGGTATAAACAGAGTGCGAAGGCGAGTTGATCCGCTTATCGGCCCGATAATCAATTAATTATTTCACCGTGACTGAACACCACTCCAAATTAGGAAAGCGTCATCTCATGCCAAATAAATTCTGCAATTAAGCCACCTTTAATCAAGCATCGGCTCCCAAGTATTGTATACTTCACGCACAGCGCGCGTTGCCGCTTTTGCAAAGACAGAGACTTCCCGCCGGCTCGTTCGCCATACGCGCCGAGTTTACGGCGATCGTTTCGTGTGATACAACAAGTATCGCAGGAGAGCTTAACGAATACGTTTCACGTGTTGCAGACGGACAGAGAGTCTACACCTGAAACATTCGAAGCTCTTTAATGCGTGATGCGTTAGTTGAACCATCGGATGGGAACCGGAATGCGTGAGAGTCCACAATCTTATCTTCGTAATAATTTTAAAAGTTTTTCGCATAAAATTGCCACTTTGAACGTATCGATGTGTCTTTCGTGGCACCGATCGTGGCTTAAAATGTTCCCCGATTAACATAAAGCGGCTTCTCGCGAGGTGTCCTCGGATCTTTAAAAAAAAAACACGTGGCATTTACTGTCACGCAGAAAAGTTTCCGAGTTAGCGTGCGATGCGAGAGAGAAATGCAAGTTCACTGGAAAAAAGCGTTTAATTTTCAAATGTTTTATTTCCGCCTCCGTTTTTAAATACTTAAAAATATTTCAGTTTTAAACGTTTCGTGTGCATTTCTAATGACAATGTAGATTAACTTATTCCTTACATTTTTCGAAAAATTAGAAAACCAAGATCTAAGAATTAGAAAAAGCTAAAAAGTTAATTCAAAATTGAAGTTAATCCGCATTGGTGGAGATTAATGTTTCAAATCCAAACGCCGTTTAAAATGAAAATATTTCTAAGCGTTTAAAAAGAAGGCAGAAACAAAACATTTTAATAGTTGAAAATTGAACACTTCTTTTTAGAGTGTTTCTGCACGGAGAAGCATATGCCGATCCCGAGTAATATATCTGACTTATTGTCGAGAAACTTTAAGATTCATCTTCGCGTATTTCATATACATTTCAGATTAGCTTACGTATGTATGTATTTACGTAATATCTCTCCGAGGAGTAGACATTTCGATCTGCATTAATTTTCGAATCCGCACGTGCATGCGTATCTGTTTAAACACACATGTGTACGCACATACCGTACACATATACAGTAACGTACAAACACGCGCGAACGTGCGGCTCTTTTTACATTCGTTTACATTTATATACGATTTATGATGTAAAGAGCGTGTGAAGATCCCCAGTCTTTGTTCACGAGACAGTCTGAATTATTTTGAAATTAAAGAATCATATTACATCTAATGCGATAAGAAATTTATCTCTGTAATGTAGATACGATGCGTGAATATCTCTTCTCACAATTGTATATTATAGTTCCAAGATAAGCTACACAGAAAAAAAAAAGTATTCTTGTTTTGACTTTATTTTCAAAAGTTTCAATATTAAAAATAAAATTGTATAGAATTAAATATAGACATAATTTGTTTACATGAAAAAATTTTACATAACTTTATGAAAAAAAAAAAAATATATATATATATATGCTGGTTATTTATCTATAACTTTCAAGAGTTGAAAGGAAAAAAATATCAGATTAAAAAATAACAGTATCTTCAAACCAAGGATTAAAATTTTTTTCATATTACTGTTATCAAAGCAATTATGCTCTGCTCTTTAAATGATTGTTATAATATTGAAACAAGAATATAATATTTTGTTAAAACTTAAGATTATCAGATTTTTTAAAGATTATACGTAATGATAGTTACATAAAATATATTAGTTTTAACTTGATGCTAATGTAAGATACTGTGTTTTTTTTCTGTGTAGTTATTCAATTTCATGAATTAAACATGGAATATTCAGATTGACAGCGTTTCTCGGCGGCTAGATTACAAGCGCTTTCTGTAACAAGAAACTTTATCACTACAAAAATGCAATGTTAAGACTATACAAGAACGACTCTTTTATCACACACATAGAATCATAACGATTACACATGTAAAAGTCATTACGTAACGGTGATCGATTAATGCCGAGGAGGATGACGATACGAGATTTTGTCCACACACGCCCCTTACCTCGCAAGTAACGTCTATGCTAATAGCGTAAGCCTCGAGATGGGCACATTGTGTAAGACAGTTAATTAGCAAGAAAGATTTTTCAAGATATATGTGTCAAACCTGATGAGAAGGGCCAACCCGAATCTCGCCCTGGGTGCCAGCAGACATCTCCCCCTCCTCCGAAGCTCCTCCGTCTTTCTCCAGCGTTTTGAATGGCTTTGATCTTGGATTTTCAGTAAATTCCTATCATCCACCCCCTGAACCGTATAGTTAAGCCATCAATATGATTGAAAGATCGATTTCGGCAAAAATTAAAAAAAAAAAAAAAAGAAAAGAAAACATAACTGCTAACATGCTCGCCTCGGTGTATCTTGGTAAAAGATAAGAAAGCTACGTGTACGCATCGCGCCTTATTTACCGAGATAACGTAACGCGCTAAACTCCGATAATTTTCTACAGCCTTAGATTATTAGCGTGACTACTGATTCGCCGGTATCAAATGAAAACATACGAAAGCGCAAGTGTACGTAGGTTTAAGAGGTGTCCACGAATCTGTCACGTGTGTTGCTTTCCGATAGATGAAGCCTCTCGAGTCAAAACAGCCCTGCTCCTTTTTTTTCACGCTCCAATAGATGACTCTTAACGACAGTTCGGTATCGTCTTACATCAGCCTCTTCTTCCTCTTCAACTTTCATGCTACTCGTCCCCTAATATATCAACAAATGAAAACTGAGCACACAATCAATTGACATTTTGAAGGCGAAGAAAGGTTCTGGCAATTCAAAGGCGGTTGATTGACATCAGCAACCCTCAAAAATGCCCTCCTTTATATAATAACATCTACTAATGATGGTACACCGATATCGACATTGTCGTTAAGAGTTGCAGAATAGATCTACATACACGATTAAGCTTTCCTCCCTTTCTCTTTAACGTGAACAGAAGAGGAGGTAAGTTGAACCGTGCAAAACGAGGTTCAAAAAGGAGCAAACCTAAATATTAACGAGATTCCAACAGAAGCTACTCTAGCACACGGTGAATGTTAGTCGGGTCTCGAAAATGTCTCAAATCAAACGATCAGTTTTCCCCGATGCAAAACAAATACCTATTTGTTATCTATTTCCCTCCCGCCTCTCTTTCTCACTCATTCTCTCTCTCTCTCTCTCTCTCTCTCTCTCTTCAAGACCCCGATCCAGTCAAGCTTCTACAAACTGAAATAAACACAAGAGATAAATCGCGATACTTCTACATATCGCCAATATATAAAAAGTAACACTCACAAAACTAGGCTGTCCAAGGTGTAGTTTGTTAATACACAATTGAAAGTATAATATTTACGCCTGCGTCTCATATTCCTCTTTCTCTCACACTTACACGCGCACGCATGCTCCATCCTACTCACTCGCTCTCTCTCTCTCTCTCCTTCAAAGTGGTCTTGAGTCACGGTGAAAGCGGCAAACAGGCTAATTAACAAGCGCGCAAGCTCGAACGCCTTGAATGAGGAGGACGATCGCGGCGGTCAAAGTCGAGACTCTCGATCGCGAAAATTCGAATCCCGTGGCGGAGGCATCCTTCATACGCGTGGTCGCGCGCGCGCGCACGCACGCACGCACGCTCGCGAGAATATTGTCACGCGCGATCGAGATCGGATCGACTCGACGCGATTGTCGTGTCGCGTCGCGTCAGCACAACGCGCGGGGAGAGGAAGGGGGGAAGGCAATACGCGGCGAACGACGCGGCAACTCACCCGTGCTGTCGTCCCCGCGCTCCGGCGGCGGCCACGCTCAATGACGTGTACGCGTCATCGTGCTCCCCGGAGGAGGATCGCGCACCCTCGGCACCTCGCGCGCTCCGTGTGATCGCAGGGCGGCACGCGCGCGCGAGCCTGGCGATGACGGTGCGGTGAGGGGAACCGGTGGCGACGGCGGCGGCGATGACGACGACGACGACGACGACGACGAGCGGCGGCGGCTCCACGCGAGGAAGGACCCCGCTCGACGGAGGCGGCGATGACGGCGACGGCGGCGGCGGCAGCGACAACGGCGACGGCTGCCGCGATTCCCTCACGGCTCTCTCCTATCCTCAAGTTCAGTGTCCACAACACCCGAACGCGGCGGCCATAGTGCGGCGCACGGTAGCGACGCGGCCGGCCGTACACGCGAAGCAGTGCCGATCTGCGCCTGCGACGACTCGCTCCGACTCCGATTCCGCGTTTGGGGGAACGGAAGCCACGCGAGCGTGTTTATTATCTCGCTCCGTGTTCACACGCGCGATCGTTCGCGCGTTGTTCGTTCGACTAGCCGGAGTTGGGCTTGGTTTGGGCTCTTGACGGTTACCCAGATAAATTTTATGTCAATGCACAAGAGCGCGTTGGTCAATCTGTCGACCAATAAGACGCGCGATATAGGATGCTGAATTGGAAATTAAGGTTGCAAACTCTTTTCACATCCTTCATTTTTCTTCTCGTTTTCATCAAAATCTAATTACATATCTGTTTTGAATGCGAATAGAAAAAATAACATAAAAATTGCTACTGGAAAACGAGTCTTAAGCGACTTTAAGGTCGGATCATAGCGCTTACGAATGCAATGTGTTCATCCAATCAAAACTTAAAATAGAGTGTGTGATGTCATTAAGCAGATTCAGATTGGGTTAAAACTTACTGCACTCGAAAGCGCTATGATTTTAAAAATGAATGAATATGAATATCAAGCATAATTTTTTCTCTTTCAAGACTATCCTAAGTACAGTCTTAAAGTTGGTTTATAACAGCTGTTATCATAAGAAATTGACCAATCATAGTCGATTATTCTTCTGTAAATAGACTATGATTGGACAATTTCTTACGGTTATAGCTATTATAAACCAATCTTTAAGCTAAGAACAATAAAATGCACAAGCAATAGCAACAGAGAATAAGCTACAGTTCGATAAGGAAAACATATAGCGTTTTTTGTACAATATATTAAACTATCTCTATTGTTTGTGCTTTTCATTGTGCATTAGGCTTAATACGGCTCTATGATTATAAGTTAATAATATTATAACATTGTGCACACATAAGATTTTAAATATAAGAAAGAATGGATTATGAATATCGGTTTAAGTTTGAATTGAAATTTGAGCAAGGCTTTAATTCCTCTCAATTGGCGCAAGTCTATCGCATCTCTTGTATATATTATATTATAAGGTCTGTTCTTTTTAGTTGTATTTTATCCAACTATTTATCTTTTCACTTTTTTTCTTTAATGTGGAAAGGAAAAAGAAAAGTTCAACAATGCAAGAAATTCAACTAAAAAGAATAAACCTATAAACTTAGCGCTCTCGTTAGTAGGGTCAGTATTTTCGGTTTTTAATTTTCTCCAAAAATTATAAATTGCCAACTGCAAAACTTAAAACCGATTAACTTAATTTATTAATTAAAAAATTAATTTATTATAAATTATTAAATTTTACATAAATAAATTATAATTTGTAGAAAATGAAAAAAAAAATGATTAGTGTTAAATTTATGAAGTTATAATCGCCTAATTTTTCTTCATAAGTTGATCAAAATTGTTGAGACCGCTCCTAAGAAAAGATGACAACAGAAAATCAGATACTTGTCCAATTGATGAGGAAGAGGAAAGAGGAGGAACGGTCGTCTTTCTCATTTTATTAGAAAGAGATACGAGTTATATATATCTCCCCTCTCCACTTTTCATTACTGTATATCATTTGCTCCGCCACATCAGCTGTTGCATAAGAATGAACAAATAATACGCCGTTTATTTACTTAGGCTATTTCGATTGGAGCAGCAGTGGATATTTTCTATGGCTACGGATAATAAGTATTGATGAGTTCCTCGCGCATGCACGATGACAGCGAGACAGTGACGGGCGACGTTGTAATTTTTGATTTGACAGACAAGGAAGATGGACAAGCGAAATTAAGTTAAGCCATAATTAATGAGAAACGCAAAGTTGAAAACTTATTCTGATGAAAATTTTTCTCAGAACTTTTATACGAATTAGAACATTTTTCAAAAATACTAAGAAAGTCTACATCTTTTCTTAAAATTTTTTATTTATGTAAATTGTAGAGTATTTTAAGATTTCTCATTTCCTATAATTTTTAAAAAATAGTTTAAACTTTTTCAGATTTTTTATAAGATTTTATCAGAAAGTATAGAAATAGAAATCTAAGAATATTTTCACATATATATATAAAAAAATTATAGGAAAGATGCAGATTTTCTCAAGATATCTAAAGTATTCCAATTCGTATAAAAAAGATCTAAGATTTTTTAAAAACTATACAAAAATTCCGAAAAATTCTGAAATTTACATGAAAATTCTGAAAAGTTATGTTAAAAAATTCTGAAAAACATTTCTATTTGGGGGTTTCCGAAAAATTCAATACGACCAGCGGGCCGGGTTTTTCATCGAGTACTACGTGCCTGGCGCGAGTGCGCATGCACGCGACGAACCCAACCCTTCGCGGCTTCCGCCGGTCCAACACACTGACAATCATGCCGTGTACGTGTCTGTGACGTTGTTGAACGCGGCCGGACGTTGCGACGCTGATTGTGAGCTTGTCTCGAGCACGATTTTTCTCAACTCCTTTTGGACCGCCTAGTAAGGCAGAGGCCTTCCGCACGAACATGGCAGAGAAAGAGAAGGATAAAGAGAAAACGGCACTCGTGCTGCTCGTCGATGGATCGGAAGAAATGGAGGCCGTGATTACTGTCGACGTCTTACGGCGCGCCGGGGTACGTCATCTAGAGCGATCGATAAACCCCCAGGAAATAAACTGTACGGCACATGTACATGATCCTTACCCCCCTTTCATTTTCGTCATAACGCTCGAAAGTGACATTCCACGCTCGCGCGCATTTCGTCGTCCAACAATTGTCTAGATCTTGTTTTTGAATGACGCTCCAAAGCGATCAATAATCTCCTCTCATGGTATCCCCCTTGACTCTTCGCAGGAATGAAACAAGACGTGTTACACACAATATGTACATGTATATATAGACTAAGAAACTTTACACATATATATATAACTTTTTAATCAATTTTCTCAGTAAAGTTTTGTTTGGCAATTTATTTTTAAATGTCATGATAGTAAAAGCATAGCTTCTAATTGTATGACAGATACAAAATGATATTTATAGTTTTTTATCAAAGAGTAAATGATGTTTAATTTAATTTTAAATTTTATACACATACATATTATATTTAATTTTTTAATCAATTTTCTATATAAATATTTACAAGTTGTACTTAGTAATTATTTTTAAATATTGTGAAAGAAAGAAGAACATGTATATACTTTAAGAGTATAGCAGGTATTAAATGATATTAATTTGTAGTCATCAGTGAGTAAACAATACAATTTGCTAATTAAATTAGTCAATATATATCAGTTAATTATATTAAAATATGTTTGGACAGATTGCAGTCACAGTAGCTGGCGTATGGGATGTCAGTTGTGTGAAATGCAGCCGTAATGTTAAAATTTGCACAGATGCCATGTTCACTGATGCTACTCAGGACAAGAGTTATGATATTGTTATATTACCTGGTGGTCTTAACGGATCTAAAGCTTTTACATCTGTAAGTTTATATTTGGTATTGTCTGATTTTGCTGTGATATATGGATAGCTTATACACGAAATTTGTTTCATTAGTCAGCAGAGGTTGGAAGATTATTACAAAAGCAGGATAAAGAGAACAAATTAATAGCAGCCATCTGTGCAGCCCCTACAGCTTTGAAAACTCATAATATTGGCAAAGGAAAACGGATCACCTCCTATCCATCTATGAAAAATGAACTGAGCGACGACTATGAATATATAGATGACAAACCGGTGGTGATTGATGGTAATAACTGACATATATTTATCAAGTGACATTGACAATTTCTAAGTTCCATTTACACATTAATGTAAATCAACTTTAATCTCAATTTAACTTAATTTTCATCTTTTTCTAGTTTTGCCCTGGTAATATTTTTTCTCTGAATTTGTATACGAATTGGAATACCTTTTAAGATTATTGAAAAAGTCTATGTCTATTCTTAGAATTGTTCGTGTAAATTCTAAAATATTCTAAGATTTACTAATCCCATTATTTTCTATTATTCTTTTTCAAATTTTGTGAGATTTTAATAATAATTATAAAATGAAATCTTAGACTTGATGTTGATTTCACATTATTTTACAGGCAACCTCATTACGAGTCGAGGACCAGCGACAGCATTTGATTTTAGTCTAGCTATCGTTGAAATATTAACGAACTCGAAAACAGCCGAGCATGTCGCAAACGGATTGCTATATGAAAACTACAAAAGCTGCAAATAAAATTTTCCAAAATCTCACTTTATAGTCGTGACTATAAAGTTCCCGGTGCATAAGTTTGATGTATTCGGTGTGTTTGATTTTAGGAAGATTATTCATATACTGTAAACGCACACATACAAGAATGTAGTTATTATAAACAAGAAATTATAATAATATATATGTACTGAAACATGGAATTGAAGTCGTACATGTACCAAAACATGAAAAATGATATATATATGGGAAAAAATGATATATATACGAAAAATGATATATATATAAGTTTGAAAAATATTAAGCCTCAACATGGCATTATTTGTCAAAACCATTCTGGTACTACAATCGTATATGTTTTGAAAGATATCTGAGAAAAGTGTAGCCATTTTGGACGCTCGGTTTGAGTCATTTGTGCCCCAGTCAATGTCAATGTTTTTATAAAAATGAAAAATCGAATATCGTGCTGTAATTAAATTCTTGTATTTGAAAGGCAATACGCCTGCACAAATTAAAGCCGAGTTGGACACTATTTATATGGACCTTAGCCCATCATTTGCTACCACGGAAAGATGGGCAGTTGAATTTAAACGTGGTTGTACCAGCTTGGCTAATAATGTATATGTATTTTGAGAAATGAAAAATAAATTATATAAACAATATTTGTATCTAGACATGGAAATTACAGTAGCATTGAAAGACAAAAAATAAGTTACAATGTTACATTGTATGTACTGAGGCAAAGCCAGTAAAGCCTATTTCTACCAATGCAGATTAACTTCGATCTCAATTTAATTTACCCTTTATCTTTCTTTAATTCTTTAAAAATATACAGAGTAAATTAAACTGAGCTCAAAGTTAATCTACATTGGTGGAAATGGGCACAAGAGACACAAATTTAATTATACTAGAAGAAGATTCGGATGCATTAAATGGAAATGATATACAAGAGTAATAAAGAATCGTGTTATTTTCTTCACTTTCGCATTTATAATTCCCTAATCATATGGGAAAGAAGAACGGAGAGAACAAAGGGCGGGAGGCGCAGCCATAACGAGCGGGAGCGACATTCGCCAACTGCGTTCGCATCCAGCTTCGTTCCTCGACGCGCTGATACCGACAACACGAAACAGCGGGCGAATTAGCGACGGGCACGATGAGGGATGATTAACGCGCGCGTCCAGTGATGCCCGGTCTAGAGGGAAACATTTCGCACGACACGAATCCACCTCCCACGCGCGCTCTAATGTCCGATGGGGATGACGAGGCGGGGGTGCGCGAGACAGTGAAAAGGTTCGTCTTCAGATCGCGGAAGACGCAGGGCGACGAACGCGAGGAGAGCTTGGAGATCCTCATTCCCGAGGTGAGCGGAGAGGGCGGCGACTCCGCGTGCGCGCGGATAGCTCGCGCGGATTATTTTCGGCACGCGCGCGAGCTACCGGTGTTACACGGCAGTCTTTCTTGGTTAGGTCGCGCGATAAACCAATTTCCTCTATCTTGAATTATTTCTGAATTTTCTCTCTCACCTTCTCGCCTCATCCAATCAATTCCTCTACCCGCGTCGAGTCTTTCGGTTCACGGAATCTCATTATCGCGAGCCTGATATGTAATATTGCTCCAGCATACGATTCACTGGCAATTATTGATGCGCGAGGAAACAGTTTGCTCTATCATTTATGATTTAGCATTTTCTCTGAGATATTAATCTCGTGTTATTTAAATATCAGAGTCTTTTAGGTAATGATTGTTACATAATTTAGTCTTACGTCGAATAGTGGCGACAATTTCGGTCTTGAGGCTAAGGTTCACAGGCACTTTCAATGAATACTCTAATGCAATAACCAATCGACTGATTGCTAACCAGTGATTACTGATTGCAGCTGCTGCAGCCTAATTACAGCTTCTACACCTGGCCTTGTGCGCCCGTGCTTGCCTGGTACCTCTGGGAGCATAGAGAGAACTTGGCTGGCAAGCGGGTCCTGGAGATTGGAGCTGGCACCTCGCTACCTGGCATCCTTGCTAGCAAGTGTGGCGCGATCGTGACATTGAGCGACTCCGCGAGTCAACCGAGGACTCTGCAGCACATCAAGAGGTGCTGTGAATTGAACGGGGTCGTGGACCAGGTGAAAATCGTCGGCATCACCTGGGGCTTCTTTCTGTCCAGTCTCTTCTCGCTTGGGCAGCTGGATCTAATCATTGGTTCGGACTGTTTCTACGAGCCCACACTGTTCGAGGACGTAGTGGTCATAGTGGCATTTTTACTGGAGAAGAATCCCTGTGCAAAATTCCTCTGCACTTATCAGGAGCGCAGCGCCGACTGGTCTATAGAACATCTGCTGAATAAGTGGGGACTGTCGTGCGTGCATATCGAGCTGGACAGTCTCGGCACGAATTCCGACGTTAGCCTGCCCGAATTGATGCAAGATCGTACGATACACTTGCTGGATATACAACGGGCGGTATAAGTGATCTCTCGATTTTGCTACCATGATTGCCAGTGGTTTCAGGAGACACGTGATCAATATCGCCAACATTCCCTGGACGGTGGGTAGGCACGAGCTTAGTTTATACTTCTCTCAATTCGGTTGCGTGGTAGACGCTTTCGTAGTGTTCGATAAGCAAACTGGTTTCCACAACGGCCACGGGAACGTAACGTTCTTGAAGAAGGAGCAGATGAAAGCTGCGCTCGAGAGTAAACATTCTTTAGAAGGGAAAGAGTTAATCTTGTCACCAAGGATATAAGGTAAAGCCGATAACAGTAGTACATTTGTTCGATCGAAGACATATCACACACAAGTTCATAAACGATGGCCGAGAGCGATTTCGAGAGCGAGTCCTTAACCGATCTAGAGGAGACGTTCAACAGAGCTGCCAAATATCTGCAGACACTGGTGTCGGAATTGGATTCGGGTCAGCTGCTCGCGTTTTACGGTCTATATAAACAAGCGACCGTGGGCCCTTGCGACACCCCGCGCCCCAATTGGTATCAGGTGCAGGCCAAGCAGAAGTGGGAGGCATGGAAGAATCTTGGGGACATGGACCGCGAGACCGCGATGACGAATTACATTCAAGGAATTGCGAGAATAAATCCTGCGTGGGACGCGGAAGAGATGAAAGCCGAATCTTCGCAATGGATCGTCTTCAGCAAGCTATCGTACGATAACGTAGAATTGAACGATGAGGATAAGACGTTCCTAGACTGGATCAAGGAGGGCAACGCGGCGAAGGTGCGAGAATTTTTGAGCAGTGAGCCCGCACTCGTGGACAAACCCGACGAGGAGGGCATGCACCCCATACACTGGGCCGCGGATCGCGGCTACCTCGAAATTCTTGATTATTTGATTAAGAGCGGCGCGAATGTGAATTCGCGGGATCAGTACGGGCAAACGGCCCTTCACTACGTGGTAAGTTGCGATCACGTGGATGCGGTCAAGTACTTGCTCTCGATCGGCGCTCAATCGAATATAACGGATAATGACGGTGTGACGCCCAAAGAAATCGCGAATGAACAGATCGCAGCTCTTTTATAAATGCTACCCCACGATGCTGTACACGAGCACTCTGCGTTTATGATTGTTAATTCTGTTTGAGTATATTAATAAATCCAGTATATCGATAATCTCGCATGGAAATCATAAAGTGCCTTATATTAAAGTCCACTCGCCATTTCTAATAGAGTAAATCTTTATTTATGTACAAATAAACTCCTCTAATAGTCCATTACATTCACAGCCTAAGCACACCTTAGGTAAATGCGTGATTTGTCATTAGCTAGATTTTTATATTTTCACTCTCGCTGCCTAATTAATAAAACGAGCGATACCAATTATAAAGTAAGCGCACGGAAATTCGTGGAGAATGCAAGGTTTGTTATTATCAGTAGCAACAATAAAACTGAAATCTAAAAAATGACAAAAGACGATGCCAGAGCTCTCGTAATTATATAACTTGGAGATCTGTTTCGTCCATATGTTTTATTTAATAAACTCTATTTCTTATAATTTCATAAAATATAGTATAATTGTTAACGTATTATATCTATCTTTTTATTCATAATTAAATATTCAATAATACTGTATTTTTATTTTTTTAACGGATAACTATATATCGCATTATGTTGTAAAACAAAAATTTTATTAATTGCACGAAATTTTATACAAAAACTTTTAACAAGTGCACACGCTCCAAATTGCTTCTCGAATCTTCAATTTTCTAATATCAAGATATTGGTTATGTTTATATATATAAGTAATCAATATTAACCATACACTAATTTTTTTAATTTGACAAATCTAGCATTCTCAATGAAACAAAATACAACAAACTCGAGATCTTTCGCCCGTATTATAAATTTAAATAAAACGTAGTGGGAAAACTCCAAAAAGATGGAGTTTTTACACTCAATTTTTTGAGGTTTACACTGCTCGATTAAACTCCTAACTAAAAATAAAAAAAAGTTGAAAGTTTAAGTTTACATAGATTTTTTGAAAAAAACGAAACAAAATTTGCAGATCCTATTAATATTATACAAGAATATGATACTTACATGATCGACAAATCTCTTTTGTAGATATATATGTATGACTTATATGCATATATATGCAACCTTTCGGCGCAATTAGTCTGATAATTGAGGGTCACGAGTTCATTGCATGGTAATATATCGTGATTGGAACATGTAAAAATTAATGTTTAACTATATTAAAAGTTCTTTCGAATCTTAGGTATTAACAGTACTCGAATCGCACGTCAAATCGGTCAAATATAATGCGCGGATACGTTCATTTCTTCCGGCGTTTCATAACGATTAACAATCTTCATTAATAAATATCACCCGTTGAATCAATTCCAACATATTAATCATGTCGGTCACCTCATATATTAGTTCGTTTTTCTCTCAATGGACGTATCGATTGAAAATTCGTATTGTAAGCGCAATTGCTGTCTTTAATCGCTAACGTTTCGCGGGTTAAAGTCAATCCTGTAATTGTATATCTTCACGTATATTAAACGCACTGAGCTTTGTGCGGTTGAATGCTTATAGTGGAAATACGAAATGTTACCTTACTCTTAGAAATCGTTTTTCTTCTTATTTGCAATAAGTATAAAATAGTAGACTGCAAAAATATTGTGATTGATTACGAAATTAGAAGATATGTACCTAAAACGGTTGGGAACGACACGTACACACATACACGGCGTGCTAATAGCTGCCGAATGCAAAAACTCCTTTAAAACTTTCAAATGCATACTTCTCTCGTTTTCATACAATGGCAATTGTCAGAATGCTCTTCTAAGAATTATCTTCGTCGGGATATAGTAAGAAGTTGTATAAATAGGGAGATCACGGAAAAAAATAGAGTAACTCTGCGTTCGAATCTTATATCAAACTTACGAATACATTTGCCTCGTTTTCGATTACCGACGAACGGACGTCGGTTGTATAAATATAATCGCGGTGCTTTTTCATTCGCGATCGAAGATGTTTCCATTAACTTTTTACAATCCTTATCCACTTAACAGATTTCATCGGTGACATGTATTGTCATGTGTAAAACTGCAGTTCTCAACTATGATAAATCGGCGAAATCATTTCAAGGTCGCGAATGCCTCTTGCCTCGTACCGCGCTCTGCTAGAGATTGGTGCTCTCCTGATCCGACTTAGGCCGTATGGTAGGCGGCGGCGGTGGCGGCGGCTGTGGCCTAGGTGGCCGTTGGTGAATTCTCGGCGAGACCGGCTTCTGCTGCGGCGACTTGAGAACCGTCACCACAGTGTTGGTCTGCGTTTGGACGTCTATAATATTACCTTCCGATCTGGTGCGTGCGTGCGCCTTTGCTTGCTGCTCGTGCGGCGCAGCTGACTTCTCGGACTTCTCCGGGCGTTCGGCGCCGTATAACGACATTGATGACGGTCTGCTACCCACGCTTGGGCTTCTCTGCAAGTTCGAAGTTGCCGTGTTGCCAGTGCTCTCGCCCGGGATGGTGTTGTTCCCCCCACGCACTTGTATTATACTGACCTGTTGTTTGTCCACAGAATACACATGAGCCCGTTCCAGCGTTAAAGGCTGTAGACGATTTAAGAAAAAGAAAAGACTTAGTTCCGTAGATCATTATATAACGCATAATAGAGTACGAATAGAAAGCAAATATGCATATGTGAGAAAGCTTCAGATCAGACGGTGTGCAGCTTTTACTTCACATGTAGCTTACGTTATCTCAAAATGTAATATCCAGGCAGTGTTATTTGTTGTCCACCCGTAGTAACTACATTTATAAATAATTATCATATATGTGTACAGATAAAACTTTAGCCGCGCGTTAAATCAGATTTGCTCACCCCTGGATCGCTCTCTAGATTCTCGTTAGTGGAACGTGGCTGTTGCCTGATGAGACTCGACGGACGAATTAAGCCAGGCGGTCGCTCAGGTATCGCTGGTTTACTGCTTCTTTCGTTCGGCGTTACGTGCGTATTGCTATCTAGTTTTTTACGTAACTCAACCCCTTCTTCCGCTATAATTAAACATATGTATTAATACAATCAAATGGAAAAAAAAATGCATCAAGATAATATTGAGAAAAATATTTCACCTGTGTTATGCACAATATTCGTTATACTTCTCGGTGCTGCGACCGGTCTTTTCCTCTCCAACGTGGATGGCTTCTCCGTAGGCACTGGTTTTGGTCTCTGCACTATAGTCTCATTATGCTCCATTTCTGTAATGATTTTAGCGACATTCGTACTATCGGACGAGTTTCCATTTGGTTTCTCCTTAGTATTGGGCACGTTTACTTTCGCATCGCATTTCTGCACTTCTTGAACACTTTTATCTACTTCATTGTAATTGAAGACTTCACTTTGATGAACAACGGTCTCTTGCAACCGTTCGGCATTATCGATAGGATGAATGTCCGTCGGAACAGATTCTGACTGCGATTTCGCGTCCATTTCCGAATGCTTTTCGTGTTTCTCGTGCTTCTCCACGTTGCTCTCGTGCCGTATCAATTCGGTATTCACTTCATGCTTCTGACTTTTATACGTCGATCGATTCAAAGTAGACGTCAAGGCTCTCGGTGGTTTGTCTGGTGTCGGCGGCGGCGGCTTGTCGTGCCGATCCGGAGTATTGCCGCCCGGTGGTGTTGGTGCCGGTTTATTCTTCCGACGTGCCGCTGGTTTTGGGCTACCCTGCGTTGGGCTTTCGCCGTGATCACTGAGACTGCTGTTGGACACGCATCGGCGCATACCGACGGTCTGATGTTCCGCGTCGTTCATGATCCCAATGTCCAAATCGCGATCAAAATCCACCTCACCGGGGAAGAACCAATCCGCATACGTAATTAATTGGTCTACTATAAGACTAGAGTTGTTCGCTGTACTCATGTTCATCCTGTAAACGTAACGAAAGTATAAATATTTTTAACAGCGATGTATTAATCATTTAACAGTGATGCACTAATATATTAGTTATAATCTTTAGCACTCTAAAGCGAATATGTTCATATACAGAGAAAGACTCGCTTACACTATTGTGTTTGCGTCCTCTTGCGGACTCCAAATCAAATTTGGCGCGATGACAATAGCGATATTCTGCGGTGTCATTTTATTTATATCTTGATTTTTCGTGAGCACAGCTAGAAACTTAATTAAAAACCGCAGGTTTTCCAGATTCGCTGGTGGTAACTTATGTAATACTTCCCAGAGAGCTCGTAATCTCATGTCACTGTGCGAAATTTTTGCAGCAGCCATCCATTCGGGATACAACCTAAATGTAATCATAAACGTGATCATATTGCATACAGTGACAATTATCGATTCTGATTAGAATGATACTTGCTTGTACGTCAATAAAGGTTCCGGCAATTCTCGTAAGTATGATTTCAACGCGCCAGCAATAACATGCGGATCCTTGTACTCAAGGGCTGTCGTTAAGGTGAGACAGCATGCGTCTAGGCTTAATTTGATACGTCGTGATTTCGAGGCGGCGCCAGCTATTCGGAAAAGACCTTCCTCCTCTATACCTAGACGCAGCAGCGCGGATACACACAGTTGTATGGGCAGTGCGATTTTTCTGTTAGTTACTCTAAGATGTTCCTCAAGAGGATACCCAAAGACTGGTTTCATTTCGTTATCGTCTATAATCGATTGCGACATGAGTAACGTTTGAGAGTTGTATCAATTTGCTATAATCTTTACTACAAAAGCATTTTCAATTGCAAAAAATTTAAAACTTACTAATATAACATTCCAAACCAGGTATAAGATCTTCAAGACAATGCAATGCACTTTCATGATATGCTCGTTGAAGTTTTATGTACTGAATAATCGTCTGAGCTAGCTCAGTCTCCCGCGACATAAGCTGAAACATTTCTGCAGCCAATTGATCTCTGCATTGCTCAACTTTTGATTCGGCATCTTCTAATTCTTCCCTCAAATTTTCTATCTTTGTTGCACCTGTACCTACATAAAGCATAGCACAAAGTTCAGCTATTTTACACAATAATTTTTCAAATCTGCTAAACACAAACATATCCATTATATAAAATAAATCAAGAGGCATATAATAATTCATAATAATATCAAATAATCAAAACAAAGAAGAAAGCTTTGAGGTTTCAGTATTCTTTATATATTATTTGTATTGAAAATATCTTAATAAAAAAATGAAAAGGATGATTTGAAATATAACAATTATTACCAGTACTATGTTTAATCGCTTGAAAGTATCTCGTTCTGGCACTGTCCATGTCCAAAATGAGACGTGCTAGATTTCTCTTATGCTTCAATATATTTGGTACGTCAGTGTCTAAAATATGTTGCAATGGAGCAGCCACATATTGTTCGACTTTAGCCTCGTGTTCCATGGCCTCGTTAGCCAGTGACATCTGCACTCGCCCACATTCCACCAGTGCATAGCTCATGAGACCATCTTCGCCAGCATTCTCTAACATTGTTTGCCCAAGTATGTATTCAGGGCATTTTTTCTAAAAAATAAAGGTTAATATTTAATAAATCTCACAATAAAAACAATTAATATAAAAAATATAACACTCTAATATCAAAATAATGATTGCTAATTGAATTTATGTACAATTCAAACATTACACTTAATCATAATCTGAGTCCTTTAATATGATTCATCTATTTACCAAACGTTTTTCCTTTAGAGCTGGATCCTGGGCTTGATTTGGTGGATTTCCAAGTCTCTTACTGAGACCAGTAAGAGCAGCTCTAATCTGTTCAACATGCTTATCAGTAGCCACCAGATCATCCGTTAACACCTCGGTTCTACCAGCTCTGTTTGCATAAAAAATGAACTTTCACTGACACATTGTATATTTGATAGCAAGACCTTATCTTTTATCTTTCGCAGTCAGTTTTATCACTTCTAATCTAACCAATATCCGTATAAGTAATTTCAAGGTCTACTTTAAAGCATTATAATCAAAGAATTTATTTTGATGGATCATATTCTCTACTGGAATAATGCAATCTATCGACAATTCTGACATATTAGTCTTAACAAGAAAAGATCTGTTTAGATGGAATCAGCTGAAGGTTCCTGACATGTAGACACCGTACCGTACACACAGTAGAGATGCAGGTAAAATTAGAAGGAAAACTGAAAGGAAGAATTACACAAGCTGGTTTCAGCTGACTTTAGGTTACCTGGAGAAGGTCTGATCGGCGAGCTGCTTCACCCGGAAAAACTGTTTCTTCATGGTTGGCTGGGCGGTCGGTCGACACTCGGTTGAAAATCGGGCGGCGACCTGACGTGTGAATCCCACAGGCTTCTTACACACCAACGCCTCGCGACTCACGTTCACGCTCGCGCATTCTCCACAATTCCCTCGCCACTTCGGTGTTTGCGCGGCACCAGTAGTAGTAGAAGAGCGCGGCTGGCGAGCGGGCAGAGAGGGTCCTTCGTGTCGCGGCAAGGGCGAGCGTCCGTCATAATGTTTGCACGATGATCTCACGACCGGCGCTGAGAATCGACGCGCTCGTAGCGGATCGGTTCTCGGGCACCATCGATAAGATCCGGCGATAAAAGATCTGAGCCAGCGCCTTCTCGCCCGGTCGGTCTCAACAGCGATCGATTTGGGTTAGGTGAATCCAGCGGATCTAACTTTACCGCCCCCCTCGCGCTTTCTCACTCTCACTCTTCGTTCTCCGTGCACTCTCCCTCTTTTTCTAGATTACAATAAACGAGCGAACGTTCGCTCGGATCCGAGGAACGTTCCGATGCCCGGCGACGTGAGAAACATCGGTGGGACCGTGGCGCTCTTACGTCACGTCGTCGGCCAGGCGTTTTAAGCGTCCTCTTCGTCGAGAAACGCGGCGAATCGCGGTTTACTTCGGTCCGTTCGACGCGCACGGTCTGCCTGAAACTCGCCGCATCAGGCGTCAGACGAGCTTACACCGTTCCTCTCGGTTTTCCGATTTGGCTCTCACTCATTCTCTCTCTCTCTTGCACTCTTTCTCTCTCTCTCTCTGTCGTACCCCTTTCGCGATATTACGACGGCACGGCTGATAGATCCGTCAAACCCGCGCAAAAGTCGCTCATCTCCAATCTCGCCCCCTCACCCATGAGACTCGCCCAAGATCGATCGAGTGATCGAGCGATTGATCGATCGCTTACTCATAAACATCGAACACAAAGGTGGGAAAAAATTAAAAAAAAGCTAGTCTTATCAATTCCAAGTAATCTAATTGGCTGATTAAATTTATAAATTGTTAAAACTTTAAACTGCAGCAATCGCTCCTAATTTAATGTATTAATTATTTTAATTAACGAGTTACTTAATTTTTAATTTTAAGTATTATATTTTACACAAAGAAACTATAATTTGCAGAAAATAGAAGAAAACAAAATGATGCGGATATCAATTTTAAGTTTTGCAGTTGGTTATTGTTAAATTTAATTGACTGATTAAGCTAATCAGAGTTGGTGAGACCAGTTTTTAGATTCAATAGAAAAATTTATTAGGATATAAAATTATAAAATTATAAAAATACTATTTAAAACAAGTATTTTGTGTAAATAAAAAAAAAACAAATATTATTTAACATTTATATAGATTTACTTGAAATAAGATATTTATTTTACGTTTCGGTATAAGTATAAATAAATTTGCTTAAACAATAGAAAATACAGAAAATTAAACAAATAATTATTTGTCTACTATACCTATTTCTCAAAAGTACAAACATTTTTAACTCTTAACGTAGTTTTAAATAAATTAATTTTTAACTAACTTACTTTTAGAATACATAAACTTTAACTTATAAGTGGACAAATGTATATCTGTGTAAGAAAGAAAATAATTATAAAATATATTTCTACATAAAAATAACATTTCCTTATTATTTTATAAACTTAATTAACAAATAAAGAATTAAATTTATTTGATGATTCATATTATAATTGTTTTGACTAATCTAATTTAGTATAAAAAATGCTTTTCAAAATTAATTTTTTATTTAACTTAATCTAATCTTAATGTAATTTTTAATTGATTTAGTCTTTTGTTCGCACAATTTCTAACGTAACAAAATTAATATTATATGATTAACTTTATTTAGTTAAAAAGAAATATTAACTCATTAAACTCTATTTTTCAACCATTTTCCCAGTTTTGAACGAAACTCGATCGTCAATCAAGAATCGATTGTACGAGACTCGAAAGCGACCTATCGACGAATATGTCGCGCGACTCACCGCCAACTTCACCACGTCAGGTTTTTTATAGCAACGCCAGAGAGGAACCTGAGAGCGGCCACGGCGGCCTTTTTCCTATAACGCTTCGAAACTCCCGTACACTAGTGACGCACATCTATTCTGGTCAGAATAGGAACTACGTGTCACATCCATTTTGTAACCCGCCGTTAAAAACAGTGTGGATGTTAGCACGGACAACAACCCACATCCATCTCTCGAGAAATGGATGTAGGTTGTTGTCCGTGCTAACATCCATTTTGCTGCAAACTGCATTTTGCTAAAAACTGACGCGTATCGCGTATGTTGCATCCAGAACAGGGGTCGAGAATGTGCACAAATGATTAATTACGTCTACTTTCGCGTAATTTTTTATTTATTTTAGTCTGAATTATTTACATTAACATTGATATTAATACATATCAATACGTTTATGTCCATATTTTGCACAATCATATTTTTACTTAAAAAAGATGTTTAATAGTAACAGAGAGAATTTGGTTCTTTAATAAAGAAACATTCATTTTACCCAGTACTTAAAAAATAATTGTAATTAACATCGCATCATACGATGAAGAAGAAATAAATGTCTTTCCACGAATAAATATACCATCTTTTTATTTTTACATAATTCTTTATTATTTAAATGTCTTCAAATTATGCTTTTGAAAAAATTAGCTTTTTTAATTTTTTTAAATCTTGACGCAACTCTCTCTCTCTCTCTCACTCTTTCTCTCTTTCTCTTTTAACGTGATTGTCCTTTAATTGTTTAGGCCTTCAGTTAGAGAGAGAAAGCATCGCGGTGATAGACATGGAGCAAGCGGCGATGTTATCTCTATGGATACCCTCCTCTTCACTCCCCTCTCGACCCATCACGTTTTCCCTGCTACGTTTAGGCCGTAAAATTCAGAAAGAAGATTTCGGACGATTTCTGCGCAGGGACGTAGAGAGACTAGAAAGCGCCCACTCTTTTTTTATTATGTTACAATGGCATATACATGCATACGCATGATTTACAAATGACAATACGCGCGATTAATATGGCACAATAAATAATAATAATAATAATAATAATAATAATAATGTAATAAAAATCAATGAAATATATGGATACTTGAGTATTATTTTTATTCTCTAACTTACAAACGTGAAGATTATTGATCTGATTTTAATACAACCTTTCAACAGTTTTTTACGAAATATCACGTAAAGATTAATCAAAACTTTACAAAAAAAATTAATAACGAATTATATAATAATATACGATATAAGGTATTAAAGTGTTAATCAGTAAAGTAACGGATTTTAATCAAATTCTTCTCGATATTAATTGATGGCAATTGTGGAAATGATGGAAATGGGATAGCAATGGGATGGAAATATTGGAATGAATGCAATGATGTTAATGGAATGGCAATAATGGAAATGATGACAATGACAATATATATAGCCTGACGGCAATGACGGCAATGATGGAAATGATGGCAATTATGACAATGTTCTCGATGTTAATGATGGCAATGGAATGGCAATATGGAAATAGAATCGCAAAATGAAATGAAAGCAATGAAATGTTATCAAATGCATGGAAATGTTATCAAAAAAATGGCAATGATGGCAATAATAAAAATGGTGGCAATGTCGGCAGTGGCGGCAATGGCGTAATAATAATGGCAATGGTGAAAATGGGATGACAATGATGGCAACGATGGCAATAATGACAATGATGGAAAAGATGAAAAATAGGCCATCCCATTGGATGGCATTGATGGAAAGAATGCAATTATGGAAAGAATGAGATGATGGAAATTATATCAATTAGATGGCAACCCAGCAAACACCAAATATAATTGTTATATAACCTGGGAGTAACAGATAATATAACAGGTGTTATACTAGAGTAGCATAACAATTATATAACTTTACTTTATTATTATAATATAACTAGGTTATAAAACTATTATGTTGCTCCGTTATTTATATGTTATAATAAATGCACATTAATACAACTGTTATATATACGTGTTATACAACAACGGTTGCGTTGATATTATATAAATATTATATAACATAATTTCAATTACCGCCGGAATTATATAACTTCGATAGCATGCGCCATAGCGGCGCGCGCAAGTTCGCGGTTTCTTATTTCCGCTTCCGCTAGTGCTATTATATTCGTGCCACGATTACTGATTGAAGACCCGCGCTCGTCCGTGGGAGATCGTGATCGTGAACCGTGTTCGCGGGTGTCTCGTGCGCGCAACGTCCCGTCGCTCGTGAAAGGACGCGACGCCGGCAAGAGAGTCGAGGACGTGGCTTTGATTCGCTCTCGTACGAGAGCTAGATAACTTAAAGGTAAAGACCCGCGCTCGTCCGTGGGAGATCGTGATCGTGAACCGTGTTCGCGGGTGTCTCGTGCGCGCAACGTCCCGTCGCTCGTGAAAGGACGCGACGCCGGCAAGAGAGTCGAGGACGTGGCTTTGATTCGCTCTCGTACGAGAGCTAGATAACTTAAAGGTATGTATTCGCTATTATAGATTAGAACACGTTGTGCACATTATTGCACATATAATTTGGTGATAATAATATTTTTAAACATTTTAAATTATTTATATATGTATAATTATACATATAATTTATGTAAAGCTTCTTTTATGTGTGCATATATACACACATAAAAGAAGCTTTACATAAATTATATGTATATATTATAAAAATTATAAGAATCATATTTCATA
This sequence comes from Solenopsis invicta, assembly GCF_016802725.1. NCBI lineage: Eukaryota > Metazoa > Arthropoda > Insecta > Hymenoptera > Formicidae > Solenopsis > Solenopsis invicta. The sequence continues at coordinate 6,427,402 of NC_052669.1, read as the reverse complement.
TTATTTTTAAGCATTTTTTATTATTTATACATGTATAAATATAAAATTTATACATGTATAAACAGTAAAAAATGCTTAAAAATAATATGAAATATGATTCTTATAAACGTTAGTAACAAGAGAACGGGCCAATAACGAGCAATAAATAAGGTTGTTCAAATTACATCTATTTTCATATTACAAGTAAATAAGTAACGCGGAACTAGTTTCTGCTTCACTATAGGCCTTCTTCTGCCGCTCTAATTATAAATACATAAATTAACTACGGAGTCAAAGTTTCACATCGAGTCGAAAAAGCGTTTTTATAATATTGTCGCAACTATTATTTCCTTATCTCATAAATGCATGCTAGTATCCGTTGTTCGTGACGAAGATCTTTGTATTGTATTTGCCTATCCATCGTATATCTGCGTCAAAATTCGTATAGTTTTTATAATCATTACTTGTAATATGAAAATAGATGTAATTTAAACAACCTTATTTATTGCTCGTTATTGGCTCGTTCTCTTGTTACTGACGTTTATGAAAATACGAGCGACATGTATTATTATATATGATTCTTATAATTTTTGTATGATTAATGCTGTCTATACAATATAACTTGTTAAAAGTAATTTTTAAATAATTTTATTATACTATGAAATTGATAGTAATTGTGTGATTCTTTAATCTTAAATTGAAAAATTATGAATTTAAACATTATAATTATTTTAAACTGTTTTTTTCTTTTTTTTTTGAACGTAATGTAATATTTGTTTAGCATTTTATCTGTGAGTGACCACAACTGCATCATGCCAAAGGATATACGGTATTTATCTAGGAGACGAAAGGAGCAGTTAATAAATTATCAATTACATTGTCATGAAGATCCTCCTTTGTTGCAATCAATTATTCGGAACATAGCACTTGAAGCAGTAGATGAAGCGGTAGATGAATCGGTAGATGAAGCAGTAAATATTGGTTGTATATCTTATAGAAATGATACATTGCCGACAGATCTAAACGGATTAGATGCATTAGAATCACAGTCTCATGTAGAAAGCGAATATGAAGAACATATTGAATCACAAAATGACACTCCTGTGACATTGGAAGATTGTATGGATGAAACGACTTTACGAACAGATTTACACAGATTAATAATAGAAGATAATATTTCACATAACAGTGCTAACAAATTACTTCTGATTCTAAGAAAACACGGTCATGTAGAATTACCTAGTGATGTTAGACTTTTACTTCAAACCCCACGAAATGCGTCTGTAAATTTTAAAGTTATAGATAATGGTCACTATATACACTTTGGCCTTTATTTTGCTCTGGAGCGATCCATAAAAATATGTCACAAATTTTTGAAAGCAAAAGAAATAAAATTAAATGTAAATGTAGACGGTTTGCCAATGTCCAAGAGTTCTGGCAGCCAATTTTGGCCTATTATGGCATCCATTGAGGAAATTGATGTTTATACAGTGCCTTTCATAATTGGAGTATATCATGGTATGCGCAAGCCTAGTGATGCTAATGAATTTCTTTCTGATTTTGTAAATGAATTTATTGAACTTTCTCAACGTGGTATAACTGTTTGCAATGAAACATATACGGTTGTTATTAATGCAATAGTATGTGACGCTCCGGCTAGATCATTTATTAAATATACCAAAAGTCATACTGGATATTTTTCATGTTCTAGATGTGTACAAGAAGGCGATTTTTTCAACAATAGAGTCATTTTTCCTGAAATTGATTGTACTTTACGTACAAACGAAACATTTAGAAATCGAATTCACATTGAACATCACATAGGTAATTCTATATTAGAAAAATTATTAATTGATATGGTTTTACAAATTCCACTGGATTATATGCATTTAGTTTGTTTAGGTGTCATGAAAAGATTGCTGCAATTATGGGTTAAAGGCAACAAAAATATTAGATTGTCAGCAGAAGGTGTAAATTCAGTTTCGAATTATCTAATTGCGATTAAGTCCTGTATTCCATCTGAATTTGCCAGAAAACCAAGAAGTTTACATGATCTGGACAGATGGAAAGCTACAGAGTTTCGTCAATTCTTAATGTATACTGGAATTGTTATTATGAAATCAATAATGCGACCGATACTTTACGATCATTTTGTCTCTCTTAGTGTTGCTATAAGGATATTAAGCGATCCGCAATTATGTATATCATTTAATGCTTATGCAAATTCTCTATTAGTATGGTTTGTTTCCAATTATGGAAATATTTATGGTAATGAATATTTGTCATACAATGTTCATAATCTCGTTCATCTTGCCAACGATGTAAAAACTTTTGGTTGTTTAGACAATTTTAGCTGCTTTAAATTTGAAAATCATATGCAAAAAATTAAAAAGAAGTTACATCAATCTGGAAAACCATTACAAGAATTATCAAATCGAATCTTTGAAGAATTACAAGTACCAATCCAGCCGCTCAATCACACGATGCAATATCCAATTGTAGTTTATAAACATCAATCAGATAATAAGGACATTTCTTATTTACAATTTAAATGTTTCAAGATTGGAATAAATAAAAGTGACAATTGTGCTTTTCTCGATGATAACTCGGTGGTTTTTATTTTTGATATATTTCAACAAAATCGGGTGTTATGTACCCGTGTAAAACGTTTTATAAATCCAAAATCGTTTTTTACTGCACCGTGCGATTCGAGAAAGCTTGGCATATTTCTATTATCAAACACTACTACATTTGACATTATAACAATTCCAGTAACACGAATACAAATGAAATGTTTTAAAGTGAAATATCTTGATGAAGTTGATTCTTATGTTACAATACCGCTTCCTCTTACTAATGATTAGGTGCAGTACAAGTTTATTGTAATATGTTTTAATGTTATAACTTCGTAACAATTTTGTACTTTAATTTGAACTTTCGTTTTCCATGTTAAATACCGTGCAGATTTTGATATCTTGGATTCTGAAGGTTATCAAAAGGTTGGTATTTCGGTGTAAAAGTGTTTAGTAAAACCTTAATTTTGGGTGGATGTTATGTATATTAATGTAAATATTATAATCCTTTTTACAGATCGCAAGGCAAGAATGTCGAATTACAATTATGCGGTTGAACAGTTCCCCGCAGACCAAACATATTCAGAAATACCAATAACATGGCTTAAAGAAGATGACTCGCAGTGCTGGTGGCCGCCTAGAACATCAAACTGTCCGTAGATGATTGCAAACTGTGAAAGTCCGGATTATAAAACATGGGCCACTTATAAAATAAACGTCGTAAAATTGTGCAGTAAGTATAGTGGAGCCTAATACTTAGAACTTGATCGGTTCAGTCGTTATTAATAAGTTCCTACTCGTGAGTGGCCGGTTCGCGTATAGATATATGGGGTTGTCTCGCGCTATATTTATCATATTGTGTCTCTCGATTTTATATGTGTGTCATTATACAGACTTTTTCTTTTATTCTTTAGCATCTCTTGAATCAGCACGAAAACATGCAGCAGATTCACAATATCAGACGACCGATGAAGACCGGTTAGGAAGAGGACAAAGGCCACATGTTCCATATAATCGTTTCAGTAGTGACGCAGAAGAGTGCTCAACAAACAAACCTCGAAAGTATGTAAAAAGTACGTATTTGTATCAATAATATATCTTTACTACATATCACGTTTACATTATAAATGTTTTTGTCTTTGTTTTAAATACTGCACAAGTATTTGTCAATGTCCTGATCTCGTTAGGCTGTCGCTACATTATGTGCGTTTTCGCGATTCGTGTATTTGTATACCATTTATGCTAAGCTAAATATGTATACCATTTGTGCTGAATAATAACTTATTGTAACTAAAAATATTAATTTAAATTGTTAGTAGTACTCATTATGTTTTTATTTTTATTTGTAACGCAGTTATATGAAATGTATTAATTTTTGCAGAAAAACAAGTCGACATTGTTACTTCTAGGCCACCATCGTGCCCTGAAAATTTTGGCTTATCTGAAAAAGGAGCAAACCGCGAATATAGACAAGTTACAACGTCACAACAAGGTATGTTATCAATATAACATTAATTATATGTAATAAATTATATACATGTGTGTCATATAATTTATACATATAATTTATGTTTTAATTTTTTGTAGCAAAACGACTCAAAACGAACAACACTGGTGTTGCTAAACCACTATCACATCCTGAGAGCTCGAAATCATTTAATAAAGGATCAAACGATGAACGTAATAAAATGTCACAAGGGGATAGAAACGCCAATACGAGCACTATTGTCTGTAGGAATAAGTCACCATTGTTGTTTGATGACCGCGAACCTTCTGATGTAGAATATAACGATGAATATAATAGCGACGACTATAATAACGATGAATACAATAACGATGAATCTAATAACGATGAACATAATAACGATGAATATAATAGCGACGACTATAATAACGATGAATCTACTAACGAGGAACATAATAACGATGAAATTCCAACGTCACAAGGTATATTATCAATATTACGTACATTTTGTGTGTGTTATGCGTATATCCCAATGAAAACAGCGTACTCAAAATGATGTCAAAACCGTCATTTAACCGTTTTATGTGGTAACACCACTGTAGACGGCCCAAATAAAGCGTTTTTTTGTGAATTTTTTTTGCATGGAAGGAAAAGTAAGAAGAAAATAATATTTAAGGATGTTATTAAACATGTTTTTAAGTGTTTGTAAAAATTTTTTTATTAAAAAATATTAAAAAATGGCGACGCTATAGCCACTGTCGTGAGACGTGTTTATTTTTTAGGGGTTTGCGGCACGCAGCAGAACCATCGTAGAGATTTATCTGGAACAAAACAAAAAATTTTTTCTTAATCTACATGAGTATAGCTAGAGAAACACGTACGGAATTTGAGAAATATTTATTTTTGAGTAATTGGCACGCATTTAAAAAAAAATTTCAATTTTTGACGGAAAAAACGGTCACATATTTGTCAATAAATAATGTTCTAATCAACTTATCGAAAATTCCGTACGTGTTTCTCTTCGAAATGTTATTTTAAAGAAGTGGTTAAAATTTGGAGTGGAAAGAATGAAAATTGTTTGAGTTATGCTGCGTGCCGTTTTAAAAAACCATGTTTTGAGAAAAACGCGTTTAAAGCTTAGAGACGTGTTTTAGACGGGACAAAATGAAAAATGTGACTGTTTGAAATTTTTTACCATTAGTCTGCTATCCCAGGACCGTAAAGCATCCCTTCTTTGCTCAAGTATTGTTCCTCATTTTCTTTCCGCGACGATTTTGTGCTGGTGCGTGCCTTCTTTGCTGCATCTGTCAAAGCCCGCTCGGAGTGCTCGATCCTTGTCGCATTGGCTTCAAGGCAAAAATTGTATGCTTGGTAGCCGATATCCATCTCCAAAACTTGCATAATTCGTAAAATGTTAGTCAAACCGTCATTGAAGGTGCACACAGCAATATCAGTTGCTGCACATAATACTTTTTTGCCGCTTGAGTAAGATTTTGGCGCCAAGTTCCATACAGCAGCATTGAAACTTTCGTTGCTATTTTGAGTGTAGCCTCCCAAGCAACGATTTAGCAAATCATCACGGCTCAGCTCCTCGTAAATAGGTTTGATAGCTTCAAAAATTTCCTTCGGTAGTGGCGGCTTATGATGGTAAGTAGCCAAGGAATTTGCTGCTTGTGCCTTTTTCCAGTCGCACCAAGACTCCGAGCACTTCTCGTGTTGCGGATTTTCATCGGTTGACATTTTATGAAATAAGGTTGCCCAAATATCATTTTTCATATTTTTCACGGAGTTTGGATTCCGCCGTATCGCTAAACCATAATATATTGTAAGCTCGTCAATTAATTTAGCAGTTAATTTACCTTTTCCTCCGAGGCCTTTTACATTTTTTTTTAAATTTCGCAAACGAGTGCCCATTCTCTTTTGCACGTGATCAATGCACTCTTTCTTTTTCACTTCAAAATCAGAAGGTAAGTCATTAGGCTGTACCCTTCGAGCAGGTATCGATGTGCCGTAGGTAGTCGTTTTGGAGCAGCCCGACACGCTTAAGAAAGAGCGCGAAATTTCACACAAAAAATTTTGTAACAGACATAAGACTTTTTTTAACTCATTCTAGAAGGTTCAAAGTATTTTTTAAAGCAATAAAAAAAAATGCGTATATCCCAATCAAAACAGCGTACTCAAAATGATGTCAAAACCGTCATTTAACCGTTTTATGTGTAAATTCATTAATCTACGTTGAAAATATTTTAATTTATCTCTTAATCATTATATATATGTATATGTGATTTTGTAGCAATTTTTTACTCTAAATTATAGTTAATACACCTTGTAAAAAAACAAAGGATGAAACGATATCACAGTTAAATAACGGTAATATACAAGAAAGCAATAGTAGCCCATTATTAGAATTTGCTTCCGATACGGAAATTGCATCAGATGCAAATGAATCTTTGTACAAAAATACCGACGAAAATAAAAGTCCATCAATGCTAGACTGTAGACGATATTTAAGGAAGAGATCTCGACTTGCATTTCATTCAGTCAAGAATAATGCAAATGCAACTGTTGCTAAAAATAGTGATACAACACTAGTCAACAACACTACTGAAACCGATGAAGATGAAGTGATAGAAGCCAGTCCTATGCAAAGAAGTGTTGCATCTAAAGTCAAACAGTGTTTGAAATTGAAGAGGAAAATTCCTGTAAAACGTTTAGATTTTTCATTATATCCTTCGCCTACACATATTTCTACGCAAATGGAAAATGTTAATACATTAAAAGATAAAGTTAACATAAATTATCTTTCACCAATAAAAGTGCATAAGAAGACCGATATTCAAATTAAAAAATTTATTAAAGTCCAAAATGAAGATCAACCATTAACGAATAAAATAAATAATTTCAATTTGGATGACACAGAAAACAAGCCACAAGAAAAAAAAACGATATTGGAAAAGTTTAATGTGTAAATATCATTTAATAATTGTGTTAATGTAAGTTGCTTTTATATTTAATAAAAACGTTATTTACAGAAGGTCAAAAAGAAAGGACGTTTCAAAGCAGCTTAACATGCGATGTAAAGCTGATAGAGCAAAGTTAAAAGGCTCGGATTGCTGGGAATGCAGAGAAGTAATGCAATATTAATAACAATATAGTTATGAGATATGAATAAATAAATAAATATAAATGATTATAAATATAAATCAAAAAATAAATATAAATAAATAAATATAAATATTTTCATAAAAAAGTAATTCATGACATTTGAGTTTTAGTATTATCAGACTTTGAAATTGTCTAAAGAAAAATTGCAAAAGCGGAAGAATCAATGCTCGCGACATCGGGACAGATTTGAGCGACCAAAGACACCAGAAGGTGTAATAGTTTATTTTATTATCATTCTTTTAGGTCATACATATACATATGTGCAATAAATATAATCTTTTTAAAGGTTTTTGGGATCCAGAATTTTCTGAGACATTTAGCACTTATTGATAGCTAATAAAAGGTGAAATGTTTCGTGATTCGAAATTGTGACACGTGGTACAGAAGCATGTCTTCATTTTGATAACTCATTTTCACATCATACTCCTCATCAATTTCATGTCACTTTGACATCATTTTTACCACGTTGTTTTCACTGGGATGCGTTCATGTACACATGCATAATTAAAACTTTTTATTTCTTACTATTTACAAGCAATATATGTATTAAAAAACTAAAAATAAAATATTGATGTATACATTTTCAGAACAAGACAATCAATCTTCAGGATTTAAGGAAACTTGGCAAGATGTACCCGTAATAAGTACGACATACATTTATAAGAAAGATTAATTACTTGTAAATGTATATAATTACTGGATATAATAAATTTATTGAAATATTTCAGATTTTGTGTCTCCATTGCGTGCTCAACAAGCTCTACAGCAGAAGAATGACGATATTTCTCATATAAAACGTAAATAATTCTTGCACTATTTATATTTTATGTAGCACTCGTTTTAAGTACTTTTATATAAATGGAATATTGTTGATGATGTTGCAGGCTGCCTACAGCAACTCTTACAAATGCAAGCAGCATCAAATTTAACTCTCAAGGACATAAAACAACGACAAATAAAACTAGAAAATGTTATCAAAAGCATTACACCCATTGGATTAAAACCATTGGATAGTGATGACAGTTTGATTGTGGAATTATTACCGTTGGCCACAATAAATAATATGAAAGAATTTGATTCTTTATTAAAAACTTCAAACGAAGCAGTGACGCAATTTGTACTACTGTGTCCAAAAAGTAAGGTGACATTGCATTTATTTCGAAAATTCTTTATTTATTCTTGCAAATCAATTTCGTCCCCTTCAAAGTAATCCCCCCTGATATAATACACTTATTCCAACGGATTTTCCAATCTTCGAAACAGTTGTAATAATCGATTTTAGGAATGGCCTTTAGCTCCTTCTTCGCAGCGAAACGGTGTCCCCGGAGCGGCCGCTTGAGTTTGCTGAATAGCCAGAAGTCGCATGGAGCCAAATCAGGTGAATACGGTGGTTGTGGAACGATATTAGTCGAGTTTTTGGTTAAAAAATCACGAATCACCGTTTCGAGTCGATAGAAGAGATTCAAGCCGCTGCGAAGAAGGAGCTAAAGGCCATGGTATATGTACGGTAATACGTATAGGTACATGGTAATACGTGACATGGGCCTCCCCCGAGGCCCTAAACAGGGTCCAGGGATGGATGGTGGAGACCGGCTCCCTCGGAGAGACGTCTGATCATAGACTTATCTCCATGGAGCTGGTCTCCCCCCCCACGGAGGTGCGAGAGCAACGCCGCCGCACCCGGGATAGGAATCGATGGGTTCTGAGGAAACTCGACCTAGAAGCCCTCGAGGTCAGCCTCCTCGCCTCCACTTGGCCGGAGGGAGGAGCTGACCTCGCCGCCGAGGAGGAGGCGGAGCGCCTCTGTGAGATTATGTCGCGTGCCTGCGACGCCTCCATGCCCCGCAGCAGACCTATGGCGCGCCGCGCCGCCTACTGGTGGTCCGCGGAGCTCGCCGAACTAAGGCGAGCTACCGTGGCCGCCAGGCGGGCGCACACGCGCGCCAAGCGACGGGGCATGGAGGAAGCGTTGACAAACGCCACGGCGGTCCTCAGGGATGCCAGAAAGGCCCTGAGGACCGCCATAGCTCGGGCGAAGGCCGCGGCCTGGGAGGATATGATCTCCGAGCTGGATCGCGACCCATGGGGCAGGCCATACTGTATAGTGATGAAAAGGCTTCGCCCATGGGTGCCTCCAGTCTCGGAGACGCTGGACCCCCAGTTCCTCCAAAGGGTGGTGAACACACTGTTCCCCACCCGGGGAAGGGATATCCCGGAAAAGTCCGGCCCTCCCCCAGGATGGTCGGAAGAACTGGAGGTGTCCAGGCACGAAATGGTCGCGGCCTTCGCCCGAATAACTGGCAAAAAAGCGAAGGCGCCCGGGCCGGATGGCATCTATGCCAAAATCTGGGCCCGGGCATCGCCTATCGTAGGGGAGGCACTTCGTGCCACGTACACGAAGTGCCTCCGGGAAGGCACCTTCCCCAGGAGGTGGAAGAGGGCCCGGCTTGTCCTCCTTAAAAAGGAGGGCAAGCCCGCGGAGAGTCCCTCCGCGTACAGGCCCCTCTGAATGCTGGATGATGCGGGTAAGATCTTCGAGCGAATAATCGCTAACCGCATCATCCGGCATATGGCCCGGAATGGTCCTGAACTGTCCCCCAAAGAATACGGGTTCCGAGAGGCGCGATCGACAATTGACGCGATACGTCAGGTTCGGTCCCTCTCGGAATCCCTAACGGGGGACGGGATGGTGGCGTTGGCGATATCCCTGGATATCGCCAACGCCTTTAATAGTCTCCCCTGGGGCGAGGTGGTGGCGGCGCTGAGCGAGTACTTTCGCCTGCCGCCCTACCTCGTCGCCATCGTTCAGGACTATTTCCGGGATAGGGAGCTGGAGTTCCGCGACAAAGACGGACTCCAGCAGCGGAGGGACGTGTCATGTGGCTTTCCACAGGGGTCCGTGTTGGGCCCCCTGCTATGGAACGCCGCATACGACAAAGTGCTCCGAACGGCCCTCCCCCCACGCTGCTACGTCGTCGGCTACGCTGACGACACGTTCATAGTGGCGGGGGGACCTCCTGGGGAGGAGCAGTCGCCAACGGCGACTGGGCAGTGGCCTGTGTCGTCGGTGCCATAAAAGGCCTGGGCCTGAGGGTGGCCCCGGAGAAGACAGAAGCCATATTCTTTCACGATGGCTCCTCCGGGGTACCGCCCCAGGCCTTCGTCCTGGTGGACAACACCCGTGTTCAGGTGGGTGCAACCCTGAAGTACCTTGGGTTGCACCTGGATGGTCGCTGGGCCTTCGCTGATCACTTTGACCAGCTGGCACAGCGGTTGGGCAGGAGATTGAACGCCCTCAATGGGTTGATGCCCAACCTCCGGGATCCGAGGGTGGGTGCTAGACGCGCGTACGCCCTCGCGATCATGTCCGGGGCCCTGTACGGAGCCCCGGTGTGGTTCCGCGAGGCGCTGGCCAGCCGCCGCATCAAGAAGGTGTTGCACGATGTGCAGCGGCGGCTGGCGCGAAGGATAACGCGCGCGTTTCGCACCGCTCCCAACGCGGCAATCATGGCCCTGGCGGGGCTCCCCCCGGCGGAGTACACGGCCGATGCCCTGGCGTGGACCTACGCCAGGACAAAAGCCATCCGCCTTGAGGGGGGGGTAGTCACCCCCAGGGCCGCCGCGTTGCTACGGGAGAGGGCCCGTCGGCGGGTGATGAGGTCATGGAAGAGGAACCTCATCGACAACCCGCCGGCGGCCGGATCTCGGATCTTGGAGGCCGTCCTACCACACCTGGACGAGTGGGTGGGCCGCCCGTTTGGCGGCTTGTCCTACAGGATGACACAGGTGCTCACCGGGCATGGTTGTTTCGGTGAGTACCTGTGCAGGATAAGGAGGGAGCCGACGACACAGTGCCACCACTGTGGCGCCGCCCGGGACTCCGCGCGGCACACGCTGGAAGAGTGTCCAGCGTGGGAAGAGCTGCGCGGAGTCTTGAGGGCCGAAGTGGGAGATGACCTCTCCCTGCCGGCCATCATCAGTCAGATGGTCGGCAGGGAGAGCGCCTGGAAGGCGGTCTCCTCCTTCTGCGAGCGAGTCATGCTGCAGAAGGAGGAGGCCGAAAAGGTGCGGGAGCGTCAGCCTGGGGGTCGTATGCCCCCAGGCGACGCGAGGAACAGAAGGGGCGGCGGAGACGGGGGTCACGCTTCGTCTCGGCCCCCGCCCCGTCCGCCCCGACCGAGAAGAAGCGGCCCCCGCCCCCGGAGTTCCACCGGGCGGCGGCGGGGCAGAAGAGCCGTGGCGGTCGCCCCCTCGCTCCCCACTATTGCGGAGGAGAGGGACGACGGCGACCGCCACAGGAATGATGAAATGGAGCGACCCTCCTCCCCTGCGGCTGCCGGCCCAGCTTTCGGGACGCGCAGCCGTGGGAGGAGGGCAGCTCCCCATGTAAGTGAGCCCGGCGAGGCAAACCTGACTTAACGGTCCGGGGGAGCGATCGCGCGTCACAATGCGCCATCGCTCCCCCTCTAGCGCCTCGCCGGGGTGCTGGTGGGGGGAGGGGAAGGAACTCCTTCCTACCTCCTCCCCCCCCAACACGGAGAAGAGTATGCCGCCGCGCCGGGCTAGTCCGGCGCGTAGGGGCCCGGGACATCCGGCCGGGGGGCCGGACTCCCGGGCTTTACCCCCGTAAACATCACAAGGGGAAGAGGCGGGGGAGGGCTGGTGTCCTTCTCCCCCAACCTTAGGCCGGCTTGGCCTTACGGCCCTGCCGGGGGACCGGCACCAGGGTACCCCCCGGCGTGCTGAGTCGGCCTCGGCCGACCTGGTCCGGGGGGCTCCGGAAGCATGCTGTACGCGTTCCCGGAGTCCCCCCCAGTCATGGACCTGAGCTGGACACCCGGAGAGGTTTTAGTGGGTATGTCCTCGCCGACACGTTGTCGGCGGGGAAGAGCCCCACATAACCGCCAGGCCACCCCCGGGGCCTGGGGTATGCGGTAACGCATTTCCTCTCCGTTAACAAAAAAAAAAAAAAAAAAGCTATCAGAACACATAGATATTGGAGAAAATCGCAAAAATAATTTTACTCAAAAATTTTGGTCTGATGTAAGCCTTTCGTTTTTCACTTTAGCGATTCGATCCATCATGATAAAAGTTAGAACTCTTCTGGGGGCTATCAGAACACACAGATATTGGAGAAATTCGCAAAAAAATTTTTCTCAAAAATTTTGGTCTGATATAAGCCTTTCGTTTTTCACTTTAGCGATTCGATCCATCATGAAAAAAGTTAATACACTTCTGGGGTTATCAGAACACACAGATATTGGAGAATATAGCAAAAATAATTTTACTCAAAAATTTCGAAGTTTGACTGATATAAGTCTTTCGTTTTTCACTTTAGCGATTCGATCAAACATGATAAAAGTTAGAACTCTTCTGGGGGCTGTCAAAACACAAAAATATTGGAGAAATTCGCAAAAAAATTTTTCTCAAAAATTTTGGTCTGATATAAGCCTTTCGTTTTTCACTTTAGCGATTCGATCCATCATGAAAAAAGTTAATACACTTCTGGGGTTATCAGAACACACAGATATTGGAGAATATCGCAAAAATAATTTTACTCAAAAATTTCGAAGTTTGACTGATATAAGTCTTTCGTTTTTCACTTTAGCGATTCGATCAAACATGATAAAAGTTAGAACTCTTCTGGGGGCTGTCAAAACACAAAAATATTGAAGAAATTCGCAAAAAAAATTTTTCTCAAAAATTTTGGTCGGATATAAGTCTTTCGTTTTTCACTTTAGGGATTCGATCCATCATGATTAAAGTTAAAACTATTCTGGGGGCTATCAGAACACAGAAATATTGGAGAAATTCGCAAAAAAAATTTTTCTCAATAATTTTGGTCTGATATAAGCCTTTCGTTTTTCACTTTAGCGATTCGATCCATCATGATAAAAGTTAGAACTCTTCTGGGGGCTATCAGAACACACAGATATTGGAGAAATTCGCAAAAAAATTTTTCTCAAAAATTTTGGTCTGATATAAGTCTTTCGTTTTTCACTTTAGCGATTCGATCCATCATGAAAAAAGTTAATACACTTCTGGGGTTATCAGAACACACAGATATTGGAGAATATCGCAAAAATAATTTTACTCAAAAATTTCGAAGTTTGACTGATATAAGTCTTTCGTTTTTCACTTTAGCGATTCGATCCATCATGATAAAAGTTAGAACTCTTCTGGGGGCTATCAGAACACAGAAATATTGGAGAAATTCGCAAAAAAAATTTTTCTCAAAAATTTTGGTCTGATATAAGTCTTTCGTTTTTCACTTTAGCGATTCGATCCATCATGATAAAAGTTAAAACTCTTCTGGGGCTATCAGAACACACAGATATTGGAGAAATTCGCAAAAATAATTTTACTCAAAAATTTCGAAGTTTGACTGATATAAGTCTTTCGTTTTTCACTTTAGCGATTCGATCAATCATGATAAAAGTTAGAACTCTTCTGGGGGCTATCAGAACACAAAAATATTGGAGAAATTCGAAAAAAAAATTTTTCTCAAAAATTTTGTTCTGATATAAGTCTTTCGTTTTTCACTTTAGCGATTCGATCCATCATGATAAAAGTTAAAACTACTTCTGGGGGCTATCAGAACACAGAGATATTGGAGAAATTCGCAAAAAAAATTTTTCTCAAAAATTTTGAGTTGCTGATATAAGTCTTTCGTTTTTCACTTTAGCGATTCGATCCATCATGATAAAAGTTAGAACTCTTCTGGAGGCTATCAGAACACAGAAATATTGGAGAAATTCGAAAAAAAAATTTTTCTCAAAAATTTTGGTCTGATATAAGTCTTTCGTTTTTCACTTTAGAGATTCGATCAATCATGAAAAAAGTTAATACACTTCTGGGGTTATCAGAACACACAGATATTGGAGAATATCGCAAAAATCGTTTTACTCAAAAATTTCGAAGTTTGACTGATATAAGTCTTTCGTTTTTCACTTTAGCGATTCGATCAATCATGATAAAAGTTTGAACTCTTCTGGGGGCTATCAGAACACATAGATATTGGAGAAAATCGCAAAAATAATTTTACTCAAAAATTTCGAAGTTTGACTGATATAAGTCTTTCGTTTTTCACTTTAGGGATTCGATCCATCATGATTAAAGTTAAAACTATTCTGGGGGCTATCAGAACACAGAAATGTTGGAGAAATTTGCAAAAAAAGTTTTTCTCAAAGATTTTGGTCTGATATAAGTCTTTCGTTTTTCACTTTAGCGATTCGATCCATCATGATAAAATTTAGAAAACTTCTGGGGGATATCAGAACACAGAGATAATGGAGAAAGTCGCAAAAAAAGTTTTACTCAAACATTTCGAATTTTGACTGATATAACTCTTTCGTTTTTCACTTTAGCGATTCGATCCATCATGATAAAAGTTAGAACTCTTCTGGGGGCTATCAGAACACAGAGATATTGGAGAAATTCGCAAAAATAATTTTACTCAAAAATTTCGAAGTTTGACTGGATATAAGTCTTTCGTTTTTCACTTTAGCGATTCGATCCATCATGATAAAAGTTAGAACTCTTCTGGGGGCTATCAGAAACACAGAATATTGGAGAAATTCGCAAAAAAAATTTTACTCAAAAATTTTGAGTCTGATATAAGTCTTTCGTTTTTCACTTTAACGATTCGATCCATCATGATAAAAGTTAGAACTCTTCTGGGGGCTATCAGAATACAGAAATATTGGAGAAATTCGCAAAAAAAATTTTCTCAATAATTTTGGTCTGATATAAGCCTTTCGTTTTTCACTTTAGCGATTCGATCCATCATGATAAAAGTTAGAACTCTTCTGGGGGCTATCAGAACACAGAGATATTGGAGAAATTCGCAAAAAAATTTTTCTCAAAAATTTTGGTCTGATATAAGTCTTTCGTTTTTCACTTTAGCGATTCGATCCATCATGATAAAAGTTAGAACTCTTCTGGTGGCTATCAGAACACAGAAATATTGGAGAAATTCGCAAAAAAAATTTTTCTCAAAAATTTTGGTCTGATATAAGTCTTTCGTTTTTCACTTTAGCGATTCGATCCATCATGATAAAAGTTAGAACTCTTCTGGTGGCTATCAGAACACAAAAATATTGGAGAAATTCGCAAAAAAAATTTTTCTCATAAATTTTGGTCTGATATACGTCTTTCGTTTTTCACTTTAGCGATTCGATCCATCATGAAAAAAGTTAATACACTTCTGGGGGTATCAGAACACACAGATATTGAAGAATATTCGCAAAAATACTTTTACTCAAAAATTTCGAAGTTTGACTGATATAAGTCTTTCGTTTTTCACTTTAGCTATTCGATCCATCATGATAAAAGTTAAAACTCTTCTGGGGGCTATCAGAACACATAGATATTGGAGAAAATCGCAAAAATAATTTTACTCAAAAATTTCGAAGTTTGACTGATATAAGTCTTTCGTTTTTCACTTTAGGGATTCGATCCATCATGATTAAAGTTAAAACTATTCTGGGGGCTATCAGAACACAGAAATATTGGAGAAATTCGCAAAAAAAGTTTTTCTCAAAGATTTTGGTCTGATATAAGTCTTTCGTTTTTCACTTTAGCGATTCGATCCATCATGATAAAAGTTAGAACTCTTCTGGGGGCTATCAGAACACAGAAATATTGGAGAAATTCGCAAAAAAAGTTTTACTCAAACATTTCGAATTTTGACTGATATAACTCTTTCGTTTTTCACTTTAGCGATTCGATCCATCATGATAAAAGTTAGAACTCTTCTGGGGCTATCAGAACACAGAGATATTGGAGAAATTCGCAAAAATAATTTTACTCAAAAATTTCGAAGTTTGACTGATATAAGTCTTTCGTTTTTCACTTTAGCGATTCGATCCATCATGATAAAAGTTAGAACTCTTCTGAGGGCTATCAGAACACAGAAATATTGGAGAAATTCGCAAAAAAAATTTTTCTCAAAAATTTTGGTCTGATATAAGCTCTTTCGTTTTTCACTTTAGCGATTCGATCCATCATGATAAAAGTTAGAACTCTTCTGGGGCTATCAGAACACAGAAATATTGGAGAAATTCGCAAAAAAATTTTTCTCAAAAATTTTGGTCTGATATAAGTCTTTCGTTTTTCACTTTAGCGATTCGATCCATCATGATAAAAGTTAGAACTCTTCTGGGGGCTATCAGAACACAGAAATATTGGAGAAATTCGCAAAAAAAATTTTCTCAAAAATTTTGGTCTGATATAAGTCTTTCGTTTTTCACTTTAGCGATTCGATCCATCATGATAAAAGTTAGAACTCTTCTGGGGGCTATCAGAACACAGAGATATTGGAGAAATTCGCAAAAAAATTTTTCTCAAAAATTTTGGTCTGATATAAGTCTTTCGTTTTTCACTTTAGCGATTCGATCCATCATGATAAAAGTTAGAACTCTTCTGGTGGCTATCAGAACACAGAGATATTGGAGAAATTCGCAAAAAAAATTTTTCTCAAAAATTTTGGTCTGATATAAGTCTTTCGTTTTTCACTTTAGCGATTCGATCCATCATGATAAAAGTTAGAACTCTTCTGGGGGCTATCAGAACACAAAAATATTGGAGAAATTCGCAAAAAAAATTTTTCTCAAAAATTTTGGTCTGATATAAGTCTTTCGTTTTTCACTTTAGCGATTCGATCCATCATGAAAAAAGTTAATACACTTCTGGGGTTATCAGAACACACAGATATTGGAGAATATTGCAAAAATAATTTTACTCAAAAATTTCGAAGTTTGACTGATATAAGTCTTTCGTTTTTCACTTTAGCGATTCGATCCATCATGATAAAAGTTAGAACTCTTCTGGGGGCTATCAGAACACATAGATATTGGAGAAAATCGCAAAAATAATTTTACTCAAAAATTCGAAGTTTGACTGATATAAGTCTTTCGTTTTTCACTTTAGCGATTCGATCCATCATGATAAAAGTTAGAACTATTCTGGGGGCTATCAGAACACAGAAATATTGGAGAAATTCGCAAAAAAAATTTTTCTCAAAAATTTTGGTCTGATATAAGTCTTTCGTTTTTCACTTTAGCGATTCGATCCATCATGATAAAAGTTAGAACTCTTCTGGTGGCTATCAGAACACACAGATATTGGAGAAAATCGCAAAAATAATTTTACTCAAAAATTTCAAAGTTTGACTGATATAAGTCTTTCGTTTTTCACTTTAGCGATTCGATCCATCATGATAAAAGTTAGAACTCTTCTGGTGGCTATCAGAACACATAGATATTGGAGAAAATCGCAAAAATAATTTTACTCAAAAATTTCGAAGTTTGACTGATATAAGTCTTTCGTTTTTCACTTTAGCGATTCGATCCATCATGATAAAAGTTAGAACTCTTCTGGTGGCTATCAGAACACATAGATATTGGAGAAAATCGCAAAAATAATTTTACTCAAAAATTTCGAAGTTTGACTGATATAAGTCTTTCGTTTTTCACTTTAGCGATTCGATCCATCATGATAAAAGTTAGAACTCTTCTGGGGGCTATCAGAACACACAGATATTGGAGAAATTCGGAAAAAAATTTTTCTCAAAAATTTTGGTCTGATATAAGTCTTTCGTTTTTCACTTTAGCGATTCGATCCACCATGATAAAAGTTAAAACTCTTCTGGTGGCTATCAGAACACAGAAAAATTGGAGAAATTCGCAAAAAAAATTTTTCTCAAAAATTTTGGTCTGATATAAGTCTTTCGTTTTTCACTTTAGCGATTCGATCCATCATGATAAAAGTTAGAACTCTTCTGGTGGCTATCAGAACACAAAAATATTGGAGAAATTCGCAAAAAAAATTTTTCTCATAAATTTTGGTCTGATATACGTCTTTCGTTTTTCACTTTAGCGATTCGATCCATCATGAAAAAAGTTAATACAATTCTGGGGGTATCAGAACACACAGATATTGAAGAATATTGCAAAAATACTTTTACTCAAAAATTTCGAAGTTTGACTGAAATAAGTCTTTCGTTTTTCACTTTAGCTATTCGATCAATCATGATAAAAGTTAAAACTCTTCTGGGGGCTATCAGAACACATAGATATTGGAGAAAATCGCAAAAATAATTTTACTCAAAGATTTCGAAGTTTGACTGATATAAGTCTTTCGTTTTTCACTTTAGGGATTCGATCCATCATGATTAAAGTTAAAACTATTCTGGGGGCTATCAGAACACAGAAATGTTGGAGAAATTTGCAAAAAAAGTTTTTCTCAAAGATTTTGGTCTGATATAAGTCTTTCGTTTTTCACTTTAGCGATTCGATCCATCATGATAAAATTTAGAAAACTTCTGGGGGATATCAGAACACAGAGATAATGGAGAAAGTCGCAAAAAAAGTTTTACTCAAACATTTCGAATTTTGACTGATATAACTCTTTCGTTTTTCACTTTAGCGATTCGATCCATCATGATAAAAGTTAGAACTTTTTTGGGAGCTATCAGAACACATAGATATTGGAGAAAATCGCAAAAATAATTTTACTCAAAAATTTCGAAGTTTGACTGATATAAGTCTTTCGTTTTTCACTTTAGCGATTCGATCCATCATGATAAAAGTTAGGACTCTTCTGAGGGCTATCAAAACACAGAAATATTGGAGAAATTCGCAAAAAAAATTTTTCTCAAAAATTTTGGTCTGATATAAGCCTTTCGTTTTTCACTTTAGCGATTCGATCCATCATGATAAAAGTTAGAACTCTTCTGGTGGCTATCAGAACACAGAAATATTGGAGAAATTCGCAAAAAAATTTTTCTCATAAATTTTGGTCTGATATAAGTCTCTCGTTTTTCACTTTAACGATTCGATCCATCATGATAAAAGTTAGAACTCTTCTGGGGGCTATCAGAATACAGAAATATTGGAGAAATTCGCAAAAAAAATTTTCTCAATAATTTTGGTCTGATAGAAGCCTTTCGTTTTTCACTTTAGCGATTCGATCCATCATGATAAAAGTTAGAACTCTTCTGGGGGCTATCAGAACACACAGATATTGGAGAAATTCGGAAAAAAATTTTTCTCAAAAATTTTGGTCTGATATAAGTCTTTCGTTTTTCACTTTAGCGATTCGATCCATCATGATAAAAGTTAAAACTCTTCTGGTGGCTATCAGAACACAGAAAAATTGGAGAAATTCGCAAAAAAAATTTTTCTCAAAAATTTTGGTCTGATATAAGTCTTTCGTTTTTCACTTTAGCGATTCGATCCATCATGATAAAAGTTAGAACTCTTCTGGTGGCTATCAGAACACAAAAATATTGGAGAAATTCGCAAAAAAAATTTTTCTCAAAAATTTTGGTCTGCTATAAGTCTTTCGTTTTTCACTTTAGAGATTCGATCAATCATGAAAAAAGTTAATACACTTCTGGGGTTATCAGAACACACAGATATTGGAGAATATCGCAAAAATAATTTTACTCAAAAATTTCGAAGTTTGACTGATATAAGTCTTTCGTTTTTCACTTTAGCGATTCGATCAATCATGATAAAAGTTAGAACTCTTCTGGGGGCTATCAGAACACATAGATATTGGAGAAAATCGCAAAAATAATTTTACTCAAAATTTCGAAGTTTGACTGATATAAGTCTTTCGTTTTTCACTTTAGGGATTCGATCCATCATGATTAAAGTTAAAACTATTCTGGGGGCTATCAAAACACAGAAATATTGGAGAAATTCGCAAAAAAAATTTTTCTCAAAAATTTTGGTCTGATATAAGTCTTTCGTGTTTCACTTTAGCGTTTCGATCCATCATGATAAAACTTAAAACTCTTCTGGTGGCTATCAGAACACAGAAATATTGGAGAAATTCGCAAAAAAAATTTTTCTCAAAAATTTTGGTCTGATATAAGTCTTTCGTTTTTCACTTTAGCGATTCGATCCATCATGATAAAAGTTAGAACTCTTCTGGTGGCTATCAGAACACATAGATATTGGAGAAAATCGCAAAAATAATTTTACTCAAAAATTTCGAAGTTTGACTGATATAAGTCTTTCGTTTTTCACTTTAGCGATTCGATCCATCATGATAAAAGTTAGAACTCTTCTGGTGGCTATCAGAACACATAGATATTGGAGAAAATCGTAAAAATAATTTTACTCAAAAATTTCGAAGTTTGACTGATATAAGTCTTTCGTTTTTCACTTTAGCGATTCGATCCATCATGATAAAAGTTAGAACTCTTCTGGTGGCTATCAGAACACATAGATATTGGAGAAAATCGCAAAAATAATTTTACTCAAAAATTTCGAAGTTTGACTGATATAAGTCTTTCGTTTTTCACTTTAGCGATTCGATCCATCATGATAAAAGTTAGAACTCTTCTGAGGGCTATCAAAACACAGAAATATTGGAGAAATTCGCAAAAAAAATTTTTCTCAAAAATTTTGGTCTGATATAAGTCTTTCGTTTTTCACTTTAGCGATTCGATCCATCATGATAAAATTTAGAAAACTTCTGGGGGATATCAGAACACAGAGATAATGGAGAAAGTCGCAAAAAAAGTTTTACTCAAACATTTCGAATTTTGACTGATATAACTCTTTCATTTTTCACTTTAGCGATTCGATCCATCATGATAAAAGTTAGAACTTTTTTGGGAGCTATCAGAACACATAGATATTGGAGAAAATCGCAAAAATAATTTTACTCAAAAATTTTGAAGTTTGACTGATATAAGTCTTTCGTTTTTCACTTTAGCGATTCGATCCATCATGATAAAAGTTAGAACTCTTCTCGTAGCTATCAGAACACATAGATATTGGAGAAAATCGCAAAAATAATTTTACTCAAAAATTTCGAAGTTTGACTGATATAAGTCTTTCGTTTTTCACTTTAGCGATTCGATCCATCATGATAAAAGTTAGAACTCTTCTGAGGGCTATCAAAACACAGAAATATTGGAGAAATTCGCAAAAAAAATTTTTCTCAAAAATTTTGGTCTGATATAAGTCTTTCGTTTTTCACTTTAGCGATTCGATCCATCATGATAAAAGTTAGAACTCTTCTGGTGGCTATCAGAACACAGAAATATTGGAGAAATTCGCAAAAAAAATTTTTCTCATAAATTTTGGTCTGATATAAGTCTCTCGTTTTTCACTTTAGCGATTCGATCCATCATGATAAAATTTAGAATTCTTCTGGGGGCTATCAGAACACAGAGATAATGGAGATAGTCGCAAAAAAAGTTTTACTCAAACATTTCGAATTTTGACTTATATAACTCTTTCGTTTTTCACTTTAGCGATTCGATCCATCATGATAAAAGTTAGAACTCTTCTGGGGGCTATCAAAACACAGAAATATTGAAGAAATTCGCAAAAAAAATTTTTCTCAAAAATTATGGTCGGATATAAGTATTTCGTTTTTCACTTTAGCGATTCGATCCATCATGAAAAAAGTTAATACTCTTCTGGGGGCTATCAGAACACACAGATATTGGAGAAAATCGCAAAAATAGTTTTACTCAAAAATTTCGAAGTTTGACTGATATAAGTCTTTCGTTTTTCACCTTAGAGATTCGATCCATCATGATAAAAGTTAGAACTTTTTTTGGAGCTATCAGAACACATAGATATTGGAGAAAATCCCAAAAATAATTTTACTCAAAAATTTCGAAGTTTGACTGATATAAGTCTTTCGTTTTTCACCTTAGAAATTCGATCAATCATGATAAAAGTTAGAACACTTATGGCGGGTATCAGAACACAGAAATATTGGAGAAATTCGCAAAAAGATTTCACTCAATAATTTCGAACTCTGACTGATATAAGTCTTTCGTTTTTCACTTTAGCTATTCGAACCATCATGATAAAAGTTAGAACTCTTCTGGGGGCTATCAGAATAGAGAAATATTGGAGAAATTCGCAAAAAAAATTTTTCTCAAAAATTTAGGTCTGATATAAGTCTTTCGTTTTTCACTTTAGCGATTCGATCCATCATGAAAAAAGTTAATACACTTCTGGGGTTATCAGAACACACAGATATTGGATAATATCACAAAAATAATTTTACTCAAATATTTCGAAGTTTGACTGATATAAGTCTTTCGTTTTTCACTTTAGCGATTCGATCAATCATGATAAAAGTTAGAACTCTTCTGGGGGCTATCAAAACACAGAAATATTGGAGAAATTTGCAAAAAAAATTTTTCTCAAAAATAATGGTCTGATATAAGTCTTTCGTTTTTCACTTTAGCGATTCGATCAATCATGATAAAAGTTAGAACTTTTTTGGGAGCTATCAGAACACACAGATATTGGAGAAAATCGCAAAAATAATTTTACTCAAATATTTCGAAGCTTGACTGATATAAGACTTTCGTTTTTCACCTTAGCGATTCGATCCATCATGATAAAAGTTAGAACACTTCTGGCGGCTATCAGAACACAGAAATATTGGAGAAATTCGCAAAAAGATTTCACTCAATAATTTCGAACTCTGACTGATATAAGTCTTTCGTTTTTCACTTTAGCGATTCGATCCATCATTATAAAAGTTTGGACACATCTGGCGGCTATAAGAAAACAGAAATATTGGAGAAATTCGCAAAAAAAATTTTTCTCAAAAATTTTGGTCTGATATAATAAGTCTTTCGTTTTTCACTTTAGCGATTCGATCCATCATGATAAAAGTTAAAACTATTCTGGGGGCTATCAGAACACAGAAATATTGGAGAAATTCGCAAAAAAAATTTTTCTCAATAATTTTGGTCTGATATAAGCCTTTCGTTTTTCACTTTAGCGATTCGATCCATCATGATAAAAGTTAGAACTTTTTTGGGAGTTATCAGACCACATCGATAGTGGAGAAAATCGCAAAAATAATTTTCTCAAAAATTTCGAAGTTTGACTGATATCAGACTTTCGTTTTTCACTTTAAGGATTCTTTTTTTTTTTTTTTGTTAACGGAGAGGTAATGCGTTACCGCTTACCCCAGGCCCCGGGGGAGGCATGGCGGTTATGTGGGGCTCTTCCCCGCCGACGTGTCGGCGAGGTCATACCCACTAAAACCTCTTCGGGTGTCCAGCTCAGGTCTTTGACTGGGGGGGGGACTCCGGGAACGCGTACAGCATGCTTCCGGAGCCCCCCGTACCAGGTCGGCCAAGGCCGACTCAGCACGCCGTGGGGCACCCTGGTGCGGGTCCCCCGGCAGGGCCGTGAGGCCAAGCCGGCCTAAGGTCGGGGGAGAGGGACACCAGCCCTCCCCCGCCTCTTCCCCTTGTGATGTTTACGGGGGTAAAGCCCGGGAGTCCGGCCCCCCGGCCGGATGTCCCGGGCCCCTACGCGCCGGACTAGCCCGGCGCGGCGGCATACTCTTCTCCGTGTTGGGGGGGGAGGAGGTAGGAAGGAGTTCCTTCCCCTCCCCCCACCAGCACCCCGGCGAGGCGCTAGAGGGGGAGCGATGGCGCATTGTGACGCGCGATCGCTCCCCCGGACCGTTAAGTCAGGTTTGCCTCGCCGGGCTCACTTACATGGGGAGCTGCCCTCCTCCCACGGCTGCGCGTCCCGAAAGCTGGGCCGGCAGCCGCAGGGGAGGAGGGTCGCTCCATTTCATCATTCCTGTGGCGGTCGCCGTCGTCCCTCTCCTCCGCAATAGTGGGGAGCGAGGGGGCGACCGCCACGGCTCTTCTGCCCCGCCGCCGCCCGGTGGAACTCCGGGGGCGGGGGCCGCTTCTTCTCGGTCGGGGCGGACGGGGCGGGGGCCGAGACGAAGCGTGACCCCCGTCTCCGCCGCCCCTTCTGTTCCTCGCGTCGCCTGGGGGCATACGACCCCCAGGCTGACGCTCCCGCACCTTTTCGGCCTCCTCCTTCTGCAGCATGACTCGCTCGCAGAAGGAGGAGACCGCCTTCCAGGCGCTCTCCCTGCCGACCATCTGACTGATGATGGCCGGCAGGGAGAGGTCATCTCCCACTTCGGCCCTCAAGACTCCGCGCAGCTCTTCCCACGCTGGACACTCTTCCAGCGTGTGCCGCGCGGAGTCCCGGGCGGCGCCACAGTGGTGGCACTGTGTCGTCGGCTCCCTCCTTATCCTGCACAGGTACTCACCGAAACAACCATGCCCGGTGAGCACCTGTGTCATCCTGTAGGACAAGCCGCCAAACGGGCGGCCCACCCACTCGTCCAGGTGTGGTAGGACGGCCTCCAAGATCCGAGATCCGGCCGCCGGCGGGTTGTCGATGAGGTTCCTCTTCCATGACCTCATCACCCGCCGACGGGCCCTCTCCCGTAGCAACGCGGCGGCCCTGGGGGTGACTACCCCCCCCTCAAGGCGGATGGCTTTTGTCCTGGCGTAGGTCCACGCCAGGGCATCGGCCGTGTACTCCGCCGGGGGGAGCCCCGCCAGGGCCATGATTGCCGCGTTGGGAGCGGTGCGAAACGCGCGCGTTATCCTTCGCGCCAGCCGCCGCTGCACATCGTGCAACACCTTCTTGATGCGGCGGCTGGCCAGCGCCTCGCGGAACCACACCGGGGCTCCGTACAGGGCCCCGGACATGATCGCGAGGGCGTACGCGCGTCTAGCACCCACCCTCGGACCCCGGAGGTTGGGCATCAACCCATTGAGGGCGTTCAATCTCCTGCCCAACCGCTGGGCCAGCTGGTCAAAGTGATCAGCGAAGGCCCAGCGACCGTCCAGGTGCAACCCAAGGTACTTCAGGGTTGCACCCACCTGAACACGGGTGTTGTCCACCAGGACGAAGGCCTGGGGCGGTACCCCGGAGGAGCCATCGTGAAAGAATATGGCTTCTGTCTTCTCCGGGGCCACCCTCAGGCCCAGGCCTTTTATGGCACCGACGACACAGGCCACTGCCCAGTCGCCGTTGGCGACTGCTCCTCCCCAGGAGGTCCCCCCCGCCACTATGAACGTGTCGTCAGCGTAGCCGACGACGTAGCAGCGGGGGGGAGGGCCGTGCGGAGCACTTTGTCGTATGCGGCGTTCCATAGCAGGGGGCCCAACACGGACCCCTGTGGAACGCCACATGACACGTCCCTCCGCTGCTGGAGTCCGTCTTTGTCGCGGAACTCCAGCTCCCTATCCCGGAAATAGTCCTGAACGATGGCGACGAGGTAGGGCGGCAGGCGAAAGTACTCGCTCAGCGCCGCCACCACCTCGCCCCAGGGGAGACTATTAAAGGCGTTGGCGATATCCAGGGATATCGCCAACGCCACCATCCCGTCCCCCGTTAGGGATTCCGAGAGGGACCGAACCTGACGTATCGCGTCAATTGTCGATCGCGCCTCTCGGAACCCGTATTGTTTGGGGGACAGTTCAGGACCATTCCGGGCCATATGCCGGATGATGCGGTTAGCGATTATTCGCTCGAAGATCTTACCCGCATCATCCAGCATACAGAGGGGCCTGTACGCGGAGGGACTCTCCGCGGGCTTGCCCTCCTTTTTAAGGAGGACAAGCCGGGCCCTCTTCCACCTCCTGGGGAAGGTACCTTCCCGGAGGCACTTCGTGTACGTGGCACGAAGTGCCTCCCCTACGATAGGCGATGCCCGGGCCCAGATTTTGGCATAGATGCCATCCGGCCCGGGCGCCTTCGCTTTTTTGCCAGTTATTCGGGCGAAGGCCGCGACCATTTCGTGCCTGGACACCTCCAGTTCCTCCGACCATCCTGGGGGAGGGCCGGACTTTTCCGGGATATCCCTCCCCCGGGTGGGGAACAGTGTGTTCACCACCCTTTGGAGGAACTGGGGGTCCAGCGTCTCCGAGACTGGAGGCGACCATGGGCGAAGCCTTTTCATCACTATACAATATGGCCTGCCCCATGGGTCGCGATCCAGCTCGGAGATCATATCCTCCCAGGCCGCGGCCTTCGCCCGAGCTATGGCGGTCCTCAGGGCCTTCCTGGCATCCCTGAGGACCGCCGTGGCGTTTGTCAACGCTTCCTCCATGCCCCGTCGCTTGGCGCGCGTGTGCGCCCGCCTGGCGGCCACGGTAGCCCGCCTTAGTTCGGCGAGCTCCGCGGACCACCAGTAGGCGGTGCGGCGCGCCATAGGTCTGCTGCGGGGCATGGAGGCGTCGCAGGCACGCGACATAATCTCACAGAGGCGCTCCGCCTCCTCCTCGGCTCCGAGGTCAGCTCCTCCCTCCGGCCAAGTGGAGGCGAGGAGGCTGACCTCGAGGGCTTCTAGGTCGAGTTTCCTCAGAACCCATCGATTCCTATCCCGGGTGCGGCGGCGTTGCTCTCGCACCTCCGTGGGGGGGGAGACCAGCTCCATGGAGATAAGTCTATGATCAGACGTCTCTCCGAGGGAGCCGGTCTCCACCATCCATCCCTGGACCCTGTTTAGGGCCTCGGGGGAGGCCCATGTCACGTCGACAATGGACTCTCCCCCGGACCCCACGAAGGTGCTGACCCGGCCCCGGTTCAAAAGGACCAGGCCGAGCCCCGCCGCAAACTCTAAAGCGAGGCGGCCCCTCGCGTCAGTGCGGGGGGAGCCCCAGGCCACAGCGTGGGCATTGAGGTCTCCCCCCACGATGACAGGCCTTGGAGAGCGACTGAGTATGTCGCTCTCCATGCCGTCTAAGGCCGCCTCGTACTCCCCCCTGGTTAGGCTAGGGGGGAGATAGCATCCCAGGACATCGATGGGTCCGTACTCGACCATGACGAAGCCCTCGCCAGCCGATAGAGGAATCATCGGCGGAGCGCCCGGCACATGATGGCTGACCATCGCCACCTTCCCCGAGGGATCTCCAACCCAGTTGGGGTTGCCCTCGGGGATCCTATAAGGATCGGCGACGATGGCCAGCCCGCCACCCCCCTCCGCCAGGCACTGCGCAAGCATGTCGTGCGCAGCCCTGGCGTGATTGAGGTTGGCCTGGAGGAGCCTAGGGGGCATTTTCGGATGTCCCCTGAGGCTCCTCCACCTCCATCTCTGTTACGCGCGTTTCCGCGCACGCATTTCTCATGCTCCTCTCCCTTTGCGGGAGAGGGGCTTCCTCCTCGACTACCATGGGGGCCGGAGCTGGGGGCGGGGTTGGTGTTAAACTTGTAGATGACCCCGCCTCATTCCGGCCCTTGGCGCTCAGGGGTGCCCGTTGCGGCTTATTCGCCAGGCATCCCTTCGCGCCGATCCTATGCTCGGCGGGCTTGCCCGCGTCGCGACAGACCGGGCAGCCCGCCTTGGCAATGCATGCCTTGGCCAGATGGCCAAGGCCTCCGCACCTGTAGCAGCAGCCGGATCTATCGATCCGGCTGCTGCATTTGGCCTGGACGTGGCCTTGGGCCAGGCACTTGTGGCACTGCAGCCCCCGAGGGGGAAGCAGCACCACTCGGCAGCTCGACCAGCCCACCCTGACGCGGGGGGCGGCCAGAGCTGCCTTGCCAGCCTTGGCTGGGATACGTACCCAGCAGGTGCCTAGCCCGTTGGGAGCCGTTCGGATCTCCCCCACTTTGATGTCGTGGGGGGAGCATCCTCCTATGGCTCCCAAGGCATCGGCCACCTCACTCGAGGTGACCGAATCGTCCAGGCCACTCAACCGTAGCTCGACCGTCTTGCACGGTCGAGCTACTTTAACGTCATCTCTGACTCCGAGGGCCTCCCTGATCCCTTCGGCCAGGGCGTCGGCCTTGGTGCCGTTTTCTACGCCCCTGACCTCTAGGATCAGGGCCCCCGTAACGGCTCGTCTCGGGCGCAGGTCCTCAATCCCGAGGGAGGAGAGATCTACCTTCTCCCTCGCGGTCTTGAGGACCTGCGCGTATGCTCCCGGGTCGGCGCAAGTGACCGTTACGGCCGCCGTGGTCGGCGGCCTGATCTTGGTTACCTTGGCCGGACCCTGGGAGTGTGTTCTGATAGCCCCCAGAATAGTTTTAACTTTAATCATGATGGATCGAATCGCTAAAGTGAAAAACGAAAGGCTTATATCAGACCAAAATTTTTGAGAAAAATTTTTTTTGCGAATTTCTCCAATATTTTTGTGTTTTGACAGCCCCCAGAAGAGTTCTAACTTTTATCATGTTTGATCGAATCGCTAAAGTGAAAAACGAAAGACTTATATCAGTCAAACTTCGAAATTTTTGAGTAAAACTTTTTTTGCGACTTTCTCCAATATCTATGTGTTCTGATATCCCCCAGAAGTATTCTAAATTTTATCATGATGGATCGAATCGCTAAAGTGAAAAACGAGAGACTTATATAAGACCAAAATTTATGAGAAAAATTTTTTTTGCGAATTTCTCCAATATTTCTGTGTTCTGACAGCCACCAGAAGAGTTCTAACTTTTATCATGATGGATCGAATGGCTAAAGTGAAAAACGAAAGACTTATATCAAACCAAAATTTTTGAGAAAAATTTTTTTTGCGAATTTCTCCAATATTTCTGTATTCTGATAGCCCCCAGAAGAGTTCTAACTTTTATCATGATGGATCGAATCGCTAAAGGGAAAAACGAAAGACTTATATCAGTCAGAGTTCGAAATTATTGAGTGAAATCTTTTTGCGAATTCCTCCAATATTTCTGTGTTCTGATAGCCTCCAGAAGAGTTCTAACTTTTATCATGATGGATCGAATCTCTAAGGTGAAAAACGAAAGACTTATATCAGTCAAACTTCGAAATTTTTGAGTAAAACTATTTTTGCGATTTTCTCCAATATCTGTGTGTTCTGATAGCCCCCAGAAGAGTATTAACTTTTTTCATGATGGATCGAATCGCTAAAGTGAAAAACGAAAGACTCATATCCGACCAAAATTTTTGAGAAAAATTTTTTTTGCGAATTTCTTCAATATGTTTGTGTTTTGACAGCCCCCAGAAGAGTTCTACCTTTTATCATGTTTGATCGAATCGCTAAAGTGAAAAACGAAAGACTTATATCAGTCAAACTTCGAAATTTTTGAGTAAAAGTATTTTTGCAATATTCTTCAATATCTGTGTTTTCTGATAACCCCAGAAGTGTATTAACTTTTTTCATGATGGATCGAATCGCTAAAGTGAAAAACGAAAGACTTATATCAGACCAAAATTTTTGAGAAAAATTTTTTTTGCGAATTTCTCCAATATTTCTGTGTTCTGATAGCCCCCAGAATAGTTTTAATTTTAATCATGATGGATCGAATCCCTAAAGTGAAATTCGAAAGACTTATATCAGTCAAACTTCGAAATTTTTGAGTAAAATTATTTTTGCGATTTTCTCCAATATCTATGTGTTCTGATACCTCCCAAAAAAGTTCTAACTTTTATCATGATGGATCGAATCGCTAAAGTGAAAAACGAAAGAGTTATATCAGTCAGAGTTCGAAATTATTGAGTGAAATCTTTTTGCGAATTCCTCCAATATTTCTGTGTTCTGATAGCCTCCAGAAGAGTTCTAACTTTTATCATGATGGATCGAATCGCTAAAGTGAAAAACGAAAGACTTATATCAGACAAAAATTTTTGAGAAAAACTTTTTTTGCGAATTTCTCCAATATTTCTGTGTTTTGATAGCCCCCAGAATAGTATTAACTTTAATCATGATGGATCGAATCCCTAAAGTGAAAAACGAAAGACTTATATCAGTCAAACTTCGAAATTTTTGAGTAAAATTATTTTTGCGATATTCTCCAATATCTGTGTGTTCTGATAACCCCAGAAGTGTATTAACTTTTTTCATGATGGATCGAATCGCTAAAGTGAAAAACGAAAGACTTATATCAGACCAAAATTTTTGAGAAAAATTTTTTTTGCGAATTTCTCCAATATTTCTGTGTTCTGATAGCCCCCAGAATAGTTCTAACTTTTATCATGATTGATCGAATCGCTAAAGTGAAGAACGAAAGACTTAGTTCAGACCAAAATTTTTGAGAAAAATTTTTTTTGCGAATTTCTCCAATATTTCTGTGTTCTGAGAGCCACCAGAATAGTTTTAACTTTTATCATGATGGATCGAATCGCTAAAGTGAAAAACGAAAGACTTATATCAGACCAAAATTTTTGAGAAAAATTTTTTTTGCGAATTTCTCCAATATTTCTGTATTCTGATAGCCCCCAGAAGAGTTCTAACTTTTATCATGATGGATCGAATCGCTAAAGTGAAAAATGAAAGACTTATATCAGTCAAACTTCGAAATTTTTGAGTAAAATTATTTTTGCGATATTCTCCAATATCTGTGTGTTCTGATAACCCCAGAAGTGTATTAACTTTTTTCATGATGGATCGAATCGCTAAAGTGAAAAACGAAAGACTTATATCAGACCAAAATTTTTGAGAAAAATTTTTTTGCGAATTTCTTCAATATCTGTGTGATCTGATAGCCCCCAGAAGAGTTCTAACTTTTATCATGATGGATCGAATCGCTAAAGTGAAAAACGAAAGGCTTATATCAGACCAAAATTATTGAGAAAAATTTTTTTTGCGAATTTCTCCAATATTTTTGTGTTCTGATAGCCCCCAGAATAGTTTTAACTGTAATCATGATGGATCGAATCCCTAAAGTGAAAAACGAAAGACTTATATCCGACCAAAATTTTTGAGAAAAATTTTTTTTGCGAATTTCTTCAATATTTTTGTGTTTTGACAGCCCCCAGAAGAGTTCTAACTTTTATCATGTTTGATCGAATCGCTAAAGTGAAAAACGAAACACTTATATCAGTCAAACTTCGAAATTTTTGAGTAAAATTATTTTTGCGATATTCTCCAATATCTGTGTGTTCTGATAACCCCAGAAGTGTATTAACTTTTTTCATGATGGATCGAATCGCTAAAGTGAAAAACGAAAGGCTTATATCAGACCAAAATTTTTGAGAAAAATTTTTTTGCGAATTTCTCCAATACTTTTGTGTTTTGACAGCCCCCAGAAGAGTTCTAACTTTTATCATGTTTGATCGAATCGCTAAAGTGAAAAACGAAAGGCTTATATCAGACCAAAATTTTTGAGAAAAATTTTTTTGCGAATTTCTCCAATATCTGTGTGTTCTGATAGCCTTTTTTTTTTTTTTTTTTTTTTTTTTGTTGACGGAGGGGAAATGCGTTACCGCATACCCCAGGCCCCGGGGGAGGCCTGGCGGTTATGTGGGGCTCTCCCCCGCCGTCGACGTGACGACGGGGGCATACCCACTAAAACCCCTCCGGATGTCCGGCTCTGGTCCTTGACTGGGGGACTCCGGGAACGCGTGCAGCATGCTTCCGGAGCCCCCCGGACCTGTCGGCCAAGGCCGACTCAGCACGCCGGGGGTACCCTGGTACAGGTCCCCCGACAGGGCCGTGAGGCCAAGCCGGCCTCAGGTCGGGGGAGAGGGACACCAGCCCTCCCCCGCCTCTTCCCCTTAAGGTGTTTACGGGGGTAAAGCCCGGGAGTCCGGCCCCCCGGCCGGATGTCCCGGGCCCCTACGCGCCGGACTAGTCCGGCGCGGCGGCTTTTCCTTCTCAGTGTTGGGGGGAAGGAGGTAGGAATGAATTCCTTCCCCTCCCCCACCAGCACCCCGGCGAGGCGCTAGAGGGGGGGAGCGATAGCGCGTTGTATCGCGCGATCGCTCCCCCAGACCGTTAGGTCAAGTCTGCCTCGCCGGGCTCACTAACTCGGAGGGCCCTCCTCCCACGGCTGCGCGTCCCGAAAGCTGGGCCGTCAGCCGTAGGGGAGGAGGGTCGCTCCCTTTCATCATTCCCGTGGCGGTTGCCGTCGTCACTCTCCTCCTCGATAGTGGGGAGAGAGGGGGCGACCGCCACGGCTCTTCTGCCCCGCCGTCGCCCGGTGGAACTCCGGGGGCGGGGGCCGCTTCTTCTCGGTCGGGGCGGACGGGGCGGGGGCCGAGACGAAGCGTGACCCCCGTCTCCGCCGCCCCTTCTGTTCCTCGCGTCGCCTGGGGGCATACGACCCCCAGGTTGACGCTCCCGCACCTTTTCGGCCTCCTCCTTCTGCAGCATGACTCGCTCGCAGAAGGAGGAGACCGCCTTCCAGGCGCTCTCCCTGCCGACCATCTGACTGATGATGGCCGGCAGGGAGAGGTCATCTCCCACTTCGGCCCTCAAGACTCCGCGCAGCTCTTCCCACGCTGGACACTCTTCCAGCGTGTGCCGCGCGGAGTCCCGGGCTGTGTTCTGATAGCCCCCAGAAGAGTTCTAACTTTTATCATGATGGATCGAATCGCTAAAGTGAAAAACGAAAGGCTTACATCAGACCAAAATTTTTGAGTAAAATTATTTTTGCGATTTTCTCCAATATCTATGTGTTCTGATAGCTTTTTTTTTTTTTTTGTTAACGGAGAGGAAATGCGTTACCGCATACCCCAGGCCCCGGGGGAGGCCTGGCGGTTATGTGGGGCTCTTCCCCGCCGACAACGTGTCGGCGAGGACATACCCACTAAAACCTCTCCGGGTGTCCAGCTCAGGTCCAAGACTGGGGGGGACTCCGGGAACGCGTACAGCATGCTTCCGGAGCCCCCCGGACCAGGTCGGCCGAGGCCGACTCAGCACGCCGGGGGGCCCCCTGGTGCGGGTCCCCCGGCAGGGCCGTGAGGCCAAGCCGGCCTAAGGTCGGGGGAGAGGGACACCAGCCCTCCCCCGCCTCTTCCCCTTGTGATGTTTACGGGGGTAAAGCCCGGGAGTCCGGCCCCCCGGCCGGATGTCCCGGGCCCCTACGCGCCGGACTAGCCCGGCGCGGCGGCATACTCTTCTCCGTGTTGGGGGGGGAGGAGGTAGGAAGGAGTTCCTTCCCCTCCCCCCACCAGCACCCCGGCGAGGCGCTAGAGGGGGAGCGATGGCGCATTGTGACGCGCGATCGCTCCCCCGGACCGTTAAGTCAGGTTTGCCTCGCCGGGCTCACTTACATGGGGAGCTGCCCTCCTCCCACGGCTGCGCGTCCCGAAAGCTGGGCCGGCAGCCGCAGGGGAGGAGGGTCGCTCCATTTCATCATTCCTGTGGCGGTCGCCGTCGTCCCTCTCCTCCGCAATAGTGGGGAGCGAGGGGGCGACCGCCACGGCTCTTCTGCCCCGCCGCCGCCCGGTGGAACTCCGGGGGCGGGGGCCGCTTCTTCTCGGTCGGGGCGGACGGGGCGGGGGCCGAGACGAAGCGTGACCCCCGTCTCCGCCGCCCCTTCTGTTCCTCGCGTCGCCTGGGGGCATACGACCCCCAGGCTGACGCTCCCGCACCTTTTCGGCCTCCTCCTTCTGCAGCATGACTCGCTCGCAGAAGGAGGAGACCGCCTTCCAGGCGCTCTCCCTGCCGACCATCTGACTGATGATGGCCGGCAGGGAGAGGTCATCTCCCACTTCGGCCCTCAAGACTCCGCGCAGCTCTTCCCACGCTGGACACTCTTCCAGCGTGTGCCGCGCGGAGTCCCGGGCGGCGCCACAGTGGTGGCACTGTGTCGTCGGCTCCCTCCTTATCCTGCACAGGTACTCACCGAAACAACCATGCCCGGTGAGCACCTGTGTCATCCTGTAGGACAAGCCGCCAAACGGGCGGCCCACCCACTCGTCCAGGTGTGGTAGGACGGCCTCCAAGATCCGAGATCCGGCCGCCGGCGGGTTGTCGATGAGGTTCCTCTTCCATGACCTCATCACCCGCCGACGGGCCCTCTCCCGTAGCAACGCGGCGGCCCTGGGGGTGACTACCCCCCCCTCAAGGCGGATGGCTTTTGTCCTGGCGTAGGTCCACGCCAGGGCATCGGCCGTGTACTCCGCCGGGGGGAGCCCCGCCAGGGCCATGATTGCCGCGTTGGGAGCGGTGCGAAACGCGCGCGTTATCCTTCGCGCCAGCCGCCGCTGCACATCGTGCAACACCTTCTTGATGCGGCGGCTGGCCAGCGCCTCGCGGAACCACACCGGGGCTCCGTACAGGGCCCCGGACATGATCGCGAGGGCGTACGCGCGTCTAGCACCCACCCTCGGACCCCGGAGGTTGGGCATCAACCCATTGAGGGCGTTCAATCTCCTGCCCAACCGCTGGGCCAGCTGGTCAAAGTGATCAGCGAAGGCCCAGCGACCGTCCAGGTGCAACCCAAGGTACTTCAGGGTTGCACCCACCTGAACACGGGTGTTGTCCACCAGGACGAAGGCCTGGGGCGGTACTCCGGAGGAGCCATCGTGAAAGAATATGGCTTCGGTCTTCTACGGGGCCACCCTCAGGCCCAGGCCTTTTATGGCACCGACGACACAGGCCACTGCCCAGTCGCCCTTGGCGACTGCTCCTCCCCAGGAGGTCCCCCCCGCCACTATGAACGTGTCGTCAGCGTAGCCGACGACGTAGCAGCGTGGTGGGGGAGGGCCGTGCGTAGCACTTTGTCGTATGCGGCGTTCCATAGCAGGGGGCCCAACACGGACCCCTGTGGAACGCCACATGACACGTCCCTCCGCTGCTGGAGTCCGTCTTTGTCGCGGAACTCCAGCTCCCTATCCCGGAAATAGTCCTGAACGATGGCGACGAGGTAGGGCGGCAGGCGAAAGTACTCGCTCAGCGCCGCCACCACCTCGCCCCAGGGGAGACTATTAAAGGCGTTGGCGATATCCAGGGATATCGCCAACGCCACCATCCCGTCCCCCGTTAGGGATTCCGAGAGGGACCGAACCTGACGTATCGCGTCAATTGTCGATCGCGCCTCTCGGAACCCGTATTGTTTGGGGGACAGTTCAGGACCATTTCGGGCCATATGCCGGATGATGCGGTTAGCGATTATTCGCTCGAAGATCTTACCCGCATCATCCAGCATACAGAGGGGCCTGTACGCGGAGGGACTCTCCGCGGGCTTGCCCTCCTTTTTAAGGAAGTCAAGCCGGGCCCTCTTCCACCTCCTGAGGAAGGTGCCTTCCCGGAGGCACTTCGTGTACGTGGCACGAAGTGCCTCCCCTACGATAGGCGATGCCCGGGCCCAGATTTTGGAATAGATGCCATCCGGCCCGGGCGCCTTCGCTTTTTTGCCAGTTATTCGGGCGAAGGCCGCGACCATTTCGTGCCTGGACACCTCCAGTTCCTCCGACCATCCTGGGGGAGGGCCGGACTTTTCCGGGATATCCCTCCCCCGGGTGGGGAACAGTGTGTTCACCACCCTTTGGAGGAACTGGGGGTCCAGTGTCTCCGAGACTGGAGGCGCCCATGGGCGAAGCCTTTTCATCACTATACAATATGGCCTGCCCCATGGGTCGCGATCCAGCTCGGAGATCATATCCTCCCAGGCCGCGGCCTTCGCCCGAGCTATGGCGGTCCTCAGGGCCTTTCTGGCATCCCTGAGGACCGCCGTGGCGTTTGTCAACGCTTCCTCCATGCCCCGTCGCTTGGCGCGCGTGTGCGCCCGCCTGGCGGCCACGGTAGCTCGCCTTAGTTCGGCGAGCTCCGCGGACCACCAGTAGGCGGCGCGGCGCGCCATAGGTCTGCTGCGGGGCATGGAGGCGTCGCAGGCACGCGACATAATCTCACAGAGGCGCTCCGCCTCCTCCTCGGCGGCGAGGTCAGCTCCTCCCTCCGGCCAAGTGGAGGCGAGGAGGCTGACCTCGAGGGCTTCTAGGTCGAGTTTCCTCAGAACCCATCGATTCCTATCCCGGGTGCGGCGGCGTTGCTCTCGCACCTCCGTGGGGGGGGAGACCAGCTCCATGGAGATAAGTCTATGATCAGACGTCTCTCCGAGGGAGCCGGTCTCCACCATCCATCCCTGGACCCTGTTTAGGGCCTCGGGGGAGGCCCATGTCACGTATTACCATGTACCTATACGTATTACCGTACATATACCATGGCCTTTAGCTCCTTCTTCGCAGCGGCTTGAATCTCTTCTATCGACTCGAAACGGTGATTCGTGATTTTTTAACCAAAAACTCGACTAATATCGTTCCACAACCACCGTATTCACCTGATTTGGCTCCATGCGACTTCTGGCTATTCAGCAAACTCAAGCGGCCGCTCCGGGGACACCGTTTCGCTGCGAAGAAGGAGCTAAAGGCCATTCCTAAAATCGATTATTACAACTGTTTCGAAGATTGGAAAATCCGTTGGAATAAGTGTATTATATCAGGGGGGGATTACTTTGAAGGGGACGAAATTGATTTGCAAGAATAAATAAAGATTTTTCGAAATAAATGCAATGTCACCTTACTTTTTGGACACAGTAGTACAAATTGCGTCACTGCTTCGTTTGAAGTTTTTAATAAAGAATCAAATTCTTTCATATTATTTATTGTGGCCAACGGTAATAATTCCACAATCAAACTGTCATCACTATCCAATGGTTTTAATCCAATGGGTGTAATGCTTTTGATAACATTTTCTAGTTTTATTTGTCGTTGTTTTATGTCCTTGAGAGTTAAATTTGATGCTGCTTGCATTTGTAAGAGTTGCTGTAGGCAGCCTGCAACATCATCAACAATATTCCATTTATATAAAAGTACTTAAAACGAGTGCTACATAAAATATAAATAGTGCAAGAATTATTTACGTTTTATATGAGAAATATCGTCATTCTTCTGCTGTAGAGCTTGTTGAGCACGCAATGGAGACACAAAATCTGAAATATTTCAATAAATTTATTATATCCAGTAATTATATACATTTACAAGTAATTAATCTTTCTTATAAATGTATGTCGTACTTATTACGGGTACATCTTGCCAAGTTTCCTTAAATCCTGAAGATTGATTGTCTTGTTCTGAAAATGTATACATCAATATTTTATTTTTAGTTTTTTAATACATATATTGCTTGTAAATAGTAAGAAATAAAAAGTTTTAATTATGCATGTGTACATGAACGCATCCCAGTGAAAACAACGTGGTAAAAATGATGTCAAAGTGACATGAAATTGATGAGGAGTATGATGTGAAAATGAGTTATCAAAATGAAGACATGCTTCTGTACCACGTGTCACAATTTCGAATCACGAAACATTTCACCTTTTATTAGCTATCAATAAGTGCTAAATGTCTCAGAAAATTCTGGATCCCAAAAACCTTTAAAAAGATTATATTTATTGCACATATGTATATGTATGACCTAAAAGAATGATAATAAAATAAACTATTACACCTTCTGGTGTCTTTGGTCGCTCAAATCTGTCCCGATGTCGCGAGCATTGATTCTTCCGCTTTTGCAATTTTTCTTTAGACAATTTCAAAGTCTGATAATACTAAAACTCAAATGTCATGAATTACTTTTTTATGAAAATATTTATATTTATTTATTTATATTTATTTTTTGATTTATATTTATAATCATTTATATTTATTTATTTATTCATATCT
Source organism: Solenopsis invicta (assembly GCF_016802725.1). Taxonomy (NCBI): domain Eukaryota; kingdom Metazoa; phylum Arthropoda; class Insecta; order Hymenoptera; family Formicidae; genus Solenopsis; species Solenopsis invicta. Next base: position 6,390,040 of record NC_052669.1, on the reverse strand, counting down.
CATAACTATATTGTTATTAATATTGCATTACTTCTCTGCATTCCCAGCAATCCGAGCCTTTTAATTTTGCTCTATCAGCTTTACATCGCATGTTAAGCTGCTTTGAAACGTCCTTTCTTTTTGACCTTCTGTAAATAACGTTTTTATTAAATATAAAAGCAACTTACATTAACACAATTATTAAATGATATTTACACATTAAACTTTTCCAATATCGTTTTTTTTTCTTGTGGCTTGTTTTCTGTGTCATCCAAATTGAAATTATTTATTTTATTCGTTAATGGTTGATCTTCATTTTGGACTTTAATAAATTTTTTAATTTGAATATCGGTCTTCTTATGCACTTTTATTGGTGAAAGATAATTTATGTTAACTTTATCTTTTAATGTATTAACATTTTCCATTTGCGTAGAAATATGTTTAGGCGAAGGATATAATGAAAAATCTAAACGTTTTACAGGAATTTTCCTCTTCAATTTCAAACACTGTTTGACTTTAGATGCAACACTTCTTTGCATAGGACTGGCTTCTATCACTTCATCTTCATCGGTTTCAGTAGTGTTGTTGACTAGTGTTGTATCACTATTTTTAGCAACAGTTGCATTTGCATTATTCTTGACTGAATGAAATGCAAGTCGAGATCTCTTCCTTAAATATCGTCTACAGTCTAGCATTGATGGACTTTTATTTTCGTCGGTATTTTTGTACAAAGATTCATTTGCATCTGATGCAATTTCCGTATCGGAAGCAAATTCTAATAATGGGCTACTATTGCTTTCTTGTATATTACCGTTATTTAACTGTGATATCGTTTCATCCTTTGTTTTTTTACAAGGTGTATTAACTATAATTTAGAGTAAAAAATTGCTACAAAATCACATATACATATATATAATGATTAAGAGATAAATTAAAATATTTTCAACGTAGATTAATGAATTTACACATAAAACGGTTAAATGACGGTTTTGACATCATTTTGAGTACGCTGTTTTCATTGGGATATACGCATAACACACACAAAATGTATGTAATATTGATAATATACCTTGTGACGTTGGAATTTCATCGTTATTATGTTCCTCGTTAGTAGATTCATCGTTATTATAGTCGTCGCTATTATATTCATCGTTATTATGTTCATCGTTATTAGATTCATCGTTATTGTATTCATCGTTATTATAGTCGTCGCTATTATATTCATCGTTATATTCTACATTAGAAGGTTCGCGGTCATCAAACAACAATGGTGACTTATTCCTACAGACAATAGTGCTCGTATTGGCGTTTCTATCCCCTTGTGACATTTTATTACGTTCATCGTTTGATCCTTTATTAAATGATTTCGAGCTCTCAGGATGTGATAGTGGTTTAGCAACACCAGTGTTGTTCGTTTTGAGTCGTTTTGCTACAAAAAATTAAAACATAAATTATATGTATAAATTATATGACACACATGTATATAATTTATTACATATAATTAATGTTATATTGATAACATACCTTGTTGTGACGTTGTAACTTGTCTATATTCGCGGTTTGCTCCTTTTTCAGATAAGCCAAAATTTTCAGGGCACGATGGTGGCCTAGAAGTAACAATGTCGACTTGTTTTTCTGCAAAAATTAATACATTTCATATAACTGCGTTACAAATAAAAATAAAAACATAATGAGTACTACTAACAATTTAAATTAATATTTTTAGTTACAATAAGTTATTATTCAGCACAAATGGTATACATATTTAGCTTAGCATAAATGGTATACAAATACACGAATCGCGAAAACGCACATAATGTAGCGACAGCCTAACGAGATCAGGACATTGACAAATACTTGTGCAATATTTAAAACAAAGACAAAAACATTTATAATGTAAACGTGATATGTAGTAAAGATATATTATTGATACAAATACGTACTTTTTACATACTTTCGAGGTTTGTTTGTTGAGCACTCTTCTGCGTCACTACTGAAACGATTACATGTGGCCTTTGTCCTCTTCCTAACCGATCTTCATCGGTCGTCTGATATTGTGAATCTGCTGCATGTTTTCGTGCTGATTCAAGAGATGCTAAAGAATAAAAGAAAAAGTCTGTATAATGACACACATATAAAATCGAGAGACACAATATGATAAATATAGCGCGAGACAACCCCGTATATCTATACGCGAACCGGCCACTCACGAGTACCTAAGGAACTTATTAATAACGACTGAACCGATCAAGTTCTAAGTATTAGGCTCCACTATACTTACTGCACAATTTTACGACGTTTATTTTATAAGTGGCCCATGTTTTATAATCCGGACTTTCACAGTTTGCAATCATCTGCGGACAGTTTGATGTTCTAGGCGGCCACCAGCACTGCGAGTCATCTTCTTTAAGCCATGTTATTGGTATTTCTGAATATGTTTAGTCTGCGGGGAACTATACAACCGCATAATTGTAATTCGACATTCTTGCCTTGCGATCTGTAAAAAGGATTATAATATTTACATTAATATACATAACATCCACCCAAAATTAAGGTTTTACTAAACACTTTTACACCGAAATACCAACCTTTTGATAACCTTCAGAATCCAAGATATCAAAATCTGCACGGTATTTAACATAGAAAACGAAAGTTCAAATTAAAGTACAAAATTGTTACAAAGTTATAACATTAAAACATATTACAATAAACTTGTACTGCACCTAATCATTAGTAAGAGGAAGCGGTATTGTAACATAAGAATCAACTTCATCAAGATATTTCACTTTAAAACATTTCATTTGTATTCGTGTTACTGGAATTGTTATAATGTCAAATGTAGTAGTGTTTGATAATAGAAATATGCCAAGCTTTCTCGAATCGCACGGTGCAGTAAAAAACGATTTTGGATTTATAAAACGTTTTACACGGGTACATAACACCCGATTTTGTTGAAATATATCAAAAATAAAAACCACCGAGTTATCATCGAAAAAAGCACAATTGTCACTTTTATTTATTCCAATCTTGAAACATTTAAATTGTAAATAAGAAATGTCCTTATTATCTGATTGATGTTTATAAACTACAATTGGATATTGCATCGTGTGATTGAGCGGCTGGATTGGTACTTGTAATTCTTCAAAGATTCGATTTGATCATTCTTGTAATGGTTTTCCAGATTGATGTAACTTCTTTTTAATTTTTTGCATATGATTTTCAAATTTAAAGCAGCTAAAATTGTCTAAACAACCAAAAGTTTTTACATCGTTGGCAAGATGAACGAGATTATGAACATTGTATGACAAATATTCATTACCATAAATATTTCCATAATTGGAAACAAACCATACTAATAGAGAATTTGCATAAGCATTAAATGATATACATAATTGCGGATCGCTTAATATCCTTATAGCAACACTAAGAGAGACAAAATGATCGTAAAGTATCGGTCGCATTATTGATTTCATAATAACAATTCCAGTATACATTAAGAATTGACGAAACTCTGTAGCTTTCCATCTGTCCAGATCATGTAAACTTCTTGGTTTTCTGGCAAATTCAGATGGAATACAGGACTTAATCGCAATTAGATAATTCGAAACTAAATTTACACCTTCTGCTGACAATCTAATATTTTTGTTGCCTTTAACCCATAATTGCAGCAATCTTTTCATGACACCTAAACAAACTAAATGCATATAATCCAGTGGAATTTGTAAAACCATATCAATTAATAATTTTTCTAATATAGAATTACCTATGTGATGTTCAATGTGAATTCGATTTCTAAATGTTTCGTTTGTACGTAAAGTACAATCAATTTCAGGAAAAATGACTCTATTGTTGAAAAAATCGCCTTCTTGTACACATCTAGAACATGAAAAATATCCAGTATGACTTTTGGTATATTTAATAAATGATCTAGCCGGAGCGTCACATACTATTGCATTAATAACAACCGTATATGTTTCATTGCAAACAGTTATACCACGTTGAGAAAGTTCAATAAATTCATTTACAAAATCAGAAAGAAATTCATTAGCATCACTAGGCTTGCGCATACCATGATATACTCCAATTATGAAAGGCACTGTATAAACATCAATTTCCTCAATGGATGCCATAATAGGCCAAAATTGGCTGCCAGAACTCTTGGACATTGGCAAACCGTCTACATTTACATTTAATTTTATTTCTTTTGCTTTCAAAAATTTGTGACATATTTTTATGGATCGCTCCAGAGCAAAATAAAGGCCAAAGTGTATATAGTGACCATTATCTATAACTTTAAAATTTACAGACGCATTTCGTGGGGTTTGAAGTAAAAGTCTAACATCACTAGGTAATTCTACAGGACCGTGTTTTCTTAGAATCAGAAGTAATTTGTTAGCACTGTTATGTGAAATATTATCTTCTATTATTAATCTGTGTAAATCTGTTCGTAAAGTCGTTTCATCCATACAATCTTCCAATGTCACAGGAGTGTCATTTTGTGATTCAATATGTTCTTCATATTCGCTTTCTACATGAGACTGTGATTCTAATGCATCTAATCCGTTTAGATCTGTCGGCAATGTATCATTTCTATAAGATATACAACCAATATTTACTGCTTCGTCTACCGATTCATCTACCGCTTCATCTACTGCTTCAAGTGCTATGTTCCGAATAATTGATTGCAACAAAGGAGGATCTTCATGACAATGTAATTGATAATTTATTAACTGCTCCTTTCGTCTCCTAGATAAATACCGTATATCCTTTGGCATGATGCAGTTGTGGTCACTCACAGATAAAATGCTAAACAAATATTACATTACGTTCAAAAAAAAGAAAAAAACAGTTTAAAATAATTATAATCTTTAAATTCATAATTTTTTAATTTAAGATTAAAGAATCACACAATTACTATCAATTTCATAGTATAATAAAATTATTTAAAAATTACTTTTAACAAGTTATATTGTAAAGACAGCATTAATCATACAAAAATTATAAGAATCATATATAATAATACATGTCGCTCGTATTTTCATAAACGTCAGTAACAAGAGAACGAGCCAATAATGAGCAATAAATAAGGTTGTTTAAATTACATCTATTTTCATATTACAAGTAATGATTATAAAAACTATACGAATTTTGACGCAGATATACGATAGATAGGCAAATACAATACAAAGATCTTCGTCACGAACAACGGATACTAGCATGCATTTATGAGATAAGGAAATAATAGTTGCGACAATATTATAAAAACGCTTTTTCGACTCGATGTGAAACTTTGACTCCGTAGTTAATTTATGTATTTATAATTAGAGCGGCAGAAGAAGGCCTATAGTGAAGCAGAAACTAGTTCCGCGTTACTTATTTACTTGTAATATGAAAATAGATGTAATTTGAACAACCTTATTTATTGCTCGTTATTGGCCCGTTCTCTTGTTACTAACGTTTATAAGAATCATATTTCATATTATTTTTAAGCATTTTTTACTGTTTATACATGTATAAATTTTATATTTATACATGTATAAATAATAAAAAATGCTTAAAAATAATATGAAATATGATTCTTATAATTTTTATAATATATACATATAATTTATGTAAAGCTTCTTTTATGTGTGTATATATGCACACATAAAAGAAGCTTTACATAAATTATATGTATAATTATACATATATAAATAATTTAAAATGTTTAAAAATATTATTATCACCAAATTATATGTGCAATAATGTGCACAACGTGTTCTAATCTATAATAGCGAATACATACCTTTAAGTTATCTAGCTCTCGTACGAGAGCGAATCAAAGCCACGTCCTCGACTCTCTTGCCGGCGTCACGTCCTTTCACGAGCGACGGGACGTTGCGCGCACGAGACACCCGCGAACACGGTTCACGATCACGATCTCCCACGGACGAGCGCGGGTCTTTACCTTTAAGTTATCTAGCTCTCGTACGAGAGCGAATCAAAGCCACGTCCTCGACTCTCTTGCCGGCGTCGCGTCCTTTCACGAGCGACGGGACGTTGCGCGCACGAGACACCCGCGAACACGGTTCACGATCACGATCTCCCACGGACGAGCGCGGGTCTTCAATCAGTAATCGTGGCACGAATATAATAGCACTAGCGGAAGCGGAAATAAGAAACCGCGAACTTGCGCGCGCCGCTATGGCGCATGCTATCGAAGTTATATAATTCCGGCGGTAATTGAAATTATGTTATATAATATTTATATAATATCAACGCAACCGTTGTTGTATAACACGTATATATAACAGTTGTATTAATGTGCATTTATTATAACATATAAATAACGGAGCAACATAATAGTTTTATAACCTAGTTATATTATAATAATAAAGTAAAGTTATATAATTGTTATGCTACTCTAGTATAACACCTGTTATATTATCTGTTACTCCCAGGTTATATAACAATTATATTTGGTGTTTGCTGGGTTGCCATCTAATTGATATAATTTCCATCATCTCATTCTTTCCATAATTGCATTCTTTCCATCAATGCCATCCAATGGGATGGCCTATTCTTCATCTTTTCCATCATTGTCATTATTGCCATCGTTGCCATCATTGTCATCCCATTTTCACCATTGCCATTATTATTACGCCATTGCCGCCACTGCCGACATTGCCACCATTTTTATTATTGCCATCATTGCCATTTTTTTGATAACATTTCCATGCATTTGATAACATTTCATTGCTTTCATTTCATTTTGCGATTCTATTTCCATATTGCCATTCCATTGCCATCATTAACATCGAGAACATTGTCATAATTGCCATCATTTCCATCATTGCCGTCATTGCCGTCAGGCTATATATATTGTCATTGTCATCATTTCCATTATTGCCATTCCATTAACATCATTGCATTCATTCCAATATTTCCATCCCATTGCTATCCCATTTCCATCATTTCCACAATTGCCATCAATTAATATCGAGAAGAATTTGATTAAAATCCGTTACTTTACTGATTAACACTTTAGTACCTTATATCGTATATTATTATATAATTCGTTATTAATTTTTTTTTGTAAAGTTTTGATTAATCTTTACGTGATATTTCGTAAAAAACTGTTGAAAGGTTGTATTAAAATCAGATCAATAATCTTCACGTTTGTAAGTTAGAGAATAAAAATAATACTCAAGTATCCATATATTTCATTGATTTTTATTACATTATTATTATTATTATTATTATTATTATTATTATTATTATTATTTATTGTGCCATATTAATCGCGCGTATTGTCATTTGTAAATCATGCGTATGCATGTATATGCCATTGTAACATAATAAAAAAAGACTGGGCGCTTTCTAGTCTCTCTACGTCCCTGCGCAGAAATCGTCCGAAATCTTCTTTCTGAATTTTACGGCCTAAACGTAGCAGGGAAAACGTGATGGGTCGAGAGGGGAGTGAAGAGGAGGGTATCCATAGAGATAACATCGCCGCTTGCTCCATGTCTATCACCGCGATGCTTTCTCTCTCTAACTGAAGGCCTAAACAATTAAAGGACAATCACGTTAAAAGAGAAAGAGAGAAAGAGTGAGAGAGAGAGAGAGAGTTGCGTCAAGATTTAAAAAAATTAAAAAAGCTAATTTTTTCAAAAGCATAATTTGAAGACATTTAAATAATAAAGAATTATGTAAAAATAAAAAGATGGTATATTTATTCGTGGAAAGACATTTATTTCTTCTTCATCGTATGATGCCATGTTAATTACAATTATTTTTTAAGTACTGCGTAAAATGAATGTTTCTTTATTAAAGAACCAAATTCTCTCTGTTACTATTAAACATCTTTTTTAAGTAAAAATATGATTGTGCAAAATATGGACATAAACGTATTGATATGTATTAATATCAATGTTAATGTAAATAATTCAGACTAAAATAAATAAAAAATTACGCGAAAGTAGACGTAATTAATCATTTGTGCACATTCTTGACCCCTGTTCTGGATGCAACATACGCGATACGCGTCAGATTTTATTTGCAGCAAAATGGATGTTAGCACGGACAACAACCTACATCCATTTCTCGAGAGATGGATTGGGTTGTTGTCCGTGCTAACATCCACACTGTTTTTAACGGCGGGTTGCAAAATGAATGTGACACGTAGTTCCTATTCTGACCAGAATAGATGTGCGTCACTAGTGTACGGGAGTTTCGAAGCGTTATAGGAAAAAGGCCGCCGTGGCCGCTCTCAGGTTCCTCTCTGGCAACGCGCAGGCGGTTGCGCGGCGCTGTCGCTTGTGGTTTCTCTTCTATCCACGCGGCCGACCATCTGTCAACAGTATCGGAGCCGTCGACGAGTAGTCTGCTTCGAGATAGTCTATCGCGCGCGAAACGCGAATCACTCCCGTGTACTCTCTCGCGCACGCGACAGGTATACACTAATTGTACCGTGAGTCCGTCTCGTGATCATCAATCATGGATCGGACCTTTTTGAACGTGATGATCCTCAGCTGGGGATTTATGCTGGTCTTCACGGCGTTCCAAACGATGAGCAACATAGAGGTGAGCTAGAACGCGTACATTACTATTGTTATTGTTACTATTATCATTATTCGACCTGCGTCGCGCGCAGCTTCCGCGTTTTCCCTCGCTTGCGACCCGCCACTTGAAGCGAGTAGAAGATTATTCCGGGAAATTCGAGAGAAATTCGGGATCTCCTTGTAGTAGGAAAAATCAGATTTCGCATTTGAATGGAGATTATATATCGCGCTGCTGCTCTAAATCCTCGAAGAATTCCTCGGCATTCTCAAAGTGATATTATATAAAAAAAAAAGAGTTGCATTCTAATGACAGCTAGTGGAATGTGCATGCATTGTGTCAGCGATCGCTCGATCTCAGCCTACGATTACATTCATGCATATCGAATCGTTGCAAACTTCGTTCTTTTTCAAAGCGAACGTGCGATATTAAAATATTAATGTTAAATTAAAATATTAATTTAATATTAATATTCTAAATTAATATTTAATATTAAATAAATTTAAATTAATATTTTAATTAATATTTGAATAAACGATATTAAAATATTAGTGTATTAAAATATTAATACGATATCAAAATATTATTAATGTAAATTTTAAATGTATTGTAAAACGTCCAGGACACGAAAAGTTTAATGCTTTTCCGAAAAACAATACTCCTTGTTATGCAACGATTGACGAAATATATAATTAGCTTTTCTTATTTATTCGTAGAAAAACACGCAATTAAATGCAAATCACAAACGTAATTTAACGTGATATTTTAAAATCAAAATCAGTCACTCTGAAATAATTGGTTCATAAAAAGTTTTCTCAATTTATAAAACTGAAAAATATTATGTAACTACCCATTAAGCATAAAATCATTAGTACTATATCATTACGACCAGCATTAACATCTAGCGTTGTCATATTCAGAGCTGCGCAAAAAATATTTCAATTACTTAAGATACAAAATATTGGCAATTAGTACTTGGATTACAAAATACTGATAAGCTTGTATTTAAAAACGGAAAATTGCCAGTATCTTGTATTTTGTAATTCTAATTGTCAATATTTTATCATTTGTATTTGGAATACATTTTACCCAGCCCTAATCGTATTTAACATTGTATACAGCATCAGTATGAAGAAATCGTGTGTATCAAATAATCCTTTTTTGAAATATTTATACAATATTATTTTATATTATCAAAAAATGTGACATGAAATCAACATTTCAAATGCTACTCCAATGTTTCTTGCTTACTTCAATGTTGCTTGCTTAAGAATAAATAATGAAATTGTTAAGAATTTGTTTTTAATAAATAAAGAAGCTTGTCTTGTCTAAAAATAAAGGATAATAAAAGGGTAATAAAAGCTTCTTCGGTCGCGTTTTTCTAATTCCGGCGTTTAGACGTAAAATTATTTATAACACGATCTTTTTCATTCCTTGTGACGCAGGCATTGTCGGATTAACAGCATGATTGGATAATACACGATGATCACGGCGATCCCTTTTTTAGCGAGCCTGAAGTGTTGGAACTCCTGTGGCATTTGGACGCGTTTAAACGATTTGTCTGAATTACTTTCGCCTTTCCACAACGTCTATCTTAATCAATGCGAGAACGGATACATTCGAAACGAGAGAGCGAATGTGATTCAATTTGGAGAAGGAAAGTCCGATAGAACGAATAAGAGAATTAATCATGGAACACTACCACGATTGAATTTTCTTTCAAATGCTTAATTTAAATTTAGAATAGTTATTATAAAACTTTGATAGCTTAAAATAATTAACATTTAACACGACTTCCTTATATCTTAAAATGCTAAATATACTTCTTAAAATGTTAAATATTAAAAATATAAAAATAAGTATTAAATTTACACTGAAATACTAAATATTAAAATAATAAGATTTTTTTATACTGAAATACTATTATTTCAGTTATTCTCCATTTCAACATACATTTCGTAGAAAATAGACATTAAAAGTAGATATTAAAAATCTAGAGCAGACATAAAAAAAGTATTATATTATAGATATTATAAATAAATTTTCACTTAAGTATAAATGTAAGAAAAATATGGATAATATTATTTCAGGGTTAATTTTGTCAGGTATTTCGATATTGGATCTTCGATTCATTTGGCTACTGCGACGCGAATAAAATACTCGCGTCAGTCTATACAGTTTTAGAAAGTACAAGTCGGAGGATAATGTGCGGGATTAGTCGCGTAGTTTAGAAAGTACCACAAAAGGCAAGAAGCTAACTGGCTACGATAGCCGGCCACGAAGCTGGAACGCCTCTAAATTACACGATACCGTTTATCGACTACACTTTCGGCGTTGCGAAATTTGCGATCAGTGAAATACGCATTACACGTTCCCTCAAGGGCCAAACAATGCCCGAGCGAGACCTATAAAGTCTTTGGACGACTGAGAATGATTTTCTAATATTTTGATAACTGAGAGAAAAATTATAATTTCTATTAAGGATGTACATTTCAAAATATTACCAAAAATATAAAAAATTTATAGATAATTTCATAGACTGCTCTATTACATTTGATTATGTACAATTTGAGCACAATTCTTTCATTAGTTTAAAAATTATTTAACTATTTGTTTGCTATTGATTTTTAAGTAAAGTCGCATTTTGTACACTACTTATTTGCATATTTAGATTACCTTTACATTCAAGATAATTAAATTTTTTAATCTAAGGAATCAATTTAATTAAGTTTAATAACTGTTATTAGCTAATTTGAAAAATTATTTAAAAATCATTTTGTAAAAATGTAAAAATATAAAATTACATACTTAAGGTAACTTGTCTATTTATTTAAAAGTAAATATTCTTACTTAAACAGAACAAACGCTTGCGTCAAAATTTATAAAAATAATTTTTCTTTATTTTAAAAAAATTTTCTGTTAGCGTATACTAATAAAACTCTAGTAAATATCCGTGCAAAAATTCATTTACTCATCTACTTACTCGTTCAAAAATTATTTATCTGAAACTGCAGCAAAACATGATCATTTTACGCTGCATAAGCTTAACAGCCTACAGTTTTTAAAATTTAATAACATTTAACTAATATTGTATAGCAGAATAATCCTTAATCCTGCCTTATAGGAGCATCTCTTTCTTTTTCCTTTTTGTATTTAATAGTTAATCGAATCTGTTTACATTGACACTCTATGGTTTTTTCCCGGATTTTTTTTTCCTGTCACTTAGTTTCAATATTTCACAATTGCTACATTATCTTGTTTGCGCGATCTGAAACTGTTCCCGGGACTATTTTATTTCGTAATAACAAGGAATGACAAATTTTTTGTTATTCATGTATGTTATTCATACAATATTATTTTTGATAGTATTTTCCGGTCAACCCTCTTGTATAATGTTTTTTGTGAATAATGTTCATACTTCACGTTGCAGTCTAAAAGAGACTTACATAATGTATTCCGCGGGATATCGCAAGCGCGTAAGAATTGTGTTGTGGCGAGCCGCCGCACTGTGCGTAACGATTGGGTGGCTCGTTACCACTGTTGTTATCTCCGTAATTCAGAAGTATCTTCGGATACGCGATATCTGCGAGATTTTTTTTAAATAATCGCGCGGCGAATAATTGATCGCTGCGGCGCGGTACAACGGTCTTTGTTTGCGCGCAAATTCACCATCCGCTAACGATATCACGTCTGATTAGCTCACAAAAATCGCAGATTAATCTGATATTCCTGCACGTAGTGGCGTAGCTTAAATCTTGGAATTTTATAATAATATTTCTGCGCTATCGTTCCTTAAATTTTTGTAAAAGAAAGAATATCGTAAAAAAGATTATGATGTATTGGTTAATCAATCAACACGTTTGCGTAATGAAAGAGATAATCACGAAGATTTTGAAGTCGTTAACAATACATTTCGGGAGAAGTTTGAAGATGTTTTGTAATCTCATTAACCTTTTAAAATACTCGTTTGATAAAAGTTTCCCACTGATTAATGGTAATTCGGAGATTAAATTTATAATCAATTAAATAACTCTAATCATCAAATTTCTTTTATGAAACAATTTTCACGCTGAAAAAAATTTTTATTAAGTAAATATATTTATTTCAGTATCATTTCAATTTTTTAAAAAAATATTTCATAAATTCACAAAGAAATGATTTTGTACTTACTAAAATTTATTTAAATGTTGGAAATGATACTAAAATAAATATATTTACTTAACAAATATCGAAATCAATTTTTTTCAGTAACAATTACCAAAAACAGCTGTGCAACTATAACTTACATCTATCTGTGTCAATTGCGAGTTTTTAATTGCAAATAACAAATAATTCTAGCCGGTTTTATCGCATTTTTCTTACGTCAAAGAATTTTATAATCGCATCCGATAGCCTTGTTTTGCACGTTTAATCGTAAAAAGTTCATCGGTTTGTCATTCTTTCAAGAGCTAAGATATTAATTTTCACTTTTCAGATCTTGAAGAGATTTTCTATTCATGATTATTATCGATATCACTTTTTGTAAATATTAAAAGATGCAGTTTATCCTCGTATTTATGTGAGATTATTGAATTAATACACTGAGAGAAAGAAATATCTTAAAATATCTTAAAAATTTTACTTAACACAAAATATTCACTCGGTGGGTCCTAATAGTTTATTTTACTTGCAGCAAGTTTTAAAATTTTTTAATTAAAATATTTATGTAAATGAGGTGAAGAAATAATTTAATAATAATAAATATAATAATAATTAATCAAGTAATTTTTTCTTGCAGTTAAAAAAATATTTACTATTAGATTATTTTTATATTCAAGATAATCAAATTTTTTAATCTAAGAAAACAATTTAATTAAGTTTAATAATATATATTATTAGCTTATTTGTAAAACTTATTTAAATGTAAAAAAAATGTAAAAATATAAAATTATGTACTTAAGGTAATATGTCTATTTACTTAAAAGTAAATAATTTTTATTTAAATAGAACAAACAAATGCTTACATCAAGATATATGGTTTTAAGAAAATGTATTTTTTTTTTATTTAAACAAATTTTTCTCTCAATGTCTTTAATTGAATTCAGATTCTTTAATTATCAATGCAATCGTGTTTCGCCTCCATTATCTCAAATCTCATGAGAGTAACATTTCCTTTGAGCTAATTGTGTTAATTTAGTTAAATTGAGTTAATTTAGTACCCTGGCAGATTGCAATCGGAACGGAAATTGGTGATTGTTCGTCAATCGATTGCATCAATAACATTGTCTCCTTAGCCTAATCGGATACGATTAGATTATGCGGAGTATCCAATCGCGGAGAAGCGGAATTACATTTTTGTATGACGGAATTGTCGACCGTTGCTCTTTTCCTTTTCTTATCGCTTATACTTGCTTTTTCATTACGTAGTAGAAGCTGCAGAATTTCTCGAAGAAGACACAGAGAATCCTCCTATCTATTGTAATCGAAATTCTGGAAATGGACTGCGCGGACTGACCTCGCCGAAGTGGCGAGAAAGAGAAAGTTCGCCAATGCAAAACGAAATGCATCCTAGACGTGCTCGATAATTGCATCCGCCGAAACCTGAACCGACGCAACCGGTTCCTGCCGAATTCACGTCTTGCGCCCTTCGCCTCTGTTGCAATTCGGGAATCGACATAAATGACTTGGAATTCTTCGAGAAAAGCTGTCCCTCATTGGATGAGACGCCATAATTCTGGATAGTTCATTACTCGAAATAGAATCCTCGATCCTCGATAACGCGTCCGGAGAGAGGTATCTAAAACAGAATGCCTTGTCAGTTGATAACGTAGCTACGCGACGCACATCTCCTTTCACTTTTAGGCTCGTGAATACGAGAAAAAGGAGGAGGAAACTTCGCTGTGTTATCTACGCGACAGCTCAGACTCACAAATGGCTACTGATAAATGTATTTTGTTTGTATAAATTATAGTTAACATAATAGAGAGGACAAATACCTTTGCGATGACATACAATGTATCTTACTATGTGAAACATATAAACATCGTTACTGAGATAAGGCTCATAGATAACATACTAATTTATATTTATAATACTAACGTGATATATTTAGATAGATTTTTCGCAACAAATTCTCTATAAATGCTTTTCGGAATAAAGATGTTTGAAAGCATCAAAATTATTAAATTGATTAGCAATTTACTTATTCTGATTGGAATAAAATTGTTCTTGTTAACAAGCAAATGTAATTAAAATACGACGGGTTTCAGATCTTTATCTAGAATTCTTACAGAATTTTTTCCCAAAATCGCAGAGTCAATAATTTAAAAGTTAAGTAAACATCTATCTATCAAAACAATCTTGCAAAACAAAAGCAGATCTTATCATACGCCGTTATCATGAATACATTGGCACCGGAGTTTTTATGACAACAAGGCTACAAAGATATTTGTCAGAAAATATATTATTACCTCACCGAAAAGTTCGCTTGTTTGTCATTATCAATTATGTGTTGACAGCCGCTATCTTAACATCGTATTTATGCGAATACGATAAATATAGCTAAAATAGTAACAAGCAACCAAACAACACTTAATATTTAATGTTTAGTATTTAGTTAAATATTTAATGTTTAATAGACATAAAAATATTTAAAGACTATTATGATTCATTTATGCGAATACATCAATGTATTATTACACTGATTGTGAGAAAAAGATATTTAAAAATTTATTTGTGGAATATAAATTTATTTCACGGAAATACATCTTTATTTTTAAATACAATGGACTAAAGTTCTTTCTAGCAAATAAATTAATAAGAATTTAATTACAATCAAATTTTTTTATAAATACCGAAGAAAGCGTCACAAATGACATTTGCTTCTAAATATTTTTACTTTTTTCTTGCACATTGCATTTTATATAGAAATATTATGTACAAAAGTATCTGTATACTATAACAAACTTGAAAAAGATAGCTGTATCTTTTTTTTTACGTCATTTGATCTTGAACTAGTTTATAACGATAATATTATACATAAACAGCATTAAATGTTGCATCACCAATAGCGATATAATTATTGATTACTGATAATTTTCAAGCATGAACATGAGATTCAACGATGTTTACTATGAAACAGTTGGCGGGAAATCTGCAAATACGACGTAATATAAGCTGCTACACTTTCCTATCCTATGTGAAAGTGTAGTTGAAACTATGACAACGTATTGCGTGCGACCGATTCGTTCCCAATAACGATAGTAGCGATAGGTGAAATCATGAATAATAGGAACGCGAATCTTTTGAGCGTTACCCAAGTGATTATTAATTAGAATGCACATTAGATACCCTTATTTAGGCATTTAATTAATTTATTATTTATATTTAATCAACTTGTTGCTTTTTTTATGTTTCTGAATCTTGCCTTATTTTTAAAATTGCACGAGTTACATTTCCAATCTCATAAATTCTTTCTGAAAACATTTTATCCTTATCTTTATTGAAAGATAAAGATCGCATAAATTAAAAGAACGGTTTTACATTGGCAATTAATATGCAGCTCTCGCGCATTAAATCCGGACATTCCTAATTCTTATAACGGCACGTGAAAAGAATATAAAGCAATACCTGTTCCTACAGCATTGGTATTCTGTGGTTATCCTTGACTGAGACGTAAATATAGTCCTCTGTTTTTATAGTTTTATAAATATAGAATAACCAGTTTCAGTCCCAAAAGCGGATTCCGGAACTAACGATACAATACACATTTTGCCGCATCTTTTAAAATTCCTCTCGTTTCTGGTCTGGTCACTTTCCATTTCTTTTCAACGAACGTCACCTGAAATATTATCAATATTTTCCGTGCCACTAAATAATGTAATATTATATTAAAACAGGGTATAGTAACTACTTAAAAAGTTCAAAGTCGAATAATAAAGTTAAAAAATCAATATTTTTAAAATTAATTTAGTTAACTTTAAATGAATTAATTTTTAAATCAACTAGTTATTTTCAAAACACAAACTTTAACTTATTAACTTTTTTCTAAGTTAAAAATTTACCTATGTAAAAAAATATTCCTATATAAAAACAACTTTCTTTATTATCTCATATAAATTTAAAAATCAATATAAACTTTCAAGAACGCCAGATCGTGTTAACAATAAGAGTATCAATTTAAAAACAAAATCATATGTTTCAGTCTTTAAGTTAGTGAACATAATAACAATTGTACGCAAATAAAGGAATGAAATTGAAATTATGAACGTATTAAATAATCAATCAAAAGCGCAATTATCCAACTCTGTACTAAAATCGAAAACTATCTGCCATATCAAATGTCATATCGCCTATGCGACTGTTGCCAATTGGCATTTCTAAGTCGGTTATCGTATATATAGAATGTCTAATCGACCTTCATGCATACGATATAATAAAAACTTTATCCGGAATTGTTGAAAGTCTATAAGACGTCGTTGTAATAGCGAGAAATAGCGAGAATTGGAAGCATACTGATCTTCTCTCGATCTCTTTTGTTCACAGAAAACTGTCCTGACTAGTATCAAAAATGATAGCAACGGTGAATTCGAAGGCAATGCTTATACCAGTTTGGCCATTATTTACGCCGTATTCGCGGTCTGCAACTGGCTAGCGCCGTCATACATTTCGTTGACTGGGCCACGGGTGGCAATAATCACGGGCGCCGTCTGTTACGTACTGTTCATCGCCTCCTTCTTTTATCCACATGATGCCCTGCTGTATTGCATATCCGCCGTCGTCGGGGTCGGCGCCGCCCTGATATGGACCGGCCACGGACAATACCTGACGGAAAACAGCGACAACGAGACCATGTCACGGAACGCCGGTCTGTTCTGGGCAATTTTCCAGCTATCACAGTTCGCCGGCAACCTGTTCGTCTTCTTCATCTTCACCACGCCCACAATAGACAAGAAACAACGGACAATTGTATTTGGCGTGCTAACTGGTGTCGCGATTATTGGTACTGTGGTACTGCTGATACTGAGAAAATCACCGCAGAAATTGTCGCTGGGTGAGGCCGAAGGGGTGTCGAACGCTGACAAAGAGTTGCGCCTGCCAGAACCAAGACGCGAGAAACCACTGTTGACCGCGTGGCGCGCCTTCGTGGATTCAATCAGGCTCTTCCTCACGCCAAACATGCTGTTACTGGCACTGACGTTCGTCTATACGGGTCTCGAGCTTACCTTCTACTCTGGGGTGTACTCTAGCAGCATTGGCTTCACGAAGGTTTTAGGTGAAGATCGTAAGAGACTGGTAGGATTGTCTGGTATCTTCGTCGGTATCGGCGAAGTTGTGGGTGGCGCGATTTTTGGTATCCTCGCATCCAAGATATCTGGCAAGTGTGGTGGCTGGCCAGTAGTGATCACCGGTCTGATTATGCATCTGTTCGCCTTCATCACCATCTTCCTGAATTTGCCGAACGATGCGCCGTTTGAAGATACGGATAATACAGGCTTTATTGACACCTCGCCGATCCTTGCATTAGCGGGCAGTCTCACTCTCGGTTTTGGCGACGCCTGCTATAACACACAAGTCTACTCATTGCTAGGCGTCCTGTTTGCCAACGAGAGCGCACCGGCCTTCGCTCTCTTCAAATTCTGCCAATCCGTTGCAGCGGCCGTCAGCTTCTCATACAGCACCAAGGCAGGACTGCATATACAGCTCTTGATACTGCTCATATTTATATTCATCGGTACGGCGGCCTTCTGCTACGTCGAGTACAAGGCCAAAAAGTCCAAGGACGAAACCCCGCAGGACATTGATCCGGCGTTGGTCGATGCTACAAGTGGTGAAGATTAATAAGGCTAGTTAAATGCATTCTAATTAGATTGCAAAGACACACAGCGAGTTCGAATGAGATGCGCGAAAGATCTTGAGAGGCAAAACCGTAAAATACGGAAAGCCGAATTAAAAGTAAAAGCGAGCAACTCTCGGTAGCTCGAACGAATGTTGACACAAATTATTTTAGCATGTTAATGATAAGATATTCTTGCAAATTTAAGTATTATATAATATTCTTCTTTAGATATATAGTTAGAGACTTTTTATAATATATCATACTTTAAAATGCAATGCAGTCAAAGACTGCAGATTTTTGTAATGATTTTTCTATTTTGCGAAATTCATGCTATTATAAAAAGTCTACACTCAAACGAGAATATCATCGTATGATTTGAAAATATCCAGGAATCTATTTTCGGTCGAGTGTGTTATCATAGTCTTCCAATTTTTATATTTCTCAATCTTTACTTTATTTCGGAGTAACTATGTGCTCTAGATATTCTCTTTTTTAA
This sequence comes from Solenopsis invicta, assembly GCF_016802725.1. NCBI lineage: Eukaryota > Metazoa > Arthropoda > Insecta > Hymenoptera > Formicidae > Solenopsis > Solenopsis invicta. The sequence goes on along the minus strand of NC_052669.1, from coordinate 6,371,210 downwards.
AGCGGTATCTTTATACCCATAAAAACCCATATAACGCTTAAGAATAGAATTCTGAGATCATTTTGAGATGATAATTCTAATATATCAAAATGTCGAAGCTAATAGGTTTTGAAAAGAATTTAAAGTTGGCAAATCAAACTGCAAAAAATATGGCGCATGGCATGCATTCATACAGCAAAGCTGTACGCAAAATTAATATGCAAAAATAAGAATCATATTTAGGAATCTTCACTACTGTGCGATGTATCATATCTAAATGAGCATATTTTGGACAGTTTGATTTTTAAACTTTAAATCCTCGTTTAAAAACTACAGCCTCGACATTTTGTTATTAGAATTTTGATCTTAAAATGATCTCAGAAATTCTTTAAGCTCTGTTACGGTCTTTACGGGATATACTGCATATACAAGTATGTCGAATGTGTGTGTGCATCTGTTCATCGAAATGTTACGTCACTCACAGAAAGTTGAAAGACGCTGTCCTAAAGACATCAATCGATTACCAGGTGTATTGTTATCAGAACGCAAGATTTATATATCAGCGAGAGTTACACACGATATAATAATTTTTTTTTCTTTTTCATTCACAAACTTACGACTCGAAGGCTGTGCAAGCGACCTTTGTATTAAGCGAGCTCCTTTTAATTATTTTACAAGATCAGGTTTGTTTTTAACCAGCAATTGTTCGCACCGGTTTTGCAATGCACTGCGATTTTGTGACTAACTAGTCTGTAACATGAGTCCGCCGCAAAAAAAGACTCGTGTTTAACTAGTCCGTAACGCAGTATATCGACTTTACGTCTGATCGTACGTGTATGCGCGTGTGTGTACGTGTGTGGAGCGCACAACGGTACGTGACATTTACAGCTCAATTGAATTGTCCGAGATCAGACTTAAGGATCTTGTTCCTTCGTTGATCGACGCTTGCTTCAAGCGTCGCGGCGAACATGTAGATTGCACTCTGCGGCGCGCATACAGGATGCATTAAAAGTCGGGCACTTTCCTCGCAATTTCTAAACAGGAACACTTAGAGCAAAAATCAAAACTGTAAAACACAAGAGAAATTAATACAGAATAAAAAAATAGATCTCGAATTTTAATTGAAAATCGAATTGAAGTTGTAAAATAATACAAATTTGCTTTTAATGAAGTTTTGACAAGTGATAAAAGCTTTTTTGTTACAATTTGTAATCATGCGACTTTTGAGACATCCTCTGCGCACCATAATACCCACGCATCTCTTTTCTTCGTATTTTATTTAATCATGGACGTTAGATGTATCTTATGATAATGGATGAACCGCGAGAAGAAATGTGATCAATGATGATCAACTATTCTCTTGACAATCAAAATTCTATTGGAGACTTTGTACTAATGAATATGTATACGAGATATCGTGATACTTTTAAAGAACGCACTCCTGCCCCGTAATTTTCGCAAAGAGAAAGGGGAGTTCGTTTAGTTCCCCTTACGCATATATTACAATCCATTACATTCCATAATATATATGCGTGTGTTTGTTACAGAATTTTTTTCTCCATATAAGAATTGCTCCTTGGATACGTACCTGATAGAAAAAGATCACGATTTATTTTAAAAGCACATACATCCCGATTATGGGTGATCAAGCGAAAATGATCATTATTGTTTTTATCATCGAATAGTCTATGAACAAAATTTTATGATATGTATATATGATATGTTTATATGAATTTGTCATAATAGACAATATAATGTATATATGAGATTGAATAATGTTATAAATAACGATGACACGTGATTGTTGTTAGTAAATATATTTATATTGTAAAAATATTTGTACTTCTTAATTTTCCGATTCTGCGAATTTTTTTTATTTCTTTCCTATTTGTAAGTCTTGAGTATATTATATGACACTTAAAAAAATACACAACTGCCATTTAAGATTAACATATAAGATTAATGTATAAGAAAGCTGTAAATGTCTGCCAAAAAGTTTTTTAATAGCTATAGTATTTTTACATAATTAATTCTATAAATATCCTTCATCAGTTTTTCAATATATTATCAATTCAAATATTATCAATTATTAGATGGAAGTCACTCCGATGATTCATACCTTATTGTTTTTATTAATCATCAAGTTGACAAAGAGCAGCTACACCTCGCTTAATCCAATGGGATTCGTCTAGATCCGTCGGGATCAAAATATATAGTATAAAGTTGGAAGAGTGCCCAGTGGTAGCTAATACACCACGTCTAGCACTCGTCTTGTACACTGGACAATAATAAACGTTTTTTATGTCGAATTTAACTTTTTCACCAGGCTTTAACCATATGATGGGTAGAATATCGAACATTATCTTAGGTTTAGATTCGTCCAACAGTTTTGTTTTTCTGTTCCATCGAGCTCCCTCCAAAAAGAGACCCTGAAAACAACACATCGCATAGATTAATTAAAAAAAAAAACAGTAAAGCAAAACTATGTCATCGCAGCAAAATAATATTAGAATTTTAATATAAAGTTGAGCTTTAATTTTAGTTATTTGAAATTATAATTTAATAAAACTTTGCATACACTTATATAAACCCCATAGGAAGGTGTGGTGTCAACGCTTGACTCGAACTGAGTGATCTCGAATTCGAAGTCCAACAGGTCAATCGGTATCTTGTGCTTACGAGCGTAATTCTGCAGCACCGCCGTCAGAAAAGACTGCGTAAAGAAAAAGCCAGATATCCAAAACACATTTGGTGCGTCGCGGTCGATCCAATCTTGCAGAAACTGCAATCTCGCCAGCAAATCGTTCACGTAGCTGCCGAGTGGTTTCAGCGAGGGGTACGATTTTCTGTCCCAAGCGCGCGGCACTTTGCCGATGCTCAGGTTGTGATAAACGTCCTCCAATTCCGGTGACATCAGTACCAGTCCTCTAATAGCTTTCCGCACGTTGTCCAATGTTTCCTTGATAACATCGGTGAGTTCGTTGAATTTAACGAGTTCTTGACGTAACACCGTGTTCATGCTGTTCATGTAAAGTACTGGATATTTGCTCGACACATATTCAATATCAAATTGTGGTCGCATCTTTGATAGAATCTCACCGGCCAGAGTAAAAACTACTTCGTCCGTGTCTTTCTCGACACCTAATAATAATTAATAAAAATTCTGTTACTTGCACGACATGTGAAAGCAATAACGTTGCATTATTGCAAACGGATTTTATACTAACATTTTTATGTTACTATTTTACACCAATGTTACAAGATTGCGTAAAATTTTTATAACAACGTGATCTTGCAATAAATTATTTCTACGTTTTTGTAATTCTTGTAGGATACAAAATTTAAATTAAATATGTTAAATAAAATTACGCAATGTTAATAGATTTGGCAATAATAATATTTCAATTTATAAAAAGTAAAGAAAAGAGATTTCAATAACTATGAAAGTTGATTCAAGATTAAAAATAGAGAAATATGCATATACTTGCCTGTTCCACTGATTTGTGGCTGGGTTAAAAGCGCACCAGCTAACAATTGCATAGCTTCCCGATTGTCCTTTGCTATGTCTGCATTCTCATGCAAACCAAAAACTTCCGGCATCTGGTTGATTGGTAAGCTACGAATGTACTTCAGACATCCTTCACAATCGGTGTCCTCTGGCATATAATAAATTCCGCTCGGGGAAAATAAGTACCTAAAAAGACATAAATGACATATAATATTAATAAAGTTAAACTTAAAAAATGAAAGAACGTTTCATTTGACAAACTTGGAATCTTGATAAAAATTATAAAAATTAAAAGTAATTTGTTTTATATTTTCGTTTTCAATTTTTCTATTTTAAATATTTTGCTTCACTTGTTTATGTAAAATTAAATTGCAACGTTAAAATTATAATCTCTATTTTAGAAATTTGAGAAATTATTTTTTTTTAAATAATTTATTTTTATTTAAGCTTAAACTTTCGTTATAGAAAATTTTATGACAAGTTAATCAAAAAAATACGTTTTCAAATTTTTTAAATCTATATAGCGTTAAAAATTAATAATTTTACTTTGTATCTATAATAACTTGAGGATTGTAAAAATTCTTCAGCAGCGCATTCAGTAGGCGTCTATCTTTGTCATCAGTCACTCTGCCTCCATAGTTGCATTCTCCTGTCAGATAAACAAGCGCATCGAATGGCACTTCCTCATAGTCATTTAAGAATAGCTACATCAACAAAATGGTACAATTATATTAATCCATTTCACAATAATATTCTCATTAAATTAATAAAAGAAAGCTAATGCCATACCTGTAATTGCAAAATACAAATACGCAAATCGGACTCGTTAAACTCGTAAGGTATATTCCAACCGAGTGGACCAAAATTCCGTCTTTCCTGCACCACTGCATGGAAGAAACACAAAGAGAACAACAATTTTCTCCATTCCACTATCTTCATACATTCACGGAAGAACTTGGGATCCGATATAGGATCGTTCATATAGCTCCTTAACAGGTTGTTCTTTAGTCCCTTAGGTGGTTCATTCGTCATCTTGACGCCATTCTGCAGTATAGTGACCGGAAACCCCTTGGATGGATAACTGGTCAACCATAAACGGAAGTCGCGATGCGTGTTCTCGGGCACGATGATCTCGTCGCATATCCGGTCAAGCTCCTTCATCCACGAGACGGCAAGGTGACAATTCTGCAAAATGACCCACTCACCACTTTTGATACCGCGGTCGATCATGCTGGTCGCAATTGGCCCTTGGCCCTGGCCCAACGATATCGTCATGAGATTTTTCTTCGAGATTCCACGATCTTCGGCGAACTTGATTAACCCGGCCATCGGGTCCGATCCGGGCGAAAGTACAAAGATGAGGGGCGTGACGTTGCTCGAGTCGTCGTATGAACTCTGAAGATCGAACGGTGGCGGTTCCACGAAAGACGTGCCCATATGATGAATGACAAAAGATTGAACGACAGCGACTAACTTATCATTCCTCACGCATCTCAGGATCACGAGCTTCCTCAGGGTCTCGCCCTCATGCTCAAACGGTGGTGGAAAAGGATGGTCTTGCGGATTCGACAGATCATAATAAGCTTGCCACTGTGATATATTGACCTGGAAGGACTCCCTCAATTTTTCAAGACCCGGCAATAGACTAGCTCTCACGATTTCAGACCAAGATTTGTCGGACAGCCACGAGGGATCAGGATTGGGATAAGGATTGTCAAGAGCCACTCCACCCGTCAATAAAAACACCCAGAGCTCTTCCTCCAGTTTATGAGCGGCACGTAGCAGACCAGCGCAGAGAACCAGGGAGAATATCAATTTATCCTTTTCGAACAGGGAACGACACACGTTTCTATAGATGCTTGCTGTGAAGTACGAATTGAGACTCTTCATTCGTGTGTCCAAGTCTGCCGACTGCTCACTGTGGGTTATTGCCATAACGTAAAGATGCAGGAACCACGGTAGCGAATATTGGTACATGGGATCTATGTTGGTCAACTCGGAGATACAGAAGAAGAGAATCGCACCATGCTTCGAGACGGGCCGATAACCATTGCGAGCTTTGTCTATCTCCACTGAGGTCTTCACCGCAATCTCCTGTTTCGCCTGAATGTCCTCCGACAACATCTTCGAAGTCGAGAGTATCCTGATAGCAGTCTCATCTTCGAGTATGTTACCCTCAGATGTTGTGAGAACTTCTAGAATTTTATCCTCAATTTCCTTCAGAATTCTCCTGTTGTTTGCGCCTTCCACTATCAACTGATTCTTCTGCTCCTCTAACGTCGGTAATTCCTTGGCCACGACTATACCTAACAGCTGATCCTGTAGACCTTGAGGTGTGATCATGAAGTTTAATAGAGTCACCTTCACTGCAATCTCAGGCAAGTAATGCGGATTTCGCAGACGTGTGGTGATATAGAATCGAAAGTTCGGATTGTACTCCAATACGGATTCACCGAATTTCATATATAATACTCCGCGCTGCTTATATATGTTCTTCAGTAACACAGGCTCCAAAATCGCATCAATCTCTTCCAGAATGTTCTCCAACAACACTGGCGTTCCCAGCTGAATGCTCGTCTCCATTACTCTCACGTAATTGGGATCCGTGAGCTTAATCACTGTCAGTTTGTTCGGCTTTTCCATGTTCTTTATCCACTTATTTGCTTGATTCTGCGGATCGATCATGAGCGGCCAACGATCGGCGTGCTTCACAATTATACCGTTTTCTACCGAAAAGTTGTCAGCTGGTAAACCTTGAATAGTCCATCCTCTTATTTCTACGGGTTCGCCCAAAATATCAATCAGATTAAATTTCACAGCACATGGTATAGCCGCTTGCATGCAAGAAACGTGCCACTGGTCGATCAATTTGTTTCTGTAATCCACCGTGAATGCTCCCAGATAAGCTACCATTCCGGATGATAGTAGAACGTCTCCGATTACATTTCCCAAACTGGAGCCCAGTTTACCGGCAGTCTCGCTCCATCTGCTCTTCTCGCCGCTTAGACCACCCAGCAGTTTTTCGGCTCTCTCCAACTTCTGTCTGCAATAGTCGATTTGGTCCTCCAACTTCTTTTTCTCGCGCATACATTCTGCGAACTCGTCGTTCAAAGACTGCAATTTCTGCGTCACTTCCTGCAGCAAGGCCCTCTTTTCGTTGAGCATTTCCATTTGTATGGCCAGTGCCGCCTCCGCTTCTGCCAGCATCGCTTTCTTCGGTGCTACGACCTTGATCACGCGATCGTACACTTCCATAGCGCGTACCCATTTGCAGAGACCCTCACATGCGGTGGAGACCTTCTTGATGGCTTCTGGCTGAAAGCTCCGGTCATTTATAAACTTTTCGCGAATACGCTTCATGTACGCCGGTGGTATGTTATCCTTGTCAAAATTTTTCAAATTCTCCAAAAATTTCATATCGCCCAGCAGCTTGATGGACGCGGGCCAGTAGTCATCTACCATCTGGCCTGTGCCCGGATCCTGAACTTTGTCTGGTTTTACACCTTTCAGCACACAGACCGCCTCCATCACCAATCTGACACCAGCCGGTGGAGCCTTCATCGCCTTCACAATCGTGATGTCTGCCGGCTTCAAAGTGTCTAATGCCGCTAGAGCAGCTTCCAATGCCGGGGTGGCCTCTGCCAAATCGCTTTCGCAGTCATCCTTAATTGCTTGAGCCGCCGCAGCTGCTTCGTTCGCTAAAGCTTCGTCAGCCGCCACAATTTCTTTCTTCGCCTCTACATTGACAGTGTCCTGTTCGATTCGGATCATTAGCTTATCGCTCAACTGCGACTGCGCTAGTAACTTCGGCTGTAATTGATGCAACTCATCTTGCATGATCGACACTTGGCCGGCGGCGAAGTCCAGCTTCTCTAGACCAGTTTCGTAACGATTCTGCTGCATGGTGATCTGCTCGATTTTCTGTCCATACAATCTGTACAATGACTTGATCAATTGCAGGAAACTCGTGGGCGTGACGTAATATCGTCTACCATAAGCCGAATAATAATCTTCGCTTGCTATAGAGACACTGGTGTGGTACTGTTTACACATCTGCACGCATTTCTCTCGCAATTCTGAACCGATGTCAAGATCCCTCAGCGACATTCTCGCTACTTTTTCAAGGGCATCTTCGGGCCAGAGTGTAAACCAGTCAATGGTGCAACAGTTGATGAGCGATGGGAACATCCTGAGACGATTCCGAAAAGTATCGCCTATTGGCGACATTGTCAAGACTATGTGAAGGTTCTTTTTAATCCTTTCTATGAAGAGATTGTACAGCACCATCGGTGTCATTTCCGCTTTCTTGCCGCCGCCTACTTCTCGTGCGACGCTCATCATCTTGTCTAGTATCTCCGCTTTTTCATCCACTGCATACAAGTTGGGCACGTCCGCAGTGTTCAATATCATATTAATGTCCTCGATGAAAGATTCGTCTTTGATCTGATGATCGCCGAAGATGAAAACAGTAGGCTTGCCACCACAGCCGACTCGCAACAGTAACTGCTTCAGGTCCTCTCGCCACTCAGTCGGTCCGTAGGTCCTGGTAATCTCAATCTGATATATCTGATATTCACACATGCTGGTCGCCAGTTTGGCACAAGAGTTGCGACCAGAACCACCCACTCCAACAAGCAGGGCGTGACCGTTATCCTGCAACAATACTCGAGAAACGCGAGATACGTGCTCGATGGCATATCGAAACAGCACCAGATTCATTGGCGTCTGTGAAACTGCGTTATACTCGGCCAAATAATAATCCATTTTCTCTTGAAGATCGTCCAAATCTGTTACTTCGTCATATACCTTCGGGTCAGCGTCAGGCTCAAGGTAACTTCCAAAGAAGAGGTCGCAAATGTGAGAACTCCTGATTGCTTTTTCATCTGGCTTCAGCAAATTGGTGAGTACCTTCTCCAGCGGCTGGCGCAGCTGATCGTAGCATGTGTGCCGTACTATCCTGAACAATGTCTCACGATCGGTGTCGTCTATCAGTCTGTCATGGAAAACTCGGTATACTTCGTGAATCCATAATCTTATAAGCTTGTCCGGATCTTTCATTCTAGTGGCCGGTACCAGAAGTACGCCACCGATAATTCGATTAAAGTCACGTAAGTTGAATTTGTAATGACTTCTCGATGGCGTTGGTAAGAAATTCTTAACGGCCTCGAGAAACACTTTCATAGTAGCATTCACTACCATCTTACTCAATCGTGAAACCTCCGGGACAAAACCCTTGGCAAAATGCCAATCAAGAATCGACGAGAAGATCTTCGTCATAGTGGCCTCCTCGAAAGAATCAATACCAATCACATGCATGTGACGAGTGAATCGCGACGTTACGACATTAGAACCACCTCCGGGTGGTACCATAGCAGTGATCAGCAAGATATCCACCAGATACAGCATCGAGGTATCCTTCGGATCAAACCAATACCCATGATCTATCCATTGACGAAGTAACTCTATCGGCGGTTGTGCGCCGTAGATTTCCACCTGTGGCATGCTGAGATCGTCTACGAATAATACGCACTTCTTCCCCATAGCAGGACCGTAAACTCCTTTCCTCCTCCTGTCCAATTTCGACATCACTATCTCCTGCGTTTGCGGCGCGTTCGTACGCGCGCTAAAATTTATAACATTCTCCAGGTATTTCTCGCGTGGCAGTGATACAAGATAGTTCAGTATAATCGCAGACTTGCCGGTGCCCGTCGGACCCACAAACAAAAGCGGTACCGATCGGTGCAAAAATTGTTTAATGAAGAAATGCTGAATGGACGTCTCCGTCGTCTGGATGATTAGCTCACTGACTTTCGCAGTTGCTGGTAAAGGCGCCTGAAACATGTATAAATGTCTATTATTTTACAACTTTGTATTTGCGAATTATAATTTTAAATATTTCATTTTTTTAATAATTATTTGGTTTCTAGTGACATTAAAAATTCATAAAATCCATATATTTTCCAAATAAGTTCCAAAAATATATAAAAATAGAAATGTTGAGTTTCTTTTAAATTTTCGAGATATCTCTTTGATATGCAATTGATTTTTTTAAAATACCTGTTGCATTGTATCCATCCAAGATATCCAACATCCATTATTTCTCTTATCGTAAATCCAATCATACACCGTACCTTTGTCGGGAAAGATTTGTTGCTTCGTCAATTTGAACATCTTCGGCTTAGGATACTCTTCAATATTACCGAGTAATAATTTTCGTAAGTACACGTCGAAGGTTTTTCGGCTGTCACTCGTTAATGTTGGGCAAATACCCCAAACTAAGCTGAATAATAATACGCATTGAAGCCACACTGTGCTTACTTGCGTTTCCTCTGCCAACATCATGCTGAATACTCTTGTGAAAGACTATTGCACAAAAAATTATATTAAAATACGTAAAAAATTATACATACATATATATATAAAAACTTTTATTTTAAAAATAAAATCACTTATTAAATCATGTATAAGATATATAGATTTATCACTGTACTTACTATAAACATATGTATCTCCGATGTGTCTATAAAAGTCTTACAATTATAGTGAATAAAATGCAATATCGGCACGGTCAGCCATTCGATCAATTCGATAACAAGTTCGTATTGTTCGAACAACAATTTCTCCTTGAGATGTTTTTTATAAGATTCAAAGATTGCTTGCCAGCCCAATTGAGAAGGTTCCATATAGATCATGCCGCATCTGCTGACAGTAGCAGGCGAGGCATGCTCGAGGTCGGCCGGCTCAAAAAACATATTCATCTTGCCAGACATTTGTATGATCTCACCGGACATCAAACAGAGCTTCTTGTTATCGTCCAGCACGGTGTTCATGCTTTCGATCCAAATCGCGTCCACTGGACCATCGAAGACGATCCATTTACGCTCGATCGCGATAGACTGCGCGTACTCGCGAAACGTGTTGGCTAATACGCCGTCGCTCCACTCGTGTGACACCGGATCAAAGCTACCGTACAGTTGATTCAGCGGGATGGCCTTGGGATTGATCACCCTAAAGACCGTACGGTATTCCCGCATCGTGGCTTTTCGTGTGCCTGATAAATCGCCCAAAGAATCGGCCAGCACCTGATAGGCCTGAGTTTTCCCGCCCAAGGCTTCGCCGACGATCATCAGACCGTGTCGTACGAGCAACATTTCGTAGATCTGCACAATCTTCTCTAAATACCAGTCGGTAGCCTGAAGATTTCGCTTTTCTAGATTTTTCTTCAGCAACTCCACCAATTCGCCACGTTCCGGTTGAGGTAGCTGCACGTCCGGAAAGAGATCTGTGTAGATACCGTTGAAGAGAGAAACGTCCTGAGACAAGAATTTGGGTAGATTAACGTCCACGATGGCACGGAGGACCAGGATGTACTCGTTGCGCTTCGGATATTTGAGTTTTAAATTGCCGGCCGCTATCAGCACAGTCTTTACTGCTCGCATTCCGTAATCATAGTGATTTTGAGAACTCAATTGTTCGGAACACAGTTTGTAGGTGTGAACTATTTTCTCTGCGAGAGTCTTAGCGTTTGTGAAGCCGTAAGAATAGAGTGTGATTTCACCGATCATGGCATAGTCCGGCACCATCATCGCTACTGTTCGGAACAGCACCTTCAGATTGTCTGGTAATTCCTGCCGGCCGGCATAGCCCGGATTCATAGTTATGATAACGTTGCAGGTGGGATTCAACTTTAACTCGGTGCCTTCAAACATAAATTTGTCAAGCTTCATGCTTATAGCCATCTGTATCGACAGTATCTGCTGCGCGATCACGGATAACACCTCCAATTCGATCCTATTGAATTCATCGAAGCATGCCCAGGCTCCCGATTGTGCAAGACCTTTGAAGAACTTGCCCATTGCTTTGTAATCAAGTCCTTCAGAACAGTTGAACACCACACACTGCTTAGCCACAGCCTTCGCAAGATCTTTGGCCGTTTCCGTTTTGCCGGTGCCTGCCGGACCCTCCGGGGAACCACCTAAGTTCAATTTTAGCGCGCCCATCAAGGTTCTATAGCATCGATCCGTCAACGGCGTTATCACCAGTCTGGGTGTGTTGCCAAGATACTCAAAGGCGTACATTATATTAGTCGTGACCATGGAGACGGTGATGCAGTCGTCCAACCAGTAATAGCGAAGCTGCGATATCCAGTTGAAGTCTGAGGGATTGTCGACTTGCTTATCAATCAGCAGCTTTACCACATCCCGAGCATGCACGTCTATCACTATCAGCGCGTTCAGCGTTATTCTAGCACCAGGTTCTAATTTGCCGCGTACAAGCGCTACGATGTCCTCTATTTGATCAGAGCACTTGTGCAAGTAGGACGCTAGAGAATGATCCTCGAAGGATTCATACACCTCGCTGGTCCAATGTATCTGGCTGCTGCAAATGACAATTTGACCAGGCCACAAGAGCACCCACTCTTCACGCAGAGAATCGAAATATGATATTATACTTTCCTCGGCAATGTCACGTAACGATATCGTCATGAGCTCTTCCACTTGGCATAACCACCTCTCGACCATACCCTTCGCATCGGCCGGATAAATCTTGCCGCTAAAAGGCACATACTCTTCCTCGGCTGATAGCATGCCAATGATCTCTTCTTCCTTGGTGAAACGAAGCTTACTGATACCCTCGAAGCACTTCCGTAGATGCGGCTGCACTCGTTGTGGCTCCTTAGTCTCGGATAGAATCTCTAAAAGTTCGTCATTCGACAGAAAAAAGAATCGCGGGAAGAACAAACGCTTCTTCTCCAAATAATCGTTGAGACCCTTCTGAATCTCTTCGAGAAGCGAATTACAGAGCTTGAATTCCTGCAACATATTCGGCATCGCAGTGGCGTCGATCACCCGTCTGTTATCGAAGACGTACAACATAATATTGCGCCAGATCTTGTCGATTCTACGAAAGTTTTTCGACTCGATAGGCATCTGACGCATGATGTCCTCGCTGCTAAATATCGGTTCCAGATACATCCAAGTAGCCTGACAGAGCAGCCACTGATCGATGATGTCTTGCATCATTATCAACTTTTCCTCCCACAGTTGCATCTCCTCTTCGAATGCTTTCACGAAGGGCGAACCGCGCATGGTTTGCGCTTTAAGAATGTGATCATCCAGCAACATCTGTATATCGTCCACGGCGGATAATATATGTACTCCAGTCTCTCGATAAGGAGTCAATTCGAAGTACACCTCCTGCCACTCCTCCTTCATCTTCCGCAGATTCCGCTGCAAAGTGTATTCCTTCGTGGCTGCTGTAGCTATTTCTTCCAGCTTGGCGATGTAAGCGGGTAGACCGTACTCGATCATTTCCGATAGATTACTAGTGTCCGTCAGTACTATCTTCACGTCGACAATCTTGCTGATTGCCTCCCAATGTCGCACCTGCAGACCCGGTGTACAGATGGTCTGCAATACTGGAATAAACTGCCGGAACTTCTCCACCTTGCCACGCACCATCTCAGCGACGCGTCTCGCGCCTGGTACCTCCGTCAACATGCGTGACATCTTATATAAGGTTCGCCATGTGTCTTCGGTTTCATCGCGCACTTGGTCAGCGTCCAGACCCACAAATGGACCGTAAAACCATTTGTCGTAATTCCGATGGAAGTCCAAAGCGGTATGCCAGAGTTTATCAAAAGTGTCTATCGTGCTCGACATAGTCGGAAGTTCCATATGTGGGCTCAGATCCATGTCCAGCAGTCCCTCCTCCTCGTTGATCTCTTCGGCCTCCTTACGAATCTCCGCCATGGTTGTGGAAATTTGTTCAATTTCTTCCACAGCCTGTTCCATTTCTTCCATCGTGAGAACTGGCGGATCTTTTCGTTTGAATTGCTCGATTGCCAGTTGTATCGTAATTATTTTCTTCTCGAAGGCGTCTCGTCTCGTACGAAGTACCGTCTCCAGGAAATCCTTTCTCATGTTCAATCTATTACTCGCTAATTCCATCACGACCTCCATTTCCTTCGGCCAGGTGATAGTGCGTGAATTCAAATGGATGTCCTCGTCCGAAAGCGGCTGATGATCAAACAGGAACAATATCAATTCGACCGAACGAGCTAATCGTCTTCGCAGGTTGAACATCGTCGTATCGCGGCTCTCGCACAAATAGTTGTACAGCTCCACAACCTGCTGCGTCGTTTCCGGCATTTTCGAGATGTTCTCCGCTATTTCATCAAAAATTGAGCACAACTCATGATTGTTGGCACGTAGCTCGTCCGCAAAATAATCGCATATTCTATTTCGAAGTGTATGCAGAATTTCTTTCATTGTATCGTTCACGGTACTGCAATCAATCTCGATCATATTCAACGGGATCTATTATAAAAGAAACAGCCAAATTATATAAATCATTATTAACTTCTGAAACGCAATTGTACAAAAAAATAGCATAGCTTTATAAATTTTTTTCTATAAACTGGTTTATTGGTACTAAATAATATTATGTTAAAAGATTGAAAACCTATTTTTAATTTAATAATTTTCTGTATTATAAATGTAAAATAAAGAATTACAAATTTTTCTTCAAATTTATCGTAAGTCAATCATATACTCACTTTACATCGAAACATACAAATCTCTTTACGCAAAGCGTCGTACGCCTTTATTTGTTGCTCAAATTCTCGCAACAATGGTACCGGCTCGAGCTTGAAGAAATTGTCTAATTTTTTCTCGGCTACCCCGCTCGTAATATACAGCAAATTCTGATAGCACTTGAGATAATTATTGGGACCAGTTATATGCTTAATAACCACGTCCAAGACATCGCTGATGACGCTCAGTACCTATCGTGACGCGATGGAAAGACTGTGCGATTAATTCATCAAATGTTCAGCATTTTCTCTCATTTGAGTTCTTTTTATTACAATATAAATATAATTATAATTACAATATAAATATATTTATATACCTTGTCTTCGAATCGCAAGATAGAAAATAAATGACCTGTATCCTTCAATTCCGGAAACAGAATGGTTTCGATTTTAGGTATCGTTGCGCCCACCGTGATGATCTTGTCAAAACATCGCGAGATCATAGTGTGCAACTTTAAAATGCTCGGTCTGCAGTGCAATCTCGTCGTATTGAGTTCCGGTTCTACTTTCACTGTTATGAAAGGAGTTCTACAATGTAATTTCTACTATATTCGAATCCATCGTAACTACTACATCATAAAAAAACAGAAATACTTATTAAGGAGGAATCAAATCTTACTCGAGAAACATAAGATCCTTGTAATCTTCTTCGAACGCGTTGCCAGCTTCGTAACGCATGAAGAAATCCCTCACGTCTTCTAGCGTCTTCATTATTATGATTCGCAATTGCTTCGACAATAAAGAATTGACGCTGCGAAAGTATTTCTCGATCAACGCGGTGGATGCTTCAGGCTGCATTTCGAAGTACTGCGACCAGTAGGGTTTCTTCTCGAGAAAGATTTCCGCCACATCGGCTAGCCATTCTTTAACGAGAACATCGGTGGCGGCAACACACAGGGCGTCGAATTTTGGTTCAATTTCCGCGGCAGGAACGGGAAACTCGCCAAAATCTTGCATATGAATTATTCTTATTTGACAATACCTAAGAAAGAAAAGAAATTAATAAATGCATATTCGACATTAATTCATATAATACACACATGACAATAAAAGCATGTATTTCATTTAAATTATTTCGATTATTTATAAACATTAGTAGAGCAGAAAAAAAAATTAAATTTTTAATCTTTTACAGTCTACCATACAAGCTTACTTTGTAAACCATAGATCTCGGATATCTCTTAATATTTCATTCCCGATAAACAGATTGTGTCGCATCATATGATTTGCCGTGATTTTGGATTGATGCCAAGGCACTGGCGCGCAAACGCATAAAATAGGGAATTCGCTAGGAAACGTTTCGATAGACAAACGTTTTCGTTCATTGGAATCCATCAGAATATAATCCACAATCGCGCTGCGAATGCTTCGCTTATAGTCATCAATTATTTCCGGCTCCAAACCTTTGATTATAATGTCAAAGCTGTAAGACACATATTTCTCTAATTATTATTTAATAAAAACGTTCTAAATTTGTCATAGTCGATAAAGTACGCATATCAAATAGTTTAAAAATATATTAGTATTTGTATATTTAATTTCATAGAACATTTATTTTTTCTATTTCTATAATAATTGTTAATTTTTATTTTATTATTGTATTTTCATATTCCAATAAAAATATGATGCGGTAAATATACTTAGACAAATCAAAAAGCTAAATAAAATTAATATCAAAAGTTTATATTATAATATAAATAGCATTAAAAAAAATCAAGTTTAGGCTATTTTCAGAATAAATAACATAAAATAAATATGATAACATATACTTACTCCTCACGTTCTTGTAATTTACCGATAATACGCTTCTTCGCTGCTTCAATATTAACGTAATCGTACGATTGTATGTGATGATCGCTTACACAATGATCTCTAAGATAAACTATTTTAGCAACATCCTCAAGTTTCATTAATCGTCCCTTATCAACTATCGCTCTTAATTCGGCTAATTGTTCATCTACAGATTTCGGAATTTCTGCCTCGACATAACGCTCCGTCTATAATATGATGCTATTTTTAATTATAATCTTAAGGTACTTGTGCATATAATTTAGAAAAAATTAAAATTCTTTTATTCCAAGTATTAATTCGTGTGATATAAAAAGAGTTTCTCATTACCTCTCGATCGGGCTTTTGCGTCGTTATCTTTTCCTTGCGTATGGATAATTCTTTTTTCATCAAGATTCTCGCTTTCCGACTTTTTTTCCGCAACCACGTGTCGTCCGCTAAATCTTTCAGACTCACTATATTTTCCGGCAAAGAATCGCGTTTCTTCTCCTCCATAGCTGCGATTCTTCGTTTAAGTTCCTCATTATGCCTTTCGACGAGATTGCGAGGTGGATTTACAAGGGCTCCATCGGCAAAAGGATGCCATCGTGCAGGCTTGACATCACGTTTGGTCAGAGTTCTGATTCGATACATGTGTACGTCGGGTGTAAAGAGACTACCTATACTGTCGGTAGGCTTTATATAGCTATGCCAGTGTTTGTACGGGACAGTCTTCGTCCACGAAGACTCTTGTATCAACTTCTGCTTCTCTGCAAATTGCAGCGTTTTTGACGTTCCCGACGATGAAGAGTCCTTATGTCCCGCTATCATATTTACGTCACCCGAAGTTCCACGTATCTCCTCTTCTTCAGTCATTTTTATCACTTAAGTTAACGAATATAATATCAAAAATACAGAAGGCACCTTTTTTTAATTACAATTAGCAAGACTAGCCAAAGAACAAATATTCTGTATTTTCATCATTGTCCAATATTGTTACTCTAGAAAAAGTATAAATAAGTTTTTGTGAGGGCTGATAGGGTTTGCTATTTTATCTACGTTAATGTGTAGTTGACAGATCCAAACTGTCAAGTAACAAGTATATCGACAAAGGTAATTTCTCCTTAGCTCGAATCAACCATCAACGGTATCAACGGCAATCAACATATATATGTCTATATCACGTAACTATGACAACGGCATAGAGATTATTGGAAACGATCGGAAAAAGGTACAAATCTAGAATATTACGAATATTATACACATATTAGAATAAAGGATTATTGTTTGTGTATATATGGCATCTTTCGCAAATACATATAATTATATTAAAAACAAATAATTTTAATTATTTTATTATGTAGTATTATATAAGAAGTTAAAAATATGTTTCTATTTTATCATATATGACAGTTTTGAATGTTCAGATTTTGGCAAATTTGAAGTAGGAGAATAATATTATTAAATGAAATTTAAAAGTAATTATAACCGTAAAAAAATTAAACGTAAGATTTTAATTAATCGTAAAATTTCTAATGCTTTAGCAGTTTGTTATGCCAAATTGTCAACTAGTGCATATTATTAACTAATCATGTTTCTTCGAAACTAGTCGATGATAAGTTGCGTTGGCGAGAAAGTAAAATTTCATTTTCATGATTTTGCTCAGTAAGTCCAACATCCTGGGTAGGATTAATCTCATTAGAAACAGGAACACCTAAAAGTTAAGAAAAAATTGTTAACGATTGCATAGAGGTACGTATAATTTAATAGCAGACATGACTTACGTTTATTAGCACATTTACCAAAATTTTTTAAGAGAAATTGTTTATCTTGAGATTGTAGAAGAAGCATGTTAGACAAAATTTGTATGAGCTCCTTACTCGCGTTTGCTTTTGCCCGAAGACAATACACTGCAATACTTCAATAAAAATATTTAATAAAGTATCTATAACAATAAAAGTGCATTACTTAAATATATACACTTATGTATAAATTCATAAACTATTTACCACATGCCGACCAGTATCGCAGCGCCGGTTACTGGCCTCGTAAGTTTCGAAACAACGTTCCAGAACGGACTATCTCTCTTCAACGATAACATCCCGTCGACGATAAAATCCCAAGTGTGAGGATGATTTCTGAACGGTCCGCACTCATCACTTTTCACATTTGTGATAACATATCCTATTGTGAACAATACAGCAATAATGCTGAGAAACGCAAGTGCCAGAAACAGCGTGTGCGTTTTTGCCGCTCGCCAAGGCTGCGATGGCCGCTGGTAATACCTTTTCAGCTCATACCTCTTCACATAAAACGTGAAAATTAGTTTTATCACGATCATAACGGATATTAATGGACTGAAATAAAATCCCATCCAAAAGAGCGTCTGATTGTATATGAGATTTAGAGTATTGCGTGCGATATCGAATTCCGGTCTGCCGACTTTCGTTGAAAATCTTTTATATACCATGAAACGTATAAAATGCAAACACGCTCCGAATAGTGAAGCAATGAAATCCAATATGATAAGACGATAGATTTCTTCTCCTAAGTACGTTTGCCAGCAATATGATGTACTGTTGATTACCCAGAAGACAAATAAAGTACCAATTATTGTTGCAGCAACCGTGTAATTCCTGATGACTGCCACATAAAGTTCCGTACGTTTGCTGCCGTAACGTTCTAGCGAAACCTAAAAATATTAATATTATAACTTATTAAATATTAAATAATCTAATAAATCATTTACAATTAAAAATTTAGCCTATTTACTAGATAGGATATAATTGCTGGAAAAATGTAAATGATGGTGGTAATGATTATTGGTACAATCATAACCGAAATAGTTGCTGGCACTTCTACTTCGTAATGGCTTAACAGTATCCAGACAAGTGCACCAATGCCGCAAATGATAAATATAACAATAGACGTTACTGCAAGTCGCATTATAATTGACATACACTTGGCAAACCAATGCAAACGTAAGTGTTGTCTCGTTTCTGCTAATAACTCTTCTAGTTCTTTGTAAATTGATGCAGATTGCAAAGCAGCAGTTTTTGGCGAAGATATGCTGAAGTCCCACCCGCAAAATATTTTATTGCTGTATAAATTATGCACTTTTCCACGTGTCTCGACGTAAGACTTATAAGAGGATATAACTCTAAAAAATATATATATATTCAATTAAATTATGTTCACTTAAATTACAAATTGATCAAATGTTAATCACTAATTTTTTACATACTTGAGAGAGAGTACAACAAACGTAATTACATAGCAACAAAGGAGAGTTAGGAAATAGGCAAATGGAATGCTATATTTGGTTCCAAATGGTGCATCTACTGTGCCATTGGAATAAAAACCATAATACATGATTGTGTGAGATAAAAAGCCCTGCAAATCAAGATGTTGTGCGCTAATTATTTAAAAAAAAACATGCTGCTCATAATAAAACAATGATTGTGCTTACGCTGCCTGTTAAAAAATCCAATACTTTAATATTGTCTGACACGTGTGTTTGATCTAAAGATTGTGGAATCACAATAAAAGTTACACTGTAAGTATCAAATATATCCATTAAATCTCGTCGACTGCTTCATTTATAACTTAAGTAAATGACATAAAAGAAAAAAATCAAAATAATATTGTAAAGCATTGTATTGCTTTCACCAGCAAAATAAGACAAAGTTATGAATTGGTAGAAAAAATTCTCTTTTAATTTTAAATAACTTTAAAGTAGATCAAAATTTTTGTCAAAGTATTATCAATGTAAGTTCTTGATGCAAACAAAGATAAAATGTATGCACCTCAAAATGCAGGAAATTGTGTTGAGAAAGAGTAACCATCTTAAGAATTTGAAATACGTTGCTATACCACTTCCATGATGACTCTCAATGGCTTTGATCGCTTGATGCCATAATTTCATTGTCGATAAAAAGTTCAGCATTATCATCCAAATCTGTACCAAAAGAAAAATTCAAGTTTCTTAATTTCTTTACAGATAACACAATGGCTTTTTGAAAAAATTTAATTAAATTTAATTTGTGTAGTAAAGAAAATACATAATAACAAGATCAAATCCCACAATAGACAGTACATAATAACAAGATCAAATCCCACAAGTCAATTAGACATAGTAATTCACAAAAACTTAGCAAATTACATAAATAAGTACTAGCAAACTACTGCTACAAAATCTACCAGCATTATAAACAGTAAAAAAAAATTACCTTTACAAACTTTAAAATAACATTATATTGAAACAATTTCCAACAGCTAATCGATTTTTTAATCGTCTTTTGATCAGCAGTCACCACCAGCTGTGATTTAACAGATCTTTTCACTGTGAGGCACTGCGGTATCGTCCTCACTGTCTCTATTCTGAATTGTTCTGACTGGGGATCATTCTGCATAAACTTATTGCTTGATTGCAAGTGACTGGCAATAGCATTAGCACACTCCTCATTAGATAAACTAGTGACATTGCGCATTCTTAAAGTAGCATATGGAATAATGGCATTTAGATTATCTGACATGGTGTATCCATCATTTTTTCCTAGAAATATCATTTCATATTCTCATAGTTTCATAAAAAATTTAATATAAGTAGATATAGACACTCTTTATGTAATATAAATATACATATATTTAATATAAGCTACACTTACTTTCTCTTGGCAGTAGCTGCTGCATCTGGATGTACTGATCTGAAGACTCATAAGGTCCTGTTTCTTGAACTCCGAAAGACATTCTGGTAAAACTGATGTTTATTTGTTCTGAAAAAAGAATAACTTTATAAATACTTGATATGCAATAGAAAATATCATGTGTAAAACATAAACTCACTTCTTAAATATAATTGCTATTTAACAATTAAAAAACAGTCGTTGATCAGCAATGATTATATCCTCCCAGCAAGGAAAAGATAAATATTAGCCTGTATATGTTTGCATTGCAATCTCTAGAAAATAATTTGGTACAGAATGTGTAATTAAATAAAGCACATTAACTAAAGTGGGGAAAAAATTTACATAATAAATGTTTAATTATCCTCTAATATTTGCAGTTCATTTAATTTGGTTCCGAGTGCTAGATGCGAAATTCTACAAGTAATTATTCGATCGCGTCTTTAATTCATTATCTTCTCGATCGACGACGCATTGATAAAATTCCAACGTCAACTATATGCACAATTGAATCCATACAACTCTTCGAAATTCACTACTACGATTGCGTTAAATTTAAGTTACAAATAACTAAAAAAAAAAACCTGAAATTTAGATTAAAAGCTATATATATTTTTCTAAATTAATTTCTCTCGATGTGCATGTGCGTGTAAGAGAGAGTATTAAAATAATCTGCAGTTATTTCGCAGATAATGCCCTAACCATTTCTAACCTAATTCTTACCAAAGTGAAATTTGCACATTAAGATTTCAGAGATGCCGGCCTCTGCTAAAAATATACATTCTAAACGCGTAAATAAGTAAACTTGGATTTTTTAAATAAATCCGCTGAATTTTCTGTCTTAAATACCTATATTCGATCGAGACAGCATTTGATCAATCTTATTTTCGGCGTACAATTAAATATAAATTCGAATTCTTTCGCGCCTCGATCATCACGGTGAATCATCGAATCTGCAGACACGAGTGAGAATTGCAATCTTCGGACACACCTGAGAGGTAAATCCGATTTGCAAAGCTAAATACTCAGAGAAAAGTTTGAGACGCAAAAAAATCTCTCCAAATTTTTTTCAAGGGAAATCTGAGATATCATAAATAAGAAAAGAGCAATCGGTTACCTAACCGAACGAATCTGTAATCGTTCGAATGCGTCGTGTTAATAAATCGGACGTTACGGTCATGCAGTCCCGGATTGCGCTTAAAACAGCGCCATTTTGAAGCGATGATGATTTCCAATCTTTCCAATTATTGCCACAACAATAGTGACCGGAAGTCATCTCCGTACTTCATAATGGCGCTCGTTTTAATCGTTCAAAAATAAAGGCTAAAAATTTTCAATTTGAACGATACTTGAAAAAGAAATAACGTTTTCAATATTATTTGAAAAATAAATTTTTTCTAAATTCTTGTCGCAATTATAATATAAAATAGCAGTTCATAAAATTTATTTAAATTAAGAAATTCTAAAAATAATCTTAAATTTTATATATAAAAATAATTCATAACATAATTTACTTATAAAAACGCATGTAGTTAAAAATTACAACTTAATGCTACTTGAAATTAAAAAACTCCTTTCAATTCTTTTCACCATTAAAATAAGATAGTAGTTTATAAAATTTATGTTGAAATTAAAAAATTATAAAGAAATAATCGCAAATTGTTTCTGTTTACATCTAAAACTATATAATAGCAATTATATGCAAAAATAATGCATATACGAAAAATGATTTTAAAGTTATTTTAACATGATCTCAGGAACGGTTTTGCAGGGACGACTGAAGAGAGATGAGATGAAGTAATAAATCGTAACTTTATTACCATTATTATTACGAAAGACTTAGATTAAATAAAAAATATTTTCAACATTATCCTTGCATTGTTGCGTTTCAGGTTTATCCTGAATAGTCCCATACGAAAAATCTAAAACATCAAATGTATTTTTTTTCCCTGCTGTTCTGTAACACGCGTGGAATCCAATATACCGTCATATCGTAGTTTCTCCGACATCCGTTCTATCGTTAGTGCACTATACTATTTTCTTTTGTCAGCATCGATATAGGACAGAATATCCATATTAAGGTTTATATTATGTAAACTGTGTACAATATAAGTTCCATAGTATAATTTAGAATCAACATGTAGCTTTCAGTCAGTGCACTGCATGATTGATATTTTTTTTCCTCTTAATCTCATAAAAAACCTGAAACGATTGCATGCATTATAATACATCATATATAACACAATATATTTTTTATTAAAGTCTTAAATTTCTTGTACAAATTCTACATTTTTAAAGTAAACCATAAATGAGGCTTCAAGACATAATTATTTTATTTCATCAATAATTGCCATGTATTTTGATAATATTTCAAAGAATCTTTGTTATTTTCAAGCTAGCACATGCATTACTTACATTTTTATCATGATGAATAAGTACGATGCAGTAGTACCTCACCACATGTTGTAATCAGGATCATCTTGATCAAAGGTTATGAAAAATCCGACTAGAGTGGAATACACAACAATATTACCTGCTAATGTCAGGTAGCAAGCGCCCCATTGTATCTGTAAATACAAATAATAATCTGCCAATCTAACTGATAAAATAAATTCACAAATAACTTACATCAAATTACTTTATTATATATTTATTATAATAATTGTTATTTACTATTGCTTTAATATATTATTTTAACTCAAAGATATTATTTTATGATATTCTATATAATAACTTGCATGCAACGTACTACTGGCTGGCCTGCTGGAGACCGCGCCAACACAATTGGAAGAGCAAAGGAGGATACCACAAATCCCATTGTAATAAATATTGCCAATTCTAAACATGGATTACTGTTGCTTCCCGAATCATCTGTGTAGCGGCGTGCTATTATCGTCGGAATAGGTGCCAATATGTAGAACAGTACAACAAAAAATGGCCACCATACTCTAGAAATTATATGTATCATATTCTGTAATACTAGAAGAATTATCTAAAATATATAGATCGGTTACACGCAAAGAGATACACTCACTTGTATATCGGTAGTGCACAACCAAGAATGACAAATGTCATTCCAATGGAACCGGCAAATGCTAGCAGCACTAATCTGTAATCAGACATGTTTCTAACAATGTTGTGTAACAATTACATTTCGTTGAATAACAGGTATCATTCTGATTTGCGTTAGGCGCGTACGAGGAACACGCTGTCGGTGCTACGGCGTCACTCCATATTACTCATTAGATAAGGACGGAACAACGTGATAGCGCTGATAACGAGTTCTCCGAACGCATCTGGATATAAATTTAAAAAAAGAGTATCTTATCGCTCGCTAGCAAAGTTACTTACGCTGTTTTAAGGATAAAAGCGCGCCGAGGGAAGAACGTCATGAAATGAAAAAAATACAAAATTAATCATTACGTATCACGTTAAAAAGTGTTACAAGCTACATCTCTATAGATCTAATAATGCATTTGTGGTCGTCTAGACTTGAATTAGTTTGTGATGACAAATTTATATAAAACTTTCGCTAACTAACGATGGATATGAACAATCGCTTATTTAAAAATATAAACACTGGAAGCAAGTCGCAAATGACGCGACGCGACATTACACAGCGAAGTTTTTCTACTCATTGCAATTTTCGTCTTTGCGTAATTAGGACGAAGAGAACTGTAACGTAAAAATTACGCGTTACTCCCAAGTCGAATTATGGAACTTGATTGAACGGCGAGAGCCGTTCACGGGCAAATGTCAAACGGGCGATGACAACAACACGGCGCGATGAGGTTATGTTTTGACAGCCGATTTTCGCAAATTTCGCGCGAGCTCCCCGCGGCGATGACATTTCGTGAAGATCCGCGCCGCGGGGAGCCGCGCGCGCGAAAAATAATTGGGAATGCGCTGAATAACCTTTAATCCCGGCCATTGCAAATCGATTTGACAAGTGTGTATATTTATTGAACTCTCGCTCTACATAGACCGCGAACTACGCGTGACGTAAACCGAATAAAGTCCCATACACCGTCGAAGACAACTGCACAGACGGGGTTCATAGACCAAATTTTGTCCAATTTTAAAAACATTTGAGAAATGTCGATTTCTACTAATATAAATTAACGTAAACAGCTAATTAAATTCATGAATTATTAATTATAAAATTTGAAACTCATTTATCCCCAAATAACCTAATATTTTAATAATTTTAATTAAAAAATTAATTATTAATTTAAAGTATACTTTACGTAAATAAATTATATAATTTGAAAAAATAGACAAAAGAACAAAATAACAATCAATTTTTATAATTTTTTTTTTATATTTTTATTTTTCTACTCGTTAGCCCTTGTCAAAGCGTAACCCATCTTTTTGTTTATTTAAAAAATAATATTTCTATTTGCATAACGCAGCGACACGCCAAAATAAAGAAGCAGTACGTAAGACAATTCAGGAAGAAAAAGAAAGAAGAAAAAATGACAAATTTACATAACTGTACAGATCTGAATTCATAGATTCTCTGATCTTAAATCTGTCTTTATCTTGTATATTATGTTACCATACGCGAGACAAAAACGGATATGAGATTTGAGATTTAAGAAACATTTACAAATTTGGATCTCATAATCATACGCGTAACAAAATCTAATTGATCGCATTTTACGCGCATCCCTGATAAAAACATTATTTGGATAATTTTTCTTATACAATACATAATACAACAGACAACTATGCAAGTTTGTCCGAATAATCTTTATTAAATTGACTACGCTGCTTTTTATCGCGCTTCGTCAGTTTTTCAAGCGTGTCTATTGGTTGCAAGATAGACATTATAAAAACGTTTTCTATCTCACAACCAATTGACACGCTTGTCACCCGACTCACGAAATATCGGTTTCGGTCATAACGTAATATTTACAGCGAAACAAAAGCAATGCGGCCAATTATAACCGCGGAATAGAAGGCAGAGTAATGAATGGCTGCGTTTAGCAGACTCACCATGATGAGATATTCTTCTAGATCATCCAATCAGACTTTCAGATTTAGAAGAATACACCAATAACAGCGAGCGCTCATTCAACTGTTGAGTCTGCTGAACGCAGCCATTGGCAGAGTTGTGATTGGTTGCGCTAGTCCGTTCCGCTGTTTCATGAGATATTAGCCTTCATGCAGCGAGATGTGGACGCGCCTTTACCCTATGATTCGGCAACGGTAGAAGAGCGAGCCATCGCGCACGGTTTCCTCATTTGTGTCTGTGACTCCGTTGCTGAACTCGTTGCGCGTACCGAGCGGAGAGATCGTGCATCGTGCGGATTCGTATTTTTGCGTGAAGAGAGCACCGAGGGTTGAAGATGAGTGATCCGAAGAGGTGAGGAAACTCGTAACGGACCCGCGACCGACCTGGCGCCGGATCGGCGGCGGATCTCTCGCCGATTTCTCGCGCGCACGCTGTTCGCGCGGCGACGTGTGTCATGCCAGCCGAGGCGGCACTCAATTTCACGATGTCATCATGTCGACGTGACGCTTTGCTTTGCTTTTTCGCGAAGGGTCCGCGCTCGCTGTGACGAGCGACGGTGTCGTGGGTCCCGTCGCCCTCGACGCGACGTTCCGGCTCGATTAGCTACCGCGGACGCGGCGGATCGGCGCCTACCAATTTTCGGGCACGTCAATCCGATCATGGCTGTATGCGAAACAAACAGACAAGAGACGCTCCGTTTTTCTACGGTTTTCAGAGTCAGCTGGCTCGTCCGCACGAACGCGAAAATCACGGACACGTACACGAATGTTCTCACTGCAATCTTGTACTCGCGTCACGTACCCAAAATATTGAGAAATATATTAATTTCGCGTATCTGTTATGTGTCATCTTTTGAAATTATATTGACGGATTACCAAGAATAAAAGATATGCAAAATAAATAAAATATTGCGCAAAAAGAATAGATATATAGGTGTTTTATCATGTAGATGTAACTTCAAAAATAAATTTAGGACACAAAAATAACGCAAAAGTTTATGTACAATATGGGTTAATTTGACTCAGTCAAAATATTGATAATTTTCTCAATATTGTAACAGGCAAAAAATTCCAGATGTTTTATAAGTTTTAATGACTCTTCTTATTTTATATTAGGTAAATATTATTGTGCTAATTATATTATTTGTTCAAATTTCCATATTCTGTTTTTAAATATCCTACTGCTCTTTATACTATAAAACACTAATAATTAATTTGCTTAAGTTCAATAAAATTTTGAGTAATATAATTAACAGAATAACATTCACCTAATAAAATAACAAATATGCTAATAAAAACCATAAATGTTCTGGTATTTTTTGCCTATTACAATATTTAAAAAAAAAGTTTTCCAAATTTATTTTTAAAAAGTTATATTTACATGTTATGAAACACCCATATTATTATTTTTTTAATTTTTTCTCTTCAGACTACAAGATATCAATCATGCAATTTTTTTCCTAGAGTGGAAAGGTGAAAAGTGAAAAATTTCTCCATTAACTTTAATGGTTAAAGATTTCACTTTTTACCTTTCTACCCTAGGAAAAAAGTTACATGAATGGTGCTCAGGAACATATTTGTTTCACTATGAAAACATTTTTTAGCAAATTATTAGAAAAAATAATTTTGAAGATCTTATACAAAATAGAATAATTTTTTCCAGATTGTTCCTCAAGAAAAGAATTTATTATCTGAAGAAAGAATGTTGTCCTTCATATTTTAATTTATTTTTCCAATCATAAAAATTATTTTTTTTTATTTAAAAAATATTTTGTTGCTCATTTATTGTTTATAATTTATAACTTTTATAATATTATTTTTGTTAGTAAAAATTTTTTTTAAATATTTATGTTTATATCAAAATATAGAATTTAGCAAGATATAACGAATATAATAACATATTGATTGCATTTGATACTCAATTGCTAATCTTTGTTTCAGTGATGGAGATTTAGCGACGGCTATTCTTCGCAGGAAGGATAGGCCAAACAGATTGTTGGTAGATGAAGCAATCGCCGATGACAATTCTGTGGTCGCGCTCTCCCAGACGAAAATGGACGAGTTGCAGTTGTTCCGTGGTGACACTGTACTACTGAAGGGTAAACGACGCAAGGAAACAGTGTGCATCGTACTTTCAGATGATACCTGTCCAGATGAAAAAATCCGTATGAATCGTGTTGTCAGAAATAACTTGCGCGTACGTCTGAGCGACGTTGTTTCAGTACAAGCGTGTCCAGAGGTCAAATACGGAAAACGTATTCATGTTCTGCCAATGGACGACACCGTCGATGGTCTTACTGGGTAAATTTCACAATAAGACTTACCCTTTTTTATATTGTTATTTTGTCAACAGCTGATATATCGATATGTATACATATTGATCCTGTGAATTTTATTTTGAATTTGACAATAAGATTTAGATAAAATATGAGTTTTTGAAATGAGTTACTATTTTACTTTAATACTTTGTTTAAATTTTTCAATTAATCTTTTATAAAATTGAGAGTTCACATGTAGAAATTGAACTTGGATTCTGCTTATTATGAATTGCTTTCATATAAAATCACACGTCTTAATAAGACATAAATATAATGTTATAATTATATGTTATAACTTGTACAATTGATTAGCAATTCTATAATAAGATCGTTTAGAATACTTAACTTGGAATAAAATCGTATAAATTGTTGTCTTATTATAAAATTTTATTTTATGTATATACTTTTAATTTATTACTTTTATGATGCTATAAATAATGTGCACAAAATATATATTTTTGTAGAAACCTATTTGAAGTCTATTTAAAGCCGTACTTTTTGGAAGCATACCGTCCTATTCACAAAGACGACAACTTTATTGTGCGAGGGGGTATGCGAGCTGTGGAATTTAAAGTTGTGGAAACTGATCCAGGACCATTTTGCATTGTCGCGCCTGATACAGTGATACATTGCGAAGGTGATCCGATAAAAAGAGAGGTCAGAAAAATATATACTGTATTTTTTACATATTTTGATCGACGGAGACAATGAAAAATGTTTATTTACAGGAGGAGGAAGAAGCACTGAACGCTGTGGGGTACGACGATATTGGCGGCGTCCGCAAACAATTGGCACAAATTAAAGAAATGGTGGAATTACCTCTGCGACATCCGTCTTTGTTCAAAGCCATCGGCGTTAAACCGCCACGTGGTATATTGTTATATGGACCACCAGGAACGGGAAAGACTCTTATTGCACGTGCCGTGGCAAATGAAACCGGAGCGTTTTTCTTTCTTATAAACGGTACGTAACCTAATCATTAAAGTATTAAATAAGAAATATAAGGCATATACAAGATTTAAAGACTCTCGTCTTTCTATACAGGTCCCGAAATTATGAGCAAACTGGCTGGTGAATCGGAAAGCAACTTGCGGAAGGCATTCGAGGAGGCCGAGAAAAATTCTCCGGCCATCATATTTATTGATGAACTTGATGCGATTGCGCCGAAACGTGAAAAGGTTCGCCAAGTCAATCTCGATATCTTTTATAAATTGTATTTTGAAATGAAAATTATATTTCTTCCTATATAGACGCATGGCGAGGTCGAGAGGCGTATTGTGTCGCAACTATTGACACTGATGGACGGTATGAAACAAAGCTCCCATGTGATCGTAATGGCAGCTACTAATCGACCAAACAGCATCGACGGAGCGCTGCGCCGGTTCGGACGTTTCGATAGAGAGATCGACATCGGTATACCCGATGCCACTGGTCGATTGGAAATCTTGAGAATTCACACGAAGAATATGAAACTCGCTGACGACGTTGATTTAGAAGAGGTGCTGATTTAATTCTACATTATTCCGAAAAGATGAAAATAATCCTGTTTTATCCCGTAAAATAATATCGAAGTAATATTACTAGATCGCAGCAGAAACTCACGGACATGTCGGCGCCGATTTAGCGTCTCTATGTTCGGAAGCAGCTCTTCAACAAATTCGTGAAAAAATGGATCTCATAGATTTGGAGGATGACCATATAGACGCGGAGGTTTTATCTTCGCTCGCAGTAACGATGGAGAACTTTAAGGTAAATTATTATCTTGATCTCATATCGAATTATTATCCATCGTTTTCTAAGTGAAAGTATCTTTTCGTTGAAGTATGCAATGACGAAAAGCAGCCCGAGTGCTCTGCGTGAGACAATTGTGGAAGTGCCGACGGTCACCTGGGATGATATTGGAGGTTTACAAAACGTCAAAATGGAGTTGCAAGAATTGGTACAGGTAAGAACGGACACAAAGCCCAATATACATACATAAGTCTTAAATTACATATTTATTAACACACATTCTCGTCGCGCAGTATCCGGTGGAGCATCCTGATAAGTTCTTGAAATTTGGTATGCAACCGTCAAGAGGCGTATTATTTTACGGTCCACCCGGTTGTGGTAAAACATTGTTGGCCAAAGCGATCGCCAACGAGTGTCAAGCAAATTTCATTTCTGTTAAGGGTCCAGAATTGTTAACTATGTGGTTTGGAGAATCGGAAGCTAATGTCAGAGATGTTTTTGACAAGGTGAGTTCTGTAGACATAGAAGATAGACTCCATATGCTTCTTGCAGAGGTGAGAACCTGGCAGAACGGTGAGGGAGGCAAAACACCGATCTCTCTTATCGTTCTGTCAGCTTCACCTCTGCAAGAGGCATGCGGAGTCTATCTTCTATGTCTATGGTTCAAGTTCTCTCACACATTTCCTTTAATGGAGTTTAAGATCGTCATTTAACAACGGATTGTTTTCAGGCAAGATCAGCGGCACCCTGTGTATTGTTCTTTGATGAACTTGATTCTATCGCGAAGTCACGAGGAGGCACCGTCGGTGATGCTGGCGGTGCAGCGGATCGTGTGATAAATCAGATATTAACAGAAATGGATGGTATGGGCGCAAAGAAAAATGTATTCATCATCGGAGCGACAAATCGGCCCGACATCATCGATCCAGCAATTCTACGACCCGGTAGATTAGATCAATTAATTTACATACCATTACCGGATGAGAAATCTCGAGAAGCGATATTCCGCGCTAATCTTCGAAAATCGCCCGTAGCTAAGGTAATAATTCCAAAAATTTACCTAAAAAATGTAAAAATATTTAATACTGGTAATGTAATGTCTCTCGTATGTTCAGATTTTCTTTTGTATTTCTTAAAAAAATTCTTTTTTTTTTAGGACGTAGATCTAAGCTACATAGCCAAAGTTACGCACGGTTTTTCCGGTGCTGACTTGACAGAAATCTGCCAGCGAGCGTGCAAACTTGCCATTAGACAGTGCATCGAAACTGAAATTCGAAGGGAAAAAGAACGTGCAAACAATCCATCCGCATCTATGGATGTAAGATGTCTTGTTATAAAATGTATTACACCATTTTACAGCATTTTTGTGTTATTTTGAAAGACTCATTTTTGTCGCGTCACTTGTATGATTCATACCTGAGTCAGCATTCGACTTAATTCGAATCATTAGCAGAGAGGGTCTTCTTACATACATTTTTTATTTTTTATAACGTCCTATGATAACTTGTACAATATTTCCCAATTACAAGGAAAAAACTTTCTTTCATAATTGCATTTTATGCAGTTTTTGGCAATATTAAAAGATATATACAGCTATACAGAAATTAAAATAATTCAAATAAAAGTTGCTATTGATATATGTTTATACATCAATCCTAAGTTTATATTTCTCTATCTTTCGTATTTTTTTTAGATGGATGAGGATGATCCTGTACCAGAAATAACGCGAGCTCATTTCGAGGAAGCAATGAGGTTTGCGCGTCGTTCAGTGTCTGACAATGACATTCGCAAGTACGAAATGTTCGCGCAAACACTTCAACAATCTCGAGGATTCGGGACTAATTTCAGGTACGAGTTTTGTTTTCAAAATTCCAATATGCACATGCAATAGTTAACCCTAGAGTGCTACTTATATTTTTCTGGCGATAATGCTATTCTGACTAAAAATTTATAAGAAATTTTTTTCTACTTAAAATCTCTTTACATTTTTTCTACTTTACAAGTTATAAACAAATGTTACACCGATTAAATATTGTTTTAATTTAAAAAATATATTAAATATTTTAAATTATCAAAATTTTAATAACACAAAAACTATACTACTTGATTAGCATCTGGGTGAAAATTCATCTACAGTAGCACTATAGGGTTAAAAGAATAAAACTAATTATACATTTTTGTGAACATTGTTTTCTTTTAAATGCTAATATTACGGCACATATTTTCAATAGAAAAATTTGTACGTAATAAAAAATGTTCTTTTATCTTAAAAAAAATTATTTGCAGATTTCCACAAAGTGGAGCAGGCGGTGCTCAAGATAACACGCAAGGCGATCAAACCTTTCAAGATGATGGAGATGACGATCTCTATAGCTAAGCTTTCGTTTCCTTGTATGTCATTACAGTGAGCATACGACAAAAGGGCCTGTCTGTTACCATATAATATATTACACAGGAATCGTTTTTAAGTGATACAATTAAAATATAAAAGAGCGTAAATAAATGGATAAAATGATTGAAATTTTATATGAGGTACATACGACTTTTGTGTTTGTAGAAAAAAAGAGCACAAACTCTAATCCATGTAGCTAGAAACATTCAGATATAAAATATCGATTGAAAACCTGTTTTGTCATATGATTATTTTTGCGTTTAGCTGTATTTATTGATTTGGTCTTTTAACAAGACTGTTTATAAAATTATCTTTTTTTTTTCTTTTCCATCCATCATGTGGCAGCATGGATGCGATAAACGTATAATTGCATTGTTAATTAATTACACGAAACAGAAAGATTATGATAAAGTGGCGAAATGATGCTTTATGTATACACGTATTATAGAGACATACATTACCTATTGCAATTTTGCTACGTAATTTTACATGCGTTAACGATTACGTATTTTGTCGAGCTTTTAAACTTGGAATGGACCCTTTTGCTGCATTATCACTGTACTCAATGAGAATACATTCTGTTGTTCACACTCACACATTGCAGTAATATAAAAATTTATGCCATGTCGAGATGAGATATTCAACCGATGATGATGTATGTTGACGATTTTACAAATATCCCTTAATAGTAAATTAATCCATATGACGATAAAAAAGGAACCTTTTTCAATCTCGTCATTTGAATCGTACGATTATCTGCTTTATAACCGTTCGCAGTTTTATAAACGTTGAAATTTCTGAAATGATGGAAAAGTCGAACAAGATTATTAAATACAATACAAATAAAAAGAAAGATTTGTCCGATTTTTTTACAAGACTGGCAAGTTGTTGATACTATTACGCTGTAATTGATCATACCACTCTGACACATACTAGTTTATATAAGTTCCAACAATAGGATTAAAATTTTAAAAATTAACGTAAAAAGTTTAATGGATTAATATATTGCTATCGGAAACAATTATTCTTTCTAGGTAACGACTGAAGCAGAATTTTTACATGTTTACATCACAGTGTCGCTAATGAGAGTAATACTTTAGTTTCAACATAAAAACATAATTTAATAGATATAATTATAAAACATCACAAAAAATTGAATACATATTCTAATCTATAGAATAGTCTTAAAATTTTTATGTTTGCGTATTTATAATTCCTGCTTTATTTATCTTTATGAAAGAAAAAACGAATTTTGCACGTGACAGGAATGTTAACTCAAATGCTTAAAAGTACGTTCGGTAAAATCATAAAAATTCGTTTATTTTTATTTCGAAATTTGTAATGATTATATTGCTAATCTTGCGCAATATTTATACGAGATAATATCAATATAAATTCTTCATATAAATAGAGTTGTGATAACACAATTTTCAATGAAGGAAGCATCGAATTTATAAAAAATCGTCAGCAATTTTATTAAATACAAATAAAAATGGGATGTTAAACCAATCGTAGATAAGGAGAAATTCGCAGTGTCTTTTCTTTTTTTCTATTTTTCATTTGCAGACCAGCACAATCACGTGTGTTAATAACAAAACCTCATACGCAATGACGTTCAAAGCTTAAGCCTTAGCACGTTCATATGTACATTGGTTATTTTATAACGCTTTTATTTATCTTTATAAAAGTAGGACTATTTACCAAATAAAACTCGTTAGTATAAAATCGTCGTAATGACATGACACATGGATCTACGATACTGACTTACTCGCGATCGCGCCGAATGCCTCACAGTTCACACAAAAAAGAAACTTCCTATTTTAAACGAAGATATACATACATACATATATATATATATATATATATATATATATATATATATATATATATATAATTATATAAGATCCATTAAATTACATAATACGCTACGGAGAATCATAAGAAAAACGAAACGTAGCTGTGCTTCACTTAATCATACAACACAAAAACATTCTCGCCAGCGCCAGCGTCGTCTTTCTATTTTAATAAATTGGCACCGATCAATGGAAAGATTTTATATTCACAATCAAGCTGAATTACTTAACGAAGTATACTTAACGAAAACGCAAATGTATCGAAGATTCTCTGTACTCCTACAGTTAATTAGCTATTTATACAAATTACATTGTCATGACAATTTTCAATCGACTCGAAGAAGCGCTCAAAAAGACTTATTGCACATTCGATACGATTACATATTATACATCCGTCTGATATAAAGCATTTAAGATATACAGCATGGGGTGATGTCCGATAACAACAGATACAAATCTTTCATTAAATTAGAATTCAGTACTCGTATAGTTTAAAAAATTATTCTGTCGATTCGTGATATAATGTGGTCTAGTGATATAATGATTTCAGATTTTAAGAAAGATGAATTAAATTTCTTTTCCGCGTTTTTTAAATCTTCTAACTTTGCTCTGCTGTCATTCGTCGTTATTTCATTGTCCCATAATTACCATAAAGACTGAAATATTTTTTTAAACTCTAAATGCCAACAAAGTATCATATCATTACAAAATTGATATTATTTTTTAGCAAAATTATACAACCTGATCACGTTTTACATTCCTTTACAAGAAGCTAACACATGTCGAAAGATCTTACATTTTATACAAGAATTACAGCTGAAGCTCACCGTTTGACAAAATTTACCACACATATTTATATGTCTTTACATTTTCACCCGCAAAAAGATGAGCTTTCTTTGTCGAAAATAGAGGACAAAGATTTCATCGTAAAAAGATATAGCAATCCAATGGAACGTATAACGAAATAGATGTGTCATGTTGTGTATGTTTGGTATGATGGGGGTTTTCGTATGATGGGATAAGGAGCAGAAATCCAATTTTTTTTTATATCGACTCTTAGGTATAATTTATACAAACATGATTTTTGAACAAATATAAACGATTTTTTATTTAAACAAAAATATTTTGATTTTAAATATAAATTGATTACTTGACATAAACGATGCAAATTTATTTAAAACATTATTTCTAGATAAGTCAGAATTTTGATGAGTTCAATTTCATTAAAAATTTATAACTGTATTAGGTTCATATTCGGTTTCATCAAGCAACCAAGCATTGTGTATCCTTGTTATCATTTTTTCTTCTGTATGCACCTAAAATTGAAATTTTTTGGTAAAATATTTTGTGTATATGAAAAGACAAATAATAGTTGTCGCTCTTCTGAAAAGCTCAGAATATTTCCGAATATTTCTGAATAGATTCAGAATAGCGCAGACATCAATTGAAATAAAATAATATTACATTGGTCCATAATTTCCAATATTGGAGTATTCTTAGGCTACAAAAACGCACGTTTTTTTCTATATAAGATACTTCTATATAAAGAAGTATCAGAATGTAGAAGTACAATATTTCACGCTGTTATGATACATTTTGTGTGCAGTGTACACAGCTCATAAGAAATAACTCATTGCACAATTCCTGTGGTAAACGCTTCGTCAGAATCGTCATCATTGGATTACTATATTCTCCGCGCGACATTGCATTCCTCTTGCAAATGCAATGTCTCTAACTAAAGGTAAAAAAAAAAATTCCGCTTAAAAATCCGACAGTTCAGTAATACCGAGAGTGTTATCCAGAGGTACTTTCATCCCTCCCCCTTGCTCTTTCTTTCTATTGTACGCATAGATTATCATATAAAAAACCGGTCTCCCTAATAATTAGTGCGCATATTGCATTTGGATCTTAAATGCGTATGAGATACGTAACAATCTCGATAATATCACCTAAAATAAATAACCCGATTACTGACAGTGCCCTAAATATTGGAAATTCTTATGTATATATGTATAAATACTTTTTTGAATATATAAATTATATTATTACATAATTGAATTTAATTTTGTTTAAATTCTTTTATAGAGTTTATTATTTATAACATTTCATTAAAACCTTATTTTAATTTTAAAAAATGTATTTAAGATCGGATTTCTAGTATTTGGGACATTGTCAATAATTGGGCATTTATCCTACAGATGATTTTTTTCTTTTTGGTTCTATATTGAACTCGGAGTACTGGATATACGGCCGTCTGTAAATACTGGACGTCCTCTGCACTCTGTGCCCCCTATGCCCTTTCGTTGCTCTTGCACGGCTTTTCTTATTTCCATTTGCAGCTTGAGCTCTTTTGATATGCCTTAATTGTGTGTATGTGTTACGCTCAGTCTGTCCTTTGCGTGACAGGTGGGAACTCGGTATCGTCGTCCAGACGAAACGGGCCGCCGCCTTTCGGTGGGCTTTCCGTCGCCGCTATCATCTCCTGATACTTCTCTGACTCTACAAATCCATTTATATCACAGATTATCAAGTTTCCATCTCGATCGCATTATCTCGAGCGGATATAACGATAAAGATGTATACAGACGATCAGCGTTCAATGATACATGATATATTTTATGCATTCAGATATGTTCCCGACTAATCTGGATCATTCTTAATGGAAATTTGATTTCTAAGATTTACAATTTTGGAATTAGACAATACAAACGTTTCTTGACGAGTTTTTCGAAAAACGCGCAGAAATATGTTTCTATCTGAATGCAAATATTAAATATCTCATTGACCATTGTCTACATCACATTGCCGTGAAATACATTTACTAATGAATTCGTTAATGAATATGAAGTTATGGTCTTCTCTAAGAAGAAAATCACTAATATTAATCTCACACAGGCATTTAATTTTCTAATACATACACTAGTGTATAATATAAGATATAAAACGCGATTTGAAAATTAATAAAAAAAAACTGACCAATTACATATACGATTATATCAATTAAATAAAAATTATTCTAAAAACATTCGTATATGTGAATACCATTTGTCTTTTATAAAAGATATTCTGCGTATTCGCGACGATGTGAGTGTTTTCTTACTTATTCAACAATAAATACGTTACTAGAATGGCGAAGAAAATACGAAGCAATATTTACAAGACCAGACAGATTCAAGTGACACGACTTTCGTTTTCTACAATTCTATTTTCGAGTTGTTTAACATTTTTTTAAATGCAACTTATCAGCATTATGTGTTTTTTACAGCCTGTTTTCAATTTCAAAATATGGAAGACCAAAAAAAAAATATTGGATCTTTTTTTCCTTACAATTCTATGTTCTTATTATATTGAAATATTTAGGAACAATACCGTTAACTAAACAGAGTACGCTAATATATATATATATATATATATATATATATATATATACACACACATACATACTCTTAATGATTAGTAATACAGTTGTTCTAAAAAAATATGCACTATTACCTGCCACATAATATATATATGTATAATTTAACATTAATATCACATACCAACTATTTACGTTAACAGCCTTAGTAATCATATTAGTAATTATTATGTACAATTGTTAACATTGTTATAGTAAATAGATATTTAGGTAGTCTTCTAAGGATAGACTACCGCTTGTAGGATGTTCTCAAGATATTTCGTAACAGGATGCAATGATGTTGGATATTATTATATCTGCTGACTAGAAAGACAACTTGCATACGTGCTGAGTGATTTATCCCGAGAGTACAGACTAGTGCCTACATGCATGTCCCGTGTGCACAGGTGTTTTATTTATGTATACGTCGTTCTTAAGAATTTGTCCAATCTGCAGTTAATAAGCGTAATAGATTTGTACTATTTGTTTGCGAGATATAATAATATAAAACTACTCGTATTAATGCGGATGTACGTCACGTGAAAAGGCACACTTGTTACTTCAGCGCGGCTCTCATTCTTCCTTTCGCTGCGTGTACGTACAGATTAAATGCGCACGAAACGCTAGTAGTGAGGCACACATACACACAGAAAGAGAGAAAAAAAGCTCTAAAGGAAAATTAGGTGTCTCGTGTGTACGGAGAATGAGAGCGAGAAAAAATTCGAGGGACAGAATAGAGGACATACCAGTACCTGACATGGAGTCTGGCGAGCGGCCACGCAACACACCCGCGTAGCTATTTATGCAGGCTTCGGTGGATATTAAAAAGAAAAAAATTACATCAAGTAAAGGTCAACTATCGGGCCCCCCCTCCCTCGAGCCCCTGAAGAAATTATATCTGGATATTTCATTTTATAAAGGGGGCTAGAAGCGAGAAAAAGAAGACATGAAGCAAATTGTAAAAAGTAAAGGCGTTTTGAAATACGCGTCGCGCGCACACGCATACACACCACATACGCATGGTACATAGCGTTCAACGACATAAGCGTTTTACTAGAGCTAACACTCGACCAGATCAACTTTAATGAATATAGCAGAATCTATGTACAAATACATGAAGTGGCAATTTGTCTACTGCACAATGGAACATAGCAACGTAGTGTAATCTATAAGAATACAGCTTTCGTTTGAGCAAAAAACTTAAGTACTTATTAATTTTTACAACTAACTGAGTTATTATCGATTCTTTTTCTTTTATTGCTCCGTTTTTATGAATGAAAGATAGCGAGATTGACTTGAATACGAGAAAAATGATTTCTTTTTTTGTATTCAATAATTGAATGTTTTAATATGTTCATTATAGTTTGATGGTATAAAAAAAATCTGCCAGTACCAACTGTGTGTGTATGTGTGTGACAGGCTTTAAACAAAGAAGAAGACTTAATCTATTCTGTTAGTGCTTGAGTAATTGCGAAACTTACCACAAAATCACGAAACTAACTTTAAAAACAAAATAGACAAAAAGAAACTCTATACACACTCAAGCATACTATACTGGATATATAAAGAAGTTTCGCAAAATTCAATATATTTTCAAAATTAACTGTCGGTAATGTATCTTTATCGTCAACTCGCTTCAACTAATCTACTAGAAAATGCAAAGTCCAAAAGTCTTTCTTCATACCTGTATTTGTGTTATTCGCTGTAGCTGCTGCTCCCGAACCAGAACCGCCGCAATCTGATTCGTCTCGTTCCTTATCGTCTAATCTGTGAAAAATGAATGAGAAACATCTTTCTATTTTCATTCTTATATACATAAAGAGTATATTATTCTACTTGGAAAATGGGATGTTGTGTAGCTCCGTACGAGAGCGATCGACTCGTAAGTGACAGATCGTGAGTTTGAATCCACACATCTCAATTTTTAATTCGTAAT
The DNA here is from genome assembly GCF_016802725.1 of Solenopsis invicta. Classification (NCBI taxonomy): domain Eukaryota; kingdom Metazoa; phylum Arthropoda; class Insecta; order Hymenoptera; family Formicidae; genus Solenopsis; species Solenopsis invicta. Next base: position 6,332,037 of record NC_052669.1, on the reverse strand, counting down.
CTCCATCATAAAGGAACGCTTTAAATCTAAGGGTGATGTATAGGGACTGATATGGTCTCACCCGCTTTCATTATTACTACTTAAAGAATAATGAATAAAAATAATTATAAAAAAATTAATAAAAATAATTCTTTATCATATTCTCACTTCTGTCTAAATTTGATACTATAATATTACGAACCTGTGCTGTTTTAGAAGAGTGCAACATCCACTTTCTGTCGGATCGACGGAGTAAACGTATAAGTAACCGTCGGCACTAGCTACTAACAGTTTTGGTACTTTATGTGTTCTAAAACATAGGTAAATAAATGTATCACAGACACGTTAATTTAAACACAGCACAAAGCACATAGATTTAAGATAACATATTTTCACTTACACAGTGATGGCACAGACATTCTTTAAACCTTGAAACGGTAGATGGACGCTAGCAAAAGCACGTCCTTGAGTAAAAACGTCAGTTACTTGCGACGGCAAGTATGTAGCCGACGCTGTCACAGCCTTCGTCAAATATCCCATCCAGCTTTGTGCTTCCTCCGCAGTTTGCTTGTTTGGCCTATAAAGCAAGTAACAAATTAGAAACTAAGAAGTAGAAACTAATATGTTATTTCTAATACTTCTTAATTTCTACTAATACATATATTTTTTTTTAATCTGTGTTAAATATAAGAATTGTAAAAAATTAACATATTAATCAGGTTTAACATACTTTGTGATTACCCTATAACCTTAGCGATTTCTCTTGTTTCTTATGTAATATATTGTTTTATTATAAATAAGCAAATTACAAGATTCATGTTTGCCTTTGTCTTGTCCGTTCATTTGTGTTTGTCATCTGTTTATATTCGATTTAGCTGTTATCATATCCATATTAATAAACGTTAATTAATATTTGTCGAGAAATTGCGCATGCGCTTATTTATTACACATTTTTATTATACATAAAAATGCAGGATTTAAAAAGCAAATAGTTTATACAAATACATGTTAATACACTGAAACCTCTTAATAGAGTACTTTGAAATAGTACGAAGAATCTTTTCCATATGCACTCTATGCACGTGAGCAGCGTGAAAGAGGATTATACAACTACGATTTTCATATTTTGAGAGTGATATGAAAGTTACTTTATAAGGCTTTGAACCACATTTGAATATACGAAGTATGTTATCTTTTATATATAATTTTTAAGTTACAACTTTTCTATGTACGCAAGCGTTTATAATATTAATCTGTTAATGTAAACGTTGGGATGCCACGTGGTTCTGAGAAAACAACAAATTTGTAATTAATGACATGATCTCGGGCTCGATTTCTCATCTCATATATTATAAATTTTCAATCTGCGTCAAATTGAGAGATGTATGTGACTAGCAATCACACTGTACATGAAGTATTTCTATGATGGAATATTTGCTGAAAAAACAGCAAACACGAGATACTTACGTTTCCTTTGGTTCCTCCAGCTTGAATATGTGCACAGTCTCTGTATTGCTAGAGCAACAGAGCCACATGGAGTCCATGCTGAAAGACAGACTATTTATCGTGACGCATCTTTTTACTCCGCGTCGAAATTCGAATAACTTTGTACCCTCATGGACCTGTAAAAATATGAACAATTTTTTTGCAACTGCCAGTAGTTATTAATAAAATGTAACTATAATAGCCATCATTGCATCTATGATTTATCTTACGTCAAAGACTCGAATCACAGTGCCCTTTTCAGAGGCAGTCGCCACCTTCGTGCCGGTCGAGCTGAAAGCAATCGCTGCTAGTGGACTATCATGTGCAGGTATCATTGTTTTCGCTTGCTGTATGATTGAAAAGTATAAAGCAAATTAAAATATCAGTTCCCAATATGACATAATTCTTATCGATTTATATAAATTTACGTAAGATACGTACAAGATGGTTCGCGTCAAATATCTGTACTTCCCCAATTGTATTCGATCCTGGATAAGCCACATAACAATTGTCGCTATTTGGAGAAAGTGTGCAAAGGCCTGTAAGATTAGGTGGAGTGTCGCGAATTGTGTGCAACACTCTCATATCTCGTATATTGTGAATGTATAGAGATTCTTCCAGACATACAACCAATCTCTGAAAAATAAGCAATATTATTTTTAGTACTTAATTATAAGAACATTAAATATATTTTAATATCAAAGCTTTACATTATCACGTACATAAATTTATAATTTAAAACAAGTAAAGTAGAAGTGTTTCTTAATATGTGAGAACTATCGAGAAGGATGTAAATTCACACACACACACACACACGCGCGCGCGCGTGCACACACAAAACAGAATTTATAAAGCAAATAGTTTATACAAATATATATCCAATATGATTTTTTATATAGATTCTATAAGTTATAATTTCTGTACAAAAATGTAAGCATCTATAATGTTAAAGTAAACGTTGACGCGTAATTCCACATAAGAACAATACAGTAATTAGGATCTCACAATTTCTCATTCTACTTATGGATTTTACATTTGTAATCTATGTAAAGTGACTCGCCCAAATTGGGAAATTTGCATGGTACATAAAATGTTTATTGTTCATAAAGACAAAACTGGAAGCCAAGATGGTTTTTAAGTCGGAACTTATCCAAGATTATAGAACTCATGTTGATTAATGGAATAATTCTAATCCAAACTCATTCTAAACAGTTTTATAATACGTGTTCAGTAGTTAATAATAGTTACTTGTCAAGCAAGGAATTGACAATCTCTTCGCATAAAAATCGCGATTGCACGCAAAACCAGTGAAGAAATCAAGGATCATGCTTTCACATTGGAGGTCAAGACTCGAGTTTCGTAATATCGCTAAAGGAAAAAAAGAATGTAAACATAAATTTAAATAACTTACCGCTCTGTTGAGTTTCACAGCCAAAATTGTGTTCGAGTAACTGTAGTTACATATCTCGGTGCCTTTTCTAAAGTGACACACCGTTAGCGTGCGGGGCGACTTAAGGCTAACAATCGCCACCAAACTGCTGCTGAAGAGTCGCTCAACGATGCATATATCCTCGAAGTCTGTATCATCTCGAAAAAAAGGAAATATTCTAAATAAAATTAATTACACTAATAATCAATTTAACAAGGGATTACTCATTCACAAACATAGTGTTTGACTGATTTCCGATTTCTTGTGATTCCATGTGATTTTAAAGTGATTTCATGTTTACTACGTGTTAACATTATTAATTTCATGCTTCTAGCATTACGTGATTTCAATTTAATTTCTTAAAGATTTAATATTGAAGTGATTTCAACTAATTTTTTATTTCAAGTTGATTTCAATAATGAATGCTTGATTGATTTTGCAAATAACCCCTTGCAATTTAATAACATTGCTAATAAAAAAATTCTAATTAATAACAATCACCGGCACTTCGGTGACTGGCATTATCAAACTTTTTAAAACGCTTGTAAAAAAAATTGTCACATAATTAAAAATTTTAATTACATAAATAATCACATAACATAAAGCAAAAAGTCATCATATTGCTCATGACGATATATCTTATTTAATCATATTACACAATATTTTATCATATGTGCTTATAATAATGAAAATTTCATTGTGTTATATGTGATAAGATACATAAAACTTGCAAGGCAAACAAAGCGTGTAACGTAAAACAAAAAACACTATAAATATCTTCAACATAAACAATATTTATAGCATTTTTATCTTGCTGACAAAGCTTATCACTAACTATCATCCTATCAGTCATTTATTATTGCAGCAGCTTATCTAGAATCTCCTAGAATTATTGATAGAGTACAGAGGAAACCAATTATTACCATTTTCATAGATCTTCTCAAGGTGTCCAGTGGAGCTAATTGAATAAAGTTTATATCCCGACTTCGATCCCACTGCCAAGGACCTAAAAGACAATCAGAAAATGTTCTATATATCATTGTAATTCTATATATCATCCTGTAAGAAATACAATTACAAACTTTTTTACTTTGTTCTTTTCCAGGAACAAACTTCATGTTTTCCATTTTTTTTTTTCACATAGAAGGAAAATAAACAATAAATCAATGTTGAGCGTTTGCACATAAAATATAAATAATCCACATGTATTTAATGTAAACTGTGTTTTACATCTAGTACTGAAAATCTATAACATATGTAACATAAACTATAGATTTTTAGTATTTAGCAGTGTATATTGGAATGCAGCCTACGTAAACAATAATCCACAGATCATAGAAGATGCAAATTTTGTCAAAAATAATGAAAGTTATATTCGATTCCTTATTTTTAATATTATTATCTTTTAATTTTCAATATTACATACCTTTTTATTTTATTAATAAAGTCAATTATATTAACAATTTTGTAACTTAATGACTTTTTCTTTGTATTCTTATCATCCAGTTTATAATAATTTATATCGCTTGTACTTGCCTACATGAAAAGGATTCGTATAACTAAAAGGTAAACAATACACTGATAACCTACACGTAATCTTTTAAACATACGGCGCGATCCTGAAATAAACCGTGCGAGAAATTCGGTCCTAGGGAAAGAGTAAATCTTTAAAGAAACGTGATCGTATTTAAAAACAAAGAGAGTTAAGCTTCTTCGATATCTCTATACGTGTGGGTACTCTTTGTTCTATCTTCCGATACTATTGTCATCGTCGTCGGCGCGCGTGCGAATATCGTGCGTGTAAAAGTAAAAAAAAAAAGAATAAGGGAGTCGCCGCGTACGATATGCCAATCGCGCGAGGAGCAGGAGCCGAGGATAAGTCCTTGGATAAGGCGATGGCGGTGAGTGGAAAGACCGGGCGACTGGCTCGCCCGTTCGCTCGCTCGCTCATACCGCGCGCACTCGGGACGCGCGCGATATCGTCACCTCTTTTTCTTCTCTCTCTTTCTTTTTTTTCCTCTAATACGCCACGACGCACGAAGGTTGGGGCGAGGGAGTCTCTCTCTCTCCTCATTCTCGTTAACACGCAATTAATCGGTGAAAGGGGGAGCAGCGAATGACGCAGGCATAACGCAACGAAAACATCGCGCGAGGAAAACATGGAGTGCGCGGAGTCGCGCAAACCTTGGCGCGTAGACGCGTACATTCGCTATATACACATGTATACAAGCATATATATTGAGAATTATACGCATATAGCGAGCGAGCGAGAGAAAAGTGACACGCGTCGACGACGGGGGGACGATCGAAAGCGAGGCGCACGAGGTTAGGATCAGACAAAGGAGGAGGTGGCGGCGACGGCGGAGGAGAAAGAGGAGGAAGAGGAGGAGAAGGAGGAGGAAATGGTAGAGGAACGATTCGTGGATGAGAATACTTACGTGCAGTCTTGATTGAAGTTGACGAAATAGGGACCGTTGCTTTGCGCGTCGGACGTCGTGTCGGACGTCTGGTTGGTTGCGAGGTTCATGAGTCCTGATATGCTGTACCTTAGCCCTTGCGTTAATGCATCCAGGTTGATCTCGCGCGGGATCTCTCGCATAAATCTCGGTGGCACGTGCGTGGCCGTGCGCGCTCGACAGACAGACACACACAAACTTTCTCTCTTTTTTCTCTCTCTCTCCCCAAAAACTTCTCTTTTGCCCGCGGATGTGCGAGCACTCGGTATCTCGCGCACTCGGCAGCTTTTTTTCCCCCCGCCGCTGTCTTTCTCTCTTTCTGTCACTGTCTCCCGTCCCGTTACACCGATCCGTCCCGCTCGCGCCCGCTCCTGCGCGCGCCAATACGAGAGGAACACACACGCACTTTTTCGCCCGCTGGCTGCCTAGCTCCAGGTTCCGAGTTAGGCTCCTTGACTTGGCTCCGACGACGGCCGACTCCTACAAGTGACTGCACTTTGCTATCGTTCCATATTGAACAGCTGACAGTCGCAGCTGCTGGTCGGAACAGCGGAACGTGAAACATCAGTCCGTGTTCCGTGCATTCCGTTGCCATGGCGACGCGCCGATCTGCTTTCCCTTCCCCTACACTGCTCCTTGATCGGTGCGCCACTTGCGCGGTTTGTTTACAAGGTGTTTTTTGCATCATGGAAATCTGCAATAGAGAAAAGAGGAAAAGTGGATTTGTGTGAACCCAGTTGACAGAGAATGTCTTTTTTTAAAACAATTTCCTTAAATTATTTGTTTATTTCATAGGAGGACTGGTTAAAGTGTAATTTTAATTAAAAAGGTTTATGAATTATTTTGATTACATACCCTAGTAAAAGTTATTTTTATAATTTTGTATTGGAACATTTTTCAGAAATACTTAGAAAGTCTACATTTTCCCTTATTGTTAGAATTTTTCATATATGTGAATTTTGAAATATCTTGATATACTTTTAACTTTTTTAGATTTTATAACAATTCATCAGAAATTATAGAAAAAATTTTTTGAAATTTACTTTAGTATATATATTTTATAATTAATAAACATCTGAAAAAGATATAAACTTTCTGAGAATTTCTAAAAAAATGTTTTAATTATAAACAAATTTGAGAAAGTTATAAAATTATATAGAAATTCTGAAAGGTTTTAAAAAATTTATATGAAAAATTTTCAGAACAATTTTCATCAAAGTAAACTATTTTTACATCGATTGGCTCTGATTGGTTCTATGGAAATCTACAAATTTTGTCCAACTGTCTCCCTATTGGCCGTATAAATTCCAATACGGAGTCAGTCTACCCCCTTCCCTTCCGGCAGTAAAATAGCGAATTGTCGGTTATCGATAACAGGGTTAGAGGGGGGAGGGGGGGAGTAGCATTGGCACGAAACGCGGCGCTCAGCTGTCATGGCAGTCACGACTCTTGTGAAATAAAAGTGAACCAGGCGGGCTAGGTTCCGTGAAAAATAATCTGCTCCGATGTACCGCACTCAAAGATGATAGCAGATCTGTCGATTCTCTAACGCGATCGCGAGAGCTTAGCCGAAAAATGCTTCGTATTTTTCGACGTAACCTCCGTGACCGGCCCGTCGAGTTTCTTTACGTAGTGATTAAATTGAGGTCCGAATTATTTATGTGAAAGGCTTTGAAATATAAAAGTAAGGAGATATAACTTATATCTGCGTCTCTTATCAATTTTCTGTTAAAGTTGGGGCTTTGAATAGCGATAACTAGTGTCAAGTACATAATATGCAAAGCAGTTATTATATATTTATTCTATGAAGACAAATATATGTACATATATTTATATTTATATTTATAATAGATAAATACTTGCATTTTAATTCTGATTACATAACAATTATAATGATTGTTTTTCTATGTTTCAGATAAATTTAATGATCCCATGGATGCGTGATCAAATAGTGGAGGCCTGGCATAACAGAAAAAGTTCAAGGACGGCTGATAAGCGGTCCTTGGCCCTTTCTTCTGTCAGCACAGGCAATCCTGCAAGCAACACCATGCTTACTCCATTACCTACCTCACCTGAAAACTTTTCCGTCAATGTCATCAGGTTTGAATTCATTTTATGTTCAGTAGTCAAAATTTCAAAAAATAATTCTATCAAGCATTAATTACAATTACAATAACATCAATTGTTTTTTTTTTCTTTATAGCACAGAGGGCAATGTATTGGATGTTACAGTAAAGCCAAACTTTACTGTGGAAAATATAAAGAAAATAGCAGTAGTACATTTCTATGGTCAAGACACAACCAAACCCATTTCACGATATCGTTTGGTTCATTCATCCAAATTTAAACAGCTCGCAGATGAAAATTATGTTGACGACGAGGGTATCAATGAATATGGTATAATTATTTGCATGTACATATGTACATTATATATATATATATATATATATATATATATATATATATATATATATATATATATATATAAGCTATTCTATATATTCTATATATTCTATATATTCTATATATTAATAGATTTCTAGTTTGTAGTACACACTTATTGTTTATATAATTTAATACAGTGAATGATTTATTATTACAGATGAATTATTATTAGTAGAAATACGATCATCCACTGCACAAGAAAATCTTTCAGATGAAGCTCTTAAGGGTCCAAGTTTAGAAGCAATAGTTCGAGCTACAAGTGATCTACCTAGTCTGAGAAATGCACCTAAGCCTGTGCCATCTACGGAATGCCCTGCAGATGTAAATACATATTTCACACGTTAAAATGTATCTTTATTTATCACGCTATTTCAACTTTACATTGTTGCTCTTAGTTCCAGAATGAAATCCGTAAGATTTTAATAACCCTCGTACAAGCGTCTGCAAAGATCTTAATGTACAGTTCTGATGCCGAGAAATTATATGACATCATTAAGGAGAAACTGGAAGCTAGATGTAGGCCCACTAATGATCCAAAAGTCATAAAAACCCTCATAGAAATGGGTTACCCTCACAAGAAAGTTCTCAAAGCGTTACGTCTTCGAAAGTAAGTACCAGTGTTTTTATCATATTTTTATTGTATTACTATATTTACATAACACATTGGTAATTCGCGCGTGATACTATGTATTTTTTCTAGATCGAATATGACAGAAGCTTTAGAATGGCTTATAGAACATCAGGATGATTCAGATGATGAAGACGATGAAACTGATTTTTTTGTGGATACAACAACAGATACAAGTATCGCGAGTCCTAGTTCTTCAGCAAACACTACGAAAAAGTCTTTAAAGGGCGCATGTTTGGAACTATTTGAAACAGGTAATCCTTGCATAAAATTAGAATATGCATTATTATCTGGAAAATAATTAGAGTTAAAAAAAAGTAATAAAATATGAGAAAAACTTGATATGTAAAAATGTGTCAACTTTAGAAAAACAGGATCAAAAAGAAAAAAATCTGGTACACATCGTGGACTTATTATTGCAAAGTTTTCGACAATATAAAAAAATGGAATTTAAACCTAATAAGAGAGCAATGCGGTCGCTTGTAGAGATGGGTTTTGATGAGAAGAATGTGATAGGAGCGTTGAAAGTTACTGGGAATGATCAAGCTAATGCTGTAAGTTGTATAGTATTATAGTTAGTATATAAAAGGTATATATTTAATTTATAATTTCATCGTTTTATATTTTCTTTTTGATAGTGTGAATGGTTGTTGGGCGAAAGAAGACGTAGTTTGCAAGATTTGGATGAGGGCCTCGAATCCGATGGTTTAATTTATAAAGCAATTATGAGTAATCCTCATATTCAACTTAGTCTTACAAAACCCAAAATGTTACTTGGTGAGATAAAACGAAGATACAATAAGTTTTTAAAAATATTTTTAGATTTTTAAAAATTTCTCTTACATATTTTTCAGCATACTTATCAATGATAGAAACACCCACTTCGGCAAACGCATGGATTAACGATCCTGAAATTTCACCTGTGCTTAGCCAAATATCCAAAACATATCACACCGAGAAACATGCCATCCACATGAATCGTTACACCTAGTATTATGGTGAAACTTATTTGAGTCTCTGTGGAACATCCATATTTTTATATAAATTTACAAATAATTTTCGCAGAGATTTGGAATATCACCAATCACCAAGTAGTGATCAATTATAATTATAATTATTACAATTTTAATTTTATGTAAAATTAAAGAGATGTAATTATAATTATAATTACTACTAATTATAGTTATAATTATAACCATCACTAAATTTAGAGAACATTATATTTATGAAAATCTTATAATCCAACTCTCTTGCAATATGCTATAATATCAGTCACGCATAATTTAATTTCTATACATGAATACGTATTTATTGCCGATTGTTTTCGATATTGTACAAATTGCCTGTTAATTAGTTCTTAGACAGAAAATGTGCTTTAATATATATACAAAAGAAAGAGTTGTGTTATTTTAATGTACAATGTAAATTCTTATAGTAAAATTGAATTCGTATCAAATGTACTTTTCGATTCTTCAAATTTAGAAGCTAGTCAGACAATGTGCTACGAATTGTAAAATATGCTAAAATATAAAAGTTGCAAAATAAATTGCAGTTTTTAATTTCTGTAACCCGTTTTAAAAATCTTTAGGAAAAAATGGTTTCTTAATTATCCAAACATTCTAAGTATTTAGATTTATGCAATCAATATATCAAAGAGAAAAATAGCTTTCAAGATTAGAACTACTTTGATCTTTTTATATAAATAAAAATATGAAACATGCGTTATATATCGTTTATAATTACGTCTTTTTAAAGAGAAAACTTATAGAAAAATTACATTATATAATTACTTCATGATAAATGATGCAAAATTAATTTCTAAAAACAGAGCTAAAGTTCTACATGAGCAGAAAAGAGGTATTAATTTTTCGTTTTAGTGTGAATATTTTATTATGGTACATGCAGCCGTAACTTTCATCTTAAAAAGGATTTAGAAAACGTTAGTTAGATTAGCAAGAGCTTTTTTTAGACAACCATAAAAATAAGTGTTGTGTTTCAAATTTTGCTACAATGATAAAACGTAGCACTCTTCAAAAAGTTTAAAATTAGAATATATGAGTTTTCAGTGAATCACAGCCAGGATCTAACTTCTTTCCTCTTGATAATTACAGTATCATTACCATTGTGCAATTTTATAAAACGTTTCACATGGTATCTATATATGTATATATACATACAAAGTTCATAATATTAACAAAATAAGAAAACTAAACTCAAGAATGTGAAAATAATTTAATTTATCTAAAACATATCTTCAATAAGAATGTAGAATATTCCATTTAAATCACGATATTGTGGTACACACACATACAATATCTTATATGACAAGTATAACAATAATGCAAAAATTGAAAAATTATTATATAATATTAAAATAGCTTATTTATAATATTTATAGAAACACTATAAGTAGCGATTTTATTAGAAAAGATGCAGTTACCTTCAATCTAGAATTTAGATTTAGCTATCAAGAATATCAGGCCATCAAGATATCATCTTTCCAATTAATGTAAATGGTATGTGCAAGTATCATACATCTATAGTACATTTATAATTTAACATATTTAGAAATGCTTTCCTTTCACACAGACAACACAATAATTCCCATATAAAAGATAAAAACGTAGTATACACATATAACACAATAAAATAATGTATAACAAAACAATTTAATTAAGCATTTACCATTTTTCTGCCTAATCTAAACCCAAAGTGCTATCAATAGATACATCTGATAAGAGTGAACTGTAATGTGTTTTGATTTCAGAAATAATTTTAAATAATCAGATTTAATGAGCACGACACTTAATAGATTTCTGCCATAAGTAATACAACCAAAGAAGTCCAGCCGGTAAAAGGGTGGCTTCCTTTGCCCTTCCCCTCCGTGCTGTCGTAATTCTCCCACAAATACCCAGTCTTTCTATATTGCATAATAATATTTTGTATCAAATTCTTTCGCAACTCTTGGTATATTCTTTTCGCGCTTTCCTGATACGGTCCCGTTACGTTCGAATAATAATACGCAGCCCGCACTGTCAAGTAATTCATATTCATCCAGATGGGACCGCGCCAGTAAGGCGCGTCATGTTCCGTATTGTATTTCATATATAAAGGCGACGTTTTCGCAAGCGAACGCAGTCCATACTTAGTCCATAGCAAATCGGGATCTCGCAGATCTTGCAAGACCTTTCCCAGTTGCGGTGAGTCGGACTCGAGAATTTGCAGAATAAAAGGAAACAATGATACGTATCCAAAAGTCGTGTCGACAAACTTCAAAGACGGATTTTCCAGTACGACGCGCATCATTTCTGGCGGTGGCACGTTAGCCTGTTGTTTACGGGGTGGCGGTGGCGTGAGCTTCCGTAGAACCACCTTGTCAGTGTGCAAGCCGTAATCGGAATATGCTTGCGCATTTGGCGACCAGTGTAGTTTGTTCAACAAGTTATTGTCGGATAGATACTGGAATGTTTCTTGGTACTTCGTAGCAGAATAGCTTAATGTTTCAGCAATTCTAGCCATAACGCGAGCAGCGAATGCGATCCAACAGCGTAAATCGACATGACGCTCGGCAATGCTCGGATGGGAAGCTCTGGGGTAATCGTCCAGACCAGATGTGAGCGTTTTTGGGTTCAATTCTTTGCTAGTCTTCTCATCTCTACCTCGCCATCTATACGTACTGGGCAGCTCGCCGACTTGCGTGACGTTAAACCATGAGAACCACGTCTGCAGTCGTGGATATAGTTTGTCGAGCAACCGGAAATTATGTTTCACCAAGTCTTCTTTACGGAGCATAAAGTCTAACGTTAAGAAGAATGTCGGCGGATTCGCATTCGTGTTGATCTGAGTTATGAACTCCTCGGGTACTTTGGCCACAGCCTCCTGGCCGAGGATCATTTCTCTTGGTATCCAGCCCTCAACGTTCATCAAATCGAACCAATGGCTTATGATATCTAATTCTATCTCCGTGTCCCAGGTCGAAATGAGTAAACCGTGAAATCCTTCGTCCCACAGGAAACCCCGTGGGAAGAAGCTTCTACTTGGTACAGCGGTATACAAAGATGTTTTCCAGTAAGGCACGGGTCCCTGAGTATACTTACTTTGCACCTGCGACGTTCCATAAAAGTAACCTATTGAGCCTATAAGATTCGAGAACGCCATCTTCGCGAATGCCACCTCGTCGTCCGTGTATCCCTTGAACTTCAGTTTGAAGACACTTTCAAATTTCTTCGAAAACAGTTCCCGCTGTTTCTCAAGAGCCTCGTCGTAATTGTCGCCCGTTAATTTATCTATCCTGTTACTAAAACTGCCAGACTCGTAACTAATTTCGATTTCAAATGGGATTTTTCCCGTCACTTGGGTGACGATGAAATTCGGATCCTTCTTTTTACCTTCAGGCAGCAAAGGCAATTGTTCGCCAGCTAAAACTACGTGCTTCTCCATGGACCCTTTATGGGTTGCAATGCGAAGATTTTGCAAAACTGTTTCTTTCAATACATTTAAACCGGGAGCAACAGTCGCTAGGAAGGAGTGCTCTTCCACGGTGCCATTTATTAAATTTACATTTATAACAAAAGATCCCAATCCTTGCGTATTTCCTTCTATTCCCGTCAAACGGTTATAGTCTCCTAAATTAGCCTTTATCCAACCTTTCGTGCCTTCCTCAATAGCAGTATAAAATAATAGCGACATTTCTTCGCTAACTCGTTCTTTCTTTGATGACACTGCAATTCTTGCAGTCCAGTCACCACCATGGTATCCACCGAGTCTCTTGACAAATGTTGTTTTTATAATTGCGGGAGAATCTACTATTTCCTGAACGCCAAATGTTCGTCCGTCATGCTCCAACCATGCATATCTAACATTTAAGCTTCAATTAGTTGCGTCGATAAAATCTTTAAAATGAACTGATATCCATTTTCACTAATATAGATTCATTTTAATCTTGGCTTAACTTACTCTCAATTTTTTTTAATTCTTAAAATTAGAAAAAATCAAAAGTAAATTAAATTACATTAATCTAAAGATAATCTAGATTGGTAAAAATAGTTATAAAAAGGAGATTTTGATTATAGTACCTTTCTAATTCATCACCCTGCTCACACCAGTGTCTAAATCCGCTTCCATCGTGACGTAGATAACGTGGAAAATACCACATCAAGCCAGTCACCAGGGAATGCGGATCCCTAGTTTTTAGGCCAAAATATACACCAGATCGGTAGGTACCCCAATATCTATCTGGGACATCCAATCCAGATGCAGTAACTAGCTAATTTTCAAACAATATTCAAGTTGATGAGACTGTCTATAGATATTTCATATATGCCACAGAGAGTGTAATAAAAGTAGATATATATTTCTTTTTTAGAATTCTTCATATGTAAATAAAGATTTTAAAATATTTTATATAAGATTTTTCTCATTCAATAATTTCTGATAAAATCTGAAAAAGTTTAAAGTATTTTTTTTTTAATTATAGTAGAATAAGAAATCTTAGAAATCTTAAAATATTTCAGAATTTACATATATAAAAAATTCTAAAAAAAAGTAGACAATAATTGAATTTAAACCATGTTTTGTAAATAAGACAATTAAAGATGAGATAGGCCTATACATGGTCATAGCAGGACCTTAATACTGAAATAATATTCTTTATGATTTTACATACTACTTCTAAAAAATAGATTTTTTCAGTTTTTTTTCAATGTTTAAATTTGTACAGAAAAGTTCTACAAAAACTAGTGCAAAACTTCCCCGGTACAAATTTTTTTCAGAATTAATCATAATTTTTCAAAATTTTGACATAAATAACTTTTTCAGATTTTCATTATACAAATTAGAATCTTTTCAAAATTGTTCATGTATGTTAATAATGGAATATTCTAAGATTTCTAAGATTTTTTGTTCTATAATTTCTGATGAAACATAAAATCTAAAAAGGTTAAAAGTATTTTTTTAGAAATTATGAAATGAGAAATCTATGAATATTTGGAATTAAAATTCACATGCATAAACAAATTTAAGAATAGACTTTCTGGGTATTTTTGAATATTTCGGAAAAATGTGCCATTCTTATAAAAATTATAAAAGAAAAATTTTCACTAGAACCTTACGCTCAATATGTTACATTATGTTGTACACAATCTATAATACTTTATAAGAATAATCTCCTAAAAGAGCAAAATTATTTGATAATAAATTACATGCCTTTTCTACATTATATGGAGTGTTAACTCTCGTTTCGAGGTATCCCTTGTATCCAAACCAAATGGCAACAGCCATGCTCACAGTGACGATTATAAAATTTATTGGCAATCGTAAACTTTTACTTGTCTTAGGTTTGACCTGGCGCTTGGTGACTTTCTCCTGTGCTTTACTTTTCGCCATTTTGAATACTCTGGAATAAATATTTTGAAATAAAAAGAAGTCGTAGTGACACTTTCATCACGCAGCAAGCACAAGTATAATGTACATAAAATAATTTAAGACAAAGGTTCCTTCATCTTATCGAGATAACAAATGTATACACTGCTTTCGCGAAGCCACTTTTTCGTCAAAAACCACGCGATCGATCCAAAAAATTTAATTTTCATTTATTTATTCATCAATTACTTTTTTGTATTATCTTTTTACTTTCACATCAGTGTGGCCTTTTGCCGGTTGTTGGACTACGATTTATCGAACATACAGTACATTTCCTAACCTGTATCATCCAACGTCGCCGAACAATATATTGTTCAATTAACTATTTGCAAATGTACGTTGATACTTCGTGCAAAACGGAAGATAAACGGAAAGATTCAACGAGCTGGACATTGATAAGATCTTTCGAGCGAAAGATGACACAAAAGGTTCATCGATTGCTGAGTCCAAGTCCAAGCTACAAGCTATCGGTTTGGTCGGTTGCCGGGAGTACGATTGTGCGATACCCAATGTATTTAGAGGTTAGATCTCGGAAAGAACGTCACCCAACTGTTGGTACACCTGGCGAAAGGAGCGCCGAGCGCGCGTACACGACGTACACGAGCTTCAAATAGTTTTTGTCCTAACGGCTTTCGAGCGACTGATTAATATTTTCGTTTCGTCACACTGTACCGATAATAATAATTTACGCGAACGCAATGGGAACGAGACGCGAATACCGAAATTGTAAGGGCGAATAAACAGTATAATGC
The DNA here is from genome assembly GCF_016802725.1 of Solenopsis invicta. Lineage (NCBI taxonomy): Eukaryota > Metazoa > Arthropoda > Insecta > Hymenoptera > Formicidae > Solenopsis > Solenopsis invicta. The sequence continues at coordinate 6,316,443 of NC_052669.1, read as the reverse complement.
AAGTATAAATTGACTCACTGTTCGCCGCTGGCCGATCCAGCTCTGTTTGGTCGCAGTTGTTGAACGTATACATTCGAGATCCAAGATCCTGCTTACGACGATTCGTCTCGATTCACACTTGCCACGAACGCGCGACCCTTTGTTTACGGCACTCCTGGACGTCGGAAACTCGGAGGATACGAGGCAACGAAAAAGATCCGATACGACGGATGTTGATACGAACGCCCGATACTTCATGGTATATATTTTCGAACACTCGCTCGTGTCAAAAACTCGTACGAGACGACGAAGATGCGAGTTGTAATGCGCCGCGACGCCTAGCGACGTCGCGCCGTCCTGCCTGACCTACCGAATCGTACCGAATGACCGACCGTTACCGTACTGCGTGGTACTGCGTAGCGGCTCACGCCGTCGCCGGCTGGCACTACGCAGTACCACGCAATACGGTAACGGTCGATCATTCGGTAGGTCAGGCAGGACGGCGCGACGTCGCTACGCGTCGCGGCGCATTTCAACTCGCATCTTCGTCGTCTCGTACGAGTTTTTGAACACGAGCGAGTGTTTCGAAAGTACTATGGAGTGTCGGGAGTTCGTACCAACATCCGTCGTATCGGATATACGATGCATGGTGCGAAGTCGTGTCGCGTTTAATCGTGTTTCGTATCTTCTCCGTTGTCTCGTATCCCGAGTTTCAGACGCGTGTGAGTACCGGAGTGTTTCGAGAGTGCCGAAAACGAAGGATCGCGCGTTCGTGCCAAGTGTGAATCAAGACAGAATCAAGATGAATCGTCCAGAGTCATCGCGAGGAGGATCTTGGATCCTCCGTGATCTTCAGACTGTAACGGTTGTAGGTTGTAGTCGGCCCAAGTCAGCCGGGATGTCGCGTTGCGCATTCAATCCGCGTCTTCTCCGTTTCTCGAGTTTTCGACCGACGTGAGTATCGGGAATGTTGAAAGCGAAGCATCGCGCGTTTGTGCCAAGTATGAATCAAGAGGAGGATCGTCGTGAGGATAAGGATCTTGGATCAGAGGAATGTTCGAGAGCTTCGGCCGAGACGGAGCTGGACGAAGTGGCCAACGGCGAATGGTGAGTCAATTTGTACTTGTATTTGCACCTACAATTCGGTATTTGCGCCTCGTCCCCATTGCATTTGCGTAAATCATCGTCGATACATTGGGAGACGAGCATAAATTACGCGAAAGCCGTTAGAACAGAAACGAAGTTTGTGTATGTACGCGCGTTCGGTGCTCCTTTCGCCAGGTGTGCCAACCTGATGACGTGCTTTCCGAGATCTAACCTATGCATTGGTATCATACGTGTATGTTCAGCGTTCACGTTTTAGAGCTCGCATTAGCTCGCGTTTAGAAAAATCGTATCAGTTAAATCGTGAGCACTCTCAGGCTTTTCTCTGTTCGAATAATCGACAACGTGACGATCACATTTTTTATTGCGAATAACGCGGATATCTATTTATACTTTCGTTTATAATTCGTTTATTCTAACATTATAATAACCGTCTTAAAAAAAACGAATGTATATATTATTTATTGTTCAATATACGAAAAATACCATATAAACAACATTATTAAAATGGAAACAGAAGATTTATCTAACTTATTTTTTAAATTCTATTTATGGAGATATTAAAATAAACTAAGTGAGGAGAATAAAATATTTATTTTAATGATATAAATAAAATCATCTAAAATCGGTCGAGCTTTTTAATTCATCGATTGATCAATCGCATTATGCGCAAATGCAGCTTTTATAGAACAAAGTTTTATTTGCGCATAATGCAATTGATTAATCGATGAGTTAAAAAACTCGCCTGTCATATATAGAATATTTTTAAATAAACAAATAAAATTTTTATATCTCCTACGTTGGGCCTTATTAAATGCTTGTGTTTTTAATAAAGCCCGAATAAAAAATAAATTGAAGATATCAAAGGAACTAAACTTTATCTTCCAAAACACTTAAAATGATTATTAATCACAAAAACGAAATCGCTTAGTATCATTTTACTATTAAATATCATAATTATCTTTGATTTTGTCTGTCAATTTATTTTTTAACTTCTGGAAATTATTTTTGGTCATTTGAGTGTATTTTAGTTTCTGCTAAAAATTAGTATCATTAAAAACTGTTATCCTCTGTTGCAAGCCACGTATATAACAAACAAATAACAATAGCTATAGCAATAAATATAGAAGTAGGCCTTATTTAATAAGTACATTATTTATAAAAAATAGTATACTTATTCCAAAAAATTGATATATATATGTAATTTGTTTGTTTTTTTATAATTAAAAAGTTTAATATTATGTTGTAATAAACCATAAAATAATGTATACTTAAACTTTACGTTAAATTTCTTTGAAAACGGCTCATTTATCCTTCGTTCACAAGTTTCTATTGCACTAAATAAACGTGTTGCTGTCGGTTTTAATTCTTCAGCCCCTTTTTACTTTTCATTTCCCATGACACACTTTTTAAGCATATATTCTAGGCATAAAGCGCTTTTTTAAGCGATAATGAGCCTTATTTAGTACTGGGCCTATTCGGCTCAAGTATCTTGTATCAAAGTTCTCTTAATTAATTTGAAATGTGTAACAGAAAACAATTTACTTCTCTTTCGAGAAAATTTCTTTATATCGATGTCTCAATCATTTTCGGGGGATGGACGCCTGTCCCGCAAGTCAACAAAATGTGCGTCGCTTAACAGTTTTTAATTTATTTATCCAATAGTCTTGCGTATATTACAAATAAAGCGCTGACTATTACACGGTAATCACATATTTAGGGAAGAGCATGTACATTACGCCGTTTACATTGTTCGCTATCGTTTGATTAATATTCAGCGTGTCTCTTTTTTTTTTAAGTCGCTGGAGGAAAATCAGACGCGGAAACATGTTCAATTCTTTTGCGTTCGGATCAAATACATCCTGTACAATCCTCTTCCTCTCGATCGTTTCGCCTGTTAGCTTCCGAACGGAATATGCCGGTTTTTATGAGCAACAATTGTTCCCACGAGGAGGAGCACCGACGCCTAGTCGTGGTGCCTCGGCTCCACGTGGCTGAGAAGCCTCCCCTTTTCACTTCAACACGTGTCTTAAAGATGAGCCGCTAGCAGCAAAAACCGCATTATGTACAATGTCAGCAGAGTCGCGGACTCCTCCTCCAGACTTCTTCTCGTTATCGCATCGTTTAAAAAAAAAAAGATGCTCCTCGGAGAACACGTTTACGAGTTAACTCGTTTCGCTTTACATGTCGTGTATGTATACGCGATATAAGCCTTAACTGCACTCGCTCACGATTACATACCGACACCCTAAACTTTAATACAGCGAGTCGGTTGTATATATATTAATATATATATTTTTTCTTTTTTTATTTTACTCCTTATATAAATACACATTTGTTCTCATGTAAACGTAGGTGATTCCACGAGTCGACGCATTCGCTGTCTGCCTGTGTTAGAATATCATTTTATATGTCGTATATAAAAAGACAATGAAACTGCAGTCGGAGCTGATGTCGGGGGCGGAACTCAGGAAGAGAAAAAGAGAGAAAAAGAGAGTGGAAAAAAATTAGGTCCGCAAGATCGTCGTTGTTGCATGAAAGGCGTGTGTGTAACGATGTTGTAAGTAAGCTGGCCCTTTATTGCACGAAATCCAGCTGTAAATGGAGGTGAATCAAACAAGACAGAGACTCCTTTATTTACATAGGAATTGTCACGAGTACGAGTTATAAGATCTCGTCGTCACAGTGTCCTAAGAATATTTCTCCTATCATTACACACATATATGCATATGTATATATACATGTATATAAATACGTATATAGGCTGATTTGTCTCTATTGCTCTTTGAGAAAATTCAGTGTCTCCCTGCTTGAGCATATAGAATGAAAGGAAAACCCCTCAGAGAATCATTTACGCGTTATATTACAATTTATTGCTCGCTGAAGTAAAGAGTGTGAAAGGTAAATCTGAAATACAAAGATACAAATTAGAAGAGTGATCGCAAAGTTGAAATGGCGTGATTTTTCGATAATATAGCCCGAATACATCAAGATATCACGATATGAAGATCGCTCATACATGTATATTATGTATATATGTGTATACACAACATATATTTCTCTTTATTAAACAATATAACGTCAATGTATTTCCTATTATAGCATCGTACACGATCCCCTTATAGCGGTAATTTTGCAATTCTTTTTCCACTACATCTTAAAGATTTTTTTTTTTTCTTTGTTGTCGTATTCCTCCTCGAGATAAATGAATAATCAAAGAAACGTATAAGTTTCGTAACTAATGATCGAAAAGTACGCAATACACAGCAGCGCAGTATATAACTTATATATTATATATATAATCCTTGTCTAAAATTATGAGTATTGCCGTATATAAGGTTCCAAACCTACTGAGCTACGCTTTAAAATTTTTCTTTGATTATTTTGGAACCGATTCTCTAGAAAAGATCAAACAATGATTCACGGATGAAAGGTGTAGGGATCTAGAGCACCCTGTAAATTATAATATTGTAAATTTTAGAAAGGAAAAGTATATTTATATAGGTACTGAAAGACCGTTTCTTAATATAAGGGACGTAGTGACTATAATTAATTGAAAAATATGAATCTATAATTATTAGTAGGATAATGTATTGAACAATGGTAATTATTACTAGGAGCTTCACAAAATCTTGATCAGCACTGTCATCCTAATAAGCCGTCAACTAAGCGTTTAATTAAATGCTAATCTGTGCTTAAATGCATCATTGCCTCTCTTTCGTTTATAATAATAACAATATTCAATTCGAAAACCACGGTGATTTACAATTTATAATCATTTCGCGCTGTTGTCAGTTTACCAGATGATTTACCGATTTGCTAATAATCTTACGCCTCGAACATTCTCGACATAAAATCGTACACTACAAAATTCAACAGTACAATATAAATAATTAACGCCTCTATTTAAAAGAAGTACAACAGGCATTATAAATTATAACATACTCGATAAAATTTTAATAGCACTAATAATCTCCTCCTATTGGTTTATTCTTTCCCCTTTTATCTCTATTAAATATTTATAAATACAACTTCGATATACCATTTCCTAAATTGCATGAAACTTCAAATAAACTATTCTTTATAAGCAACGAATTGTTGCAAGTATGAATATATCTATATATATACCTATACACCGCAGGCATTTATATACATATAAACATACTTTTTCATATGTATAAATATATGTATGTGTGTCCGTATGTTTGTGTTAGTAGTTAATAATTATGTGATGTTGCTTGCGAATAATACTAAATATGTCAAACAATATTAATATGCACGCAATATACTCCTCCTAGTTCAGATACATAATACTCTATTTATTACACAGCAGTACAATTAAACATAATAATATCTGAAAACGAATTGATGTAACGCACGATATTGTGTTCTAACGATTTTGTCGTTCTTGTCGGGAATAAACCAAATATACAATATCTACATGCGCGAAGGTATTACAATTTTTCTAATAAACCCAATGGTAATATGATCGTATACCATGTTGTGTCATTAGGTGTACTATGTATCTAAATTTCGACATACTTTCCTAATAGTGTTTCCATAAATATTTTACTACTGCCTTTTTTACAGATAATATATCATGTTACTAGTGCCGTAAACACGAATATACTCTGTTTAAATAAAAGAAAAAGATTCTCATTCTTTATAGTCTTGATTTAAAGATAATAGAAAAAAATATGATATAATTTATAATAATTCTATTAAGTGCATAAAAGTGAATAAATCAGAAATGTGACAGCTTTTAAGAGAATAACATGGTAAATATAATTGGAAAAGTGAATATTGCACATGTATCGACAGAATTGCACAAGTTTTATAGTTACTCCTTTAGAAAAGGAACTCACGTTATATAATATGTGAAAAGCAAACATACAATTTGTTTTGACTGATACATGTCTCTTACGTGTTTATATCAAACTATAAAACATTAAAAAACAAGAAGGTGAAAAGAGAGAAATGTAAGAATTAATGTTGCCTGTGTCTTTATAAATAATAGCATATACATTTCAACAAAGAATATACTCAACAACTATATCGGCGGCCAGCGCTTATCACTTAAATCTCTTTCTGAGATCGTTTTCTGAAATACAACCGTAGGAATCCGAATGCCTCGTGCGTTTTCTTGTCATTTTCTTCTCAAATATTAATTTTGATCACTCTTTAATGTCTGAAGATGTCCTCTTTTTTTGGTATATAGTTTAAATTGACAATATATCAACGCAAATGGGCAGACGAATCAGTACATTTGTATCTAGCATGTGTCTGTGAAAATACACGTAGTTCGCTGTTTCTTTCAATATTATATCAAATATTAAATTAGTAATGGATTTTGTTCCAACATTTTATTTAGAAAAGAAATATTTTTCCATATACATATATCTTTCCTCTATTTTCTCATAAAAAATATATAATTTTTAGATTTAAGAGTTTCAAAGTTTTTATTTTGTATTAAATTTCTCTTCAGGTTTTGTAAAACTCCTGTCAACATGAACATGTGATTGACACGCTCGTAAAGGAACAGATTGTATCAAATCTGCATTTCTCAGAAACATGCTACGGATGTCAATTTGTAAGTGATAAGCTACTTACAAATTGAGATTAATGTGCTGATTGGACTGACCAGTTGCGTTGATTACGGTTCATTTCCTTAGACTGTCTTTGCTACTTGCACGACTAGTTGAGGCTGTGCTAGATTCCCCTGGTCCACCAGTACCACCCGCATCGCCATTGATGCTGGAACCGGCGAGCGAAGCGGTAGGCGTTACTGGCGCTGAACGCCTCCTTACTTTCGTTAAAGCTTTGTCCAATCTTTGTATGAACGCATCCACGTCGGATCTCTTCATGCCTAATGCTGCCGCAGCAGTCAGATATGGAACTCTGTAATTGCTGTTGTGTGCACCCCAACCTGTGTTAAAAATCCAAATAAATACGTATCGTGAAATGGAAATTATCTTTGATAAGAACAAAAGAGAATTTCATTTTTAATTGTTGATAATATTGTATATTTTTATCTTATCCAACTAAAGTCGTATATGAACAATTTTGTAATTTAATTACTTTTTCTGTATTGTGTTATCCAATTTATAATAATTTATTTTGTTTGTATTGTCAAAGTGAAAAATGTTCGTATAAATGTAATGTAAACAATACGTAAAGAATCCATGTAGACAAATCTTGAAATTTATGGCATAACCGCGTGTAATATAAACGATATTCTTAAATACAATTATATGGAAATGACTACACATTATATATCTCGATAAATTTATAATATATTCGTAAAACGTTATTAAATGTTTTAAAATGCTTTAACGTACATACCTTCAAATTTATGTGAAACAATGTGCTTAGAATCCGTGGTCGTTATTACTCTAGTACCACTAACGTTACGCAGAAATAACATTGATCCTAGCATAGTAACTTGCTTGTTGTCATGCTGATGGCTCAGACATTGAAGAGTCATAGCCATGGATATTGGATTGCCCTTAGTGTCTAACAGCCTCTCCCCGTGCCTCGTCGCTAGTTTTCCCAACTCCTCCTTCAGATAGGAATACATTTCCTTACGTTGAGCAATCAATTGTTTGTACCCTGCCATCCCAAGACTCAGCAACGTTATCATTACATCCATGATGGAACTCGCGCTCGCGCGTCCTGGATACATTTTCGATATGCGATCTAAGAGATTCTTGTCGAAGGAGCCTATGATGGCACCACCCACCGGGACTAGAAAGTTCTTGTCCGTGCTTTGAACGAAAGCATCCACCCGACCCTTTCTCGACGCCTCTTGTATGAGATGCATACATCTTGTGCTCTGCAAGCTTTTAGCAATATAGTGCAATACATTTAGTAAAATCGTTTTCAATCGGAATATCGATATCTTGGAACTAAAAGCTAACGACACGTTCAGGAATTTTCGAATAAAAATTCTACGTTCGATAATGAATTGAGAATGCCGTTGGTTGCCTCAATGCCAAGGTATCGATCTAGAGATATACATAAAAAAAAAATCGTGCATCTTTTTATACTTACCCGTATGCATTATTCACCAGATGTGGTATGTTGTACTGGCTGCAAAGGGCCGCGATTGCGTCCACGGAGTCACACGCTCTGGGCGCGAAACAGCTAGTCGTTGTGAGCACGCAGGCGACACTCTCACCTAGAGCTGCCATTTGCGCCTCGAGTCTCTGCATGTCGGTCTTCAATTCGTCCCCTATTATTTGCATCTCGATAACGATAGGCTCTAATCCGGCCGTGATTATAGACTTGAAGCTAGACTTTTGGTCAATTCTAGGCCATAGAACGTATTTCGCTCGTGGTCTGTCTTGCTTAAGCGTTAACATACATAGAACTAGGCTCATTCCCGTGGCCATTGGTGATAGGAAGCAACCTGCTATGCTCTTTACTCCTGCGATTGAAAATATTCTTATTAGATGTTTAATACTATAACTACTAATGAAACAAAAAGATGAAAAATTGAATAAAAAAACAAAAAAATGGTTTACGGAGCTGATATTTATAGCTCTGTAATTTATAGAAATAAATTGCAGAGCTGTGAAATTTTAGAATTTTTCATATAATTTTATAACTTTTAAGAACACTTCAGATTTTGTATATGAATTAAAACATTTTTCAGAAATTCAGTGAGAAATTCTGCATCTTTTCTATAATTCTTTACATGTATGAATTTTGAAATGTTCTAAGATTTTTTATTCTATAATTTCCAAAGAAAATTTATAAAAAAATTGGAAGATTTAAGATATGTTTTATATTTTCTATACTAAATATGTATTCCTGAATATTTCCTTACCCATATATCGTATAACTTCAAGCACTAAGGAGTTAGTTAATTTATACATTAAACTGCTACCAGCAGCTTTTGGTTGTACTTCTTCTAGATCACCGGATCTACCTATGCCATGTCCCATACGAAAGTGTCGTCTCGCGACGAGATTCGACACGATCCTCGCTTCGCGTTCGCCAACGCTGCAATTCGAGGGGAAGTTATTGCTATCCATTTGCGATAGATCCGACAGAAATGCCTCTATCGTCGCGTCGTCCCAACCCTCCTCTGGCCATTTTCGCTGTTTTCCAGAAACAAACACATTATATAAACAAAACTTGTCTCGATAAGCGAACAAATATAAAAGACTGTGCTAGATAAAAATAGAAATAATAAGAGAAAATTTATATGTACAGTGACATATGTATGTCAATTTTTAGCTAGTCAAACATAATAAGGGATGGATAGACATGGTTAAGATAAATTTGTAAACTTAGTTTCTTCTTGGCATTTACAAAATAATGTGAATATCTAGGAAATACGTTATCTCTTCTTATTAATAAGAGATTAATCTACCATTGATTTTCCTGATGAAAATTTGTTGTATAATTTTTTAGAATTTGTCAGGGTTTCTGTATAATTTTATAACAGTTAATATATTAATAAATAATATATGTATAACATACTTAGGAAATCTATATCCTTTCTCAGAATTTTTAATTTATGTTAATTATGAAATATTCTTACATTTCTAGTTTTTTGTTCTATAATTTCTGATGAAATATTATAAAATCTAAAAAAGTCAAAAGTATTTTTTTAGAAATTATGAGATGAGAAAACTTAAGAATATTTCAGAATTCACATATGAAAAATTCGAAGAGAAGATCTAGACTTTACAAGTATTTTTGAAAAGTGTTCAAATTCGTATAAAAATTATAAGAAAAATTTTCATCAGGATTTTAATGCAGATTCTATTCTTGTCAGAGTAATTTATACAATGCTTGCATATGTTAATGGTATGTTGTGACATTTTTTTAGCAGAACATCTCTCAATTGATTACATAAGTGATATTGGAGAAAAAAATTGCTTCTTGCATTATTTTCCAGAATTGCCCTTTGTGTTTGAAAATTAACATTTTTGTTGATCAGTGTAAGTGCCAGATTTAAATATCGTCGAGTTATTATGAGTAGTTTTGAAGAGAAGAGCGAGGAATCTCAAATATTTCATGAAAAGTGTTATGTTACAAGAATGATATAATATTGCACTGGTGACTAAGCATTGCATGATCTTATTTCACACAAGAATAAAATCTGTATTATAGAAAAATAGTGGGCCAGCCTCTTATTAATAAAATAAATGGTACGTCTCCCAGGCGTTTCCATTATTTTGTCTATCTCCTGTAAACTGAAGTAAATAAATTATTCTACATTCATATAAGGTTTTCGCCTCGTGCGAAGCTCGCTCCTGAGACTTACGTGCTCGATAAAATGCCGTATGAGGTTCTCGCGAGACTTCTTGGCGTTCAAGCCCTGCTGTACGTAGGTCGAAGGTATCAGCCTCTCCGCCAAGCTGAACGCCTGATTATTCATTTTCTCAGCTTGTGTGATGAGAAATTCCCTCAATTACTTAGTCCACACACGTCGATCTCTCTCAGTGCACCATTGCTTTGATAATCAGCAGAAAATGATTACCGTGTAGATCATGTCAGCTCATTGGGCTACAGAATGTTCTCGTTTAAATAATAGGAAAAAAATTAGAAAAAAAAATAGAAGAAAGGTTCATCTTATTCATACATTCTCGCACTGATACTATGTAAAATTAATAATTGAATCTCTAGATATCTTTCAACAAACTAGAGGACTATACGTCGAACGTTGGAGGAAGTAGCACGCGACATTCTCAGCTGGTGTTCAGCGAGAATCACAAAATCATAACATACGCTTGTTAAAAAAAAGAAACGTTCTGTTCGGAAAAAAAAGATGATCGCAATTCCAGAATTAATGCATACTTACGGAAACATGAGAGAATCTGTGCAGAATTGGCATTGTGAGGAGGAACGGGAGTTGGTGTGTGCGAGAGAGAAATCGTGCGTGTGCGTGTATGGTGTGACGAAATGAAAACACAAAACATTGTCTTTGCGTGGGCGTGAGAACCAAATTTATTAATGAAAAAACTCAAACATACAGAACAGATTGTAACCGCGAGATAACGTCGCGCGAGAACAAAAGTATACAGAACAGAATCAAACTGAACAGCGTCAGGTACAGCACGACGAACACGTAGTGCATGTGTGTCCGAGATAGCGCAGCGCAACAAATGAGAGGCACGAACTCGCGAACGAGGGCGGCCAGGGCGAAACGTCGGGGCGAGGGAGGAAGAAGGAGGAGGTGGCCTCGTCCTCGAGACGTGGCTGTTTAGCGTCGTCGGACTGTCGCTTCCGTGGTGGACGACAACGACGACGATAACGACGACAGCGTCATCGCGAGCAATCGCGAGCAATCGCGAGCGCGGAGAGAGAACGGCGCTCTCCCTCGGTCGGCTTAAAGGTTATGTGAACGCGCGCTTTACTGGAGAGAGTCGAGATATCGGACCAACCGCCGCCGCCGTCGTCCCGCAAGATTCCATACCCGAGTTCGAGGCGCAGTGGGTGACACGACGATGGTGGGCGAGGCGAAGCGGAGCGGAGCGGGGGCGACGCGACGCGACGCGACGCGCGATACCCGGGACTCGGCCCGCGCGCACTGACGGCTGGGAGAGTACGCTGCCCGAGGATATCACCTCGAGGGTATCATCGCAGGTGCATGACTCGACGCGGACGCGGACGCGGACGCGCACTCTCACCAGCGGAGCGGTCGTTCGCAAGTCGAAAGTGGGTTGGGCCGCCCGACGACGGACGCGCGCGAGGCGACGCGTGCGTTCGGCTGCGTCCGCGTTAACTTGTTCACCAGCGCGCGCGACGACGCGAGCGCGACGCGAGCGGGAGCAGCTGGGAGCAGCGAGAGGAGACTGCGTGACTCCCTATCGCGTCGGTCCCTCCTCACCCTTCTTCTTCCCCTCTACCCTTTTCCTCACCCTTGCCTTCTTCCCCCTTCGTCGTCAGAAGCGATCTCACTGCGACGCGCGATGACGATGGATCCTCTCTCTTCCCCTTCCCCTCCCCCCCCCTCACCAGGGATCCACGAAGACGGAGATGCGCCGCGAGTTGAGCGAGCGTATAAACCGTAGCGGGACGGAGGGGTGAGGTCGCCGCCTAAATCGGATTAGTTTTACGCAATACGCGATGACCGACTGCGAGCGACGTAATCGTTTCACGTTAACGACGACGGCGACGAGCTGTCACCGTTCGCTCTGCGGCGTTCGTCGCCAACGACGACGACGACGACGACTACGACGGCGGCGAGAAGTCGACGACGACAACAACGACGACGGCGGGCAACAAGATGATGATGAGCGGCGCGTACGCGTGGTGCAGGAGGCTCTCGAGGATCGCGAGACACGGGCTTTTACCTCCTTCTTCTTCTTCTCCTCCTACTACTGCTATTCCTACTACCGCCGCTGCACCGTGGATCACGGCGCACCGCCGACGACGGAACGACGACGACGACGGGTCGTCACGCACGGCGCCACGGACGGGCTCGGTCGTCGCCGCCGCCGTCGGCGCCGACGGCGACGTTTCCACGGGTCGGAGTGCGCCGCGCGTTATTCGCGCCTCGACCATCCGAAAGGTGCATCATTTATTGTTTAATTACGCGTCCAGCATTCTTTCGTTTTTCTTTCCCTTCCTCCTCGCCTACCCTATCCGCGTCAAGCATCCTCCGCGACGTCCTGTGCATGCCATCGAGGAAGAAGAGCAAGAAAAGCACCTTTCTTCAATCCTTTTTGTACTTTTACGTTGTTCAGTAACTCTTTGGAGGAATATCTCTTTTTTTTTTGCTTGATCTTACAGTGAAGACATGGGGGGAAAACTTGTAAATCCCATCAAGGCTACGATAGCATGAGAAACTTCGGATGAGCGTAACTTCGTACGTGTATATGTTCTCGAAGAGAATATGGGGAGGGGGGAGATGACATCTCTTAACAGCGCGATGCAATTCGCGTTTCATGCTACGTCCGATTGCGCGTGATGCGTTCTACCAACTCAGCAAACGAAAATGAATTCAAACTAATCGAAAATTGTAATTTATTTTACTTCATTTTAACTCATTTTAATTTACTTTAATTTATCCGAATTTATGCTTCAGAGTCCCTGAGTATTTTTGCACTCAAATCAATTAAAATGCGCTTATCATTTTGAGTTCAGGATGGATTTATATTCTCATTATTATTATTATTATTATTTTTGGATTTAAATAAATTTAAATATGAAATATAAACCATTATGTTGAATTCAGATGTATTCATGTTCAAATTATATTATTATATTTTTAGATTCAAATGGATTCAAAGTACGAAAGAAGTACGAAAATGTCGAAATAAATTAATTTTTATCTATTTTAATTCATCTTCGTTTGCTGGGAATGTATCGGGTTCGAACAAAAGTTCGTAGCATTACTTAAATGAAATTCAAAAACAATATTTAGGTACAAAGGTTTATTTAAACACTTATGTGTCTCTACGAACTTTTATTCCAACTCAACAGATTAATACTAATCTTGATTTAACTTATTCTTCATCTCTTTATAAAACTGAAATAAAATTAAATGTAATAAGTTAAACCAAGATTAAAGTTAATCTATTATACATTAGTGGAAATGGACATGTTGGTGCGCGAGGATATGTGGCGAGTGCTGTAACGCAATTTCCTAGAATCGATTTTCCTGGTCCTCGTATTTTTCTCCCTTTACATTAACTATTGCGTTCATTATTAATGATTTGTATCGATCAGCCTTTTTCCCTCGAGAAGCTCCTGCTAAACGCATCGAATAAAAAAGCCTGTACGAAAGAAAAAGCGCGGATTAGGCCGAGTAAAAAGCCTCTAATGACCATTTAAAATGGATTAACTTTAATCTCGGTTTAATTTACTCTTTATACTTTTCTAATTCTTAGAATGTAAAAAAATAAAAGTAAATTAAATCGCGAGGTTAAATTTAATCTATACTAGTAGTAACGCACATAAAATCCTTATTAAACCATGCTGAAAATTGAGGATTGCGAATTGAAGTTTAGAATTTGATTAATCGGATAATGTTAATTTTAATCCGTTTTTTATTTCGATTGATGGAATTGTAATCTCCAATTTGCTATCCTAATCTTGGTGAAAATTTTTCTCAGAATTTTTGTACGATTTGGAACACTTTTTAGAAATATTGAGAAAGTTTAAATCTTGGAATTTTTTATATGTATCAAATTTTGATATATAATTCTTATAATTTCTAAAAAATATTTTAAAGTTTTTTCAGATTTTATTAAAAATTAAAGAATAAAAAATCTTGGAAATCTTATGATATTTCAGAATTGATATGAAGAATTCTGGAAAAGATGTAAACTTTTTCTAAGAAGTGTTCTATAATTTGTATAAAAAATTTAGGAATTTTTTAAAATTATAAAATTAATAAGACTGAATAAGTTAATATAATTTTTTTAACTAAATTAAATTAAAAAGTTAATAGTTTATAAAATTAATTTAGTTACATGAACAAATAACTAACTAATTAAAAGTTACGTTAAGATAAAATTAAGTTAAATTGAAAGTTAATTTAAAAAAATTATTATTTATCTTAAATTAAAAATTTGTAAGTTTTTAAAATTAGATTCAAAATATGTCTCATCAAACAAATTTAATATTTTATTTACAAATTACGTTTAATAACTTTTAACGTTATTATTTTTAACTAGTTACTATTCAACTCTGAAAATTATACAGAAGTTCTAAAAAATTATGTAAATAGTTCTGAGAAAAATGTTCACCCAGACAATCTTCAATGCGTAATCTGTCGGGTTCAAAGCAGTAATATTATAAAATACAGCTCTAAAATTACAAGAAACACATTTTTAAATATATATAAGAAATATTTAGGCATGCTGCATCTTGAAATATTGCGACGCAAAATTTTCATCGAGAGGTCGATCATTTGCGCCATCGTTTCAAGAAATGATGAAATATCTACTTTCTCTTTCGGCTCTGAAAATGCATCTTTGCATGCTGCTACTCCGTCTTTCTTCGTATTAAATTCGACTTCCATAATCTACTAATTTACCTCGATTCGTTTGCATTCTCGCGCGCTTATCGTGCAACGCGGCAATGCTGCCACAATAACAAGGAACGCGTCGTATTGCACTCGCGAATCCGCTTTTCGCGAATAACTGCAGCTTAACTTATCATCGCAATTGATCTCCGACCACAGATATCTATACTAAACTAGATCGCTAACCTGTGGCATTAGCATATGACAGTATTGAGGCAGGAAGGATATCCGGTTTCAGCCATGTTACCTACAACAAAATGGCAGCTCCAATGCCGCTCTAATGCCGCTCTTGCTTGTCATTATGGCACGATATCGAAAAAACACACTCGATAATCGCAATTAATATGCTCAACGGTGCTCAGCGGTTAACCGGTTTAGTTGTCAAACCTGTCAAACACATACGCACTAACCTAATCTACGCGTAGACGCCATTTTCTTGTTGGGTAAGATGGCCGAATCCGGATATCCTGCCGGACACAGCTATTCAGCCGAAGGTAGCGATCTAGTTGTTAGATAGATATCTGTGTCTCCGACGATTCCCGATCGGGAAGCTGCCACGTTTCACTGTTCCGTCGCGCCGATCAAGCGTCGCGCGTCGACCACGTTCTAGGGAGTTTTCTTCGTTACCGGTTGGCGCACCTGCCTGCCGAGGTCGCCGCAGTTTAGTGAATTGACCTCAGTATGCCGTGAAACTGCATCGCGTGAGGGTGCAGCAGTCAATCGTTCAATCGGTCTGTCGAATTCAGATGACGGCTCGCGGTGTCGCAAACGATTCTGTGAGTGGGAACCGTCGACTTTCGCATCCGTCGTAAAAACGATAAGGAGTTTTGCTGACGAGGTACGAAAGTGGACGTCCATTTCCGCGCTAACCTTACGTTGACAGCAGGCGTACGTGTATGCATGATGCATGTATGTATGGGTGTGTGTATGTGTGTTTTGATGTACGTGAGAGAAAGAGAGAGAGTATATGAGAACAAGCTGTTTATCTTTTCTCCATGTATTTCTCGCGTAAACAATAATACCATAATGACGTCGGAGCAACGTCGGAGCAGCGGCAGCGAGCTAGTTCATCGGCTCTTCGATTCGAATGAAGAGTCGCGTCGATTCTGTAATCTCGAGAGCGATAACGCCGCCGCCGTCGATATTCGCCTGATAAGCAGATTGCCGCGAGTCATGTTGGAGATTGAAATCTGGTGATCATTTCATCGGACCTGGATTTCGGTGCCGCGGACACGCGATATCGATCTCCGCGACTGCCCGTGACAGACGGGGGGACGACAATCGCGAGATGACGTATCGCGAGAGAATATATTTTGCATGTCCAAGCCATCTGTTCGTCGAAACTGTCGCCGGTTTACTGTATTGTATTTTTATCAGGGTTCAGAAGGAACTGGTTAACAAGTTAAATAATGAAAGTTGAAAAGTTCAAAGTTAATGACTTAGTTAATTTTAAATGATTTAATTTTTAACTTTAACTAATTATTATTTTTTTGACACGTAAACTTTAATTTATCACATTTCTCCCAAGTTCAGTTTTATGTAAAATTTTATCTGTGTAAGTTATCTATGTAAAAGAGGAATATATAAAATAAAAAGTACACTCCCACATAAGAAAAACAATATTTTCTTTGCTATCTCATATAAATTTAATTTACAAATAAAATATTAAATTTGATGATCCATACTATAATTGCTTTGAGTAATCTAACTTTAAATACGTACGAATGCCTAATTTAATATAAATAATGCTTTTTAAAATTAACTTTTAATTTAACTTAAATTATTAATTCAATCTTAACGTTACTTTTAACTAGTTAGTTTTTTGTTTAAGTAACTTTAATATAACTAAATTAAGTTTATAAGCTATCAATTTTAACTTAATTTAATTAAAAAATAATTATTCATATAAACTTAATTTACAAATAAAATAATTAAATTTGTTTGATGATCCATATTACAATCAAACTCATTTGAGTAATTTAATTTATGAATTTTTAATTTAATATGAACAATGTTTTTTAAAATGTGCTTTTAATTTAACTACAATAGATTTAATTTTAACATAACTTTTAATTAATTAGTTTTTTGTTTGTGTAATTTTTAACGTAACTAAATTAACTTCATTAATTAAGTAATTAACTTCTACTTAATTTCATTATTTATTAAAAAAAAAATACATTAACTTATCCAATTCTAATTCTTGTACTGTGCGATATTTTTGCGAATGAAATGCGAAACGTGTTTTTCCCCACGTTGAAACATTTGCAAAATGTTCGATCGCTTTGCCTGCGATGCGACGATGCAACAAAGTGCATCGCGCGTTCAAAAAGCAAATGAGCACGAGTTGGCAAGCAGCCAATGCAGTCATTAGTCATTAGTCTAACGTACAGTCATTACGCGACAGATTTTCCGTTTGCCTTTACCCATTTGAGGCCGAGAGCTTTCTGATAAGGTAACTTGTGGAAGACATCGCTTTCTGAAGGTTTTTAGAGAACGTCGCTGAATTCGATTCTTGCTTCAGAATTAAAAAATTCAAAACCTAATGTAGCGGACTGAAAAATTTGTTTCGTTGTTGAGAATTAAATACTAAATTTTTTATGTTAAGTTTGTTTTACTGTAATGAATTAAATATTTAATTTGGAGATTATTTATTCTAATATATTTAATTTAGTTTTAATATATTTATACCATAGTTTTAAAAAGTTTGGAAAAATTGTTCTTACCAATTTTTCCGTGGACTCTCTCAGGTGATTTTTTTCTAATAAATGCTTCTTTTGGAAAAGAAACTGAGCAAACTTATTTATTTATTTTAAGGTATTTATTTAATATATTGTGTAATATATTTAATACATTAACAATCGTCACACATACATAAATATACACACAAGTATACTTGCTAGCGTTAAATGCTCGTTAAAAAGTAGCCTTTACTAAATATTACGTGAATTACGTTTGCAGTTAATCATGGAGCTTGAAAATTGCAACGCGCACGGAGATCAGGAGAACACGGGGCCTAACACACCGCAGCACGACAATGATCCGAGTGGTAACAAGAAGTGGTATCGGCAAGCGAGCCAAAGGTCAGTGAATGCGCCTTTTGTCATGTTACGTCGCAAGTTCGAAGCTTCCCAGGCATCTACATGCGTATTCTTTGTAGATGTTCGGTATTTGATTACGACACTATTAAAGACAAAAGAGTATTGGTAATTATAAATTTGTGAACAAATAGCACCTCAATTATGTATTACAAAGTTGTAATGAAAACAATAGTAAGTTGTATGAACTGAGAAGATGCAGTGACATTAACCATGCGTAGTAAAATTGTTGAATAAACTTTAGACAAATAGTGCAAATGTAGATGATGAAAAAATTGAATTGATTGAAATTTAAACTTGAGATCTTTCATTGTTCTCATTTCTAGCATTTATTTATCACCCTGCATCACTGCTTCACTGTTTCTATGGTAGGGGGGTAATAAATAAAATGCCAGAAAGTTATTCTGATCGTATACGTAATTAACCGTACGTAAACTAAAAGTATGCAATTGTTTTAATATAACTTATTTATAATAAAGTTTATATAATTATGCAATCGTAGTTGAGGTGTTACCTCACGATAAATTAATAGTTGCAAATATTGATGCCGTGGCGGTACAAATTATTTTACAATTATTGCAACTGAAACTTTAGTCGCGATAATTATAAATTAGTTTATTGAATTACATATATATTAATTCTATATACATTAATTCTACATATAAAACTTACGTAGTTGTCACCTTTGTAGTTGCCATGAATTTGCTGTGAATTTTTCTCCAAGTGCAACAACCACGGCGCATAAATATTTAATTAATATCGAATTCGATTGCACTGGTTCACATAAAAGTCGCTGCTTAATTTAACTTAAATGTAAACATGTATCATGCGTCATGTATCTTTATCTCGATTTGTGTACGACGGCTTTTAATGCGTATCAGTGCGCGCTAGTGCATTCAATCGAATTTGTTAAATATAATGCGTTTTTGTGGAAGCGATGTTGGATAGACTTCGAATAAATTTTGATTGAACAATATTGAACGGGGAATTTGTTTGTTTAAACAAAAGCATGACAAGTTAAAGAGTATATCTAAAAATTTTATTCTCTAGGGTAAACCATTGTTGTCGCAAAAATGGTGAAGTGTCAAGCGTACTTGCAAGACAAGAGCATCACAAATTTGATCATTTATTTTTCAACTCACATAATCGTCGTAAATACTTGAATTTTTTCTGTATCACACATTTGTATTGATTTTATTGATGAAGACTAAGGTGCTCTTGAGATATGAAAGCTACTTAAGCAGGCTTTTATTATCGGACAATGCTTTAAAAGCAATCTTAACTTTTTTGCAACGTTTTTAATCAGCGCTCGAGAAATGTGAGCTCGCGTTGTACACTCATATAAACTGCATATTTCTGAAATATTTTCGGACTAATAATTTATCCGTTCTAATAGTTGCGACAACATCGAAAATAACCAATGTAACCTACGCATTTTCGAAAATGAATCCGCGTGTACCGCACGAAAATAACTCGTTTAAATAAATGATATACTTCGGCCGCGAAGTATTTCGGGAAGTTTCTCGACATCCTGCTTCTCCATGGCTAATGTCACGCAGCGAGATACACAAACAAACGAGAAATAATCGCGAGAGAGGATACGTAAAATAATTTTCTGAAAAATTTCTATTTGCTGGAAAGACGTGGAGGAGGTTTTATTGATCGTGAATTATTACAAGATAGGTAATTTAAAAAAAAGATGTATTATCAGCA
Organism: Solenopsis invicta; assembly: GCF_016802725.1. Taxonomy (NCBI): domain Eukaryota; kingdom Metazoa; phylum Arthropoda; class Insecta; order Hymenoptera; family Formicidae; genus Solenopsis; species Solenopsis invicta. Next base: position 6,296,565 of record NC_052669.1, on the reverse strand, counting down.
TGGTGAGCAGATTTGTTCTTTATTTTCTTAATTAGAAAATAAAGGACATTTCTGAAAATTTTAGAATTTTCTTCATATATGGTTCGAAAGTTTAAACAATTATAACGCCGATGAGCACATTGTGCGATGAATATTGCACAATAATAGTATCACGAATTGATAAAAATTTTGCAATAGCGCTAAGATGATACGTTATAACGCAAGAATTTTATCGAAATAACATTTGTAAATAAATAATATTTGTTAAAAATTAGACAAGTTTGAGAATTAAATATTTTATAATTATTTCAAAGACCATTTGATTCTATGTTTAAAACGTTATCACGCTGAATGTGTAATATTTTATGCTGCAATATTTACGTTATAATTTAAGAATAACTGTGCATTTTTGTAAACATGTTTATGGATTAATTATATTTCTAATGAAATATTTAAATTAGTCTTTTTTTCAAGGATTAAATAATTTCTTTCTAACTTTAATTTTGCAAATATATTAAGATGACTTGACATATCGTCATAGTTTTGCCGAAATATTATTTCAAAATTATATGCGCAAAATGGTCAATACTTTATCTATTTTTATAAATATACCTGCAAAATTACAAATTATTTTCATCATATAATTTGATAAATGCTGTCATGTTACAATTTATCAATTACTTCATAAACGACAAAATTGGGTTTTACGAAAATAAATAAATCTAAAAGTCAACTATTCGAAATAAAGGACTGCCCTTGAGAATAAAAGCCGTATGGTCGTTGCAGCATCACTAGCAATTTTTTCACACCGAGTCTTTGAAGATCAATTGCAGTTAAATTCTACAGATGTATAACCGTTTAATTAAACAATAAAAAAAGGAATGACAAAAGCCATCGAAATTCGTTTCACAGGAATTTTCGAATGATCGAATGTAATTAAAAGCAGCGATATGCGGTACCACGCAATCTCTGTCGAGAGGGCAATATCGAGATACGCCACGTTTTAAAAACGCAACGTTCGAACACGTACTGCCGATACACGACCAATTTTTTGAAATACCCATCGTCGCCTTTCAAGGCCGAGCGACGATGGAGCGAAGTGCATCTGCATTATTGTTGCGGCGCATATGAGGCCCTCGTTCTCGTATATACGCGCCTTCTCACCTTCTGACCCGAGGGGGATTCTCGTGTCGCGACTTCACGGCACGCACGTAAGAAAACGATGAAAATCGCGGCATATCACGCGAGCCGCGCGATTACATCCTACCACCACTATCGCTTTCGTCACGCGATTGACCCTTGGGGCCTGATCCGCCGGGGCTCTTATCGCCTCTACGTGCTTTCGTCAGGACGTCGAATCGCGCTGTTTGTCCGCGCATTCACGGCCGAAAGTCGTTGGACCTTTCCGTCATTACGACACTGTCGCTCGTGCGGGACGGAAGCCGAGGAACCGACGACGAAGCACTCTCGTGATCTCGACGATCTCGGTTCTTGTGACACATTCTCACACCCCACTCGTGCTTTCCGAGGGAATTAATCAATGTGTGTTGCTGTTAAATTTTCACGATGAGCCAACGAAATTTTGACGTGATCATTACGCCGGCGAGAAACACTATTGGTAATTATTGCACTGAGAAAAAAATATTGCATCCGCGTCCGTCGCTTTCACCGCAGCTTCTCCAAATTTTAGATTGAGCAACAATTCATTTTTAGGCGTTAATATAATTTGTCTCTGGTATGCTGATATGTACGCTCGGACATTTAGTTTCCATTGGAAAATACCACGCGTTTCATAAATGGTGCTTTAACCCTTTCGTGCCTGGTGGCACATACACATATATGCCAAACCTTCTAAAATTCATATCTTTCACAAAAATTAAAATAGCAACTTCTTCCTAGATTCATTTTAAAGTTAAAGGATGGGACTCTTCACAAAAATATTAACACCCTTGGGAGTTTCCTCCCTTTATCTGCATACCTCGTAAAAGATTCGTGAAAAATGGGGTAAAAGTGAAAAGTGCATATATCTTCTACAAAAATTAAGATCGCGAGTTCTTTCTGGATTTGTTTTGAAGGAATTTTGAACGTAAGAGCTATTTTTAAAAGAGTCGATATTTAATTCCAATATGACGGACCAGAAGTATACAGATTTTTTTAATTTAAATGAAATTTGTCTCCAAGGGTTTTTGGAATCACTGATTATGAATCTATAATCAAACTTCAAAATTCTCGGTATGGCGAAAATATTAAAGTTTGTTGGATTTGAGTAATATTTTAGTCTGCCGTATTGCCATTTTGGATTTTGAAATTTTGATCATAGATTCATAATCAGCGACCTTAAACGTCTCTAGTAAGACATAAATTACGTGCTAATTATTCCTAGGAAAAAAAAAGTTAAACACGAAAGGGTTAAGGAGATACGCCGCGTGTGAAAGCATCTCGTTAATGACTTATAAATAACTTCCTCGCAAACGGACCGAAGGGTTCCATGTAATGAGACAAGTCTACAATCCGTAAAATCCAATTTAAATAGTCCACAGTAAACACTGAACGGTCTAATTCGCACGGATCTTTCGACTTGCTCCAATTATGTCGGAGTTTGGAGCCTGCAGTGCACGTGTATTTGCAATCGTAAATTCAACGTTTCGTTCTAATTTTATCTTGCGAGACACACTGCTCTTGTCGTCAAGAATGTCACGCGAAGAGGCGGATCTTACGCGAATCGTGGATTTATTTGCCCTAACAGCACGAGATATCGTACGAATATTCGTACAGTATCACGTATTGTACGCATATTTGTTCACGATATTCGTTCGATGTCACGTGCTGTTAGGGTGATTAAGCATGGAACCCTGAGCCTTCCTCCCCACCCTCCTGCCCTTCCCTTCATTACAACGAAGACGACACGAATTTCACGGTGCAGGAGCGAGGATGCGTTTCCCGGACGACTCGAACGTATTCCCCGAGGAATCGATCCATCGTACCATGCTCGGTCTTAACATAGGACTGACCAGGAACGATCGTAGCGAGCACGACCTGGACAGCTACAACGAGGGCACGCACGGCGCCCGCAGCGATAAGCGCGAACTGGGGCACAGGTAAATCTAGGATTCTTCACGTTAAAGGCAGCAGCGGGGATAGAAGGGGTGGTAGAAGAGCGGGGTGGTGGATCAGGACGCGGTGTTATTAATACGTGATAAGGCGGCTTCGACGAGGCCGGGACATGCGGAACAGCAGTTCACCTCGCCGGCGAACCTTTCGCCTTACTCCAATTATAGAATCTGGCCCCGGGTCAGGTAATGCAGAGTTTTCGGCCTAATTTTAACTCATTTTACTTCGCGTCTCGGTCACGCTGCCGCTTCCTGTCGCCAGAGGCACCCCTCCCGCGAGGAGCTGCGATTGCTTCCCGATGCTGCTGAAATCAATGCGCGTCGCGTACGAAGTAAAAAATGACTTTTGGTTGATCGTTGATCTTCGTGCACGGAGATAACGATATTTCTTGAAGATTTAAGTCTGTCTCTCTCTCTCTTTTTCTTGGAGAGAGAGAGAGATGAACGTGTGGCCGTCGCTCTGCCGCGGCGCCGGTATCTGGATTTCCTCGCGCGAGCGAGAGATTCACGCGTCCTGCCACGGCATCGATTTTGCGTCCGGGAAAATATAGGTTTTCGCGTGGTCCGGGTAACCGAGGATGTATGCACGCGGCGTCGCATCTTCCGATAATGTGCGCGCGCTTGCTGCACAACGATCTGCAGTGCTTCGTGTAACGGGGCTGACGCGAAGACCGAGGCGTATGTACGCCTCTCTCGAGGCATCGCTCGCGATCGATTGCCGCTTCGAAACCTCGGCCTGTAATTAAACTCGCGGGTTTTATTAGCCGCGAAGTCACCATCCGATCGCTCACGATTGCAGAAGATCGCGGACGGAAAAGGAAAAAAAAGCTCGACTTGGATGAAACTTAAATAATGACTCTAGTCTATCACAGATCACAGACGATTCCTCTCTTTTCTACATGCGCTATTTTTGTCTCGCGTATGTTATGTACGTTTTCTTTATATCAGAAATTGTACATACATAGGATGTTCCTCGTGACACTCCTGAAGACAAGGATCGAAATGTGTATAAGTTTACAAATAAAACATTAAATTTATTTGATGATCCAATTGTTTTAAGTAATCTAACTTTGAGCACTTGCGCATTTTTAATTTAATATGGATAATGCTTTTTTCAAAATTAACTTTTAATTTAATTTAATCTTAACGTAGCTTTTAAATTGGGCTTTTTTTTCGTGTTTATGTAATTTTTGACGTAACTAAATTTATTTTATAAGTTGTTAACTTTAACTTAATTTATAATAATTAAAACAAGATATTTGCTTGCGAATCACATATTGACAATTTTTTAAAGTTATTTAAAATAATTTTATATCAGTAATTAATATAAATATATCAATATTTTTTTACATAATCTTTTTATCTATATTACAATTCATCCTAACAATAATTATGTTTATGTTTGAAAGTTATATTTCAACGATTCGATTCGGATTCGAACAAAAAGAAATAAAATTTGATTCGATTTAGCGTTGAGAAACCTTGATTCTCACTTCTCTAGCGATTGGTTTATGACGTCTTAAGACTGCAATTAAGATAAAGACAAGTACAAGAACTGACTATGAATCTTAATGCCGTATTCTGTGAATATAAAAATTCCTTGTATCTTGCGTAATTTAAGTGGCGTTCTTCAAGCACAACTATCGATTAGTTCCTGCAACTAAAATACTGCTGCAATTTACTGACGTTGAAATTTATCATCTCGGACAGCGAAATAATGCCAAACCTCAAAGATCGAGGGCATCTTCTTAAACAGATGATTATTCATCGTCTTCTTGTCAAAGATGGAAATAACCGTTGTAATAACTTGCTCCTCTTATCTTCCTCTTTATAGATATTTCTAATAATAGGACACGCAATTTCTCGTTTCTGCACATTAGAAATTAGCTGTTTCCGTGTGAGAACAATGTCGGAAATCAATCAAAGATGTTTGTACAAAAGATAATCACGCGATAAATTAATGCGCTCAATGGTATTATTAGATAATAAAGGATCACGCTACAACTACATCGCATTACGAGATCCTTCAGCGGTATTTCTTAGAATTTTATTGTGCTCAATGGCAGTTCTTTTATTGTGTATAATTGCCTCCGACATTGCTTATAATTCTCACGATACCCGCGACCATTTAATAAAATATCTAAGTGGAAAATGATTTTTTTGGTGTCTTTTTTTTGTCTTCATTTTTGATAAATACACATACATAAAGTTACTATAATTTAAAATTAATTTATTGTTACTTAAAATTAATAATTGTTAGAAAATTATTTTGTTACATTTAGAATGAACAAAATTAATTTACACACATATATGTATAAAACATTTTTCAAATGCATAATCCTTATGATAAATGTATTTATTTATTCTGTTCGTATTTATATGCAACGTGATATGAGTAGTAGCGAGAAAATCAACAACGATGTAACGATTTCACAAGAAAGTATTTTATCTGTAGACGACTAAGAAAGCCGTCTTTCTCATCCCCATATTGCATGTTCATTCGTAATCTGTTGGACCAAGAACTGTCAAGATGCTTTTGTGAGTCAATTGCGATAAAGCTACTAAAAATTTCCAGCGACGCAAACAAGTTTCTTCACTAAGCAGATAGCAGCAACGACAATTGACGTTGTAATTTAATCGTGCAAAATATTGTTTCAGAAATGAATTTCTTATAATAATAAAACACATACATGTATACAATGTTCATCAGAGTTTTGCAGCAACAATTAATATATATTAATTTTTGGTGCGTACATTTCTTCGAATCTAAAGTCTAAAAATCTTCTCGGATTTATTGTTGTAATTAATAATAAAATTAATAATAAACAACACAATGAATAGCAACAAAATTAATAATGAAGAAACTTAAATCGCTATCGTTAAAATGCATATTCTATTTTTTAGGGCAAACCATATGCGCGCGTGCGGTCATTCGTCCGTAATCATCATTTTTATCTACCGCGAACGCATAAAAGTAGCGATCAAGAACTTACGTAATGGACGCAACTTATTTCGAGTCCACTGGCAGGCACTTCTGGCAAACGTGAGAAATTTCTACGTCGCAATAGTAAACGCTCGTGTAATTCATTCATGTCGATATTAGCGTTGCGCCATAAACGCTTTATCAACGTCTCAATTGCTACCTATGAGTGAATTTGATGTATGTTACACATTCAGAAGGCATTGACAATCATATATAATATGTAAGGAGTCTCTATGATTTTTTGTTTCTTCTAGCTATTGATTGCAGAATCGGGAATCTGCAGAATAATACTCGATCTAAATCTTTCTTTAGTCTATTTTCGCTTTCGGTACTATATCCTTCTTAGGAATTTTTTTTTTTTTTTTTTTTTTTTTGAAAACTATAAAAGCTATAAACTTGTAACTTGGCACATTTATTCTTTAATATTTGAGTATTCTTTACCTATTTTTTTAAACATTAAGAAAAATATATATGTTATTTGCAACTCTGTACGAGTGAATCAAAGAAATGCCGGCTCACTGTTGCTATAATTCTATTGTAAGTTGCATAAATTATCTGAAAAAATTAAAAGAAATTCTTAATCTGTTCAAATATAGTTCTTGTTCGACTTACAACCAAGTTACAAAATTTTGCAAAGTCTAGCAAAGTTTAAAAAAAATTGGATTTAAAAAAAAAAACTTTTTATAGAGGAATCAAACAGTTAAAATTTTTATCCGTTTTGATCGGACAAAAAAGAAACATTTTATCAATATCTCTTAAAAATTTTGAATCACTCGGATTAAACTGGATGAATTATCATAGGTTATAGACAATAGATTTGAAAAAATATTATTTCGAAAAATTTACAAGTTTTTTTGCATCTTCGCAATCTACTCTCTCTTTCTCTCAAGATTAAAACTATTAAAATATTAAAAAAAAAATCGATTTTTGAGGCCCAAAAGCGAAAGAACCCTTTTAACAAGAATTCGATCAAATTTTCTTTTTTTTTTTTTTTGTTGATCTCTGCTGATATTATATTCGTCATTAATTGTCAAGCAAATTAAAATTATTGAAATAATTTTATATGCAGATAATGCACATAATGCAGACACGCGGCGCACTGGAAGTATCGTGGAGTATCGTGAATAAATTACTGGTGAAAGTGCAAGCGGTGCGTGTTAGCCGTGACTTGCGTGTCGGTATGCATACATCCTCTTGTGCAGCGTTCTGACCGAAGTGACCGACTTAACTAAAAATTCGTAGAGCGAGATAAGACGTCGTCAAGAAGGTCATGCCAGGAACAATGAACGAGATTGCACGAAATTTAACCGTCGGGACGTCTCGAGATCCTTAGATAGTTAGATATTAAGGCACATTGTACGCATGTGTGTGCGATCGAGCTCGTCTCGTTTGTGCAGTGTGCCACGGGCAGAAATATGTAATTTTGTTTGAAGAAACTTTAATCTTATACATGAGAAAATAACTTTGAAAGACATTATTTATTATTATTACTTATATTATTATTTATTATTTTCTTGGATTGGCTAAATTAATAATTCCTTTAAATTAAATCAAGTTAAAGTTAATGTCATGTAACGTTAATTTAGTTACATTAAGATTAAATTAACGTAAATCAAATTAAAAGTTAATTTTTAAAGTGTTAAATATATTAAATTAGAGTGTAATTAAAAAAAATACATTACTCTGAATAACAAAACAATTAGAATATGAATCATCAAATAAATTAATATTTTATTTATTCGTTGGACATTTTTACGATTGAGAAAGACTGACAATGAGTAAAATTGAAACGTTTCGTTTTATTCATACGTAGTATTTTTGAAATATTTAAATATACACACCATTTTTATAATGTTCCATTTTATTTGCTCAGTTAATTGACATTAATCCTATTTGCGAATTTGCTTTAGCATACTTTGTTTCTAACGTTTTGTTTAGTAACAATTTAATATTTAGCATTTTACAATTGTACACAAGTTCAACCGAATTGTACAAATCGCGCAATTAATCGCATACTCGAATCTCTGTTCGTCGGACGAGTGGGATCCTTCGCATACCGCGCATAGACGGTAACGCGATCCCTTGTCGGGCTTAAAGTTCATTCGGCATACGTGCAAGCACTGCAAACGTAGGATCAAAATCGACAATTTCGGAACATCTAAAATTAGACTGAATACAGCCAAGTTCTCACGCGTCTACCAAGCACAAGGTGATATGACTCACCTGGCGCGCGCGCGCGGATGGATTCGCGTGAGACCGATGCGTTATCGTTCCGTTAAAGTTCACGGGAACACCCTCCCGGTATCATCGACATGAGAAAGGAAATAAAAGAAAGAAGAGGGAGAGAAGCTGAGCATTGCATTATCAGTTTGGACGTCGCGGAGGAGAGAACGGAGCAGGAAATGAAAGGAACAAGGGGGATGATGCCCCGTTTCGTTCGCACGCCGCTTTTCGGCTTTGCGATTGCCGTCATTGCGTAATTGCGAAGTGATTCCTACGCACGTACACACCCGAGCGAACGCTGATATACAGAAGTCTCCGATCCATCTAGTCATTGGAGCTTGAACAGCAGTCCTGCACGCGATCACCTCGGATTGGGGGAGAGATTTGTGTCCGGAAGACGACGAATTAGCTCCCATCGTATTAATCGACTCCGACGGCTCACCACGGACCAGTTGACGTTTGGTTACTGAACGGACAGCATCGTCGTCGTCGCCGTCTTTTTTGTTTCACCGTCAAAGCAACGCCTTTCACGCTCGCTCGCTCGCTCGTTCGCTCGTTCGCTGCGAACCGTGACCAGGCTCCGAAGAGCTTTTCGTTCGCGTGAGTGCGTCATCGAGAGTGCGTCCGATGACGTTTTCTGGCTCAGAAGGAATCTGCCAAACGCGCTGGAAGATTTTCGCGGAGCGCCTTGTATAAACAGCTTTCTTTAAATTGTGAACACACGTTTCCCTTTGTGCAGCGTTCACTCGCGTTCACTTGCAGCATTTTGTCAGGCTGGCGTCGCGAAGTTCTCTCTCTCTCTCTCTCCCGAAGTTCTTTTCATCAGATTACCTGTAACAAACGACGTCGGGATCTTCGCGACTTGGAGTTTCCTCAATCGCGAACTTTTTTTTTTCCTCAGTCCTCTGAGGAAATTACGAGTGCTTACGAAGTCGAAACTGTATTCATTGATCTGGAATTAAGTATCAGCAGAGCATCAAACGACGGTTCTCTGTATTATGCGAGATCTTTTATAAAATTCGTTTTAGACGATTTGTGATTCGAGCTGACACTCAGAATTTTTTTTAATTTTAATTTATAACTCTGCATGTATATAAAATCGAAAAATTAAATATAATTATAAAAAATCTTACGTAAATTTTTGGATAATAATTGTGCAAAGTGATTTTTTAATTGAATATTTACAGAGTTGGTAAAAATGCTGTTTTAAACACGTTTTAAATTAATATACGTAATATAATCCAGTAAACGTTAATATTCGTTCTTCAAAAGGCTAAATACGTAATGTATAAAATGAGAAAGAAGAATTCCTATAATACGAATGCGTAGGTTGATCGAACTTTATTTCTGGCCTTACAACACGTGTTCTCGATATAATTATTAATACCGTCTTTATATATTGCATCACATTTATCGTATCATCGAAGATTCATCGCAGTTTCTTTTCGATTATATTTCGTCTCGGATCTGAACCATCTCTGTAGTGATTTCATTGCATCGGCATTGCCCTTGGATAACGTGAATGTAACTCAATCGCAGGGTACTGATGATTAGTTGATATTCCGCGAAAAAAATGTGGCTGAAGGATGTGAATCACGATGCCTCGTCAACAACGAATTTTATGAATTCGCGACAGTGCGTCCAGAACGAGTAAGTTATCTGTTCTCTATCTAGGAATGGGAAATAACAAGTAATGAATTACCGTTATTTTTTATAATAACGATTTGGTAATGACGGTACAATTTTTTATTAATGATAACGCCGGGATTGGAATAGTTACTTTTGACAAGCATGTTCGACAATAATAATGTCAGTTGATTATCAAAAGTGACTATTCCAAACTTGGTCTTACCATCACTATTATGGGATATTGTAACCTCATTACCAAATTATATGAAAATGTAAGAAAGTTAATGAGAAAGAACGTTAATGAGTAACAAACTGATTGTAACTCGTTACTTCCCATTGCTGCCTCTTATTCGTACAGATTCGTAAAAATTCGAGAAAACGATTTACGAGACAGGAGAAAATTCACGACTGACACAGAATCGGAAAGAAAGAGTTAAACGATATGAGCTTGATGAAGAGCAGAAGTGTCATCTGAACATTTTAATCAACGCCGGAAGAACGATGTGTATAAAAAAATATTTGCATCTTTATTTTAAATTACGATTAACTTAAGTGGAATGAAATGATCTGAGAAGAACTCTGTGAAGCAGTTTCTAAAAAATTTTGTTTACATTTTCAAAATCTTGGAGATTTATTTTTTCCTAGTATTTATTTATTTATTTTCTTCAAAATTATTTTGCATATTTCTAATTATTTAAAACGTGTGGTATATATGGTTTCTATTATGCATATGTCAATCTTTTAGCTTTTTGAGATTAGAATACTCATCTTACGATATTAACTTTATGACGTCCTATTCTCAAAGATTAAATATATATATATTTTTTTTTTTACTGTACGATGAAATAAATTTCAAGGAATTTTATAATTTTCTTACGATCGAGAAAATTACGAAATCAAACACAAAGCAAGAAAATCAAATATTCCTGTTGAATCCACGTTTTATATTTGATTACAGTTAGTGCTGTTAATAAATCTTTGCGGAATGTGTCTACATGACAAGAGTCTGACATATTCGAAAGTTGTGGACTGAAAGCGTGTCTCGATTTTAAAATGCATAATTTTCACGAATGCCCCGAACGATGATAAATAACGCGTGGCTTGACGCGTCTCAAGATAATTAGATCATATAGCGTATCGGGAACAATCGCTAATGTGAAAATGTAGACGAGTTCTTACAAAAGCATCGGAAAAAGATACGCTTAATTGTATAGAAAATTTGGTTTGACGCATTAAACAAAGTTCACACTATAAAACTAAATTGTCGAGGATAATATATTAAAAAATTCTAAAAGTTAAGATTAATATTAATATTAAATTAAAACACTAGATGTGCAGAATTTTTTTTGCGATTCAAAAGACCATTTTTTTACTCATTATATTGTGAAAGTCACTGAAAAGTAGAATTGTATATCCTCTCTGATATAAATAATGTAGGTTAATAAGAAAGATAACAAGAAAGGAAGAGAAACGAATGAGAGAAAGAAGATTATCTCTTGTTATTCGACAACACTTCATTGATATTGATTATTATCTGTTGATATCGTGATTTGTTGGACACGTCAAATCTAATTACACACAGCTTTTGTCCTTTAATACAATAACATGATTGTTGCACCGCAAAGCGGCATGCAATACGGATTAGAAATTGATTCTGATATTATAAGATTATCACGATTATTATTTCTTTATCAACAAAATCATGAAGAAAGCGACTTGTTCGCCAGCATGCCGCGACAAATCTTCGCCATAAGTCTTTCTGAAGTTTCCTCATTATAAATCAAATAAATTGCGCACTTTCTAAATTATAAATTACAACTATTGTAATTAATTTATGGTATTTCTTAATTGACGAATTTTTTTTTCATTTTTTCGCAGAATTTTCGTTAATCGGAGTCTTCATCTGGAGAACATCAAGTTCTATGGCTTCGACATGGATTACACATTGGCAGGTAATTGTTTCAATATATATTTATATATATATATTTTTTTAGAAGAGAAGCATTGAGATAAATAAAACCATTATACGAAACATTTTAGAATACAAGTCGCCACAATACGAGCAATTAGGCTTCAATCTGCTCAAGGATCGTCTAGTGTCCCTGGGATATCCGCAGGAAATTAAGGCCTTCGAATACGATCCCAGTTTTCCCGTTCGTGGATTATGGTTCGACACTTTACACGGGAATCTCTTGAAAGTGGACGCTTACGGGAACATCTTAGTTTGTGTCCACGGCTTCGAATTCTTGAAACAGTAAGGGATAAATATAACATAAAGCCTGCGCGTCTTGCACAGAGCTTGAATTCTCTTATTTCTCTCTCTCTCTCTCTTTCTGTACTTTGTCTCTGTTTCATTTCAGCTCTCAGGTCTACGAGCTTTATCCAAATAAATTTCTACAGTTAGACGAGTCTAGAGTCTACGTGCTCAATACCTTGTTCAATCTACCAGAGACCTATCTGCTGGCATGTCTGATAGACTTTTTCACAAACTCACCGCAATATACCAGAGAAAAGACCGGAGTGAAAGAAGGTGAGCTCACCATGAGCTTCAAAAGCATATTTCAGGATGTCCGAAGCGCGGTAGATTGGATACACCTTCACGGTGATCTGAAATCGAAGACTATCGAGAACTTAGATGAATACGTAAAGAAGGACGAGAGATTGCCTATGTTCCTTACGAGAATCCGAGAGAGCGGAGCAAAAGTGTTTTTATTAACTAACAGTGATTACGTTTTCACGGACAAAATTATGACTTATTTGTTCGATTTTCCACACGGTGCACGGGTACGTTTTTTCTCATTCACTGTCTTGTTTCATTTTTGCATCATTCTCAAAGTTAATTGCTACAAACAAATTAGCGAGCTTTGTGAAATTTAATGATTTGAAGAATTCCTCGAAATTCAATATATATTATAAATATTGTGATTCTAATAAAATTTTGTTCCTATACAGTAATCATGTAATTTAGAATTTGTACATTTATACGAGAAATTCTTTTATTTAAAAAATGATCTCTCTTAAGAGAGATCCCTCTGCGAGAAATACATTCACAATGAAATATACTTGCAAAGTATTAAGTATAGATTTTCAGACGCGTTGCTTTCGTTTCAGCCTGACGAACCGCACAGAAACTGGAATACCTATTTTGACACTATTGTGGTAGACGCTCGAAAACCATTGTTCTTCGGTGAAGGGACAATCTTGCGTCAAGTGGACACGAGAACGGGTGCTTTAAAACTTGGTACTCACAAAGGACCGCTTCATACAGGTAATAAAATAAACTAACTTTAGTAAATGTAATTTAGAAACTCTTGTTCTTGGCAAGTATGAGATTTTCATTGATTTTGTTTAAAACAGGGGAAGTATATTCCGGAGGCTCGTGCGATGTGTTTACTGAATTAATTGGCGCAAAAGGAAAAGATGTGTTGTATGTCGGTGATCACATATTCGGCGATATTTTAAAGAGTAAGAAGATAAGGGGCTGGAGAACATTTTTAATAGTCCCTGAATTGGTTCAAGAGTTACACGTATGGACTGACAAATGTCAATTGTTTGCCGAATTACAGCGTCTGGACGTTATGCTCGGGGAAATGTACAAGTAAGTAATATGAGAGGTAATAAATATCTGTTACATGAAATGTCTCGCAACATGTTTTTATTAACGTCATATTAATTACTTTGTTTAGAAACTTAGACAGTAGTACAAAAGAAAAACCGGATATTTCCAAATTACGCGCGTCCATAAGGGATGTCACGCACAAAATGGACCTTGCTTACGGTATGATGGGTTCTTTGTTTCGTAGCGGAAGTAGACAAACGTTTTTTAGCAGTCAAGTCGTTAGGTATGCTGACTTATATGCGGCGACTTTCTTGAATCTGATTTACTATCCCTTTTCGTATATGTTCAGAGCACCTGCTATGCTGGTAAGTTGTATGCTGTACTTGGGATATACGGCTTGTTATTTATATGAGGCAATCGTAGACTTTCTTTATTACGTTTTTAGATGCCTCATGAGAGTACAGTAGCACATGAACAAAGGTTCGTTATGGAAACGCCGATGATAAGTCGTTCGAGAACGTTTAAACTAGCAGACGAGGAGGAAGAGCATAATCGGCCTTCTTCCGTAAGTATTTATGAGAACATTATGGTCATAATAATAAGATATTAATTGATCAAAATGAGAATATGTCTCAATAATGTGTTTTATATCTTTTTATTTAGAAGAATTTGTATGTGGATCATTTTAATAATCAAATACCACACGCAAGACCGGAAACACCGCGTAATGTTACACATACACACGATGAAGATTGTAGCGATGAAGATAGTGATTCGCAGAAGCAAGCTAATCAAATGAGAGTGTCTACAAGAAACATAAATTGCAATTGAGAGATAAGTCATATTTTATGATATAATATACTCAGTACTATTTTTCATTATACTTGAAATAGACTGAAAAACGAAACGATTGATGTATAATATGTAGAATTTTGTTTTTCAAGGAATCGTAGAATATGACGTTTCAGCTGCGTAAACTATTTTTAGTCAAAATATATATGGTAATTTATATTTTTTAAACGATGTCGACATAAAAGACAAAACTCGGCAATATTTATATTAATTATATTAATTCCTCGAAGAAAATTTTAATATTTTTGTAGGTGGGATATTATTATGTAATAATTAGCGCACAAATGTTTATATTATGAAATTAGCTATATTGAATAACACAACACGTAATAGATTTTATTAGGATTGTATATGTTGTATATTAACTTCACATGATTATACATATATGTATATTAAAGTTGAGGAGTATTATATTGAGGTTTTGATAGAAGATATCAACGATATTAAACTTGTAAAATTGAGTATCAGCTCGCTCTTTTTATATGCAATATAAGCTTATACTGAAACTGTAATCGAAGTAATAGAAGTTGAACGAGATGTAACAATCTCTAAGTGAATTGTGCAATTTAGGCTAGGTGTACAGAACAAATATAAAACAATCTTATAAAATCGTTCTTCGAATTAGTAATTGCATATTCAATAGATACTAATTTTAATTAATTAAATAATGAAAAATAAAATCTGTAATTCTGAATCAAGACAAGAAATACTAACAAGTTACTAAATTCATGTTAAAAAGTGTTAGATAAGTCTTTACACTGCAAGAAAATAAGACAATATTCAATTTTGTATACGATCAAATTGTAGGATGCATTGTAAACTAGCATAGAATATTAGCATAGAATAACAATAGAAAAAAATCGAAACAGAAAAATGTTGATCCATTAGTATCAAATTAATGATACACACACACACACACACACACACACACACACACACACACACACACACGCACACACAAATGTACAAAATAAAAATTTATTCTATTTTACATGATTAGAATACTTTAAAATTACAAATTTTTTCTCTTTGAAAAGCTTTCTGGAAATATCAATATATAATCTCTATTCATACAACTCATAGAATTTGTTTATATTTCCTTCAGAAAAATTATTTTGTTACTATATATTAACAATAATATATTATCAATATTGTAATCTTCGTAATCTATATTAGGCGCCAGGAATGCCTTAATACTGAAATTATATATTGAGTTTTAGCATATTTGGGGCAGGTTTAGATTTGTTAATTTATCTTGCCCCTTTTTAGTTATAATATTGCTCATCATGTACATTAAAAAAGAAAAATAATAAAATAATAAATAAAATTAGAGTTTTTAAACTTACAATGTTTGAAGTTATAGCTTACACTATCTTTTATCTCGTTATGTTCGCCATATTTCATAAGTTTGCATTCATGATCCAAATTCACAAACATAAATTTCGAAGAATATAAAAATCGCGGTTCCGAAAATTTTGAATTCTGCCAAATTATTTTTTTCTGATGCTATGTCAATTTTTTGAAAATTAAAACTTGATTGGTAATAAGAGGAATTTATCACTATCAATAATAGTGATTTTATTAATTTGTCAATAATTTACCCTTGTCTTCTCAGTATGACAAAATTTTCAAAAATCGACATAAAGTAAAAGAAAAATAATTTAATAAAAAAATGGTATAATCAAAAAATAAAAACTTCCAATTATACAATTCTAAATTCCAATTTTATTTATCAACTCCTTTTTTTCATCTATATATTAAAGATAAATCGAGACATCTGTGCATAAAAAATTAATGCAATTTTATGTTAAGATATTCTTTTATGTTAAAATATTCTAGCGCTTTTTGAATTTTATCTTCCATATATAAAAATTTTATTATTAATGAAATTGTATAAATATATCTATAGCTATATCGTACATTCTAATATTTTTACAAAAAATTCAACGAATTGAGAAATAAAGCTATTTTCCAAGATCTATTTACAATAAAACATACTAAATAAAAAATAAATTATAATAAAACTCTAATTATGTTCACATAAGCAAATCTGCTAAGTATTCTTCAAATTCTTTCTCTCTTGTCTTTTCTACATCTTCAACTGGCTTCTCTTTCCAGATATTGGACTCATTCGTATCAGTAACCTCACTGCTTTGTATTTCAATTGAGTTAGAATCCGCATCCTCTTTATTATCCGAGTCTGGATTACTGGACATAGTAGGCACATCAGTATGTGGTGTACTTTCAGAATTTGTGTTTAAACGCTTCAAAGATTTTCTCCTTTTTACTTCCCGCTTTTGTGATCCATAATTAAGTTTTACGGAACATTCTGGGCAAAGTCCTTAACACATAAAAAGAAACAATTATTTTCTACAGAGCAATTTTACATATAGAATATATGTATAACTGTAATCTCTTTAAACCAATTATAAAACATACTTAATTTGACTAGCGCGTTCTTCTTCTCGCCATGTTCTACATAGCCAAAATTAAGCTCCCAGGAACGCAAGTTTTCCTTCTCTTTGCACGTTTTACTGCCACACTCGAACTGTCCTTTCCCATCTATTACTTCCTTCTCCACTCTCCATCTCAGAGCAACCTATGCATAACATATATGTAAGTTAATAATGTTAACTTGATCATAATAGATTATGATAATCAATTCAAAATGTAATAAATATAGAAATACAAAAATGAAATAGACATTTTATACCTTATTATATTTATAATATGTAAGATCACATATGCAGTACTCCTTGAATAATTTGTCATAGTACTTCTTAGCTAATTTTGCGCCCCATGTATCTGGAACATCCTTCTCTTGATCCCAGAGAAACTTGTGGTTCTCTCTGATAACGTCGTAATCAGTTTTGTCTCGGGACCTCGAAACGTCAAGTGCTGTTTGTTACAAAGTTTATTCAATTATAACTTTCATGCGTTACTAATCAATAATAAATCCAAGGAAATGCTGAAAACTATGCTCTTCTTAAGAATATAACAGTTCTATGCTATATTTTTTTACATAAAAAATGAAATAAATATAATAAAAGTTCCTTAAAATCTTTAATCAAATTGTTTGCTGGCCGGTACATTCCGTTAATCATGCTGTTGAGAAAATACAAGTTTAAGTAATGTCCAACAGTTTAGTAAATATGCAAGTAAAAACCAAAGTGGAATCAAAATGAGAAAGCAGAGTCGAAATAAAAATTTAACGTGAAAATGGCAAAAAAACACAGAGTCCAACAATAATAAAATTTTCTACTTCACTCACAATCATGAAAAGAAAAATTCAACATACGTGTCTCGCTTGAAGGACGATACGGACTTTCCGTAAAATGTCAGATAATCATTGACGAGTTTTTTGTGCCTGTCGTAAGCCGACAAGTGAGCATAAGCTGGAAACATCGTTGAAACGCTTTGTTTTCCGTAAGATGTAGGTTAACCTTTAACTGAGCGCAATCTGATGTATTGTACCAAGGTTCTATGTGATTGTACATACATGCATTCGTACAATGCTCTGCAATTAACTGCAATGCTCTCCCCGATTCCGATTCTATTCCACTGTTCCACAGAGGCCACAGAGGCTGCTCTCTAGCTCTCTGGTTCTATTCCATGGAACGATAGCGCCTCGAAAGTCGAAAGTCGAAAAATGATTAATCGAATCGATATCGACTCGTAGCACTTTCGAATGCTACGGAGTGCTATGGAATGTTACGGAGTTAAACGTTATAACTTTGAAAGTCATTAAGAAAAAATAACTTTATTTTATTGTTTTGAACAGCTCTTGACCAGCTATTAGATTCTGTAATAAAAAAATAAGGCAATCCATTTAAAAAAATTTATTTGTTCTTCATCTAACTTTGGAAACATCTCTCTATGTCAAACTGGTATCATCAATAGATAGACCATTTTATGCCCTATAACTTCATTAGTTTAACTGTCATTTAATACAAATTCTGTATTCATACCGATGATTCGTATAAACGCGTATTTTGCGATAATTTCTCGGTCGAAGTTATATCGCTATCTACTGTTGACAACGACGATATATATGCATACATACATACATACATACATACATACATATATATATATATAAAATTGGATTGCAAGTAACGCGCGTGGATGTCAAGCTTATAATATTAATATGCTTTTAACATCGTATACAAAATAATAATGGTTATAAGAAATAATGTACATTTGTTGCTTGAGACGTGGACAATGCATGACTGTGAAGTTGAGAGCGGGATGTGTAACATTACTACGTCACAAGTGCGGCGTCGCTATAAAGTTTTTCGCGGGAAATAAAACCATTTTGTTTTTTTAAAAAGCATTTACTTTTTATTTTCAGAACGCGGCGTATACAAAAAAAATCAACTCCGGAACGAATGGCGTTACGATTTATTTAATTAGTAAGAAAAGTTTACATTAGCCATACATTTATTTTTAAACAACACTTAATTAGGTATCACATAAAACATCGATTCGATACTCGTTTGTGACATAGCGCGCAATTCTTGTATTTTAGTAATTTATTTTTTTTAAAGAAATTTTTTTCAAAAAAATTCTTTGATTTTTCATGTATAATTCATATTTTTTTCAGCTTTTCGTGTACTGAGGGAAAAACTTGAATGATGTATTTTTTCAAAGAAAAAACGTATGAAACCTTTAAATTGCTCCAATTATAAAAAGAATACGTTGCTCTTAAAAATAACTGCATTATTGGAGCATTGCAATAATTCGAGAACCATCACAAAAATTCAATAACTCCAAATTTTTCAAGTATAAAAACTTGGCGTTTTGTCTAGTACCTATTATAAATTGTATGCTGTTTGAGGTCCCTTCTCTGTCTTCTTTTTGATAAAACTAAACTTTTTGCTTTATTTTCTTTCTTTAAATTTAAAAAAAAAGAAAAGAATTGTGCAAGAAGTTCAGGATATTAAAAGAGAACGAGCCTTTGTACTCTTTGTCTCCTTCTTTTTCAGCTGTAACTATGAACGACTTTTTTCTGGACTCATATCTGGTTACGCTCTTGGAATCATGTCATCCTTTGTTGTTTACCAAATATTGAACAAAGACAAATGGCGTTTGTGAGTGTTGCGAGTATTAAATGGAATGCGTTTTTAATCAACGGATTGAATTTAAGAATTATCAACGCTGCGAAACTTATATATTATAATATCATATTGTATTATAATATCATATTGGTTTTTTTTCTTTGTTTATTTTTTGTAATTTATAATTTATGTAAAGTATACTTTTTAATTAATAATTAAATAATTTTTTAAATTGAAATCATTAAAGTAATTGAAAAATTAGATTAAGAGTGATCAAATTTTTAAATTTTGTAATTGGTAATTTATACATAATTAATTGATCAAACAATACAAAAATTGCTAAACTTAAATGATCTTCCGACAATTTTAAAGCTATTTTTTTCTCAGCCATTCTTTGTCTTAATCTTAACTCGCCATCATCCTTTATACGATTTTTTCATTGCTATAACTTTTTTATAATATAATTTGAAGACTTGGTTTGAGATTAAAACAAAAAACTTTAACTCTTTTTAGATACGATAAGCCTGCAGAGGCATATGTTCTTCTTTGCATTATTCTCAATGCAACAGGGCACAAAAATGTAAAAAGGATACCTAGTACCTATGGATGCCTAACTCGTAAGTTTTCGGCTTTGTAAATTTTATTTTATTTTTTATTTTTATTAAAACTTTTAATTTTTTATTATGTTTTAGGACATAACAGCGCGTGCTGCGTGCGCGCCTTCTTTTTTCCACATCGATTCTTTTACTTTTTTAATTGATTTTTCCGATGGAGAAATTCTAAGCATTGATCGCTGTGGATGGTGATCAATCGCAACGTTTTCAAACGGAAAAAATTTCTACTCTAATGTGATAACATAGGATAAATTCATCTTATGTGCAATTGGATCAATGGAATATGATATAGTAGTATCACGATAAAGCTACGTAAGCAGTGTAAAAGATCCTTTCAAGCGCTGAGCGCCACAGTGAACATAAAGAATGATTTCATTTGCATTTCAGTGCTCGTTTAATTCGGACATATCTTATAGTGAGTGATTTCCGCCAGTGTTCAACATTTTGTTGGTATTTTGCTAGAATCGACAATTTGTTAGAGAATGTTGCAAGCAAATTGCCAATAAGATGAGTCCTCATTGTTAGATGTAATATTGCAAGAAACAAAACACTCGAACAGAGTAAAGTTTTATATTTTGCGGCAACAACTGTGATGAAAGATTATGGCAATATTTTGGCAAAATTTACTGAATTGTGGCGCATTAATATTACTGAGTTATAAAAAAAAAAACATAAAATGATATTTTACCACGCCTTTCTTTCTTCTATATTTCAAAAAATGTTTATTCCGTTAAATCTCAAAAATATATGAATATTTTTATAATATTCTACGAATTTTAAAGTAATATACAGAGAATATTATGTAAAGTGTATATAACATTAAGAATATTTCCATAATATTTAAAAATATTAAATAACATTCTTGGAATATTCATTGTAATATTTTAATATTTTAGCTACTGGGTTATAACACTATTAATAGAAAGGAGAGTACAACTTGAGAAGGATTTCGTTGTAGTTTGGGAAATGTTCTATTTCTACATGTTTTTATTGTAATTGCATATTGCATAATTTTCTTGAAAAGTGACCGTACGCTTTTTTTACCAATTGATTCATCTCTGGGCATAAAAGTATTTATAAGGATTAAAATAATTGAAAAGTGAAGAGTTTATAAAATATTTCATATTTCATGTCAAAATATACTAGAATAAAGTATAAAATATCTTGAGAAATATTTCTCTTTTGATGTTTCAGTCACGAAGTATCGTTAGCTAAAATGGGATCTGCAGTGTGGAGGCTGATCGCGATCACCATCGTGATAATCTCAATGAAAGCAACGGCAGCCCTCGAAGGACCGAACGTATGCACACGGCAGGAATCGTAAGCAAACAAATTTTTGATGATTTATCGTGAATCTTGCTGCATTGAACCCAGAAAACATAGAAGTCTTGTGGATATCTAAAGACATTTTCAAGATATCTCTAGAAGGTATCAAAGACATTTTAAAGTATATTTTTAAGTTGTTTGTCACATAAAATATCTTTTAAATTTCTAAAAGATATCTACAAGACATCTTCATTAGATGTCTGAAATAATATCTCAAAATGTTGCGTAAGATATCTTTTAGATGGCCAGAAGATATCTTTTTGAATTAAGCTTTTCGAAAATTGCGAGATATCTTTTAGAAATCTAAAAGACAACTATTTGTTTGTGTAGGAATGTTCGCTCAAATCTGATGCATGTTTGAGCTTTAGCATCTATTTACGAGAATTATGGTATAGACACGATTTTGTCTAATCCGCACAATGTCTTTTAAATATATAAAAAACATATTATAACGAAGAATGAATATTTAATAAAACATCTAAAAAAACATTGTCTTCTGATTGGACAGGTATACGATTACGATGAGCGTGCCCAAGGAGGTACCGTATGTCGAGACGTACGACGAATGGTGTTTCAGCCTCCCACCCAGCTGCACCAAATACACGGTAAAATACAGAACAATCTACGAGAAACAGGTTGGTTATTTAATCTACATCTACCAAATACTATCGAATTTTTGAAGAGATGCGCTCCAGATTTGTGTTTTCCCCTTACTATATCGCTCCGCAGTAAACTCATAAAAAGAACACTGCGCGAAAACGATGAAACGAAACAGATCAGTGTCTGTATAATCGTGTACGGTTTTTGCAGGAAGAGTTGAAACAGAGATTAATAACGGAATGCTGCAAGGGTTACAGGAAGACTACTTATGACGATCGTTGTATTCCAGTCTGTAACGAGAATTGCCGTCACGGTACTTGTACCGCTCCCAATTTCTGCAAATGCGAGTCAGGATATGGCGGCCCGTCATGCGACTTCAGTGAGTTACCTTTAGTTTCATGATAATGACGGGACTCCCAACGAAGTTTTGAGTGTTAAAAGCACTGTTGTTTGTTACGTCCAGCTGATTAGAATAATTTCGTATGAATAGGTTGTCCGTCGGGTAAATGGGGTACAGACTGCAAGATGGACTGCAAGTGCCGAACGTGTGATCCATTTGATGGCAAATGTATATGTACCAGCGGGTGGATCGGCGAGTACTGCGACCAAAAGTGTCCTCCTGATCGCTACGGACTCAACTGCGCCGAGGAGTGTCATTGCAAAAACGGTGGAAGCTGCCATCACGTCTCTGGCGAGTGCCACTGCACTTCCGGTTACACCGGACCGTTGTGAGTTACAAGTTTTGTTCTACAGATTATACTATAATAGGATTACTATAATTCCCGAAGGTTTTTATTGTAAAAAAAAAGCAAAGATGCGAAATTTGGTTGTCAACGATCGCTATGATGATCGCTGTGTGGTGCATAGATGTGAACATTCATGCCCGATGGGCAAGTATGGCGTGGAATGCAAGTCGGAGTGCCGTTGTCAGAACGGTGGATCCTGCAACCCTATGACTGGCGCATGCTACTGCACACCTGGCTGGGCGGTACGTGAAACTTTGTGTACTTGAAATGAAGCATGTACATGAATTTTATATGCAAATGCGATATTTGTTAAACAGGGTTCGGTCTGCGCGAATAAATGCCCCGAGAATTTCTGGGGCAAGAATTGCTCTCAGATCTGCGACTGTTATAACGGAGCCGATTGCCATCATATCACAGCCGAGTGTCAGTGCAAACCGGGCTTCTACGGCGATAAAGTACGTAGACAACTCGATTATTCCTATAATCTTGCATGAAAATTATAATCTGCAATTACGTAGGTATATTTACAAAAATCGATGTAGAAGTAGTGATCTAATAAAATATATTGATAACTGCTCAATTAATTTTGAAATAGTATTTCGATAAAACTATAATATGGCGAATCATCTTAGAGATATATTTGCAAAATTAACTTTATAAAGAAATTGTTCCATAATTATAGAAACAATATTGTAGTTGTATTATAAAAAATATTTAGAAGTATAGTTAATCCGTATATAATGCATAATTTAAAAAATGCAAGCTTCTAAATTATAATGTAAGAACATTACAATATAAAATATTCAGCATTGCAAAATTTTAAATAAAGAATGAAACGGTTTTTTAAATAATTGTAAAATATTTATATACGTATCATTTTAGTGAAATTTGTGATGCCATTATTGTACAATATTTGCACAATGTGTCTAATAAGAGTTTATAATTACGGTTAATATAATGGAGTCTTTAAATCAAAATAATTAATATTTTCATTTTTTCTCAACGCAATGAACAGTGTCTGAAGATTTGTCCTGAGGGTACGTTTGGACTGAACTGCACCAAAAATTGTACCTGTGATAATGGTGCCATGTGCGATCCTATTAACGGCACTTGTGAATGCAGTCCAGGTTGGACGGGTGAAACATGTAGCCAACGAGTTTGCGAGGACGATTTGTATGGTCTCAATTGTACAAAGGTGAGTCGTTACTTCTTGAAGCGTTACGTTTAAAAACTTTTACGACATCTTGACATACAAATTAAATAAAATTAATTATTTAAATTTAAATTTATTAAATTAAATTTAATTCGCAGGTTTGTAAATGCGAGAACGGAACCACGGAGCTATGTCATCCCTGGACCGGGCAATGTTCCTGCAAAGTGGGATGGGATGGCAAAACCTGCGAGAGATCATGTCCCTTCAATACATTTGGCAAGAATTGTCAGAATCGCTGCGACTGCAAGAATAACGCATGGTGTTTACCCTTCAACGGCACTTGCATCTGCGAGCCCGGATATCGCGGTAAGGATTGCAGCGAAATGTGTCCCGCGGACACCTTTGGGGAGGATTGCGCGCAGAAATGCGCCTGTAAGAACGGAGCCAGTTGCTCACCTGAGAACGGACGTTGCAACTGCACGGCTGGTAAGCGCGATTTTACACAACTTCTAGATGGAAAAATTTTGCCGAAAAATTCATTGACGTTTAACCAAAGATTTTCTGAAATTTAATTGTAATCATTTATCTAATGTTAATTGTAAATTATATCTTCTTAAAATTTTATAATTTATAAATTAAGTATATCTTCTTAAAATTTTATACTTTATAAAATATATTAGAGACATACTTTAGATATCTTTTTTAATTATCTGAAATTAATTGTTGTTTTCGAATATTTTCAACAAAGTCGCAGCAAAATTCTAACACAGTTTTAGTATAATATCTCATGTCATTTCTGCTAGGATGGGAAGGTATATTATGTGACCGTTCTTGCAACGGCAAGTCCTATGGCAAGAACTGCGAGAACAAATGCGAGTGTTTTAACCATGCAGTCTGCAACCCACAAAATGGTAAGGCAAATTGAGATGTGATTTTCTAATGCGTTATTCTCATAGAACTATTTAAAATTTTAGGTATAGCGATAACACTAATTTACAAAAAAATACATTTCTTAATTATTTTGAATCAGATTAGATGTTTTTTGAGATTTTTTGATACTAGAACAATGATGTAAACCAATTTTTATCAACACGTCAGGTTTCCAAAATAATTGAAATTTAATATACAAAAATAGCTTACTTTGAAATATTTGTAATTTTTTTTAAATATTTCCATAAAACTTTATACTTAAATCCTTTGTTAACTTTTTTTACAAAAAAATCTCAAATATTGCAAAAAATATTTTACGTTTTTCAGCATTTATATCCCAATATATATTATTTTATTTATGTAATATCTACGCAGGCAATTGCACGTGTACGCCTGGCTTCACTGGCCCTTTATGTCAGGAGCGTTGTAAGAAGGGCTTCTATGGAAAAGAATGCAGTCAGACTTGCGACTGTGTCGAGGAGAACACTGTGGACTGCGATTCTACTACTGGGAATTGCATCTGCAAGCCAGAATGGCGAGGTTTGTCGCTTTTATTTCCGCGTCCGCGATCGTCAATCCGAAATTTTGCATGACGAATTAATTACTCTCGCATTATTGAGTGAGATTCAAACAGAAATATTAATGTTTCAAAAAAAAGCGAGATTGTGAAAAAGATTATTCGTAAACATAGCTGAATCGCATACATCAGTTTAACAATACCAATACAAGAAGTATAACTAGAAGTGGTGGCACAGAGAAGAAGCTACCTCTTCCAGCATCCAGTGGAGAGTCGTTTTTCAAGACGGATTTTGTTTTAACATGAAAAACAGGAATACAATGCGAAACAAAGTGTCCGAATGGTTTTTACGGGAAGAACTGTCACTTACACTGCGAATGCAAAAACAACGGTTCGTGTAATCCCACGACCGGAAGTTGCAGCTGCGCCAGGGGTTGGGAAGGCTCCGTTTGCTCGCAACCTTGCAGAGAAGGATGGTACGGGCTGGGATGCAAAGAAAAGTGCTCGGAGAAAATAAACGGTAAGAAAAATCTAATATATTCAAGATCAAAATGCATGACGTCGATTTATGTGTGACTTGACGTAATACACTGATAAATTCGCATGATTTTTGAGTAAATTAATTTGTATTTGTAATAATTACAACTAGCATTTATATAACTAACTTGATGTTTGTTGGGATATATTGTCACGATAAATTTTTCAGCACCGCCGTTTCATCTTCCCTTGGAAAACAAGACTTGCAATCACATTACCGGCGAGCACGTCTGCCATCCGGGATACCTGGGTATCACCTGTGAGCATCCGTGTCCACCTGATCGTTACGGACTGAACTGCACGTATCATTGTCATTGTAAAAACGGCGGGGAATGTGATCACGTAACAGGCAAGTTGAGAGAGTTCTCGTTTTTTTGAGATATTAATGTCTACTTAAATAATTTTTCATCACCGATGTGTACTTTCTAATTAGGTGCATGCCGATGTCTACCTGGCTGGCAAGACGAGTATTGCCAAACACCTTGCGCGGAGGGCACGTACGGCGTCAATTGCACACAGCAATGCAAATGTCAAAACGGTGGCAAATGTAGATCTCATGATGGCCATTGTCGATGCGCACCGGGATGGATCGGGACTAAATGTACCGAGAGTAGGTTTAATAAACTCTGAAGTGTAACGACCAGAAAAGAATGATGTACCAAACGGCTATAAATTGCTATAAATTATATTGCTTGCTGATTTTAGTTTGTCCCGAGGGATATTACGGTGACAATTGTTTGGAGTCGTGCAAATGTATAAATGATTTCTTTAAGTGCCATCCAGCTGAGGGTTGTATTTGCAGATATGGATATACAGGTATGTAAAGCGCACTCTCTTTTAAAGAGATAATTATGCACAAAGAGTATAATATTGCAGTCTCTATCTCGCTGGTTTCTTCGTTGTTGACTTAAAATGATGGAGAAATAATTTTTAGGTGAAAATTGTGACCGACAATTATCCTCCCAAAAAAAGGAAGAAGAAGAGTTACACGTTATGGCAAGAAACTTATGTATAATTGCATCTATAAGTACAGCTATATTAGTTATTTATATGTTGTCGCTGCGTTGGAGGTACTATTGTCGTAAAATGGCTGATTGTCAGATCCGCAGGTCCTCAAGTTCTCAGTATTCTCAGAGAGAGTTACCTCAGGTGCAATACATTCCTGAGAATATATCAGGTAAATTAAGATTTACCAGATAAAATAAACCTTTCCTAGTCTCAATTGCTATATTAAATTTATTTATCAACCTATCGAAGAGTTTAATTTTTGAGCAGAGAAGTTTAAAATATTATTTTTGCCGCAAACAAATTTAATAATTTAGTATATGCGTGTAAAGGTTCTTCAAAGTTTGATGGTAGCACTACTACTACTACTTTGCACAAAAACAGCGAGAAAGATAAATTCAGTCAAAAGAGTTGTACTAATGACGATGGCAAAGGTAATGTATGACATATAATATGTTTATTAGCATCAAAATAAAAAACTTTTAAATAATTACATTAATTTGTTACTATTTAGGAAAGTACAGATCACAATACAACCTAAAGAATAAAGATACTAAAGTGGGAAATCCAAACATGAATGTGTATTATAACATTAACATGAACAATAAAGTCGAGCATCACGAAAGTCATCACATTTACGATGAGATCAAGTAGTCGCGGTCAGTAAGCTGAAACACAAAACTATACTGTCGGACAGCCAATGACTTTCTGCCTAAATAGCACGACAATCCGAATATAAATTTGAAGTTAATAAATAGTAAAACAATATACAAATTAAGTTCCGGAATTAGGTAAAATCCTAATCTAAAAAATCCAAAGAATGTTCATTGTTTTCATTGCCTAGGTTTGTCCAGGTTTGAAATAAAAATGGGCTTTATATTTAAGACGGATAATTTTGCTCCCTTTTTATAATGAGAAAGTTTATATTACTTTTATCATTTATGCAAATTTCATAAGTTTTTATAATTACAGTTAATTAAGAAATCAGTTTTGTAAAAAATTTTTACAAAAAGAAACTAGTTTCATAATTTAGTATGTTTTGAATTAATGAAGATAGACTATGGGAGTTAGCTTATCCCAAGTAACCATAAAATCATTACCATTGTTATCATAATGATATTTAATTACATGTAATGTTTTCAAATATATCGTATTTAAAGTTGTATACAACATTAATATAAATAAATTTTTACCGAAATTAATAAATAATGTTTTTAAAACATTTTAACAATTTATTTGAAAAGCATTATGTATTAAATGACTTTTTTTAATGTTTATTATTTTCAAACGTTTAAAAGTACAAAAATCAACATTTTAAAATACAAGTGATATGTGAGAGAAAAGTATAGGCATGTTTTGCTAACAATTGCTTTAGCTAAGTATTTTTTAAATAGAAGTATGTACATATAAATATATTAATATATTGTGTAATATAAATTTATAAAATTGATAAAAATGAAATAAAAATAAAAATAGTAAAAGTTACAGAACCACCAAAATATGATTTGAAGTAATAATAATATAATTATTGTTAAATTGAATTTTAATATATAGATATTAAAAAGACTTCTTTATGTATAAGAAAAATAAATTCGATTATATGATACAAAGTCAATTTAAATATAATTTTATAAGAGTGTCAATATATGTGGTTTAAACCTTTTTGATTTGAGAATTTTGAATAGTTCGAATCATAAAATTTAAACTCTGATTCAAATTTGAATCTAATCGTACCTTATTCGTCCGTATTCGAATAATCCACACATCTCTTTTACTTTGGCCGAAAACTTCAAAGGAAATTGAATAAATAAAAGCGTAAGTAAATTTGTTTTATAGTTGTAAATTGAAATGCTATTAAGATAAAAATATAGATAGGGTGTTACTACTTGCCAATTTTTTTAAATATATTTTATATTTCGCGCACTATTTCTAGTGCGTACGCTTGGCGCATGCTCACATTCCTTCATTTAAGTTCAACATGACAGGTTTCTTAACCTTTAAATCATGTCAACTTTAGTGCTTAATTTTTACTGTTGGAATCGGGCGACGATTTTTCTTTTTCAAACCTTTATTTTTAACTAGAAACACATCAAATGAATGTACTTGTATTCAAATTTAAGATGAAAGCTTAAAAATAAATATTTATCAGATACGGATAGATTGCAGATAAGTGCAACACCAAAATTGTCATCTGAATTGGTCTGAACTTTAGAATCGTCTATGTAGACATCGAATATGACGTGGTAAGTGAAGTGAACTAATCTCTAAAATGCTTTGAATATTATATAGTGTATTAGAATGCGAATTTACATAAGACATATGTTGTAGGAATCCTTTGAAGAAAAATTACTTGACTCAGAGACCAACTTCTGCGCCACCACTTTTGTCTTATGCAGAAGATAAGGAGTTAGACACTATTGTTCAAAAGCTCATCTAGTATGTACTCTTGATGGAAATTGTTAGCATCTATCTAGTGATTATATGTTACACTCTATGAGCTCTTTCTTTGTTACGATTTACAAGTACATAAACTCCTTTAATTATCTTTTTATAAATAATTAGATTTTTATGTCGCACTTGATATGGTTACTTTAAAAGACAAAATTTAACAATATTTTCTAGTAAAACATTTTCTTTTTAAATTTTTTTATACAAATTGGAACACTTTATAAATACTAAAAAAATTGACATTATTCGATCCATTTTTTAAAACATAAAATTATACAGAAAATTTGAAAAATTCTTAGAAAATTTTTCACTAGGTTTATGTATACACGTCTATTCTTTTTTTAAGTGTTGAAAGTGCGATAAGAAAATTGATTAAGGAAATGAAGAAATATATAGGAGCTTTGACAAATTTGGACAGAGCTGATCAACGATTAAGTACTAATCTGATCAACTGTGGATTGGCGCAAAATAACGATGAATGTAGAAGAATAGTAGAGGAATACTATTCTGTCGCTACACAAGTAAGTAAACTTAATTTCTACTCATAATTGTTTGAATTAATTTTTTATCACTTTATACAAAAATAACCGAGTAGTTCTCTCATATACTTTAATATCTTTAGAAAGTATTTGTAAGATTTTATATTTAAAAAGTTGTATATAAATGTTACAACCAATTACATTCTTTCTCTCTCTCTCTCTCTCTGATAAAATTATTTTTAGAATTATACAAATTATATCCATCTTCTAAGAATTTTTCATATATATGAATTCTGAAATATTCTAAGATTTCTCATCCTATAATTTTTTAAAAACACTCAATTTTTCCAGATTTTATAAAATTATACCAGAAATTATAGAATGAGAAATCTTAGAGAAATATTTATTATAATTATTTTAGAAATTAGATATATCTGTGAAGAATTTTTAAAAAGATATTTTTTTATAATTCCTAAAGTGTTCCCAATTAATATTAAAAAATCTTACAAATTTTCTAAAAAGTAAAATTATACAAAATTCTAAAGTTTATATATTTTGAAAAATTATACGAAAAATTCTGATAAAATTTTTCACCAGGATAGTACTAATATTTCAAAGAAAAATATGCAGGAGAGAAGGAGATAAGAATTGTATGTACTAAGAGTATGTGATTAACATTTTTTCTCGAGATAACTCGCTTTACATTTCGTTATTTTAGGTGGGAAAAAATGTTCAGGAAATCAGCAGCTTGTGCCATAAGACGTTTATAGAACCTCTGAAGAAGTTCAGAAATGAATTTATGACTATCTCTGCAGCGATAGCAAAGCGCGAGGAACTAGTAACCACGTGGAAAACTGTGTATAATCGTGTAAAAAAGTTACAAGAGAAGAAGGACAAGTCCGCGAATCATATCGCAAAGGTAGAGAGAGAGCGACGAGCGGAAGAGGTGGCCGCTAAAGAGCTGAAAACTATACATGCTCAGTTGCTCACAGAATTACCGATGTTTCTCGGAAAGAGATTGGAGTACATCAATCCGAGCATTCACGCTGTAATCATGATACAATTAAATTACTATGGTCATGCGACGCAGTTATACACGCAACTGATGCCTATTCAGTATTCTTCGGAATTCATGTCAAGCACAATAGTACCTGAGGAAGAACATCAGCGCGTTATAAACACCGAATTAAATAGATTGAGAGCGCTGACGATAGTAAAGGATCACTGAACAAGTACAACGTTTCTCTAAAAACTTCTGAAACAATGTGACATAGAACATGCATATTTATTCATTGAAATTTTCAGTTCGCAATAATTAAACTGACAAATAGAAATTTATAAGAACGTTTATTTCTGCAGGATAATTAAATAACTAAAGTGTTTAATTTTTTTGGCAGTATGTACAGCGTCGGATCTCTTGCATTTGCAAAAAAATGCGCCACTCTAAGATGGAACCATTCCTTGTCTTCTTTTTATCTGGGCACCCATACGTCGATAGCTATTGCGTCGTGTAGACTTGTACACAGTTTTCTTCTTATTAACCGAACCATTGTCTTGTTGCTTTTGACCTTTGCCTTAAAAAAAAACAAAAAAATACAGTCTAAAGAGTAAATGCTTAATAATGGAAGTTTTATTGAATCGCCAAAATATTATATCAGAGTTTTTCCATCTAGGATATGTAAACAAGCAGATTAAACAAGAGAAACGTGATCAAAGTTATTCTAAGTATTAGTTAAATTATATTCTACAATTTTAGTTTTAAATTATACAATTAGTATTATTTTACATATTCCAGAATGTAATAAATCATTAATATATAATATTTTATTGAACTGTGTAAATATAAGTGATTTACATTTCTAAGTTAAAACAGCGATTTTGTATATTTGCTAAATAAAAATAAGTCTTTTTATTTGATATCTGCTATTGTATGTTAACAGCTTCATGAAACTGTAACTGGTTTCAAAGAAATTTGTATGAGAAAATTGCAATTTACCATGCGCATTGTTGCCTTCCCTTGCGCATTGTTGTCTTCGCTGTTCGGCTTTAGCACGTAATTCCGCAGGATTTTGAACAAAATGTTTATTATTCTGTACAGGTTGCTCATCTTCGGTCTCATCCTCCGAACTAGTATTATTTTTGTCACGTGTATGAAATACCTAGGTTCCAAATTTGTGTTTTAGTGGTAAACAAAAATACAAAAATTATATAAAACTTTAAAGCTCAAGATAATATTTATACTAACCCTTGGAGTTCTGAAGGATTTTCCATCTATTTCTGTAGAATCATCCGTTACACTGCTACGAATGTTATGGCTATCATATGTGTCGTCATATTCGTCATCATATTCATCGACAAGGCTATACTTCTCATAAATATTCCACGATTTCTTAATATCAGATTTATCATTCAACAATTCATTTGCATTTCTGTACTTATCTTTCCTAAAAAAGGAGAATTGGTATTTAATTATAACAGGAAAAGAAAGAATTAATGGTAAAATGTAATATAAATTTTGTACAAATTGAATGATTACTTTTTCCCTATGTTTAATGCATTTGCAAAATCTTCTGTCACAACTTCAAGATCATCGTTGTGGGAAACTGTCGATTCTTGAAAATTATTGGCCAGATTTGCATCGGCCAGGAATTCCACAGGACCCGATGCTTCTTCCTAAAAGGATATATACTTTACATTAATCTTTGCTACTTTTGCTTATTATATAACATCAGAGTTATTTTATTACATACCATTAGATCTGGTGGTATATATGGTATTGTTGTATCAAATTTTTTCAATTTATTCGGTAAAGAATCTTCCAGAAGTGCATTTATCACAGATTCAACATTATAATTATAATGCTTTAAACATAGCTGAAAATTTTAGATTGCACAAATTTATAAAAATGCTACATATTTTTTTTCTTTATTTGGTGAATTCAGTACTAGTAGTGAGTACTTTGCTTTTAATTCATTATTTCGATTTTTAAATTAATAAATTTAATGTAAAACACAAAATCTTACCTGTATGAAACCTTCGCCATAGTCGGATAAAATTTCTTTCACTTCCTGAATGAGAGACATTATGTTTTCGGGCTCTTTTGAAACAAAGTTTGTCTTACTATTTATACCATTCACATCATTGGAATGTTTCTTTTGTTGGTTGCCTTGAATACCACTACATCCAGCGACAGCTATCTATAACACATAAGATAATATAAAATTTTTTAACAAACTTATACATATGTTTGCAAGATTGTTACTTACATTTGTATTATTGAGCGATGCATTAGACGTCTTAATATTTCCAATCGATGCATGCAAAGCTTGTAATATATAATCATGCTTTATTGTATCACTGATTATTTGAATATGTAAAGAAAATCCAGATTTTTAAAAATCTCTCTTGTATAATAATATAACAAGTCTGTTTGAAAAAAGGATACATTTCAGGACAAAGTTTGGTCATAATATCAAGATCAACATTAATTGGGTAAAACCTATGAAAATCCATAATAAATTCTTTTTCAGATATAGCAGTCATTAGTGAATTCAAATATTCGTCTATGCAAGTTCTTATCTCGTCTTCCGTTATCGTGTTCCTACAGATGTGATATCAGTAAGTAAATTAAATATTTAATCAGAATATGTCCATGTTTTTATCATAAAACAGTATTTATCCTTACATTTTTTCCTGAATCTTTAATATGGGTTCATAGGTAATAATTCGATAGAGGTTTAACATTTCTACTCTGGTTACATCTAGACGATGCTTCAATTCAATGTACTTTGGCATACTTTCCTCGCTATATGCCAACTTGTCTAGTTTTTTGTACATCTCAGGTATCGTATTTCCATATAATGAAACTATCCTAGCAAACAAAAACGATATAGTGACACAGATATAAAAAATATTTTGGGCAAAGTATGCACATGTATGAATAAAAAAATTTGGATTTAGTAAAAATCATTTAAATATTAAAAAAAATTGGTTTAGTCAAAGCATAAATGTATGTTACTAAAAATATTAATTTAAAACTGTAAATTAAATATTAGTAATAAAATATTTTTATTCACTTGTTTATGAAGTCATCTCTATGAAATGTGGCAGTTACTGGAGGATAGCTTTTCAATAACACAGTGAGAGTTGACGATACATCTAAAATATAGAGTATTAAATCTTCTAAATTGTATAGTGTCATCTCAGCGGAATTATCCTTTCTCTCTGAAAGTGCCACTGCCTCAGTTGCATTACTTAGACTATTTTCAAATCTCCGTTCAACATTTTGGAGAGCCTATAATAGGAATGACAAACTGATTAATTTAGTTAAACTAAAAATTATAGATCTGTAATTTCTTGACAATCTACAAATTTCTACTTTTATTTATACAGCGATTACATTTTTAAGAGAATTTAATTGAAGAATCAATCATATCTATTCATTCATATTTATGACTAAACTTTCTTATAAAATCAGTGATCAAAATATGATACAAAAAGTTAATGTTTCTTTTTTTATGATTATTAAACAGTTATACATCACCTTTATAAGGCACGGCACAGATTTCTGAAGGTCATCGTTGTACATTGGCTGTACATTAAATACATCCTGTACAATTTTCTCTACTATTTTGGCATTTTCCCTACCGTACAATTGACACAGATCAAATATAATCGGTATCGTAAATATATAATTGTCGTACAATAGGTTTCCGAGAAATGGACATTTCATGTACTCCGATGGACTCTGTTTGTTTGTGCAGAGACGCGCAAAAACGATAAGTATGTTGCGACGAAGATTCTCTAATGCCTCCAGCATTTTTGGTTCGTTGGGAAAATTTTCTAAAGCGTAAAAGGGTGGGGCCTCTTGTAAAAAGGATACCAAAGTATCCATAATCGAAGTATTGTACACAATATTGGACCAGAATCTAAATAAAAAGAGCCACTTGTAATAACTAAAGTAAAATACATGTCGTCGTTAACTCTTTTTCCACAATCTAGATTTTCTTTGGCATAAGCATAATATTATTCTCAAATTTACTGTGCAAATTTCAATTTTTAAATAAAGATTTTAATATTTGAGTTAAATTTTTCCAGATTTTTTGAAAGTCTAAAATAGAAAAATAACAATTTGGTAATATAATAGAAATAGAAATTGTAATTCTAAATATTTTCCGATTTTTTGAACAGTAAAAAAATTTGAACTGGACAGAAAATACAGATTGCAGATGGAAGGAGTAAAAATCTGATGGCAGATGCAGGATTAATGCAATATTGAAAGAATTAACTGCTTTATCATACTGATAAAATGGAAGATTCAGTAGCCAGTTTAAATCCTCGATTATGTAGTTCACAATCTCCAACCAATAATCCTTTGCACCCTCAATTTCTGATCCATCTTCATTGTATATCTCTGGCTCTTCGTAACGTAGGAAGTATCGTTTGTCTGCCCATTTCTCATTCTAAAATTCAATATTCAATGATATATAGGAATTTGAATAACAATCCTAATAGGACAACTTTATTAAATTATATGATAAGATCTTGCATAAAAGTTATGATTTCCAATCATGTAGGTATATTTATAAAAATAGATATAGTAATATTGACCTTTTATAAAATATTGATAACTGCTCATATAATTTTGAAATAATATTTCAGTAAAGCCATGATGGTATGTTGATTCATTTTAATGACATATTTGCAAAATTAAATTTAGAAGAAAATTAATAATTAAAAACAATTTTAGCTGTTTTATGTATAACATTTAGAAATATAATTCATATATGTTTACAGAAATGCATAATTAGTCCTAAATTATAATGTAGAAATATTGTAGCATAAAATATTAGATTCAACATGATAAAATTTTAAATGAACAATCAATTTTTGAAATAATCATAAAATAGGTATTTATACTTTAAACTTTGACTTGTCTAGTTTTTGACAAATATCTAGAAATTTTATTTCAATAAAACTCCTGCATTAAGACATATCATCTTAGTGCAATATTGCAAAATTTTCATCAATCGTGAGACCATATTATGCAATATTTGCACAATGTGCCTATTGGGAAAGCTAACATCTGGCTCATATATGTACAATCGTTGAAAGATATCCATTCAAGATGACACATAAACTTTAAGAGCTACAATGTACAATTCAAAGATTAACATACCAGTGCATTTATTACGACAATCACCCCGTCATTCTTAATATTCAATTGCAGTTCCTCCAGAGGCACGCAATTCGGATTCTGTTTAACAGAAAAAGGTTTACAAATTACGCGTTTTCTTGCTATCTGCTAAAAATTACAAGTACCGAAATCAATTACCTCGTAAAGGCTCATGATTTTATGGATTGCATTGTCTGTCGCAAGAACAACTTTGTTGACGATCGTCAGTTCGATGAAACAATGGGAAATCGGTTGGCGACAGAGAGAATAGAGAGATCTCGAGAGGCACGATGACGTGATGAAGTCGGATAACAGGCGAGCCGAGAGCGAGGCGTTTATACCGAATCGTCGAGTAGCATGCGCTCAAAGAATCCACGACGGCACACAAAAGCCGGGTAATCCCGGTGAATCTCTACGTGACACCTAGAAGTTGCAGAAACATTTATCGATGTTTCTCGATATCGTCGATCACATTCGAGGTCTACTGCACGGCTGCACTATATGTGCTTTCTACACTCGGAACGAGATAGAGAACATAATCGGACATTAGAGAGAAGGAGAGAAGAGAGATGAATAAGTACAATAGAGTGCAAGAGTTCAGTTAACTTAACCTATTTTTTCCGTGCTCGATATAAGAAATTTGCTTTTTTATCGCCGCCCTGAGGTGCGTTTTCCTTCTCTTTCCAAATTTCCAACATACGAAGCTGTTGTAAAAGACACCTGAGACCTGAGACTTGAGAGAGTGAAAGATGTTTACCTTGAAAATTTTATGTATGGTTATCTTGATAGCGCGCTTTGGGAACGGCATCGAGTCTGAATTTTGCGAGGCGCCGGATGAGTGCACCGAGGATTCGAAGAGATGTTTCACTCAAAATCACTTCGCAGGGAAACGGTCAGGAATTATTGAGATTGCATGTTGAAGAAAGTTAAAATTTACGAATTTGTCTTGTCAGGTTAACCTTTTATAATCGAATTTTTTGTTTGTTAAAAAAATTTTAGAAACATTAATGAAGTTTCATTGCCTGTACTTTTATCTCTAATTTATATATTTTAATATATAAATCTTAATATAACTTGAAAGTTATATACAAATATACTGGGTTGGGTAAGGTAATTTAACTAAATTAAATTAAAAAGTTAATGGCTTACAAAATTAATTTTATTAAAAATTACATGAACAAAAAATTACCTTGTTAAAAGTTATGTTACGATTAAGTTAACTTAAGTTAAAATTTAATTTTAAAAAGTTTTATTTATATTAAAAATTTGTAAGTTTTAAAATTATTCAAAATGATTAAAATATAGATCAGTAAACAAATTTTAATATTTTGTTATTTAAGTGTATGTGGAATAACAAAGAAATAGTGTTTTTTATGTGAAAATATATTTTTTCTTTTATATAGAAAAATTTTTAACTTGAGGAAAAAATTAATAAATTTAAGTTTGTATTATTTAAAAAATAATAACTAAAGTTAAAAATTAAATTATTTAAAATGAATTAGGTTTAGTTAAAAGTTAATAACTTTTTAACATTATTATATAACTTTAACTTTTTAACTAGTTACTAGCCAACCCTATTAATATATCTATATTTTTTTAAATCTTAAGACATCTATCTTAATTCTCATCTACATTTACTTATGTCAATAAAATTTGTCATTCCATTGGACTTTGACTTAAATGATATTTTATTTTTTTACAAATATTTTATTAAACAACTCTGGTATTTGATGATTTTGTCAATGTAAGATTTCTATGAAAATTTTTTTATTTCTTAGAGCTTTTTATCATATTGATTTAAACAATGTGATTATATAGTAATTTGATTATATAGTAAATTTGAACAGAACAGAGTTAAAAATATAAAATTTATAAATATGTAACTTTCTCATTGAGACTTATAAAATATAGATGGGAATACAACTTTATGTCACACAGTATTATAGAGGGTTGAAAAAAGCTTTTGGTTTATTTTTACATTTTTCCCATTTCCACATTATATTTATACTTTTTGTTTTATTTCTGAGCAAAAACTTACTATACAGTTTTTTTACAGTTACATCCTTTATGATGTAAATCCTGGTGAAGGCTTTAATCTCAGAAGGGATGTGTACATTCGCGTCGCCATTTTTCTCAAAAGACTAATTGAGAGAGATAGGGAATTCCAATGGCAATTGGTTTTACCACCATGGGGTAATACATAAAGATGTATTGGAGATATATTTCGCAGAATTTATAATTTTTAGACAATCAATGTATGCATCTCTTGATTCCTCTGTTCTAGGTAATCTGTATCACTGGCGAAGTAGAAACGTGAAATCTCAAGAGCGTCTACCCTGGGGCACTTTCTTTGACATTACAAGTCTGCAACGATACATACCAGTTATTGAAATGTACAAATTTATGGAAGGTACATTTCTTTATGTTTCTTAATTGTAGAACTATTGAAGAACTATTGAGACTATTTTCTAAAGTTTATACTTTGTTTCAATAATTTGGGAGATATAGTCTAATCAATTTATGTTTATAAAATGTTTTTTTTTTATTTTTAATACAGATTCTCTAGTATTAAAAATAATTTTCTATTAGATTTAAATTTATTTAATACATATATTGACATATAATATCTCTTCTTTTATTGGTATTACAAGGATTTGATATAACTGATTTATTTGACTGTATAACAGTTTGATTTTAGAATACTCGTGCGGGGGCAGAGAGGTGCAACTCGATCGTCTGTACATTCTGCAAAACGATGAAGAAATGTTTAAGACTGGTAAATTCGAGGATAAAAATGAGCTGGTGGACTGTGACCGTGATTCTGTGCGGTATCACAAATTGGAGCAGCATTTGTATACAGGTCCATTCTGGGGCTATTCTAACGTCACGGCTCGGGATGTGAGATGTCTCAAGTTTCACGGCATGGCACGTGATCTTTCTCAAAATCTCATGCCAACACGATACAGGTAAAATACTCGGGACATTTCTACCTTTTTTAAAGTATCTTACTAGTGTTTTTTGCACAGATCTGTAATGTTTGATCGCATGGAGATTGCTTTACACGATGAATACGGATCTAAAGAGTACTGGAGAGCTAGACGCAGCATGCGTTATAATTCTGAGCTGTACGATGTTGCGGAAAATTATAAAAAAACCTTCCTGAATTCCACAGACGAGAATGATAATACGAAACGACCAATGGATTGGACTAAGGAAAAGGTTAATTGTTATAATATTAATTGTTATTTTTTAATATTATAATAATAAATTCATAGCTGGTTTTTTTTCAATGTTAGAAACGGCGAAATGCAAGAGGCGGACCGTATCTAGCCGTTCATCTTAGAAGACGCGATTTTATCAGAGCTCACAAAGAGTCAGTACCAACGATAATGGATACTGCCTTACAATTACAAAAGAAAATGGATAAACTTGGACTGACTATATTATTTGTTGCGACAGACGCAGAACAATACGGTATATACATCTTGTAATGTATGGTAAATCTGAGAATTCTACAAATTCTAAAACCAATAGAAAACATTTTGCAGATTTTTACATACGAAATCAATTTTTGTCTTTTTAATGTTTAATGAAACATTTATAATTTTCTGTAACTAATTGCAAATAAAGTAAATTGATAAGATGGAAAAGAAAATAATCAGTTAAAATTAATAAAAATAGACTTTCGTAAAGAGAAAGAAAATTAAAAATATTCAAATTAAAATTATTTTTTTATTAGGTCTAAATGAATTTTACTTTATAACAGAATTTTAATTTAAAGTTAATTTTTATTTATTAAAATCAATGTTAAAAGTTGTTATGAATAATAATTTCTTTTCATAATTTTATAAATGAAGGATGTTATATGGTACATATTGAATATGTATAAATTATGATTGAAAAGCTAGCCTCTGTATCTTTTATACATGTATTGATATATAATATTAAGAAAATTTAAATAACTTGAATAATAATTTTCAGAATTTGAAGAACTCAAGTCGTATCTACCTCAATACAAAGTCATGAAGTATGTGCCATCTGAATATGTGATAAATAAATTTAAAGATGGCGGGGTTGCCATTATTGATCAAATAATCTGTTCATATGCTAGGTAAGAATATCAATATAATGTTTTCATTATAAATAGGACATTGAATGCAGACTATTTTTTTCAATAAATTATCTGTTATAAAATAAATGCTTGCATGTAATATGGCTTATATTAATGCAAGAATCATAGTTGATCCTTTCTGTTTCTTTTTAGATATTTTATAGGAACACATGAATCAACGTTTACTTTCAGAATACAAGAAGATAGAGAGATTATCGGTTTTCCATTGGAAACTACATTCAATAAATTATGTAAGACTAATGAGGATTGCGTAGTAGATGGATTCTGGTCGATTGTTTGGTGATGTTCTGCTTTAATAAGTGAGTAACTTTTAATTTTTAAATATAATAAAAATAACTGCAATTTGTGAATTTTTTCATAATTATTACTCATTCCTTTCCTTATACAGTTCTTAAAATATAATTTCAATTTTATTTTACAAACTGAAATAATTACAAATTGATATACATAAAGTGAGATATTTTTCTTTACAAATTTTTGTTATCTTGAGAAAAGAATTCAAATATGTTTCAAATATATCGTATCATATATTATTTAAATCCACATTTGTAAATGTTTTGTGTGTATTTGCGCATATAAACGTGGCATACATTACGATATTGCAATGTTCTAATAAATTCTATATTTCAAACTATTGCAAATTCATCATAATAAAATTGATTTTTATGTTACACTTCTCAACAATTAGATGTCGCTTTTCGATAAATCGTGAATTGCGCCGCGAGAGATCGTGTATCACGTGATCACGTTTAAATCATTCCATGTTTCTCTTAATTGTTAACCGTTAAAAATGAACCCTGATCGAAAGATTGCTTCTCATATAAATGTCGATCATTCGCGATAACGCATCGAATGTTTCGCGCGATCGCTGATTACACATCGATATCGTCTTTTCATCATTGACGATTCGCCTTTGTGTGCTCAAGAAGTTAATTGAAACTGTCTCCCCTTGAGCTTCAAAGTACTCCTTCGTCGAAACGCAGCGGGAGCTTGACGTGCATGCAATTCTCACCAGGTATGTATGAATAACAAATTAAAGATTATGATATCGATTAACACAACTTTTATTACAAATTAGAATCCAAGTCCGCATGCTAATACCATTAATCAATGTGTGTGTATTATAATCGTAGATTTATAACCTCGCATTCGCGCCGAAGGAATGAAGATAGCATTAATAAAAGAGGATAACGAGTAAGAGGTATTTTTCTTATTCTTATTGATTTCCCTTGTTCTAAGGAATTGATTTTTCTTATCTAATTGATGAGAAAAAAATGAAAAAAGCGATCGTTCTCTTGCAATCATCTTTTTTTTAAACAGTAACATGTTGTCAATTTTATTAAAGCGTGTCTCAGAAATGTACCAAGATGGCATGTTTTCCATTTGAAACCACTCTTTTATTCTGCTATAATATTTATCTACTGTGAAAACTACTAGAAACTGATGGTTTTTTAATTTTTCCAGGTATCAGACAAAACTCAGTTTTTGCTAAATGTGCAGTTTTATTGGATTTGTCCGATGAGTCAGTTTGCTCTTTTATTTTGGATTACAATAGATCTTTTTCTTTTTTTATTTATCCTTATGTTTGGGCAGTACACGCACTGACAATGTTTGGTTTTTATGAAAAGTAATTTCTTATTATATAAAATTACATATAAGGAAATATGAGCAATACTTTTTTGCAGTTGAGATAAATTAATAATTTTGTTTCCTTTCAAAATATTAACACAAAAACAAAAATGTGTATTGTTTAGAAAATTTTAAATTATTAATTAGAAGATATGTTTTAGTCTCTTTATCATTTGAAAGATTAACATAGTTATAGAATGATCGTTTTAAAGAATCATGATAAAATATATCAATATTTTCAACATTGGAAACTTCTTTTTTTTAAATTAATTGTTGCAATAAATTTAATATATCAATAATCGTTGCACTGCGCTTCTCGACGACTTCGAGAATCGCCGCTTCGCTCTTTGATAGATCTTGCAATCAGTCGCTATTCGCCGCGAGGGATCATGAAGTCACGTTCAAATCACTTTGTGTTCTTCATGATTGTTACTGTCTAAAAATTTATTCTGACCGAAACATTGTCACGAGTGTCTTTCACAAAATGTTGATTGTTTGCGGTTCGTTGATCGCATGTTGCTTCAAGGAGGCTATAGAATCAGATTGCTCAAAAATCGTACTTGTTTTTAACAATTTCTTTGCAACAAACTGAACAGATGGGAGCTCTCATCAGGAATTTGTACATAAGGAACTCTTTAATGGAATCTAATGTCACATTTTTTATTTTGATTTAACGTTAATTTAAAAAGTTATTCCAAATATAAATTTTTGTTTTGAAGATATATTACGGTTCTTCCATCATTTGAATGATTAGTACAGTTACAGAAAGAGAGATTAAAAAGAGTTGTGATAAAAGAATGGCGCGAAGAGGGCAGAGGAAAAGAAGCTATATTGCGGTTTCAATTTTACGTTTTTCACATTGCGTTAACAATTTTACGCTCACTAGATGGTTTGAGTAGACCTTGAAGCGAAACGCGAACATAATCTCTGCTTAATGCATCATCAGCATGTCATCAGGGCCATATTGCGATTACAACTTTTTCTATTCTGCTGAAAATTGCCGTGCCATTCGAGTTTATGCAATAACGCGGATATTAATTGCGGAGTGCAGTCATAGGTCCAATAACAGAAAATAATGCGATTGAATTACTTTATTACGCTTTCTCGGAAGATCTGCAACTACGAATACATTACTCGTTTGATTGCGGGCGTTTTATATGAATACACTGATTAGCAGCGAAGCTTTTACTCAAGATATTATAGTCTTGAGATGACTTTTCTGATTAGCTAATTTAGAGTATAAATGAATTATTATTTTAGTTTTATGAATCTAGGGACGTAGATAATGACAAATAATTATGTTCTTTTATATAATTTTATTAGCAAAGTGTTTATTTGCATCAAGAATTCCTGATCAGGCTTTAAAATATATTAAATATATCTTTGATAGTTACAGAGGAAGCTGTAAGACTTCTAACGTTGCTTACCTTATCAGTATTTAAATAATTATTATAAATAATTTTCATACATTTTTAATTATATTTAGTTATCACATAAGTAAATATCATACATTTATTATAATTAATTTTAGAAACTAAGAATTATTTACTTAACTGAAGTTGATTACTTGTCTAATAGTTGAAACATATGTTTCTGAATTTCAGCTAAACTCTCTTTCGTAATGTTGAATTATAATTCGATTTTCAATTATCAATGGTATCTTTTTTCAATTTTGCGCTATGAAAGAGATCTTGTTATACAAGAAATCGCATAATTCTTGTCTCATTAAGATCACTTCCGCTCCCTTTCATTCGAGTGAAACGCTTTTTAACGAGGGTTCATACGCGTATGTACGAAGAGAAAAGTCTCTTTTTCCCATACATGATACTTGTACATTCACATAATACTTTTCATGTGGCGACACGGCAGATGTCTCGCTCGTGATAAACTTACGAAGATTATGTCGTTTTACGTAATCCGGCGGTCTTAATATCTTAATTGACATCCTATGATTGAAAAGCGTTATAGCACCATTATTTCACAATATTAAATTCATCGCTAATCGAAAAGTCATCTGGCAACGCCAGAGCTTTGCGTAATCGGTTTATTTATTTCTTTAAAGAGCAAATCTTGTACAATATATAAGGGAATTCTCTCTTTGATCTCGTAATATACTTTAGCACGTGTCCCTTTTACCACTAATATGATAAAATGCCGGGCAATTTACGAAAATTTCGTCATCTTCGTTTCATCTACGCGAGAATTAGGGGCAGATAATTCCACGGAAGTTAGCGTGCTTCGAAGAAAGTAATAGCCACGTGCGAAGAAAGAAAGTGTGCACACATACATATATATATATATATATATATATATATATATATATATATGTATATATGTATATATGTATATTGCGCAGAACTTATTTCTCGAGAAAATTGAGAATATCTAATAATTACAATAGTCTGCGGTTGCACGTATGAAAAGAAAAATGAAAAATGGTTTGGGGGTGACGTAAAAAAAGCGAACGATAAGCAGCGTGGAATGGAGAGTGCGTTAGCACGAGTCTGAATATAAGCTTTATGATATAATGAAAATAACATTCTCATTATTTATAATGGAAATAACACATGCACATTGCGTTATATGCATATGCACTGGCGTCTACAAAAACGCTTGATAAAGTACGAGGTCAAGTAATAGACGGGCCTGAGATCTCAATCAGATAACGATCTTGCGAAAATTCTTGTCCCTGTTTAATTATTTATACTTCCAGATTTCATAATACGATTTGTAAACTACACGCGACTTACTTAGCACGCGATACTTAGAATGCAAATAATAGAAGATTATAGACATTACCACGACAGCTTTTTACACTAAATACTACATTGACATAATTATATAAATGATATTACGCTATTATATTTATTTTTAAAAATGAATAACTACAGGTATTAAAATGTATATGTATTTCATCTATAAAATATGGCAGCCGTGTGCCGTGTAAATATTTTGCCCTCTTCGCGACTGCTGTTGTGGGAAATATAAGCGCGT
This sequence comes from Solenopsis invicta, assembly GCF_016802725.1. Taxonomy (NCBI): domain Eukaryota; kingdom Metazoa; phylum Arthropoda; class Insecta; order Hymenoptera; family Formicidae; genus Solenopsis; species Solenopsis invicta. The sequence continues at coordinate 6,251,888 of NC_052669.1, read as the reverse complement.
ACTTCCAAAGTTCGTGAAAAAAAAAATGATGTTTGAGCATTGCGTCGAAATCTCAACGTTCTTGCTAAAACACGAAATTAATTATAACTCGAGAATTAAATTGAGAATTTTTTTGGAGCTGTGATTTTAAAGTACACTGTTCAACATGTCATGAAATTCCAGAGTTGGTTAATAGATATATTTTTTTAACAGAAATAAGTTAAATTTAATGTGGTTTATAAAATTAATTTAGTTACATTAAAAGTTACGTTGAGATTAAATTAGGCTTAGATTTATTTTTTTTTTCTAATCAATAATAAAAAATTTTGATCGGTGAAATGTCTGAATTTTGGTCTTGAAATTAGCTGCAAAGAAAAAAATAACGATAAATTTGATTTATAATGTGAATTGTTCTTAAATTTTACACAGATACTCAAACATAATACTAGAATATTCTATGAAAAAAAATTTTATATTTTTGAGTGTTTTCAGACATGACCTATATATCGTTAACACGTTAACTGCCAACTACGAGATATTTCGTAGCTTGTTTACTTGACCAGGACGCCTACTACGAGTTATCTCGTAGTATTCTCTATGAGTATGAAATCAAATTGGCTTTTTAGACCGGAATCGTGAAAAGTTCCGTAGTCAACGTATTAATGTACCTGCTTAAAATTTGCTTCCGTTACATTAAATTGTACTGCCTATTTTTAATAGTATAATTATGTATCCAATCGTCTGTTTAAGTTTCAGCGAATTTGATTTCAATAAGTGTTCTTCAGGAATGTAATCTAAAATTTTAATTGATTCGAAAGATGTAACGGGTAAAATCCTTAGAGAGAAGTTGGCTCTACATTCACACAATTCCGCAAAATTAATAAAAGTTTATTATAATTTTTATTAAATTTCAACAGGAGCTTATGCATGTGCCGTAAAGCGTCCCTCTGGCGATCAATTCGAAACGTGATTCTCGTCGTCGCACAATCGAGAATGGAGAAAGGAAGATCCGCTGGACGGTCGAGTTTTCGTTGCCCGGGGCGAAGCCGAAAGTGTTTTCGCCGCTCGATCAGAAAGTACTGGACCATGACGAAATCGTCGGCGTCGATCGAATGAGTATATTGTGGTATGTATGATCTTGATTCCCTAATAACGTCGCTGCATTTACGTGCCGTCATTAGTCATCGCAGTCGTTGCACGAACTGACTTCTTCCCGGCTTGCTCTCGAGCACGATTCGGTTGCTTCACACGCCTCCGTGCCCCAACTACGATTCTAAGATCTACTTTTTCTCTTCTCGTAATGATAGGGCTTTCGTAAGATTTCTCCATGCTTATGATCCAATGCGAGTCATCGGTATTCACGTTAGTTCATCGTAGCGTATTCACGCGAGGAATTTGCGAGGAAAGCTTGCGAAGAAGCGTGAAATAAATTTGCAACGAAAGCACGCGCGTGTATATATATCTAATTAAGTAGGAAACGTCAGGTGCGATTTGCAAGTTGATTTACGTAATAATTTCATTAGAAATTGCATAACTTAAGAACGGGCGTGCGAAGGCTTAACGAGCGGCATTTCCGCGAGCGTGCTGAGCGTCGCTGAGCTGCGAACAAAACAACCGGCATGTTATCGGAAGCGGCGTATGAAAAAGGCAACTGTAAAATGGTACGTCGCGCATTTGCTCGTTCTCCGGAACGCCGACGCTTGAACGGAAATATAATGGACCGATGCCCGTTCAAGCGTCGGCTCGATCTCGACCATCGTTAAGTAATAGCTGACGGATGGGTGGAATCGCTCGTATAACTCCCCTTCCGTCTATGATAGGGAAGAGGAAAGGGGTTTCTTTACATCTATTTAAGACGTAATGTTTCGCTTTAAAAAAGGAAACACTTCTTACAAATATGAGAGAGAGAGAGCTTTTGAAAGTTTGAATTTATTAGACTGCAACAAATAACTGTCTAATCAGCTGTAAGAAATTTCTAATTATTTACACTGAGAGGAAAAATGATTAAAGATTTAATAATTATTTCTTTGAATAGCTGCAATGAAATATTTATTGTATGTAAATAAATATTTATTTTGTACAAAAATTACAATTTAAATTTAACTATTATTTTTTTTACTGAATAAAAATTTATGTACCGTAAGTAAATATTTTATTGCAACTACTCAAATAAATATTTATTAAAATTTTTAATAATTTCTCTTAGTATAGTATTCAACAATTTACCTAGTATTTACGTAGCACAAAAGAAATTTTTCTAAAATTTTAAGTTTTTTTTTTTTTATTTAATTCCTTTAAGGCTTTAATTTTTTTATTAACAAGACATTTGTCTATAATTAGATAAATAAAAAACTTTACTAAAATTTAATAAAATAAAATATGGTTTTATGTACTAAAAGACATTTAAATTTTGATGTATCTTGAGGCTTTTATTTTTAGTTGATCGTTTGTCTATCACAGTTGGAAAACATGCGATATATATTAATGCCCACTTAAATTTTTGTGTTAATGCAAGAATTTGTTAGAAAGTAACATAAATATTATGTAGAATATTAACACAAAAATGTAACACTTTGACACGATTTGGAAACGAAATATGAAAGTATATTTCTTCAGTAAAATTAACATATTGACACGTACATTTTATTCATTTATTTATCTTGATCTTTATGTTTTAAAACTACATTATTTTTTTGTAATTTGTTTATTCGCTCACATAAATTGTGTTAGTTTAACACGAAGAAGTGTTAAATATTTAACACAAAATGTTCAAATAACAATCATATTATTTTAAATTAACACTTGGATTAAAAGTTTAACACAAAAATTTTAACAAGGATCGGTTTTAGTATAAATACAAAATGTTTTCTACTGTGTATAATTAGACAATGGATTCTATTGAAATTTAATGAAATAATGAAGGTTTTATATCCTAAAATTTAAATTTTTATCGGCGGTAACGTGGACGCTGTCAGTAATACGGTCTTTCACCCTATCTCATTGCAAGAAACTGCCTGGAGAAGAAGTGGGCTCCTTCTTTGTTGACGTTCACCGTCTTACCTGGTGACTGTCTCCCACTTGGCGGACCGCGAGAACTCTCTTCCCGTATCGCGCAGAGAAGTAAAACTCTCGGACGTTTTCCGATCTCCAACAGTCCCGAACTCGTCCCCGTCGACGTGCGAACTCGTTAGGCCCCGGCAAACTGGTAGCTGGCGTATCGGCTCAGCCTCTTCCTGATCTCATCTCTCTCTCTCTTCCTGGACACGGGAAGGAAGGAAGGAAGGAAGAAAGACGCCGCGTTGAATTCAATGCCTTGTACCCTCTGGACGCGAGAGGCGCTTCTCCCGCGTGATTAGGCGAGAACACGACGCCGATAAGATCGAGGAGGCTAAGAAACAAACGTCAAAAACAATAGGGGGACCTCGCGTCTGATCTCACCAGTGAGATTATTTTAAGGGGAAGGCGGATTCATCTTTTATTTACAAGGATCTTCGGGCTGAGATAGGCTGCCGAGAGAGCAATTGCAAATTGGCGAGAGAGGGTCTTCTCTCATGTACCGGTGGTGAAATTCGAAGGGGGAATACAGCGGGTGCTTCGTCGTAGTGTGGACGTCGATTTTTTTTAGAGCCAGGAACAGATCTCGTCCTTCCGCGATGTGGCAGAGATACTTCTTGTGCTTTCTGTGGACCGCGTTGATACCGCGGGGAGGCATCCTCGTGGCAGCTGAGGCCGATCCTGCGATTTTGAGTGCCGCCGATTTGCCCCATCTTCAACAGGTGACCAACAAGAAATAATATCTGTCTTCCATTAATATCATTGTACACTGTAAAAATTATTTTTATTGTTATAATCAAAATTTGATAGATCTCGATCAACTAATTTGGTTATTATAGGCTCAAAAATGTTTGATTACTCCAATAAAAAAATTTGGTTTTGTTTCCGTTACAAAAATATTTTTCTTGCTTTAAAGAAAAATAGATTTGTGACAATAATATTTTAGTATACTGAAAAAAAAGATTTGCTAATAATTATTAAATCCTTTTTTCAGAGTCGTATCTTGCTCCAAATTATCATTTCCTGTAGTACTAAATAAAGGACTTGAGGGAATAAAAAATTAAATTAAAAATAAATAAATAAAAAATAACAGTAAAAATTATTTTATTAATAACGAATTTTAAATTTATGATAATGCAAAACATTAATCGAATAATTTGGTTGCACTGATTTAAACAAATTTGTGAATTTTGCTGTCTATAACAAATTTGATTAGCGCAAGTAAAATATTTTGTATTGCCTATCATAATGTGTGTATCAAATATTTTGATTGCAATTAAAAAAATAATTGTCAGTGTACATGATTCCAACGCGCAATCTATCTAATCCAAATTTCCGTATTCTTCGTGATCACTTTCTATGAATCATGCGTTCTCTAATTAACTCGTTTTATTCAGTCGAAAAATTTGAAGGACCATCGAGCGACAGTTTTCGTTAGAATTACTTTCATTTTCCTTAATTAACTCCACATCGCGCAACTTTCTCTCGCGTCAAAAAACTTTCTTCGATCGGCCCGGCAAAATATTTGCATAATATAGAAATAATAACGGCGTGAGATTCGTCGCGAGATGTTTCGGAATAATATTTGACTAAAAATAGTAATAAAACCGATTTCTCACGTGTTTAATCCTGTTCTCGGTTCTGCTTTACTGTTTCACTTGATATGCTATTAATCCATATCGCAGATTTTTGTACGAATGTTTGTCAACTCGCAGAACAATGAAAGCGATAAGAAAAATGTCTACTGTCGAAGTAAAAGCGGATTCTTTTGCAATTTGATCACTCACGAGGCAACTGTGACTAACGTTCTGAAATAAAAGTTACTCGCGGCTTCATAGTACATTAATTCGCGTATCTCGACCCAAAAATCGTTTGCCGATAAGATCGGTGGTTTCCACATATTCGTTTTAAAAGCAGCATTCTGTAGCGATAAAATCGAATGTAAACGAAAATTCAAATGCGTTTGGAGTTATCACTGAAAAGGCATTTACATCCAAATGAATTGCACAAACCGCAGATCGTTCTGTGGTGAAAGTAATTGCTTCATTATTCTTACATTTTTATTGCCATGAAAATTTCGTCCGCAGAAAAGTCATGAAATTTGCACTCTCGTAAAAAGTCCGTTTTTTAAAATGACGATTGAATGACGCCCGAGAATATCTAAGATCATTGTATACAATAATAAACATAACATGAAAAATATAATAAAAAAAATAATATAAAAATATGCAGAGAGAAAACAGATATAAAATTTTTAGAAATAGAGTGAACTGTTCCCTCGAAATGCAATTGAGCGGGTTATTAATCGGGAACACGACATTTAACTTTGTTACCAACGTATCTGTTTACTTGATTGAATAGAGATTGAGTAGTCAATTGAACTGCGAGTTGAGTGATGATTGAAAAGTGTTTTTCACTTGAGTTGCGGGAGTTCGTGTTTCGGCGATTTCAGGGATCCGCGTCATCAATCTCGCTCGCATTTCCGCAATGAATCCTCTGACGTTTGATTGGATTCGTTTCGACATTTCTCCAGGGACTCGATTTAACGTATTGCTCTGGGCACGTAGATTACTCGAGCTCAGACGAGTATGCAGATTTAATGAAATTGCTGCGCCTGACGTAATCAGGCCGTTCGTTGCCGGCGCGCTCGTTGCATCGCGAATCCTCCGGCTATCTACTTGAACGATCGCAGTGAAATTTCGCTGGCGAGACACAGTAGTCGGGCGCGAAGAAAAAGAAGAATAAAAAAAAAAGGGATCGCGCTTTGCGTTAATTATGCTCTCCATTACGTCTTTTCCCTCATAAAGAACCGAAACGTGAAATTTATATTCGCGTCTCACGCTCGCCTGTTCATCGAATGCTCCTCGCAATGTTTCTATTCAAAGTAGAAGGCGCGGGAAACGAGCATTGCGTAGAAAGCGATACAATTGATCCCTTTAAGTAACGCACTTTAACGCAGTACCGGTTTATAGATGTGATAATTCGACAATATTACACAGTGAGAGAAAGAAAGTTGTTAATTTGATTACATTTTTTAACTTGATTAAATTTTTTCAGTCCAAGTATTTATGTGTTTAACTTAAATACATAAAATACTTGAACTTAATTTTAAGCATTTATATATTCAATTTAAACACATAAATACTTGAACTGAATAAATTTAATTAAGTTAAAAAATTTTGTCAAGCTAATAATTTTTTTTTCTTGTTATCAGTGCACAGATTAATCTTTTTGACTGACGTTCTTTACAGACGTGAGAAAATAAAAAAATCGACTTCAATTTTTATGATGATACGACTCTTCTTACGTGAAATTGAAAATATGAAAATTATTTTCTGTTTCAACATTTAACATATGCAAAATATTTCAGATTTTCCGGTAATAGAAAGAGAATTTGATAAATATGCTAAATAAGTTTCATACAGAACATGTTATATCAACAGAAAACGACACCGAATGTAAAGTATCTTTTAGAAAGCTACTTTACATCTAAAGGCCTGTGTTCTCAACTTACTTTTATTGATAAATGCATGCACTTTTTTTTAGATTCTGTAGTATATAACGTAATCTATATGCTTAAAGGCGTAAAAATATTTTGCCAAAATTAAATTGGCACTATATATTCATAAGTTAAGAAATATACGAAATAAAATACACACAAAAAAATCAATATTAATTGAACAATTGTTTCATGTATAAGAGTATAAAATCTTTTTGAAAGAATTTGATAATTTTACTTAAATAGATATAATTTGAAACAAAATTTCTTCAAGGTAAATTATGTCGGTAAGATTATTAAATTGTTTCAAGAAAATTTTATCTCTTGCTTATGTATGAAACAATGAATTGTTGATTTGATACGTTTTTTTCTGTATTGAAATAGAGAAAACATGGGTCTTACACTGAGAAAAGAAAGTTGTTAACTTGACGAAATTTTTCAACTAGATTAAATTTTTTCAATTCAAGTATTTATGCACTTGACTCAAATACATAAAATATTTGACTTTTAGTTTAAGCATTTACATATTAATTTTCTACATGCATATTTAACTTAAATGCATAAATATTTGAACTAAAAAAATTCAATCAAGTTGAAAAATTTGGTCAAGCTAGTAACTTCTTTTCAGTGTACATAAAATGTGTACAAAGCATGCAAAATGTTTTTACTTGTTACGGTACAAAAAAAAACAAATTAACACGTGACAAATATTGTAGCAATTTTATAAAATTGACAAATCATTGGTTGATGATTGAAATATTGTCATTGAACTTTCTGTATATCATCGCGCATTGTGTTTTAACCTACTTCTATTTCATACATGCTTTCACAGAAAGAGAAAGATTGCTGTTCGTATGTCAATTTGATTATTCATCTGTCTTTATCTCAGATCGATCGGTTCACTGATTACGTGTTCACTGATTACGTCGACAGAGCTCTGAAACGCAAGATCGTAAAACAACAGAGCCAGCACGAAAGTGGAACCGTGCGAGTGCTCACCCACTAACAGAGTGACTCTTGACCCCCTCTCTCTCTCTCTCTCTCTCTCTCTCTCTCTCTCTCTCTCTCTCTCTGTCGTCTCTCTTTCTCGTGTCTTCTTCCACTCTTCCGCTCTACGTGTTTTACATCTGGACCACGATATCCATCCCATGTACCCTTTTCTCAGCAGTATCACGTTCTAATTGCTAGGTTTCTCTTTGAAATCGATTCCCTGCGTGAATCGAGAGTGTCACACGCGAAATTTTTGGAGTCCCATGTTGATGAAAAAATTTGTTTGGGAACGTGAATGCAACAGTAAAGAAAGAGTGCGATGAGTACAAAAAGCATAGTATCTGATAAAATATCTCGAGATATTTGAAAAAAAAAAAAAAAAATGTTTTGTACAAAAGTTGTTTGGAAGACGACAAATAGTAATATTATTTGTCTAAAAAGTTAATTTTTTAATATTAAAATTGTCATTTTTTTAAAATAGAATTATATGATTTTTCTAATTACTTATAAAAAAAGTTTATATTAATATTGAATTATCAAAAAATCAATAGTTTATTAAGGAAATATTTTACTTTATTCTTGCCTAATTTTTTTACAAAATATTTCGTAAATAATTAATTTTTTGATTACTTTACGTTAATACTTTTATATAAATAATTAGAGGAATCATATGTAAAAAAAAAATCATAATTTCAATATCTTGTTTTTAAGATGTTTTACTTTTCGATTACCCTGTATATCTTGGGCAAGTGTTAATTCTCTTACAATCAGACGATAACCATCAGCTGTCAATTCGATGATAAATGTAAAACCTGTTGTACGATACTATGTATCACTAATTCTTACGTTTCTATGTATTTTTAAGCTTCTCTAAAGTATATTAATAATCTTGTGACAGCTTTTACATTAATGAAAAGTAAATGATGCTGTGTAAATAATGTCTAATTGTTGGGGGAAAGCATTCTCTTGTTAATTAGAGGTACATCGGGAGTGGATCCAAACAGCGTGAAACGTATCCGATCGCAGGACCTTTCACTCAGATCACTGAGAAAACGTTCCAGGTTTCCATGTACGGCAAGAAAAGCATCTCGTCTTGCGCGTGTAAAAGGAAATATGAGGGACATCCGATTGAAGTAGCTTCCGGTTCAAGCGTCTCTTCTTCCGGAAGCTTCGCGAACGATGTACACCGTGTACGAAAGCATACGCACGTCTCTCGCGTATAAGCAGGAACTTTCTAATACGCGAGCAACGAGGAAATATTCATCTTTATCAGAGAAGATACATCCTTAACTGAGAGATATTTACATTTGATATTCAGAACAGCGTAGTACGCTTTGTTTGAGTAGCATAATGATTACGCTCATGCAGTAATTTGTATTAGCGTTTGCTGTCCTTAGTATTAATAATATTTAAATGCTGAAATAGTCGATTTTATTTTATAAATAATATATATAATAATTTATTTTATTGTACACATTATTGATATATTATGTAAAATAATGTTGTATCTCTGAAAAATATTAAAAGAGAATTTTTATGAATACACTTATTCATAAAAAATAAAATGATTTATTATGTATATTATATAATGTAATCTTACATCTCTATAAAAAGATTATTATAGAGACCATGTAGATCTAGAGATACAGATGCTTCTAAAACTAATTAAATGTATCTGATATATTGTAAAGTAATACGCGTACAGAGATAATTCTTTTTTTATGCAATCACACAAGGAATGTTGCCATTAGGCGGCATTATATTCCGTGACCAGTTAACGGTGATCAATAAAGAGCGCTAACGTTCTATACGCTTTTCCGCAATTTACATAAGAGGCGTACGGTTTTCACCGTTCCACTTCGATTTGCCCATAATCATTCGCGCGAACGTGGAGCAATTCACGCAACATCACCCTGGGTCGTTCCACGAGATAAATATTGTGCAAAATTAAGGGGTGCAAATTTAACGCGCGCGTAATTACCGACACAAATGTGTCGGTCTGGCATGCATTGTATCGTGTTGAAATGATTTTCTGGCACGCGTTAGAAATCGTCTTTAAATCGCAGACGTGTGACCTGGTACGCTTGCAAAAGCGATTTTCCTTCGTCGTTCGCTCGTTGAAACGGCGCTTGGCTGCTGCGATGCTTTTCTTATCCCATATTTTTTTCCTCCTCGTAAGGAATAGTTCATTTAGAGTGTATCTGCATTAAATATCGGGAGAATAAAGAATTTTCTACATTAATACAATGCGTACTGTGGGGAATGAAGAATTATCTTTATTAATACAATGCGCATTATGCGAGAGGGACGCACGATTATTAAAATACTGTCGAGATAAGCGAGAACAGCATTATATCTACTTAAGAATCATTTTAAGATATTATACATGCAAGTCAAGTAAAATCGCGTAATAATTCGTATCTATTTATCTCCGAACCTTGCATTCAGTTGATGTAAAATATTTTTCACTTTTCTTTCTTGAATATTTAATTATTAATAATATAATACTGTATGTATTACACTGAGAGAAAGATTTTTTTTTAATGAAAAAAATACATTTTCATAAAAATTGTATTTTGATGCAAATATTTATTTGGTCTGTTTAAGTAAAAATACTTTTAAGTAGACATATTACCGTAGTATATAATTTTGTATTTTTACATTTTTTTTTACATTTAAATAATGATTTTACAAATAAACTAATAATATTATTAAGCCTAATTAAATTTTGTTTTATTAAAAATTTGATTTTTTAATATAAAAATAATCTAACAGTAAATATTTTCTAAATCTGCAAGAAAAAATTAAAACCGGAATAAAAATTATTTCTTTATTTTATTTACGTAAATATTTCAATTAAAAAATTTTTAACTTTACTGCTAGTAAATAAGTTATTCTGTGTCAAGTAAAATTTTTTTGTTGTAAAATATTTTTTTTTTTTAGTGTACTAATAATTTATTTAATAATATTATTATTAAATAATACTATATTATTAATAAATTATTTATATATAACGGTATGATATTACTGACATCATAGTGTTGTATTTTTAACAATTCGCTTTTGCATCGTGTCGAGCATTAGATTATCTGCGGATAGATCAATGCGATGAGGAAATATCGGATCTTCGCGCTATGAATCTTACCTCCTGGCGACACGAGGTGAGATCGAGGCAAATATACAGGACAATGGGTGAAGGTGAAGGATGCTACGCGTGCTCTCTCACTTTCTCCAGAAATCTACCTCTGATGAGAATAACGAAGCAGGAGCGGATGCGGTGTGACGGCGCGGGCAAAATTTTGTTATTTGGTAGGAAGGCTAACGGGACAGGTGAACAAGGCGTGTAATTAATTTCTCGGGCGAGGAAATTACGCAATTTTGTATTAATCGGGAATCTCGTGAATATTCTGCGCAGAGTGGAACGGACTGTGAAGCGTGTATCGGAAGAAAATTAATACCAGCGACTATCTTGTTGTGAAAGCCCATTATTCTAATGAAATTAATTATACATGACATGTGGACGCGCGCGCATCGCTGAATAATCAGCGATTATAACAACTGAATTGTATTGCGCTATTGTTATCCAATTAGTCTATTGTCCAGATTGCTCGATAAAATCTCGATAACGTACATGCGGAAGAAAGGTCGGCTTTCATTCCGTAGGTATATAAAGAAACATTAAAAAAGTTATCTAAGCATCGAAATTGTGAAAGCAATTAACGACACAATTAGAATGATGTAACAAAACAATAAGATCGTAAAGTATAAAAGGTCTGTGTCAAGATGTTTATAGATGATACGCGAAATTGCGTGGGTTCATTTAATTAAACCATTTAATTAAACTAGAAATAAAATGAATATTATGCAACATAGAAGTCTGAGTTATATCGAATTATGAATATTTTTATTTATTTATAATAGTTTTCACTTATAATAGTTTTATTTATAATAGTAATTATTATAGATTTCAAACTTTGCAATTTTTTCCAGATTCTTCATATTTTCAAAATAATGAAAAAAATATGAAGAAAATTTAACTTGTTCTATATTGCACTTAAAAGTAATGCAAAAAATTTGGTGGCTATTTTATCTATCAAAAATTATTTCAGTAAGAAGCAAAAATGTGCTCTAATGAAAATGTAATTAAGAAATAGTGATAAAAAGCAAAATTTTTTTATAGAAGTACTTTAGATACTTATTAAACATTTATGTAAAGTTTTATTGCAACTCAGAGATTGGGTATTCTCTTTTGTCAGTAAACAAAATTTATTTATTTACTAAACAACTAAGCTTAGAATCGTAATAAAACTTTGCATGAATTATTAATAAATTAGTTCATGTCTCTCTCTCTCTCTCTCTCTCTCTCTCTCTCTCTAATAATTAAGAAGTTATATACCTTTTGTTGCGTTAAACAGATGCAAGATTTTTGATAAAAATCAATTTTACAGAGAATTTTATTTTGAAAGAATTAAAAAATTAAGAATTTTATTTTGAAAAATTTAAAAAATATATATTATTAATACTAGTACATATAATACTTACTACTAAAACATTCATTGAAATTAATATTTGCTCGCGCAGGCCAATTTTATATGATTCAATCTCGGACAGTAACGGAAGACTGTCGCCAACTTTTAATCAAGTGGTCCATCAGAGAGTGATCTCTTCGAAAGTGGTTTTTTTTTGTACATTTCTCGCTTGTCTACTTTGCTTAACGTTACATCTCGGTAAAAGTGAAGCTACAACGCCCAGCGTATGAAAGAAAGACGTCTAATTAAATGAGATGGCAGATTGTGTTTCGAGAAGAAAGTTTCCAAGTTGACAAGATTTATGTGCGTTTATACGTACTCTATTCAAGTATTTTTTTCCATCGGGTGTGTAAAACACACGTGCGATAATTCGCGCCAATTTTGAAAATTTTATCATGATTAATGAAACGATTAGGCCACGGTGTGTCTCTCGTAATCGCAGTTTCTGCTCCCAGCTCAGATTTAAGTGGTGCAATCGAGTAATCGGGTCTATAATTGTAGATAATTAACTGCAAGCCCACGTGTCTCTAATTCCGACGGCTCTCTCGCTCCCTCGCTAAAAGTGATTTCCCCATTTTCGCGCAATGTAATCTCCCCCGATGGTAATTGTAACGATACGGACAGATTATCCGGATTAGCCAATTGGCCAACGAACGATCCGTTTCATTTTGCGCAAACCCTGTTTAATGAAATATCGCGCCGCAGCGGGAGCAGTCCGCTTTGGATTTCGACACCGTCGCACCGGATCTTACACGCGAGTCCATCTCCGTGATCTTGCGCAAAACGTCCACGGGGGTCAGTCTTCCTTCAGAACTGAATTGCGGCAACGAAACAATCATTTGCGGCGATGTGTGGACGGTGCGCGCTCTCTCGGAGATACTTATTACATTTTACAATCGGAATTATCGAGCGCTCGGGTTTCCTTTTGGAAAAAAAAGAGCTGAATGCTCGCTATAACGTATCGAGAAATCCGTCTCGCGGCTGTAATTAATTTTATCGCAACAGCTCATCACGTAGCTCTTATGAGAAAGATGCGGTGGTAAAAAAGAAAAAAAAAGGAAAATCGTTTGCCCGTCGTAAACCATCATTTTTGTGCAATTAATTTCTTACCTTTTCCCCGAGCTTAGCCTCGAGGAATCCCGCTCGCTGCCGATACGACCGCGAGGGAACCGCATCGCGGCGTTGTTACCGCATCGTTTCACTTTCCGGACTCGCGGTGTAACGGCACCGGGACGAAGTCGCTTGATCGCTATAATTGGTCAAGCGTTAATAATAGGAACAGCCGATCAAACGCTGCTTAAGACAAATTACGATCGAAGAGAGCGTGACGAGTAACACGCCGCGCAGCAAAACGCGATATCTATATCAGAAAGTGTTTACCGATCGATTTTACAATGAGACGCGATAAATGGGAGTTCGATAAGCGAGCTTCAGAGTCTGCGATGGTCGCGTCTCTTTTCTCGATATCTCCCGCATCAATAGTATAATACGCGCCCTTTTTTATATTACGCTCTTACTCGCACTTTCTCCTACCTTTTTTGCCCGAGTTGAAAATTGAAGATGATTACGTGAATATTTGATCGGAAGTTTTCTCTGTTTTGCGGGGAAGTTACATTGAGGAAAAAGATAGTGCAAAATTTGTTTGTAGGATATAAATTTATTTTACTGAAATGAATCTTCATTTAAATACGACGAAATAAAATTTTATTTATAGTAAATAATTCAATTATTTAATAAATGAGATATATTTTGAAGTTTACACAGAAAGTACATTTCGTCATCAAAATTCTATTTTTTTATAATTATAATCAATAAAAATCAAAGGAGACTTCACAAATATTTTTATTTTTTTTTCTCAATGTACGATTTTTATTCCAAATTGATGATATATAATTTATAAAGTTGAATAGTAACTAGTTAAAAAGTTAAATAATAAAATTAAAAAATTAATAACTTTTAGCTTAACTTAGTTTGAAAGGTCAATTTTTCTTCAACTATTTTACTAGTTATGCTTGAAATACATAGACTTTAACTTATTAATTTTTATATTAATTTTCCTTTACGTAAAAATGTATTTACATAAAAGAAAAAGTAAATTCTTACATAACAAATATGATTTCTTTCTTATGTCATATAAACTTGATTTAAAATATTAAAAATTTTATTTGATGATCCATATTATAGTTGCTTTGACTAATAACTTTAAAAAATTACGACATTCTAATTTAATATAAATAATGCTTTTCAAAATTAACTTTTAATTTTATTTATATTAATTTAGTACGTAACTTATAACTGATTTAGTTTTTGTTTGTGTAACTTTTAATGCAACTAAAAAAATTTTATTTTTTACCAAGTTGTATTTAGTTTAAATTTCAATTTAAAAGATATTAGGTAATTCTGTTAATTTGTCTTGGCGATAAGCTTTCTCAAAATTTAAATAAAAAGCGGAACTGGAATTTGTCAGGCTTCCTATAAGCGGAGACACGAAGCAGTGCGTCGCCTCGATTGTCCCATTAATCAATTTCTCCTCGGTGGACACGAAGCGAAGGTTAAACTTCTCCTTTTTTTCGTCTTTTTCTCTTCTCACCCACTTTTACTGCTCAACCCGTATGCCTCTACCGGCAAATATCTTCCGCCAAGGAAAAAACCTGTTTCGTCGAAACTTAACGTCGATATATTTAATGGCACAGCAGGATTCATTCGATACTTCAAATTTACGATCACGAATTCCAGTTTTCGTGCCAATTTTACGCGATATCTCTTTACTCGAGAAGTGAAATTTTATGCGTGGTTTTTATTTCGCAAGCTGCTATTCACATTGGAAAGAAAGAGGAAGATAAATGTGTACGGAAGTATATTATAATTTTTTTTTAAATAAAATTATGAATACACAATTAGGTATTTATAACTTCTAACGTTATAAATTATGGATTCCCCTGATTCGAAAAATTCCCCCAAAATCTCGCACTTTCAATGATATAACCGATAGTTATAACTTCAGCGTTACTTCAGTGCACTAACCGTACAGAACTTATTAATTACATAGGAAATGTATCGCAGGTGCATTCAATCATATTTAATGATCCGGCGGTAATAAAAGAGTCGCCGGAAGTGCGCCACAAGCATCGAAAGCGTGGCTCCTCGCGTGCAAAATTTTCCGAACAAGCGATTTCTGGTTTCAATCGGATAATTTCCGCGCGGGCACGCGCTCCGCTTTTCGTGCGCCGCGGTACCGCCTTGGAAATTGTTTCCGATTCGTTCTCCCCCACATAAAAAAATGCACCATGTTAGCATCAGGTAATAAACGGTGAAACGGAAAGTGTGAATTCCGAATGACCCCGGGGTGAAATTTCTCTCGCCAATCCTTCTCGGCAAAAGGACACGCCGCTCGTTGTTACGAGAGAAATTTTCATCTACGTGATTAAGCCGAGTAGAATCACGAAGAAACTACTTAACATCATACTACCTGCGGAATAATCGAGATCTGGCCGCGGTAATTTTAATGTATGGCGCTCCTCTTCGAGCACGTATTCCTGATGAAAATTTTTCTCAGAATTTCTACACAAATTGGAACACTTGAGAAATACTGAGAAAGTCTGCACCTTTTCTTAGAATTTTTCATATAAGTGAATTCTAGAATATTTTAAAACTTTAAAGATCACTTATCTTGTAATTTCTAAAAAATACTTTCAACTTTTTTAGATTTTATAAGATTTTATGAAAGATCATAGAATGAGATATCTTAGAGGAAATTGGGATATTCGTATATGTGAACAGAATTTATATATGAATTCATGAATTCTATAAAAGATGTAGATTTTCTCAATATTTTTAAAAGATGTTTCTAGTTCGTGTAAAAAATTTTAGACATTTTTTAAACAGTTATAAAATTTATATAGAAAGTCTGAAAAATTATGTGAAAAGTTCTGAGAAATATTTTTATTAGTGGTGCTAAATAAAAGCAAATTATTTGACAAAGTAAACCATAAGGAAAATACTTCTCAAGTACGTTTCATTTAAATAACGCGAGAAAGTATCAAATGAAATATAAGATGATGACATTATTCAAGATGATTTTATGCTAAGTTTCATTGCGATGCAAAGATCAGTTCTGTAAAATAAACAGCTATTTATTTATTTACAAAGTAACTAAACAATTACAATAAAAATTTGTATCATCTTAAATACTTAAAGTATTTACATTAAAAAAATCGAGATTTTTCTTAACGTTGTAAAAAATAATTAAATTTTTAAGAACAAGAATAGAGTAAATAAACTATAAAAATAATTAAATTAAAATATAATCTTATTCACACAACTTTCATAAGTATTTGGTTTATTTAAAGTGTTAATATTAAATACATTTCTAAATTTTATTTACTTTGCGGAGACTGTATGTCTGATACATCCTTAAAATATTTCGAAATTTGGAAGAAAGAATACACATAAAAATTCAAACGTTTTTACATATTTATCTGATTGAGTCTCTATTGTTGCCACGATCGTTGGTTCTCCAAGTATAATAGCCTGACAATACGATTCACTATACCGTTGCTCGTGGGTATTCACAAAGGACGTGTGAAACACATCTAAATGAAAGTAGGAATGTTACTGCGGAATTGGATTTGCCTCACGCGGAAAGCTAATACTTAGTTCAATGGCAGCGCCTTCCGGGGCAGGATATGAAAGTACTATTGATTCTCAACTGGATAAGGTGATGCAGTTTATTGGCTAAATGTCATCCTGGAAGTTTGCGTTACTGCTATGATAAAGTAAATATGGTTCTATTGGTGCATAACATTGTGTTACTTTAGCAATCGGAAAGAGTAATCAGATTAGTTCCGGCAGCTATTCTCAATCAATTAATATGCAAGTCAGCGATATAAAAGAAATCTTTAGCGGTGTATAATATAATACGTATAATATATATTAGTTTTGCTAATGCTACACGGAAAAATAATTTTGCTGAAGTCTATAAAAATTTAACTGAATATACAAATCTGAAAATAATTTTGTTAAGACTCAAACTGGTTGTTAAAATATTAAAATTTTTTTTTAGCATTGCTTGAACATTCTTCATAACTATTTGGATGATCCAATAAAAAATTTTTTTCATATCTGTATTCCGCTAAATGTTTAGGTACTTCAGCAAGAAGAACGGTCTTTCCGTGTAAACTTAATTTCAGTTATGCAATGTATGATATTTTTATTGATTGTCTGATTGAAGATGTTACGAAATATGATGTGCTATTAACGTGATAGCCCAAAGGATCCTCTTTACTGGAAAACATTACTGTCTTTCGGCTCGAAAAGTGAAGGAACACTCGTTGCACAAGTCCAGTATATGCGGCACTGCATATCAGTTGGTGAATGCACACGTTTGATCGTGCATGCCAACAAATTATGCAATCACGAGTATAAAATAAGAGAGTAGTGCAGTAAGATTGCTAACATTATCTACTTACGGCGTCCTGATTTTCGTTAAATTTGTGCACGAGCGCGCTTGAACAATTTTACAGAACAGAATGGAATGAAATGAAACTTAGAACATGTATCTTGCTTTCTATGGGAAATACTTTTCAATGCCTCTATTTTAAACTCTGGTATAACGTTGTGTTACGGAGCATTTAGCATTTCTTATAAAAAATGAAATTAAAAACAAAATCAAAATTGAAAACGTAATGTGACAACAATTATAGAATTCTAAATGAAAGTGAAAAAATGTAGCTTACCGGGTGGCGATAAACGATAAACATTTGAAAGTTTAACCTAAAGTTCAATTCCAAGTTTCGTTCCAGTCAATCAGATTTGGATTTAGCTTGCTTTCTCAATTCACGCATTATTTATTTAATTTAATTTTAATTAATTTTTAATCGAGAAACGTTGAATCTTTATAGTTTGATGAATGAGAACGTAAACGGAATGTACTGAAGATATACAGATATCTTCGGACGTAAATTCGCATCGAGAGATATACGCCAGATATGGCATGTCAAGTCAGAAGTGCTCGTACGATCTCACACCGCGTCTGGCTATGCACAGTCCGTATCTACTGATGCAATTAAGCGGCGCACGATCATCGTAAAAGCCAAGCACACGGTCCAGTGGCCGCGAGTTTCCCACAAGCGGAAGAGAAAAAAAAAAGGGAGAACGTTTATCCCAAGTGCGGTTTCTTAGCTCCTTCTGGGCATTATAAACGCCCTCGATCTATTCCTTGATCTTTGGACCGTTAGGAGAAACGATAATCGCCTCGACATAGCGAGTAAGAGTATGCAGTGGCGTTATACGTTTTTAATGAGTTATTCTGTTTCCCTCCGCTTTAGTAAATTTCTTCTGCGTATTAGATGTTTATAGAAAAGCGAACGGGTTTATAGAAGAGCGAATGGCTAGATTAGGATTTATTTTATATTTGACACAAAGAGAATTTTTTTCATTGCAACGAATGAAATTTCAGTTGCAAACGAGCAACAGTCGTTACAGTGTTTTATCCAGGATCAGATAAGTTAATATATTTTTTTAACTAAATTAAGTTAAAATGCGGTCGACTTATCCAATTAACTTAGTTACGTTAAACATTGCATGAACAAAAAACTAACTTAGTTAAAAGTTGCGTAAAAATTTTAATTAATTTAAATTAAATTAAAGTTAATTTTAATAACGTTATTTATATTAATTTAAAATGTAACTTTTTAAAGTTAGATTACTCAAAATAACAAAACTATTACAATATGGATCATGAAATAAATTTAATATTTTATTTGTAAATTATGTTTATATGAAATAACAAATATTGTTAATTGGCACTAAGCATCTCTTAAAAAATATTGTTTTCTATATGGCAAATATATTTTTTCTTTTACATAGATAAATTATGCGTTAAAAAAAACTGAAATTAAAAATTAACTTCATACGTTAATTAATTAACCTCTACATTTAGTTAAGCTAAAAGTAGTTAGTTTTTTAAATTTTATTATTTTTAACTAGTTACTACTCAATCTTGATTTTATCAAATTGAGCGATTGCTCTTTTAATATTATTTAATTAATTATTAAAGATTGAGAGAGATCTCTTAAAAAACCTCTTAAACCAAATTTAGCGGTTTATTTTTAAATTTGTCACAATTGTACTCATTCTAAGATCTTCATTGATACTCTGTCTACCGGAGGATGCTCAACAACTGGATAGCGGTGACCGGTCACGAATTGCGGTCGACTTATAGCACGAAAGTGAGAGGATTGTCTTTTACGAGCCACGCTGGTCAAAGCTCTGTCTCTGCAATGATCAGACGCGGAAACTATTACAATTCCAGCGATATCTTTTCATAGGAGACACGTGATAACAATTATCTCGTGTCTATCGAAACTCGTTTGCGGGCAATTCTCATGCTCTTTAACATTTATTTATCCATGCGTGGGTGGAGCTTACAACCATATATTTGTGTATCTGACTGTTCGCTCCACTTCAGATTTTTTTTTTTTACATTGGTTAATACTTAGTGCCCGTGTGCGTAACAGAGTGGGCTGCGAGGCATTGCAGCGATTGCGTTCGCGAAAGACTCTTAGCAACGACCTGTTTTCGAGACACTCAAGCATCTTTGAAACGTGTGTGGGAGTTTAAAGAAGCGTCGACTTCACCATTTGAAGACTCAACGTCAAAGAAAGAAATCACGTCCTTGCACTTATTTTTCGACAACAGATCTTATACATCAAAATTATTTTATCTGCACTTATTTTCAAGAAACGCGTAGGACCAAATTGTCAAGTCCTGTGTAGACAGCGTTGACATTCGCACCTTTCTTCACCTCGAATTGTGAGCCGAAATTTCGCACAATCCAAACACGCGTGATGAATCGTCGAACAGAGCGCCGTCATTCTTGCTGCGATGCACCAAAGTTTCTCTGAACTCCGTCGCTTTCTAGGCCTCAATTATCCTCTGACAGAAGCAGACCATTTCACGAGGCAATCGCGCAAATTGCCAGATAGCTCATTTTCGCGGCTACGACAGAAATCTAATTCCAGTAAAGGCTCTTAAAAGATCCTTCTCGCCGTGTCTTTGGACGCTCGCCTTTTCTGCGAAACGCGGCGTTATTATTTACGTGCAGCCCTTTCACGACACTTTAACATCCGGTTTGATCTGATTTATCACCGCGCGCTCCGGGATATTGCCGCACGTCAAGCCGCACGCAATGTTGTTGCGGAAGGTGGTAATTACGCGTAGGAATCTATGCAACCCATCGACGCGCAACTTTATTCGATCGCTTGGCGAACAAGCGATTAGGCACACTCGAAGGTTGCTACTTTTTAAATGGTCGCTTACAAAACCGGGATCCACTATTTCCAGCCGCACGTGCTAAAATAGAAAGTCCGAAGACAGACGCGTAATCGCCGCGTCGCGGCTCGTGACACTTTAACAAAGTGTCACAGCCGTCAGAGAGAGAACAATAATGCAATTCTTAATTGCCTCTTAATCGACCGGTTTACGATCACCGGTTGAAAGATCGAGACCGGCGGCGATGTCGCAGCGATCCCTGCTTATAAAATCGAATAGAATTGGATAAGGAAAAAATCTATGTAATTCTATATAATCTATATAATTCTATATAAATCTATATAATCGTGTTTTTAGCTTATAAACATCAGATGTTATCGTATTTTATATTATATTTGACATACAATTTAGTAATCATTTTTAATCAATGTTATCTGACTGTGTTTTATCGAAATTGATGTTATCCCACACTGTTAAAAATGTCGTGAAATTCAATGTATTTTTAAGTTGTG
This sequence comes from Solenopsis invicta, assembly GCF_016802725.1. Lineage (NCBI taxonomy): Eukaryota > Metazoa > Arthropoda > Insecta > Hymenoptera > Formicidae > Solenopsis > Solenopsis invicta. Next base: position 6,231,054 of record NC_052669.1, on the reverse strand, counting down.
CATTAAATTTAATGTATCTACAACTGAAAAGCATGTGCATGAAATTCAGTACACTTTTGACAACATTAAATTTACATTAAATATACATTAAATGTTTTCAATGTATTCGCTTGAAATTTCCGTTACATTACAATAAATTCTGTTGCCGATTTTTAACAGTGTGTTATGTTTTCAGTATTTATGTATAATGTATTATGTAATACTTTAATTTTAGAAACTTTGTTTTTTTATATATAAATTATTTTTATATTTTTATTTCATACACGTGTATATTTAGCAAATCGTAATTTTTCAGATTGGATTAGATAAATGATTAATTAAAACGATAACTTTATTACACTGAGAGAAAAAATAAATTTTAATAAATATTTATTCGAATAGTCCTAATAAAATATTTACTTATGGTACATAAATATTTACTCTATAAGAAAAAAGTAATACTTAAATTAAATTAGTGATGATTTCTTGTGTTAAATAAATATTTATTTTGTAAATATTTTATTAATACTATTCGAATAAGTATTTATTAAAATTTAATAACTTTTTCCTCAATGTATAAAATTAGATGAAACGTCAAGAAACATTTAAATCTATTTCTATCATTTTCTATGGATTTTTTGAAACAGGAATGCAAGAAAGACGTAACGTATGATATGCAAATCACAAATAATTTCGGAGACTGCTTTTTGCTCGCGTCTATGCGAAATTATTTCGTTACGCTGCATGACGTTAAACTAGTACGGCTGCGATGAAAAACTAGTATCAGTAACCTTGCACCTGTCAATCCAACTAAATCTATTTATCATGTCGTACATGATTAATCGAGAATCTTGTAAATACAATGTGGAAAATTTGTTATGAGTGACAAAAGTCATTATAATATTGTAACGAATTCTTTGCTTCGATAATAATTCGTTATTGTGCAATTATTCTTGCAACTTCATTAAACTTTTCCACGCGGATTTCAAAATCAACGTCTTATCATTCTGATAACGAAAAAAAAATTGGATAGACAATATACGTTTTTTTTTTTTTTTAATAAAAACGACAATGTAATTATCTATGTAATTATGTATGCGAATGATTATTATTTAATATTGACGCCGAGAATTGTGCGATGTAACTGTAGACATTGTTAGAGAGATTCTTTGATGCTAATGTCAATGTCAATGAAATCGAATACGTGTAATTGACCTGGAACGCGAGGCGGAACATTGTTGACACACATTGAAATTCCTCGCGAACGAGTTGTTTGCATCATCTCACTTTTCAAACCTCTATTTTAATCGCCAATCTATTCTCATTTAAATAACAACAAAATAAAAATCTCGTCTATAAGTAACAATAATTTTTTTTTTTTTAAACGCATTCTACTTTTGACATTTGGGCGACAGTTTTACTGTCTGAAATGCAGGAAGTGTGACATTTGAATCGTGTCGTAAAGTTACAGAAAGAAAAATTTCCCCGCTGAATAATAATATTGTGAGTGCCTTCTGTAAAAATGTGACAGCTGCTAACCGCATGTGAGAAGACGCGTAATCATGCAAAACGCGGATATTAGCCGCAGGGCCGTGTTGTTATATAAAGAGCCAGTACACACGTCGATCCACTCGAACATGATATGTAAGTCGTTATGTGTGCGAAATGGAAACTGCAGTGGGTCGTACTTTCTACGAGAGGACGAAAGAAGACCTGTCTCACAACGGGCCGGCGACGACAGAAGGCACCCAGGAGAAAGGAAGATCGAACAATGCCCCTCTTAATTACGGCCACCTTAATTATTCGCGTCTTTCTTGAGCGCGCACAATAAACGCAGCGACGAATGAATTTGATAGTGCGCTGCGCGCAGCATTGTATTGCAACAATAAAAGCGGCGATAATGGAATCAATAAAGCAGGAACTTGCGATATGTCGGAGAAAAGTGAAACCTGGTTCTTTTTCAGTTTATTACAGCACAAGTTACGAAACTTGAACTCAAAACTTTGAAAAAAAAGAACATCCTTTAAATCGTTTGTTGTTAGAATTTGAGAATTAATTGCATTGTCTATGGAATTATATAAATGATATATAATAATAGATCCTCTCAAGAGTCCGTCTCACACTAAGTGCCTTATATAAATTATATATAATTCTAATGTAATCAAACATAAAATTATTATGTAATGATTTTTAAAATATCTCTCGTTACGTTGTTTGCTGAGCACAGCAAGAGAAAAAATGAAGAATTGGTAAGATATTATATAATAAATTGTATTCATCTAAAAAATAAAAAATAGATATATGCTATAATATATACATATACATTGAGAGAAAAAATATCTTACAAAAAATTTTACTTAACAAAAAATTATTTACTCGATAACTTTATTTTCAATAGCTTATTTACTTGTAATCAAATTAAAAATTTCTTAATTAAAATTTATTTAAAAGTAAATATTTTTACTTAAACAGAACAAGCAAATGCTTTCATCAAGATATATAGTTTTAAGAAAACGTATTTTTTTTTATTTGAAAAAATTTTTCCCTCGGTATATTAATCTTAGATTTAAATTGAATATTTACATAGAAGTGAATACATATCTAGCAACTTTTACTAAATCACGAGGGTAATCTTTCGATCGATTTTCTACTTCGTTTCCAAGCGCCTTGGAAATATAAATCTACGACAATTTATAAATCTTGTGACATACACCGCGCGAATTGCTGCCAACTGCTGGATTCGATTTGCTTTCGCTTTTATCATCTTTTATCTCGCTGTCATATGGCACGTTATTCAATGGAATATCTTAGTATAGTGAAAATCCAAAATGTAATTAACTAGGGTAATTTATGAAAGCTGTCGAACGAAGTCTACGATTTCATACTCTCGTACTCTTTTCGTCATACTTTCTCTGTAACATACGAAAGATTAATTGCACTTACTGCCACTGTTATCAAATTTTTATTTCCATATCTAGGATAGTATTACATATCATATAAAGTTTACTAAAAATTATATTTGTTTATAAAAAATTAATGTACATTTTTTTATCATATCTCAAAACAATTGTGTAAGTTTCTGGCTAGGTATAAAAAAATGGAAGAGAACAATAACTGCAATTAAACTTCAGGAACGTGCTGGTATTAATTCTTTTTGGTACTGATAATAAGTGCCACTGGAAATATAGCATTATATAATCTTGTATTGACTCGCTCATGGTGTCTAGAATGTGTGCAAAAAATTTTATATTGCATAAGATTGCGCCATTATAGGGTAAATAAAGAGAAATGATTACAGCAGATACATTTTATCGTGCAAAAACTTTACAGCGTAAATCAATCGTTTAAATGGAGAAAAAGTAAATAAAAACGTACTTTATAATTATCTTTAACAGATCACTTGTATTCTCAAGAAAGTTTAATGTTTCATTCATTGCACTTTTAAATTATCTGTATGTAGTAAATTAGTGTAAAATACCCTCATTAACTTACGCATAAACAACGGCTTGAACAGGCATTTTTTTTAACGTTTTACTTCTTTCTGAAATAAATGGGCGTATAATGGGAGTGATATTTCTGGTTCTAGGGTCGCATTGTGAACGATCCGCGACCTCGTCTCTCGGCTTCCCAGCAAGCCCAGATACTGAGCGATGTGCAGCAACACCAGCAACGGTACCGGCAACGTCCCACTCAGGACTTCAAGAATCCGCGGGTAACATCTTTTTCCTCGTTTGAACAAGCACAATCCAGCACGCCGTACTCTTCCTTGGCCAAGTATAAGGTTGATCGAGCGAAGCAACAATTGCAACAGTTACAGCAGCAGCAGCAGCAAGTGCAGCAGCTTTTGCAACAGCAACAGCAAAAGATCGCCCAGCAACTCGGGACTACGAACTTCGTGAACAGTGGCAGTGTACAAGTGCCGCAATTCCAGCGGCAGCAGTACCAGCAGCAACAGTTCAACCAGTATAACCAAAACGGCTTCCAAAATCTTCAGCAGGACCTGTCGCAGCCGCTTTTTAGCGATCAGCAGACGGTGCAGTTGCAGGAGTATCTCGAGAAGCAGCGCGAACTCGAACTGCTCCAGAAGCAACGGCAGCAGCTGCTATACGAGCAGCAGGAAGTGCGTAGGCAGCAGGAATTGCTGCGACTTCAGCAACTCCAGAAGCTCACTTCCACTACACCACTTCCACCGACCGCGACGTCGACCCCGGTCACCATCAGTACTACTTCCGCACCGTTGCTGCTGTCCTCACCGACGTCGCGACGTATTACGCCGTCGGAAGCGGACCTTTTTCTGAAAGCAATTGCTAATCATCAGAAGAAATATACAACGACAGCAGCGAGCTCGACTACAACGACCACCACCACCACCACGACGACTACCACGCAGCCACCTCCGCCAGCCAGACGTCTGATTACCTCTAATATTCATCAGGAGACGGATATACCGGAAAACCTACTCAGCCTGATTCAGGATCAAGAGGGTCAATTGTTGCAGCAAGACAAATCGAAGCCGCAAATCAAGGTGATCTATCAGACTGATAAACCCAGCACGAGACAGAATTCCGGCGGCAGAAGCAAGAGCTCTCAATCCGAGAGGGAACTGTTGCTGAAGCAACTAAAACTCGCTCTAGCCCAGTCCGGCGATGACGACGACGTTACCAGGAATGTCACTACCAGGGATCTGATATTGCCGAACGGCAAGAAGATTCAGGTCATCCACGCGCCGAACGGTTTATCTTCCATCGCTTCGAGTGGAACCTCCACCATTCTGACATCGACTGTGCCATCCTCAACGACTACCATCAAGCCACCGAAGGCGCTTTTCGAGGAATTGACGAAGGGCGGCGTACTACCGCCAGGCGCTGATTTCGAAATCATCCGGCAGAAGAGCGACGGCAGACTCGAGGAGATCGGCAAGACCCCGATCATTCAGAATCTACCGGCAAAGAAGGTCACGTTCGTCTTGTTGGAAGAGCAGCTGGACGGTAGTTACAAGGTGCAAGGAGTCAAGGGTAATGCCGACAAGGAGAGCGGCACCGATATCGAGTCCATCGTTGAGAAGATTAAGAAGGGCGAGCTGAAGCTACCGCCCAGCTCACTCGGACCATCTTCCACGCCGTCTTCCACGCTCGAACATCTCGAGTCCAATCTCGATCCGAATCTGATAGTGTCTACAGGTACGTCCAGGGCGCCGGTATCATCTTTTCACTCCGTCAGTTCGACGGCATCGACCTTCAGACCTACCACCATCAGACCTACCTCGGCTAGATACAACGAAGGGTGAGTATCACGATATTCATCTAATTCATTCCATCTAAATAATTTGTTGAATTTGTAACAAGTTCTAAACGATGAAATAAAATTTTCAGCAAGTCGACAACAACAGAATACATCCCTTACGTCACGGTGTCGCCGAACTCGGTGTCTACGACCGACAAATACGTGACTTCGGCGTCCAGCGTTACGGGCCACGTGTATAACTCCCTGAACACCAGCCCAACGAAGACAACCCTCTCGGATCACATCCCGCGAGTGACCACCAAGTACTCATCGTCCACCAGGAGTCAGTTCATCCCAACGATGGCGCCGGTAAAGGAGATTGTAACTACGCCGGCGACACCGACGTCTTACTCGCATCACACTCCGAACTCTTACGTTTATTTCACCAAGCATTCGCCCGCGGAGGCCTCATCAGCGGAAGAGGCCGTTCAGGCTCCAACTTCACAGGAGAATCTGGCCTCGTTGTTGAGAAAGGAGGGTCTCTTCGCTATGGCAAAGTACCTGAGACAATCGGGATTAGATAACGTCCTGAATGAAACCGGTAAGTTGGATGCCAAACTTGATAGTTCAGTTAGTAAAATTAATTAAGGAGATTTAATAAATTCTAATAATAGAAGAATGCGTCATATGCTTTAAATAATTTCTCATTTTATGAATAAGAATTCCGGTAACTTTCAAACATTCCCACAATTTGCGTTATTAAATATTAATAGACTTGAATTTATATACGTATAATATTAATAGAAACTTGTTGTGTAGACACTTTTTAGACTTTATGATTTTATAAAGTGAAAAGTTTGCAGTCACTGCGATCGTTTCAATGTTAATGACCTGAAAAACGGTTATTTCAATGTGTTTCATAAATTCTCAGCAGCCACCGTTGAATTTCTGCTTAGTTAAACATCGTGAGTCGCTGAAGAAATGTTATGTTTTTCTATTTGAAATTAACATTAAGTTTTTGTACATTGAGAAAAAAGTTGTTAAATACACTAAATTTTTCAATTTGGTGAATTTGATTTTTCCAGTTTAAATATTTATGTATTTAATTCAAATACAAAAAATACTTGAACTTTAATTTAAGCATTTATATATATCATTTAAGCATATGTATGTTTCACTTAAATATATAAATATTTGAATTGAAGTAATTTAATCAAGTTGAAAATTTTGATCAAGTCAACTTTTTTTCTCAATGTAGGTATTCGATTACTATAGGATATTTATCTTACGCGTGAAAATGTTAAATGTTACGATAAACGAATTACACGACTTTTCTGCGCAATAATGCAAGACCACCGCAGCAGTCTTATATCCAACAATATCATAAGGCGGGACAACTTGCGTCAATGTTGACGAGGACCAAACGGTTGTACAAATGATTCTCGTTGGTGGTGAGATAGACTTTTTGCACAATCCACCACCATTTGTACCTCGCGTTTTCGCTTTAGTCGTGCAACGTTCGCCGGAAAAAATCTTCTCACGACTCGTTGCCCGTTTCGACACGCAAACACCTCTCCGACTTCTGCGAGAACAAAGACGAGTACGCGTACCTCATTACGCGGGCTCTCACAAAGAAGACACGCGATTTCATTAGTCGTTATAATTATATGTATGACGACTCGCTTATCCCGTATTGTTTCTCTTTGACCCTTTACCTTTTTCACTTTCTTTCATCGAGAGCTCGAGATACGAGCTTACGTCGTAAGCTAAAATGCATAAGTGCTTTGGAGAATTACGGCAACGTTACGTTGAAGTTACGTAACGTCATGTTCCCTATGCACCACGATAACGTATTTTTTCATTGCGTTTCTGCAGAATCCAGTTCAACTTGAACTGGATTCTCTTTGCGATCGACGCATTAATGTGGCATACGTCGATCCTTTCACGCGTTTCACAAACAATTTTCACAGGATAGTTGATAAATGCTCGGATTCGACATCTGCTCGTCGAAGAGAAGACGAGGAAAATGTTGACGATCTCTTCACGTGCTGATGATTTTATTTGACCGCGTTCACACGCTCGTTAAAAAGAAAATAAGCCGCCACGCGTTTTCTCGCGTGCGATATTTCCTATAACGGCGATCCCCTGTCCCGGTAAGAGTTCCGTTTCTGCCGATATCGCGAACGCAATTATCAAACGGAACATTGTGTAACTTCGTCGCGTTATCCAATGATATTATATGTTTTTCCTTCGGCGAGGATTATAGATGAACTCACGGCGCGTGTGCTACGCCCGGAATGGAAGAGAATGTCCGGCGAATATGAGGCGTAATTATGTGGATACCGATCGCAAAAGCTGTAAGAAACGAGTACAGCAACGATTGTGTATCTCTTGACGTTCGACTAATGTATTATAAGAATAATACAAATGCAATGAGGCAAAACGTGATGGTTTTCTTTCTAACATTATGTTTTAACAAATAAACTTTGACTCGTGTCTCTATTAAAATAAAGTTTAGTTGAAGTTAAAGGAAGAATACGAATCTGTCACTTATTTTTTCTTCTGAAGTTTAATTTGCCAAAAGTTTTAAATTTGTTATTGCTATTTATTCGGAATTGTACTTCAACTTTTTGTTTAAGAAAGATTAATTCCAAATTGGAGCAAAGATTTCTGTGACAATTAGTTTTAAGACACTCCACTCAAGAAAAGAAATATTTAATTTTAAGATATTGAAATATTTTACTTTGTCTCTAGTTTTAAATACTTTAAATTATTTTAGTCTCAAATGGTGTTTTTAACATTTAACCACACTGAGAAAAAAGTTGTTAACTTAATAAAATTTTTCAACTTCATTTAATTTTTTCATTTTAAGTATTTAGGTACTTAAGTTAAATATAAATACTTAAATTAAAGTTCTTGTATTTTTTATATTTAAATTAATTAATATTTAATTAATAAATTCTTAAATTGAAGAAATTTCATCAAATTGAAAAATTTAGTCAAGTTAACGAGTTTTTTCTCAGTGCATTATTTAAGGCTAAAGCATTTGTAAGTATTTAAAAAATGGAGATAAAAATAAAACATTTTAATATCTTAAAATTAAATACTTTTTTTTTTTAGTTTTCTCTATATTATTTTGTGACATGTTTCAGGTCCATACACCATATTCATCCCTACGGACAAAGCCTTCAGAACATTGCTGGTACAACTGGGAGGACCGGAGAAAGCTGAGCAGAAGTTCCACGACAATCCGAGACTTCTAAGTGGGGTACGCATTGGTGTTAAAAGCATCATTAATAATTTATCTACTCACAACGGTAGATTTCACTAATGTCAGTTAGCTAACCATAATTAACTGATTCGCTGATTTTCTCTAGAGAAGAGACATGAGGACTTCATTAAGCTAATCTTGAAATTAACTGAGCTTAGTAAAATAAAACAAGTGTCCTTCAAGTAAAGTTAATGTCTGGTAATACATGCTAACGAGAATCCTTTGCGACAGCTTCTTCTTCATCACGTTATACCAGGAGCGTTCAGGATCGATTCCCTGCAGGACGAGATGACCGGCGTCAGCCTCGCAGGAACGCAATTACGGGTGAACGAGTACGCGATGCAGGATCACGAATGGAACGATGTAAAAGTAATTTTATATTTTAGAATCATCCATTTTCGACGAAACACTTTTCTCGTCTTTTTGTTTCATTGCTTCTTTGTTTTAATTATTTTAAGTTGCTAAATTTTTCTTTCATTTAACAGAAAATCATTCGTTTGCCTATAAATTATTAATAGCTCGTGAATCATTGCGACATTATTTTCATAACGTGATCAATATATGGTTTATGTGTGTTCGTGCGTGATCCAGTTTATTGACCTTCACGAATATGCTAGAAATCTTCCGTTCACTCGATAAACGTGTCTGAAGCTGTAACGATTCAGCCATCCGTTTCTCACAAAAATTTCCAAACAGCATGCGTAATTTCTTACATCTTTTTAAAGATGTTTTTCAAATTTTATCAAAAGACGTCTTAAAAATGTTGTACAAGTCTCTGATAGGTTTATAGACTTCAAAAATTTTAATTAATCTTAATCTTCAAGAAGTCATGATGTTCTCTAACAATAAGATTCACTCTAGGTCACTTAATATATGCCAACCAATTCAGAACACATTTCAACGAAGGCAATTCTGTATCATGCGATCGTTTCTCTTCATTTATAATTTCGCATTGTTTGCAAATAGGTAACGACGATAAACGGAGCACGTGTCGCGCCTAATAAACGGGACATCGAGATCCCTCAAGGTATCGCTCACGCCGTCGACAGGGTCATGTTCCCGCTTCCGGTTGGTGATTTAGTGCAAACCCTGCAAGCCGATCGTGAGAGGAGGTTCACCACGTTCCTCAGAATGCTGCACGTATCTGGTTTGGAGGACACGCTTGCAGGTAAGTTAGAAATTCAAGCAAAAATTAAAATTTAAAGGAGAACTCGGTTTGTGCATTTTTGATTTGTAAATTCGATGGATTATTCTTTTATAGTACCTTTCATAGTAAAGCTGTATTTTTAGGACCGAAGACGTTCACCATCTTCGCACCAACCGATTCTGCTTTCACCGATGCGTCCACGAAGAACGGCGCCCCAATTTGGACCGAGGAGGACGGACCGGAAGCGGCGAAGGCAATAATCTCGCGGCATGTGATTCCCACAACTCTTTACACGGCCGGAATGAGATATTACATTCAAAAGGACACCCTTCGTCCACAGTCGCCAGTTCATATCCACAAAAACGGCGGTAAATAATTTAACTTGTATAATAAAACTTATGCTTTAATAGTTAATCATTGATTTAAAAAAATCCATTGCGTTCTTATAATAAAATTATTCGAAATAGATAATCTTTCAGATGATTTAAAATACATTATTATTTCAGGACGAGTGCGAGTGAACGAAGCACACGTTGTAACGCATAATGTGCCAGCAACGAACGGTGTGTTACATGCTATTGATGGTGTTCTATAAAACGATAGTTCATAATGAATTGACGAGTAAGATGTACAAGCATTCACACAGGTGATTATCATATAATTCCGAACAATTCGTAACATTAAACACAGTTGTATCTATAATTTTTCAAAAAGTTGAAGGATATTTACATTCGATAAGCGAATGTAAATTGCTTGCGTAAATGCGGTGGAATGTGTGGTAATTAAATCGAATTCTATTAGACTAGTATATAAACGTCCGCCACATCGCGATTGGGTTCGGTCACCGATAAATTGACATGTTATGCCATAGGTGTCGCGAAATCGGAGGAAAAAGTAACGAGACCATTTTTAACTTACATGTGTAATATTAATTTATATAAGGTAAGCAACATCGGAGATTCGTGTACTCGTGTCACGCGCACAAGAGAGTACGGAATATTAATCGCTATTGTATAGAATGGTAACGTTATACCATATTTAGTTCATAGTTCACATCTTTTTATAAATAAATGTACAGAATGTATATCTTCGCGATTATATTTACAAAAATATTCCCCGATAGTCCTATACGACATTCTTACTTAATAATAAATCAAATTTTTACATCTTTATTTAATAAATAATCATAATCACTAGAATATGAAATTGTTGCTTGATTTCTATGTACAATGTTAGATAGATTTAGTAAACATAAGTAACGATACCAGTTTGGTCTTGGCTCTGCTTATGTATTATTGTATTCTAATATCAGCTAATCGGCAAATAATGTTTTTTAAATATTTATTTTTCATTATAACATTTTTTAAATATTTAAAAAACATTGCTGATTGGGCAGATTTGAAAAGGCCTTATCATTTACAGTACAAAATAAACTAATAAACAACCGTGACTTTCGTCGATTTAAAAATTCTCTTGTTGACAATTTACGTAATTCGTGCTGGGACTGCGTCGATGTTGGCAGCCGTTCGCTTCAAATTCGCCCTCGATAATTTGAAAGAGCACACATTCATTCGAATCAATTCAATTTAATTTGGCGTCAGAAAATCTTGATTCGCGTATCTCTAACGACAAGTAGATTAAAAGCACGAATCACTCAAATTTTCTTCAAACAAGAGTGGTTAAACTCGGTCGTTTTCTTGCACAGAGAGTTGTCTCTAGATCGGTAACAAAAAAGTAGACTTGTCACGTTCGTGAATTAGAGTCAGGCCCGAACGTGACAAAAATTAGTAATTTTTTTATATTAAATTACCAATCCTTAACCGCTATTTAAATTCAGGTAATTAACTTTTCCGGAAATTTATCTAATAATTCGTCTTGTACTTCTTAATTTCTACCATTATGTGATGGATGTTCGTAAGTTGCGTGCGCGCGTTCTGCGGCAAGATCTTGTGAAGACGATGATAATATTGCACCAACTGCGTCATCGCGCATTGCACTAGCGTGCTGCCGAGCACCAGGCTGGGAAATGATTTCAACACCTCCCGATTTATTTCCTCTAACGCCCGCTTCCAATTGTTCGTGAAAGATTGCACTAAGACCAATGCTTTGCCCTCCTGTCGTTTCAAATCATCGGCCTGGCCCTTCTCAATCAAGGCCTCCGACTCCTTTATCAATTGAATTATACTACCAAAATGCGGGCTTAAGATTTCTTCGACAAATTCGGAGGAACGCGCATTTAACAGTTCCCGAAAACTCTCCGCTTCCTTCGAAGTTTCTCGCGTTCTTTCCTGCAATCAAATATAGCATCTTGGTTCTTTCTTAATACATTAATTTTTATAGACTTTTCTAAATAAAATCTACTTACCATTAATACCCTGAGTACCAGATCATAATTATTGATAAGAAATACTAATTGCTGCGTCCGGCTTGGAAAAATAGATGCCATTCTTAACAGGAAGCATTGTACAGTTTCTCTCAATTCTGCCAATAATTGAGTTGTCCCTTCACAAGGAAATCCTTCAACTACACCTACAATTGCTGCGCTAAATTCCGCGTATCTTCTGGTAATCTAAAATTTATAGGAAATTAATAGTATTACATTGCAATGTTACATGATAACAATTCTTTTGCATTTAAATGCTTACATAATGTGGACCAGTCTCTTTGTTGAATTTCGATGGATCACAATCCTTTACACTGTTTATGTTTAATTGAAACACAAATTCAAATCTAAAAAAACAAAAAACACATAAACTTGCAAATTGTAACAACACAAAATATTGAGATAATTATTACAATTATTTTGAAACATGTTTAAGTACCTAGGCCAAATTGTAGCTGTCAAGGCCTCCCAGTATTTATCCAATGCTGGTACAGCTCTTTTGTGACATATCAACTGATAACGCATCACCAAATGTAGGCAGAGAAATAGACCAATTGTATCATAACAATCTTCAACGAATGATTGCAAATTCTTTGTCATAAGGCTCAAAGTTTTTCCCATAACCTGTCAAGAGGAAGAAGAAATGATTTAGTACATTTATTTATTTAAATATATCGAATTATAATTATTAAATACAGCTTTAATAATCTCTTACCTGATTGAAAATATCTAACGCCTGTGCATTACGGACCTTGAAAAATTCTATCAAGAACAGATATTCTCTGCAGGCATTATCAGCCACAGCATATTGTTCACTTCTGAATAGGGCTTCATAATGATACTATAAGATTATAACATTTAATTAAAAAACATGATTTGATGGATACATAAGTTATAGTTGTATATCTATTGCTGGTATTTACCCGTGTTTTAGAGGCAGCATGTGGAATAATTATAGGCGCCTCCAAATGAGAAGACAAAACCTGACCCCTTGTGTCTATAGAAAAGACAGTACCTTTGTGTTTTAACGTCGTTTTATGAAATATACTTCTGTTCGCTGTGTCTTCAACTCCCATTAAATCGTCCTTTGACGTTCTCTCTTCAAACTTGTAAAAAATCAAACTTGTAATTTGGTGTTTCAACTTGTTTAAATAATACCAATTTTCATCTTTACCTGTAATTTCATCAATCTTGATGAATAGGACTTGAAATATGAGTAATATATTTTACTCATAGTGTCAATGTACTCTCCACAAATTTCCTCAGCTACATTTCTCTCATTCGCTAATATAAACTCAAAGAAGAATTTGTATTTTAGCATATTATTTTGTGGCACTTGATAATTCGTCATTGGCTTCCTAAATTTATAAATTTGCTCCAGTAAATATGTCCTGATTTTTGCCATTGCCTTCACCTTTAGCTTCTCAAGTATATCCTTCACATCTAAACAAGATTTTGCCTCCTTGAAACTTTGTTCCTTTACAAAGTTGATTTTATGATTGAGAGTTTGCAAATGAATCAGGAATTCCTTCTCAGTCACTGGACAGTCCATAATACCACTGCCGAAAGAATTAATGTACATTCAACAATTATTTCTAACATTCATTTATAAAACATTAATAAAAGTCTCTTACGCAATTAGAGCCTCAGACACAGTCATGTCTTCGATAAATTGACTAAGTGGACCTCGAATTATTTGTCTATTGGACAGCTGTTGGCTCATAGCAACAGACTTACGTTGCAAGCTAAGTATCTCAGAACTGATATTTCCCAGCGCTGACTGAAAGTTCATCAGCATTGACTCCATTTTCTATAAATGAAGAATAATAATACTGAAGTCTGTACATGTATATTTCTACCTGAGAAAATGTTGCTTAATTGTACCACTTTAAGACAAGTTATTAAAATAGACCATGCAAATGATGCATTTAATACATTTACCAATAAAATACTATTAGGGGCCAGTTTCACAACCATTGATTAATTTAACTGACTGGTTAAGTGTCAATCATAATTAGTTATTTTTGGTTAATTGTACTTAACGACAAATGCGATTGGTCAATTCCGATAAAAAAATCAGCCGATTAAATTAACCGAAGATTGTAAAACTGGCCCTAGGATCATCAACTCTAAATAAATTTTCATGACTTGTTAAAAAGTTTTTAGGAAAGGATAAAGGATATAAAATTTTAATTTTTGGACTGAGAAAAGACATCTTTTAATAATCATAAGCATTAATAGTTGGTTTTTAATAGTATTTTATCGGCGAGAAGATCATTTTGCATACGTCGACGTGTCAAGCAAGACCTGATACGTCAACAACGCGAGCCCTAACCTAACCTAACCTCCAGAATATTGTCGCAAGCGGCAATCTGATTGTGCAGACTGGCTATATTTTCGCTCTCCTTGATGTAATCTTGGATCGATTTGTTTTCGACCTCCTTGAGCTCCTTCTCGATCTGCCTGGAGTACTGGCGCAGGTCGGTGCCAGTCTTGAGAACCTCCTGCACGACATCGTCGCCGAGGTCCTGCGGCAATTGCTCCTCATTGTCAAAAATATCTATCTCGGCCATTCTCAAAACCTTTCGTGCAATCGTAACACAATTTAATACAACTACACAATTCAGGCGATAACCGAACGTTTCGTTCGAAGGATTGCCTCAATCGCCGCGCATCGTGACATGACATGACATGACATGACACGTCTAACAATAAGCACTCCGCCGAAACGTGATGTCAACCAATGTCAACGAATCAACTGGAGTCAACGTTCTAAACTCAGCTGAGCACATGAGCACTTGGAGCGCTGCTCCAATTAACTTTGCTTAGTACGCTATTCATCCAATGAGCGATGAGAGAGGAACCCACGTGATTAACTGGATCACGTGATCCACGTGCGTACGATGTACGGCTCTGATGATTTCTTCACCTTTCGATCTTTTGGCACGTCTTAGCCTAACCAAAATTCCCGTCTTCTGTTCTAACAGATCATATATTTACCTTTTTTTTTTTTACCTTTCAATGTGACCCGAAGCAGCGCGTGACCAGCGTATGACGCAAAATTTTCAACCAAGTCAAGGATCTCCGGTTGATTCGCAGCAGATCGTTTTTAACTCGCGCATGAAAAGTACAAGCTTTATCCGTGACTCTTTTGTAATCTGTAATCTGTAATCTGTTTTTCCCTTCCCGATTGTGCTCCGTGTGAGATTCCTCGTGTCATCGCCGTGTCGACAGCTCTTTCAGTCGCAATCATGCCCAGATGCCAGAGAGACGATACATCTGTGAAGAAGGCCGAAGGTAGAGTTCACTGGAAACGTTACGGTAACACGTACAGAGATGAACGAAAACGCTGCGTGCCGACGGTTTTAACCAGCCTGACGGGTGAAACGTTTGTCGCTCGTTACGACGAACTGGAAGAGCTCAGCACGCGGCTCGCGACTAATCTCAGGATCTCCCGGAGCCTTGAGTTCAAAAGGCGACTGAATACAACATGGAACGGGATGGTAGTAGGTAAAATTGAGGAACAAGAAGCCGTGTCGAGTCTCACTGATACCGTGCAAGATGATACGACGCTTCCCACGCAGCTTGCAAGCGTGCTTCAGGTTTCCCAGAGTTGCAGTTTGAAAGAGAAGCACAGTGCTTCACAGAAATGTAAAAATTCTGTGAAAGAGGAAAAGAAAGGCGATGGAATCACAACAGTGTCGGCCAATGTCAAATGCAGGACTGAGAATTCAGTTATGAATCAGGTTGAACATATGATGCAAATATTTTTAACTAATTTTACCCATTGTTATCTGAAGAATATTATTCTTTTTCATATGTACATGAATTCACAGAAATTCACATTATCACAGTATCTGCATTATGTAATTTAAATGAAAATGTACTTTATTCTTTTATAATTACAAATAATCATTTTTCTAGGCCGATACTCATGCGCACAAGAGAAGAAACCCAAGAAAAAAAGCAAAAAATAAAACAGAAACAGAGAACAGATCAAGTATAGGAAATATATCGAAAGAAATCTGTAGCACAGAAATAATAAATACTAGTGGAAATAACAAGATAATGGAAAAACCAAGAAGGAAACTATTTTCAGATTATATACCTGTATCAAAAATGAAGAAAATTTTAAAAAAACCATCAGCCAATGTACAATATGTAAAGGGGCACATCCGTGTGAATCCTTTTTGTAAATACTCCTATTTACGTATGGATAATGAAGAACGTGACCTGCTGATCATTGGTATACCAAATAGAAATCGTGCTTTTGATGGAGATCTAGTTGTGGCATGTGTAAACCCTGAAAAACTTTGGCACAGGTGTGCCGATGGAGAAATACAGAAGACTGGTAGAGTTGTTTGTATATTAGAAAAGGTGCATTCAAGAAAAGCGGTCGGATATTTAAAAAAACAAAATTCGCTCTTTGTATTTTTTCCAAGAGATCAGAGAATACCCCTGGTTGACATACTTCCTGAATCAGTGCCATCTTTATATCAAGAACAACCAGAACTTTACAAGAATATAATGTTTCGTGTTCAGATTGATTTCTGGGAACAACTACATGCATTTGGGTAAATCTGCGTTATGCAATATATCTCCATGGAATAATATTTTACAATTTTTCAAGATCAATTTTAATCCATTATTTCTCGATCTTTTTCTTTCAAATTTCTTGAAAATCTCAAAAAGTATTTTGAAAAAAATATTAAACAGAAAGAAAAATTGAAAAGGTATTGTCTAATGTAAGAATGGATTAAAGATACATCATATATTTATAGTAGCACTTCTGTTATTCCTGACAGTCCTTATATTTATATATTTACATATATTTGTATATTTACAGGCGAATTATTTTGGTAGTAGGTAAAGTTGGTGAAATAGATACAGAATTAAAAGCAATAATATTTGAAAATAATTTAGATATATCTCCATATCATGAGAAACTGTTGGAAGGGCTTCCAAATAGTGATTACATTCTAACAGAGGCTGACATGAAAAATAGAGAGGACTGGAGACGCGAATGTATTTTTACGATAGATCCTCCCTCAGCTGTGGATATAGATGACGCTGTTTCC
This sequence comes from Solenopsis invicta, assembly GCF_016802725.1. Taxonomy (NCBI): domain Eukaryota; kingdom Metazoa; phylum Arthropoda; class Insecta; order Hymenoptera; family Formicidae; genus Solenopsis; species Solenopsis invicta. Next base: position 6,213,973 of record NC_052669.1, on the reverse strand, counting down.
TGTAAAGTCTTGGATAATGGGAACTATGAAGTAATTGTGATATATCGAATTCAGCCATGCCATATGAAAAACGTTATTTAATAAACTTAATTTAATTTCAGATTGCTGTACATATATCGGACGTCACACACTTCTTAGAATTTTTCTCTCCATTAGATAAAGAAGTTCTCAAACGAGCCACTACCGTTTATTTGCCACACATGACTTCTCACATGCTACCGGAGGACCTGTGTAAAATTTGTTCTTTACTACCTGGTAAAGATAGATTAGCCTTTTCCGTAATCTGGGAGATAACGTCAAATGCCGAAATTGTGAAGTATCGTTTCGCGAAGACTGTAATAAGATCGTGCTGTCAAATGTCCTATGACGCGGCTCAAGCCATAATCAACAATCCAGAGAAGTCCTGGCCTGAAGATTTTCTCGATATAAAAGGAGACTACACGACATCGTTATTATCCGATATAGTGAACAAATTATTTAAATTGTCCACTCAGTTGCAAAAAAAACGATTTGCGCATGGTGCACTTAGATTAGATCAACCGAAATTACAAATATGTTTAGATCGCACGATTAGTCAAGAACATGGAATTCCAATACCCGTAAACTATTATGTGCACGAAAGAAATGATAGTAACAGGTAGATTCTTCAGCTACTTATGTTTCTACTGCTTATATTTTTATACTATGTATACGTGAAAACTAACTCCATTTTTAATCATCAATGACTTATTATGAATGTGTCTGTTTCAGTCTTATAGAAGAATTAATGCTATTGGCAAATATGACAGTTGCCACGCAATTGTTCATTACAATTCCTAAAACGGCTTTATTACGTATTCATAAAGAGCCATCCAAGCACTGTATCAATACAGTCCATAATATGCTGCAAATGTATGGAATTCACTTGAATATAGAAACAGCCGGAGCCTTACAAGCCAGTATTAATCGCTATGAGTCAGAAAATGGTTTCATTACAGACAATTCCATGAAATATATCATGGCAGTTATCATAAATCTGTGTTCAAAGTCTATGACGGTAAGAATTTTTATTTTCTATATTATTTACAATTTATAAACGTTACCAACGTAAATAAATAAGTGAAGGAGGGGTTATATTTTAATGTTTCTGTAATACTGGAAATTTCATTTTCTACAGCGTGCAGAATATATATGTGCATCCACCATTTCGCCTCATGATTTAAAACATTATGCATTAAGTGTACCTCTTTATACGCACTTTACCTCTCCTATTCGAAGATACTCAGATTGTATAGTTCACCGTTTACTCAGCGCAACGCTTGAAAACAAACCTTTACCAGAAAAATGGACGGTTAATTTGTGTTCCAAGTACGTTAATAATATGAAAGCAGAATGGCATAAAATTTCCTTTGACAAATAACTATTTTACTTTCAATTTGCAACAGGATTGCAACCAATTGCAATGTGAAGAAATATAGTGCGAAACTAGCTCAAGAACAGAGCACGGAGGTGTTCTTCGCGTACATGGTAGGTCTCGCAGGTGGCTTTGAAGCGGTAGCTACTGTAATGTACGTGAAGGAAGATAGTGTAGAGATTATTCTCTGTGATATTGGAATAAAGCTGAAACTAACTCTTAAAGACATAGAAAACGTTGCTGCAACAAAATATTCCGCAGATCATGTACCAACTGTAACTGTTATTTGGAAGGAGCCTCCTATTGTACAGGTACTACTGTAATATTTCGCATAGTGTATTAACAAAATTATATTATCAATATGATTATTAATGCCCTGCAAATATTTGTTTTAGACAATCAATTTGTTTAGCATGGTGCGTGTACATATAAACAAAATTAGTGAAGAATTGCGTCTGAAGGCAACTCTTTTACCACCGTTGCAACAATAGAGAATTAGATCATTTCTAATTAATTCTCGTAATTAACTATGTATACGATTTGATAAAATCATTATAATGTATGACGAATTGTCCAATGATATTTAAAAAATTTATATAGAATATTCATGTATTTTTATACATGAAAAATCATGAAAATTTGAAGGATTACAAATTATAATTAGTGAAAATATAGAAGACACATCGTGACGATCATCGCTGCACTAGAATTTAATAAAAGTAATTTTAACGTTTTAATCATTAAAAGTAAATATGCTGCATGATGAATATTATTAAATGCTTTATATACTCTATTATTATTATTATTATTATCACTATTAAAAATTGTACATAATTATTATTAATATTAATTATTAATAATGATTACGTATAGTAGTTATCATTAGTAATAATAATAATTATCATTATTATATATAGGATGCAGTGATGGAGCTTAGGAAATTAAATCTGTACATACATAATCAAATTTTAGAGACAAATTTAGACCAGATATTGCTTGAAATTTCACAAAACGTAATTCTCTAAAATAATGACAATAAACTATTTTTTTATATTGCTTTTACGTTTTTGATGTCTGATTATAAAACATCAAAAGTTTATTAAGTGATTACTAATTGTATATTTTAAATGATTTTTAAATGTATATTTTTAATAAATAATGCAAACTTGTATTGCAAATAATATATAAGAATGATTTGTAAAAAGAATATACATTTTTATACTAACGCGCATCATACTTTTTTATAAACAAATATTAAAATATATAAATATGTACTATGTATTACAGACAATATATCCATTTTGTTATAAAATATTGATTTATTGTAAATATGTTTTATATATACATGCACATACCGTATCATCGGGTATCTACATGTGATTTGCGCATAAATATTAGAAATAATCAATGCTCATAAACAAAAACAAAAATACGACAAAAATATAACCCGTGTATGAAAGTTCAATTTGCATAAACATTTGAAATTATAGCAAAAATATCAAATTACACTAAATCCGCCGTCAGTAAAATGTATACAGATTTATATAAATTCGATTATATATGGAGATCGAAGTTATATTTCATATAATATTAAATAACAATGACCACAATGTACTTTCATATTTTTTTCCATTATTAATTTTCTCCTCCTCCTCCTCCTCCCCCCCCCTCTCTCTCCAAGATCTAAAAGAATTATCGAGATTTTGTTCTGTACATTTATCTGTAACATTTATGTCTTATACTTTTCTGTGTCCATTCTATAATTTCCTAACGATAATGTATTATCGTATTAACTACTGTATTAACTTTGTTTTATAACTATGTCATATTTATGTTTTGTAATGACACGTTGGTGTGGTGGCTTTATCAAGAAAATACGGTTGCGTTAAGGAATTATAGAGTAGGCACAAGTTTGACTACGTCATAAATTTTGGAATTATCTAGTAAAGAATAAAATGATGTTTTTCTCAACATATTTACCATAGTTCTATAACCACGGTCATCCTCTCTTCATTACAAATAATGCGAATAAAATCTCGTTCATTATTTGTTCAATGATAAAGTATCGTAATTACATGTTATACATATATGATTAAAACTATGAAGCATCAAAGAAGCGATACACTGGATAACAGTCTTTGATTTATTCGGTATCGCTTTACATCAATAAATTATATTATTAAAAATAAAACCATGGTTATATATCCAGCAAACACAGATATAACTGCTATATAGCATATACGTAAATTAATGGTTTTACATCTATATGTTATTCTGTCAGTTATATTCGTGGTTTACTAGATATATGTGTATGTATATATAATATAAATTATCAATCAGTATAAGTAATTATTAAAGAATGTACACGAAGCTATTTCTAATCCGTCTTTCGCCCGTAACAATATTATGCCTATTGACACCGTTAGCTCGATCTCTGCGATTGATGCTGCTGGGTCTGTGACGATTTGTTACGATGCTCATAATTCACAAGCCTTTGTCCCACGAGATACTTGTCATTCTTAATATGCTCATACAGCTTCTTGAACTGGCGTACCTGAAAGCAAATCACTGCGCCGACCAGATTTATTAAAAGAAGAAAAGGATATAGACGTCTGGCGATGAGAATCTGGGTCTGCAGATTAGTCACGAGAAGTGGAACTATTCCATAGGCCACGGCGTACGGGACCGCGAGGGCGAGGCCGAAGCAACATATAACGGGGGCCGCTAATTCCTTGATGACAAACTTTAGATCCATTTCCCTTAACCCTTCGTTGTACGCCCGCTCGATAGCAAGACGTATTCGCCAATCCGGCCCCATCATCGTTACAGCGGTGGCTATTTTTGTGTAAAGTACGCCCAAGGCCCAATCTTGCCAGATGAATAAGATCGGATTTTGCTCTAACGGAACACGCAACGGGACTACCACCACTAATTCGAGGAGAAGACCGAACAGAAGTGGTATGACTCCGACGAGTAACACAAACGCCACCGAGGCCTTCACGGCCAAAATTGCCCAATGTTTGATCCGATCTACGATAACTCTTCGGCCGCGGGGCAGCCAGGAGAACGCCAATGCTAAGCCTCGAGCTGCGGCCCAACATACATACGTCCCGCAGGCTATTGTGTACACTTCGTGTACTCTTCCGGATAGAGAACCCACAGTTTCGCCACCATCTAAAATAAAAGCAAAAAAAAATCATAATTAACAAAAGTCATGAAAAATGAATGCTTCGTAAGATTCGTAATATTCTTTCTCAAAATGTTAGCGTGAAAAATGTTTATAAAAAAAATAATTTCTAAAAATAAACAACTTTGACGACTTACCAGATCCGGTTAATGTAGGGGCTAATACAGGCGGCGACGGAGCAGGCGCCCCTACCATCCACAACGCCATCACTCTACGTCCAAGCCATACAGGTAGCGTCATAGCGACTAAGCTGGCGATTACGAGGGACATGCAAACGCAGAATAGTAATCCGACCAATCTCGCGGGGAACCACCGCGGTCTGATGTAAGGTTGAAATCCCGTGGGTCCCTCTCTCTGCAGCAGCGCTTGATGAGCGGCGCCCAAATCCGGATGTTGCGGCTCCTCGATCACCGCTGGTCCCGGATCATCCGCCTGATCTCGTACAAGATATGACTGCAAATCTAGCATCCACGCCACCACGCGGCACCACGCTCTCACAAGGGCTTTCAGCCATGTGCGCGTATGCGACTGTTCCAATAGCGCGGGAAGGATCACTTGTAGCAGAAGCAGCTCTAACGAAAGCTCACTAATCTAGAATTTAAAAAATATAATTTATATAATTGTCTTAGTAGGAAAGAATAAAATAAATTATTATCTTTCTTACCTGAGCTTCGCTTTGTACAGTCACGGTATAGGGTAAAAATCCTGGCCAAGCCCATCTTAGAATCTTCACGGGTAGCCATAACATCAGTAAAATCGCCGTGCCAAATATAATCGCGGACGCGACTAGACGCCGTACGTGTCGCAATATGGGAAGATGTATCATTTCTTGTATAGGGGAGAAATCGGGATCATTCAGATTTCGCAAAAACCAGAGAACCCCAGGCCGCAAGACCTCGCGTAAAAGAAGAATAAATGACGCAAAATAATATATGTAAACCATCCCCACTAGCCAATGGATAAACATAGACGTGCCAGGAGCGACTCTAAATGAGGATTCCCTATCTCTGAGCGTAGCGTCGAACATCGCTAATGAGCAAATGTCCAACCACCAGCCGCAAACTAATGGAAGTACACCAATCTCCACGACTGAGAGTAAGGAGACCTTGACAATAACGTAGCAGAGCCCTAAGATTCGCTGAGAACGCTGAAAGCCTAATAATGCGGCGAGAGTGTGGAGGACCACCAGACAAACTCCGATAACGCAGTAACCGCACAGCGTGGTCACCAGGCCCTCAAAGTGCGAAGCGGCTGCATGTTCCTGCAAGCCCAATCCTGCTATAGTAAAATGACCGATGTGATACGGACAGAAAGCGAATACCTGAAAAAAATAACAGCCCTTAATATTGATAACAGTTTTAATACTCAAAATAAGTGATCACAAACTAAATAAATACTGTCAATATTAAATTTCTTTAAGAAGATATATAAGATAAAAAAAGAAAGAAAAACTAACCTTATAAAATATCATCGTAAAAGAAAAATTTATCAAATTTATCATATTTATCAGACAATTTAATCGCGCGTAAATTTACCATGATAAATAAGGTGTTTAGGGACACAACCCAGAAGACATGTTCAAGAAAGACAAGAGATCCATCCAATCCTAAAAGACGTTCCCAAGTTAATTCTTCGGCTGGTCTGTCCCACTCCATAGGATTCCAATTAGCTTCTTCAGCTTCACCCTGTGCCTGCCCTACTAGGTGTGCCTGTACTGCCGCGTGTCTCGCCCAACGCTCGCCACCCGCGGCATTTGCCTGTCCACCATCTACGCCAAGTTCGTCCCTGATTGGAAGGGGTGGTGCGGGAGGAACTGGTGCTTGTACGTCTCTCACTAGATCCTCGGGCTCGCCAATTCGTGGATTATTGGCTAAGTTTTCTGCTTCTCGGTATATAGGACGTTGATCTACGAATTGATTTAAATAAAAGAAATGATTAGTTTATGTAACTGATAGATATAATCAAAATCAATGTGTTTTTACAATTTTATCGTTTTCAAAGATATAAAGGTTTAGCTGATTTTGTCATATACCTTCATTGTGTAGCTCTCCCTCTTGTGGGATAGGCGGATCAATGAAAGGAGGGACGTTATTGTTGTCCTGGACTTCTTGCGGCATAGCGCGCTGTTCCTGAGGTTGCTGTGGTCGTTGTGCGTTTGCTTGTGGCGGATTGTCGACAGGAGGCAACTGTATATCTCTCTCGAGCCAGTCTGGGCCGCCCGCATGTAAAATCTGCTCGCGCAGCCATACCAAGCCGATAAACGCGAACAGAGTGCAAGTAACTACAAAACAACCGTGGAACACATCTGACGATATATTCTCGGTGGAGAGCATATCCATTGGTAAGGACATTATCTGAAAATACATAAAATCAGTGTATACATTTGTAAATGTTTAACTTCCTTATATGACCTGCTTTTCTTAGCTAAATTTGCCATTCATCTTTTTTCTTTTTCTTTCTACATTGGAGAGAAAAAGAGGAAAGATAAATTGTGCAAGTTTAGTTGAAAAGATCTATTAAAATGAAGGTATCAAGTATCTCTCACTTACTCGAACTAAATCAAGTGGCCCACTGAAGAGAGCTCTGTATGTGCGACACGCGGTTAAAGGAACGATTCCTAACCACGCGATTGCCACCAGTGTGTAATGTAACCAGTATTTCACAGCGGTGACGATGCTCGAGAACAAACCACCTACGACGTCTCTCAATGGTAAACGTCGCGGCATATCCGGACTGTATATAGGCGTGAATGAAAAGCGGTAACCACAGAGCTCGCAGTATTCCTTGCGCGAATAGCGCATCCATTGCACTAGACATTCCTGATGTATCCATTTGATGCTACCCGTGCATATACAAGGATGAAACAAGGGTCTGTCGGCCAGGCCCTCAGATCGACAGACCCGGCAGATGTCCGCACCCAACATGTCCTCCGTCATGTTTGGTATTTTAAAAAGAGTCGTATATTAAACGAAGGAAGTCAGAAGTGACCTTTTATTGCTAAAAACATACAAAATATTTTAATTTTACATGACACGTATAATATTAGTTTTTAAATAAATATATTTAAATATAAATGTATTTAAAGAAATATATGTAAGCTTTTTAATTCATTGACTGATTAACATTGCATTAGATAAAAGTAACTTTGCTCTATAAAATTTGTATTTGTACACAACGCGATTTGCATTTATGTATAATTGATCAATCAATGCATTAAAAAAAAACGTTTTATATAACATCTATTTTAAAATATTTATAAATCTATATGTTGTTAGCACAGAGCTCTTGTTTAAGACTTTGAAAAAAAAGGCATTTTTCCCTTTACAGAAATTTAAATTTAAATATAGTATAGGGAGTATGGGCTAATTAACTCTTTACTTTTAAAGTTTTTAACATTCAAAGTAACTAAATTTCTAAAAGGTGTGTCTCAACAAAAATTTAAGAACTCAAAAGAAACATTAATTATAAGTTTACAGCTCATATTAGATTCAATATGATATTTTGCAGTAATATATTTAATAGCACAGATTTTTAATACTGCATACATGATTCGACAATTTTCACCTGCAAATTTCTTTTTCTGAATAACTAAGAGCATTGTAATTTGTTATAACAATTATATAGAATTCTTTTGAAATAAAGAATCATATAAATACTTTTTAGAGATGTTGAAATACATGTAAAAGTCATTAAAGAATATTTTTAAATAATCAAATTTCTATAAGATGTGTCAACAAAAATTGAAAAACTCAGAAGAAATGTTAATTAACCCTTTCCCTTAGTATTTCGTGTTTGACCGATTCTTTTGTTTGTACAAATTTCTTGCAAGTTCAATAGATTATTAAATTATGTACATTTTATTATTTTCTAAAGTGAAGTTTCAACATTTGTTCCAAAAAGCTGAAAGTATGTTTGTGAATTTTTTAGAAATTTTTGGAACCATTTTAAATAGGTGAAAAAATTAACAGATTCAAGATACCCAGAATGGCAGAGGTTTGAGCATGATATTATAAGAGTTAACGTTTCATATATCATATTAAATTCAACTTAATACTTTGTAGCATAGATTTTTAACACTGCACACAAAATTCGATAATTTTGTCCTACAAATTTTTCTTTGAATAACTTAGAGCATTGTAATTTGTTATAACATTTATATATAATTTTTTCTTAAACATTTATATTCTTTCTAGAAAAGTTAAATATGTAAATAATTATTGAAGAACTTTTTTTATACTTGAAAAGTAATGTAAATTAACTCAAAAGTATATAATATGTGTATAGTGCCTAAAAAAAACTATATATATATATATATGTGTGTGTGTGTGTGTGTGGTATTATTCAGCACTTTCAAATCTCACTACAAACAGCAAACTATATTGTGGGATCTCTAAATCCTTCAAACAACAAAAACTCTTGAATCATATCAGATCTAACATTACGTCTATGCACCCGATCTTCTCCCGTTTACGAAAAACATTGCGGAAGGTCAACGGAGCGGACACGCACGCACGATGAGGTTCGTACCAAGCGAATGAAAAGCTAAACAAAACGCGAAAATCGACATGGTCGACTCCTGCAAAACCGGAATCTACGTGTTTTGCACAATTTTAGGCCGCGTCATTGTTCAAGAAACAGGTCATTGTTCACGTATGCGGATACTAATTATTTACATCAATTATACAAACACGCGAAGCAAGAACGATCGTTCAATGATACATGACACGATGCATCGCTCCAATGTTACAAGTCAGGTTCCCGTTCTTTTCCAGGAGAAAGGCGCGCGCGTCAAGGATCTCCTAAAGCGTCGTGCTACCTTTCGCGGATTGTCGTCGTGTTCAACGGAAATGGAAAACACAAACTGCTGTGACAAAACAAGAGACCCAACCACCCGACGTATGTATGTGTGTACGTGCGTATGCGTTCCTCGCGCGAACGATTTCTGATCTTTCGACGGCGCGACGATTACGTGATATAATCGCAACATTAGTCACTCGATACCCACGTGCGTGTAATTTGAGAAAAAGCCACATTGGATCCAAAATTAATATTGCAAAATATCGTTCACGATCCGTCGCCTTTAGCCCTTTCTACGTTTTGCCTCGTAGTCGTAATCTGGTGCAGTCTGGTGATTTCGCATCACCGTTGCCAACTATAAATTCTAAACTGCGCTCTGTCATGGTTCCTATCTCTTGCTAATGAGGTGACGATTTTTGATTGGTTGCCACAACAGCAGCCAATAGCCGCATTCAGCGGACTCAACACTTGAGTGGCCGGTATTCATAGTCGATTCTTATTTTAAGATCGTCTTAAGTAACATCTTAAGATGTTAATACGGCTTTTCGATTGGTTCATGACATCTTAAGATGGTACTTAAGACGGTCTTAAATATAAGAATCGACTATGAATACCGCCTAATGAGCGCTTGCTGTTATTGGTTTATTCTTCTAGATCAACCAATCAGATCTTTAAATCTGTTGAGTCTGATGAATACGGCCAATCAAGATTGCTGCTCGACGCTTGCCGCGTGCAGTCTGAACTAGGCTTTAAACACGGAAAGTGCAACAGTGCAACTGCAAGAAACAGCACATGTGTGTAGACATGAATGTAATCACACAGCCCCGCACACTCGCACAACGCGCGGTAAATCACGATATACAACAATATACAACGGTAAACAGACAGAATCTTGGAGCGCTATTTGTTTGGATTTGATTTCATCGTTAACCCGATAAGATATGGAAGTAGACGTGTTCGACAACTTATTTCGATAACGCAAAATAAATAATCGCATAGATAACTGATATTTCGATATCATCGTTTGTTTTCGCACGTTTTCAAAAAACGAGTTTGCCTTAAATGATGAGTTTATAACCTTTTCGTCGGATGTGAGATCGTCAACAATGACAAGGGTCATGTTATGGCCCTTTTTAAATTGTGTAATATCGCATTGAATTATACGATATTTTGCGGTTTGAGAAGTACACTTAGCAACTTGTGTAGCAAGAAACCTGCATATACCCTTTACTCGTTGAGACGACACTGTTCAAATCGCATCATGAAGGTTCTCAATGTTGCCGAGAAGCATGATGCGGCTAAGAATATTGCTGGTTATTTGTCGAATGGTACCAGCAGGAAGGTAAACATTTACACTATGCATAGAACATTCTTAACACTTTTCTTGCACGATTCAATAATTTTGTTCTGCAAACTTATTTGCTTTGAGAAACCCCAGAGAAGGCCCAGTTTGTACCCACGTTATTTTGACTTTAATTTTATTTTTATTTAATATCTGTCTTTACTTATTTAGAAAGAAAGATAAAGACAGATATATTTTTAAGTCTTGCTTAAACATATATCTATTTTTTTCTTTCTAAATAAATAAAGACATTTAAATCTCGCTTAAAGCCAAAATAATGTTAGTGCAACTGGACCCAAGAGTTCTGTAATTAATTTTAATACTTATTATAACAATATTTTTTAATAAATAATAATCATACAAATATTTTCTAAAAGTGTTAAAGTGTATGCAAGAGTTTTATATCTGAATAATTTTATATTTTTAATGAAAATTAATTCAGAAGTGTTGTGACCTAACTACTTATTGTAGCTAATAAGATATTTCAAGTAAAAGAAATGGATGGAACACAAATGTTTCATATGTGTGTTAAATGTTAATTTTTGGCTATTATAAGAGCTTTTCATTGTGCAGTCATATTTGTGAACCAAGAGAACTATAGAAATGAGTTTCTTAACATTTTCATTTCTTGCAGAGAGAAGGTTTATCTGTGTACAACAAGATTTTCGAATTTAATGTGCAACTATGGGGTCAAAACTGCCAAATGGTGATGACGTCTGTGTCAGGGCATTTATTAGGCTATGATTTTACTGGAGCTTATCGCAAGTGGCAAGGATGTAGTCCATTGAGTTTATTTGATGCCCCTGTGTCTAAGGAATGTTTGGGTGAAAATTATGAAAAGATCAAGAGAACTTTGGAGCGAGAGATACGATCCTGCAACACATTGATTATTTGGACAGATTGTGATAGAGAGGGGGAGAACATAGGTTTTGAAATTATTCAGGTTTGCAAGGCAGTCAAATCTAATATCCGTGTATATAGGTAATTAAAAATATGTTTTAGTTTTTTTGTTCTAGTTTTTTTTAAATTATTTGTATCAATATGTTTTCTTTATGTTTTAGAGCAAAATTCTCAGAAATTACAAAACAGTCTATTGAAAGAGCTCTGCAAACTTTGGGAGAACCAGATAAGGCAATAAGTGATGCTGTAGATGTAAGGAGCGAATTAGATTTACGAATTGGTATTGATTTTATTACAAATCACATTGTTGATGGATATTCTAATTTATAACTTGAAAAAATATTTTTTTTTTTTTTTAGAAAACTGCTGTAATATTCTGTTTTTTTTTTTCACATTTATTTGGACATATTTAGTAAATAAATATCTACAAATGTTGGTATGGCTGAATGCTTATTAGTTTTTATATTACGTACATTTAGAAATAAACTTTTTTTTTTAATTGACTAACATTTTCAGAAACTGGTGTAGCTATTGACTTCAACTTTTGCATATATATATGTAAAACATATGTCTGTTTATCATATGTTTATAAACTTGGATAAATATTTTAAATTATTAAAATAGTGTGGTTTTAAAGAACAAGTATTAATTGTTTTATTAAGTTAATTAAATTTATGTATAATAAAATAATTTATAGATATAATGATCTTAATTCATGCAATATAAATAGATATGTATTTTATATATATGCAAAAGTTGAAGTCGATAGTTCCTGAAAAATCAATGAACTCAAAAGATGTAAATTTACAATAACTAATAACTAATAAACATTTAGCTATATCAAAATTTGTAGATACTTATTAAACATGTTCAAGTAAATATGTAAAAATGTAAAAAAAACATAAGCAGCAATCTTTTTAAATTCTCAAAAATAGATAAATTTTTCCGCATTCTAGATTAGAATATCTATTTAATTAGAATCGTAATTGAGTTGTAATTTCTTAATAAAAATTAAAAAATATGTCTACAGGCGCTGCGTTTACAAGGTTTCAGACTTTAAGATTACAGAAGATATTTCCCAACACTCTTGGAAATTTGCTCATCAGTTACGGAAGCTGTCAGTTTCCAACGCTTGGATTTGTAGTCGAGAGATTTTTAGCTATTGATCGATTCAAGTCCGAACCGTACTGGAAGCTTAGAGTAATCGATGATCGCGATGGGATATCCGTTGAGTTCAGATGGGCTAGGGTAAGACTGTTTGAAAAAATGCCTTGCCAGATCTTTTTGGACATGTGTTTGGAACGGCCAGATGCGACAGTAGAAAAGATAACGTGCAAGCCAAAAAGCAAATGGAGACCTCTACCTCTGGATACTATTGTAAGTCTGAATTAGGATACCGCGAGATATTTAGTATTCTATTTCAAGAATTGTTGATTCAGGAATTAGAGAAGCAAGGCTCTCGTAAGTTGCGCCTAAACGCGAAGGAGACGATGAGGATAGCGGAAAGATTGTACACTCAAGGTTTCATTAGTTACCCACGCACAGAAACGGATATATTCCCAAAGGAAATGAATTTAACGTCTTTAGTACAGCAACAAGTGCCCAATCGAGACTGGGGTGACTTTGCGCGAAATTTACTAGAATCAGGAGTAACTCCCAGGCAAGGAAAGAAAAGCGATCAAGCGCATCCTCCTATTCATCCTACAAAGTATACCGACAGTTTGCAAGGTCCGTTTCCAAAATTTGTTCTCGTTAAATCGTCATTAAATCGATGTTAATCAGTGGTTTGACTTGTTAACAGGAAACGAAGCGAAGGTCTATGAATTTGTCGTTCGACATTTTCTGGCTTGTCTGTCGAAGAATGCGGAGGGTCGAGAAACAACAGTGGACATCAACATAGCAAACGAAAGATTTACGGCTAACGGTCTCGAAATTATAGCAAAGAATTATCTCGAGGTGTATATATATGAGAAATGGAACAACAAACAGATTCATTCTTACCAACAGAGGCAGGTTTTCCGACCAACTAGCATTGAAATGATAGAAGAGAAGACTTCGCCACCGAAATTATTAACCGAGGCTGAGTTGATCGCGTTGATGGACAAGCATGGCATTGGTACAGACGCCACCCACGCCGAGCACATCGATACTATCAAATCCAGACAATACGTGGGCTTAACGAACACTCAACATTTCATGCCAGGCAAATTGGGGATTGGTCTGGTTATGGGTTATGACAATATGGGTTTCCAAATGTCCAAGCCACATTTGCGCGCGGATTTAGAAAAAGATTTACAACTGTAAGTCAATTAGTAACTCGATGTGTGTCATTGAACAATCTTTTATTCTATATGTTGCAAAGGATAATATATAAATCTACTTTTATTGTATAATTTTGTTATTATAGGATATGCCAGCGTCAGAAAAACCCGAATGAAGTATTACAAAATCAAATTAATAAATATCGCGAGGTGTTTGAAGTGGCGATAGAACGTGCCAATCTGATAGATGAATCTTTGGCACAATATCTGGACGAGAGACCTCTCCAAACCGAGCAAATTGCCCCTTTACTCCCTCCACAACAAGTTGCTATATTCAAGTGCCCAAAATGCGGTTCCAATATGACTCTACAAAACAGACGACAGGGCGGAGGAAAATTCATTAGCTGCATGGGCTATCCAACATGTAAAAATGTAGTTTGGTTCCCAGAGGCCATAAAAGATATAGAAGTTTTGAACGAGACATGTACTCAGGTAAATATAACATCTTTTACACATGTATTTTTACACATGTGCACTTTTGTGAGTTATTAAATTTATGCACGATTATAATATTTTTAGTGTACAGAAAATATGCGCAAATTAAAGTTTACATTAGTCAGGAATGTGATACCCTTATATGGTACTTCTTACACGACATGTATAAGCTGTGATACCCAATTCAACGAAATGTTGAACATTAAGGAGGATTGCATTAAACAAACGGGAAGAATAAATAATACAGGTCGCAATAATACGAGGGATACACCAAGCTTCACTTCTACCTCGAGTACATCTCAATCCAGAAGTGGTCAATCAGCTCCTAATAATACATGGGCTAGCAGTTCAGGATCTAGTAGTATAGGGGTCCGAAGTAACAACAATTATGGTTCGATTGGAACGTCTAGCACATCCACAGAACGCATACAGAGCCAAACTTTAAATGTTTCTCAGTCAAACAGATCGAATAGGCCAAATGCTATTGATAGAAATACAATATCAAGCAACAGCGAAAATCATACTTCCTGGATTCGTTCAAATGATTTCAATAGTTTAGGAAATAGATCGAATCAATCTGAGTCCAGAAATGTTCCCAGCGCGAACAATGCAACTAATTGGGGTAACATTGACAATAACACTGAAATTATGTGTAATTGTCATGAGATTGCGATCCAGTTAACAGTTAAGAAAGAGGGACCAAATAAAGGTAAGCGCGTATACATTTTTGCACTTTATCGCGTAAGTTGCTTTGGATAACATTTGTTAATTCCATAGGACGTCTGTTTTACAAATGTGCTAAACCGCAAGGTAGCGGTTGCAACTTTTTCTTATGGGGATCTGACAGCGTCGAATCTCGAGATAATGTAGCGAACGAACATTCAAGTTGGACATCTAGCTTTGATAGAAACAATGATAATGCTGGTCATTCTTCTCGTGCTGGCACTTCGAATAATAATTGGGGAAACCCATCCACGAATGATGTTATGTGCCAATGTAATGAGCCTGCTCGAAAGTGAGTACTCTCTTCTGTATTGTTCTGTAATAATTATTGAGTTAGAGTCTTGGTTAATATCGCCGATAACACGTCATAAAGACTACGTCTCTAATATATGTATATATATATATATATATATATATATATATATATATTTTGTATATTTTTTTAGGCTGACGGTTCATAAAGATGGGCCCAATAAGGGACGACAGTTTTACGGATGTCCCAAAGGTATGAATTCCACTTGTAAGTTTTTCAAATGGGCAGATGATGATGACGTCGATCACGAGAACATGGACTGGAACACTTCCACTGCAAGAGGAAGAGGAAACACAGCACATAACAGACACAATGCTCCAAAAAGACCTAGACCTACTGGAGGCAAGAGAAAATGTGGAAATTGCGGAATGGAAGGTAATGTAAAAAAAAATCTTTGTTGTGTTCTTTCTCTTTGTTTATCCTATTAACTTTTTTTAAAAAATGATAGCATTTTTATTATTCTCTAATTATATTTATTGAATTGGACAAAAATTTGCAACAGCACATATATGATTGAATACATTTATGTACAAATATTTAAATATTTGTCTTTGAATTTTATTCAAAAAACGCTACGAACTTTATTCCAACCCATTATTATTGTATACAAACTTGTATACAATCGTATATATTTTTTTCTTATATTTTACACTATTTTTTCACAGGTCATACAAAGAGGAAATGTCCAGAAACACAATAAACTGATAAAGAAATATTTTTCTAATATAGTATTGTAAATAATGTACAGTTTGTAACGATTAAAATTGTAAAAACCTTAACTAGAAGCAGTGTAGAACACAGCTTTTATTGCTAAGATTTGACTTATTGTGTCTTATTGAAGCAACAGTTCTCACAAATGTTAAGACTTCCGATTAAAGGAGGTAATTATGTAATCAATTGATATTATAGTTATTATTTATATCCTAGATGCAAATAATAGATTAATAGGTTAAACGAGAACTCGTTTACTATGAGAAAAATTATTTTTTAGTCTCTCCAATTCTTCTTTCTGCGAGTGAACCTCGGCGGTTGTTTGCGTTAACTATAAAACAGTGAGCAAATTAATATAACACATATTATAAGTGCCAATATTATTGTTATATGTTTCTATTAGAATTCTATTACAATATTGATAAATTATTTCATATATGTATATATGTATTTCTTATTTCAGAAATTAACTTTCTAATTTTTTGAAAGGTATACAACATAAAACAGAAGTTTACCATATCTAAAAGTACATCAAACTTTAGCTTCAGTAAATTGTTCTCTTCTTCCAGTCGTCTCACTTCTTTTTTTAACTTCTCATTCTCTTTGAAAGTACCTCCTGCCTTGCCAGATTCTGAAACAATATTACCATATTTTTTTATTTAAGAAAGAGATCAGAGTGTAAAGATTTCTACATGGAAAATAGAACGTTACTCACCTGGAATCCAGAGGCCAGCCTCAAAAACAGCTTCCTGATCTCCAAGGCGAAGGCGAATTGGACCAACCTCTGGACCAAGTTCCTTCTCTATTCGTTGAGGGCTTAAATTTTTATTTGCCAGGAAAACGGATGCTTTCCGGGTTGGCGTCTTCTTGGGGGAAAACTTATTGAAGAATAAAGGCATCGCGTCACTCTCTTGTAATGAAATAAGTTCTTTTTTAAGACTACCATTGACACAAGCAGAAGTTTATCTAATCATTAGAAAAGGCAAGGGTAATTAAACTTTGAAAACATGATATAATATAGTATGTCACTGTATCTTATATATGTACAACCTTTTACAACGTTTCAAATTGATTTTTTTCTATATCAATCATCTTAACCTAATTAAGTCTTTGAAGCTGAGTGAAACATGAAATTCATGTTTGTTTGCCCTATTGTTGCCTAAGCAACCCTTTTAAATTTGAAGCGGACAAGAGAGATCGATCAATCGAAGAATCGATTATCTCCTCGACATTCTAAAATTCGATTCATCGCATATTTCCAGCTCGATTTGTTTAGTTGGCACTTTCGATGGGCGATGTCTCTTGCTTCGCTTGACCTTGGCTCACCTGTCATTCCCGTTTCTACTCGTGGGTCGAGACTCGAGGGGATGGTTGGTGATTTCGTGTAAACGTTGGCGAACGGGACAAGACGAGGTGCAAAGTACAGACAAATTGTCATGCCGCGTTTTTGCGGCGCGATGAGTAACAGGAAGTTGTGTAACGTTTTGTCGCGATAGAGACACTCGGTCTCGCGTCTCGTTTTCCGTTGGTTTCCCGTTCGCTCACCCCTTTCGGCTTTAGCGCGCCGGTACTACCATGGCCTGGCTCGGCACGATCGCGAACAACGTGTTACGGAACATCGTCTTCTCGGACGTACCGCCGAACGTGGTCCAGGAGGTACGGCCGGAACAGTACACCAATCGGCACATACATTCTCGCGAGGATGGTATCGTTCTGTATGGGCCAGGTGGTAAGAATCAGGAAAAGTACGAGATCGTCCTACACAGACCGTGCACTGAGACCTTGCATCAGGCATACAGGTGCGTTTTATTGCCTTAAGAGAATATCATATAATTATAAATGAATAGAAATATGTTATTTTTTAATGAACTGTTTGCAATGTAATAACTATAGCTGTAATCATTGGGTGCATCCGGAGTGGCTAGTGAACAGTTGCACATTTGGATGCATGGATTTTTGAAAGCAGCTGTTACCATTTAAGCTCACATTGCTGATGATACTTGGAATATTATTTTATAACCTAAATTTGATAGAATCTCTGGATTTGTTAACTTTATACTTATTGTTAGCTTTCTGTTGTCTATTATTTTTCTATTAAATTTATTGATTCTTTGAGATATGGATATTTTCTTAATTTTTAAATGTTTTTATTTTCAGTCTGTTTCGGTCAGAAACTCTGGAAGGTGCGGAGGCAAGATTCTCAATATATAAAGACAAAGTTCCTGTTCTTGTACAGATAGTGCGTGAGGTAATGTTTCTTCTTATTTTATATTTTACATGTTTACATAAAGTAGTAATTAAGTATATTTAAAAAAAAATTGTATTTGTATATTATATTATCTCTTAAAAAAACTTGAAAATTAGTATTTTTAATAATTAATTTGTAGTTGATAATAATGGGCATTATCCTTTTTCTCCTAAGATGTGTAATATTGGAAAAATTCAAAAACTCTGCGACACTTTGACGGAACACCCGACGTGGACTCTAGCGCATCTAGCGGCCTACTTTGCCCTTCACGACGCGTTCATGCATGCGATTGTCAACAGTCAGCTCAACAGTGGCGATTCGGAGACCGGCATCTCGCCTCTGCAAGTCGCCGTGCAAACCAACAATCTGCGCACCGTCGAGATGCTGATATCGGCGAAGAGCTCGCTGGAGCATTTGGATCACAATGCAAACACCGTTTATCATTACGCAGCTACGTCTACTAAGGAGATTATTCTTGCCCTGGGCTCGGGTCTTCCAAATAGTTTGAACAGCCGTAACAGCAACGGTCACACCCCGATGCACGTTGCATGCCTGAACGACAAACCCGAGTGCGTGAAAGCGCTCCTGCTGATCGGAGCCGACGTGAACATATCCGCTTCTGAGGGCCAGCCCTCCAGTCCCGGCTACGTCGGCGATTTCCTGCACAACAAACCAAACGTGCTCCACGCGGAAGACATGAAGTTCGGCGGCACGCCGTTGCACTGGTCGCGCAGTCGCGAGGTGATCACGGCGTTGATCGACACCAACTGTGATATCGACGCGCTCAACTTCGATGGCCGCACCGCGCTACACGTGATGGTGATGCGCAAACGGCTGCCTTGCGTGGTCGCCCTACTGAGCCATATGGCGTCCGTCAACATCGTCGACAACGAAGGCAATACACCGCTGCATCTCGCGGTCAAGGCGGAGACGTCGGCCATTGTACAGGCGCTTATCGGCTTCGGCGCCGACATTGACGCGCGGAATTGGAAAGCGGAAACGCCCAGGCATAAAGCGAACGTCGACACCACCGAAGGTAACAAGATAATCTATATACTGCATGCGGTAGGCGCGCAGAGATGCCCATCAGATATGGAGGGTTGTCATCTCGGCTGCAAGTACGGCGAGAACTACACCGGTATCGCGCCATCGCAACCACCGCACTACGTACCGCGTACGATTCTCGACCAAATGCTTCATGTGTCTGGCATGGAGAAGATGGCCGAGCATGGAAACCGTAGACGTATCAAGGGCGGTAGGCTGCTTTGTCTCGACGGTGGCGGTATTCGGGGATTGGTGCTTATACAGACGCTGCTGGAGATCGAATCGGTGCTGCTCAAACCGGTGGTGCACTGCTTCGATTGGATCGCCGGCACGTCCACCGGCGGTATCTTGGCGCTCGGCCTCGCTGCCGGTAAGTCCCTGCGGGAATGTCAGGCGCTCTACTTTCGTATCAAGGAGAACGCCTTCGTGGGCTCGCGGCCCTACAACAGCGAGGGTCTGGAAAAAGTGTTGAAGGAGTGCCTTGGCGCTCAAACCGTCATGTCGAACATCCAGAAACCAAAGATAATGATCACGGGTGTGCTCGCCGATCGCAAACCCGTGGATCTTCATTTATTTCGCAACTACGAGTCACCTAGCGTGATCTTGAAGGTGCCGGAGAACCCAATGTTCAAGCCAACATTGTCGACGCAGGAGCAATTGCTTTGGAAAGCGGCGAGGGCCACCGGCGCGGCGCCCTCGTACTTCCGGGCGTTCGGCCGTTTCCTGGACGGCGGTCTGATTGCTAATAATCCCACCTTGGACGCCATGACAGAGATCCACGAGTATAACCTGGCGCTGAAAGCTACCGATCGCGAGAAAGAGGTGATACCGCTGTCGCTGGTGGTCTCCCTTGGCACCGGACTCATACCGACCACATTAACCGTGAATGAGATCGATGTTTTCCGGCCGGACAGCCTCTGGGACACCGCCAAGCTTGCATTCGGTATCTCTGCGCTCGGCACGTTGCTAGTCGATCAGGCAACAGCCAGCGACGGTCGCGTGGTCGATCGCGCTCGCACCTGGTGCTCGATGATTGGCGTGCCATACTACAGATTCAATCCACAATTATCATCGGAAGTCGCCATGGACGAGAAGAGCGACGAGGTACTGGTGAACATGATTTGGTCCGCGAAGGCGTTCATGTACGCGAATCGAGATGTGGTACAGGAACTGGCAACTATCATTGGACGTGACTCTAGTTTAGAAAAGGACTAAGGAAAAAGATTAAGTGGCTATCGTCGAATAAAAGAGTATTCGGTTGCGGAATCACGTCACGCGCACATTCCCATCACACTCACGCATAATTATATCGACGATTTACCGCTGGCTCGGTCAATGAATAATTAGCTTAGCAATTATCTCGTTTACGTAGCGTGTATTATAGTTACTTCTTTGTCGCTACTTGCCATCAGTGTTTCGACAAAATGTGATATCAGATTGCCTTTTTTTCGTCTCGCTTACGTCACAGATAACGTAATAATGTGAGACGATTGCGTATATGCGAGCACATATTCTTTTTTTTCACGATTCTAACTCGGCTATTAATTAAATTCACCTCCTAGTCACTGAAGGTCTCTTGTGGTGATGCACACAAGTTATAGTATACATATCACTATTTATATAATTTACAAGTCTTCTCGTAAGTTTTCTTAAATGTTTATTTAAAATATTATCTGTCGACTTTTTTTGCAAATAGCCTTGAACAACTAAAACTCATCCGAACCATAATAACTCAAGAATACTTAGATAATAGAACTGTTTTATTTATATGTATTGTGTCACGGAGTTTACAGAGAAGAATAAATTAAAAAAAGAAAGTTACAGAAAGAGAGAGATCGAATCGAGAGGGTATCTTGCTCTATAGAATATAATTTATCAATTTGACGTCATTAAGTACAACAACCGCTATCGTTTAAGTACTTTAAGGAGTTTCATTAAGCGCGCGATATTCAATTGAATTAAGAATCTCGACAGATCGCTAACGGACGATCGTATACGCACAAAGTTTATCAAGCACACGTACACACACACACACACACACACACACACACACACACACACACACACACACACACACACACACACGCACGCACGCATGCCATAAAATTTCTGCGTTATATCAAAACTCGAGTAAAACACGACTCGCAGTCAAAGGGGGAAGATGACGCGATCTTGGTTTCATTCATCAGATGACCTCAACCAAATTTATCCAAATAGTTTTCTATCCGATTGGCAATGGTCTATGATTTTACTTTGCTTGATATGCACCGCTCAATCTCAGTCAACCTCGTGAAAATCTCCAAGAATTATTTCGCGTCGCCTCCCATCTTCGGTCTCGCATCCTCTATCGCGGTCCCATGTAGTACGGCGGTTGCGCCATGGATGCCGATATGTAGGGGTAAAAAGAGGGATGCGACGACACACTCTGCGGTTGATAGTCGTTCTCCTCGCCGTGTACGGCATATCCCTCCGCGGTAGGGTAATATTGTCCATGTACACAAGCGTAGGGCGCCTTAGCAACAGCAGCGGCCGCAGCGGCGGCCGCGCCGCTGCTCATCTCCGCGGAGTACTTCAGCCCATCCGGGTATCCCTTGGCCTCCGGGTACTTTGGCAGATCGTAAGATTTAGACTGCAGATCCGGGTACTTGGTTGCCGACGATTCGTGGTGATGATGGTACTTGGTACCGACCATCTCGTGGTGGTACTTGGTACCGGTCATATCGTGATGGTACTTGGCGACCTCGTGGCATTTCGCCTCGGCGTAGCTTCTGGCCGTCGTTTCGTACGTCGGCTTGTTAGGATGATCAGCGGCGGGATACTTGGCAACCGTCTCGTTGACCCAGACCGGTCGAGCTAGGTCGTAGGCGCTGGACTTCGGTTCGTGGTAGGCTGCCGACCGCTCGTACGTCTTCCCGCCGGCGTCCGGGTACAGGCGGGCGTAGGTGCAGTCCGAGGAGCCGGCCGGGGAGTCCAGAGAGGTTCCTGGTGACGGAAGTCCGCCCCTGTGCACGATTATGCCCATCTGATCGTCCGACTTCGGCTTCCTACGACGAGGTTGATACTGCGAACGATACGTTGTGTTTAAAATAATCATTTCAAGACTCGCTGGAATCATATTGCATTACAGCAAGCGAAATATCATATAAATTATTATACTTTTAATATAAATTTTGTATAAATTTTTAGTATAAATTTGTTGTGTGGCATGTTGAAATCTTTCGCGTCTGATCCGATATGATTGCAGTGAATTGATTTAATTCTACTGTGTACGTGTACGGTAAGAACAATTTTGCTGAAATATTTTTAAAAATTTAGCTTAATATTTGAAAATAATTTTGTTAAACCAATAAAATAATTCACAAAGAATGTTCAAGCACGATGAGGAATGTTGCAAAAAAATTTAGACTTTCTAGCAACTGGTTCAATACGTCATACATTATTATTTCGATGATGAAATATGACTGGTTTATTTAACATTCTGCTTCGAAATCTAAATTATCCCCAATAAATTAACGTTACAATTTTGTGCTCGATAAACTTATGAAAGCTTTTGATCATATACGATCGATTAAATTAGACAAATCTGATTCAATTAGAGGATAGTTCAAATAGATAGATATTTTTCTTTAAACAAAGCCGTTTGAAATCAGTGAAAAGCTCCGCTTTTCCCGCGCCCCGTTCGTCGCGTCTCGTCGCCGTCCCACGACTTTCTCGCCTCGCATGGAGCGGCGACACGGATGGCTTCATCGCGGTGAATTCATTTCCCCTTCTCGTAAATCATCGCCGACGCGCTGCGCGGATGGGACTCGAATCGCTCGGGCGATCGGGCCTCGATTAACCACTCGAGCGCTCTTAGACGAGCGCGCGTTGCACGCGCTAATTCTTTCCACCATCCCGCTCTCGATCGCGCGAATCCGCGCAATTTCGTAACGCGCGAGATATATTCCCCGTATTATCCCTCTAATGACGCGCGCGATTAAGACACGGTCGCGTTTCCGTCGCGAATCGTCGGTCGGTTACCTTGTAATGCGGATGCTGCTTCTTGTGCGCGTTCCGCAGCCTCTCGGCCTCCTCGATGAACGGTTGTTTCTCGCCGTCGCTCAGAATCCTGCAGCAAATATATATACAATTCACAATCTTCGGTATCGCTGCTGAACGCAAAGAGTATTCGAAAGTGTTGAACTCTACAACAGGTACTGAATTGATTCGATCGGCCACTGATATTTCTCGTCAGTTTCTTTTACTTTTACATCTTGCGATGCTTCTTTAATCGCGCAAAATCCCAATAAATCACGGGATTTTTTTATTGCTATTTTTATTTAATATTGCATCAGGTTAATCAAAGTTTGAAAGTTTTGCATTGAAAGAAAAAAAAATACAATTACCATAACTTAATTATCATGTATAGTCATTTTCGATGCTAACTGTATATTTATAATTGTTTTAACTAAGGTAAATAGTTATTAATTATTAATATCACATAAATAGTAGGTAAATGTTTAAAAAATATTTAAATTCACTATAATTGCGTTTACGTTTATTACATAAAAATGCTTATTTTATTTGTACTACAGAGAAAAGTTATGTTTAAACTAATGAAATTGTTTCTTTAATTTCGTTTTTTAAAGTAAATAAATTATTTGTTTAATCCAAATAATTTTTTAACCCAAAGTAAATATTGATAGAAATGTAAGAAATAATTTAGTTGTTCTGGTTTTAAAAATATATTTTTTTCATTTAAAGAGAAAAGATTTACACAACCAAACTATTTTTTTAATTCTAATAAAAGTAACAATAAAAAAATCAAAGAAACTTTTCTTTAGCCGTATAGCACAAACTTCTTTGATTCAAACAAATATTTTTTGACCCGAAGAAACTCTTCTCTGAGTACATTCACATCCTGACATTTCATTTGAAATTATTATCATGATAGTCAAATTTTTTTTCATTGTCGATAGAACTATAAATATAGAGCTAACATTATGGCAGTAATGACTGATGAAAAAGTGGAACTTCTAATTCTTATTATTTTACCGCCTCATGCATGCAATTATAGTCGAGAATATATCAATACTTTTCTCTCGATGTGTACAAAATGCGACCGACTCGTTTTCTTTTCATTTACGCGTCTCTGCCTATGCCTATAGGCGAAGTCAGATTACCTCCACAATTTTCCCAGCGTCTTCGACAGCTCGGCGTTGTGCAATTGCGGATACTGGTCGGCCAGTCTTCGCCTTGCCGCCTGCGCCCACACCATAAAGGCGTTCATCGGACGCTTCACGTGGGCGCTTCTTCGCCCGCCGGCGCGCGAAGTCACCGGAAGTAGTGTCCAATCGTATCCTGCAAATCGTACAGCGAACGATGAGACTCTTAATCCATCTAACAATCTCCGAAATCTCGAGAGAAGGCAAATTATATAAGATTCTGTTGCAGCATCAGACGATGAAGGAAAACTCGCTTCGTTTATTTCGATCAATCTATTTATAATTTCAACACAATAAGCTTCCAGTGAATCACCCTCGAATTTTACGAATACCTTCAGTAATATTGAATTTTAAATAATTGGAAACTTGATGTTTTTTTTTTCATCGCTTTATTTAACATCTATATCCGAATTAAAATCAGTTTATATTATATTTCATCGTAAGGGAGGCTACTACGAAAGGGACAGGTACTATAAACGCCGCGCGCCGCGTGATAACGGAATTTTTTAGCTCGTATCTCGCAAGCACCGGAAGTAATCCTGTCCGCGGAATCGGATTGTAAAGGAATACGAGATAAAGCTGCACCTGTATCCTCGCGGCTCGTGCGGCCGATTCGACCGACATTTGTTAACGCCGTCGGTTTCTCTCTCTCTCTCTCTCTCTCTCTTCCCGTTTTCCGTCTCCTTTTTATTTGACTTCTTTACGAAGAAGGCGATAGGACTTTTACGACCTGAAAGTCGTAGGAAGAGACGGAACAGAAAGAGAAGGAGAGGTCGAGCAGGATGCTCTCGCTCTCTCGTTATTCCTCTTCGCATTAAGAAACTAATTATTATTATTATTGCTCGGCAGTCATTTCCTCTCGAACGCAAATGGCTAACCGGAATCTCGGGTCGTGAGGGTCAACTTGGGATTCGGCTTTTTCAGCGAAGAAAAACTCTATCTCTTCTTCGGAAGATGATCGTAATGTCAATCATTACTCTATGAACGCGCGAGGAATTAAGAAGTAAAATAATCTATCACTGATTTATGAATGCTATCGTATCTCTCCCTGTTCAATTAGAATTGAACATTTAATTTGAGCCGGAGAAAAATGTTTAGAGCACACGCGGAAATAATTTTCCGCTTTGTTCATCCACATTTCTTTCGTGTCGTGTTTTCCATTCAAAAATATTCGGTTGAATTGGATCGCGGGCGTAAAGTGGATATGGTAGAATTGAAGTTTATTACGAAACAGTCCTACTTATGCGGTCGTGACATATTAAGTGACGTAAGTGCTCCGGATTACCGAAAATTCCGCGCCGCTTAATAAGGATTCGGCCCCGGATGTGGATTCCTACGTTTCACTTCGTGGGAAAGGAGTCTCGGGCGAGCCCGAGGTCGTAAAACCTCGTCTCCCTTCGAACAAATGTATACCGACTTATGTAAATCTGTCCTGCACGCTCTCTTTCTCTCTCTTTCACCGCGGTCTCCTAAATCTTAATTCCCCGGCCCGAAAGAGGCGCGGTCTGGTCCAAATTGGAGGAGGAACGAGACCCGGAGAAACGAGGAAGAGCTCGAGATGCATGGCGGTAATTAGGCCGATTCGGGAATTGCGTAATAGCTTGTGCGTGCAAGATTGATGAAATTGACTTTGGTCAGAAATTCAATTCTCGTTTTACAACATATTCTTTTTTTCACACGTCTGCAAATTACTTGCGGGACATTTAGGATAAGTCGCCTCATTTAATTAAATAATTGTAATTTAATATTCTTAGCTGATGAATAGGTGGATGTAACGTTTATTAATTTTTTTTAGTTCTAATAACTCTTATTATTTTAGCAAAATCGATATGATTATATATCTAAAAGATGAAAAAAGAAAGAGCATTCCACGTGCTGGGGAAAACATGGACTTGGAAACAGAGTAAATTTAAATCTCAATTTAGCTGCGTCGAAGTGAAACACAAAGAGAGATCGAAAAACGAGCAATAATTAATATGTAGATAAAAAAATATTTATGTGTTTAATAATATTAAATACGATACATTTCGACTTTACTTATTGTTAGTCATCATCAGTATTAAGCACGTTTTGATATACAATACGAGCTGAAAGTTATCGAAATTTAAAAACTGTAGGCTTCTTGGATTTATTCTTTTTTTTTCTCAAACAACGACAAAAAAATTTGATCGCGAATGTCCGAATTTTAATCCTAAGACTCGCTGTAAAACAATGAAAAATTTGGTTTATAATATAGTTTTTGCAGCGAAAATTACGACACCTTACTTTGCTTTAAATAAATAACTTTTACACGAGACCTAAATAAATTTTTACACGAATATTTATTAGAGTTTTATTGGTAAAAATTTTGAATTACTTTTGTGAATCCAATTTGCAAATAAATGTTTGCAAAACGCGATTAAGAATGAGAAGTAAACCAAAATTAAATATTTATTTCTTCATTGTTTTCGACTCGCTCTCTTCACGTTTCCTTTTGTTTCGTTGAAATCGAGCTTGAAATTTCACCCTAATGCATCGAAGTGCTTTCGTATTTT
The DNA here is from genome assembly GCF_016802725.1 of Solenopsis invicta. Taxonomy (NCBI): domain Eukaryota; kingdom Metazoa; phylum Arthropoda; class Insecta; order Hymenoptera; family Formicidae; genus Solenopsis; species Solenopsis invicta. Next base: position 6,186,821 of record NC_052669.1, on the reverse strand, counting down.
CTGACTGTTCGTATTTTTCATCGCCATTGAGCACTCGGGGGGCCAGTCAACGAGGGTGGACGGGTACGGAAAGAGGGTACGGACCACGAGAAAGATGGTGCACGTGACGAAGCGTCAACCCGAAGGTTCGGGAGGCTGGTGGGAGCTAATTACCGTGGGTCCACGGTCCACTGGCGCGGCACTTGTGTCGGCGCCTTTCAGCGTCCGGGGGAGGTCCTTCGTCGACGCCTGCGCCGATAGCCGAAATACAATTTTACACGGAAACGCGGAAGGGCTTTGCGAAGAACGCGACGGGAATAGAGGAAATTTCGCGCGAACCGAGCCTATGTGGCTGATTAGGCGTGCAGTGAGCATCGGTCCTTAGGGACGGCCCTTCTTTGAGGTTCGACGATGTAGGTAAATCCTGGGGATCTAGCTTTACATAGAAAAAATAATTTTGGCCTGTTGTTTTAAGGGGGAGTAGAAGGGTTCAGAATGAGCGAAAAATAAGTAAACTTGGACTCGTTCAGGCATAAGAATGAACTGACTACCTTTTGCGGGTTATTTATTAATTCTATTAATAATTATAACAATAATGCATTAATTAAATAAATATATAAACAATAATAATATATCAATTCAAATTAATAATATATATTAAAAATAAAAAAATTGTTAATATGTATTATTAACGATTGTAACTTTAAAAATAATTTTTTAATAGTAATATAAATAGTTTACAAAAGGATTTCGTATTCAAATCATTCCTATGCCTATACACTACAAACGAGTCAAAGTTTGCCGAGTTTTCGCCACACACTTCAAACTTCTTCCCCCTTAAATATTTCATAGAAGAGAAGGAAGATACATTTGACAAGAGCTTAGAAAATAACGTTATTACGTTCGTTCAAAATAAAACGAGGATTAGCACAATGAGGCTTTATCTTGAGATAAAACGTTGACATATTCATTATCGGTGAATTAATCGAAAATGTATCCGATGATAAATCGCGAAATTGAGAGAGTCGTTTGCCACAGATCGCGCCTAATTTTAAACTCCTATCCTCCTTCCCCCTCACCTGTTTCGATTTGGCTAATTAGGGGCGTAACGACTCGATGAATCGCCGGACCGGACCGGAGTGACCGAGAGAACTCGCTCATTTTTTTCAGAATCGTGAATGGCTTTTGAGTTGGGAGATCAGGGCCGTAGTTAGCGCGCCCGTGCTACAATAGGCGGGTTGTGCGGCCTGGTGAATGAACCGGTGTGCTCGGCCATGCCGGCCGTCAATGGCGACCTGTCGTCGACTCTTGCCACATTAACTCCTTTACAAATCCGCCTGTTACAAATCCACCCGCCTTTAACGAGGCCCTCTTAAACGCTTCGGCACCTCGTCCCGTCGATGTTTGACATCGCTACGTATTATAGCCCGTCGCCACGTGCCCGACGTGCGATTCTCGCGACTCGCGCCGCGCCGGCCCGCGGCCGTCCGGTTTCTCGCGATTCAACGAGAACTCTCGCGACCAGACGATACCAGACGCGAAACGAGTGCAACTGTTCAAGTTGAAGGAGAGAACTGGACTTCGTCCTGGTCATCCTTGGTGCTATCAAAATTTCTCGAAATCCTCTTGTTCAAAATAACTGCCATTTAATATAGACTTTTGGACAAATAGATAACAATGTGAAATAAAATTTGCATTGTTCAACACACTTTTGCAAGAAAGCAGCCTTATTTACACGAATACATTGATTCCGATCAGTGAGGGTACCCCCTTCTTAACCGGAATCACTGAAAAACGGTGGAATAGTCACTGATGATCACAGTTACAAGTGTAGTATTATAAATCAGTAAGATTTCATTGATTTACAGTGCTCTACTTATAACTTTGATCATCACCGATTATTGACCGTCTTTTCAGTGATGCCGCTTAAGAGAGAGAGAGATACTCTCACCGATCGGAATCAGTGTATTATTATTGAAAGGTAGTGCATCTATCTGATTGATGTAGTTATAAGTATTATCCCACTGAAATCAGGCTGTTCGCTGTCTTTCAGTGAATAATACATTGATTTTGATTTAGAGAACAAGATGTTGCAACATAATGAACAGGGCTGCAAAAGGCTTTGACATTCTACGAATTACTTTAAGCGCTTTACATAATTATTTGGACGATCCAGCAACACTTTGAAATCTGTAGTTGGCTAAATCTTTAGACGCCTCAGCAAAACTCTCTTTCCGTGTAATGCTAGTCATATTATACAATATTTTATTGTTGCGATAATGAAAATTTTACACGCGGGCAAGACTTGCAAAACAGACACAACACGGCAATTCGTGATTTCATAACGAAGTTGCGAAGTCCCAGGGGAAGGGACCGTGCATCCGCGTTTCGTATGACCAGGTATGGCCGAGGGACACCTGTATTTTCGTCGAGTGGATACTTTGTAACGAAATGCGCATCGCTTAGCAATCCGGTGGATCAAATATTTACTCGTGATGCAGAGACGGCTTGTCTCTTCTCGAGCTATATGATAAACTATTTGGATTATACATTCCTGCGTGCGGGCTCGGTGTTCACGATGAGCGTCTCTCGCGCGTGCCGTCGATTTTTCAACTTCAACCATCAGCGAATTCAAGTGTCCGTCACTCTCCTGTCGTTTCTGGTACTGCCTAATCTAACTAAACATATCTCAAATCTGATCTCAAAACGGGAGCGTGTCACGATTCGTGGCGTATAGACTGATCATCGTCGAAACGCGCTCTCGAAAATCCTCTCGTAGAGATTATTCTTTCAGAAATATATTCGGTTAATTTGAAGAGTGCCAGGATTAATCTGAATAACGTAACGCACAATGGATAGAATTTTTGATATAAATGTGTCGACACAACGTAAGTAATGATTTATCTGTACTCTCTAAATTTCGTAAAGTAAAAAATCACTCGAAAATTACTTAGACTCAATTTTCACTTTATAGGAGTTTAACTTTTTTTTTTTAAGAATAACGAATCACTCAAAAAAATGCGCAAGCTCGATTTTCATTTTTTTTAAATGATATTTTACTTTAGATTTAGCATTTACTGAGGAAACTGATTCTAAAATTATAATTCCTATGCGCGCAGAGCCTTAATCAATATCTTTAAACTGCTCAAGATTTATTGCACCTATTTTAGATTGGCTTAATCGGTTTTTTAAACGGCTCAAGACTCACTACACCTATTTTAGATTGGCTCTTACGATCGCGAAGAAAAGATTTTAGAACGGTACTGACATAGTCGCGATATCTTGCATCTAGGCCCCGCTAGAATAACCATCAGCCAGACTCGAGAAAGGGACGTAAGCGCTCTTCCATCTAATCCGCTACATCGGCCAGACCCCGCATTAATCCTCGTAATTATTCGCGTCGCGATTGTCCGACATCGTGGACGGAATTAGTCCGTTGGAGATATCATCCCCAGGCGATTTCCACCTGTCTATCCTGCCCGGGATGGCGACGCCCGTATCTCTGGCGAAACTCCGTCGTCGTCGTCATCGTCGTCGTCGTCGTCGTCGTCGTCGTCGTCGTCGCGGAGAGACGACCGAGCCTCGACGTGCGCCGTAAATCACAAGAGCCCTGTCAGCGCCCCTCTCTACGACGGTGATCTTTCAGATTTAATTTCGGTACTAACATAATTAGCGGCGATGGCAAGTGGGCACGCTCGCCTCGTCTCGCTCTGCTCGCAGCACCTGCTCGCTGCCGTGCCCGCGAGTTTCCCCCCTCGCGAGAAATATAGCGATGGACCGTTCGTCTCCGCGAGGAGAATGATCCTCGGCTATATTTCTCCGCCTCGTCCGCCTCGACTCCGCGCTCTGAGACGCCCCGCTCCTTTCCCCCGCCCGGGGGCTTCCACCCCCTGCTTTCCGCTTTCTACTCACGCGAATATCGCCCGGATAAATCGGCGAGCGGCCAAATGGAGAAGAGTGCGATACGACTGACGACGCGGGCTTTCAGCGCCAATTACCAAGTTGCCTTCTCTCCCTAAATGACTCGATAAAAAGACTGCAATGCGGGCGAAAAAGAACGCGAGGCGCGTGTCTCGCGCGCTATTTCGGATAACTGATATTTTTTTCGTCTGCCAATTTCGATCTCTGCAGTTGGTTCCGTCGATGCCGTCCAATATTACGTCCGAGTGAAAACGCATATTATTTTTCAATATTTTTTTTTGTTTTATACTTAAAATTTTAATTTATTTCGTAATTACTCCCCTTTTAAAGTGCCTTTTAAAGTATAAAGAAGATATTAAAATAGGACACTAAATATTACATAAATAATTAAATCTAAATTACATAAATTGTCAATTTTTAGTTAAACTTGCCAATTCAAAGCGCGATACTTCGAAATATTTATTGCCACAATTTATTTTTTTTTTTTTAATAATTGGCTGAAACTCTCGCTTCTCGAAATATGAAAAAATTTTTCGTATTTTTCGGAAAAATAGATTACTGTGATTTAACTTCTTCTTTCTTTAGGAAAGTGGCTTATAAATGAAGTACTATTATGTCCATTATCACAATTTTTTGTTTAATGAATTTATGTTATATAATTATTTGCTACACTGCGGAAAAAATTTTTTTAATGAAATATATTTTTTTTTGAACCATATACTTTGATACATTGTTTGTTCTGTTTAAGTAAAAATATTTACTTTTGAGTAAATAGACATATTGCCTTAATGTAATTTTGCCTATATAATTTTTTATTTTTTACATTTAAATAATTTTACGAATAAACTAATAATACTCTTATAATATTACTAATATTATTAAATTTAATTAAATTGTTTTCTTAGATTAAAAAATCTGATTATCTTGAATATAAAAATAATTTAGTAAAACAGTAAATATTTTCTAGAACTCTAAGAGAAAAATTACTTGAATAAAAAGTATTTCTTCATTTTATTTGCGTAAATATTTCAATTATTAAAAAAAAAGTTTAACTTGACTGCGAGTACTGTAAATAAGCTAGTGGGACCCATCGAGTAAATATTTTTTTTATGTTAAATAAAATTTTCTTATCGTAAGATAGTTTTCCACTTAATGTAATTAAAACACGCGTACCTTGTAGTAACTTGCCCACAGCATCGTCCAAGGAATTGTTGCTGCCATGCTCGTTGCTGGATGAGCCGGCTTTACCCTCCAACGACGACAAGCCGTTGTTATTGTGGTGGGTCTCCATTTTTATCTCCGTTAAACGCGAAAGACACTCTCACTAACGGCGATCGACGTGTGTCCACGATCACCCAAAACCGTATCTCTCATAGATAACAAAGATTCGAAGAAACTAAAACGGCTTACTCCTTCAATATGCGATGGTCAAAAATAATCGCTCAAATAATCATCGGCAAATCGATTGGCACATTTCGACGGGATATACGACGCATCTCTCGTGGATATCTGTCGCAGATAAGCGGGATTCTCGGTAAAAGATCTCCGTCGCGTAGGAAGAGAGAGGTTCGATAATTAATCGAGGGTTATCAGGGCGCGATTTATCGGATAGGTCGGATAGGTCGCCGAATCTTCTTTATGGCTACTTAGTCGACCTCGCGCGACCTCATCCGCATTAAATATATATTCCTTTTCTTTATCCCGATTGATTAAACCGATTCCCGCGAACTCGTAGATCACTCAGAGATTCACTTCGTTATCGGGCTCCGGGAAACATTAGACTGGAAATCGATGCGACGGAACGCGACGCGTTGGGAAAGAAAGAGAAAGAGAGAGAGAGAGAGAGAGGAGAGGAGGGACGCACTCTTTTCGGGAATCACCCTCGAACTGCAGCTCCTCGGCTTATCTTTCGTTCAATGGATCCTTTCTCAAGGATTTTGCGTTCCTTCTCGCATTCGGCGCGAAACGGCTCAAGAGTGGTCGTCGTGGAGCGCGCTGCTACTTCGAGGGATGGTCACATCGAGCGGGAGAAGATTCGTCCTGGCCGACCTCGAGATCATACAGTCGCGTCATAGTTAAATCCACGGCGTCTCCTTTATCGCTTCTCTTTCTCTCTCCCTCTCGGTAACGGTTATCGCAGACGGGAAGCAATGTAAACTGAGACGCCGTGCCTCGTCCCTTGTCCGATCTCTACTTCGCGACATCGAACGGATACCCGAGGTCGGGAGACGCGACGGCGCGGCGCGGCGCGACGGCGGTACTGGCGAATCAGGTAAACTCCGATGGCCGACTGATCGGCCGAGAGGAGAGACGCGACGATGGACCCGACGATGGATTCAGGGAGGCGAAGGAAGCCGTCCGCACGGCTCAGCCGCACAGGTTGGTCCACGGGTTGGAAGAGGCCGAGGGCCGAGGCGAGACGAGACGAGCGCACGTCTGGCACACGCACCGAAACCGTCGGGCGGATGGCAGACCGTCCGCGGAGGCGGTTCCGTGGACCACCTACCTCTGGTGGGGGGAGACACGTAGGATCTTCCTCCTTTCTCTTCTTCTCACCGTCCTTCGTCCTCGTCTCTTTCTCTTCTTCGTCGGTCCCCCGTCGGCGCCCGCGTCGGCCTTTCTCGCATATCCTGCGGTGCGATCCTGCAAAACGTCTCTGCACCGCGAGATTCCTTGCAAATCCCTCCGTTCCTTTCTCCCCGTGAAATCTGAGATTTCTGTGGGATCACGAAGTCGCGCCTCGTCATCGAGCATTTTTCTACAGTTTTAAAAGCTCGGAGGAAATCATTTTTTTCCCCAATTTTTTCGCGGATTTTGTCGATTCTAGCCGTTGTAGGTGAATTCTTCCAATAAACTTGTGAATTTCTCTAATAAATTTTACTTTCCTTGGAAAAGAAGCCAGCAAAATATCCGCGGAAAAATTGAAAAGCTTCGGTTGTTTCCGAGCTTTTAAATCTATACATATTTCTCTTTAAAGAGATCACTTTGCTATTAACAATAATTCGCAGAAGGATTAAATATTAATGGCAGATTCTTTCGATTAAACTTTTTTTTCCTTCTCCGGAGGAAAACTGAAATCTGAGATTCCCGTGGGACCACGAAGCCGCGCTCATCGAGCGCGTTTTTCTCTCCTCTCTTTCTATTTTACACTAAGTACGCAGAAAAAAGGTCGTACTGCTTTCAGCAAAAATTCGCAGAAAGATTGAATATCAATGACGAAGTTTTTTGATTAAAATATTTTTCTTATCAATTGAAATAGCAATAATTTTTTAATTACGATTGAATAAAATGAACTTTGCGAATTATTTATCGCTACGCGTTGAATAAAAAATTATTCCCTGTGATTTTTTTTAAGGGAAATCTTCAGGAAATTTCATTTCGAATCTCACAGATTTTTATATCGTGAGAAAGAAATATGTACGTTGTGCTATTCACATTCCTTGGATTTTTACGTTATTGTACCGCGTCGATGTAGAATCTATAGAGATCCACAGATAATACACATCCGGCTTACGATACCCGCCTCGCGTTTCGTCCGCGACGAAGCGTCGACTAATTACCGTCCATTTGTTGTTGCGAACGTGTGGATCGTATACGTGAAAAGGTCGTTGGAAAGTGGACCGCTAGTTTATTGATCGTACGCGAATAAATGATTAATGATAAGGGCCGGCGCGAAAGATTTGCACGCGCGCAACGAGCGTCACTGTTATTATACGTAGCGACTGATAATCTTCAAGCTATGAAGCTGTTACCCGTTCGGCAAAAATCCCGCAATCCCCGTTGCGCTCGGAAACAAAGCGATTTTCCAATTTGTCCCACGTACTCGTCGCCCTTGAGACATTTTCTTGCGGTGTGTCCTGTATCTAAATGCGCAAGAATATAAACGTCGACTCGGGACAGAATGCGAAAAAAGTGCGCGCGACAAAATAAAGCAGCGTGATCTTCGGGAGGAGGACAGAGAAGAGAGAGACGAGAGCACCGAGAGCCCCGAAGAAGCCGTCCGGCGGTCCCGCGTGCGCGAAAGGCGAGCCTAATTATACAACGAATTTAATGAATGAGTGAGCTAGCAAATACAGTGGCTCATACAAACCATGGGCGTATATAAACCACGGTCAATGCCGTGTGGCGGCTTTTGTGGTGAGATCAAAGAGAGCATCTCTTGCTCTCGCACTTTGCGGGATTAACTCGCGCGCTACCACCGGCGCGTGAACGCACGCGAGTGCGCGAGCCTCGTGGATTAAAGATTACGACATTCCTCAACGCATGCTCCACGCTAAGTGCAGAGACCGTCGTCCCGATCTGTACCAATCTTTCGCAATTATGCGCAAATATGAATGGCCTGTGTTGAAATGCACGGAGGGTTGAACTGGCACGGCAAAACTAACACGTTTCCCGTTTTCCGGTAAGGATAAAGGGTAATTGAGCGATAATTCATTCGCAAATCGATGAAATCAATGAAATCTTTTTCAACCAGGGTATTTGGAAAATCAAGAGTGTAAATTTCTTTTTTTACATTTCTGAGCTCGGACGCTTATTGCAACTGCAATTGCAATAAGGTTTGAAATCAATGACATGATAATAACTTATATTAATAAATAAATACACAAGAAAAATGTAACGTATAAATTACATTATATAATAAATATGATAATATACATAATAAATATAATAATTAATTCGTGTCCTGCGCATTTCTTCTCTTTGAAATATTTGAATTAATTATAACTTTTGTCTATGCTTTCTTTTACGCACAACCTTACAAATACTTTCTAAAAGATGTTGAAGGTATGTAAGAATTATTTAATAATTTTTATATACTTGTAAGAGTGATGTAAATTGATCCAGATACGAATGGTCAGTCGTGTGGAAGATCGGAAAATCATGTATACTGAGGGATAATCATATAAAATAAAATATTATTCCCAACGATACACCGAGGAAAAAATCGTTAACTAGACAAAATTACTTGCTGGCTTGACTAAATTGTTCAACTCGATTAAATTTCTTCAATTCAAGTATTTATGTATTTAAGTTAAATAGATAAATGATTGAACTAAAGAAATTTAATCAAGTTGAACAATTTAGTCAAGTCAACAATTTTTTTTCTCAATGTATGGTTCATTGTTTTAAAAATAAAGTTAATAAATACAACTGTTTGAATTGAGGCCGACGTGAGACGATTAACATTCTTCATCGATTTCCGCGCTCATTTCTCAAGATACTCGCTCGTCCGCGCACCCTCCAAATGTCTGTCCGGGCGCGCGCCCGTATTATGCACCGGCCGCGATGCGCCGGCAATGCAAATTTAGCCCGACGGGAACAATAATATTGATTTCACGAAGCCGGAATTTTGCTCTTGCCGGGATAAACATCCCGGCGCGCGCGCACGTGGCGTCAATATGCGCCTTTCCCCGGTGTACGTAAGCGAGAATTCGTTTCTCTTTCTCTCTCAGGGTCGTTCCTGAGGCGCAGCCTCGGCGTTTTCACCCGGAGAAATATTCGCGCCCGCTTTGCATTCGTGTCTCTTTATTTCGGGGCGATTACTACATTCTCTTTGAATATCCAAGAAGCTACGTGGCATTTGAGTAAAGAATAATATAAAACAAAAAAGGCACACAAAATCAGATGTCTCTTTCTTTCTATTTAGATAATGCAGTACAATGAAAAGAATTTAATATAAAGAAAGCGGATTTAATCAATTATGCAAGATATGATTTTAAAATATAATTCGGTAAAAAATCGAGCAGAAGAATAAAGGAGATAAAGAGCAAAGCTTGCACTCTGCGTAAAATGGAAAAGTTAAAAAAGCTTATTATGAATTTGAATGAATTGGTTCGATTTTCGATTGCTAGAACGTTGAAACATTTTGCAGCCTTGGCATCATGCTTGAACGCCCTGCATAATTATTTTGATGATCCATCAAAATCATTTTTAGATTTCTATCCAGCTAAATTTTTAAATACTTTGCGTTCTTTTCATGAACATATAAAAAATTGTAAGTCCAATTTCAGTGTTTCTGCCACTACTGAACCGTTCCCTATAAATCATTTTCGACAACCGCGTCAAACACCGCCTACGACTCCCTCTCATTTTCTCCAAAACGCGATATCCTTTCAGTTTGATCGCGACTTATCATTTTACTCATTACTTTTGGGAATAAAATAAGTCGCGCGGGGAAATCCTGTAATAACGAATTTCTTATTTCAGTGAATGCCGTCACTCCAAAAACTTTTGCTACCTCGGAAATATCGAATATGCTATGATGATTAAATAATGATCCCAGCAATTCCTGGGGGTCGGGACGACGTGCCGTCGGGCACTTGAAAGGATCTCGTGGGCGGGGGACGGGGGATCGGTGGAGCCGGGTACCCGACACATGTAGCCCCCCGGGTGGCGAGCACCGGCGACTTGCGCACGGACCCCCAACGGAGACACGAGCCTCGAGACATTCTGCGTCGTCATCATCGCGTCCAGGCAACGTCATTGCGTAGTACATGAGGCCGATAGCTACACGTGTACGAGTGTACGCGTGTCGGCAAACATGCGCGGATGTGCGCGACCCGATTTTTCTCGGGCCACGATTAAATTATTTTTGCAAAAACGACGTAGGCCTTATTCGAAAACCTGATCCATGAAGGAATCGTAATTAAGGAGCGCTGCCTTTGACTTTAATATAAAGGACCTCACACAAAAAAAATGAATTCTTAATTCACGTATATTTTTATTCTCGAATGCTATTTGTTTTTATTTAAGTATGAAATGCTCTCTTCAATTACAACTGTTCACTACTGTATCAATAATAAATAGATCTGTGCGAAGTACATTTTATTCTTAAGATCGTATTCTTGTTTCTAATATTATAATGTTCTCAACATAAGCTCCATTACATTATTTGAAAGCTAATTATTCTTGAATTAAGAATTACATATTTGAAAGTACGTTCAACATACTCGTAGCTCACTTGTTTCGCGTTCACGCCGGACAACAGTGTGCATGACAACCCAGTGGATCCCAGTATCAAGCGAGATGATTCCCTCTGTTCGAAAATAAATTTGGTTATTACAAGTAAAAATTATGTAGTTGGCAAAAATGAAAATTACTGGTGTTGCGTTTTGTTTCTTCCACCAGTAAAACCAGTAGACAACCTCAAATAGCCTAAAACGTCATAAAGATTTTCTTTAAAATTACGGATATTTCAACGTTACCGCAAGCTTGTAGTAACATTGCAGAAATCTTTTGTAACTTCCATACAATATTACAATGTTTCAATGTATGGTTTATGCAATGTTTCTTTAATCTTTCAATGTTGGGTTATGATTCTAACATTCACTTTTTATAACAAATGTTACATTAATGATTAATGTTATTAAAATATGGATTTTTAAAATTTTACTCTTTTCCTTCTTCTTTCTCTCTCTACTCTTCACCTTCATTTTTTAAAAACTTTCTTTTTTTTCCTTTCATTTTTTATTATTTTATTTCTTTTCTTTTTTATATCCAACACGTTTTATATCTATCCGTCTATTACATGTGATTTTTTCTGAAAGGCAGAAAAAAATCAATATTTTATTAAATAAATTTTTATTTCTATATCAAAATTTCAAAATATTACACCTAATCCAATTATTAAAAATTATTATTGCTTTGTATATATTTGCTCTATTTTCTTTTTCTTTCATTTTTCATTTTAAACTCTTTTCTTTGTTTTTCCTTCCATTTAAAATTAACTAAGTTAAGTTTAAAGTTATTAACTTTATTATTTAACTTTTAATTTTTTAATTAGCCAATCCTGCAAATGAGAGTTACGAGAGTATAACGCGGTGCGATGCAAAGATCTTCCTAAAAGTCGTTGCGGTAGTCTCGCGTAGCGAGAGAGACCAAGGCCCGAAGCGTGCGTGTACGCCGCGCCGCCTCTATTAAAGCCCCACTCGGGTCGTTGACCGTACTCGGCCCGTCGGCCGAAGAGAGTGGGGAGGCGGCCCAGACGGCAAGCACGTGTGCGGTCAACGACCGGAGTGGGACTTTAACAGAGACGGCGTGCACATGCGCTTCGAGCCTTGGTCTCTCTCGCTGCGCGAGAATACCGCAACGACTTTTAAGCCCGTATCAGACTAGGCATTGAAAATTGAAGATTAAAGATTGAGCTTTGGCCAATCAAAATAAAAGGAGTTAAAATTTCCTTGTTTTGATTGGTCAAATTTCAATCTTTAATCTTCAATCTCAATCTTCAATGCGTAGTTTGATACGGGCTTTAGGAAAATCTCGCATCGCACCGCGTTATAAACTCATTTGCAAGGTTGAGTAATTAAAAAATTAAAAGTTAAATAATAAAGTTAATTAATAATAACTTTTAACTTAAGTTAATTTTAAAAATGATACTTTTTAACTTTAACTAGTTATTTTTGAAACACATGAACTTTAATTTATTAAGTTTTCACCTAAGTTAAAAATTTATTTCTATAATGTTACTACAAGCTTGCGGTAATGTTGAAATGTTCGCAATTTTAAACCTGAAAATCTTTCTGACGTTTCGGACTATTTGGGATTATCTACTGGTTTTACTGGTGGAAGAAACGAAACGCAACGCCAGTAATTGTTACTTCTACCAACTGCATTATTTTTATTAGTAATAACCAAATCTATTTTCAAACAGACTATCAATGATTATGAAATAAGTGAGAATAGTTTCGTAAGTGAAATATTATCTTCACAGAGTATGCTTCCAAAATGTGATTCAAACTTAAAAAATAAGTTTAGAGAAGTAATTTTTACAGCTGAGAAAATTAAACTTTTTTTTAATCCTCTTGAGCTCTCTTGAAAGATAATTAAAATATCATTAAAATACATCTATATTATATGCTCAGGTATAACTTCAATCATCAATTCTTCAGCTGCTATCCCTCCTTGCGTGTACTCGGTTTCAATGATTTGATTATTGCATAACATATGTGTATCTTTATTATTGTTATGTAAATCGTGCACTTGCCAGTTCATTTCAACGGTAATGATTCAACTATTTTCTTTATGGAAATAATAAATTCATTTTTTTATTTTACGGGAATACAAAGATACAATATAAGCTTTGAGAAGTCGGCAAACAAACCGTCGACTTCTCTCATTTGGAATGCCTTCTGTATGCACAGAATGCATTTTCAGTGGCTCTGACATGCATATTGTGACGATCTATAAATTACATACCAGATGATAATCTTTCTAGCATGTAATCAATCATTAGAAAATTTGCAATTTTATAGAATTTTAAGAAAAAAATGTTTAACAAAAATCTATAAAAACTTTTTTAAGGATCCTTGGGAAAAGATAAAAAAAAATTTCTTTGAATTTTTCGCAAGTTTTTCTTTAATTCTGCACTCTGGAATTACAAGTTTTCTAACAATTATATGCCAGAAAAATTATCTGACATCTAATTTGTAAGTATATTATAATATTGCAGTACTCAGGAACTCAGCCTTCAACTTGCATGACACATGAAAGTTTCCAACGAGTATAAATATAAAAACTTGGAGAGCACTTAATTCCGGAGTATAGAATTACGAAACTTTCAAAAAATCTGTAGAATGTTAATTAAGGGTTAAACGCTAGAAATGTATTCCTCCTACAAAACAAAATAATGTAAAATAAGATAGAAATCTTATTTCTGTTCATAAGAAAATTAACCGCATCTAGGAATGCATCTAGGTGCTTCGTTTTCCTTATCTGCAAATCTTTCTCGTCGTACTCGATGTGCTTAATTTTCATTGTGAAACTCAAGTCGATTCCCATTGCTTTCTAATTAATTCGCTCGGGCTTCTCGGACTGACGCTTACGAAATCGTTAATTACAAGCGACTTGATTAATGACTCGAGCTGCGTTCCAGAGACAGTTGCCTGAGCATACCAATACGCGTCAAGATCTGTGTGTGTTAAAAGATGCAAATGCAATTGACAAATATTAAAGGAGACCTCATTATATCATACTAAAAGTAATAAGAGTAATATATTCAAGAAACACTATGCAATTTACTTTATGTATTTGCAATTAGTAATAATGTAATTAATTAATTAAATAACGGAACATACTCTAAATAAATTTAATGGCATTTAAAGAGAGGCTTTATATTTTATTTTGCGGAAAAAAAAGAATTAATGGGATAATTGACCCTCCGTAGACATATGTCTTTTTGGCGCAATTTTACTATCAAATTTCTATTTTAAATAAAAGTTTTAACATTTCAGTCAAATAACTGTTTGATAACCTAGCAAAAATATTGAAAAGTAACTCTGAATTTTTCTAGATTTTTTGAAAACCTAGAGCAGTAAAAATATGATTGCCTACGGAGGGTTAATAATAATGTTATTTTACGAGAACAAGATGATTACAAAAAATCTATAAATAATTTATAAAATTTATTAAAAGTGGAAATTTTTCGTAGGCATAGAGCTTTATTAACCTAGCATCATATCATAATATAGTCGTTTTCTTTCGTCTTTTTTTTTTGTCTTCTTTGTGCTATCAATTAAAAAATGCGAAGAAAATATGAGAGGTAAAATCATTGTAAGATTCGCAAGTGATATCGAAAGTGATCCTCTCGAAGTGCGAACGACTGTATCTCATCTCTGAGTCAAAACTTTCGTTGCCGAAACGTATATAAAGCGCAAATGTCCGGTCGCCGCGAGGGTCGGCCGATGAGTGCAACATGCAATCGTGCATGCAACCGGTCTTAATGCGGAGCGTACTTTCCTCCACGCGACGTCATAATTGCAGCCGACCGCCGGACCAATCGACGGGACCACGTCGGAGGAACGGAGATGATCGCGACCGGGAACGGCGGAGAGGACTGAAGAGCTGCGGAAAGAGAGACGGAGAGGGAAGGAGGGAGGGAAGAAGAGGGAGAGAAAAGAGGCGAGAGATAGGTGGAGCGAGCAGAAACACGATTGGTTCCATCCTCTCGGAGGATATCGTAGCCATGGAAACTCTCTTGTCAGCGAAAGAACACCGAAATATAAATGGAATGACCGGCGATCTCCGACAGCGCTTGAAGGAGAAGGGAACGCGGTATCACGAGAAAGGGGAGATGATCTATCCGCACGAGAACAGACAAAAAAGACAGCGACAGAAACAGAAAGAGAGAGAGAGAAATCGTGATATTATTAATGTCTGATTGTCGGTCAGTGAGAGTGGTCTCTCGCGCGAAAAAATGCCAGGATTGCAGACGGATGGTGCAACGTTGTCGCAGGACACCCTTTCTTTGGCTAACGAGATGGTATCCGCATTCTTTGTCTCCAATCCTTGACAGCATATCATGAATAAAATCGTAATCTTCGAATAAAAAAAAAATAAAAATTTTTCAACACTTTATATTAAAATGAAACTCATGATAGAGAACTTATTGTTAGTCAAAAGAAGGCAATTGAATGTCGTCACAAGTATATAATTTTTATTTACTCTTTTGAGACTCTATTATGCAGTAAAAATTTTTGTCTGCTTAGATCACATATAATTTTCTTGTTAATAAAAATTTATTACATACAGAACGATTTTGCTAAAGTATCTAAAAATTTAGCTAGATACAGATGTGAAAATAATTTTGTTGAATCATGAAAATAATTATGACGGACATGCAAGCATGATGAACAATGCTGCAAAAAGTTTTGATTTTCCTAGCAATCAATATTCTACATAATTGCTTTGATGGTTTAACAAAATTATTTTCAGATCTGTGTCCAGTTAAAATTATAAATATTTTAGCAAAATTATTTTCTCTGTATAGTTACGTATATTGAGAAAAAATTACTAAATTTTAATAAATATTTGTTTGCATAGTTGCAATGAAATATTTACTTATAGTACATCAATATTTACCGAATAAAAAAATGATAGTTAAATTAAATTAGTAGTTCATGAGTGGTATATTAGAAAATAAATATTTATTTTCATTTAGTAAATATTTCATTCCAACTATTTCATTCCAACTAAACAGATATTTATTAAAATTAAAAAAAATTTTTCTTCAGTGTATAAGAGTTTTTGTTTATTATTAAAGTGTATGAGAATTGATTTTTTTCAATGAATAAATGTTCAGCGATCCTTCATTGATTAACTAATAATAGCAGTTCTTTTACAATTATTGTTAATTAAAGGCAAACTTATCGCAATGATTGACCGTTTGTCTAAATATATAAGGATAAGAATTGCGATTGCGGTCCTCTCGCTACGGCGAAGCTCGCTCTTGCTCGTACGTTGATTATGATAACGTGGAATCTTTCCATTGACGATGGTGTATTACTTATATTATTAATACAAGGAAGCGAGAAAAAATATAACAGCCTCGCGGGTGCCGCCTTATTTGGCCGCGTTCCTCGTCGTCGAGACGACGACGAGGCCGGGACAGCGAGCACGACGACGGTCGCGAGATACGCAGACCGAATGCCTCGTGCCTCTCCCCGTCTCGCTTCCACCCGCGGTGGCGAGATATTCCGGCCACTTCCACCGCCACGCCGCCGCCGCCGCCGCCGCCGTCGGCGTCTCCCTCCCGGTGCACACGCGACCGTTGCGTCGGGACTTGACGGAGCAACAAGTGTTACCAGCGCGTTGCTTTTGCCCCGCCCCCAAAACGAGCCAGCCGAGCGCCGAGTGAACGATGTGTCAGGCCTCGTGGTGGAAACTGCCCCGAGGCGATGCAACCACCTCACTCGAGCGTCGATCGCGCGACAAGCGACCCGCCGGAAACCCCGGAGAGCTTCGACTCGAGTGCGAGTTACCGCGAGTTAATGCGAACGCGATCCTCGGAGTTCTCGAAACGCGAAACACTGTTCAAACGTCGTTGCACTGCCAGGTCGTAGTTTCTTGACGTACGGCGAGACCGGGTGGCTGGTGCCGGGAGTTAACGGTTCTCTGCGATCTCGAACGAACGTACGGATCGGACGTGGACTCCACGTGGATTTCCGCGAACTCCGTTTCCAGATAACTCCGGTTCTGGTGATGTAATGGGTTGACTTCTCGCTTGAACACTTGGACGTTGCTCCTTTCGAAAGATACACGACGAATGATACGAGAATCCGCTTAAACGTCAGTGGTATCTGCCTTGTACCGAGACACGTGCTGTCCAGCTGAGCGAGTCGAGAATTCGCTGGCTCGAAGTGAGAAGCAGTTTGCCGAAGCGAAGTGCAACGATCTAGGATAAGAGGACTGACCGATCGAGGAAAACTGCCGATCGCCTGATTTCACGCTCCGATCTCGCATTCTCTCGGGGAAGGCGCGCGGGACTTTCGAGACGGACAAAGAAGAGGCGGCCGAAGATAAGAGAAGCGACCGGAGTTCGGCGAACTGCGACGAGCGAAAGAAAAAAAGAAAAAAAAAGAGCGGCCGACGCAGATAGAGTCGCGCGTTAATCACGCAAGCGAGATTGATTACAAATTGTGACGCGTACGAGACGTCGATCGAGAGACGTAAATCGTCGAAACTTCACGGAGGTGGAGGGAGGAGGATAGAGCGAAAGCGGTTCGGCAGCTGGCGAAACTTCTGTCGTCGAACCTCCGTGCGCGGAGAATCGCGGGGAAACGGAAGTGACGCGCGCTCTCGCCGCGCGCGATGATAAGGCGATAACGAAATCGGCCGGCGATATCGCGGCGATGGCGAACTGATCGATCGCATCCGCGATCTAATCCTCGCCGCGGCTGAGACGAGATGAGACGTGCGCTTTCCGCGTATCGTGCCCGATAAATCGGCAGGACGGATTGCTCGATCGATCTCCGTGCGATCGTACACGGCACCCACGACGACCACCACCATCACCAGCGCAACGACCACGTTGTTCGCGCGACGCACGCGACGAAGGGGATGAAGATGAACGACGTCAAGCCGGAGAGCAGCGGCGCGTCGATTTCGCCGGCGGGCGGAAACAATAATAATAATAACAATAACAACAACAGCATCAACGGTAACGGGAAAGCGTCGGCGACGGCCGCCGCCGCCGCTGCCGCGGCCGCCGCGACGGTGGCCGCCAATGGCGGCGAGGGGATCAGCGCCGCCGTCGCCAAGGTTCTCCAAGGATACGACTGGACCCTGGTACCCGTTGCTACCAAGTAAGTGTATCGCGTGGCAGACTCGTTATTATTTAGTGATTAGTAATTTACCCTCAATCAGAGTCTGGCCATAAAGATTTTTGTCACAATCCTGATGCGAGAGAGAGGATGTACTTTCATCTCTCTCTTTAACCCTTTAAACTCTGGTTGAAAGCCTCTAGTATTATTTTCTCACCTCTGGACCGTTTTCGCTTCGTTCGGGTGATGCAATCTCTCGAAAATTGGTACTTTCACTCGCTTTTACGATTATCTTTGATGATAATCTTTTTCTGTCCGCTTCTGTCAATGTAGATCCAATTTCAATCTCTTTATCTCTTCTTAATTCTTAGAACAGGAAAAAGATAAAAGATAAGTTAAATCAAGATTGATACACGGAAAAACAACAAATATTTTCTCATATATGTTTCTCATATATGTATATGCAAGAATATAAGATCTTGAAAGAACTGGACAATCTTTAAATAGAAGCTCACGTGAAGAAATACAATTTTTCATGCAAGAAACAAATTCGTATAATTTCTTCAATACAAATTAATATGAGTAAATTGTGTCTGTTTAAGATTATCAAATTCTTTCAAGATTTTATATTCTTGCATACATGAGACATGATTGTCGATTTGATGCTAATTTTTTTCTGTGTAAAATTAATTTAAATGGATACAAATTAATGTTCGGAAATATATCGAGTGATCGAACAGTTCGGATATTTCGACTCTCGAGATCGAATGTCAAATAAAACTTTTCAAACTGAAGATACGTTTAAACTGTTTGAACTCACTTCAGATCCAAAATTAGACCTGTTCTTTTAGCTAAATTGTCTGCACCTTATTTTCAGTTCACAGTTTATCTTTTTTCCTTTACGTTGGAAGTAGACAGATAAACTGAACTATAGTGCAGTCGGTTCAGCTAAAAAAAAGAAAAAAACAGAAAAAAGGATTTATTATGGTTCGAACCTAAATTCGTGAAAAACTGCTTTCTAATTTTCTTTAATTGTCCGAACTGCTTGAGTTTCAGATATAATGAACTGACGTTACAGACTGATCAATGTTCAAGTTCTAACTGTTCGGGCTGTCTGAAATATTCGAACTACATACTCATTTTTCTTACTTCGAATCATTCAAACAGATGAACATATAATATGTTCAAATCTTTTGTCTGATTGTGAGAGCCTTAAATTAGTAGACGTTTGGTCGCAGACTTCTTTAGTTGTGTTTTAAATATTTTATTGCTGGGGTATATTTGAAAAGAATTGAAAGACACGTTTGCTATGATGAAAAAATTTAACGAGACAAAGGGACTAAAAAAATATCGATCAGATTGGTCAGTGTTTGCGTAAAATTATTTCACTATATTTAAATTGAGAGAATGGCCATACCAATCAAAAAAGTGCTCAATAATAATTTCTTAGGTGAATTTATATATTTACAAGTTCCCCGAAACTGCGCGCCTAATTTAGACCCCAACTATACGAGTCAACGACAGACTCGAACTTATCTCTAAATTCAAACGAAATATATAGTTATGTAAAATCTAAAAATAAAAAAAAAACAAAGTACTTTATACACTGACAATATTAAATAAATTAAAATTAAGAAAAAAAACACGAGTATCACGTAATGGAAGATAATGTCACTCCTTGAGAGTATGATGTAAGATATCCGCTTTCTATCAACATGACTGTTTTTTAAATTTAAATATATTGATACTTCGCGGCCCAGTAAGATATCGATTATATTGCAAAATTATAACATGTATTTCTCTCACGTTGATATTTCATTTCGGTGCTTCAACATTGTTTCGATGGTTTATATGGTTTCGATGGTTGGAAACGTATTTCTTTTTTTTTTCTCTCATCTAGCTTCGTCGACGTTTTCGCGAAGCGTTTTAATCGTCGCGAGTCGCCGTATTAGCGAAGCGTTAACATAGACGCATGTGGCCGCGCTGTTAAGCCTCGCCACGGACTTAACTCGCGCGAGGGGGGAAAAAAAACCGGAGGAGAGAAAGAGAAGAAGAAGGAACAAGTCGCGCGACGGAGCCGTCGGGGTGAGAAGAGGAGGGCGAGGAAACGCGCGGCGCGGCCTTAAAAAAATACGTAACGCTAACTCAATTATGACGCACTCGTTTCCCCGGCCTGGGAAACGCGAGTCTCGCGGAAAAATGTCCTCGGTCGCCAATTAACGCAAATTGGCTAATTAATGCCCGATCGCCGCGACCCGCGCGCGGCCGCCTGCTCGGCCCTCCTCGATCGTGGGAAGGCACAGGCGGTGTCTTAAAATAGCTGATAACGACCCGAAAGAAAGGAAGGAAGAAAAAAGAACAGTGAAAAAGAAAGGAAAGGGGGAAAATGAAGCGCTATCTCCTCTCGCGCTTTGGGATGACGCGAGTCATCGAGCGGTGTCCTCGGCGAGTCACTCGGTGCTCGCCGATGAAAAATCATTAGATCGCCGGCGAAGCCGATAAAATCGCGAGCGCGACCTCGTTACGTGGAAAATTGTGCAATACGCTTTCCGATCTGCCGCCGTAATAGCTGCCGATGCCACGCAATTGGTATTTCTTATTGCGATTATAATTGCTGTTGCAAAAAGAATATCGGTAAAAAAAAAACAACCTATTGAATACAGAAAAGTATCTTATCGAAGCGTCTACGGAGACTTGAGTTACGTTAATTTCATTAAACGTGGAAATTACACGTGTTTGGATGCACTGTGATCACTAAACTGAGACAAGCATTTATTGAAAAACTGAAATATTTAGTCCGATACGTTTAATTAAACATTGGATTGATTCAACAATTATTTAGTTGAACAAAAAAGTTCATTCGTGCCAACCATTCAAATTTTTTAATCAAGAAGAATTAATTAAACCAACACAATATTTAATTGAACGTATTGGACTAAATTATTATTATTATTATTATTATTATTATTAAAGATTTTAGATTTTCGACAAATTTTTCTTTTAATGAAGCAGCAGTTTACGATTGAAATAATTATGGGACAATAATTTGGATTATATCTATAAAATTTGGCAATGACTTTAAAGCTACAGGCGACTGGCAAAGCAAATTTATCAAAAATGGTATTTATGCTAAAGCAGCGAATTTTTTCGGAACACTTTGGAAGTTGTAAAATTCTCTGAAAAGCCACAAGCTTCGATCAAATAATATCGAGAAACCAGAAATGCTGATTTTTTTATATGAAGATCTGCTTGTGATCTCATCGTTATAATCTCAAAGTCATTAAAGTGCGTAAAAAAAGAATGTGCGGAAGACGACGCGATGCGACTGTCGCGTGCGTCGAAGATAAGGCGTCGGAAAAATTCAACGGAATGACAAGGAGGAGCGATTACGCGCGCTAGGTACGTGGTTATAGATCATAGAGAAGGACGGACCACGGAAATCACAGAGTGTATCGTTACGCGCGCTTATCGCTAACCCTCAATTACGAGGTTATCTCAGGGAGGGGAGGGGGAGAGGGAGGGCTAGATGCAAGGGTGCGGTGTTTATTCCCGGCGATAGAGCCCGATAAAATCGACTGGGTTTTTAATTCCCATGGACTTCCGTGGGATAGAGCGTATCGTGCGTCCAGCAGAAGCTGCGACCCGTACTGAATATATTAATTCGAACTTTAATTGCTGAACGTAAAAATATTAATAATATTAGATACTAGTGATAGTAAGTAAAATAAATTAACAAAAACGGAGAAAATTTCCCTTTAAAATCATGGTGATCGAAACAATATGGAATTTTACACAACAAAGAATTTTATTATCGTTTTCGTAAATTTTTTTATTACAAAATGATTTTGATAATATGTGCAATATGTATAATGTAATTAAACAGTTTGGTTAAATTTTGGTAAAATGTTAATAAAATTCTTTGAAGAAAATGTCTCACGATTACCATAATTTTGAAGAATAAATTCTAAGAGAAAAGTCTCATAGATTAGTAATACATACTCAAAAATGCACGTAAGAAATAATTCAAATGTTCTGGTTCTTTTTTAAAAATACATTTCTTTCGTCTATTTATCCAAACTATTTCTTTAATTAAACCTTGATGAATAAATTTTTTTTACTCAAAGAAACTTTTCTCTGCGTATAGCATTAGCGCTATTAAATAAATTATTAATTTGATATTGTGATATTACCTTTCTGGTTCAATTTAAGAGCTGCGTTTCGAAACCGACGAATGTGCATATTAATTAAAATTATTAAGCTGTAGCTTGTCACAGTTTATTTCCTTTTTCTTTAATGAGCGTGATATCGTCTCAGGTGTTCTCGCCGTTCTGCACGGTACCACGCCTACGTCGCGAACGCGGAGTCGCACGCATCGTACGTATTTTTTTCCTCCTTTTTTTTGCGTATATCCAGGTAAAACGCGCGAGCGCGCGTCGTGTGTGCCGCGCGCTCGCGCGCTCGCGCGTCGAGGAGCGCCGTGAAAACCCTCGTTAGTGAGCCCACGCTAATTACCAACGGCTCCGCGGGTTTACACACGGATTTAACGCCCCTCTCATTTCAAAGAGGCCGAAATGTACCGCGGGGACCGCTTTCGAATCCTTGAGAGACGCGCGCCGGAGTCCTTTTCACCCGCGTGTTACGCGCGTTCGCCACGCTTATCCCCGTGTAATCCCCCGCGCGAATCGAACGGCTGATATAAGTCCGATTACAAGCCCTGCACGGGCCCACGGCTACCGACTGCAGCAAGACTGCCGTGGTGTACCTTCGGGATCCGTTTTTCTTGGCCAGAATCCCCTGGAACGATCCTTTCATCCTATCTGCACACTGTACGAACGATTTTATTCGTAATACAGATATGAAAATAATTACATTGCACTAAAAAAAAGGTTTAGTAACTATCACCGATAAAGTTGCCAAATTTGGCAATAGTTATGAAAACTTTTTCTCAATGCAGTGTAATTACTTTAATGATCCAACATAATTATTTTCATATTTCTTCAATTTCAACAAAATCGTTCTTTTCATTTTTTTTTAACGCAACGAAAATCGGCAAACACACTGTCGCGCGCGATAAATATACATGACATGATTTCTATCTATACACATGATTTATATCTACTGATCTGATTTCATTTGTATACTGCCAATATATCATTACGGCCGATCCATGCGCCTTTCGT
Organism: Solenopsis invicta; assembly: GCF_016802725.1. NCBI lineage: Eukaryota > Metazoa > Arthropoda > Insecta > Hymenoptera > Formicidae > Solenopsis > Solenopsis invicta. The sequence goes on along the minus strand of NC_052669.1, from coordinate 6,163,702 downwards.
ACCTTAATTCGATTGTCTCGAGTCATTTTTGAATAAGCGCTGCCCTGTCCCTTTTTAACCACCTAACGATTCCCGACAGAAAATCATCTCGTATACCGTATGCCGTCCGTTTCTTCGCGCCTTACGGCTCGACTCGTCCGCTCGGGCGGCCGCGCGCGCGCGAGTCCTTAAAGAATCCTCGATTAAGGGTAAAAAGAAAAACAGGGAGGCGAGGGGGAGGATGGAAGGGCCCAGGATATCTCTCTCGCGGCGCGGCAATCACGTCAGTCACGTCGATCCCCGGGCTCTGGACGGGGCAAAAGTTTTATGAAGTCATCTTCTCGGAAAGAAAGGGATACGTCCATTCCTACCCGTCACACGTCGGCAGCCACGGTGTTATTTTAAGGCCGGTTTTAAACGCTCCGCGCCGCTCGCCAGGATGACCCGGGGGTAGCCCGCGCGGAGAACCCGATACGGGCACGCATGTGTGCGCGTGTGTATGCATACACCGTGCCGTCGCGCCTCTGGTTATTTTCTTCTGCAAGTCACCAGATTATCCGCCGGAATAGCCGACCGGGTAGGTAGACAGAGTGGAGGCGAAAGGGGGAGAAAATCCTTCCCGCGCTGTTGAGTTTATCTTTTATTTCTACCGGACGATCTGAAAAATATTATGGGTGTCGTCGCCGTCTGCGCACGCGTTTCTTCGAGTCGTGAGCGGGAATCCGCGCGATTCTATGAAGATTTAAAGGGGCATTTGACTCTACACAGGGACTCACGAAATCGATCGAATGCACATATCACGCAGCACAATTATCTATGACTAATTTATTTAAAGAAGGCAGTTGACAAAAACGATTTTTCAACATCAACATATGATGTAGGTTGATATTGAATAATTTCTTCAAGAATATAAAATTTTGAAAGAATTTATATTCTTGCTTATATGTATGAAACAATTAATTTTTTTTTCTGTGTGTATAGTATATTAGCTATAAATTTATACCGTAAAAATATTTTTATTGAAGTTGTGTGTGTGTGTGTGTGTGTGTGTGTGTGTCTCGCGGGAGAAGTTACTATAGATTAACTTCCAAAAGGATAACAGCGTGTTAAAACAACGTTGCGTAAGAGTCTGACGACGTGGCGGATTGAATTATTAATCGTTCAGAGTGCATACTCGTAGTGAACTGAATGGGAGGTTTCTTGAAGGCGTAATAGTGAAGAACGTTTGCGTAAATTTGTATAGAGAAGTGTATCGTTTCCAATGAAGATAATGTCTTCGAATTTGCAGGGGCTCCGGCGACAAAAGGGCGGCCCACGTCAAGAGGCCCATGAACGCGTTTATGGTGTGGGCCCAGGCTGCGAGGCGAAAACTGGCCGATCAGTACCCTCAGCTTCACAATGCCGAGCTGTCGAAAACACTGGGAAAGTTATGGCGGTGAGTGTCGCCTGTTCTTTGTGCTTGCGTCAATATTTTGAGCCGTCTGGCGGAACGGTAGCGTACGTAAATCGGTAACGTGATAAATCCCAAGAGAGGCGCGGCGATTTGATTATTCTACGTTGACGTAAAATCTTAGTAAAATGTTTTACAACACAGAAATTGTAAAACCACGCATTTAACAATTAGATTGGGAATTAATATTTTAACAATTAAAATATTAATTAAAATCTTATTACTTCAAATTTATTATTGTATTTGGTCTCTCTCTCTCTCTCTCTCTCTCTCTCTATTAGAAACATTTAGCTCAAAATCTGACAAAGTCTGACTAATCGTTTACCTCAACACAATATAAGATTTTACTTCAATTTTTTCTTTCGTTCGATTCGATTTTATTTTAATTATATAAAAGTCGCGCACTTGAAGATTAAACGTAAGTGCGCACTCGAGTGTTTAGTCGACGAATAGGGCTTCAGCGGCTTGCCTGCCCGGCGGAAAGACACTGTTTCGATAAAATTAATCGGCACCACGTGTCTTCAATCGGATGCCTCTCCGTTCTCCCGATCTGATAAGCTCGATTCTCTCACAGATGCGAGCTCGCCAGGCGGCGGCCAGCCATGCGAGAGAATCGCGCTCGCTGATCTTCGTTTCGCGCTCGCCTCGTTCGAAGAAAATCGGATCGCGAGCCGAAAGCGCGGAAATGTGCTGCTGTTCGTTTCAGTTGCCGTTGATTCGAAACCACCTGCACGTTTATCGCCCATTTAACGTTAAATTCGCTCGAACGGGCAAGATAAAAAGTCTACCGACAAGAGACTGGCGATTGTAATTTAACTCTTCAACCACTTTGGCTGCACCAGGAAAAATGTTTTGTTGTAACAACAAATAATTTGGTTAAAATATAACGAACAAAACTATTTGATTAACATAAACAAATGATTTTTTAAATTTACACGTATTTTGTAGAAGCAACCAAATTTTTTGTTGTATAAAACGAAATATTTGGCTGTAGTTAAAAAATGCCTCGATTAAACAGCTTTTGTTGAAAGTACTAAAGGTTTTTTCCTAGTGTGAAAGGATCAAAATGAAGCTTATCTTTGTGAAATTTTTGTGGAAAAATGGAAAGAGTCGGGTTTATTTCATTATAAAAATTGTACTTCTCTCTATCTTTGTCATTTAAATTTTAGAGAAGTAATTTAAGAACTATAAATTTTAGACTACAATTCCACACGAAAATGTGTGGGGTACGTTTGCACCCCAGTCTGATTAATTATATCATATTAAATTATAATATAATAATATTAGTAATATTACCTAATAATAACATTAAATTATAAATTAATATTTATGAGATATTGCCAAAAAATCAAAATTCTTTAATTTATAATTTATGCTACTAAAAACTTGAAAGTATTTCCGTATTTTAATATATTTCTAATAAATATACGACGACTGAGTTACACATTTCTTATCCTTGCAATGGTTTCACAGAAATTCAAAGAATTTTCAATCTCCCTTTCACAGTGGAGGTGGAAAAAAAGTCAGTCACCAAAAGAAGAATAAAGATAATGCTTTAACTGTTTTGGAATCGTACTCGATTTCACTTGCGCAAGGCGCTATGCGATTTCGATCAAATTAAATCGCTGGACCGGAAAGAGCTCTAGTATCGTCCAACGAAGATTGCACGACGAAAGTTCAGAGTCACTGCGTTCCAATTCCCGCGACCACTTGTTCATACGTAACCCGTTCTATTTTTACCAGCAAATTCGCGACTGCTCCTTTTTCTTTTTCTTTTTTTTTTTTACTTTCGGTATTAGCGGCACGTGTATATATATATATATATATATATATATATATATATATATATATATATATATATATATATATATTGTATGTATGTATTAAACACGCCCGCACCACGTGGCGCCTAGACTGCACGTGGTACAAGTGTCTTTTGCTTCTCGAGACCCGTGAACTCGGGTCGCATATGTAACAGCGGTGAACACACATCGGCGTGACGTCGGCGGCCCTGTCTTTACAACAAGATACGAATCCCCTTAACGCTCGTGTCGCTCTCCCGTCATGGCGATTTTCGTATAACCCTTGAAAAATCTTTCGTCTCTTCAAAGTGGATTTAAAATACCTTTTTCTATCGTTGTGTGTAAGGGAAAAGACAGAAATCGAGAGAGAATAAGATTATATGTACTACAAGTAAATAAAATGTATGAGCGCACGATTTTTGATACACCCTGATGTGTACACGGGCCCCGGGATGACTCGTGGCCGATTCCGTTTCCTGGTTGGGACTAACGAGGTGCCCCAGTGGGCCACATAAACGATCATCAGAGGACGCGCCGACATGGACCCCCGTCGCGAATCATTTAATAACACCGGCCGCGATCGCGATCGCTCGCCAAAGATCGACGATCGATATCCCGGGGATTGTCACGGCGCGGAGCTTTCGCCGAAAGATAAGACGCCGCTCGGCATTAAGGATCGGTTTTTTTCCTAACGCCGTATCGGGGCTCATTAGCGATCTATTGGTCTGTAACGCGTGTCGATGGCGATCGAATGACATTCACTATTCGTGCGCGGGCCGTTATCTACCTACGGCTAGACCTTGCATAAGAGAAGGAACATGTGGAGACGAAATGGAGAAGGGTTCGGATCACACTCACACACACACACACACACACACACACACACACACACACACACACACACACACACACACACACACACGAGATCGGTATGACTCCGCGGTTGCTCGTACAACTCGGAAGAGACAAAAGCCGTCCTTGAGACGTTACGTTGACCTACGGTTTTCGGCTTTTAAAAAGTCATTATTTAGCACCTTTTCGGTATGGACCTAGTGGCAATTAACACGTTCTCGTCCAAACGCGAGAGGTATTTTCGTGACTGTGCCAAGGCTTCGTGCGCGAATGAACTAGCCAAATCGTCTTTGAGCGCTCTTCGTTGCGTGTAACGGATCGAATTTGCGCGCGATCGATCGTCGATTGAGAGACGTCGCGATGCGCCACTCTGACGTTTTGATCCACCTTCGCGCAGAAACAAATATGATACAGTCATCTTCGGTAATGAACACAGTGCTAGAGCGATAGCGCTACGCGGGCGCGGTCAAAGTTGCTTGCTTGCCAGCCGATGAGACCGATAAAACGGCCAAGCTCAACGGAGATCGTGCTTGCGAAGATTGGCGTATGTACAGATCGCAACGTCGATGGCGCGGTCGCTCGCGAAATGACAAGTGGATAAAGGAGATATCGTTACACTTGAATTATAATGATGTTTGCGATCTTATATACATAAAGAAAGATAAAAAGATTGTGTGTGTGTGTGTGTGTGTGTGTGTATGCAGATAATGAAGATGTGAAAACGTAGAAAAATACAAAATCACAAATACACGAGATTTGTGATCTCTGTAAATAGAGAAATCACGAGGATGGCACACCTAGAATATTCCTAGAATATTACAAAAACGAATATTATAAAAAATTAAAATAATATTAAAATCTTATTTCGGGAATCAATATTTTTAATAATATTATTTTAATATTATGGGAATATTGTATTAATGTTATATGTCCGTTTTTATATTCGTAGAATATTACTTCAATATATGGATTATTAAAAAAATTTTCTGCGAATATTATTTTGGTAAAAAATGAATGTGAATTATTATAATTTAAAATACTGAAATATTGAATACTATTACGCACTTATAAGGCGGTAATTCACAAACTTTTAAGATCAAAAGTGATCGGCGCAATAATTTTAATCGCAACTGCGTACATCGGCGCGCGTCGAATCCTCGCCAACTTCGACGCCGACTTGTCTCACGTCAATCCCGATAAGAAGAGGGCCAGGTGCCAGTGTGCCTGGAGATAAATCTTTTTCTCGCATTCGGTCCTTCTCCTTCTCTCGCGCTCTCTCGTCGTCGTCTCGAAACGCGTATCGCCATTCGGATACTCCAAACGCGATGTGTTTGTCGACAAAAGGAAAACAGATATCCCCCGGTTCATCCTTGGCGCGTGCTCGCAGCTGCCGGCCGGTTCCTGTCGGAGATAAAGGGGGCCCCCGGGGACCACAATAGGCGCCTTGTGTCCGTCAGGTGAATTTTTCCTCCTGAACCTGCCCCTCCGCAACCCCGGGGCCGCCTGCAAATAGCGCGTGACGAGAGAGAACAGGTAAATCCGTACCTTATCTCCCGGAAGGAACGATTCCTCCACACGTCGTACCTTCCCTCGAACGCGATATAGCTATTATCCTCTCCTCTCGCGGTAGCCGCTATCAGTTCTAAGTAAAAGCGCAAATTGCCATTTCGGCCCATGACTGGGACTTTACGACTACGTCTACTCCGTTCGAGGTAATCTACGTTAGCGGAAATCATTCACGGGGTCTCCGTCTATTTATGAAGCTGCTATTAGTCTCGGACTTTTAATATTTAACATTGTACATCTTGTCAAGCGATTATCGCCTAGCCTTGGCAGCTGGCTCGAGGTATCTGGCTTCGAGAAAGTCGGACAATTTCGCGATTTGTCGACGGCTACTCGGGATGACAGGCGTGATAATTCAATTAGAATCTCGCGATGAGGATTCATCGAGATTGAGCTCGTGCGACCTTCGGCCGTGTGAATTTCTCTCCTCCTCCTCCTTTTCCTCCTTTACCGGGTACAACATCTGATACAACGTACGTACAAGTAACCTCGTAAAAATACTGGCGAGAGGCAGATCTAAATTGGTTGACCCTGCGTTGCATCTGGCAAGGAAAAAGAGAGGCTGCGACGGCTCGCTATCGTCGGCACCCAGTGGCCGAAAAAAAGCCCGTGGCAAGTCCATTGACCAGATGGATTTTCTTTCGTCATCTCTCTCCGTCTATCTGCCGCTCTTTCTCCCCCTCCCTCTCCTCCATCACTCTCTTCTGTCGGTGACAAAACACCGCGGCGTCGATTAAGCTTGAGATACGTGCCTTCAACGTGTGCCTGTCAACCCGCTCGAGAGCTTAGCTCCCGTCGTGGGATTTAAATCCCGAGCTTGCGAATACTCCAGATGATGTATCACCAGCTTCCTCAAAGCGGTTCTCATGACGACCTCTACTCTACTCTTCGCACTTTGCGCGACGCGACGTGCGTTATTTGCGTTGCAGTTAAAGAAACATATTAACAATCGCGCCAAGTCATTTCAAAAGGATGAATGTGAAAGAGATATCAAAACTCGGGTATAGAAGCGGGAACGACCTGAATCGCAGATATCTCGCGGACAAGAGAAAGCGCGGCGAATCTCCGAGATTATTCTGCTTCCTGCAGAACAAGTTTATTATTAATGCAATGACAGGGTGATTAAAGGGTAAGAAATGTGAATCGCGCTTGGGCGGCATAAGCCGTGACGCGCCTGGCGTAGCCAGGACGGAAATCCTCGAAATCTCTTCTCTATTACACCGGAAAACCTTATCGGCCGCGGGGTTTACGAGCCCAGTGGGAATATAAACACAAAGAGCATTTAAGGACCGTAACCGTGCACCGTGCCCCGCTCCGCGAGGCGAATCAAGTTGTGCGCGCCTTCGAGCGCCTTAACGCGTCCAGAAACACTAACCAGACCTCCCATTTCGACTCTTCGAGAGTATATATCAGACGCCGATGGAAACGCACTCGTTCCGAGCCTCTTCTGACGCTGGATAGCGAGAGACGACCGGCCACGAACGGCGAGGCGAGGCGAGGAGAGACGCTTGTCGCTCGCTTGTGTATATACGTGCAACGCGAGCGCGAGAGACGTGAATCACGTCGAGCCGACGACAGATTTCACGACCGAGCCCGGCAATTGCTTCGCGATATGTACATCTTGAAATTACAGCGGTATTCGGAAATTTCACGCGGAAAAACCGTGGAAGCGCAGCTTAAATGTTACCGCGAAACTCGTACGATACTTATGAATACTATTTTCTTTTGTCCAGCATAATTAAAATTTCTCGTTACACGATTAACTGTGTATAGGCTCTTGTCCGACAATGACAAGAAACCCTTCATTGAGGAGGCCGACCGTCTGCGCGTTATCCATAAGCGCGAGCACCCCGATTACAAGTATCAACCCCGACGTCGGAAGCAGAACGGACCGACTTCTGGCCGCGAGAGTTCGCCCACGAGGAGTCAGAGCAACGTGACGTTCAGCGTTACCAGGTCATTGAAGCAGGAGGATATGAGTCCTAGAGGCGTTCAGGGACCCAACTCACCGCAGAGCGGCGTGAGCTCTTCGCCACCCACGACACCCAGTCAGGGTCTCTCACCACCGACACCCCCTACGACACCCAGGGGACAACACTACGTCAATCAGGTATTTGATGCGCCCCTTGCGATTGCTTTCTGACCTGAGAGTTTCTGATTTAACGAGAGAGAAACGATTCAGATATTATATTGACATTTTACGATTATTGTTGATAAAATTACTGTAAATGTAACAACAAGTTGCAATAATGCTAACAATAATAATTTGAACAGTAAGTCGACTGCCATTTAATTTTCACTTGGCAACCATTGTATCGAACAAATTAATCTTTTACGGTTCAAGTTCATCCGTAATTTCATTTGATCTAACTTGAATTAAAAAATTTTAATTACTTGGAGAGTTTTATACAGAGATACTAAAAATGTATAGTTTGCTGATTCTAATCATATGCAGATTCAAATGCTTGAGAAATTACGCGACAGGCTACAGTATTAGGCCGAGGTCCAATTCGATGTGGATCCGCAAAAGATTAATCCTTCGATCTCTAATTATATTCAAAATTATTCCGCGTGCACCCTTCGTATCACCAACCGTTGACGTCCCGCGAAATGAAGACGCTTGATTCGCAGAGCAATCAGCTTCCGCAGAACAACACGGTGTACTATCAGGAGTTGGTCAACGGCACGCCGTCGAGCGAGTCCTCGCATCAGCAGCCGGCGGTCGATCTTCGGTATATCGAGGTCGGTGACGGCCTACCCGGCGAGGAGAACCAGTTGAACGGCCTCGGCACTTTGGGCGGGCTCGGCCTGAATCTCCCGGTGAATTTCCAGGAGTACGAGGTCGAGAACAACGAGCTCGACCAATATTTACCGCCCCAGACCACGCCGATACATCAGTACCCGCCCGTGCAAGTCACCACCGCCTCGCAATGGTTACTCAACAGGTAGAGAGACCGCCGTAATTACGCTCTTTCACAGTGACTTCAAATTCGAAGCGAGGAGGATTCAATTATACGATATTCAATGCAAATATTACGTTTCGTTAGATGATGTTGGATAAAAGTTAAAAGAGGCACGTCGTAAAATGGGTTAATAGATTTCCCGAAATTTACCCCTGTTCTCGTTTTTCTTCTGCGTTTCTCTTTCTAACGCGATTTACGGAACGCCGGGACACTTTACTTCGCTTCCAGATACGAGGAGGAGGTCGAGAGACCCATCAAGCGCCACTGCGCGGAGCAGGCGATCGCGGAGGTGTCGTCATGGGAGGACAGGACTCAGGAGATGGTCAGGTACCACGAGCTGCAGCCTCCCCTTCCGCCGGTCCAGTACATATCCGCCCATAACGCGCACCACTCGCACGCGAGTACGCAGATGGGCCATCCGCACGTGTCCACGCCCTACGCACAATACGCACATCGCTATGTGTCCGGCATCGAGACGTGGCAGAATTATATGTAGACCAAAGCGAGGTAAACATACCCAACGTACACTTTTCGTTTTGCGGCGCCGAGAGGCGCGCTGCGTCGGAATCGCGTCCGATTTTTACGTACCTATACATAAGCGTAGACCGTCCCGGACCTGCCGCGAAATGTTCGGAGGACAGATTTTTGGAACTCGACTCTGAATGTCTCCGGCTAAGTGTTAAAATGTTCCTCGAAGGTCAGAATTATTGAAATTATCTCAAAGTTATTTTTAAGAATCGAAAAACTCGTGACTTGCAACTTTTACAATTTATTCGCGTAAATGATTTTATCTGTGGCGTCGTAATTCTTAAAAATCGAGGAAAGTCAGCGTCGAGTTCCTTGAAACGTTTGTTGACGTATTTTACGGTAGGTCCGGGATAACTTGTAGATAACGACGCTGCTAAAGTTGTGTATTACGCGAAATGCGTCGCGTAAAAAATAAAAGAAGGTAAAATAAAGATTATTTTATTACGTCGACAATTTTGTTACATTGACCTAGTTGCTTGTAAAAATAAAAGTTATTGTATAAATGAATTGTGATCGGATCAACCGCCGCGGCGTTAAATCCCAGCGGCGTTCCCGGGCGTACAGAGCCCCAGAGATAGCCAAATGCAACGTAATGAGTAATTACAGAGATTCACCCTATTAAAAATAGTGCGCGAGTCTGATCGCGAATTGTACGCGGAATGCGCGGCTAAACGCGAACTTCGTGTGATAAAGTTTGTAATTATAGTATAAACGCAGATATATTCGAATATTCATTCGTGTCGATTTTAGATCAGTTGCGTTCTTTCTTTAGGAAGGGACTGCCTAATTCTTGACGGCATTGCGAATTTGTTAAGAAAGGTAAGGGGAGGTAAGGAAATGCCGTATTGGAAGCTATGACTTTGAGACTTTTCAAGGAAAGTCGAAATTAGAGTGTTATCGCTCTAAGTCTGTAATTTTGATATCGCGGTAATTACGTGCATAACGCTCGCGTAATATCCGTCTTAAATAAACTGAAATATAAAGAGTTCGTAGCATGTTTTGAAAAGTGCATAAAGAGCATAATATAAATTTTACGTAATTTCGTGAACAACTCGGACAAGCATTGCATTTGAATCTGACGCGAATACGTTTTTCTCTTCCTAATTTCAGTGGGAAACTACACGAAAGAAAGATACGTCGAAAGAACGGTTTTGCTAAAGTATCTACAAATTTAGCTAAATACGGATCTAAAAACAATTTTGTCGGTCCATCAAAATAATTACATTGAAAAAGTTTGGTGATAATATTCAAGCTTTGGTAAAATAATTTTAAATAAATGTTTGATTAATATAACTAAATATTTAGTAATATTTAATGATTATATTAATAACTCCAAACATATAAGAATAGTAATCAATCGGTTACTAAACGGTTGTCAAAGGATTATTAACTATTATTAAATGTTGCTTATATTAATTAAACATTTAAATTATTGAAATTTTCACAAAAGCTTAGCAACTATCGTCTAGGCTTAATTGTTATTACTAAATTCTTTTTTCAGTGTATATAGGAATGTTTAAGTATGAAGATCAATGTTGCAAAAAGTTTTGATATTTTTACGAGTTCGAGTATCTTACCAAATTATTTCGATGATCAAACAATAAATAATTTTTTTTTCAGATTTGTATGTAACTCAATTTTTAGACACTTTAGTAAATCCGTTTTTTCCGTGTGTGTGTGTGTGTGTGTGTGTGTAGACCGCAGAACCAACTGCGCTGAAATTTATTATATACATATCTATATATTAGAGATACTCAAGCCAGAATTTGGCGAAATCAAATCGTTTGAGTTTTCGTAGTCTTGCGCTTTCGTTTTAAAATACGCAAAACAACGATTTTATTTTTCATAATTTTACTTTGATTCGATATTTAGTTTAAAAAAATTTTTTTTTTATATACAATATCTTTTTACTACAATGTTATCACAGCAACTCCGTCTCAATTGTTGCACGTTGCACTCTTGTTGAATTAAATTTGATATCTTCAGAAGAGATCATGTTTCTTCTTCAAGTTAAAATCGAACCGTGTGACACATCAATAAAGAATCGATGTTCTGCATGTTATTTGCTGATACAGGATGATTTCTAAGTAAATGTAAAAATAAACTGCCAAAACTGTATTTTGTATTTTTTTTTCTTTTTTTTTCTTGAAAATAAAAAGAGTGCAATACTATTTTTTAATTTTAAAAACTCAATATGATTATCCATCCGAATATCTCTGGCGGATCTAAAAATGTTTTATTGAATAAAAATATTTTAATGGTTCTTAAAATCACATGTAAGTACACCAAATTTGATTAAAATCTCTCTGAGCGTCTTTCTACACTAAGAGAAAAATTTTTTTAATGAAAAAAATGTTTTCTTAAAATCATATATTTACATGCAAGTATTTGTTTACTGTGTTTTAATAAAAATATATTTTTTTTTAAGTAAACAGACGTATTACTTTAAGCATATAATTTTATATTTTTACATTTTTTAGATTCAAATAATGATTTTACAAGTAAACTAATAATATTATTAAACTTGATTAAATTGTTTTCTTCGATTAAAAAATCTGATTATCTTGAATATAAAAATAGTCTAACTATAAATATTTTCTAGAACTGCAAGAAAATATTACTTGAATGAAAACTATTTCTTCATTTTATTTACATAAATATTTCAATTAAAAATTTTTAATTTTGATTGCAAGTAAATAAGGATCCACCAAGTAAGTAATTTTGTGTTAGATAAAAATTTTGTTATTGCAAGATATTTTTTCTCTCAGTATAGATTTTCGAAACTTTCACATTTTTTTTTAACTTAATTGCTTTCTATTTTAAAAACAAAACACTTTAAAACATATGTTTATAGAATCTTCTCTTCATAAAACAAGCCAAGTAATATCCCCTTAAATTTTTTTATTTAACTTACTTAGGAATCACCCCCTGCATAATTGTTCTTAATAATAATTTATTGACAGCCATAATTTGTTAACGGCACCGTTGCTTGCAATCCGAGAAGCACGCGCGCGCGTTACGTGCCTCTTGCTCGACGCGAAAATGGCGGATTGGCCATTCTCCGGCTTGAGAGTCTCTACTACGTGGACGAGGCGCGGCCACGATACTCACCATGACATCATTCCATGACAGCCGGCCATTCCAAAGCGCAGAATTTCAGGCCAAACAAACAGACGGCCGCTCGATATACGATGTCCAGCGGCGCGAGCGTTCCAAATGTAATAATATATACATATATTTGTATACGCGAGACGCACGCGCGCGCGCACGGACATTATAAACCGGCGATCGGCTTGCCGGTCGGCTCGCCGCACGTCCCGTTCAAATAAACGACTGAAATACGATCGAGGGTGGCAACAAATGCGCACTTGGCGCTTTCCGTTTAACGGAACCGAGAATATTTCGGGACCCGGAATTCGCGCGCGGCCGAAATGCGGCGACGATCGTCTCGGCCGTCGTCGTAGCTACAAAAGACTTTATATATAATCGATGGAGTTGACCTTTTAAATATTAAATTTTAATTGAGAATTTTTTTCTTCACGAACTCTTTTTGGCTTGGTCGATGATTTTCAGTAATTCAGTCACGAACGAATTGTTCTCTTTTCTTTCGATGAGATTTAAAATGGTATCTCCGATTGAAGCTCGCTCGGCCGCAGATGACGACGATCGCCGTGTATCGAGGACCGCGATACTGGCCTGATATCGAGCGCGCAGCTATTGTAAATGAGCTTACAGCTCCATATTAAGACACGTAGATCACATATACTATACGTTATTAACACTTATTAGTTACTACGCTGACACAGCCGTGCTTTTGTACTTAGATATTTATTCACCGCATTTTTACGAGGACCGATAGGAAAGCGTTAGGTTAACGTCTCGGCGTAGCTGTGCACACTGAAGGGCGAGCACTAAAACCGTAATTTATAAGTGTGATGTACGCTAATTTGTAGAAATAAAACAAAAGGATACTAAAGTCCGCTTGTGAAATTTAATTCCCCTGTCGCTCCTAACTTCCCCGGAAATTATGCTTTTATTTTACACAACGTTTTTACACAACGTTTGTAATTACGTATTATTTTATACATATAAAAATATTAGCGTTATCTCATTTCATCACATATTTCGCTCTAAATTGTAACAATTGTTTTGAATTACGACGAATCATTTAAACTCACTGCAACATGACAGCGATTCTTTTACAAATTTAATAAATATTTATAATAAATATTTAATTTAATAATTATGCAAGTATTATATTTATGTTAATTAAACAATTAAAAAATTATTAAATTAACAAATTTATATTGCGGTAAACAGGCTTCAAATTAGATAATAATGCTGATTTTTAAATGGGATGTAATAGATTTATTTAGGCTGTCCTTTAAAGCGCAATTTGCTCAGCTGATCTGGATAAAATTTCTCAACTGCGAGAAACTTAGATTCTCAGAGATAAGAATTTCGATTTGCCTACTAAATGGGTAGGTAAATCCAACCAAATTCGCAGGACCGTGCGACCAAAATGGTGCCTTATCTCTCTCTCTCTCTCTCGTCTCCTCGAATGATATTTGCAACGATACACGCGTAGCGAAATGAAATAGTACGCGGACTAGGTCACACCCGGTAACAACGCCTCAAATATTTGTCGAGCCCTTTACTTCCACCTTTTAATGGCCCGAAAACCGCGAACGGACCATTCTCTCGGTCGAGCAAACAGGGGGGGCTTATCGAAATCCATCCGAGGGACGTGGGAATGTCGCGACTTTATGCCACTTACGTCCGCGTCTAAGAGATTAAAAATAGAGAAGGTGCACGTGTATCTCCGACACGTATGTACGACTGGAAATTATCGCCTAGTTCGGAAATTTTCATGGACTCGCAAATTCGAGATTTAAATTAAATTGTACTTTATTTGCAAATAATTTGCGCGTATTTCCGTTAAAGCTTATTATCATTAGTGAGATGATTATTATTCATTAGTGAGAAACGACACGCTCGAGATTCTTCTCGTATACATTTGCGAACGTTATATTTTCCCTTGATCCCTCCCTTCGCATTATAATCTTAATCTCTCTGTTTTTCTACCGAGTTATGCCAAGTTTAGAGCTAAATTTAGAACGGCCGATGGTGAAAACAAGCCGGTAACTCGCGGCGATCGTTCACGATGGGTTTCGTCGGGTTAGAACCAGCTCGCTTGACTTTTTTTCTCCTCGTCATCTCTCCGGCGAAAGAAGAGACCGATGAGCTTGACGAGAGTCAGCCCTTCCATCCCGCCGTATCATCGTATACGGCCGTCTGATTTTTTTCCCCGTGTCGTTGTCAGACATCGGGATTTCGATAAAAGCACCGACCGGTTTGGGCAACGGGTACGGAACAAACGACGGAAACGGCACTTTCTTGACCCCTCGGCGCGATAGAATTCCGTGAACGGGGCGAGGAGAAACAATTGTGGCGCATACGCGACAGTACCGTCCATTGAAGTACGGGCAGCTGGGTGTCGGAAAGAGCCGCCATTTATACGCTTTATCTATTTTAATTTCGTTACGTATATATGTATATTCGATTTACTGGAAGGCGGTCGTTCTTTAACATCGAACGACTTCCGGGTGCTAGTTCCTGGAAATCGTAGAATCCGAGCCTATCTCGATATAAATACATCCGCAACTCTCTTTCTCTCTCTCTCTCTTTCCCCTCCCACCCTTTCTCCTCTCCCTTCCATCTCAAAGTATTTTAACAATAAGTTTCAATAGGCTTCGGTCCACTTGACGCTAGAAACGCTTCGCAGCGTTTGATTGACCGATCAAAGAATTTTATGAATTGATCAATCAAAGAATGTTTCGAAATGTTTGTAGCGTCAAGTGGATCTTAGCCAAGATGTAAAACGATAGGTATTTCTAGTAAACTCGCTAGCAAAATGTTTAAATAAAAAAAAGTTTAAGTTATAAATTTCATAAGAAAGTATTTTCTTTTTAAAGGCGACTTTTCGATCAAATTATAATTAACTTAATCGACGATTAATTCAATAATAGAATTGCAAATAATAATAGAATTGTAAATAAAACGAAATTTCTGATAATATGCTTCGTCGTATGTATCCAATTCAATCTTTTTTTCTATATTACATAATTGAAAAACATTTTTTCCGTATCAGATACATGGAAAAAACAATTTTACTGCAAGATTTAAAAATTTAGTTAGATGAAGATCAGAAAATAATTTTTATATTGGGTCATCAAAATAATTATGCAAGGTGTCTAAGCATGAAAAATGTTACTGCAAACAGTTTTGACAATCCAGCAATCAAGTTAAACATTCGTTATGATATTTTAAATCGTCCAAATTTATATTAATAAAATACTGCAGCTATTATTTGACAAAATAATCGTCGATTAGTTTCACCTTAAGCATATAGCTTTAGATTGAATTGTACTTGATAAAAACAATACGCAATTTCGATATAAGATAAAAAAATCATGTATATTAAATACAAAATAAACGAAACGTAAACGTTTTTGAATAATGTATGTCAAATATCATGTTACCGCACTGGCTTATAAAATTCGCATAAAAAAATATGTTACTAGATTAAATTTATTCTTTTTTCTTAATCCTGGTTTTCTTTGTCCTCACTTGAACACAGGATATTTCCCTCCTGCGCGGATACGATCTCAGGCCATTCGATTCGAGTGCGATGACATTTCGTACGATAAATAAATATTTGATCGAGCACGATAGTATATCGATAAAATTTTCGACAGTTCGGGCATTCAGCGCCCCGCAGAATAAAGAGTTGTAAACCCTTACAGCTGTTCCAGATTGTGCTTCGTTTTATCGGCCAGTTATATATCCTCTTTACTATCTATCCATTCATCGAAATCTCGCCTCGCGGCACGCGTATGCCATTGTGATCGCGATAGGATCTTAGGGCCAACGACAGTGAATTCCGTCGATATTTCTGGCGAAAAATTCGTCACGAAATCAAATCCAAGTCTCGAGACGCGAAACTGCACTTAATATTATCGTTTCACTCCAAATTCTCTAAACTCAGAATTATCATCTACTATTAAAAAAATATATATAAATATCATCGTTCGTTGTTGTGTGTGTATGTGCGTAAAAAAATATCTGGCGTAAATAAAACCGGATTTATACAAAGAAGCTTTATTACTTCAAAACTCTACTTGATGAATTAATGTCGTTTTGCGTTTCTCGAGGAGATTGAGATATCTTGTAGGAAGATTTACGTGGTCGCGACGAGACCTGCATTTTGCGATGATTCAGTATATATACGTGTGTATACACATACACACATGGACGCATACCCATACATATATGCATACGTCATACACACATCATATATATCTAGTAGATAAGGAAGGATCGAAGAGCTTATCAGCCGACACGACGATAGCTCTAATTAGCGCGGCAATTAGGCCGTTTTAAGAATCGCTCTGAATAGCCGCGGAGATAAGTTTCGTCCACTTATTCGTATTAAAATTATCAATTAAATTTGCCGAGGAGGTCGCGGCGCAGTCGTTTTCCAGTCACTGAAGATGACACCTCTTCGCCCGTCGTGTTGTTCTTCCACGAGCGCGGGGGGAGGACGGGCTAGTCGCGATTGTCCGGCAATCTAATCGGCCGCCCTTTCGGTACACACTAAGCGGACCCCACTACGTGTGAAACTAGACGAGGCCGCATACCCATAGAGACGAGGGGCCGGCCGGCTTACCATGATGCGTGGTCAACAGCAAGTTAAACACGAGTAGCGAGTTTATCGTGGCGTTACCATGGTAATTACGCGGTAGATATCGATAAACCATGCACCTAGGTACATAGCAGGGTGCCGATACAAGCTTATCAGTAAGGACCAAAGGGGGTTCGCGTCCAGGAATTTTAATCTTCGCACGACGCGCCGCGCCGCTCTTCTTTTTTTAAATAATGCATCTCGATGGACCCTGCGAGACTTGGCGATATATTTCTCGCTGCAAATTGTATTTACATTCGCTATTTGGCACCTTATGAGCACGCAACATTTCTAGAATATTATATAATAAATATTATTAAAAATTAAAATAATATTACTATGAATATTCCGAGAATATTATTTAATATTTTTTAATATTATGAAAATATACTGTTAATTATATGGCCACTTTACATAATGTTCTTGGTGTATTACTTTAATATCCGTGGAATATTATAAAAGTATTCACATAGTTATAAAATTTGAAAAAAATAAACATTTTTTGAAATATATTATAAAATTATTAATAATAAATAGCACGTTTAAACTCTATTTTTTGCAGAAATTTTATTTCATTTTAATAACAAATATTTACATTAATATTTCAGGAATATTATTTAATATTATATTAATTAAAATATAACATTTAATATTCTAAGAATATACTTAAAATGTTACACAATATTAAATAATATTGCGCGCTTATAAGGGCACCACTTATCCATTCTGAGCATCGAGGAATTGTAACGAGCACATTTTGCGATCTGATTAGCGTCTCGCGCTGCCGTTTTGACGAAATTGTAATACGCTTCTTCGTCCCTCGACAGATATCGTCTCTTCTCCCTCGGCGCCCGTCTCCAAGCGCGGCACATCTTAATTGCCAGCGACGAGTGAGGATAATTGGCATTTGGCAGCGAGTGATCCGCGATACGCTCAACAGTGATGGCGGCACGGCGCGGTAGCTTCTTCTTCTCGGAAAGAAGTTCGTCTGTTTGTACGTTTTATAAGTCTTGAATTTACCGCAGGCCTCATCTCTGCGCCGAGGCCCGCGGCCGCGTCGTCTTCTTCGCCCAACGTCGATGGCAGATACGACGGAAGACGCCGTCTGAAAGACGGGAGGGCCCTTCTCCGCCACCTCCTTCTCACCCCTTGGCCTCTCTCGCTCCGCTTTTTTCCCCCCTTCATTTTTCTACGCAGACGGTTTTCTCCACGGCACTTACTGACGTCGATGATGCATTAACGTAATTGCGTTTGCGTCCCGTTCGCGAGATAAGACGAGAGAACCCGGCGAAAGCCCGCCCTTCTTTTAGACTGCAAATTCGTGCCCGCCTCGGAAATTCATGTCACTTTATGATTATGGAGATCTATCATATAACTTATTTGTGAGATTTACACGTTGTCGAAAGTTCACTTATTCCCTACAAGCGATTTAATATTAAATTATATTCCTGACAAATTAATAAAAAAATGGTTATGTTCACTTTTGGTAATATTATATGAAGAAGTAAATATTAGTTCCTCTCTTCTCTCTCTCAATAATTTAAATTGTCGGGAATATTATTACTTCTAAATATAATAATTATAAAGTTTGTGAATATTTTATTCATAATAAATCATATTAATTTTTTAAATAAAAGTAACATTTGTAGAACATTTTTGTAATATACCACAAATATTATAACATATAACATTAATACATTCCCATATAATGAAAAATATTGAGTAAAATTCTAGGAATATTGTTTGAATATTATTTTAATTTTTAATAATGTTTGTATAATTTTATTCTAGGAATATTGTGTGCTATGCTTATAGATTTTCTCATTGATTTAGCTGTATATTTCAGATGCCGTGTCACGTAAATTTTTCAAATTATAGGTAAAGCAATCGTGTATGCATGCATCAGCTAGTCCTTTACAATTTTGTCTTTCTATTTACAATCTCCAAAAAATATTCTCTCAACATTTTCTTATTATTTACAACTTAAATTTCGTTTGCGATTCGCTCGTTATGTCGCTCTTCGAAGGCCGGAATTCCCGTTGAAAGGATTTCGTTAATTTCTGCGCTTCTGATCTGAAAACAGTAGACCGCAACGAACAGAAAAAACGATTAACGCCGCGACGTCACCTAAGGTGGAGGATAAGAGGAAGAAGTGAGCGGAGAGCCCGAGGCCTTCTGCACTGTCTCAAGCACTCTCCTCGTGAGTGACTCTCGACTGGTATGGCTGACAAAGAGCGAGTATCCACCAGTATATCGAGGTACTAGAGCCACCATGTGTACGGGCGTACCCGTGAATACTATTACAGCGGCTTAGCTTGCACTATATGAATATTCGCGTCTTGGCCTTTCAACATTCCGGCAGGAATCGCCAACGAAGTTGAGTCTCTTGGGAGATCAGTGCTTGCCGCGATGACATCGAAGAGCCTCCAATAAAATAGTAAACCGCGGAAAAATAGGAAAGGACGAAATCGTAGATAGATGACGGAATAAATGATCATTTTAATTAATTATTAAAAGAAGATATCAATGATTGAGTTGCAATCGCCGCCATCGGATGGTTGGCGGCCCTCGATGGTAGAGAGACGTATCAAAATATTCTGAGCGACGTTTATGTACCGCCAAGGATTTTAACCCTCTCTCCTTCCACTCCTCGTTTCTTTCTCAACAGGCGACTTCGACGAACCGTAAAACCGTGACACGTAGTAGGTACGTCTCACTTCTCGGTCCCGATTTTAAGAAGCTTTTGAAATTCGAGACGCGATACCGACACGTGGCCCACCGATTCGTTTCGTGTACGAGTCCTTGTAATCGAGTCCTAAGTATGCCGATCCGTCGATCGTAGTTTGCGAACGCAATTCAGCAATAATAGATATAAATAAAAAATGTTGCATAAAAAAATATCAATTAAATATTTCAAGGCAAATTCCTTTAATTGGAGCAAAGTTCTCTGATATTAAACAGGGTGGGATGACAATGCCGTAAATAATCATTATTGCCTCTCGAAGACTTAAACATTCGGTGTCCTACAAGCTGTAATCGTCACTTAGCGAACGGATGAAGAAATCTGTCAAATCTTTTTTTTTTTTTTTTTCTTAAATTACGCAGATAAACGCAAACGTTTCTTCGCGTGGACACGAACGATCGAGCGAGAAGAGGGAATTTCTATCGGAAGTCGCGATGAAAAATTGCCGCGATAACGGTCAAACACAATAAACCGGCTCCCCACTCAGGTCGCTCAGTGCCGACTGAGACTAATTGCGGCTCCGATTACAATGTCCTCGGCTATTATTATAATTTATAACTCGGTATTGTTGTTGCGCGACCGCGTTATCGGCGATGTGACGCGCGCATGCCTTTCCATCGTCGGAGCCAACGAACGAGACCTGGACCAAGGAATTGAGAGGTTGCCGGTCAACGTTTTATGACCTAGATCCTTTGTCTTGAATTTACAGGGGTAGGATGCCCTGTCGGTCTCGAAGATGAAAATTCAATTACTATTGAAGAAATTATTAGCGCGGCTTAAAAATTAGATCACTTAGAGTTGAATCTCATTTTGCAAACGTTGACTCTACAGTGTTTTAAATTTATAGAAATAGGAAGAACTATGAACTTTCGAAAGTAAATGCAATTGCCAGAGAAGAGATTGTTAGATTTAAGAATCAAATTATTAAGGTTTAAACGGTGATTACATTGTGGAAATGTTGATTCTAAATTGTTTTAAATTTATAAGGATAAAAAGAGCCGTTAGTTTTAAAGAAAAAAATTTAATTGTTAGTAAGATTATTAACGTGGCTTAAAAATTAGATAATAAAAAGTTAAACCGTCGTTACATTTTCAAACGTTGATCCTAGATTGTGTTTTATAATACATTTTAAATTTAAAACAATATGATAAAGTATTTTTGAATCATGAATACAATCCTACTAAGCAATCAAACATTTTCTACTTTTTGATTGTAAGCATTGAGATGGATAATCGCGAATTCATTGAGAAACTCGATATTATGCACACATTTATTGCTTTACCTTTATATGACATACCAAAGTGCAATTTTATAATTATACAAGTGAAATATATACTTTTAGAGATTATCTCGACTCTTCAATTAGTTGTGAGACTACCAGTTCCAGCATAAAAAGTTAATTGCGTTAAATATAAATTATCTTATCGTGATTGTTAAACACATAAATGCATTTTGTTGACGTCAAACGGAAATGTTGTACCGTGTTATACATCAAGAAAAAAAAAAGGATTGAAAGAATGACATGGTCTAATTATATATCTTACAACTTCCAAGTATAGCTCATGATACTTTAAAACATTCGCGATAACAATATCGCAGATAACAATATTAAAGTGCAGCATTTTTGTCTGATAATTATTGTCACAATGATATTGTGACAATTTGACAAAGTTGTAGCAGCCAAGTTGTTTTTAAAGCTTAAAATAAAATTGTAGCAGTGGAACAACAGTTTTAGGTTTTAAAAACGATATCGCAGCCGTTTAGCTACAGAATTGATTTGTTGTAAAGAGGTTGTCGTAGCCAGATTACAGCAGTAGCAATCGGAATAATGATAAACAAATTAATAAACAGAAAATGTTTTACGTTTGTAAATTAATATTCATTAAAAATTAAATTTTAATTTTTAAATTGCGTAAAAATGTTGAAAAAAAAATTTTTAAAAATTTTTATTTTGAAAGAAAACGCATCGAATGAGTACATTTTTATTAAAATTTGAGGAGAGGCTCTTATTCTAAATAATTAGCAAATTTCTTTATTTTAACTGGGCTTGAATCTGATAATCCGTAAACTAATGCAAATTTAAAAGTATATAGATTATAGAACTACACAAATATTGTCAAGTGTAATATAATAGCTGTTACAGCGTCTATACAACTAATACAGCTAAAATGGCTAGCTGTGCCTGCAGTTTGTTTTTTTTTTATTAATCGTCAGCGCTTTTGAGTTAAAAGTACAGCAAAATAACATTTACATTACCAGATAGCTGTAATTATGGCTATCAGGACGTTATAGCAGTCACGTTTCTATAGTTGCAACGAATGCAGTTAGACTGTGTACTTGGATTTTCACATTAAACAAAGTTGGCGATGAGAGCCTTCGCTGCTAAATAACAGTGGTGACGCGATATATTGTATATAAATATTGTTGCAGCATCGACGGTATTAATGACGAGCCGTCGGTGATTGACCCCTTTGTGGGCCTCACGCACGTTACCCCACCGCGATAACTGGGGCCGATTTGACGGGAATTGGAGTGGAAAAAGATTACGTGGACTCCAGCTTTTTGGCCCGACCGTGACGAATTGGCACGATTATGCAACCGGGTTCACGTGGCCGGTTAAAGAGTACGATCCGTTATCGCGGAACGAGCGATGCGAAGAGGGATCGAGGTGGATATCGGGCATCTATGGAGTTCAATGCGGATGCGGCCTCATCGAAGATTTTTATCGTTGTCCCGTATGCGAGCTTTCCTCAGTTTCCTCGCTCCCTCGATGGGAAAAAAAAATGGAGAATTATCACCGTCGCATTGTCTGCGAGAGTGATAGGGAGGTCTTTCGGGGTCATGTTGCAAGAGCACGATGCCGGGACGCGACTGAATACGCACAGGAAAACCTCCCACGATTTTACTTATTTAAATATTTATTATTTACTTTTTTATTTATTAAATTTAATTTTTTATTTAAATATTTAACGACAAATTGGCTCTACTGCTATACCATTTCGCGATAAACACGTTGAAATCAAAATTTGTTGAAAAACCGAAGTATTTATTCAATATGTTTAACTGGATATTGAGTTGGTTTAGTTAATTTTTGATTAAAAAATTTTAATAGTTGACATAAATAAACTACTTTTTTTGTGCAAGTTGAATAGATAATTGTTGAATCAACCCAATGTTTAGTTGATGTCTCGGACAAAATACATTAGCTTTTCAACAATTTTTTTTCTAAGTGCATAAATGAGTAATATCGATGTCGTTTTAACCATCTGATAGTTTAATTATAAAGTAACAAATATTAATTTATCAAGTGACTTGCGACTTGCACGAAATGTACGCGATTTAGAGGATCAATAGAAACGTAATGACTAATCTCGAGGCTCGAGTAATCTTTCTCTAAGTAACTTCCACGAAATCTTAGCTCTAGATTAGAACGTATAAAAATAATTTACAAGTTCAAATTGACTCTAAAATTGTCCAAGTGCGAAACGAGTTTTCTCTCTTCGTCGAGCTTATTACACTTTCTCAACAGCTAGCGTTGGAAAATGAAGCTTCCATCGTACAAGACAGTCGCCTCTTCCGCGTTCGCTCGCGAATTCCGTCGGCTGCGAGCAGTCATAAATTTATTACCCGACTCGGCCACCCGCCACGGCCGTGGTCCTCAAAGCTCGCAGGGAGGACGAAGGCGAGAGCGTAGCCTCAAGGCGGGACTTTTTGCTCGACACACATGTGGCCAGCTAGCGGCGATTCGGGCCCGATAAAAGCTCGAGTCCGAGATGATGACGGCCAAGAGAGAGAGACGGAAAAAGGATAAAAGAAAGAGAGAGAGAGAGAGAGAGAGCCGGCTGGACCTCGCTGTTCGCCAACTTGAGCGAATCGCATGTGCGATGGTGCGCACATCCGCGAGCTCGGACAGAGAGAAGAGATGCGCGTGCGTACGCGTGCGTGTGCCGTGCATTATGCACGTGCACCGCTAGCTGGTCAGCGATGGCGGAGCTAGCAAAAAGCGCTCTCCCTTACGTCCAGTGTGAGAATGAGCGCGGTTATCGATTACGCGCGACGGAGAGCGCGATGCGATTCATTAACTCCCTTCACGGTCCCTACGTCGAGGTGGATTCGAGAAGTTTTTACGGAACGAACCTTTCTTTTCAAACCAATTTTTTTTTACATCTCTGTAAATTTTAACTTTAATTTGAATGTTTAATTGTAATAGTCTCGACTATAATTTTACGTAATTAAATTCAATTGTTTTGAAAAACGTAAAATAATCTCTGGACGCGCGTATCTTGCTTTGTATAATAAAATCATTTAATAATGAATGCGATTCGAAGGGGATCTAATATTCATTTCCTTTCGCTTTTAAAGTACAGATCGACATTGACGTTTTTATCAGTTCGAGATAGGAATCCTTTGAAATGAGAGAAAATTAGAAGGAGAAACGAGCCGGTTAACATATTTGGGACAATCACGATAAATTTATGTCTCACACTTGCGAGTTTCGGTTGTCAGTGACGTTTCTCGCCTGTGACGATTATGCGAAGGAGCGAGCCACAAGTGGTTGCTCTCGTACGCAGGAGGATTTACGAGTTTTCGTAAAGAAAATTGTATCGGGTCGTTTTTACGATGTCGCTAGAAACTCTCTCTGCGACGATGATGATGATGACGACGATGATCGTAAAAGTCGTCCCGTTTTCGCTGTGACGATATAAGAATTTCGAAACGATAAGACGGAAATTTGATTCGAGTGTGGTTTCGGAAAAGTGTCCACGGCGCCACCTAATTATTCAATCCTACTCAGCCATTTTACGATACTTTTTAATGCCGTTTCTGAGAAAGCCTGTTTATTTCGATTATATCCCCGGGTAATAAGCCGTTTATCGCGTTTACGATCTCATAGAGATCGAATTGCGCCTCTAGTAATTTTTATATATTTTTTTATTTAAATGTACATACACTAAGAGAAAAAATATCTTACAGCAAAAAAATTTTACTTAATTTAACACAAAAAAATTATTTGCTCAGTGGGTCCCAATAGCTTCTTTACTTCCAATCAAGTTAAAAATTTCTTAATTGAAACATTTATGAAAATAAAATGAAAAAATAATTTTTATTCATGTAATGTTTTCTTGCAGATTTAGAAAATATTTATTGTTAGATTATTTTTGTATTAAAAAATCAGATTTTTTAATTTAAAAAAACAATTTAATTAAGCTTAGTAATATTATTAGTTTATTTGTAAAATTATTTAAATGTAAAAAATACAAAATTATTATTAAGGTAATATGTCTATTTAAAAGTAAATATTTTTACTTAAACAGAATAAAGTGATACATCAAAATATAGGTTTTAAAAAAAGGTATTTTTTTCATTAAAAAAATTTTTCTCTAAATGTATATATATAAAACATAAATTCTCCGAATTGTCCAGGTTTCAGCTAATTATCAGTCAAAATGATACGAGTAGTAATTTAATGTACAAGACTGATTTAGCATCTAACTTACAACGATGATATAATCTTCTATCATAAATGTTTATTATACAATAACTATACTATCTCGGAAGATTTTGATTTCAATTCCTGCGATGAAGTCTCTAGTAATAAAATAAATAGTTTTATAAATTGTTATAAACCAATTATTCACTGTCTTTCATTGCATTGCTCTCGTGATTCCTCTTGTGTTACATAATAAAAAACATAGAAAAATAACTAAATTCCAGAAGCAGGAAGGATTTCCAATTCTTTTCTCTCTCGGATTAGAAATAACTATTATACCAAATATATTTCTCTCTTTCTTTCTCGGCCAAAATCTAAAGTTTCTCGGGTGTGCTAGATCAGAAAATATTTCCCGGGTCCTCACGTTTACGATGGCGGATCGTGCCCCGGTGGCACGCTCCGGGTCGCGAGCGATCGTAAAACAGCGAGGCCTTGTTTCGTCTAATAGCTCAAAACATCGTCGCCGAGGTTGGCCAACGAAAAAGTGCCACCACCTCGACCGCGTCTTCTCTCCACCGCACTCCTCTCCCTTTCCCGCCTCTCCCGGCCACCGATAAATTTCCTCGCGCGCTTGTCAAAACGTTGGTGGGACCATAAATTTCGCCCGGTCCCGAACCGGAGCGGGTTATTAACGCGCGACCGACATTTCGCGGTCGCCAACGACCCCCGCAATAGCGTTTCCCCTGCGTCCGTCGTAACGCTAGGTCACCGACGGCGAAACACAAGCGGCACACCGTATATCACCCTGGCCTCTCCAATTTGCCAGGTAATTTTTACGAGACCGCCGCCGCGCCGCCGCCGTCACACGCAGCAGCTTCCTCTTAACCGGAAAACATGACGAATCGCGTAACGAATCCTAATCGCCCATGACGTCATGGACAAGAAATTTTATTTTATTAAAAATAAAATTTTCCGTGCGCGTTTATTAAATATAATTAAATACACGACAAATCGAAACAGTTCCATTAATTACAACCGGCGTTAATCCGATCTTGCCGCCAGCAAGCTTAATGCTCTAACGGTCACATTATCGCTTTGATATACGCGAATCGCGTTTCACCAATTTAATTCAAAAGTTATGCACTAGAGAGAAAGAGAGAAAGGGGAAAAAAAAATTTGAGAGGAGAGACGCGCGTCCTCGAGGAATGCGAAGGATGCGCCCCATGTTCGGAGAAGCCGAATTTGTCCGGCTCGAGGACCTAGGCAGAGCGTAAGGATCCGGCGGCGCGGGGCTCTTCAGGCCTCGAGGACACTCCTCGCGCGTTTCCTCACGAGCTGTCACGGCGGCGGCCTGACGCGCGCGTTGGAAGGGTTCCCCCAAAGTGCCGGTGTGTGTGATACGTCGAAGACGCGTCCCGCGCTCTCGGGGTGCTCTCGTCTCGGCCTCTCGCTGTCGCGAGAGAGGCCCCGCTGGTGCCCGTTGTGCACGGACACCGTATAGAGTTTCCTGCCGCTCGCGTCCGGCTGCTTTCCGTCAAAAAGACCCGCGATACCGCGCCCACGGGACTTTTTCTTACGTTCGGCCCGTTTGACACTCGATAGCGCCAGCCCGGCCTATTAGCCCGCGTATTAGAGGATCTACGCAATACGTCGTACGTGGTATACCACCCGTTCGCCTCTCACATGTGCATACTGTACGCACGCACACGCGCAACGTGCGTACAGTATGTAGAGATAGGATGACGTGGGCAGACACGGACACGTGGTGCGTGCGCGCGAGATGCGAGGCATTCTCCTTCTACCCTCTTCTCCTCCTTTGCCCCTTCTTCTTCTTCTTCTGCGTCTTCTTCTTCTCGTGACTTCGAGAAGTCGTTTCTTGCCGCCGTCCATCCGTCAGATACGATCTTTCCCGTTTGATAAATCACTACCGGAAATTCCGACAAAAACGCATATCGCTCTCCCTCTCCCTTTCGTTCGCGCTCTAAATGTTTAATTGGCGAGTACCGGTTACAGCGTACTTTTCTTCCCCGCGAGGGAAAACGATGCTTTCAATTAGCATTGCGTTTCTACCTGCGTTTTACGCAATTGAATTCTTCGCACTTACGGTATCCTATAACTAATATATCGTGCATGCGATATGTAGTAGAAGAGAATCCCTTAGAGAAAGTACATTTAAGTAAAATATACAAAATATTTTAAGGACATGTATAGAACATTTCTCAAGATATTAAGAAAATTGTGAAAAAATTACAGATTGTTTTATATTGAAAATAGAAAAGATTTGGCGGCGACTTTCTACCTGGATAAAAAATTATTTTAATAAGAAGTAGACACGTGCTCTAATAAAAATATAATTAATAATAAAATAATGAAAAAATTTGAATTTTTTAATTTAAGTACTTTAAATATTCAAGATGATTTATGTAAAACTGCATTGCGATGGAGAGATCAATTCTGTAAAATTAAAACTATTTATTTATTTACTTATTTACAAAATAACTAAAGAGATGATCACAATAAAATTTTGTATAAATCAACTTAAATACTTAAAGTACTTAGACACAAAAGAAATTGAGATTTTTTTTTAAGATGTATGAGTCACATAAGCATTCTCAAAACATTGTCAAAGATCTGAAAATTTCATAAAAAAATTATAAACATTATCAAAACATTATCAAAAATGTAAAAATTTCATAAAATATTATACTTGAGTATCTGTGTAAAATTTGAGCACAATTCACTTATTGGTTTAAAAGTTATTTACTTTTTATTCACACTCTTGATTCTTATGTAAAATTGCGTTTTGCAATAAATACATCATTTGCGCATTAAATCCTCCATACATAGATTCTCAGATATATTGAGAAAAATATTTGTTGGCAAACGAAAATATTGAGTTCAATACGTTCAAGTAAAGGCTGAATCAATAATTATTTTGCACAAAAAAGGCTACAATTCATTCATGCCAATCATTAATATTTTTTAATCAAATAATTAATTCAATCAACTCAATATTTAATTGAATGTATCAAATTAAATATTTTCATTTTTCGACACATTTTTTCCCATTGTACAACTTAAAAGTAAACTGCGTTCTATTTCGCATTTCGAGTTCTATTATAATACGCTGCTCTCGTCTTCGCTCTTCAGGAGTAAACGCCGTCACGACTCGTCCTGTTGAGGCTCGAACGAAATCAGCTTTCACAATGATCTCAGAATTTTATATCTATCTGTCAGTTCATTGTGAAAACCAGTTTCGTCTTAATTGCATGCGATGGTTCCGATTTCATCGTCAGCTCGATAACATCGTCCAATGCGCGAGGCAGGAAAAGTAGCGATCTAAGAAAAATATCCATAAACGACATGTAAATTTGTCAATTATTAAGCAATCATTAATTTTAATAAACGGCAGAGAAAATTTGCTAGAAGTATACACATTTTAATAGGCGTTCGCAGCCTGTCCACTTTCCACGTCGTCAACGATCCTGAAAACAGAAGAAGACAGATTAGTTCCGAAGAACTGTTGAAGAGCAGCCTACGCGAAAAGAAGGGAAAGAAGAAGGGTGAGTCGCGGCTCTCTCCTCCTCTGCGGCTTTCACTTCTGCGGATTTTTCAGGCGGGGCGCGACCCGAACGGCCGATGCTCGAGAGAAAGGGAAGACGTTCCTACCGGGCCTTGAATTTCTGTGAACGTCCTAAAATAACAGGCAGACGTGTGCCAGACGTCGTCGAAATTTGTAATTTCGAGAATCGGTCACCCCGCGGGGTGTACACCGCCCTTCCCGTTGTTCCTTTGTGCTTTGAGCTGCCTCTCGGGGGAGGATGGCATACGGGCGATACATTTGTTACGAGAGAGGGATACACTCGAAGATCTTGTTTCCCCATAAATAACTATTGCGTCCTCAGCTTCGTCGCGTGCACGTCTTCCAGGGGAGAGCCATGTAGACGCAGAAAATATCGCACTGGCTCTCAAAAGTGTGAAATAAAATATAGAAAAAGCAAGACAAAATTGAATAAAAAATAATTATTAACAAATCTGCAAAAATGAAGAGAAACGAGGAAAATGAAACATAGAATCGAATACGTATTTATTGCCCGTGGCAAAGAATTGCATCATTGACGTGCGTCACTGCGAAGACGAGCACCGTCAGTAAGAACACTGTAACGTTTATATTTTGGCAGCATAAATCGACGACGAGAGAGAAAGGGAGTGCGAGACGTACGGAGCGCGGCGGTGTCGCTGGACAGGTCAGACACCAGATGGACCGGCGAGGCACGCAGAGGTACACAAGATGACCTCGAGGAATGCGGGGGAGGGGAGGGAGAAGAACGATGATCGGTGATATTTAAACCCTCATCGATCCTTAATCGAGCGGATCTACTTGGGAGGTTTTCATCGTACCAGCGGGGAATGTTACACACCGATTTTAAAACCGACGCTTAATATCCCCGCGTGGCGACGCGGATGAATAAACGTTTCTTACATAAACGCGTTATTATCGCGTGCACGTTAATTCTTTTAGATGCCCGCGCGATGCGGCCGCGCCAACATCTGCGCGTTCGTTAAAACACGGCGAGTTCTCTTTATTTTCGATTCAATTATGTAAGCCACGCATTTTTTTTTTCGCGCTCGTCGCTTTATCGTGGAAAATACAGCGCTAATGATCGATTAACTGTTAATCTTTTCTAAAAGAAAATAATAAAGAAACTTCTCCGTCGCAATTGATCGATCGCTTAGGATTTCTTTTAATTCAAGCGCAGATCGTGGACGTGAATTCAAGTACGAATAAAACACAAATTCCATTACGATACTTCGCGTCGTCAGCAGATGTAAGGGTCCATCACGGAATATACGTTATTTTGCACGTGTGTTATCGGTCGGCTGATAAGCGAGTCGGTTACACGGAGCCCTGATAAAGATACGGCGCGACCTCGCGACCCGATGGCCATATTCCGTGGAAGAGCGAGGCGAAGAAGAAGAACAGTACGCGCGAAGGTTCGGTTTCTCTTCACTTCCTTCAATTGAAGTATTATACAGGGGGATCCCACAACTGTCGCACGTGCTTACGATCGCGTTGAGAAAAATAACGATCGTCGACGTAAGAGATAATCGAACAATTATTTCACATTCGATATCGACGAATTTTTCGCGACTTATATAATGATAAATTATATCTCTCGAAGATGTAAACAGTTTATTTATAAGACCCTGTTAAATCTACTCGAATTTTATCTCAACGAAAATTTGAGCAGAACTTACAAAAGTAATCTCGCAAAGTGTTAAATTCTGGTTCTGATGAAACTTTATATACATGCACTGAGAGAAAAAAATGTTAATAAATATTTTACACTGCAAGAAAAAATGAAATTTAAAATGAGTAGTTCTTGGTAGGTGGTTTCCTTGTCAAGTGTTACATGCAATTGTAGCTCTACACGAAACTTTTGGGAAACAAAAGATCGATTTCAAATTTCTCTCACAGAGAATTCGTGACTCTACCAGACATCCGACGATTTTGGGCCATCCGGTATAGTACTTCCACGCTGATTTGCAACGAGTCGGATTGCCATCCTAAATGGATTTGTAGATCTTCACTTGAACGATGTCCACTGTTTTCCATTCCGTATTTCTGGGATAGCGCATTAAAAGAAGGAAAGAGAGAGAGAGAGAGAGAGAGAGAAAGAAAAAAAGAAAGAGGGGACGCAATCGTAACGCCGATATCTCGTAATGGTGTGCACCGCCGATCGGTTCGCTCGCTGATTACGCCGTCCGTGTTGGGCCCTTCCGAGAATCGGGCCGCTGCTTTTATCTAATTAACGCGGTCAGATCGACTGCGACAGTTATTCGACGGCCTGGTGCAATCGTAAAATTTAACGAGCGGACATCGCCGGAACGTCGTGATGTACGCGCGCGAAATTGCTATTATCGGGATATCGCATGTTATTACGAATCACCCGATCATAGAGCTTATGAAAAACAAGATCGAAAGAGCGTTGACAATTCCTTCACAAATATCAAATTAATGTTGCAATCAGACAAGTTAGTTTTCTAGTTTAACATTTATATTTCCTGTTGAAAATAAACGGTAATCATTGAAATAGTGCATGAAATGCATTGCCCTCGATGAACAATTAATTATAAAGCATACGTATATAAATTATAAGATATTAATTACAGAATGTATGTACGCATTGAGAAAAAAAGTCGTTAGCTTGACAAAAATTTTTACCTTGGTTAAATTTCTTCAATTTAAATATTTATGTATTTAAGTTAAATATATAAATGTTCAAATTAAATATATAAAGTTCAAGTATTTTAAAATTTCAAATATTTTATGTATTTAAATTAAAATGTACTGAAAAAATTTAATCAAGTTGAAAAATTTAGTCAATTTTAAACAACTTTTTTCTAAATGATATTAAAAATAAAAAGTTTTGTGCAGTCTCTTTCTTTCTTACTTATTTTTATAATAATGTATTATTTCTCTGTTAATGAAATTTAAAAGGAATTAAAATCTTTTTATTTAAATATAAAAAAATATAAATTCATTAAAAAATTATCGTGCC
Organism: Solenopsis invicta; assembly: GCF_016802725.1. Lineage (NCBI taxonomy): Eukaryota > Metazoa > Arthropoda > Insecta > Hymenoptera > Formicidae > Solenopsis > Solenopsis invicta. Next base: position 6,132,084 of record NC_052669.1, on the reverse strand, counting down.
TTTGATAAAAAATTATTGCGACTGTTGATAAGTGACAACAGAGCGACCGAGGTACGATTTAGTAGCATTATCTGAAGTTAGTAACATGTACCGAGAGAGTACAGGTTACCCATTCTGAGTAACGTGAAATCTACATATCCATCCAGCGCATAATAGTTTTCTACGTTACCGATCCTGGTATCCTGCATTATCCAACGAGTATCAGATATCTTCTGTAGGGAGTGGTAGGGGGAGAGCAAAAGGGGAGGGGAAAATGTACTCGTGTAGATTAACAAAAAAATTGTTACGCAAAACGATCAAATGCTTTCGTAACACAAATAAAGAGATGCACGAATTTTTTTTTACGCCCATCCAAAATTTTATAGACATATTTCAGAGACGAAACATTCAATACAAATATTAAATTAAAAGAGACCTCTTATCATAAATATGAATATCTATCTTGTTAAAATTGTGTTATTTTTATATTTCTTGTTGTACAAGTTTGGAAAGTAACCGAGATGGAATCTTGACGCAAGATCTTCATTCCCGAAACAATAGCGTAAGATTGATATCTCTCCGCATCCGCATCATCAAAGGCCGAATTCGCCGAAACTTATACCGGTTTTTAATCTCCACGACTGTTTTGCGCGCGAAAGAGCGTAGTAAACGGAAGAGGCGTAAAAGCCATTCAAGTCCAGCGCGGCGAGTCATTGATAGAGGCGACGAAGCGAGGTCAGCTATTTGTACGCGTGACAGATCCCTCCAGAGAATCTCGCGCATGGACGCGAACAGTGGCTCATGTACGCACGCACGCACGCACGCACGCACGCACGATGGATCTCTCGTGTGTATGTGCGTGACACGTCCGCGTTGTATTGCGTGTGCGGATCGATTCCGGACTTCGATATGGTGGTCGAACAAAAAAAAATCCCACAAAAAAAAGATATCGAGAGATTATCCAGACCTCGTTAGAGCCTAGTTATTTAATTCGATATTACACGATATCACGTTTTCTTTTGTTCCTTCTTCTCTCTCTTTCTATCTCTCTCTCTCCGAGATGGACGAGCTCCGCACGAACGTTTGCACAGCTGTTGAATCGCATCGATATCTGGAAGCTAGAAAGATTCGATGGCTTTCTAGTTCATGTAGCTGTATAACTGCATTGCGATGCTATTTTGCTTAGATAATGCAAATGGTTAAAAAGCGTTCCTCAGATATTGTGCCTTTCTAATGTCTCTTGAATCTCTACATTGTTTCGTAGAATATTACAGTTAACTAACTCTTTGTTATTAATTAGATAGGAGTCATATTCAAAATTTGAACTACATTTATCATTAATATTAATATATCTATAACGGAGTATCCGACAAATTATGTTCAACCAAAATTAATAGCGAGAATTAATAATAGAAGATTGAAAATTTGATGTATTAAAAAATCACGCAGATTAAACGTCTTGTGCCACGTTCGTATCACATTACCCCTAGCACAAATTACATCTTACGATCCTTCCCTACGAAACAGGTGGTATCATGAGAGGTAAATAGCGCGTATAAATAGCGCAAACATTTTCTTTTACCTAATTTTTCTACTGAAACCAGACACGCACAAGGTGAGGCAAAGATCGATATTTGAGCGTTACGTTACTCGCGAATGTGACACGTCCCAAGATCGATTTGCATACAATGGAGGCGCTGGGCATTCAATATGGTTCGGAGAACATCTCGCGCGGCAAGCATGCGCGGGTAACGAGCGATTAAAGAAACATTAACGCGTTACAAAACTGCATTGAAAAAAAGGCGGCGGCGGCGGCGTGGCGCGTTGATGTCATCGCCGAGTCACGATCGTGAATGCCGATTAAACGAATGCCGCGTGTGTATCGCGTATGACCAGGGGGGCCCCTGTGCGCCACGAAGAGGCAGATGTTTTCCATGCGAGGCCGCTCGCGTGATAGAGAGCGCCTTGACAAGGCTGCCGCTCTTTTCTAAAATTTGCCTCTCTCGCGGGAAATCAAATAACTGGGTGAAAACCGGAAAGAAATAGTGTATGGAAATATTAATAGACCGTGCTTTTATACGTAAATTTTTGGGGCAACGTCACGAGCACTTTGAAAATTTTGTAAATCGGGCTTTCCAGACACGTCGAGATTATATTTTTATTTAATAACACTTTTATAATTTACTCTATTTGTTATTAAAAATTTAATTATTTTTTTTTACAACATTAACTCAATTTTTCTGTGTATATATAAATTAAAAAATTCAGATTTCATCATTACTAATTATATTTTCATTAAAGCACATGTCTACTTTTTATTGAAATAATTTTTTATCCAGATAGAAGATCGCCGACAAATTTTGACCACTACTTTCAAATGTAATATAAAACAGTCTGTAAGTTTTTCATAATTTTTTTAAATATTTTGAGAAATGTCCTATACGTTCTTAAAGTATTCTGATTTGTTCCGAAGTTTCCAATCATCTTGAGATGGTTTCTGCAAGAATCGGTATAATGAGCCCACGAATCTCGAACTTCAGTAGAATAATTTTAATCCAACGATTCCAACGTAAGAGATTTTTGAAAACCAGAGTTAAAAATAAAACGACGGGAGGAATATAATCGAGCGTTAAGGCAGAGCGCTCGATCGATCAATCGAGTTACTTTCGCGCAATGAAACACCGATCGGCCGATATCAGAAAACATAAAGATAAGATACCGATATCAAGTATTTCGTCTCCCCTCCCTCCCCCGCCTTTTCATAATTTATTTAATTATTGCGAAACGATGCCGCTGCAAGCAAGTCGATGGTTACCCGCGGGGGCGTCATGGAGAAGGGCCTACTCCTCGATTGACGTAATTCGCTCTAAACTAACTTGCGATCGATAGGAACGCTGCACGAAGGCCGCGACGTCGAACTACGACGACCTACGCCCTAAAATTATACGAGAAATATAGGCCGAAAGAAATGTTCTCAATTGAGCTAAATGCTTCGCAATAACGATCGCGATCAGCGATTAAGAAACGATCTCTCCGATGGATTTTTATTCGGTGACTCTTCTTTTACTTTTTTTTTTTTTTTTTTTTTGTTAAATGATTCTGGCAATCTTTGATTACCGCGTTGTATATTGCGTTCTATTTTATTTGATTTCACTTTCTCGATAGTCTCGGAGCGGGACTCTCGGAGACTTATGGCTTCTTAACTTTGGTAGTCTAGAACTTCTAATTTCTTTTTTATGTCTTCTCTCTCTCTCTCTCTCAACTTCGGAAGTTTGAGTTTTATTGGAGCTTTTATCGCTTCCATTTCAATGTCGTTTCTCTATTCGCCGAGCGTTAAATTAATGAGCAGTCAAATAAACGCTTCCAGTCCCATCATGTGATTACGATCTAGCTTAATACGCAATCGATATGGCTACATTCGTATTCGGGACATTTCGTTAGCGCGCAAATAAAAGAACCGGACGTACTATCACGTACGGCACGTGGAGATCGCCGCACGAGGCTTCTCAAACTTCTCTTCCCGAATGTTTTGACAAGGTCATCGCTACTTCGTCGCAACTTTCGCAAAACCTTCGAGAGACGCGTGACGCACGTAGACATGTTTGCCTATTTACATGCCGCAAGTTACACGAGTTAGTAGCGCTATTTTTACGTATCTAACATCTCCGTTTGATCACACGAACGTATCTTTTTCCCATCAGTTTCTCGTTGGATCGTTCGACAATAATTTAATAACGTTTTATGACCTTTGCAATTGTCGTTCTCTCGAATTAGGGTGCGGAGAAAAGGATTGCTCATCGGAAGTGCAATTCGTGACGACGAACATATGCAATTGTGTGACATTCGGCGACGCGTCATCGCTCTATTCTCGGCGCAGCTAATTGTACTAATTAAGAGGATCGCAACTCCAGAATAACTCAACTGGTTTATATTTGTCCGCGAGACTCGCCGCGCTGCGAGGCATTTTTTCACAATTCGGTATCATTTTGGAGATATACCGACAATGAATCCTGTTGAATCTTCGCGATGGAGATTCTTTAGTATTATTTATTAACAACGAAATTACACGGAAATGTTCTAGCTAGCCCCTCGAATGTGATCATTTTGAATCTTTTGGTGGACAGATTTTAATCGGAGTTGTTTTATGCGTGCATTTTTAATTTTCAACAATAAATATTTCAACAATTAAGCTCGAAATTCGAATTGAGGTCTAGGAGAACTAGTCATTGGAACGTGGAGCAATTTCGTGATAATTGTAGGCGTAGGAGTGTATCTGCTTTCTGTGCCAAATCCAGTCGACACAATTTGTAACTGCTATATAATTTGGGAACAATATTTTACATAACAAATATTTCGTGATATTTATATCATAATTACTTGTACCTATTGCTTTCTTTTATATAACATAAATGTGCAAACGCTACCATGTTATTTACATAACAGATACGCTTCAGTGATGCTTCGACATATTAATTTAAATATTGAAACTATATAGACGTAATACGAAAAAAAAAAGTTAATTAAAATATGATATAGATATTTACTTTCATTTTGGAAAAGGACGAAATTATAATATAACTACAACATTGCAGCAACTTTCACGTTATATAAAATAGCTATTATATAGTGAACACATAACTGGGAAAGATCCAGGCTCAAATCCAGAACTTGTAAGATTTTTAATTGATCACCCAAAAGGTAGTTGCAAACCACTTTTGTCAAGACAACTTTGACAGTTATCATGGAGCATGCATGAGTATGCATCAAATGGAATCCATGATCTTTAATCATGAAGAATCGACTTAAGTGAAAGAGAGAGAGAGAGAGAGAGAAAAAGCAATTTTACAATAGAAACCATATAATCATTTGCTTTCGGAATTCATTTCGATAGAAATCATAAAGTTTCTAAGCGATGCGATTTCTTTTCTTTGTGTATGAGATCTGATTACCAACGGGAAGAGCGAAGAAAAAAGACGAAATTGCAGATGAAGTACGAGCAACGGGGTGTCCGCGGAGGAAGTGACTGATGAAACGAGCGCGGTAAGAGACAGAGAAAGAAAGAGAGAGAGAGAGAGAGAGAAGGAAGAAGAAAAAAGGGATCAGTAGGGGACCATCATCTGCGAAGTGTGAAGTATGTGCCGCTCGGACGAGAGAATCATCGGAGGATGAAGAAAGAAGTTCGAGAGGGATGGGAAGATCCGTGCAAGGACGAATTCCCCGCGATAAAGTGGAAATGATTCGGCTCTGAGATGGGTCCGTTGACACGGGGAGACGAGAACGGCCCGTTGCCGTCGAATTTCGGGAGTTTCGCAAAGCGAACGCGGGGGATGTCTTCATCGCGAGGGCCCTCGAAGTGCTCCGATCCGGTTGACGTCGAGCAGGCGGTCGAAGTAAAATGACGAAGAAAAGTAGGAGGAGGAGAAGGAGATATGAGGGGGCAGCTGATCAAGAAAGGAGAGGCCAGGACTCCCTACCTTTCTTTCTCTTTCTCCACGGGAGGAAAAGAGTAGGAGTAAGGAGCGGAGGAGGACGAGGTCGAGGTGGAAAAGAAGAAGAAAGAGGAGGAGGCCGGACACCTATACAAGGATCTACAGGGCCAGTGGGAATGGAATGCAGGTACAAGTCTAGTCCCCGACTTCACTCCCGCCTCCTCGCCTCCTGACCAGTCCGCTCCTTCCGTCCCTCTCTCTCTTCCTTTCTTCCCGTCTCCATCAGATGCTTCTTCTTCTTCTTCCTCCTCCTCCTCTACGCCTCTCTTCGGCATCCACCGCCGACCGCGATGTTGCTCACCGAATCATCACCGTGTTCTACCTCTCTCTACCGACTTCACCATTTACTACTACACTACTGTGCGTGCCTGTTGGACTACGCGCCGCTACCGCTCTGCTCTACTACTATTATTACCACCACTGCTTTCGACTGCTGCCGCTGCTGCTGCTGCTGTTGCAGCTATTACTACGTATACACGATCTCGTTACTATTTGCGGACGTTCTCTTCTATTCTATTATTGACTCCAATTAACCTCGATTACTACGTTTCAATTTAGATAATGTAGCCGTAATGAGTTTATTGTAGCACACAGCGCTATAATTTTCCCCACGATCCGAATATTAAATTGTTGGGATCTTTCGAGCCTCACGTTCGGACCGGAAGGATCGGTTCATCCGCACGTCTCAGCAACGTGATCCTGAGTTCAGAAATTAAATTTAGACGGAACGAACAAAAGTTAGGCAAAAAAAAAAAATAAATAAAGTTGCTTGTTACATTTATCGTGGAAATTCTATTATTCTCCAGATTCTCCATGTCTCAAACGTCGTATCTTCCTATCGACGTTGCGATTCAATATCAGACATTCCACCAAGTTAAATAAAATTTCAACGTTTTCGAAGCAAAGAGAAACGTCTACTTGCAAATGATAAAATATTCAAATCAATTGAAAGATGCTTCTCCGCTGTTTAATTTAAAGTACGCCATAATTCCGGAAGCACCGGACCGAGGCACGAGCGCTACCGCGTCGAACTGTTCGAAACGAAAGTTTGAATGCCGGCATCGCCGAGGCCTGTACCAATACGGAATGCAGGGTCGACGTGCGGCCCGGCCGTGGGAGAGACGACCCAACGCCGCAGAAGCAACCGGGAACCCCTATACGTACCAAGGCATCAACGCGTTGTTACTCGTCGCAGCCGTGTGGCTCGTTAGTTGATAGTCCACGCGAGTCCGCGGACAGCCTCGCATCGCGCCACTGATAACTAAGCCGCCTTTTCGTCCCGGACATTTAAACATGCCGCGTACGCTCCATGGCTGATCCATCGAGGAAGAACTCGTCGCGCTTCTCTCTTACGAGAGAGGGACGATCGTATGGTAATTTTAACATCTCCGATGAGGAATGAGCGCTACTCAGAGCGGCCGTGTACAGTGGACGCCGCCACATTGTACATTCCTGCGTCGCGATATCCCCTATGTAATGCATTAGAATGATGGTCATCGTCTTTATTGTGCATGACTAGCGAACGAGTGGCGCGGGAAAAGTCAATATTTAAGTATAATATTGCGAAAATATTGAAATTTGTTTTCCACGCTGAGAATAATTTTACGAAATTATTTTATTGGGAATGTATAGGACATTTCTCGAAACGTTAAGAAAATTATGAAAAAATTACATATTATGCATTGCGTTTAAAAGCAGTAGACAAAATTTGGCGATTCTTTTTATCTGGATAAAAAATTATTTCAACAAGAAGTAGACATGTGCTCTAATGAAAATACAATTAGTAAAGAAATAACGAAAAAAATCTAAACTTTTTTTTATTTACGTACTTTAAATATTCAAGATGATTTATGTGAAGTTTCATTGCGATGCAGAGATCATTAAAATAGACAATTTATTTATTTACAAAATATCTAAACAATCACAATAAAACTTGGTGTAAATCATCTTGAATACTGAAAGTACTTACACGACAAAATTGAGATTTTTTTCTAAATGTCGTAAAAATTAATTTAATTTTTAATAATAGAGTAAACAAACTATGAAAATATGTTATTAAATAAAAAATCATATTCACACAACTTTCATATGTAAAGTGTTAATATCAAACACATTTCCGTATTTTATTTACTTTGCAGGGACTGCATGTCCTATACATCCTTAACAATTATACTGAAAACATCGCGGTCGAATGCAAAAATTTTAGATTCTTGTTAAACCATAAATCGCGAAGGAATGCATCTAATTCGTAAATCGTGAATTCGCTCGAGACACTCGCAGAAATAACGTGCGGAGCGAGCGATGCTCGGAATCCCGGCGATCCATGCATCATCGGTTAAGAGGATTAAGGCAATTTCGCTTTTAGAGAGGTGTATTCGCACCTCGCGACGAAGAGGAGTCGACGTGCGTCACGCCAAGTGCCGAGGGAGCACTTTTACAATTTCAATCGCTAAAACGTGTTTTCGAGGACGCGGCGGCCGCCGCGGCCGATGAAGAGGCCGTGACGAGGAGCGACGAGGTATCTCGTCGTTCGCTCGTTAGCGCATCCCGGTGCGTGCGTGCGTGCGTGCGTGCGTGCGTGCGTTCGCAGGTATGCGCGGGTTTTGCGTATTTTATTGCAATTGCGCTCGCGCGCTCGCAGACGGCGGTCCCGGCACTTGGAGACCGTCAATTTGGCCTCTTAGGTGTCACGAAAGCGCGACGTGAGGATCGTCAAACGCGAATGGGGCTTCGCGGTAGGATATTACGCGGCGCGTGAAGTAAACGAACGGCCGCGAGCCTCCGCCGCAACGGGATGCCGACTGCCAGGACTCGCTTCTATCAGGACACATCTGGTTATTATCCCCGCACATACCGCTGGTACGTTGCACTTGTCAGTAGCCGACGACGAGACGCGCATCCTTCGATACATTAAATTTTGCAAACTTGAACTGTAGCCTCGAAATATATAAAAATGATGGAAATCTAAATAGGCATTTTTTAATTTTATTCTCACGAATAAAATAAGCACCATTTACCTTCAAACGTAAAAAGGATAATAATATAACTAAAATAATTCGGCGATGCACCTCGGGAAAAGTCGAAAGTGAATAGAATATTTTTAGAAAATATTGTATAACATGTTGAAACGGTTTCTTTCCTTTAATAAGGTGTGCAACGTTTCTTCGCAACACTTTAGTACCGATAATTTTCACTTTTGAGACGCACTTTGTGTCTCGTGATATTTTCGTGGGTAATAACCTTCTGGCAACCGATAGTATACTTGCGAATATTTTTAGAAAGTGCTCGTGACGTTTAAATTGAGAAGGTCCGCGCGACATAAAATAATGCTTTATCTCTTCGTTTAGTAAATGAAAAGTGGACAAATTAGTGAGGGAAACAGAGAGAGAGAGAGAGAGAGAGAGAGAGAGAGAGAAAATTTCTATTAAAGAATCTCAAAAGAGATCAAGTGCCGTAATCCTGATAATATAACAGTGTTCAAGAATTAAATGCCTAAATTAAATGTAAAATGAGAAGATGCAGTCGCGGATTTCATTTTCATACGCGCCTTTCAACGTCGGAAATAACCTGTAAGTTCGCAACTAGCACACTAGCAAACTAACATCGTTTCGTAAGTTGGCACAATGGGCTGATGCATAGTTTACCGCCCGAACGCGCTTATTTAACCCGTAGGAATAAAACGCCGTAAAACGAAGGCTCCGCGCGTATACAAACTTCGCGCATGGAGGGAAGCGTAGACAGAGACATCGGTATTGACTGATACCTGGAAATCGAACAACAGCTTGGAGCTCGAAGACTTCTACTATCGATTCGCCGCTATTATAATTTATCGATAATCTACCATGAATAATGGAGGGCACTCATCTTCGTATACCAATGTCTATACTATGTCACTGTCAGTCTATGCAGCTTTTAAAAGGTAGACGACGATCGCTGCATAATGGATTAGATCCAATTCGCATACGCCTTGCGCTTTTACCGTAAGCGTTTATCGTAAGTTTCAGCGGTACTTTTATTGACTTATTCCTGGCTTTGTATTAACAGTAATAAGACGTATTTATAAAGAATAGAATTTCATCGTAAACGTCTTGTGACGATTTTTTATTATCTAAGTAATAAATCTATTAAACGGAGGAGAAGACGCTACATCATACTATTTAAGCAATTTTTATTTTCACTACTCAAACATCTTTGTTCACGCGACATAATAATAAAGTAATTCGGATATTACATGATGTAAAAGTGGAATATCTAATGATCATAATTTAATAACATTTTATAATTTTATAGCATATTTCTATTTCCTTCAAGTTCAAGTTTCATTTTATTTTATATTGTTAATTTCAAACATTAAAAGTAATCGTTCTTCTCAAATGGATCCATCGTTTAAATTATTTCCGAACAATAAATATATTACCCTAATAATCGTATTATTCGATTAGAATTCTTAGAAGTCTACCGAAGTTCCATCGTTCTACGCGGCATATCACGCAATATTCCGCGAGTTTTGTAACTACATTCCGGCCAATCACTCCTTTCCCCCCTTTTTCCGTATTTTTTTTTCTCCCTATTCGCAATTATTCATGCACCATTCAGAGGCGAATTTCAAAGCCATCGACACCGGCGCCGCGGAGAAAACGAGATAGACCGGAACAAGCAAAAAACTAGAAGCAAAGAAACGAAATCGCCCGTCTCGGATATGACGGAATTCCTATGTAGAAACTTTCACGAAGAGAGGTCTTCGACTTCTTCGCCCGGCACAGCACCCCGGATCGTGAAGATCGATCGTTGCTATTCGCGATCGTTAGCACGGGTCACTGCATTCGGGTCGAAGGAAGTCGAAGCTGAATCGAAGTAGCCGCAGAGGTTCTCAGTGCTCCATCCGTTTGCTCTCGATCATGGATTTGTAGCTCAATGTCACGGATCGCACACGGTTCGCGAGAAACTATCGTTCTGTTCAAGAACGAGATAAAAATTTAATATCTGACTTAATTACTCTGTTATTGTTAGCGATATTTATCGCGTCTGGTTTCGAAAATGAGAAGCAAGACTTTGGGAAAACGTTCCGTTTCCTCTTTTTCTTTTTACGAGACGAACGCCGAGAAATGACCTGGTCTCCATTTCGCACGATATAATAAAGTTATAGAATCCCACGTTCATAGGAAACCTTCCGCGGGAACTCGATGACGAAGACTTTCATAAAGCGATAAAGCATCATTGTCCTTACGCACTCGAGTAAATTCGTCGTAATTTCGTATGCGCATTAAAAACTCTCTACGAAACGTATCACGAGTTTGATATTAAAGCTTCGACCAAAGTTTAAAAAAGCATAAATTATTTTCGATAAGCTCTAAAAGTACTTTACTTCTCTCGAAAGATATTCAGATTCGGAGATTGCAATCGTCAGAATGCTTAATGTCGACTTTTTTGAAGACTCCGGCAAATAACTTTTCTCCCGAGGGAAAGTTGGAAGATATCAGCGTTTACAGCGAGATTCGTCAAACGTGCAAGCAGAAACATCATGGCTAATGCAAACATGCAAAGTGTAATCGCACGCGGATAAGTCAATGCGGGTGCTATTTTATGGGTTGCGAGCTTTTTCGCCGCAATTCGCCGCGTCATGATTGCGCGAGAGTTTACCAGAAACACGCTCGACAGCATTTTTAAATAATCGCGCATACGGAAGTACCCATAGTTTTTAAGCAATTATTCAAATTGATTACATTAAAAATAATTGAGACTTCCGAGAGATTAAGAGTAACCGTAAAAAAAAAGTATATACGTTTATATCCTTCAATTAATTTTAAGTAGTTTATCAAAATGTTAGTTCATGGTTTCGCTAAAGTATTTAAAAATTTAATCGAATGCAAATCTGAAAATAATTTTATTAGCCCATCGAAAAAATTACGTTGGATCATTCAGATTGATTGGTGAAATGTGAAAACTTTTTGCAACATTGCTCGAACATTCGTCGCAATTATTTTGATGGTCCAACAAAATTATTTTCAGATCTGTATTCAGCTAAATTTTTAGACACTTTAATGAAATCGCTCTTTCTGTTCTTATTTCACCAAAGTATCGAGTTCGATTCGATAAAGTTTTTGATTTCTATGTTTGATTAATTATACCTTCGTGTCAATGTTTGGTTCGCTAGCATTTTAGTCGCGAGTTCAATTATCAAATGTACGAAATGAAAAGATGGAATAAGAGCTTCATCGACATTTTCGACTTTATCGAGTCGAACGAAAAGCGACGTGAAAAAAGGAGTCGCTGTTGAAAAAATAATGCGAGAGCCACCTATCTACCTGATGCTATTTTAATCGAAGAGGGATATATTCCTCGACTAGGCTCTCGTGTCCCGGGGTATCGGTGGACGCACGGATACTCGTCGCGCGATCACGACGAGTATCGACGAGTGCCGGTCGCATAATGGTATCGAACAGGAATGCGCGCTCGATATATCGCGCGTAATGTACGCGCGGCGTGTGTAAAACGGGCTACCTCCACCGACGTAGGTGTACGAGTATGCGCGTATATAACCGCGTGCTAGTGCATCAGCCGTGCGTGGATACGTTATACGTGTGTGCAGGCTAATACGTGTATACACCGTCCATAGTCCCGGCGTGAGACCAAAGCGACTCAAAAAGTCGCACGGCGGCGCAGCGGCTCTCAGACGACGCGGTGTAAAGCTCGCTTTATACGCGTAACGTTTACACGGGAACCGAATTGAAACTCATTGAAGGCGAAACGCAAGAGATATCATAACGGCTTTTGTAGCGACAAAGTCGTAGTACGATGAGAACGGGGCGAATGGGTGACAGCGTCGGTGCGGCGCGGCGGTCAGATCGCACGATTTCCGCGAGTCGTAATTCCCATGGACGCGAAACAGAGAACACTATTGGACGCTATTATTAACGTAATCCCGTTTCGTTACGAGAAATATAATTATGCACTTCGTAAAACGGAATAACAAAAGTTCACGCGACCGCAAGGTTCCTTTCGATGTGTCGAGGTGCTTGAAGAGATAGGTGTAGTGGGTTTTTCGGAACGGTTGTGTACCAATCCATTGTAGCGTCATTTCACACCTCGCGTGGAATATCCTGCGGCGCGCGCTCTGTTGGAAAACTTGTTACAAGTATTTTTCATCTGGACTGGTTTTAAGCCGGCGGCGGGTCAGAGAAGAGGCGACGACGACGAGCTTTCCGCGAAACGCTCAATGCAACCGCTCAACGTTCGCCTTTTGTAAGAATTTGGCACGGCGGTTTATGTACCGTACCTGCCTGACGCTTATACTCGGACACGCTCGGCATCAACCTGCCGAACTCGAATTCTCTTTGTTCGCGCGATGTCCGATGCTTTCTCGTTCCTGGCCACTTCGCTAGCTAAATCCAGGTTGCGAGATCCGCAACCAAATCAAAGTGACATTTGAGAAAGTAAACCCGTGATTAAAAATACTAGCGAACCAGAAATTGACACGAAGATAACATAACTTATTTCTTTTTCTAGAGCTCAGAAATCAACAGCCTCGTTAATCCTATTCTACACTCTGGTTAGGATAAGAATTGATAATTTGACGAGTCACTAAGTCATTTGAAATTAATTAAAGGTTATAAATATATATGTATATTTTTTACTCTTATACCCCCATTTCCATCAATGCAGAATTAGAACTTTGCTCTCAGTTTAACTCGTTCTTTATCTTTTTCCAATTCTTAGAACTTGGAAAGAAAGATAAAGAGCAAGCTAAACTGAGATCAAAGTTAATCTGCGTTGGTAAAAATAGACATTAATCTCCCAAAAGTTTCGTATTCTTAATTATTTTCAATGTAATTAGTTTTAATAATCGCTAAAATCTATTGATACGTATGCGCAATTATTTAAAAATCGAGAGGAGCAGGCGCTATCGTACGAAATCGAGCATTGATTTACAAAGATCAATATTGTTACAGTCGCGAGACGTTTCTACGGTAGGAAAGTAATTTCATGCAATATTTGTCGCAAAATCAATCATTTGGAAAGCGATTTTATGATGTAGAGAATATTTGAGTGAATATTAATAGTACGATAATGATTCAATTAATTTGTCTCATTCTACTGTCCCTTATTTGTATTCGACTCTTACGATATTCTCTATTTAAGATTTTTATTCTTTACTACGTTTCTTTAAATTTATTTAATTTTTTTATCAATTATATTTTTCGAGTGCTGAAAAATAAACAGCTGTTTCACTACAATTACTACAAATTATTGCCCCATCAATAAAAATATTCCCTCCTTAATCCTCGCTCCGAGACTCGTAACAAGCGTTGAAAGACGGCGTTTTCGGATCAGCAAAAGTCCGCGCAGGATCTCAAATCTTCGCGCAAATAGGGCGCGAAGCAACGGACTTGTCGTTATGCCGGTGCGAAATCCGCTGTATAACAAGAGCAGCTGGTGCGTCCCTCCGAGCTCGGGAGAGAAAAAAAAAGAAGAGACACGGGCGGAAAGAAAGGACGGAAGAAAGGAAGCAGCGCGACGTAGAACGCGACGAGCGCGCGCGGCCCTTACCGCACGGAGAGGGCCCCTTCTTTTTTCGGGGGTTTTCCGCTCTCGTTCCTCCTCGAGCGCGGAGAAAGAAGAGGAGGGGAGGGAGGACGACGGAGCTCCGAAAAAGGGGGACCACGTCGCGGGCACGTGTCTCGGCCAGGACATCTGCCACTGAAAAGGACCCACTGTTACGTCCCCATTATATCGTTTACCTTAGCAGCGAGCCACCTCCCTTTCTCGCCCTTCGTCTTCTTCCTCCTCCCCCCTCCCCGCCCTCTCCGCGCTACTTGCTTGCCCTTCGCCTCCTTGTGTCTAGGAACAAGCAGCTGCCCTTTTCCCTCGCGTACAAAAGCGGTACGTACCTACGCACCTGCCCTTCGAGGAGGATGACTGTTAACCGGTCTCGGGGTGATCATCGTGACGTATTACCGGGCGATAGGAGAGAGAAAAAGAGAAGAAAAGGAGAGGGGTAGCTTCGTTCGTCGCTGAGACGATGCAACCGAAAGAAACGACGCAATCGTGTGCAGGAATCGTGGTCAAGATTTTGAACCGACGGTCGTTAGTTCTTGTAACACAACGGAAGTATTCTATCTAGGGCTCTCAAAAACATCGCGTCAGCAAAGAGCTCGATTTCGCAATGTAAGAACGAATTTTTTTTTTCTTTAACTTCAACTTCCTTAGTTTGATCGTACTTGAAGTAAAAAACGTGTTTCGGAACGGTGCGTCTTGAACTACGTAACACCGGAACTATTTGTTTCGCGTATTTCTCGGCAAAACGAACGGGCAGAATCAGCGGGTCATTTCAGTCGTTTCCCGTCGCGCGAAGCCGGCCCGGAAATCGCAGCGAGACCCAGCAAAAGCGCGTCCGCTAGGTGACAGAATGTAACGAGCATCGGCGGCGCGGGATGCGTCTATTCCGGGACGCCGGACGTCGACCCGCAGACGGCTCTCAGACTACGAGCTAATAATCGGTGCGAAGACGTAGCGAGAGGACCGCGAGAAGAAACGGGACGATTACGTAAACGCGCACCCACTCGCCTCGCGCGCGGAGGATCGGAAAAATTGGGTCGTCCGATTCCCGTGCGGCCGACACCTCAACGAATTCCGTCGGGGCGATAAATTAAATTCGTCTGCGTCACGGGCGCGTAAGCCCCGTCCAAATATATCTGCATATCGGGGTGGGGACGGTTATGATAATATCTTCCTGTCGGTGTGGAACTTTTTAAGTATATACTATACGGCGAGACGATACGTTTTCGATAATATCGGTATAATGGTGGGCAAGCTGGGCCGCTGGGCGACTGCATGAAATAAAGACGGAGTGTCAACGCAAAAATGACACGACGATACTCGAGCGGAGTATTAAATTCACTCGGTCCATTTATTTTCTTACTTGATACTCTCTACAGCTCTTTGGCAGCCGATCAATTTCATTTTCTAAATGATGATGCGCTATTTCTAGAATCGGTCGAATTGAGCTGCTATTTTCTCGTTTTAATTTAAAAAAAATTCTCCTTCACAGCGCCTCTCCAGCATTCTCCTTTCACGAACTAAAAGTCGCTAATTGTGTTTGACATGTATTTCGTTCGCTAGAGAGAAAGTGTATTTTATTTACAGATTGTACTAAAAGGAGCGCAGACACTAAAAACTAGAGTATATTGAAAATATCGTTACTCAAAATCTACACTGACAAAAAAAGTTTGTTAAAAAATTAAAATATTTAGTCCAGCACGATCAAACATTGAGTTGATTCAACAGTTAATTGCACAAGAAAAGTATAGTTCATTTATGTCTATCATTCAACTTCTTTAACCAAAATTTAATTGAACTATAATATTTAGTTGCACCTATCGGATTAAATATTAGTTTTTCAACAATTTTTTGTTAGTGTATGAAATCGTTAATAAGCATCATCACAAAATTAAAAAAAAAAAAAAATGACTTGTGCACACGTGTATTGTAAACTATAGAAAATTAATTATGGTTCAGAAAATCAGATACTACCAGCAATTTCGTTGATATTAATGCGTATTATTAGTGTACTTTGTAACTAATGGCTATTTAATTTGTATGTATGTTACTAATGGCTATCTGATAGCCAGCTATTAGAAATTTATTACGTTAATTTGTGATCAGTCTAATTGTAAAAAATTGAGCCACATCTCAAGCAAAGGAGCTTGCATTCGACACAAGTTCGTAGTAAGAAGCGTAAAATTATCCCATTGCCCGGAATTAACGGAAATTTCCAAAGCGTGATTCACGAATCACGCGCGTGGAACATGTTTTTACCTACGAAAGTCGTTCATATAATTACACGGAAGCAGAAAGACTTACAATCTCGTTCTCGAAACTGCCGGGACGGTGGTTCGCACGGGATGCACGCACGTCGCACGCACGTCGCACGCAGCCTGCAACCAGACGTAAAATCAACAATTAGAACATACGAATTATCACGGATGGTGAACGATAATTTCGCTCTGCAGGCCGGGTATCGTATCGAGGAGGAGATGAAAAGAGGCGGGCACTGTCTCGTCATTAGGATTCTAACCGAGCTCGTCCGCTTTCAAATGAACGCGACCCCTCGGACAACGAAACGGTCCGCGTACACAACGCGCGCGCGCGCACACACACACGCGCACGCACACACACGCGCACGCACGTACACTCGCACGCATGCACGAACGGAATACCTTGTAGGTACGAAAGGAAGCGAACTTCCTTCCTACGTCCGATGTCACGCGCGCCACCGTTTATATAATCCATCCTGTGACGTCACGCTGTTTAATCCATTCATTACTGTGAACCGGCACTCTGTCTCTCCGTCATTCTTTGTCGCTGCGGTGCAACAGCGAGCGTTCTGCATAGGCAGACACGGGCGTCGACGATAAAAGACGTCATGCGCAATATCTTTCGCCGCCTTTTCGAACTTGTTGAATAAGCGAGTCGACGGATTATGCGGGCCGCTTACATTGTAAGCACAGCGCACACGTGGATGATCGATTGGACGCCTCGTGATGCAATTTCGTTTTTGTAAGATTTTGTGAATCAGATAATTTCAAATACGCACAGCAGACACGTGCAATTTTATCAAATCTAGTTACAGAATTAGAATTCTTTTTTTGTAAAACTGAATTTTTAAAATGTTGAAAATATCAGCGATAGAAAATCAGTAATAGAAAAAAAATGCAAGTGGCGCTATTTAATAAAGATTGGACCTCGGCAATATGAAATAACACTTCATGCACTTGTGTACACGTAATGTAATTGCGACAATGTAACAGACTCGAACAGGACGTTACGATGGAGAGTTCAAAAGAAGCGTTTCGCAAGGCAGTTCTATTTTCAGTAGCGCTGCACTTGCTAGAGAGAATGCGTGAGGAGTATCTACAAGTCTCCGCAATGAAATAACGTATTCCGTGTCTTCGCTCTAGCATTACAACCTTCACTTACAAGCGTTATTAGCTTCTATGCGTTGCGCAGTTGCATTAAAGCTACGTCCACACAGCATAACTATATCGGACACTTGTTAATTCGAGAGAGGTCGACGAGTCTCTCTCTCTCTCTCTCTCTCTCTCTCTCTCCTAAAAATTAGAACGCCAAAATTACATTTTCCACAATTTGCACAGCTTATCTTATCTCTTGCAAATTTATGCAACCAAAAAAGTGTCATAGTTATCTAGTTCGCGATTTTTAGCACGGGCAATAAAAAAGCGTGGATTCTGGGGCAAGACAAGTTTTTTTTTTCGGCTCGCGCGAATTTGCGTGGGTTCGTTATTAAAGACGTCTTCGAGCGCAAGCGCGATCGTCACGCGAGCTATCCTGCGCGATCGTATTTTAATAGGTTTTTATCGCGGATTACGACTCCGGCTGTGCACGCAGCTTGCGGCGGTGACGGCGACAACGTGTGTGGCGGCGGCGAGTGGGCGGACACGTACGGCAAACGATTCTGATAGGAGGCACCGCCGCTACTCACCGACCCGCCGCACGCAACGGAATTTCACCTTACAACAACGAGTGCGTTGAAAAGATAATTGAAGTGGTGAACGGAAAAGGGAGGGGGGGAGAGGGACAATGTTCGGATTTTTATCCGCGATTTTTCGCGTTCAGCGAGTCCGCCCGCTCGACTTTAATATAGGCATGTATAGGATATTTCTCAAAAGAAGAAAATTATGAAAAGATTACAGATTGTTTTACATTGCACTTGAAAGTAAAAAAATTTAACGGCAATTTTCTATTTGGATAAAAAATTATTTTAATAAGAAGTAGACACGTGCTCTAATCAAAATATAATTATTAATAAAATAATAAAAAAAAAATTTGATTTTTTTTAAGTACTTGAAATATTCAAGATCATTTATGTAAAGTTTCATTGCGATGCAGAGATCGGAGAAATAAACAAAATTTATTTATTTATTTTTAAAATAAGTAAAAGAATACAATAAAATTTTATATAAATCATCTTGAATACCTAAAAGTACTGACACAAAAAAATTGAGATTTTTCTTAAATGTTGTAAAACAATAGTTTAATTTTTAGTAATAAATAGAGTAAATAAACTGTAAAAATATATTATTAAATAAAAATCATAAATTTTAGTCAAGTTAACAATTTTTTCCTCAGCGTATCAATAATGTGCAACTTTTTTTTTTAAACTGAGAATTATTTCTTGAAATAGACACAAAGCGCAGTTAAAACAACCGAAATAAGTGCTTGAAAGCTATTCAGTAAAGCTATTCACGTATGTATGTGCGTAATATTTAAAAAATCGAATAAAAACAAAATTGTATGAATTATCTTCAAAATGACCAAAACTCGCAAATCGCATTGTGTTACTCTACGTTACTCTTTGTTGATTTTAAAACAGAAAATATGTGATTTTATACTTTTCGACTACGAAGCGGCGGATTGCGCACCACTGATTTGTATAATGACACATTCGCGACACGTATGTCAAAATATAAGTTATTCGAACGCGTAACAATTTGCTGGTTGTAAAAAAAAAAAACTCAAATCACGCGACCGTAAAGAATCCGTTATATCTCCAAACGTTCTTTATTTAGCGTTATCGTATATCTACTATTACTAAAAGTACTAACGTCCGAGTACACGCCAACTCACGCAACGCGATAATTAAACGATCGAAATGCATTCTCTCTTTCTCTTACTCTCTCCCCCGCATTCTCTTTCTTTCCTCCCGCGATATTCCACGGTCACGCGTCCATCGCGAATAACGCAGTTCTGAGGGGCGGTTAACCCGCGTTGACCTTCGCGCGATCGAAAACGTCGCCTGCGATATCGAATCGCCGTGACGGCCGACATCCGGTCCCGGTTCTCGGCGGCGCGGCGGCGACGGCGGCGACGGCGGCGACGCCGCACGTGAATGAAACTCGGCCTGGTGAACGCGAATGGAGAACACGCGCTGTATGCATGCGTTTAAAGAGACCCCGGAGCGCGTTAACACGAAGCGACACAATCGTGCGTGCGCGAGCGATAGCGAGCCATGACGGCGTTCACCGAGACGCGATAACGCTCCTCGTTGAAAAATTGTTGACCACCGTCGAAAGAGACGCCCGCGTTGGCGAACGATCACGCGCAAACAGTCGCCACATCTTTTCCTAGACCTTGCGCGAGCAACTGGTCTATATACATTTTTTTTTTTTTTTTTTAATAAAACGCTTCGTTACACATTTTTGTTTTTAAATAAAACATTAACTTTCGATTCTTGGTTATACTTTTTGCTTTATGTATTTATTTTATGTGTAATTTATGTACCAGCGGCTAATGAAGACTCGGTATATAGTATTTGAAACCGACACGGTTCCGGGATTTATAATGCATTAAATATGATTTTATTAATTTGACAACTAGAATCTGCTCGTTTCATTCGCCTTTTCACATTTAATTGTTAAAACGTTTCTTATTCAGTTTCTCACATCATAAAAGAATATGATGGGGTAAGAGAATGCGTACGATCTGCTTACTCTCTAAATTCTTTAGAGTGGAATTTCATCTAAAACAGTGGAATTCTACTCTAAAAGTGTGAAAATACTGCCACTCTTTATCAAGACTGGCAGGATTTTTACGCTTTTAGAGTGGGATTCCACTCCAAAGAATTTTAAGAGTACGATATTCTCAAGAACAAGAATATTTGAAATTAATTGTAATTTCTTTCACACGAAAAATCGATATAGACTAATTAGATATATATTGAAGCAATAAAAAAAATTGAGAATAATTGAGAGAAATCGGCAATCTACGATCCAGTACACGATCTATCGTAGATACGTCGCGCGTTGATCCTCCACCTTTCAAAATCATAATTTCGTTCTTGAATTCCACGTTACGAAATATTCCACAGCACGCGCCATACGGCGCAATTATGTAGCATCGGTGGGAGGGGGGGAGGGTATAATTATAGTTAGCGGCGGTGGACAACAGATTTGCGGCGTGGCCCCGCGTATGACGTAATACTACAGCGTTCTCCGGCAGTCGATAAGAATTCCGACGCCTCCATTCAGAGACGGGAAACGGGAGGAAGGATGAAACCTCCGGGCGACGTGGCGTGACGGCAAAGGGGGCATGGAAGGAAAAAGGGGGGGGATGGTTGACGGCAATCGGATACTGATATGAGTAGGCGAGATTACGAAATCGAGAGCCGCAAAAGATTTGCCGCCCGAAGAATCTACACGCTGGCGCCCCAGATAAGCGGATTCTTTTTCTGTTACGTATATAACCGCGCGCTATCGCGATCGTGATCAAGAATACGTGCGTAAGTCACGGGTTTAATTTTAAACATGGAACGACACGCATGGAGTATGGCGTACGGCTCACGCGATTTTTTTTTCCAAACATGTTTATCATTTTGAGGCTTGGCTAGGCTAACCTACCTAGCTGTGAAACGAATTCGTTAAGATACTCTTTTTCTTTGGCGTGAAGGACAACGTTAAATCAGCGAGTGAATCTTTAAACGACGAATCGGAAGTTCGTATTGTACGCCATACGCAAATGTGTCGTTTGCTTTTGAAAGATACAACTGTGAAATATCTCTTTTCTTTAAGGGTGTTTTGACTGTACGAGCTAAGTTATCGAAAGTTAAAATTTGAGGACTTCTCTAGATTTATTTTTTTTTCTTAATCAATAAAAAAAAATTTAATTCCAAGTGGCAAGTTACAGAAAGAAAAACAATGAAAGAAAAACAATGGTTTATAATGCAGCGAAAATTACTTTGCTGCAGTTTTAAATAAATAGCTTTTAAACGTGTAAGTGGATCTAAATAAATTGTTACATGAACATTTATTAGTACATGTAAAAATTTTGATTTAATTGGAAATGCTACTTCTCCATCAAATTTGTAAGTATTGCAAAACGCGATTTTACGTAAGAATCAAAAGTACACAAAAAATTAAATAACTTTTAAACCAATAAGTGAATTGTGCTCTAATTTTATACAAATAAATACTCAAACGTAATACTAGAATATTCTATATAGTTTTTATATATTTTTGATAGTGTTTCGAAATATGACCTATACATTCACGAACGCTACTTAAAAAATCTTTCATTTTAAGTTATCCAACCAATATAAATTGAAAAAGAAGTTTCTTGAAATTTCTGTTTCCTTTTTTTATTAATAAAGATACATAAACATGTATGTGTGTGTGCTTTTTGCTGTTGCATAATATCGTTATATAATATTATATAACACTGTAATAAAGATAATATATGTATACATTTGCTTGTTACTGTCCTTGACATTTAACGTTTAATTTAAACAAAAAAAAAAAGTGCTGCAACATTGTTAATTTTTTACAAAAAGAAATTTTTATAAATAATCAAAGTTGGAGTGGACCATACTCAGTGTGACGTTCCCATGACGTAAGATTAATAATTTTGGAGAACACGCGCGCTTCGACGACGACGACGGTTCAGCTCCTTGCGTGAGTAACTCACATACGGAAGTATACTTGTTCTCGCGCGCGCAATGAATATTACTTTTTCTATTCATACGTCGTGAATACAGACTTTGACTAGCATTGTTACCTTTAGCGGATTATTTCCTCCCCGCTTCCTTATTATTTCCGCTAAAGCTGGACTACTACATCCAGCGAAGCTTCGATTGCGTATCAACAATACGGTATGTTAAAGAAAAGAGTTTTCAAGGGGATTTGAAAGACATATGGTATACTCGATGAAATATGCCAAGCTTCTAACATGTTTCTCCGTAAAAGAAAATCAAGATGATTTAAATCGGGAGAGAGCTCCTTGAAAAGCAAGCTCGCTCCCGTTTTATCGATCTTTCGATAAAATCTAATTTAAATACTGTGCAATGAGCAATATTTACGTATTGCAGCAAGAGGATAATATAAACGTCATGTGTAGCGAGTAGAAAATGTTTGTCAAGTGATACGAAAAAAAGATTACTTGAATGTATAAATGTATGAGATACGAACGCAGGAAGATACGAAACGAAGTGGAAGGAGGAGACAACTCCTCGAGGAGACTACTTTACGTCTTTTTAAACATTGAGATAAAAATAGGATAAGATAATCTTTTGTTTAAATACCGCGTACGTGATAGAGGCGAGCGAGTCACCTGTATCATTAAACCTGAAAATATCGCTTTTCGTTCTGGCAAAGTTAATTTTTTTCGAGCCACGTCAATTAAGAATGTTTACTCGGAATATAGGGAGTTTTATCAAGTTTTCAAGCCGTTTCTTTTTTCAACATCCTGATCGATAACTCTTCGAATACTTTAAGCTTCTTACCTTTGACTCCTCCGCAAATTAATCTGGATCATATTGATTTTTCCCATTCTGCCTCAAATTCGGAAAAAAGAAAAAAGAAAAAAAGAACCAATTTGGGTTATATAATTGTACGATCGTATTCCTAAATGTCAGAAGAGTATACTGGAATTTTTTTCAGATTTCTTAGAGCTCAAGAACCCTTCGAAAAATTCAATCGTTCACCAGGCAGTCTAAAACTAAGCGGTGAAAAACAGAGTAGTCTGCGAAGGGTTAAACATTGCGTAGATTTTTAATTTGTCTTAAAAGAGACAGAGTCAACAATCTAAGATCGCTTCTAATCCCGTCGTGCCTTTGTCGGGCGGCGAAATGAACACTCATGTTCACATCCCACGTTACGCAACGCAGTCTCGCGACGAGTCGCGACGCGCGCTCGCGCGAATTTACGACAAATTCCGTACATTCGACGTACACGTATCTACATATACGTGTGCACACGGAATACACGTGTATTTACGCAACAGGCCGTGCAGGCCTGGCGCAGGTGGCGCTATGACGCAAACGGTTTTATCGGTTATTCGATTGTGTCTTATTGCTAGATAACAGAGTCGACGATCAAAACGCGGTCGTTGAGTAAATTATCGCTTCAATGACACGGTTCTTAGTTTTGCTATCACCGGTCGAAGTCCCTCGTGACTCGCGTAATATCTATGAATTAAAAAAGAAAAAAAACACAATTGTTCAAGCTGAAGATAAAAATTAATCCGATTCAAAGAGCGCGAATCTCCTCTGTTCTAATGCGCCGCCGTTCTAAACTGCGGCGATAACTCGCAGTTGTTCATTTCCGTCGCGAGCTTGTGCCTCCCGACTTATCAGCGCGTCGTAGGCGAACCGGAAAGGGTTACGAGATTGGTAGGAGTCGATATCGAACGCGCGGGCAACGCGCCGAAACTAATTCACGACTCAGATGTAGGCGGGCACACACATACTTTAAAACCGTCTCGATCTCATCCGGCCAACCCCCTTGGGTTCCTCGAATATCGTCGTAGGCCACGCACAATGAGCGCACACACTTGCGAATACTTGCGCGTCTACTACTCACGACGGAAAGCGGATCCTCCCTTCGGCGCACGAGGAGGATCCATCAAGCATTAAATGAGGTTCAAGGCGGCTTATCGAGCAAGATAATAATTCAACGTCTACATTTCTGAATGTCGCAATATCCGACGTAATATACATCTGGTGCTTCAATCACGTTTCAATCTAGGGGCGTCTAGAAAAATGCAAATCTATTATTCGGAGGTGGCGGCGTAAAACTTGACGATGCCTATCCAGGACGCGTTTGGCGGGGAGAAGTGACGTCACGACCGGAAACGGAACGTGCGTGCGTGCGTGTGATTACGCATCGGCATAGATTTATCGACACGCGAGTGCGTGATCCGATTACGATACTATCAAAAAAAAGCGGCTGTAGAAGGCTAGCTCGCCTCGTGTTTCGCAAGAAAGAACCGACGAAAGATTTTAACTGGGCGTTATCTCTGTTTCTTATATCGTAAAACTATCGCAAATTAAAAATGCAACGTTTTGCAAATGTAATTGACGTATTTTCATTTTTTTCACTTGCTATGCGCACACACGCACACACGTACATAACATTAATTTAGAAAGGAACACGTAAACAGGTAGAGCACTTATATCCCATGATTATGCGTGGTTAACCACGTGTCGATAGTCGAGGGAATTAGATGAATGCGATTTTAATGCGTTTACGCTATCTAATCGTGTTTTGTAGTCAGATAATAATAATAATAATCGCCTCTGCGTACTTTACAACGGGATATGAAATAAATCGTTAAAAAAATATATATAAAAGGGACAATGCGCCTTTCACCTCCTGGGAATGGTTTCAATTTTTTGAGACAGTAACAATGAGGCGTGTGTGATAAAATATACTGTAACAATTCTTAAAAATGAGACAGTTCTCGATTCATTTTCACGAAGAGCGAGATGTGTAAGATAATATATATTTTTCATTTTGCGTTTAAAGAAAATTTACTGTTTCATATATGGAGCTATTGAATATTTATATATAAATTCGTAAATTATAATGTTTATAAATTAAATTTTCGCATGAATATACTACAGGAATCTAAATTTCTCGCAAGTCTTATAATTATTACTAACACGATAATTGTTATTGACACAAATTAATGACTAAAAAAGATTTTTGCGTAATATCACTGAAACAGTATCTCTTTACAATGTTTCGTAATAATTCCAAGTTTACGAGCTATAATACCGGTATAAGAAAGATCGGCGAGACGGTCTCAATCTTCGAAGGACGACCATTGTGGTATTAAAGTATGGGAAAAAGCGTCTACTATATAGTGAGAACGAAGAGCCTGGTTCATTCATGGTATGAGCAACTGAATGGGGGGAAGAACGAGAGAGAGAGAGAGAGAGAGAGAAGCGGAGAAAAAGAGAAAGAACGAGCGCGCGAAATCTACGTGCACGAGTCTGTATGCGCACGCGGATGTACGCACACTCGCGCGTAAAAATATACACTGTTGAAAATTTCATGAAAATCAATGTGTTTTTAAGTTAAAGTGCATTAAATTTAATGTATCTACATTTAATGTATCTGTAAATTGAAAAGTGTGCGCACGAAATTTAGTGCACTTTTGACAACATTAAAATGTTTTTAATGTACCCGCTTGAAATTCGCTTCCATTATATTACATATTACATTAAATTGTGCTATCTATTTTTATTTATAGTGTACATGTTGTAGCAACATAAATAAATGCGCGTGTATAGAAATATAGAATGCCGTAAAGCTGCGCCCTATATTGCGGAAATCGACCAAATGCCCTCGAGCGTGTCGGAGAAAGGCGAGTCGATTTGATTACTCGTCATTTACTAATTGTAAGTATAATTCGTTATTTGATGAATGTTAATAGCACTTATTGATACAGTATTAGGAAGATATATGGAATATTTGAACGAGTTACTTCATATAGAATATATTTGCATACGTATTCTGTATATGACAACCCGTATTTCCCATGATTAAATCGATCCAAAAATATATCATTAAAATTGAGTGAATATTCCGTGAATATATGTGTGCGACATTCTGATACGTGTGTGTCTTTTTTAATGTTGAAATATTAATTGTGATGGAATATCGTACCGTAATAAACGCGGATAATTTCTTACAAGAGCGTATTAAATATGTAATAATTTATACAACAAAAATAAAAAATATGTAAATGTAATTATCTCATAAATATAGATATTTAAATTTTTGGAACGCACAATTTCTCCTTATCACTCGGCCTAGTGAAAGATCCAAAAAGTATTTCTATTTTACAGTTCAAATGACGGTTCACGTAATAATTCTATAACCAATAATTAATAGAATGTTTCAAGAAATAAATGAATTTTACAATACAAAAAGCACGTTCAATTCTGATTTTATGTTATCTCTGCTATTTCACAACTTCATATTCCGAAAGAAAAGATTTGCATTGCACAACCACACCGTTTCTTTAATTCTAATAAAAGAAACGATTATAAAAATTCTTTAAATCAAAGAGACCTTTCTTTAACCGTGTAGCAATGCACAAATTTCTTTGATTTAAGCAAATATTTTTTGACTCACAATCAAAGAAATTTTTCTCCGAGTGTTCCTTCGCTCTGGGATCTTTAATTCTACTACAGTATAAAAGCCTTTCTTAAATGATTTTCGCAATGAGAAAAATCGTAGGAATCGTAAGCGCTTTTTCAGGTCACTTATTTAAGTATCGCGTATTAAAAGAACACGAAGCGCGAACGGATTCACCTGACGACGATGCGTCTGGAAAAGGCTTCAACCAGCTTGCTCATTATATAACGGCGCGTATGTAAAATACCCACACATCCGATACACACCGCCGCCTAGATACTACAGGACGTCTGTAAAAACCCACTGTGATGGCGCATTGTGAAGCGAGCCGGCTATAAAAAGCGCCGCTAAGCCGCTCGTAAAACACGGCAAAAACTCGCCAAATAAAGCGAGAGTGAGAGAGAAAAAGGGAGAGAAAAAGAGGGACGGGAGGGAATGAGGAGAGAGACGAAGGAGATATACCTACGACGTCCGGCCTCTCCGACTAACCATCGCCACCTCTCATCTTGTCGGCGGCTGTCAGCGGCAAGTACGGACCCGAGGAAGCTTGACCTCCATTATTTCCCCGCATTCCACGAAACATTGACCCATCATCCCCGCCACGATTTCCTACCGAGTTGCCGCGCTAAGAACCCCGATACTATTCTCATTCAAGGTAGCGGCGCTTCGCCCCGACTCTCTCCGATCTAACGTCCAGTACATAGTGGACGTATGTCTGTTTGTTTTTCCTTTTTAAATCTGTACGAAGGACACTGCGACGAGTTTTTAAAAGGCACTCAATAATGTTACGTCAATCGAAGGTCTTTGAAATAGATTTTTTTTTTTTTTTTTAGGCAAGGTACTTTCCGTAGATCTTGTCCGAAAGCTGATTCATTCCGGGTGAAGTAATTTACCAATTTCCGCGGCAAGAACGAGATATCTCATGCCGCGGGAACGAGACGGTATTTTATCGTCGTCATGCCCCTAATTAATCTCCGCTCGACTTCGCGCGCGTGGAGAAAATCGCGAAATTAATGTGCGAACTTCGAACGGCGCGCAGGTTCGCGCGATGAGGGATTAAAGCGAGGGAGTCATGCGAATTTCCGGCGCGCGGCCGACAATTCGGCCCGATTGAGCACCGCTGCGTGTGTCCCGAAGGAGTTTCCCACGCTGCCTCGCGTCACACACAGCTATATCGCGGCTAGATACGTGTCCCGATGATTCGTCGGTGCCGGTCCACGATCCCTAGGACTTCATTGATTGATCGATCCGAGAACTGATTACATACACATGTGTGTGTGCGTGCGTGTGCCGTGTGCGCACCCGCAACACGCTGTATACTCATGATAATCGTGTGTCCGTCGCTATCTATCCTAGTTATCTTCGAAACACATAGTTATGTAGTGATGGATCATACCGGCGAACTGTCGATTCACATCTTTTAGCTTTAAATTAATCGATGTAATATTTATTCAAAAATAATTTTAATAAAATATTTACGAAATGTAAATTTATATTCGTATAATACAAGAACCATTAATTCACTATTCGAACAAACATGTATTAAAATTTAGGAATCTCTTCTCTCAGTGTGCTGATAATCGAAACGTGCCAGAACTCGCGTGGCCAATATTCGCGTGAGCACTTAAGCAACCGTGCGTCGAGCTAATCGTTAGCGTTTTCCGCAGGTAATGGCCGCTTTAAACAACAATATAAAGGATCGCAAACTACGAAAGGTCCCCGGCGGCGTCCACCGGGCGCAAAATGCCGGTTAAAGGATCTGTGTACCACAGCAGTTTATACAACACGGGCGAGTTTCAAGCAGCGATATATACGGACGGCGGTACGTGGGAACCGCGTCGTCCTCAGTTATCTTAACAGCAGTGATACCGTATTGTTACGACCACCATCGCCGTCGCCGCGTGTTCCGGAAAGTAATAACTGTCCGAGAAATTCTCCGCCGCAATAATGCAACGTCGCCGCCGCCGCCGCAATCATTGTAATCTGAATTAAGAATCGTCATTTCTGTTATACATTAATATGCGTATCTCATGCCCCTGACCGTGTAATTTCCAACCTCCAATGGCAGAATCTCTGAGTGGTGAAATTTTTTTTTTTTTACTGAACTTGAAAGTTAATTTAAAAAGATATGAATAAAAGATTCATTACCCACGATACGTTAACAGTCATCTTTTCTTCCGCAGATATATATTTCATTTCTTCACATTTTGTCTGGTTATCACGTTTGCGTTTGTTTATTCATTTTGCTTGTCCCGCGCTCATCTCTCGACAATCATAAATAAAAGATTGCTATTAATAATAAAACTTTATTTGTTTTATTTATCTTTAAAACCTAAAAAAAAACGCGACAGATGAGGAGACGCTTCTCCTTATGTATCGGGTATTTTTTTTTTTTAAGTTTTTGAACCCCGCATTTGTTAAATTCAGCCGCGCGGCGTATCCCGCGAATCGCGGGACGTATACCCGCATGCGTGCCCTCTCCGTTCGATTCGAGCTCACAATAAAATCGCTGGCTGCTCCGTAAACACATCTGCTCCCTGTCTCTTATCGGTCACAGGAAATGAACTTATTATTACGCGCGCAAATCGTTCCTATCCATTGCTGGTGAGACCGACCGAGCGTTTAGTCATACTCGCGAAACGCGTTAAACTGAAATGTTTTCCCGAAACGCAGCAGTGTCCGATTTCGCGCGAATTCAATGACTCAAATAGAAACCTTCCGGTTTGTGGCGTCAGTTCCAGGAAGAAACGCATTACGCGGTACATTCCCGCGCGAATGTATATTGCACTTTCCTAGACGGACATCCGCGATTCTAACCATTTCCCGTTAGGAAAGGAACACTAATCTCTAACGAAATTTCGCTATGGAAGAGAGTTATGGACGAAGCATTTCCTCTTTGTCTCAACTGTGAAATGCTGGATCTCTTTCGGATAAGCTCAGTGGAAGCTCACAAGGGAATAAAATCTGAATCGTATCAAGAAATCACAGAGACATAGAAAAAAGTTAATCGAAGTACAGGAATAAAAAAAGAAACAAGATAGAAAAATAGTGACTCACTTTTTGGCGAAGCCATTCCGTGTGCACGTGGACGCGCCCAGCGCGTCAGAGAACGAACTAGAAGAGACGGGAGGAGAAAGAGATTTGTGCGTGTGGCAGAGAAGAGGGGGAAAATATTTGTGCGTTCATGAGCGTGCGAGGAAGACGGACAAAGAGTTGAACGAACCCACGCGCGGACCGAACCTCGCTAATTTTTTAAAGACCCACCTCCGACCAGTATTTCTACTATCGGAGAGGCCACCGTCGAAGCGATGGAGGTTCTGCTGCGTAATAGAGGCGGGTTCTCGCGACCAATCGCGCGGAGGCCCTCCGCGAGACCGAGAAATTTACCGCAGACGTTCTCACGACGCAAATGCGACGTCTCTTCAGGGATCCTTTCGCCATGTAGAATACATTTGCGGTATCTCTCTGCGATATGGAACGGATTTAAATCACCGATGAAAATCGGGTCAATCGATGATGCTTTCGACATAACGCCAATAGAAATATCTCTGTCGATGACTACCTTTTGTGCAATGCGTGTTTGAGATGTTATAAATTACGTGTATAAAAAAACTGTACAATTAAATAAGAAATTCTTAGCCGCGTTCTTCGAGTTCCAAGCCACTTTCAATTTTCCGTGTCGCCTAAAATCGTTACTATCATTCGTAAAATAAGTAATAATATTACAATAATGCTACTTGTTATTTTATTATTTATTAATCGTTATTAACGAAAGAAGCTGTGCGAGTGTCAAAGATATTTCAAAAAGCGAAATTAGCGAGATGTTGAATTTACCTTGATCGACACTAAAAAAAAAAAGAAATTAAGAAAATAACAAAATGTGCATATTCTGGAGAATACAAAGTGAAATCGTGATTATCTATTTCGAATGATTGAAATTCTCTTCTGTTACTTTTAAACTGATTTTAATAAGATTTTGCAAACTCTGTTGCAGATGTGCCTGCGTATTGCGTGACAGTAAAATGTTGGCACAAAGTGTGCGAAACAAAAGTATTTGAATAATAATTGACAACAATGAACATTGTTTGATCACGAAATATTCAATATTTGAATGAATAGATACATTTGTTAGTTAACATCTGTGTTAGTCAAAGACGTTTTTGTTCCAAGTATTATTCGACACTTAAAACGTAATAAAGCCCATAATTCGAATAGAATAGTGAGCACTTCATTTCACTTCTAGTCACTTTAGAAATTAACTATTTTTGCAAGCGGCATTAAGATTCAATATCGATCGCGTTTCATACACCGCGTGTTGACACAGAAATTAGTAAATTGTGAGGAACGAGGAATCGTCAGCGCGAGGCATTTGTCGCTGTAAATTAAATAACTACCCGTTTCACCGAGGAAAAATACGCAGTTGGTGTAGTTTTCGACACGTGTATCAAGCCTCAAGGCCGAGGCGTGCCTCGAGACACGATACGCAAATAAAAAACGGAAGTGCCGACGAATAAAGTGATGGTATTACAACGAAGGCATGCTCTGACTTTCAAAGTTCGCTTCGGGTATAATTTATATAGCATTTATACAGCATTTGGCACTTTTGCGTCACGATTATTAATGATCATACTTTATGAACGGAGAAAGAGATTCTTTTTTTTTTTATAAACAAAGTATCTAAAGTAAAACAAATAGAATAAAAAATCTATGAACATTAGAAGTACGCGTTAGTAATTTTATAAAGAATCATTATCTGAAAAAGCTTATATAGAGATAACTTTTATAGGTTTTAATCTTATATCGCCATTTATTGAAGCGAGAAAGAACGGTGTAAATTACTCTGTTTCACTTGTAGATTTTATGAATTCTCGGGATGTGAATTCTTTTTTTCTTTTTTTACTCTTTACTGAGAACTCTTTGTATATTCCGCCTCGTTCTCGTTTCATTAGAAGATGTAATATATTACGATTGCAATGTAGCGCCTTATATTGCACAATGTTGTCACACGCGGTCCGATTATCTCACGAGAAAACGGAAACGACTAACACGATTCTAGTAAAAGAACATACGTAAAATGCTCTTATCTCATGTAAAGTCAAACCACACGTGACTTAATCGTGAAACAATTAAACACTTAGTTTCTCCTGGGATGCTATTGACGGTTAATAAATATTATGCGGAAGAAAAACGACGCGATATTCCGCTATCTAAACCAACGCAGAGATATCTTGGAATCGCTACATTTTTTTACTTTTTACAGTTAAAGTGAAGTGAAAAGATAACTGTATTGTCGCACGAATTCACGTGTTGCATATGTTGATATATCTCAATGTATGACTAATTTTGATGTATTACACTAAAATTGAATTATTCAATATCCCATTATCGTACATTGTAGATATTATATCAAGGAACATCAATATTACATTATTTTCGCGTATTATAGTACATCGAAATGTCACGTCACACAAGATTAATAAAATGATTATATTAGCGTTTGCCGAAGATATGTCAGCATTAAACTGGATCAGCAATCTCTTCTCACATATCCATGTGGTTGCGCGAAATATAACAGCGATGTGTAACACGGGTTTGGAGAGATTGCTGATCCCATTCAGTTCTGTGTAGTCCGCGAAAGAAACGAAGAGAGCGAAAGAAAAGTTAATGGAATGGGTGACGGACGGGGTCATTTTTGTGCGTCGGTCGCGCTCTTTTCTAGGGAGACGCGGGAGCACGTGCCCGGGTGAGAGAGCACACGCGTGACGTCAGCGTGCGTCTGGGAACAGCTGACCGCATTCCACAATAATTGTTTTGCATAATCGCGGTGGAAGCGGCGGCCACTCGGTGGTGTAGCCTCACTGTGTCCGCGAACACAGGAGAAAGAGGCCGACACGAGAGAACAAGAAAGGTGGAGGCGGAGAAAGTAGTGGGGGAGAAAATTCGAAAGGGCCTTCTCACGTCAGTCAAGGTGGGGCTGGGGGACGGCATGAGATGGGAAGAGGGGGGCCCTGGTCCAGCCGTCAATAGCTGCGCGGCCGGCGCGTTGGCTTTTAAAGTTTAAAGATCCAACCGCGACAGCGGCGGCGGCGGCGGTGTCTAGGCATGCCAGTGGTGCTCAACTCGCGGCGCCGAGTTCTCTGTTCTCACAACGCAAATCGCGAAAAAAATGTGGAAAATTTGCACTCTTTAAAGCTGAGCAATTAGACATTTAGACATTTTATAAGAACTTTAAATTCGTTGGATCATTTTCTCTATTTAGAATTGCTTTTAAAATCTTTTCATTAGTAAAACTTTCATTGGATGCTATCAAGAATTTTTAAGCATCCTTATTGTATAAATATTATGATAATGTAAACATCCTGTTAAAGATGTATGTGTCACATCTCAAAACATTGGATATCAAAAATCTAAACATTTCATAGAGTAATCTAATATTACATTTGAGTATTTACAGCTAGTTTACAGGGTTAAAATTGGTGACAAAAATTTTTTTTATCGATTAGTAGAAAAAAAAGAATAAACCTAGAGAAGCGTTCAGCTTTTAAATTTCGACAACTTTTAGTTCGCATTGTATAGTCGAAACATCCTTAAGACGAATGTTACATTGCATTGGCAAAGGAGAAAAAAAAAATCAAAAATCTTGTTTCTTATTTGCGTTCTAGAGAAGATGACTCATCTCGTAATATCGATCATAGGTGCTTCCTAGAAACATCAATGACTCGACATCACGAGAAGCAGAGTAGTTATAATTCAAAGCAGGAGCAAACAAGATCACGAAAGCACGGATAACGACGACAGTGACGAAAGATCTCGAGATGAAATATCTCTACAGAAGAAGGTTAAGGAATATTACTGGGCGAGTAGCTAGCGCGGAATATTTCCGACGTGTATGGTTATGCTTAGCAGTATCTTGCCACGTCCCACGCGACCCACATTGCACTCTTTCGCGAAGATGTGGCGGCTGCCTTTCGTGTATCTCGTTTAGAGGTCTAGCACCTCAAGATTAGTGGAGCGATCGGAATATTATAGAAACTGTTACCTTTGTGGAATAATCTTCTTTGGGCCTGCTTATCCGCGACAGATTTGTTCAGGGGCTTCCCGACTCTAGAAAATACGAAAATACGAAAAACATATTGATTAATTTTATATGATTTATATTATAATAAAATTTATATGCGTATCATGTAGATTTATACAGTCACGAAACAAATTGAGAGCCAAGATATTGGGAGTTTATTTCATGCTACAAATTCATTAAATATTTTATCATTTTGTTGGGGAGAATTCGATTGGTGGAATGAAAACCCTGGCCAGTGATCCATTTACTATCCAAAAGCAAACTCGTGTTCAAACTGAACAAAATTTACTGGCCCATTATCAACATGCAGATTGAAAGATGTATTTAAATAAAATTGCAACACCGATTCTATTTTATCTCCATCTTTATCGGTTTTTACTTGAGTCTAAAAATATGCGTAAAAAAATGATCAAATTGTGAGACGAAATAATATTAAATAAAGATTATCTTACAGTCATTAATTTTCCAGACGCGTGCATATTGAGAGTTTTTATGCAACTTTAAATTAAAATTATTTTTAATGGAAATGCATCACAGGCAAGGGTTTTCACTACCAAACAAATTTTTAAAAAATTATAATAGTTGGTGAATATCCTTTGTCCGGACAATTAGCTTCGTGATTCTATATTACGTTCACGTATATAAAAGCTACTTACGAATTTTTGAACACGTCAAAAGAGTTTAAATGGCTTAAAAATAATTCTTAGAGATTTATCATCTTAATCCTAATATGAAAGAAATTGAAACTGTTACTATTTAGTTTATTTCAAGTGCAAACAGAATTAAAATCTATACATGTCAATCTTAACACCTTTGTTTCAGAAACTGTTTACGGTTAGATATTTCTGACGGTGTCAAATGTTCGAGTCGCTTAAAAAAAAAAAAAAAAAAAAACTGACGCAACGGCAAAACTACGCACATTTTGTCCATCGATGTAGGATACGCCGCGGCTATACGGCGTTGGACGTATAACTACGAGCGTAAGGCATTTTGCAATCCCGGTCGCACGTCTCCGAGAATGGTGTGTCGCGCACATAGTTGTCGCGTGACGTTGGCGGAGAAACGACGCTAACGACAGGCGACCCCGGGAACGGCGATACGGAGAATAATAAAAAGAGAGACGCGCCGTTGCGTCGGTCATCCGCGGTTCCGTGAAAAACCCAAGCGAGCAAATATCCCGCCGACATTAGTCTACGCGCAGTCGATTATGCTCCATGTGTGAAGCGGCCTCTAGACACTCAATATTATTGGATAATATTATTTGATTCTCCGTAAGTTATTAATGACGGTTTGTGCAATATATCGTGTCAATCAAAGAAATTTCTTTGAAATACATTGTGCAATTTGTAAAATATCGTGCTATCTCTGTGAATACAGAGAGAAAACGATTTCTTTGTATTTCATAAATTTTACTGTGTCCTGACAAATTTATCTGTTGGGAATGGTCCAAATAAACCAATATTTGATTTGTTATTTTTGTCCAATAATAAATGATGTTTGAATAAAACAACATTTTTATTCAAACAAAGTATGTTTTGTATAAGCATATGTTGTTTCAATGAAACTACTTTCAGTCAAATAAATAGAAATATCAATTCTAATGAAAACTTGTTCTCTGTGTTCTTGCACAATATATTTCCATACGATAAGATATTCGACGCTGCTTTTTAACATTAGATCACGTTATCAAAATTAAGTGCTGATTAATGAAACTTGAATGATTACTTTTGATCACGTGATCTATCTTGACTCTAAAAATGGGCACCGAGTATTAGCATGAAAAAGCTTTATCGATTCATCACACTTTTTTAGGATGATTACAACATAAATTATGTTTGTCTGAGATATAATAGCAGTAAAATTCAACATAAAATTGTTTACAAGAATTTTGCAACGGTTGTAACGTAAATGCGAAAAGTGTCAAATCAACAATTTATCATTCCTTTCTAAGCAAGAATATCATATCTTCTTGAAAGAATTTATAATCTTAAATAGATAATTTGCTAACATGAAGAAATTTTGTTTCTTCGCGTAAGCAAATTATATCGGTTTAAAGCTTATCAAATTCTTTCAAGACTGTATATTCTTGAATCATTAATGAATTGTTGATTTGATACTAATTTTTTTCTGTGTACGTATATGTTTGACCTCATTTAACTGTTATCAAAAAACATGTAGCGCTCGACAAAATATTTATGACAAGAGTTAATCGACGTCTGATCACTGAACAAGTCGAGATCTAGTGGAAGTGAATTGCTCAATATACTGTATAAACCCTCAACGTAGCCTTCAGACGATCAATAATATTGTGTAATATCAAATATTGTGCAATAACATTGAACGTCTAGGAGCCACTTAAGAACAAGTTGTTTTATTGTAAACGATCTAGACGAGGCAATAAAAATAATTTGCCATTTTCCTTCATTTATTGATTTAATCTTCAACCTGACAGTTATTAAGCACATTAATTTTTTTTTTTTTATTGCCTTATCGCCACAGCTTTCTTGCGCAGTTTTCTCTTATAAATTGTTTTGGTTACTCAAGTTGCAAGTTATTACATATTTAATTTAACATATTTAATCACATGAAAATCCTATTATCCAAACATTGGGAGAGATCATGCATTGAGAAAAAATTTAAAATTTTAGTTGAAAAACTAAAATATTCAGCCCAATACGTGCAACTAAATATTGAGTTGGTTTAATTAAGTCTTGGTTAACAAATTTGAATGGTTGACATGATACCTTTTTTGCAACTTGAATGTTTAGTTGATCGTATCAGACTAAATATTTTAGTTTCTTAACAAATTTTTTTCTCACAATCAGCATAAGATTCTGACCGCCTAAGAGCTTTACTGCACCCTGATTCCAATTTGACATTTCTTATTCTAATTTGGTACTTCTGATTCTGATTTGGCATTTCAAGTTTAGGGTTGAATTACACGTCGTGATACTTGGAGACATTCGATTCGCTGCGAACTCGGCGATACCCGACACCCGTTACTGGTTTTCCCTCGCGTGCGCGCCCGGCACTCTTTTTTCCTTCTTGCGACACCCGTTATCGGATCGGTAGGATCGAATTAGTGGAACGAGAGAGAACCAAGAAACGCGACCAAAATCAATTTCCGCGTGACCTTCGCGACGACGACGGCGATCGAATTTTTGCGTGCGTGGCGAGAGAACGCGGAGCGAAGAAGAGGAAATATTTTCCGCGATGATCCCCTTCTAGCACTACATTTTGCAAAGAGAGAGAGAGAGGAGGAAGAGTAGAAGAAAAAAGAGAGGAAAGATAGATAACGATAAAGATAAAGAGAGAGAAACAGCGCTTTCGATGATGTAACTGCGAGCGTGCGACGCACATAGGCGATTGGTCACAGCCAGATTGCTCATCCGCAGTTTATCCTATACACAATTCTCGTTACCGGCGTGCTATCACGCGTGGACTATGCTCGGCGGCTCGTTTTACACGATCTACAATCTAACGACAGAGAGAAGGAAGGAGCGAGACAGAAAGAGAGTTCGCGAGTTCGCTAAACTAACCGATATTTCAATTTCCTCAAATCCTTGACAGCAAATGCTAAATTGACGACCGCCAAAGTTTTAATGGCACGTCAAAAATAAAGATGACGGAGAGCAATGTGTACTCCGCCGAAAGTGACGATGCCGCGCAATATTGGCTTATGATAATCGGGCAGCGATATATTTGTGCAATAATCGGAATAAAAAATCGATAATGGGCTGCGCGCAACACGGCGCGGTAATATATGCACGCCGTTTCAGAATTATCTGATTACTCAGCGTTTTGGCGGCGAGATCAGCGTGTCCGACCTAGCCGGAAGTGCCGGTATCACGCAACGCAAGGATACACTTCGGGTATAGCGAGGCATCGATACCACTATCTGCGTATACTATCTCTCGCGAGGGTGCCTCCTTATTTCTATAGGTGTAACGGGGCGTCCCCCGCGTGTGGCGTCCGCGTTACCACTATGGGAATTCTAATTAGAGATAATGACGTCATTAAGGTCTGAGTCGCGACGAGACGGGACGGTCTACTGCGCTTACTGTACATAGAACGTGTACCCTATTCTATGTACGCACTCGTGTACCTACACGCAAAACGTACTTTGTTCCGAGAGTCCTACTCTCTCGCGCCGAGAGAGATATGCACTCGAGATCGTCGCTCTCTCACGCGAACGCACTGTTAAACTTATGCCCCGAGAGAGAGATTTACATCGCTCGTTCGCAAGCGGAAAGGGAGGAAGAGAAGGAGGTGCTGCTCCGTGCACCGGCCCGCTCCCTGTTCTCTCGCCCGTTACTACGATAGGGCAAACGTCAAACTTGTATTTCGAGTCGGATCGATTTTTGCAGGATTTCTGCTCGGGATGCTTGAGCAATTTCAAGTTAACATTTCCTAATATTACGAGTATTCAATGAAACGTTCTCCGTTTCTTTCTTTGATTGTATTAATCACCTGTGTCTCTATCAGGGCTGAGTAGTGATTAGTTTAAAAAGTTAAAAATAACTTTCAACTCAACTTGGTTAATTTTTTTTAATTATTTAATTTTTAACTTTAAGCAATTATTTTTGAAACAAAGACTTTATTAATTTTCTTTCTAATTTAAAAATTTATCTATGTAAAAAAAATTATAATAGAAAAAATATGTTCAAATATTAAAAAATAAACAATATTTCTGTTATTTATATAAACTTAATTTATAAATAAAATATTAAATTTGTTTCATATTATAATTTTGAGTAATCTAACTTTAAAAACTTACGAATTTCTAATTGAATATAAATAATGAATTTAACATGACAAATCGATAAATAAAACCATGGAATTTTTTACGTACGCATAGCAAAAAATAGTCCTTGCGATATTGGATTATTTTAAATTAAGAATTCGCTTTTCCACTGCGACTGTATTGATTTTAATCGCTAGGAAAAGTACCATTCGCTCTCTATTTAAATGTCATATAATTTTCTTT
The DNA here is from genome assembly GCF_016802725.1 of Solenopsis invicta. NCBI lineage: Eukaryota > Metazoa > Arthropoda > Insecta > Hymenoptera > Formicidae > Solenopsis > Solenopsis invicta. The sequence continues at coordinate 6,093,618 of NC_052669.1, read as the reverse complement.
CTACCTTAATCCGATTCACTCGCCCTCACCATGTCGTTATCGATATGTATTACTTCCAACTATCATTTGAAAGCAACGCACACGAACGGCACAGCCGCGTCACGTCCGGAATAGTAATCGCATACGAAAATAATGGCAGCGCCTGTTATCTCTCGTTTCTGCGCGCATACATTACGGCGCACGGAGTCATTCCGTGATTCATGACGTTGTTAAAGCAGTTCGCAGAATTACAGTAACGGACACGTCGGCGGGCTTGACTGTCGGACGAGACCGGAGGAATTTGTAAACAGATCCGCGCGCGCGCGCGACGGAAATGCACGCGTGCAAGGTGATGCGTGCGACAAGAGAAAAATTCTAAGGTCGACATTCATAGTCCATTCTCACGTTTCATATCGTACCTAAGCACAATCTCAAGATGTCGCGAACCAATCGCAGATCCGCATTGGCGTCTTAAGATTTGAAAGAGATCGATCTTAATAATGGACTTACGAGTACCGGTTTAAAAGTTCAATCACCGGTTTTTTTTTAAGTAACTTTTCGAGCGCTCGCAAGAACCCTCTCGATTCCGATTAATTTAATCTAAAAAAAAAAAAAAAAAAAAAAATCTATTTTATATTGTTCCTAATAGCGTAGAGATAACACCAGATATTTTTTCATAATTTTCCCATTAACGTTTTAAAGAAATTAAATATCGATTTGGATGGATCTGAAGATTGCAACTGTCCGAGGGCAACGACGGGTGCGAAAGGGTTAAAGCAAAATCATCTTAATTATCTCAAAGAGTTTGCCGGCAGTACACGCGGTGATCCAAGAGATCATCAGCAAGTGTTTAAAATGGAAATTAATAATACAAAATGACGAAGCTAATTAAGCGAGTGATAACCATGAATCGATCAGCCCCCTCCTACTCTCCTCCTCCCTCTCTCGCCGCGTAATAAGCACGCACCGTCGTCGACGCGTATGTACGTCGCTGCCCGTCGCATATTTTCGCGCGCGCGTTGAATAACAGCCTCGTAACACGGCGCGGTGCGGTGACACAACTCGGTTCGAGTTAAGCCCGGAGCTCGTCGGCGGCCGGACAGGGCGGCGGATGAGAGACGAAGGGAGGACAATCGCGGGACGGAAAGAGACGGCGGATGCAGCCGACGCTCGTGTCATATGCAGGCAGTGCAGAGTCTCGCATGTGCGTGTGACTCTTCGTGTGCGTCCCCGCCGCGTTCTCCCTCTCTCTCTCTCTCTCTCTCTCTCTCTCTCTCTCTCTCTCTCTCTCTCTCTCTCTCTCTCTCTCTCTCTCCCTCTCTCTCTCTCTCTGTCTCGCACACTCTTTCTTCTTCTTTCTCGGCCAGTACTTCCTCCGCCCCGGTGCGTCTCCGATCCGATCACCCTGTCTTTGTCGGCGGGGCGTCGCGTATCTCCCTCTCGCTCTTCGTCCTGACGTCAGCGCGGATACCTGTTGCATGCCGCACGCTGCACGGAGGGAGGAGAAGCGTTGGTGCGTGCAACGAGCGATCGGGACGGTGGTGGAAAAAGGAAGGAGAGAAAGAGAAAGCAAGATAGAGAAGAAGGAGGAATGCAAAGATTGATTTTTAATAAAATCAATCGGAATTGGGATAAAATCCTTTTTAGATTTCGCGTGTCGCGTCATATTAACCGCAGAATTCAATTGCATTATAATTTCGTTGTAACTACCAACTTTAAAGAAATAATACAGGGAAAATAGTGAAGGTGGACAAGTAGGGAGAAAAGGCAAGAGGCACATTCAATAGCTTTCTAAAAATACTTTAAACTTCAAATACAAAGATAGACAAGTAAAAAGAAGAGATGAAGACGAAGATGAAGATAGAGAGAACAGGAAAGAGGAGATGCTTGAAGTCACATAAGCGAATTAAAGATATCGATTCTCAGACTGGCTGCAGACTAGCCAGCGCCCTTCCCGAGGAGAATACTTCCTTTAATCTTTTTTTTTCCTCTTGCACTCCTTCTCTCTTTTCTCTCCTTCTCTCTCCCGAATCACCGCCGCGTATAAATTAGGGCCTGCGATTCCGGACCTGGTTACACGAAAACGAGCAAACGAATCAGGGATGCATCGGACAAAACAAGTCGAGTTTCAAAGAGTTGCTCCTAGAATCCGTATAAAGGGCGTTCCAAATTGATGAAATTTTTGTCAAATTTGTAACAAATTTAGAAAGTCACTTGTAACAAATACTCGTAATTTCCTACGTCAAATATTTTCGATGATTAAACCGACTGCAGGAAGTTACGTCGATAATTTCATCAACGTAACATCCGCAATTATAATTAAATGAAGAAAACGTGATTATCTTCACAATCGCAAAATTCAATCTGCCAGAAGCTTTCAATTTTCACTAGAATCAAGATAATATGAGTTATGCGAATAGTTCTAAAGTCGTATAATCGACGAATGTCACTGGGATTTATTGATCTCTCCTCTAGAAGGCAATATTTGCAACCGTTACCATTTTAATGACATTTAGCAAATATTAGTGGAACATAAATATGGCGATTTATTCTGCTTCCCGCTCGTATACGCGCGAGCACATACCACGCGACTTGTTCTATCTTGAAAAAAAAGCTTTCATCGCGAATATAGCGAGAAGAATCGGCGATGAGTTTTGAAATATTGGCATCGAGAGAGGGCGACGAGATAGGATACGCCTGGCGCAGAGAGCATTCGTTATACTGCACAATGCCGATCCGTCACGATTATCGTCATCTTTATAGCGGTATTAATCGCGTACGGCCGCCAAAGCGGCGGCGTTCGCTAAATGCCATTGGCGGAAGGAGCATCGAGGGCGAATGCGACTCGTTTGCTGGGCTGGCTTTTCAGGAAGATCGGAATCAACGAAAATAGACGAGGCACGGGGCTGCCGCCTCAGTTGGACATTCGCCAATAATGTGGCGCCGCGGAAAAATCTGTATGACGAGAAAGAGAGGAAGAGAGATAGATCTTATTGTTAGACTCGTCCTCTTTCTCTTTCTCTCTCTCTCTTTCAGGCGAGCTATTTCTCGCGTCGGTATATTCTTCCTTTTCTTACGCGGCACCCGCCACTAATGTTGCGGTTAAATAACTTAAAATTATCTAGATAAAGATAAGATAAATTACATGTAAATGTGTGTCAGGTAAGACAAATATAATTTAATTTTAATTCATCCAGATAAAAGATAAAAATATATGGCTTTATGTAAATATAATTTTTAGATAATATCGTTATTGAGCAAAACAATTTAGGATGAAATATGTTCATATTTTTATTTCTAAATCTTTATTTTTTTAAAAACAAAAGTTCTTCACATAATTCTATCTAACAAAAAATATTTCTCTTTGAATTTAAATCAATACGCAAATAAAGATCAAAGTTAACAATGGGAGGAATATATAATTTACATTATATGACTGGCAAAATTTCTTGTAAAAGTTTACAAATTCATAGTTTTGGAGCAAAGATAATATACATTATAATAATCTAGATAAAGACAAGATAAAACTATTTCCTTATCTACCTGCCCTCTCTTCTTCTCACGCATTCTTTTTTCCCATTTCCTTCAACAGTTTCCTCATAGTGAAGCACAGTTCGCTTTTTTTTTTATTACGACAGTTTGCTTTTTACGCGACACTTTCGTCTATAATACCCCGTTCCGGAATCTCTAATAATCACTTGCTCGTCTAAGTTATTCAAATCAGATTCGATACCAATAATAAATCATATCTGTACGCGTCAGATTGGCAATCAATCCGCTGTGTCACGCCAGAAGCGAGAAAGAATAGCGCGATTGCATCTGTGCGCGAGAGTGCGTAGAAAAACGCGTAGTCACTCGGCCGTGGCTCTCGCAATTTGGAGAAGAAATTATCGCGCGCAAAGTTGATAAAAAGCAAACAGACCTAGCGAGCGATGATAAGCGCGAACACGCGTATTATTCCGTACCCTTCCCATTCAGTGGCTCTCTAATCGGCCGCTCTTATTGAGCTACGGAAACGACCTATGACTTTTACGTACGCACAGTCCCCCAGTTACGTACGCACGATACACCACGATACGTTTCGAGAGCAATCACGTCGCGCTGATAATCCATGAAAAGTCACCAAAATAGAATCGAGTTAAAAAAGATTGCGATTAATTTCGTTCACAGATGGCCAAAGGTCATTGATTCGCCAAAGAACGCTCGCCCATTTATAATGTCTTTTATTGTCAAGATGATAATTGTATAAGCGTATAATAATCGTGTTATGTAAACATTGCACGCTTAGATTTGTTGAAAGTTTGGGACCTAATCGTTTTCTTAATATTTAATTGTAAGTAAATATTCCGATCTGATTCACCGAACAACGTGCGTACACTATATAATTATTATACAACATTAATACATTAGTCAATTAAAATGTTTAGTCTGATATAACCAACTAAACATTGAGTTGATTCAACGATTATTTAGTTGCACAAAAAAAGATATATTTTATTCGGGTCAACCATTCAAACTTAATTAAGAATTTAACTAAATTAATTCGATATTTAGTTGAACGTGTCGGAATATTTTATCTTCCAAATTTTTTTTTCTCAGCGTAGAGTAAAATTATTAGTGATGATTTTTAAGATAAGAAACGCGTATTTCCTCTTTCGCAGAATTTGAAATATTTGACAGGTGAACTGGATTGAAAGATCAACAGCTGTTATTTGAAAATTGAGATATTAATGACTACACAATACCCCACTCAATTAGCCACTGACTTCCACTAATCCCCCTCAGCCTTTTACAAATTCCGTGATGCAATTTTATGCACGAGCGCAGATCGCTCACCGCGATTTCACGACCGATCGCTCGATATTCGCCGTATACGGCGGCAGTAGCAACAGGCCAGCACCGGACTTCCGCCTCCGACGGGGAGTCGAGGAATGCGATTGAGAGCCACTGAAGCCAGTCCTAGAACGCGTCCCGGTCGCCGGCACCAAAATTAGAACAGTTGGACCTTAACGGGAACTTTTGCGTGTCTTTATGTAACCCGGCCGAATTTATGGCCGTTATCTATTTAATAATACGCGAATTTACTCGCACCATTCGCAAAGATCAAACGATCCTACGCACGCACACACGCACGCACGCACATTACCGCGCGCTCGGGCGAGCGAACGACGCGCACGTGCGTAGCGCACACACGCGCGCGCCTGACGTAAATTTCGCGCCAGTGCGTTCACCTCTTCGATCTCATCGCTCGTTCTTCACGGACGCTTGAATGTCGAGTTGTTAATTCTCCTCGCTCGAGGAACATCGGAAACTACTGTTCGATCGACGGCTGCCCGTCTAAATAAAGGCACGTTCGCCGTAATCGCCGCTCTCTGCGCGGATCCGACGTGCCCTCTCGCCGGACTTGCCCCATTTTCGACTGTACCTCCTCCCCCTCCCTGCCACTTGAAGTAAATCGAGATGAATAGAAACATAAAGCAAGGGTATACAAAAATTAAAAAAAAATCCTTTTCATACAAATTCCATGTAAAAAAAAAACCTGTTAAATCCCTTTCGTATAAATTCAATTTATGCGCGGTTGTTTCTTTTTTATGCAAAAATATTTTTATATAATTGTCCTCACACAAATATTTCTCTGATTTTCGAAATACGTTCTCCAAAATATCTTTCAATATTTTTACGAAAAAAAATCATTGATCTAGCTTATTTACAGCTTTGATTAAAAAATTGGATTCAGCTTCTTATCAGCACTGAAATTTACATGAAAATCGATTTGTCATTTTCACGAGAATGCGTGCTTACTGAAGGTGTAGGAAGTAATAAAATGCATGATAATTAATGCAGTTTGCTGTGGATTACGTTACTTACTGCTGACAAAAGACCTAGTTATGCACAAGTGGCAGTGAGCAAAGCTCGTCTATCCATCTACCTAACAAGCCTATAGCTAACTACGCTGGTAATCGGTAAACCGCCTTGTAATTGGCGCATTAACAAATAAGTATGCTCTTGGTATCTTAATACATTTATATTCTTTTTATGTTCACTATCTCTACTTCTTTCCTTTCTTCGTTTGTGCGCTAACGTATTATGTACGTACGATTATTAGTAATTCCCATGTACACACGTACGATTTATGAGCGTACAAAGTGGTTCGATTCCGCGATAAGACTTCTCCTTGACCTACATAGACCTAATAAAAAAAATTCATCGATCATCGTCAAAATTTATCTATTTAAAATTGTCAACAAAATTGAAATATGATCATCAATTTGCTTGTTTGTTCTTTCATATTCAGGAAAAATATTCCATATCTAATATACATACAAATAATTTTACTTAATACAAAAAAATTATGTACTCGGTGAATCCTAATAGCTTATTTACTTGTAGTCAAATTAAAAATTTCTTAATTGAAAATTTATGTAAATAATAAAATGAAGAAATGACCTTTAATTTTTTCTTACAGTGCTAGAAAATATTTACTGTCAGATTATTTTTATGTTCAAGATAATCAGTTTTTTTAATATAAGAAAACAATTTAAGTTTAACTTATTTATGAAATCATTATTTAAATTTAAATATACAAAATTATATACTCAAGATAATATGTCTATTTATTTCAAAGTAAATATTTTTACATAAGCAAAAATGCTTGCATCAAAATAAGCAAGAAAATATACTTTTTCATTTAAAAAAAAAACTTCAAAAATTTTCTCTCAACGGTATATGTTTACATAATGGAAAAAAAATATATGATATATGTCCATAAGATACGTAATGTAATTATAAAAAAATATATATATATAGATATATATATATCTAACATATATATATATATATATCTAACATACAAGTATCGATTTTGTTCTTATAAGGTTGCTTCAAGATCCTAATCAACACTACTTCATCTAAATATGCAAGCGAAAAAGTCGATTGAATGGAGAGTTGCCGCTTTTTCCGCGGATCTCCAAGTTTTTCCTTTGTGCATTTCTAACGTGAGACACATGAAAATTGCAAGAGAGAGAGAGAGAGAGAAAAAAGAGAAAGAGAAAGAGAAAAAGAGAGATCCACAACTATACACGGTTCCGCGAGCGAACTAGCGCAAACAAGAGTCGCAATTCGCACTTACGTGTTATCTACTTAGACAGAACACGATTTTCAAGCTATAAGATCGTGTAAGACCAACTCGTGCGACTGTCAACGCCATTTAGTTTTCGTGACGTGTCGCATATCGTTGTTTTCCGTTCGATGATATGCATAAACAACGCATACACTTTCGTTATCCCTCCGTCGCGATAATACAAACATTGTTAACCGCATTGTTTACAGCGAGATCAATGAATTCCGTTAATCTCGTTGTTTGGAATGAGCATATCGCGAATTTGAGCAACGTCCATACAAAACGCAAACAAATCGAGATGATGTGCGAATGAAGATACGTTGCATTAAAAATCGTGAGACTAAAGTTAATCTATATTGAAAAATTACGCTGGAAACAAAAATTTGTCGGAAAACTAAAATATTTTGTCCGATACGTCCAACTAAATATTAAAGTTCAAATAATTAATTATTTATTAAAAAATGTTAATGGTTGGCATGAACAAACTATTTAAATAATTATTGAATCAATGTTTACTTGAACGTATCAGACCAAATACGTACTTAAATTTTACCACAAATTTTTTTTCTCACTGATAGAAGTAGACGACATACTAACTTTGTAAATGAATGTATTGTAATTCCGATAAATTCAATTTTTTCCACGTCAAAATTATCTCTATATTCATTAGGACAACGCAAATAACCTAACAGCATATATCGTACGAATTAATGTATGATATTACGATATTGTACGAATTATTCGTACGATATTACAAACATTCTAAAATACGATATTTTGTGCTGCTAGGAGACACAATCGGCGCAAAATATTCTCACTTTTGATTTATTTTGTTACGTTTCGCCGACATCACTATCGAAATAAGAAACGAGTCGTGCGATTGATGCTCGCCCTATTGCTCGCTCGCTCGCGCGCTCGTTCGCCGGCGATTCATCAATTTCCTGCGATGTCGCGAATTGACGTAACGGAAGGGATAGTGACGAAATTCCGGCGAGCATTTCACGAACGAGTCGCGTTCGCGCATCACATGCGCTTTCCCATCAGCGGATTTTTCCGTTCGTTAAATAGCACGATATGTGGACACACGTACCTCTGGTCATTGGCGTTTTCAATGACAGCTGCTGTCACGACGTCTTCCTGTGTTCCGTCCCCCTCTCGTCTGCGCCCCGGTGCCGGTCTTCCGCGTCTTCGTAACTGTCGTAGCCGTCAATTCTCGCGACGCACTGTTGCGGGAAATCCAAACGCGGTCCCGGAAAACAGAAATGGCGGCCGTAGTGACAGGCGCAGGCTCCCACGCGAGTCTCGCGAAAAGCGTGCCGTCGAGACGCGAAACGACGTTGTTGATCGCCTCGGTGATTGTTATCGGGACGATCGGTCGCGTCCGGTCAAAGAAGGAAAGAAAGAGAGCGGCGCGCGAAATGTTGGAGCGAGCGATTCTCGTCAATCAGAGTGATGTCGCGAAGGCGTTCGCACGAGCTGTCGATCGTTCCCACGAGAGATCACCGGCTGGCGGACGGACGAGAACTGAGCGGCGCAACCGAACGCTCGCGGATCCCCTCTCTCGCTCGCACGTTCCGTCCTTCCGTCCTTCCCGCGCGCCGTGCGTCGTTCGGCGACATTCGGCAACTCTCGCTCCGTCTCGCTTTCTCTCTCTCTCTCTCTCTCTCTCTCTTATTTCGTCTCCCCGCTACGGGTGCGACCGCCTTTGCGACACATTGCCGAAGCGTGCGCGGGTAAGGAGGAGGGAGCTACGCACGAGGTCGGAAAATGCGATCTCTCTCTCTCTCTCTCTCTCTCTCTCTCTCGCGCGGGATGAGGGGACACGGAGCCGTCGTTCGTATTACGTATCTCGCATGAAAATCTTTCTAGCGATTTTCGATAGTTTAAAGCGGAGAAATAGAACAGTGGAGCAACGGCGATGAATTTCGTCTTGATCGAAGAAATCGCGGATGTTCTAATATAATAGCGTGCCACGTGTATGCGTGTGCGTATGCCTGCGTACGTGCGTAGAAATGAAATAATATCACGATGTAATACGTAATGTTCCTGTTCCACGAGAAATATTCTTTCGAATGTGCGTAGAATATTGCGTAGAGCATTAATGACTTCGATGAAAAAACTATTGTGTCAAAAAAACCCAAGCAGTAGTATCTTTAATTCTTCTTTAAAAAAATAATCGTAATTGTAATAAATATCGTAAAATCGTATAATCTAACTCGATTCAAATACGTATTTTTTAATAAAGTGTATAAAATTTTTAAATTGCATTAGTTAGAAAAGTTGTATGTAATCTTTACTTGAGCCGAATAAAGCCCAGCACTAAGTAAGATCCACTTTTAAATTTGCCATTTAAAAACAATATTTAGCTCTTGTTAGAACGTAGTATAACGTATCTCCTTTAACGTATCTCTGTGATTCGTTTTTTTTTTTACAATTTACACAGAAATACGGGACCTACAGTTTAAACGGTTCCGAACGGTCTAATTTAGAGGGCTGCTCTTGGCAAGATGATACTCTCGGTGGTTTACCATTGCCTTTCGAGAAGTAGCGATCGAATAAAATCAAATGTTTTTGATCAGTGAGATTCGAACCCGCATCTACGGCACAGAGAGCAGACACACGATTCTCTACCCCACTACAAATCCTATAAAATAGATGACAAATAAAAGACAGCAGGTCAAAATAAACGACAAAATTGAGCTTTGAGAAAGTAAAATAAATCTAATGGACAGTTAATCGAAATTAAACACTGTCCTTTGGAATAAAGGAAGTATGGCCAACTGTATGGCCACTATATCTATAAAGATATATCATCCACACAGAAAAAAAATTAATATCAAATCAACAATTTATTGTTTTATATATAAGCAAGAATATAAAATCTTGTAAAAATTTATAATCTAAAACAGACATAATTTGCTTACATGAAGAAAATTTTTCTCTTCACGTAAGCAAATTATGTCTGTTTAAGATTATAAATTCTTCTAAGAAATTCTATATTCTTGCTTATATAAAAAACAATAAATTGTTAATTTAATACTAAATTTTTTTTTCTGTGCACGCGTAATATAACAACGAAAATAAAAATAGATAAGTTACATATACGGTACAATTGACTTTCATATCGACTTTCATATCATAATCCATTTCTGTCGCGAAAATTTCGTGACATTTCATAGGACGTAAAGTAGAACTGGTTAAACACCATTTTACCCGCTTTCGGCAATTTAAATGCTTAATGCAAATTAAACGGCATTATGACAAGTTTAGGGTACTAAGAGACGCGTTATAAACGCGATCGAAATTTCATTGCAGTTACGTAAAAAACTCGTACAGTTTTTAATTGATGATAATACAATAATTACATGGATTGAGTATAATAGTTGCATATATTCGTTCCGTGAAATTCTTTTCATAAAGCTGCGTTGAATGCCGACTTTCATGAAATTATCGATTCGAGTTACCTGGAGGAAGATCAAAGATCGTGAGCGAGTTTTCCCCAGTTGTACATTAACGTGCACCCCAGTTATTGCATTATGTCGTGATTGTCGTATCTTATAACACGTGACGGCACGCTCTCCTAGTTGTGTAGCTAGCTTTCGAAATAGTTTCGCAAAATGGCCGTAACTCTTGTTGTTCTCCTCCGAGAATTTCCTCAAGTGCTAAAAATAGCAAAAATAACGACAAAACGATTACGTCCTACATATTTAACGATAAATGTGATTTTCCGCCAGACAATGTCCACTAAAATTCTTGTAATCTACTCACGCGTAACTCTTACATGACCGTTTGTTTGCACGCTGACTAACGCCGTTCGATATTCTCGGTCTGTACACTGAATTAAATTTAATTTACAGGGATCAATTCGACCGAATTCTGGTTTAGTGTTAGAATACACTTCCAGGAATAATAGAAGGTGTGCCGCGTTGTGTAAAATATAAAACTGAAACGCTGGGTTAATGCGATGTGTGTGAAGTCAATGTTGAGTTTCGGGTCAGCTCATGAATTATAAAGGAACTCCAAAAGAAAAAAAGAAAAAAATATACGCATTGTTGCATCTAATTTATAGAAACGCGGTGATACTCGTGCAAAAGGTTACGACAGAAAAGTGAAGATACACTGAGAGAAAAAATATCATAAAACCAAAAAATTTGGTCCTACTAACTTATTTACTTGTAGTCTGATAAAAAATTTCTTAATTGAAATATTTATGTAAATAAAATGAAGAAATAATTTTTAATTAAGTAATTTTTTTTGCAGTTCTAATTGCAGTTCTAAAAAATTTATCGTTAGATTATTTTTATATTCAAAATATCCAGATTTTTTAATATGAGAAAATGATTAAGTTTAATTTACTTATTTGTAAAATCATTATTTACATGTAAAAATACAAAACTGTATACTTATGGCAATATGTTCGTTTAGTTAAAAGTAAACATTTTTACTCGAATAGAACAAATACTTACATCAAAACATACATACACAGAAAGAACATCTTTATTTAAAAATTTAACTACACCAATAAATAATTTTATATTGGACTATCGAAATGATTATGTAAGACGTTCAAGCATGATGATACTGTTGTCAAAAGTTTTGATATTCTAGCAAGCAGCTTTAACGTCCAGTTTTTAATGATTCAACATAATTATTTTCAGATCTGTATTTCAGCAAAATTGTCTTTTCCGTGTATAAGAAAATATTTTATTTTTTCATTTAAAACAAGTTTTTTTCTCAGTGTATGAAATAAGGTAGAAAATCGTGGTTTTTTTTCGGAGAGATGGGCAAGTTTGATCTGTATGCGATAGACAGAAAAAACTTGGCATTCTCATTATCAAAAATTTCAAGCACTCACACCTTGCGTAACTTCTCGAGCGCAATTTCGAAGATCACATCCATCGGTTCGCGAAAAACACGACGAAATCTCGAGGATATCTACCTGACGATACAAGCCATCAGGTATGTGAACGTCGCGTCGGTTCGCATCACTTATTTATATGTAGTCGCATATATGCGACGGCATGCGTGATTATGTCTGTCACGTTAGTGGTCTATCGTTATCGAATTCAAGCCAACACATAGTGGCGATTCCACATCCGTGGCTATTTTGTATATCCAAGATTTGATACTTCTAATCGCTTTCCCCATATTCGCGGAATTAAGATTTCCTCATTTGCGGACAAATAATAAAGAGTTTTATTCTTAAAAAGATTTCCGTTATTATTCTTAATAAAAAAATTATTCTCCTTTAAAAAATTTTTATATTATTATCATTAAAAAAAAAAAATAATAAGGAATAATAAAGCGACTTTTAGCGCCTCGCGTTATTATCTTTATTTTAAAGCTAAGCTGTGCTCTTTTAGTTAATAAAAGTATGATCGACTAGAGAATATCGGATGAGGATTCGTGATGCATCGATCCTAGCTGACCCAGCAGAATAATGCATATTGAAGGAGGTATCCACAGACAAATCGTAAATTAATGTTTTGTAGAGAAGTAGGAGACAAGCGGGAAATTGTTTATTAAGAAATAATATGCTTCACGTTGATCAATACTGTGCTCTAGGTAGACAATTAACCAGCATTAATACACCTGGGCTTTTAACATAATTGCTTTATAGCTATAGAAAAAAAAAGGATAGATTGTTGCGTAATTAAAGCCAGTATATACAAATTAAATTTTAATGGAGCGTAATTCTGCTAATAATTTTCTCTAGGAGCGGAGGATTTATCGATCTATAAAGAATTTTTTCCATCCAATTTGTTCCTCGCAAATAATGCATAGCAGTTAGTTAAAATTGTTTTTACTGAGAACTATCGATGCCTTTCGATCGGAGATATTAAAAATTAAGCGAAAGATGAAAGAAATTAAGTCGGAATAAAGCAATAAAGTTAAGATATATAGCAAATATACAAGAGATTCGATTACACAAAGAATTCCCGTTGAGAATAGAGAGCACCGTTTCGTGCTCGACGGTTCTCATAACAGCCTATTAAACGATATCAAGTGCATTAGCACAAACGAGCAATTTAGTCTTCCTCGATGGGATCGCGTCGCAGCGAGAAAATTCAGAATGCGCAATAGAAAAAGTAGTAGTAAGTCAGAGGCGTAATTCCCAAGCTCAAGTAAACAGTTTTTTTTTCCCAAAAGTCGAATCAGATTATAATCAATTTATCCAGGTAAGCCAAGTACGAGTGTAAGAAACTAGCAGAAGTTGGTTAAAAATATTTAATCTGTTAGCCAAAAATATAAAGAATGATATAGCGAAACAGGTTTCAACTTTACTTTTCCTTCAGTCGCAAAAACATCAAAAAAATTATCGAATCAAATCAGAACCGAATCAGATTTTTTTGGGCACAGAGGGAATGATTCATAAGCGAAAGGCTGTAATGCAAAGTATTTTAAGACATTAAGGGTCACGGTGATGAAATCTCAAATTGGAAATTCCGACGAGTTTGAACTTGCGTATCATGGGGCGCACGAGCATCTTGGGGCCCGTCTCCTCGAAATACCGCAGACGTATAAACTCGTCGCGGCGACGCCGTCGCGCGCGTGGAAATAGAGAATAGAAGTAGATTTAGAAATAGAGCCGCCAGTCGTCGGCCTAGAATTTGATCGGAGACGTGGCCTAACCCGCGCCTCCGGACGGCGCTGTTTCGGACGAGTTGGAACGTGCGTCGCCGTTTCGATGCGACGCGACACAATGCATCGGGTAGCTCGCGATGAATAATAAACAGAAGGCGCGAGACGGGGGGATCTAGGCTTTCGGCGGTATCGGAAAGCGTTTTCGAGAGTATTGGAGTAGAGTCTTAAAATAATGGACGGGCGTACGTGAAGTTTCGCCGGGGCCAGAGATGCCGCGCCGATGAATAAGACGAGTGTCCGAAAATAGTCACGTCCGAGGCCCGATACAAGGGCCTCCAGGTGTCAATTTCAATCGCGCAGGAAAGATACCTTCCTTTTTTTTAATTCTTTTTAAGGTTTTTCTGGAATGCAGCGTGGATTTTGGTAAAATGTAACGCGGTCTTCACTTGGAAAATAAAGTTGTTAATTTGACTAAATTTTTCAACTTAATTAAGGTTTTTAGTTTAAGCATTTATGTATTTTATGTAAATACTTGAACTGGGAAGAAATTCAATCGAGTTGAAAAATTTAGTCAAGTTAACGAATTTTTTTTCTCAATGTATTAACAGTACGAGAATTATTATTTCCGACGGAGAGGCAAAACATGTAATTAAATCCTGAGTGTCATCTTGCGTATATGTCATTTGAAAACATATCTTGCATAGTTACGAAACTAATTGTCCGGACAGTGCATAGAATATGCGCTGAGAACAAAAATTGATTAAAGAACTAAAATATTTAGTTCGATGCAATCAACATTAGATTGATTTAACAATTATTTAGTTTAAAATAGATATAGTTCGTTCATGTCAACCATTTAAATGTTTTAACCAAAAATTAAGTAAATAAACTCAATATTTAATTGCATGTACGAACTAAGTATTTTAATTTTGTAACACATTTTTTTGTGTCAATTAGTTTCGTGACTGTATAAGATCATGTTATTTATTTAATGTTACTTTGCTGTTATCGTCTGTTATACATATTTTTAGATTTCAAGTAAAAATATATAAAGAGAAAAAGTAATCATTGCAATTGAAATAAATCTTTTAATTTGATTTTGTTAATAACAAGTCAGTGAATTTTTTTCAGTTAGAAGACAAAAATACTTCTGATGGAAATGCATCATTGGCAAGGGTTTTCACGTATAATCTAATTTTTCTTAAAAAAATTATAATTATGGCGAATTTGTATCGTAAAATAAATCTCAACCCTATGCTGGATAATTAGTTTCGTGACAGTGTGCATACTCGTTTATGCTTATTATATTTTATACCTACACGTATGCTAATTAAAACTTTATCGAATAATTTCGAGTGAAAAGGGCGCTTTTCTACTTGACGGAGGTCTATTTCAGCTCGAGTAACCAATAAAATAAAAAAGAAATTCGCTGGGCCAACATCCTGCTGACCTCGGTGGGCTCATTAGAAATCACCAGGAATTCGAAGGTGTCTAATTAAATGATGAATAATGCACGATGCATCGCGCGATTAAGGGCACCCCGGCGCGGAGGCGGAGGCGGAGGCGGCGGCGGTGGTGGCAGCGGCGCTCACGCGGACCGAGTTACACTTCCTTGAATGCGGCATCCTGTCGCGCAAGTACTGTCCGACGTGGACGCTCCGCGTTCGCCGTGCCGGGGCGGACAATACTTCCGCCGTCGCGACTTCCTTCCTACATAGAACGAGCGAGTAAATGCGTGTGCGTACTACCGTCTCGTCGCGTAGAAACGGCGCGCGCACGCACGCGCGCACGCACGCACGCACGCACGGTCGCTACTCGCGCGCGTAGTAGTTTCATTCATAAAGTCACGCGTTTCGCGAGGAAACGCCTGCGCGCGCGCGTTAACGACAGGAACCGAGACGCAGGCTTCGCTTGCTCTTCTCTTCTTTCTTGCGTATACATACCTACCTGGCACCGCGAGAAGACGTTAATACGCGCCTCCGGAACGTACGCTCCGCGCCGACTTCCGCTCGGCTCGGATACGCAGTGTCGGAGGATGCGCTGCCGGTAGTAATAAAAGCGTGGCCGTTAACGCAGAGCTCAATCTCCCTCTCTTCCTCTCTTTCTCCTTCCTTTTTCCGTTGCGGGAGGAATAAATCGCGAGATTCTACGTTTTTTTCTCTTATTGACTGTGACGCGCGATTAATTTTTGGAATCGCATTCTTTCATCATAATTGAATTCGCCGCGAGAGAAAAAGCACGTTATCTTTTTTTTCAACTGCTTTTCAATTATTCTTCCAATATGAGATTTTCCTTCAATATATCCTATTTCCGAAGTGTATGTATAAATATTTTATCATCTAAATTGAATGATGCTATTCTGACTTCTGCGAAAATTAGGCATTTCAATTTATTTATTATATTTATTTATTTATTTATTTTTTGGTCGAATAACGTAATTTGATTTTAGAGTGAAGAATAACACAGAGAATCCAGATATTCGTTTGTAAATTTAAAAACCTTGAATTTCTAGTAAATTTTGCATTTCTCAATTCGGTACGTAACGTACATTTTTATTACGTAAACACATTCTCCTCGGTGCACTCGTAAAATAGCAAATGCGATATGTAGCCCTCATATCCTTCAATGAAACGCACGTAGAATCTCGTCAAGTGTACGCGCGCGGTCTTAGATCTCGCTCTTCAAAGTACGG
This sequence comes from Solenopsis invicta, assembly GCF_016802725.1. Classification (NCBI taxonomy): domain Eukaryota; kingdom Metazoa; phylum Arthropoda; class Insecta; order Hymenoptera; family Formicidae; genus Solenopsis; species Solenopsis invicta. The sequence continues at coordinate 6,077,242 of NC_052669.1, read as the reverse complement.
TGACCCTTTCAGGCTTGGGCGGAACTCCTTTGCTTCCGGTGCTGTTCCGCTGCTGCTATTTCTATATATAAACCCACGCGCATTCGTCGATATAAAGCGGGTGCACGAGTGTGGAAGGCCTGCGCGCGCGTGTGTGCATTGCCGAACACCAACGCAAGACGGAGGGGGGTATAACTTTGATACATGAGAGACTAATTTATAGGCCGTGCGCACTTTTGCTCAATGATTTTCCGCATGAATCATTTAATCCTTTCGGGAAAACCGCTTTCATTTAAGAATAAATTGTTGCAATGTTTCTTTCGAAAGATTCTTTCAATCTACATTTTCAAATCCTTTTGTGTGGCTTGAAAATTTTGCTCGTAACACAATAACGAGAAAGTTATCGGAAAGTTATATAATGAACAAACATTTGTAACTTTTTATTTCAAATTGTAGTTTTTCAGATGTAAACGTTTGAAGCTTAAAGCTGGCCAATCACAAACTACGTTTAAACATCATCTAAACGTAATTTTTGATTGATCAATAAGTTCATATCTCAAAAATTACTTTTTTAAATCAGAATCTACAAATAAAAATGTTTTTTTTATTTAACTTTTCTAGTACTTTCTTGCTACAGTATTTTGTTTCAGAACATTATGTATCTATTACATAATAATCATAATAATAATTAATACATTATTTAGTTTAGAAATTAATTAATGATGTTTGTTTCCTTTTTGATTGAACATAATTATTCTTGTATAAGTCAAATAAATGTAATCATTATTATTAAAGTTTGAAATTATTTGCTAAGGAATTCGAGTATTAATTAGCGTAATAGTATCTTGAGGTTTTTAACCGACAAAAATATAAAGGTGATAATCAATAATAATAAAAAAATTATCAAGGCATTTAGATTTGTTAAAACTTCTTTGTTAATGCTTGTTAATCATTTTTGTCTCGTTGAAATAGTAATCATTGTGCGTTTTCGATTAGTAATACGTGTTCCATATAAGCTCAGGAAAAAAAAGAAGCGTGATGTTAATGTAAATTAAAGCAGAGACGTAATCAGGTTGATTTTTTAACATTTTGACGACAAAAGTTCGTGAGGAAAAAAAGTCTAAAAGATTTACAACGCTGTGACAGCAACCACATCGCGTATACACGTGTTGCAATACACAAAGTGTGCGTAGGGAAAAGTATGGTACGTTTCGTACACAAATACAATCACGTTAAAATAATTTCACATTAAAGTTATCGCAAAGAACGCATAAAGCACGTTTGAAAAATTAGGTCGTCTTTTAGACATGTTATATGTAGCTTGCCTGTGGAAATTTCATATCTAATAGAAACGAAGTAATTTTATTTCGCACAGGAATTGTATTACATTTTATTATATTATAATTACTTCGATTTGTAACTTTGACCATGTATGTAGAACATGATTTCCTCAGTTTCTCAATAGCAGTAACAGCTTCTAATAAAAAAAAACAAGCTATAAATACACACATTTATGAAGCAATGTATACTCACGTTGCGTCGTTTGATTTCTGCGCGTCCTTGCGTATAATAGAAAAAAAAAATACATTCGTTTATCACATATGGTCGTCGATTTTCCTATTTTTGGCACGCTAGATTGATAATAATTTGTCGCAGGATATTGTCGTACAATTGACGGCTGCCTACGACTTCCGGCACTCGTAGAGGTCGGTGATTACTTTTTGTCGGAAGTTCGTCGCTATACTATATGGGAACGATGGGGGCGGTTACCGGAGTTAAAAGGTCATACCATGTTGTCGCGACAAGTTAATCGCTACTTCCAAAGACTTTTAATCATCTCGGAATGAAACTCGGTTTCTCGACAATCCTTACGTGTTTTTACAAAAACATATAGCGCTTCAGATTTGTTTACATATGTATGTTAAAAAATTATTAACTTACCGAGCAAAACTTGAAGAAAAAAATTGTTCATTTTGCAATTAATTAATAAATGATTTGTAAATTCAAGTTATTTTTTCTTATTATGAAACATGAGTGCGTGTATTATTTAAAGCGAGACTTTAATGCGCGTGTTTTCGAGGAAGTTAAAAAAATGCAATAGTGAGAAAGAGAAAGAAGGAGAGAGAGAGAGAGAGCGTCGTAATAGAAGTTGTACGAGAAGTACAAAATGTGGCGACAAATTGCATAATAATCGGTCCACGTTGATACGCTGGATGAACGGATGGAACGAGCGAGGTGGGTGAAACGTGAATGAGAAGGGAAAAGAACAATGTCCTAGGGTGGGATACTTAATGCTCGCAAGAGCCGAGTTTCGTTTTAGGACGCACCCTTGCGTATCGACGTGCAGCGAACCACGATTTTGTTGGCTATTTCCTAAATCGACGTGCACAACGTATTCGCGGCCAGCGAATTTCTCGAGCAACCCAAAGTGGATTGCTCGAGGAAAAATCCGGATACACGAATTAAACTCGAGAACCTGCGACCTTATTTCCCGAGACAAATCCTGATAATACTATAACAACATTACGGAGAGCTGAAGGAGTTCTTGTAAAACCCCAAGCCGTTCAACTTTCATCGTCATTCTTCCCGCATCGAAGAGATTAAGTACAATGTTTATCGCGTTTTGCGGAACGTTCGCTCCGATTTGGAAAATCCAACGACCAACGATCGCGTTTGGCACTGAATGCGATATCAGACGAAGATCCTATACTAAGGCCCGTTAATCGATAAGGATACGCGCCATGCAACAACGGGAACAACAATAGGAATGCGAACAATAACAACACTGTCGTCACCGAACATCACAGCGGGAAAAAACGAGAGATAGAGATAGAGAGAGAGAGAGAGAGAGAGAGAGAGAGAGAGAGAGAGAGAGACAGACAGAGAGAGAGAGAGATTTATCACGTCGAGCCGCGTTGCACGTGCGCCGTGCACCGGTTACATCGGCGGCGGCGGTGGCGGCGCGCAGGGCAAAGTGCATGTGCGACTGCTGACGAGTGCAGCGCCGATGTCCTGGCTTTCCTATGCAACGCACTGCACCCTGCCTCCCACCCTCCCACCGCTACCGCTCTTTCGCCCCTCGTCTCCCTGCCCTGCTTCACGTCCCGTTTCACGATGGTGCGCGCATCGCCGACACACCGACCACGTGATCGTTCTCTTTAGCTAAGTCGATTACTGCACCGCCGACGACATCCTCTTGTCTCCTTTTTCCTTTTCTATCTTTCTTTATTCACTGCTTTTTTCGCCCACCGCCCGACCCCCCTCTCTCTCTCTCTCACGATCTCTTGTTTCTGATCCTCATCAGTTGTTCCTCATCCGTGCCCACATCCAATCCTTAACGAGCACCGTGGGATTTTTAGATTTTGTATTAAAAGGTAACGAGATTTGTATAGCGTTCGCTGCAAGTTCATTTTCTATTTGACGCAATTAATTAAATTCTATTTCTTTATGCATCGCGCGCTTGCAGCTGTCCAACTTCTTCGTGCTTCCGACCAATAGTATCTTAAAATTTCACCTACTTCATCTCTGCCCAAGCCTAATTTCCTTAAACAGAATAAATTCCCCTTCTCTCCCTATCGCACCTCGCATTCCGACTTCGCGCTTATCGCGCGCGCGGACGCATCTGCATCTTCGCTCGTGCTTCGCTTCCCGGGATTTTCGTCCCCTTGCCTTTCGCTACGTGTGGTGATGGAGAACGCAGCCCGTGTTCCTCTAACGATAACCGGCCGCTTCTGTCTTTGTTCGCTTCCTCCGCGAGCGAACGAGCAGCGACGGCAGATGCGCGCGGACGTACCTCTTTCTATATCCCTCTCGCTACGTGGAAACGGACGTGTACCGTCGCCGTTCCACCGGAATGCCTCCTCTCTATCTCTCTCTCCCTCTCTTTCTCTCTCTCTTGTTCTCTCCGCACCGTCGGACTCTGCCGGTCACTGCGTCATTTCTGTTCGTCACGTCCCTCTCGTTCTCGGTCTCGAACAGTGGCGGATTCACACATCAAACTGCTCTAGGCACATTAACCCGAGAGGCTACCCCTCGTAGGGATCTTGCACGCCTTTCTTAGGTCTGCTCCTTTTTAGCTGTGCTTTTTTTACGCTTTCATACTTGTCAAGAAGGAGAAAGCCGACAATAGGCGCGGACAAAAAATACAGTTAAAAAGAACGAGTTGTCTGTTAGGCAATGTGTTCCATATACAACGGGGCTAAGATAGTCTTATATTTAAAATACTATTATACTAGACTCGTATCTCGTATTTAAATTCACACGATCATTCGATTCTGAATTTGATTAGCTTCGCGAATCAAATGTTGCGTACAACGTTATTATTCCCACAATAGTTCCCACTCAGTAATTGCACCAATAACTTTTCCTTTTGATTCTCTACAGCGAAAAGTGAATTTTGAAATACTTTTAAGCGCGCAAAGCTCTTTGCTGTTAACAAGTAATTAATCTGATATACTTGAATACTTCGCTTTAACCTTCATATTCCGTCGTTCAATTTTCAATGTCCATCTGGTCGAGTGGTACGCGGTCATTGTGCAATCACCGCGCTGACTCTTGTAATATTAAGCGCCACCAAAAACAGATGCTTTCGCGTCTCGCCGCTCCGCAGAGCGCCCACGAGTCTATTCCTAAATCCGCCACTGCACCCAAACTGGCATCCTCCTCGGTCAGGATGCCCTACCACTGCGATATACGGGCGCGCGTTCGCACTCGTCGCACCGGGAAACCGAGCCGGCGATGCAACTGTCCTTGTCGCACGCCGCTCGGCTCCATTCATGTCTCGGTTCTCCTCGGGTTATGCAACTCACTCGACGAGAGAGAAAGAGAGACGCGAGGCGAGGGCGATGCGCCGCCGCTGCCGGCGCTGCCGCCGCGCCGACGTTGCACACCGTCACTTCGCCGCGCCTGAACCGAGAGACGGGAAGAGAGATGGAAAGATGCAGAGAACTCGGATAACTTACCGTCGATGATTTGCCCGTACGACAAGCGCGCTCCTTCTTCCCTTCTGGCGTAGCACCACCTATTACATTTGTATCAATTACTTTACAAATGAGACGTTGCTCCAAAATCTTTATTTCTCTGGGAGCATAAGCAGATGGAGCGTTGATGCAACGATCGGAGAAAGGAAGAGGAGCAGGATCGTCGAGGGATATATACATCGTACTTCCCAATTCTTAGCACACTCGATTAGTAGATTAGTTTTTAAGGAAGAGATGAAATCCTGCGGGTACATGTGCTATGCTTTAATGCACTCCCTTTTTTTTTATTGCACATCTTGAAAAATCATTACACCGCAGCGCAATAAATAAAAATTTCTTGATAATGCAGTGCAAAAATTTTTGGGACGAGTTGCCAATTTAATATCTATGTGTGATAACGAACGGGCGGACAATAAATCAGTCGTTCTGTCTATATTCACCAAATACTGATGTCCTGCCTAAACGAGTAATCCTAATTAAGTTACGAAGGCACCTAATTTAATTAAAAAATAAATTCTGAACATCACACCTTCCGGCTGTAAGAGTTACCAGAAAGAGAAATTAATCGCGCGATGTGCAAATGCGTTTCTGCTGAACAAAATAATTCGCTGTTAAAGTGTCTTAATCAAAATATCTTAATTAATATGCTATCGTCAATAAAGTACTAATCGCCAAATCAATGAAACAACGGGCGAGCGCAAATTTTAACAATTTACATAAATGTCTGCACGGGTTTTACAATTGACTACCTACAATATCCGATAATCCGTATAATTACATAATTCGCATAATTACATTATTAATTACAGAAGATACATTTCGCTAAAGCACCGCTCGCGCACGTCGTCATAATCGTCGACGTGATGCCGTGCCGTCGACGTTGATCGGGACGACCTTCGCTTCTATCATCGAAGCTTGTTGGCTGATGCTCGTTCGCACTGGTTTAATATAAACCGAGCGTCGGTGGTTTCCTTTGAATAATAAATTGTACCGATCATCTAGATCGAAGATCGTCGAGAAGATTTATCAGCGATCGTTCGCGCGACAAGAAAACCTCCTAGATAGAATATTCAATTGACTCTTGGAATTGACAATCTTAGTCTTGTAAAGCGTCAATTTCATAAAAGTGCTTTTAATCTATTACAATAAATGGATAGTCAAACGGACAGTTCTCGTTGATTCGTCGCGATAACGTTAGCTAAAAATCAGAGATGCTTCTCGACATCCGCGAAAGCAGACATTGTATTTAATGAAATTAATATAGAGGAATATGGTCCTAGATGTTAAAGAGTAAGAGGACAGGATGTTAACGTCGTGCACAATAGCAACGGCGTAATGAAACACTCATTGAAAAATTGATTTTCAACTCAAACGTGAAATTAATTATAACGACGTGTCGATGTAACGATTGTTATCATCAAGCAGCCTACCATATTGCTCACCATGATTTACGATTGACACCTCTGTAGGCCTATTCTGTAACTCTTAACTCTTAATGACAGGTCAGCATCGTTACATCGTTGCGCAGCTTTTTTGCTAATATCCGCGCAACGACGGTATAACGATACCGAACTGTCGTTAAGAGTTACAGAATAGGTCTACCGATTACATCAATGAGCTCGCCGTTGCTTTAGTCGAGTGTCATGCACGACAAGGTCCCACACCTTGTCTTCTTACATCACGGTTTCGTATAATATACGTGGGCACCTGTACACGTATATCGCTAATACTTTAGATGGTTTATCGACAGTGTGTATCAAAATATAGTCTCTATATCTTATTGTAAACATACAGCGCCGAGAAACGTCGAGATACCAATAAAATCAATCTGTGCCTTTCAATTACTGCGAATTCGCCCGGAATATCGATCACGAGTGCGGACTCGCAGCCATCTCAATAATAAAACAGAATATTACATTCGTGTGTGCTGAGAATAAATATTAGCCGTATAAAGAAGATGCACTCTCGGAATTAAAAAAACCAGTACTTCGAAGGAAATATATAACAAATTTTACATCTTTTTATACAATACATATATATATATCTGTATATATGTATGTATCGAGGACGTTCACCATAATATATTTTTAAAATATTTGCGACAGTTTAAAACAAAAATTGTTGGGAAAAAGCGTTCACCTATTTCGTGCAAGTTACAACCTGCGGTACAAAAGAATCGGAAATCTCTTTCTCATAAAAAAGGCCACTTAGATCCTTTAAATAGCACACGACTTTTTCATAATGATTTGATGATTTAGCTTTAGACGTTTCTTTAAAGGAAATACCGCAGACGAGAGAGGCGTGTGTCGGATTCCGCGAGGTGATCTATTTTTGCGCCAACGGGTATAGTGGCAACCTCGTTACGTGCTCCGGGATAAACGGCACGTCGCTACAAGAACGAAATTGCACCGTGCGCGCGGTCTGTGATTAGAAAGGGCACATTGTAACGCAATAAATATGCGTATAAGTTTACCTACCAGGCACGAGAGCGTAGTCGGCGATTGCGTGCGCGCACGAGAGATACACATGCGAGTTGCGAAATGTGTACTCTTTTGAGAGAGCTCCGTTTCAGAAAGGCGCAAACGGATTTACATAATGCGATGGTGGGCCTCTCATTAGCGGAGAATGAATAAAACGGCAGTGAATCGGAAACATGCGAATGATGATTTGAGAACGAACTAATTTCGTGATCTCACCGCGAATTTAAGTTTCACAATTTTACTACTCTTTAAATTTTAATTGGTGTATTGCTCATTGAAAAAACCGTGAACATTCTGATTTCAGTAATATACTTACAACTGTATCAATCAGCGATACATGCAGTGATAAATGCACTTCGGCAAATGTCTTTCGGTAATGATACACTGATTCTTGTCAGTGAGAGTACTCTCTTCTTAATCGGAATCACTGAAAGACAGTAAACTGATGATTACGGTTATAAGTATAGTGCTGCAAATCAGTAAGAATTCACTGATTCAGAATTAGAAAGTAACAGTGCTCAGATGTTAATTAAGTAATACTACAAGTATTTTAGCGTTAATTAAATAACAATCAATACAATCTTTCGAGGCACTGGATTTTACGTATAAATTGATAAAATTCGATATGAAGTACAAATGATAGCAGAAAGATCTGTTAATTTAATTTTAATGTACTGATGTAAATATAATTAAATAAAATATAATTTAATGATATTTGTATTAGTACAATAAAAAATGCGATACAAAAGAATATGAATTGTAAAAAAATTAGGAAAGTAACAAGTAACAAGTAAAAAAGTAAAGAATTTATTAGAAAAATTTAAAGATTCAAAAAGTAAAAAATTTTAAATTTTATCTCGTTAATTGTAATTAAAATATCAAAAGCAAAGAAATCACGAGAGTTGTTTCTGAAAATATAAAGCAAAATATCAGTAAAAAAATATCGGCATTAAGAAAAAAATAGATGTAGCCCTTCTATTATTATTAGAAAAAATGCTTTGAATTTTTTTTTCTAAAAATTATTTATAACGCGTTATTAATTCATCATATGTAAAAATCGATATATAAAAAAAATGGAACAGACGATATTTACAGAAATTTCTTGGAGCTCTGTTGTGTCTAAGATATACGTATGTCATAATATGTATAATATATAAATCCGTTTACGTATTTATACACGATAAAGTATGAATAACTATTTCTTTTGTGAAATAATGACATTTCTTGATATTGTACTTTCAATGGAAAAAAATAGCTTGAAACATTTTCTTTTCCAACAGTTCTCGACGCTGCACATTGTATTAATTGCTCTCCGACAGAATTTTCGCGTTTGTATCGATCTTGCAATTATCTCGGTGAATCCTGACAGACATCGATTTCGATGTTCGATTTTAAGTTCAGTCAACCAGGCTATCGTATATCTTCGACTTCTGGAATAGCATCGACGAGGACTAGATACGGGGAAGACATTTACGAAGTGAAATGCATTCTCTAGAAGTGAAATGCGTTCTAGAAAAATATCTACCGGTTTAGAAAATTGTTGAGCGATTACACAATTTAGCCTTCGCTATAGCGTTAATCGAACATCGGAATTACAGACGAGTCTTAAAACATAGCTTCATGTGATATGGTTATTACATATTTTATATAATTTCGTATATCTCAATGACCATCAGAAATCACGAGAGTGTTTCCAATCAGGTCTGACCGGACTCGATTGGATACGCTCCTTATTTCGCTATACTGTTCGATTCTCCTGAGTCTTTAAGGATAAAGGCGCCGTACGCAACGGCGGATAAAAACGTACGTCGGGACTGGAAAACATTTGTTGTCGATAGTTTTTTTGACCTCTTTCGCAAGAAGACGCCCTATTATTCGGTGAATGCCGCGAGTTGGAGAAAACGCGACTCTTAGCGACTGTGAACTCGTTATCATTACCACATGATTTTCACAATCTGCAAATTCGTGAGCCAAACCCGCCGTGACTGCCTTTGCTGGGGACGATGTCCTTAACCTAGGCCAACGTCTAAGGACATCATCACCAGGAAACCGACGATGGCGGCCCAGCTGGCGAGTTTGCCGTTTCCGCTGTAAACAGAAAGCGCCCGTGGCGCTCGCATTAAGATCTAAGGGGATTCGCAAGAAAGTTGCCCAAAATTTAAAACGTAGCATGTGGGTAATTCTGCATTCTAAATCCTAACAGCGCAAGATATCGCACGAATATTCCTACAATATCGTATATGTATGTATATATATTCGTACGATATCATGTGCCGTTAGAAAATTCTAATTTGACTCCATTAAGGTGAGGCTGATGAAATTCTTTCCAAATCTCTGCTGCAATATCGCGACTTGCGTGACGGTGTGATGCATGAAGCGGGAGAGGGAATTTTTTGATTAGTGCAACCGGTGGCGCACGGATCGAACGGCACGGATCGAACGTCAAAATCGAGAGAATGGTGGTGGACCAGGGTGCGGGGAACGAGGGTGCGGAGAATTAAAAAGGCGGCACTGGCGCCGTCGCCCACCGCTATCGTCATCGTCTTCTCTGCTCCTACGGCTCCGTGGGCAACGACCTGGGAGAAAGAGAGCCCCAGGATGGCGAGAAATAAAAGGGTTTTCGCGGCAAGTAAGTAGGGATTAAGCACATACAAAGCACACACTCGCGCTACGCCATGCCGCGCGTATATATCCCGGTATTGCACGTCACGGCTTGTTGATTTCGTAAATTATACACGGCCATCAATTTTAACGGCCGGCGAAACGCGCCGTTGTATTTCGGTGGGCGTTCTACCACATCAATCATATCCGCGCGGTAAATACCTCCTTTCGGTGTGCGTCAGAAAATTTGTATTTTTATTGGCCATTATCGTGTCTCATCGCAGTGGTAGCCGGGATAACAATGTTCGCTCTTCTCTTCCCCGTCGTCGTCGTCGTCATCGTCATCCTCATCCTCATCGTCGTTCGCGCGGCGAAACTGGGGCGCCGCCGCCGTCGCCGCCGCGTCAAATCGCGTCGCGTTCCGCATCCGTTAAACGCATCCGCCAAGAACCGATCCTTGATCCAATTTATCGCGATACCGACAGTACGTTGCTCTCCTCGCGAACGATAATCAAATTCCAATGTACTTCCCGATTCCACGGAACTTACGAACCATTCACATTCGTACATCGGACCGAACACTCCGTTTGTTAAATCGCGTCGATTTCTCATTGATTTGGTACTTCCCTTCTTATCTCAGTAGCGAGACTCTGCACAGTTGCCGAAGAAAAGCGTCTTACTAACTTGAACATCCGATTCCGAATAAGTGAAAGTCTCGAGATAGGGCAATAAATTTAAATATCCCTACGTTGCTAGGCCGCGTCGAACATGCAGCACGGGTATCATCGGCGAAGCAGGCGTTCCTTTTCGCCGAGCAGAGGAAAATGCAAATTGCACGAGGGGCGATCGTTCCGAATCGAGCCGAGTCGAGCCGCGTCGATTTTTGCCGGTGCTTCTTGTCCGAAGTACCGCAGTCTCGAGAGAATTCGAGAAGAAATCTCATATATTCCCCGACTGTCCCCCTTTTCTCTGACTTAAGTCGATATTGCGCTCGCCCAGTTTTAGTCACGTGTACCGTCGATAACTTTGTAATTCTTTTTCCCTATTTATAATTCTAGTTGCGTTGTAAACAGTGAAAAATTTTTATTCTAGCGATACAAAGTCGTTGCTGCCCAACCCATAATTTTTTTACACTCAAAGTTTAAAGCAAGTGTGGATTCAGCAAGTATAACTCTGGTAGCTCGACAGTTACATAAATATTGCAGGTTGCAATAGCTGGACACTTACGGCACTTGTTAGAGGGACGTATTCATAGCCGTTTCTTAGGAATAACGATTTGCTAATAATACGCGTATTCACATTTGTGTACGCACAAATGTATAAATAAGGAAACCACGTTGTACTTCTAAAGGGCTCGTTCGTAAGTGCGCTCGTCGGACGCGGTCCGTTCCTGGAATTTCGAAGGTATCGATATACTGAATTTGAAAAGCGAAGATGGACCGCGCGCATCTTATGCAAATACAGCTCGAGATCGACTGATTTTCTCCAAAGAGGAATCGCATGCTCGCGTTTGACTCTCCTTTCGCGGAGGTCGAGCAACGGTTTCCACGAAGACGGAGAGGAAAGAGCGGGATACGGAGAGAACGAGCGATCTGTTTTCACTTTTGTGTTTTCCGGCCACCCGGAGGGTTCCCGAGGGAGCGAGTCGAGGCTGACTGTCTCAGGGGATCCTCGACGAGAGAATCGCGACGAGAATAGGAGAGAGAGAGAGAGAGAGCGAGAGAGGGGGGGGGGAGAGCGTACCGTGCGCTCGCGCTCGAGTATCCGGGCGGTTAGATCGCACGCGAAATACAAAAGGAGCCAATTATAATGACAATGCACCTTCTTCAGCTAGGCCGCCGCCAGGCCTGGGAAAGAAATTCGCCACGTCCGTTTCGCCGACGGCGCGCTAACTACGGCACTGCCGTCACGCGCCATTGTACCGTAATCGCTCTCGAATACGGACATCGTAGATACTTGGGTACGTTTGTGCGTGCGAGTACGTGTGTGCACAGGTATGTGTGTGCGCGTCTGCTTGACACGAGTAGAAATTCATAGGACATACGCGACACGAATTTTTTTTTCCTCTCTATATTTATGCGCTTCGGTGCTTCGCGCGGTCGAAACGGATTCCGGACGTTTCGCGCGGTCGCCGGAACGATCTCGCTGAATTCTAGCGGCCTCGGAAAGAACACAAGAGTAAAGAGTACGTATATACGTGAGCTGAAGCGTTCGTCGTCACGTTAGATTGAAAAATCCATTCACAATTAACCCGTCGCCGCAGCGCTGGTAATCTGTTTAATATAAAATTAAACGGACGGAAATTAAATAAAACGGATGAGAGAAATTATTTTCAGTTAACTCGATGTAAACTTTATAAATCTAATAAATCTAACAAAAGAAATGTGAAAAATTTTATAAGCTGCCACGCCGAGTCGACAAAATCGATTCACGTAATTAATCGTATTTTCCTTCTTGATTCGTGTCTACGATAATCAGTATTGTTTTTCTCACGTAATGCGAATAATATTTCTAAGAGTAAAGAGAGCAACGTTAAATGAAATCACCGATCATTATCGCAAACGAGAAGATGACATCACTCTGAGAGAAAGGATCGCACTAGAGCATCGCACGTTGCCGAAAAATCACTAACAGCTATACCCGCATCCGCGCTCGAGAACGACGGAATAAATCTCGAAATAAGAGCCATTGTGTCGGTGGGAAAAGCGCCTTCCGCCCTTCTGACTCCAAGACTGGGTTTGGACTTCTAATTCGTCGTGAATGGGCCGAGGGTGAAACGTGAGATGGAAACGGGTGCAAGTGCACCGTGAACTGGTGTCTCTGGTACGAACGGTGTTTAAAGAAAACAAAAAGGAAAAGAGGAAGAGAGAGAGAAAGAAAGAGAGAGAAAAGAGAAAGAAAGAAAGAAGAGGAAGGAGAAGGGAGAGAAGAAAGAACGAGGAGAAGCCGGAACCAGTTAAGGGAACAAGTTGCGCCCAACTCCCTTTGCGCGAACCGGCTTCACCCTTTTGCATTCAACATCACCTTCCACGCTTTTTCAATAACACGTGCATTTTCCGAGTATCGTGTGCGATCATAAAGCTCCTTATCGGAAATACAGTTGCAGTCGCGATATCGGAAATGCTCAACAGGTTTATTATCCGAGATTTTTGCCGAATAGCTTCAAGGCTCGATTAAACTCGAGATCATTTATACATTTTCGAGAGAATGCTATCACATTGCAGCGATCTTGAGAGCGAGCGTTAAGTGACCGTTATTTTGAGCATTTTTAAAAGAGCAAGTAAATAGGAGTCGTTTCGCAGTTTCAAGTTTTTCCGGGCAAGTGGATTATACGGTACATACCTTTGATGTGCTTCCGGGATAATGTCGTCGATCACAACGTAGATCATCGCACCGGCCGCGAAGGCAAGTGCATAAGGTAGCGCAGGTGCAGCGAGTGTTACTCCGGCTGCGCCGAGGACACCAGCAATGGGCTCCACCATCCCCGAGAGCTGGCCATACCAGAAGCTCTTCAGCGTGCTAATCCCGGCGGCTTGAAGGGGCAAGGACACCGCCAGTCCTTCAGGGAAATTCTGTATCCCGATCCCGATCGCGAGATTTCTGCAACAGAATTCAGAATATCGAACGTTACTTTTAATTTGTGTATACACGTAATTAATTATGAATAAAAAAAAAATACGAGTCTTTGCTCTAAAATTTTCTAGGAATAAAACCGTGCTTTTAAATAGCATCGGTGATTATCTATAGCGATAAACGAGATTCTTTCGCGAAGTTAACGCGATCGAAGATACTTCAGTGTATAAGTGTACCGACATTTCCGTGCCAGCCGCATCAAGGTACTCCGATCTTGCACCGAACGCAAGAAGCATTCATTCGCAAATTCCGTAAGGTTGTGCATCGATGAACTGCGACGACGGTATGCAAAAATAGGAGCCATTCCGCTGCTACCGGATTAGGAAAAAAGCAAAGGAAAGAGACAGGGGGGAGAGAGAGAGAGAGAGAGAGAGAAGCGTTTAGCGGGATCAGAAGAAAACCAAAGGAGACAAGGTGGCTCCGCGCCACCGGGAATCAACTTGCGCGTGCACATACACGCGCACACACACACACGCACGCACGCACGCACGCACGCACGCACGCACGCACGCACACACACACACACACACACACACACACACACACACACACACACACACACACACACACACATCCTTTCTCTCTCTTTCTCGTGGCAGTGAGTTCTTGAAACTGGTCGACGGCTTCGACATTCTCCAGATTTTTCCATCGCCGCGATCGGAGCGTAGCGCTCGGAGAGCCGCGAGGCTTCCTCTAGATCCAGCCGTATGTACCGCTCGCTCTTTCATGCCTACCGAAGAACGGCTAAGCTTACTCGACCAGGATCGCCGCTCATAAATAAGATGTCAATGAACGACAAAGCCTCGAGTTTCGCTTCCAGTTACGCGGACTGGCAACGCTCGGTAACAAGGCAAAATCATTGGCGAAATAGTCATAAAGAAATTGACACATAATATCTTTACATCATTAATAATTGTTTGCAATATCCATTTAAATATCTTCGAACAGATTATTCAGGCTTCCGTATATAATTTACATATGAATGATGTAAATAATTAAATGCATTATTTAAACAATAGAATCACAAAGAAAATGGGTCAAAGACGTACGAACCGTTAGAAGAGGAAAAAAGTATTTTTAATTAGAAATTTTTTTTAAAAACAATATATAGGAATAGTCGAAGGTTTCGACTTGGTCATCTTCAACCTAATATGTTAATTATAAATAATAAGAATAAACAAAGATAATAATAGAAAATTGCAACGGTTAGATGTGTATCGGTATATACTGTAATATGTTGATTTTTAAAGTATTATCATTGTTTGTTCTATAAATTGGTCTAATATGATCAAGTTCAAATTTAAAAATTATATACTAAAAAAAAATTTTATGTTCAAGTAAATATATTTTATTAATTTCCTTGATTAAAAATATTTCCTAAATTTAAAAATAAATTATTTTATATTAGCTACTATTTAAATTAAGGTAATGATATTAAGATAAATATATTTATTTGATTATAAAAAAAACTTTTTTCGATATAGATTGTCCATTTTTCGTTTAAGAGTGAGAAAACGTATATCAAATTCTATATGTTCCATGACTATGATCCATCAGTTGACTGGGTTATAAAAGAGAGCTATGTCGTACGGACTTTTAATAATACTTTTAGTCAGACATAATTCAAGTTCTAATGTAAGTAATTGGCTAAATATTATAATACAAATCAGTATCTACGCACATGAAATTTCACGATTAATCAATTTCTAAATATATGGTTATCAAGATATGATCTTACATAACTTTTCAAATATAAGTAAGATAAAGTAAATGGGACACCAAAAACAATTTACGCGTTATTCGCAAAAGTTCGTGATGAGTTAGTGACGCGATCGATATAGAAGAGATAGAACGTGTTAGCTTCGTTACAAGCTCGCGAGACCTCTTTCCTCGACCTCCGTTCATCTCTGTCTCTCTTTTCCGCGACCTCGCGGACCGCCGAGCGTGATCTATGGTACAAGTAATAGCATGGTAGAATCACGTCAAAGAATGAGGGAGAAAGGCAAGCAGGCAGGCAGGCAGGGGGAGAGAGAGAGAGATAGAGAGAGAGAGAGAGAGAGAGAGAGAGAGAGAGAGAGAGAGAGAGAGAGAGAGAGAAGGCGAGCGAACGAGATGGAACGAGGGAGGCAAGGAGCGGCGAGAGAGAGAACGTAACAGGTGAATGAACGACGGGATCGCGTACACAATCTAACACGGCGCACAAGCCGGCGGGATATCTCACATATTGCACACCGCCGCCGCGGAATTCTCCTCAACTTCGGAATATCATCGCTCTCGACCCCGCGTTCTGCCAATCCCGCGACGAATCCTTCCATTCACTACTCCGAGCGAGTCGAGGAACGCAGGTTGAACTTTGCGAGTTCGCGAGAGGAAGCCTCGCGCGAACGAATCGACGTGGATAGATTGAATTCCGTAGGACGCAGTATGAGCTATTTATTTTGTACGTCGAATTACGCGCGCGCGCGCATGAGGAATATTTTCAGAAGAAAGGGCAGATTACACGTCTCTATGTGTGTGACACTAATTTCTACAGTATTTTTAATTCTTATTTATACAACAGTACATTAGAAATCAAGTTTAAGATACATAAAGCATTCCTTTTGCGACTTTTGCGATGATGAAGTTTACTTGCTTCTCGACAGTTAGTATTTCTTCGAAGGTAATTGCGAAATCAATTATAATCCGGCTGCGAGGTCATTGTAACCACGAGTACGTCAGCGCCGTCTGTCTCTTTTTCTCCCGTCTCTTTCTTTCCAACGGTAGACCTTCAATGGGATTCTCAGGATCAACGTAATAGTATTCGTATAAAACTAGAACTGTGAGGCCTGCGCAAGAACCCTATGATCGGAGCTGAATTGAAGATGGGGGAACGGTCGAGAGACTTGTCCGGTTAGCAAGATGATCCAATTCTAAAGGCCCATAAGAAGCGAGAAAACGGTACCGGGCTTCATAGAGGAGACTAACTATTCGAATGAATGACTCGACCAAACCGGACAGAGCCGCATGCGCGCGAAGCGACCGAAACGAAGAAAAACCCTTCGGTTCTGGTACGTGGAACGAGGTAACGAAGATCTTCCGCGATCTAGCTCCCATAATTCGATATTCATGAGCGCCGGACTTTACGAGGCGAACGCTGTAACGAACAAGCCGTTCGGGGGCTTCAGACTCCTAGTTGCTAGTAATCATATTTCGCGACTTGACAAACAGTAATTCGCGAGAGAATATATCTTCTCCATGCTAAAAGATGAATCAAATTCTTAAATAGATAAATTGACAATGGTCAATCGCTATAATGATAGCGATATAAATGTATAAAAGATGCAAAAACGTTTATCAAGATTTGCGAAAATCTCGATAACTTTGTCTTGCTCTCAAGATAGTTACCTTTTTAATTTCATAGTTATTTTTATACAGAGTTTCGAGCCAAGAATTAATAAAGCGTTTAAAAAATTTTACAAGCGCAACGGTACCTATGCATTGTTCGAAAGTGGGATTATTCTATCAAGAGGGAAACATCTGTTTAAGTAATGTGATAAAAAGCCTACTCTCTCTTCATCTCCATTACGATCGTGTAAAAACGTTGCCGTTAGTGTCGCGAAAAATTGATGCGTCCGCGTCCGTCCGCAAAAATGTCTAACCATCACGTAAACGCGGACCGATCGAAAGGTGGAAAAAGCTGAGGTTCGAGTGATTCAGGCGCGATCCGACTCCGGCGAATCGTCGATCCGCGAACGACCGGGATTTACAGGGAACAATAGATCAGCGCGCGAGCTGGCAACAGAACGACGACGCGACGACGGGTTCGGTAGAAAACGGTCAGGCGTTAAAGGCGGCATAGGTGAATGAATGACGTGATCCGCGCTCTCTCGCGTGAAGATCATCCAGTATAAGGTGATTCTCTCATCCCGCGGGTCCTCTCGCACGGGCACGCCGGGCTCCCGGCGAGAGGTATGTCATGCCGCGGCATGTCGCGCGTTATTTCATGGGACGACGGCATCATCGTCGCCGCATTCCTACGGCGTCGAGGTATATAAGTGGTTGTACAGTTAACCCGTCGGGTCCGGCTGTTCACCAGTTGCACCGGGGGAGGTCACCCGAGTTCCGAGAATGATCACCCTCCCCTGCCCCCCTTCCCTCCTCCCCCACCTCCACTTGTATTCGCGATACGTGTACGTGTGCACGAGTATGTATCGTCGCTCTTTCTCTTCGCTGTTGCGGCACGAGAGCGGCTGGTCTCCCTCTTGCGGGTGCCCCACTACCATCGCGGGCCCTTGAACGCGCACTACCACCGCCGGTGGTTCGGGTGCCGCAGCTTCTTTTCCTTCCTGAGTTCTTTCTGCTTTCCACGGTCAGGGCCCCTGACTACTCCCGGCTCTGTCTACCGTGTTCGCCAGACGGCTAGGGCGACGGCGAATTGTTTCGAGATCGAGGGAACGGTCGTCGTTTGTACCGCGATGCGATTGTACTTAATATTTTAATCTTTTTATTAAAATATACATTTAAGCAAAAAAGTAGAAACAAAGAACGAGGTGAAAATGGAGACATAAAGAACGCAACATTATTCATTCATGTTCGGACATCGAATTTGGCATGAGAAATCAATATGCTCGAGACAATCTATTTTATTTATATTAGGTCATTTACGAAACAAGATAGGACCTTTTATTTTTAGTGTTTCTGGCACAATAAAAGATAATATGATACTTTGAAGAATTATTCATTAGTCTTCGTTGTTATCGACGACACGGTCCCAGACTTTAGTTGATAGTTCACTGACACCATTCAGAGTTTCATTTTCATTCAAAGCTGTAGGATGCTCTCACTATCTTATTTTAAATGACCTAATACAATTAAAGACTTTACGCAAAAAAAAATTATCAGTGTTGCACACGTACGAAATACTCAGCATACATAAATCTTAAAATTGCTTTCACGTTAAAGACGCTTCTATCTGCCAAGGTCAATAGAATTGTGTGAAAGGCTAGGCACATCACAATATCATATCTTTAATCATCCGAATCGAGTCATTTAGCGTAATGAAATCTCGTTCTCAGTTTATTACATAGACGCTTCCCAGCAAACATCGAAATTATAAATGGTAGTAATTGTAATTTCTCCACTCAACAATGTAACTGTTATATAACGAGTGTGTAATATAATAGTTACATTGTTGGAAATTATAATTGAGTGGGAATTACAACTAACACTTGTACACTTGTAACTTGGTGTTTGCTGGATTATTTTCTGTAACGAATCTGAAAACAAGGACTCTTCAGGATAAGCTTCGTACGACTCGTCAAGAGTGAGGTACGCGGAACGTATTAATTAGCGTCGACCTTTCTCCGACGCTAATCGTATTACCGTAACATTTACGCGTGGCTAATTTATCTATTAGCGAAGCTATCATTCTTTCGTGCGGGCGCGAAGAGCAAAGAACGCGGCTGCACGCTAACTCGCGGCCGCAAAAGATCCGAGTGCGAAGCGGCAGCCGAGATCGAGCTGGACGGTGGGCGAAGGAAGACGACGAGAGAAGTCGGGTAGATAACCTTAGGAACGGGGCGGCTGAGAGCTCTCTCGTAGAGAGCGGAGGATACCGGGCCGAGGAATGTTTCGCGCGAGGAGTGCTCAGGATCCGGGAGAAAGTATTGGCGAATAAGTTGACACGCGCGTGGATCCATGACGAATTTTCAGGAAGACTTTTTTTTCTAACGAGAAACCCACTTTTTTTTCGCACAACCGTCTCAAGTTGAGGTTTCACGCTGAAGTGGACACCACTGCGACGATGAATATGTATTCGGGTCAAAAATATAACGGAACTGAGGAGGGTAAGTTTAAAAGAAAACCGCTTCACTTAGAATAACGTGAGAAAGTTTAAACTTGCGATTGCTCAAACCAAATTTTCTTGAATTTTCTTCGGAGCCGACACGTCAAAAATCTTTTATTTCTTTGCTTTTTTTTGTTAAAACCGTCAAATATTATAATCGCAGCAACTTTTTTACGCAAAACTTGCGGCATCAAGGTATGCCAAGCTGATATTTTGATAAAGAAATTAATAACATACGGATGACTATCACAGTTCTGTCAATGTGTGTCGACGGGATGTTTAGAAAAGCCATTAGCTACGCGCGCGGCGTCTCCTTTACTTCGCTCGTGCGTAGATTAGAAAGTATTTATCATGTTTGGTGGTCCGTTTGAATCTTGTTATGCAAGATATGTGAGAATAACGATGTAAGAAAGAGGATAACAGCAATGGCGACTTCTCATTCATATCAGTTTTTTCATAGGAACTTGTTACGCTTGAATTTGCACGGAAAATAACTTTGAAAATTATTCTAACGGCAAAATGCGCGATGAGTGCGTTTGTCGCTAATCGCTCATCGCGAGCAGTATTGAGTTTCTATATATAAACAGGATTTCTTGCGTAACGCAGTCATTTGCAGCTTCACAAATAATTTAGATAAGTGAATGATAAAAAAAAGGTAGATCCCGTTTTATCCGCCGGCTTAAATTATAATGCGGTAATCGAGGAATGTTTCGCCGAGTGTACGACACTGGCGACGTGCCGTCTCGTGTCGAAAACCGCGGATTTCTCCTAGTAGAAAAAAAGAGATCTGACCAGCCCGGTCATCTTCAACGCGAAAAAAAAGCTGCGCGCGTGTGAGTTCAGACACACGTACGCACGATGAAACACGTGCCATGTTCTCGCACCGTTATCTACGCATATCTAAGATTCGGGCCAACTACGAGCGGCTGCTATAAATGGTTCTCCGACGAGGCAAAAATGCGAAAGTGTCTGACAATGAGATCATTGACGATCGTTTCTTTATGAAATGAGATAAAGCAAGGAGGAGAGAAGATGAATGTTGTCATGAATTAGAGCTCCCACATACAGACGGGTTGAAGTAGATTCGACTACGAAGTCAAAGAATTCGATTGTGATGTTGAAGTGCCACTGTTAGTTCTGTGATGATCGATTAATAAATTAAAGGACCGAGTCAAACACCGCGGCAATACTTAATAGATCATGTCGACCGGCGAGTTCGTTGGTGTGCACCAACATGGCGGTCTCTGTAACTCCATCGGACGCACTGTGGACGCCATGTTGAATTCCATAAAGCCGCGGTTGTCCTTACGTGGCAACACCTATCCTTCGCTCCTCGCCTCTGCCGCAGGATGAGGAACGTCGGAAGCTAATACTGCGCGACGTACTTAGCAAAAACCGGCCACTTTTATCATCCAATCCACTATTAAACTATAATACTGGACAAAGATTAGCTCACGACGTGTCGTTTCCCTTCAATTGCGAATAATTTTACTTTAGAATTTTATATTGAATACAAATCAAGTAGATATATAAAAGTTTGGAGAATAGGAGATTTTTATAAAATAAAAATCATATATTTAATTAAATTTAAGAAGCAACTGATTTATAACAAGGTCATAAAGACTGAAAACCTTGCTAAAAGTATTGTTCATTGTAATCTTACTTTCTGATACTCGATAAAGAAAGATCAATGATTTTGATGATTGTACAAGCGGATCAGGTCTATATAAAATGAATCGAGATTCAACGACATTACTATCGAGAATTGGAAAACAAAAATTAGAGCTCGCATAAAACGGCAGATAATATAATAAGGCGCATAACGTCTCGATATTGCTCCATCTCAATATTTATTTCTTCGGCCTGATTCGCAACAATGTTGCCCGTCGGGCACGAGTCGATCGGTTAAGATGCCATGACGAGGCTTTCCCCGCCGCGACGAGGCACGGCTCGGTTAAAGGAGCGTGTTCGACGAGAAGCAGAAGGAAGTCGAGGAACAGGACGAGGTGGGATGGTTCGGTTCCGAGGGAGGCGCAAGGATGTTCGCGTAGGGATTCGGCCGCACGCGCGGGAAAGAGAGGAAGATACAGAGAACAAGAGAGAGACAGAGAGTACCACGTCTATCGCGTGCACGAACGTGCGTACACATACGTATGTGCATGCGCGCGTAAACGAGCGAGACGGAGCATCGGACGGGGAGGAGGGTGGAGGCGCGGAGGAAGAGAAAGAAAGGGAAAGATCTGCGAATTCGCGTGTGCGCC
Organism: Solenopsis invicta; assembly: GCF_016802725.1. Classification (NCBI taxonomy): domain Eukaryota; kingdom Metazoa; phylum Arthropoda; class Insecta; order Hymenoptera; family Formicidae; genus Solenopsis; species Solenopsis invicta. The sequence goes on along the minus strand of NC_052669.1, from coordinate 6,055,485 downwards.
CATGCGGGAGACATAGAGAGGAATCTGAAAAAGAAAGAAAAAAAAAGCTGGGACAAGCGGGAGAGAGGGAGAGAGAAAAGAGGCAAAATCTTCGTTTGTGGTGCATGTGTGTCATACGTACGTGTGTGTACTAAAATGAGAGAGAGACGGGACGAGAGGAACGAGATGAAACGTAGCGAGCGCGTAGAGGTGCGGAGCAATGTATCCGTGCGAGAGAGCGTAGGGGCGAGAATGAAGGAGAGAGACAGATCGGGAGGAGAGGAAGAGAAGAAGGAGGGGAGGAGGACACAGAAAGAAAGAGAGAGAGAGAGAAAGGGAGAGGGAGACCAAGGGACGGGAGAACGCGGAGGAGGGCGAGAGGGGCAGGAAGGAATGCATGGGAACGAGGCGCAAGCGGGCCGACCGCGATTTGCCCGTCCCGCATTCCACCAACGCCAAGGCGAGCTCTCCGGCTCTTTCAGCTCCGTGAGTCCCGAGGGGATCAAGGGGGAGAGAGAGAGGGCCACCGGCCACGGACTAACGCCATAAAACCATAAGACCGTAAGATCAACCCCGACGCCGCCGCCGCCGCCGCTGCTGTAGTATCCGAGTCTCGGTCTCGCGTCGCGATCGCAGTGATTACGCACCCTCAACATAGGGATGTTCCTTCCTCCAATACGTTTCCAATACAGCACGATAACTATACCGCAACCGCTGCGATCTCTCCCACATGCAATTTTCATTCTCGCAATTCTCAAAGTGACGTATCGGTTTTATTGTTCCCACTCTCTTCGCTCGTCCCGGTCGTTACAACCTTTTTGCAGTGCGAAAAGCTATTTCTAGGCTCGCAGATCTTCACGAGCGCAGATTGTAGTGCACATTGAGAGATACATTTGAAAGCTGCGGATAAGGATAACTAAGTACCACTAACGATCGTGACATTTTTCGATTACTCATCTGCGAAATGCGTCTCGCGTGATTTAGCGCTTTATTATCGCCCGCTCCTCTATCATGCTCGGTCGGAGTAATATACCGTCAGCGTTCGCAACCGGAATCAATTAGCTCGCATTAGACCGATCGTGTCTAATCGGAAAGAGAAAGAGCGAGGGAGTGAGAGGGAGAGAGAGAGAGAGAGAGAGGGAGAGGGAGGAGAAGAGGTGCTCCGAGTTCCTCGCGTATCGCGGTATGCGGCGAACAAGATTAATCGCCGGCGAGCAGCAACCGCGGGTAAGGTAAGATAAAGCAGGTGTCTCAGGCGATGCAACAGAGCTACGATGCCGTCGTCGTACACTTCGTATTAGGAACTTAGGTGTCTCCGGGACAGGAAGAGAGAAAGAAGGAGTTAGGTGGAACGGGGGCGAGAAGGGGAGGGAGGGAGAGAGAGAGAGAGAGAGAGAGAGAGAGGGACCGGCAGAGAGACCGCGGTCCGCGGGTCTCGGTTAAGTCCCCGCAGACGATCGTGAGGTCGTCGTCGAGGGACATAACGGATCCGGCTGTTCGTCTGTTCCGAGTAAGGTACGCGGCGCGCATGCGTAATGCCGCCGCATTCCAGGCATTGCGAAGTCGCTGCACCACGTCGCGCCGTGCCGGTGCATCGGCCCACGATGAAGAGAGCGGACGAGCGAACGAGCGAGCGAGTGAGCGAGGAAGAAGCGGCAGCGGCGGCGAGAGTCCAGGCGGTGGACGTGAGGAGTGCATCGCGCGTCGACCGATCGACTGTCAGACGCTCGCCTAGGAGATGCGCTCGACATACCGCCGCCGTCGTCGACACGGCACGGTTCTCCTCGCCGAAAAGAAGGAAATCGGTGGAATGCAGCACGCGGGATTCCGCTAATCGTTCAAGGTTAACGCAATCGACCATCGATGGACTCCTTCGCGAGATGTGCCCGTAAATGTTACTTGAACTTAACCAATATTTAAGGATGTATAGAACATTTCTCAAAACTTTAAAAGAATTAGGAAAAAATTACAGATTGTTTCATAATGCATTTGAAAGTATAGAAAAAATTTTGCAGCAATTTTCTATCTGGATAAAAAGTTATTTCAATGAGAAGTAGACATGTATTTTAATGAAAATATAATTAGTAATGAAATGATGAAATAAGAAATCTGAATTTTTTTTTATTTAAGTACTTTAAATATTCAAAATGATTTGTGTAAAGTTTCATTGCAATGCAGATATCAGTTCTCTAATAAATTATAAAATTTGATAACATTTTATAAAAATACAACCTTCATACATAATTTATTTGAAGTGTTAATATTAACTCATTTCCAAATTTTCTTTACTTTGTAAAAATCCTATATCCGATACATCCTTAATTAGTTTTCGCTGTTTCGTTTTTTAAAGAAAACAAGACAAGGAAAGAGTTAAGCTTCAGATTACTTTGTAATTCTTTAGCACATTACAGTTGTTAATTTGGCCACGAAATGGACGAAAATTACGAAAAAAATACACTGATTAGGTAAAGAGAACGATGATGTATTCAATTAATTTTGTATAAGCGAAATAAGCAAAGTTAATATTGAAATTTATAACAATTAAGGATTGTAATCTTAATTAAATAATGGAGTTTCGAAGATAAAGTTTGCTCCTTAAATTTTAGTAAAACAAAGTTCAAATTTGGTTTAAATAAATTTGTAAAGCGTAAGACCTGTAATGTATAATCTCAAAATATAATACGTTACATTTAAGAATCAATAGAACATTTTTGTATATGTTAATGACACAATAATTGTAACTTTAATTTTTAATCAAATTATGTTTTACAATAACGTCAAATTTTTATGGTGCATGATAATTTTTGCGTCAAGTTAGGTCGAATATCTCTTCATTTCAAAGCGTTACGATAAGGTATACTAAGTAGACCGAGAAATGCGAAAGGCTAAGAAGTTCTAAAAGTACTTTATGAATCGACGATTGCTAAATTAACGTATGCTAATCGCGATCCGTGTGTCAGCGCGCGCATTGCGCGGTAAGTGACATAATTGTTGAGAAATCTGCGGCACGGTAAAGTGCAGCAGGTGCCGCGAGGCCGATATAAATTCTAAAGCCGGGTTTTAATAGTTCGTGCCGCTGCAGCGGCGATTGGAAGAGGAAGCAGGGAGCAGAAGAAGAAGAAGAAGAAGAAGAAGAAGAAGAAGAAGAAGAAGACGAAGTGAAAGAGGAAGGAGCGAAGGAAAAGGTATCGGCAGGGTGAAGGAGAGAAGAGGGAAGAGAGGAGGCCGGGGGGGACGCGTGAGCGCGAAATACGAGACGGGAGAAGTATCGGCGTGGAATGTCACTAGCTTAGAGAACGTCTCGCGAGTCCAGTTCTCAGAAACGCTCGACTCGCGAACGGCCGTGCTTGAATGATTATAAAGTGCACCGGCGAAACGGGAAGAGATGCTTATCGGCGTAATCGCGCTTCGTGGAATAATGAGGCAATCGGGGGAATCCGTGAAAGGCGAGACCACGGTAATCGCGAGCGCGGCCTGTCGAACGCGCGGCCCTTAAGGCCCAGAAGTCTCGTCACCCGATCGTTCGTTTGTCGCTCGAGAATTCCCCGGGAGTTCCGATAAGGGGATTGCGTCTTTAAATTGTAAGAGCGGTGTGTCAACATATTTTAGGCCTTCATGTTTTGGTAAATTCCTTTCGTTACCCGAGAAAAAAAATTACAGCGGCAGATGTACCAATTTGGAACATCTTTATAAATATAAGGGACCCCAAGACTGGGGGATACAAGATGTCGGGTTTTTTTTTCAAAATCTTTTGAAATTAAGACACAATAAAATTTTTAATTAGTTATTCTTTTATTGAAAAAATGTATGCATTTTCCTTAGTTATTTCATAAGTTAGATGAATGATTAGCAAATACTGCGATATCGCGTACGTTTGATACTTAATCGGCATATAAATGTAAGGACCGAGACTGAGGGATATAAGACATCATTTTTGTTAAAATCTTTTAAAATTAAAACTCAACGAAATTTTAAATTAGTTTAATTGTTCTTTCATTGAAAAAAAAATTATGTACTTTTTTGGCTATTTATATATTGTTAGCACAATTTCTGTATCACAGTATTGTGATATGTTTGATGACTAATCTAAATAATAAAGACAGAATTTATATATGAATTGTTTGTGAAAAAAAAGAATATTTTTATATTTAACACCAATCATACTTGTTATAAAATTTGACTATATAATGGAAGATAAGACTTAAATTTTCTAGAAGGTATTGCTACAATAAAATGTCGCTATTATAAATTCTATGTGCACTAAGAAAAAAAAAGTTGTTAATTTGATTAAATTTTTCAACTTGATTAAATTTTTTTAGTTTAAGCATTTATGTAGTTGATTTTAATACATAAAAGACTTGAACTTGAGTTTAAGCAACTATATGTTTCACTTAAATACATAAATATTTGAACTAAAGAAATTTAATCAAGTTAAAAAATTTAGTCAAGTAAACAATTTTTTTTTCTCAGTGTAACAAATAATATTTTAGCAGATACAAAACATAGCAATAAATTTTTGTCGTGACATCTAGAAATCTACCATCAGAAAAATATTTTTCTGAGTGATAACGGGTATCAGAAGCGAGAAGCAGCGTGATTCTCTCTTCTGCGTTGTTTGTCACGACAAATGATAATATTTTTATGCCATAACCGTTACGTGAGTCACGCGAGAAGCGAAGAAATTACGTGCGCTTTCTCGATAATTTGAAGTAGCAATGAATTCGGAAGCGTCACAATGTTTCGGCGGTACAGGAGGTAAAGGAGGAAATGTGCGATGTGGCTCCCCCGTAATTTACATACCGACGAGCACGAGATCGAGGGAACGAGTGTTCGAGGAACTGGTCTGTCTCTCGCCGTGAAAATCGCCGACAACAGAAATTACTCCGACACGCACGGGCCCCGTCCGCGCTAGGGACAGTGGGCCCTCGGTAACGCACGACGGGTGTATCGCAGCCTAACTGCATGCACGCACGTGCATCCACGAGTGCAGCAGCGTGTCTAAGCGGGAAGTGCTATATCGTACTCGACTTCCGTCACTATTAGCGCACGTCAGAATTAGTTTTCCGCGTGAGATAAGCACCGCCGGGTATTAAATACGTGCAACGATTAAAAATACGAAGAGTGGGCGCAGTAAGGCCTATTCTATAATTCTTAACGATAGTTTCGTTATCGTTATAACGTCGTTGCGCAGCTTTTTTACCATATATTATATCTGCGCAACGACGTTACAACGATAACGAAACTGTCGTTAAGAGTTACAGAATAGGTCTGCATTGTACGAGAACCGTGCGTAACAGAAATCAGGCCACGCAGCAATCGACGGAATACTGAACAACGTCCGTCGACAACTGAGAAATATTAGACAAAAGAAATAATGCTAATGTTAAATTATATAAAGTCGATTAATAAGAGCAAATAGCAGTAAAATAAAAATTGCAGTATAAAACTAAAAAGAGAAATAGAGTAGATCAAGGGGAATGGGACAAATTTTTCTTTATATGTAAAAAAAATAATAATAAAAAGCTAACATTATTATTAAGTTTTACTCTAAATTCTTAATCTTTATATCTTTGGCTTGAGTTTTATATAACAAAATAATAAATAAATAAACATGGCGTTTTTTATTGCACAGTGAAAAAAATCAAGAAAAAAAAACTGATTCGCCCCAACATTAGGAGCGAAGCGGATCATCAGTTTGAAAGAAATACAATCTGAAAGAAATAAAAATAAATGAATAAACCTCTTTGAAAGAGCCTTAAGATTAAATCTTTTCGTTACAAACTCACAAAATTGGTATCGTGATTTGATATGGGAGAGACCAAATTTCTTCACGCATTCATGATCCCTCCTTTTGTGTCAACAATTGACACTGAATCATACGCAATGCATTGTTATCTATTGTTTCTATTGTAACAGCATGAAAAAAAACAGATCATATAAAATAAAAAACTAGTGATAATTGTCTCAAAACTTATAATGATCCAATTCGCCGTGATCTACCCTGCTCTAATATTTCAGAGCTATTTAAATATCTTGATAATCACATAAAACATTATAGAGAGAATTTTGGAAAGTTAAAGTCTACTTGAAATAAAACAAACGATAGAATTTTCTTATACTCAATTACATCAGTTTAACCTCTTTCTCTCATGTCTCATGCCGTTCACAATAATTGGTACCATGACGTTCTTGTTAAAGAAAAGTAGATCGAAACGTCTGTCATCAATATTTAATGCAGTAAGAAAGGGCACTCTATTTATACCTGTCGGCATGACATCGGAAAGTTAAACGCTACTCTCACGTCCGACAATCCGATGACACAAATTAAGAAACCCGGGGCGTCGTTGAAGATAAACATAGAGATATCGAAAAAAATCAAAAGCTCTTTATCTCGATCTTTACGGTATATCTCAGACTGGACGTGTACAGGATATCGAGAAGAAACGAGAACAGAATGAAGAGAAAGGAGAGAGGAAGAACGATGAGGGAGGAAGATTTTGGGGAGGAGGGAAGGGAAGGTAGAAAGAAGAACCAATACAAGCGAAGAGGTAAAAAGAGAGGAACGAGGATGAGAAGATACCAGAGAAACAGAGAAAGAGAGAAAGAAAGAAAAGAAGAAAGAACCGCGGTGAGCGCCGGCCGACCGGTATATAATAAGGCAGCCGGGAGAGGATAGCACTGAAATGAGATGGTTTCGTCGGCAGCTTTGTCCGGCGCCATGTTTAACATAGCACCACCTCATCTACGTAGCGCAGCGACTCGGAGGACCCCGCGGTTCCTCCGTTTTTACACATGTTCTCTCTCTCGCTCTTTCTTTCCTTCTCCTTTCATCCTCCGTCATTCTCTGACCTCCTCCTTGTTCAGAAGCAGCTCTGCGAAAAAGGACGAATAGGAGGACAACGGAGGAGAAGAACGAGAAGGAAGAGGGCCAGTGTGTATACAAATCAGATTCTCGCGCCCTTTGTGAGATCGTACTCCGCCTACGGTGATTCGAAACGCTGTCCGCATTTACGGCGCGTCGTAAATAAATTTCGGAGAACGCGCGTGTTCCCGGACCCCAAGGTACGCCCGCGATCGTGATAAAGGATGTGCTTTGCGTTATCGCGTAGCAACGGGGATGTTACCCGTCACCGAAGTCATTCACGTTCGAATTAAAGTTATTGAAGCATCAAATATACCGACGTTAATTCTAATATACATAACTTGCAAACAATGAAACGTGCAAAAAAGCAATGTTCTTTTTTTTTCTTTTTTTTTGTACACATAGATACCATTTATATAATATCAAATAGAATCGCTTAGAAGGCAACATTTTTATAAAAAATAATACGAGGCTCAAGTTTCGTGTAAACGCATATATCCCTGACTTATTCACGCGACAAAATTTACAGCGATTAATTAAGCATACATTCGCGATCGAGATTCAAGAATTCCTAAAAAAAAAGCGCGAGTAGAGGGAAGAAACGAGTGATAAACCCACATTCTCGTGGGTAGTGAGTCAGTACCGGATCTCCTTGAGCGATTTGCAACGGACACAAATCGGCCTATACCTTTCCATCTACCTACTACAACGCCTCTCTCTGTCTCTCTCTCTTTTTCCTTCAATTTCTTATCGCATCTCTCCGTCGGTCGTTCTGCAACATCGGCGGTGATCGTGGCAACAGAAACTGCGAAACGTTTCATTCATGATTCTTTCAGCGCGGCAGCGTACCGGAACTTATTGCCACCTCCGCCACCGCAGGAATTATGTTTCCTTGGAAAGGACGCGACGCGCGAACGTAAGTCGGCTGCTGATCAATCGGCCGAGCCCGTCGCCCGAGTTGCGCAAAAATTTCATTTCCATTACGATGACGTCTTGACGGCGTTCTCCTTGACCGGGACGCCGTGACAACACACGGTCTCCTTCGAGCTTTTTTTTATCTTACCCATTGCGGATATTGCAAATCGATAGTGCGATTTATGGACGGAAAACTCGAGTTTAGTCATAGAATCGCGATGCTTATGTAACGGATACGGCTAGGAGATTATTATACCGTAGTAATTTATTTTAAAAAGTAAAAGAACCATATATTTTTATCGTTTCCTTTCTTAGATCTATCGCATTTCCTGTTAACGATGTGCATCATGAAAAACTGCAAACAGTTTGAAACGTTTGAAATGATTATGTAATGTTTATGGAACAAATGGAGAGTGTATAAAAGTGGCCAAATTTGACCCGGAGCAGAAACCTAAAAAATTAATTCCACAGTGTTTCTTGATATGAAAGAAAAAAACAATATTTATAATGCCGAGAAAATTGCTGATAACAATAAAATGTCGATTACAAAATACGTGACAATATGTTTCATTTTTCTTTATTTCTAATATGATCAGACTTGTATATATATTTACGCTCATTTTCACGATGTATTTTGAATAAAGAAGTATTAAATTGTTTTTAATCACTCTTCGTCTAATTCAGGACTAACGACGAGGACGTGGCAATTACTGGTATCAGTTTTTTTATTTTTCTCCATACTTCCCGGAATAAATATTATTTTTCTAAAATTAAGGACAATGGCAATATCGACTTGAAAGTTTCAAAATTAAATAACGAGATAATTAGAGCATAAGTCACGCTAGATTATAGTGCGTATTATTTTTCTCTTTCATCAAAAAACACTGTAAAATTTTTCTTAGGTTTCTGGTTCGGGGCCAATTTTGATCATTTTCATACACCTCCTTTAATGCGAGATGATTAATATAACAATTAATTTTGCGAGACTCATTGATGAGAGAAGATTGACCTTCTTTCTGATCAATGATCGACTCGAGCATCTCTCGTTCTAAAATTAGAAACTCGCATCTCTCCCTTCTTAGTTACAAGGTTCATCGTTAAAAGCAAGCGCGGTTAGCCGGGGACGCCCTGTACGTACACAGCGAACTCCACGACGCGAACCTGCAGCACAGCTGAAAATATATGCAGGACCAAGGGGGTTAATCGCAATCGTCGTGAGAATGGTATGTCGTTCGTTACGAACTGGTCGAGACAGAAAAGGGCATGGGCTAGGGTCGCCCAAGGCTGAACGATTTTTCCAAACGAGCATCGACAGCGTCTCTCTCTCTCTCTCTCTTCTCCGTCCCTTTCTCTTTCTCTGTCTCTCTCGTTCTTTTTCAGCATGCTCGAAACAGGACCAACTGCTACTCGGTAGCTCGGTAACGCCAAAAGCGTTACAAAGCGTCGTTGCGTGCCGTTGTCAGAATTTCTCTCTTATTAGGACTTGCCAATAACGGGCGCACGCACACCGTGGGAAGTTTCACTTCCGAAATGGATGTCGGCTACATCGCCTTACGCGACTCACTACCGGTGCTTTTCGATCGCTTTTAAGGTGACGGCGCTAATTACCTCCCGTGAGTGACGCGAATGTTCCCAGGTTGGGTTGCAGTCATCGTGAAAATTCTGGGTGCTTTCGTTGCAGTATATTAATTGCCCGGTTTCTCATTGACGTTTTTAACCGGCGCCGGAAACGCTCTTATCTCCATTGTCGTCGGAAACAGGTGACGTTGCTCAATTTTGCATTACATCGTCGGCGGAACAGTGTTATTCCATTCATAATTAAACGTCGCCTGCGACTTCTGGTTGCGATAACTAAATGACGTTTTCGCATTTCCGTTTGAAATTAGCGTTATGCACTGTGCGAATATGCCTATAATTCCGCGATATGCTAACGGAATACGTTGGAAAAATTTTATGTATGTACATAAAAAGTAACAATTAATATTAACAATGAATAACATTTACACATTTAACGATCCGTTATTCTTGTAAGAATTTATTTTCAGAAATAACAGTTTAAAATAATAACGAAATTTCTTCTTAACAATAATATTATTTAAGTAATACCTATATATTTTGTGTTTATATTTTAATTTAAAGTGCAATGTAATAATGATTGAAATTTATTCGATCATTTTAAGTGTCTGGATTTATTTGAATAACTTGAAAGCTATAATTTATTAATAAAAAATGATACGTAAAAAAATATTTAAAAATATATAAATTTCTTTAAATTTCTAATGCTTGCAATTTATTATTCCATGTTTAAAATATGCATTAGTTTATAAACACTTATAAATAGAAATAAAAAATTTGTTTATATATAAAATATGGTATAAATGAATTAAAGTGTGAATCGAATTGACCCTCACGCGATCATTTACGATCATAAAAAATCAGGCGCCCGATTAAGTGTTAAGGTATAAGCAAAAACACGATTTACAAGTTGATCGTAAAGCACCGGATAATCAACGCGAATTAATGTTTGTAATTACGGATCATTTATGAATGAGGCATATTCACAAGTGTGAGAGAAGGAGCGTGCGCGCGTCATTATTTACCGTCCATTCGCCTCTATTGTCTGTTCGCTTATCATTACTGTGCAGTTTTATCATTCGTTTATTACGCAAGATTAACGAAAACATATTGCCTACTTCCCTTTTGTAACTTATTTACAACGCGAGTAAATCATTCGCTTCGAATAAAATACAACCTGTAGCTTAGGCGCAACAAAGAAGCTCCGCGGGCATACGGTGATTTTTGCGTTTGCGACTCCTATTCTTCAGGTTTTCGATTTTCTCGTTAACGTTCCACGAGAAAGACCTCAGTCTACGAGCCAGCGTTTGGCTCTCGACGCGAGATCATAGGCGGGGAAAGGTCTGCTCAGTTAACGTCGGCCGTTGTGTAAGAGCGATATGTAAGCGCGATGTGTCACGTATCCGCTCGCGAATCACGTAACGATCGTAAATAAGTCGTCAGAGAAACAGCGAATGCCCATGTATAGAAGGCGCTATGTGAATTGCATAGCGGTTCGTACGTCAAACGACAATGATCCCAGAGGCCGGGCGAATCGGAAATAACGCTTCTCGCACGGCGTTGCACGTGCACGGCCACGTGCGCGCGTATTCACTCGATACGGTGATAAGCTTCGGTCTCTTGCTCAATATGCCATTAAGATCTTTCACTAGATTAACTTTGCGCGATTGTAGCTTCATTAGGAAGAACATAAAGCAGCCTAAGGTGCGGCGCTTCTACAAACGTCACGTCATACGAGGATCTTACTAACAATAGGAACACGCCGCATATGCTGCATATCTGCAATTCTGTTATTTATCTTTTTTTTTTATCATTTATGATTAAATTTTTTTTATTACAAGTTTTTTAATTTTTATATTTCTTCATTATTTAATAAATTCTTATGTTTCTAATAAATCAATTAAATTCTTATTTATTTTTCTAATAAATAAATTTTTATACATTAAAACTTTTTAATTTATTAATTTATTAAATCCAACAAATAATTTTGTTTTAATTTTAAAAGATCAACTTTCATAAATTAATAAATAATTTGGGATCTCTCGAATTTATAACAATAACACACAAAAGAAGTAAGCACGAAATAGTACAGTCGTATGCGGGTTTTAACGCAAAAAATATTTATATAAATATTGTTCACAATAAAAAACAAAAAAAAAATAAAATAAAATAAAATATAGATTTTGACTGTTATTCAAACCCTCTTCAGAATTCAATTGAAACGCAAAATGCTATGTAACAGAGCTGTTGTAAAGTCGAGTTGTCTCTTTATTACATGTTTGCTTCATAGTATTTTGCATCGTAATCGAATGTTGAAGTTAGAGATATTATAAGTTTATTCTTATTATTCAGAATGTTAAAATCTTTTCTTAGATTTAAATGAATTGAAATGCGCTATTCATCATTTTGAAATTATGTATATACGTAAATGAAGAATAAACGTTATTAATCATAGCGTTTTGCGCTCTTTCGACTGCGTTTTAGATTCTTATCAGTCTTCTTTTATTTATTATTTTTTGATTTTAGTTTCGAGAGTCTTTATTATACTGTTCTTCATCATTTTGAATTTGGATAATTTCTTTATTATATTATTTTTGGATTTAACTAAATTCGAAAAATCTGAAGTGCGAATTCGAAAATGAATTTATTTCTATACATTTCAAATCATTTTTGTTTAGTAAGACCCTTAATAAAAAAAAAATATATTCAATAGCTAGACCAAAAGAATATTTTTTTATTAAGCCATAAAGTGTCAAATTTTAATTTTTTATCCTTAATTAATTAATGATATTTGAAAAATAAAATAATTAGACCAATGAAGATTACGGCAGCTAATGAGTTACATTTTCGGCTTCTCGTTTCCTAAATTTTAACAAATACGTTAGTTAGATGCAAGCACCAATAGATATTCAATGAAGTAATAATTCGCGAAGCTTGATCTTAATTGCATTCGAATCAATTGCAGGAATTGCGTCGAGGTACAAGAAAAATAATAAAAAATAAGATAAAAAAGATAAGAAACTGTATTTTTTACATAAATGTATGTCAATTCGAGATATCCATGAGAAAGTGTAATTAAAAAGGGGTCTCTTAAGATCGAGATTAAAGGAAATCTCAGAAAGGAAGTCTCTGAAAGTTTTTCCTTGAGAGAATTCCGCGCGAAGTCGCGCGCGAGACGACGTGTAGGTCGTCGCGCGACGTACACGGCGAAATTCTCGAAAAAGCAAACGCGGCTCGAGGGAAGAAAGCGAGTTCGAAGACACCGGCCCGGAGGAGGACGGTGAGTTAGAGCGGGCTGACGCGACGCGGGGGCGAGAGGGGGAGCAGAGCAACGCGAAAGAAGAAGCGGGACACGTAGGCGCGGGGGTAGGTAGGTAGGTAAGCGGAGCGAGAGGTAAAGGGAGGAGAAAGGGGGTGAGGGGGAGAGGGACCGCTGGAATGGAATGCGCGGCGCCTAGGGCTCGTCGGATTCCAGGGCCACACGTGCCCTTCACTCTCTGCGCGCCCGCGCGCCGCAGGCAGGCACCGACCGGAGCCAATAAACTTCGCCTCCAACTGGCGGCCGCGGTCGACCACCATAGAACTCATTCATGGGGACCTCCTACCACGCCGCGCGCGGTCGAGCCGGGCCCCGGCTCTCTCGTCGTCAATCGCTCGCGACCTCGCGACGCATCGTCGTAATGCGTAGTCGAGGACGGCAGATCGCTCCGCGCGTCGTCGCGCGTTTCAGGTCGAGGATCATCGGGATTAAGCGCGAAATTCACACTTACTTGCTCTGACCTGTTTGTCGCTAATAGAGAGTCCGAGCGGGAAGGGACGGGGAAAGATGGCGGCGAGGGAGATGCGTCGGGAACTCCGATCTCTTTTTCTCCTCTTTTCCTCTTCTTTACGCTGCCCTCCGACCGAAACTCCAATCGATCGGGCATTTTGGGATGCGGGGAGAACAATAGCGACTCGAAGCGAAACGGGAGGAAGTTTATAAAAACTTATTATCGTTAATTTCGGCTTCCTCTCGTACGAAACTACGTCTGAAGTTTTACGCGGTGTCGCGGGCACTTTACGCTGTCTGGCGGCGATTTCGAGACTTACGCTCAGGGACGTTAAAAGGTAATACTCGCGGCCGGTATATTCGCGGTCGGTAACAAACATTTCACGATGCTCGAAAGATACATATCTCTCGTAAAATTAAATTGGTTTGGCGTATATTTCAAGAAAATTACGTCTACACAAGTTTTTAAGAAAAAAGTAATTAAGTTTTAAAATTGTTAATATATCTAATTTTAATGTATTAATAATAAATACTGTTAAACGCAATATATTAAGAAATAATATTAAAAAGTTAATCTGATACATCAAAATTTCATTATATTATATACAAGTTTAAATAAAATCAATTTATTTTCTACATAATTTTATATCTTATATATGTACACGAAATCAACTTCAAATCATTCCTAAAATCTACCCGTTTTTGCACGACTGATAGATTCTCGTTGTGTTGCATCGACGATAATTTATGCAAACGCAATCGGGATGAGGCGCGAATATACTGAAGCTTGAAAGCAAATAAACAGTAGATACAAATGAATTGACTCACCGTTCGCCGCTGGTCACTCTCCAGTTCCTTCCAGCTCTGTCGTGGCCGCAGCTCTCGAACGTTCGAGTTCGTCCAAGATCTTCTTCACGACGATTTGTCGCGAACAGACGATCCTTCGTTCGCGGCATTCTCGAAACACTCCTGACACTCACACGTGCGTGAAACTCGGAATACGAGACAACGAAGAAGATGCGAAACACGATTGAACGCCTTCGCATCATGCATTCGACACGACGGATGTCGGCCACGTACGCCGACACTTAATTTTCGACATTCCACGACACTCTCGAAACACTCGCTCGCGTTAAAAACGTACGGAACGACGAGGATGCGAGTTGAAATGCGCCGCGACGCGCCACGACCTTCCGCCGTGCTCCCTAACCGACCGACTGCTGGCACTGCGTAGCAGCGGCTCGCAGGCGCCAGTCACGTGAGTCACGCGTCACGCTGCTACGCAGTGCCAGCAGTCGGTCGGTTAGGAAGCATGGCAGAAGATCGTAGGACGTCGCGGCACGTTTCAATTCGCATCTTCGTCGTCCCGTACGAGTTTATTACGCGAGTGAGTGTTTCGAGAGTGCCGTGGAGCGTCGAAAATGAAACGAAATCGTGTCGCGATCAATCGTGTTTCGCATCTTCTCTATTGCGTCGTATTTCGCGTTTTCGAGCACGTGAGTACCGGGAATACCGAAAACGAAGGGTCGCGCGTTCGTGCAAAGCGTGAATCGAGACGAATCGTCGTGAGGAGGATCTTGGACGTTCGAACGTTCGACAGCTGCGGCCAAGACGAAGCTGGTCGAAGCGATCAGTGGCGAACAGTGATTCAATTTATTTGTATCTACTGTTTATTGACTCCCAAGATCAATATTTGCACCTCATCCCAATTGTCAGATAGAAATCAACTTTTTACTTCTGCATAAAACACTTGAAATGGCTTCAAAAAACACGATTTGTGAAAGTGAGAGGTACTCATCTGCACCGTGATATTTTTGCTAATTCGTAATTGACGTTATGTGTAATATTGGGAGTGTTACATATATGCGTACACCGCATGCCGATGCTGTATTCGCTTGTCCGGTAGCTCCAGGTAGCACGTGGCATGTATGTATTTATACCTGTTATATATTCAATTATAACTATTATTTCAACTATTTGTAATAAAATATATGAAAGTTCAATAATTCATAAGGTTATAGTTTACAGATGACATTTTGTATATAATTTACGTAGTCTACATTATTTAATGTAGAGTAAACATTACGTATTGTTTACATAAAAAATTTGTGTAGACGTAATCTTGAAATATACAGCATAATCCTGAAAAAATATTCGAACGGCATTTTGTAGATATTAAGTTTCTCGTTTATTACATTCCATAGTTTCTTCGGTGCTTCTAAATAAATTTTATGTCCCACATTTATTACATTAGCGCATACACAGGTTAAATTAGGTTTTCACTGATTGCTCAACCTGTTGCTTATCTCTTACGAAAAAAGAAAAAACAGAACCGTTTCTTTAGCGTAAAACTACTTTTTATTAGTGCCATTAAGATCCGTTCGATATACCTTTAAGTCTGTACTTTATTATATTAAACTGGTCACTAATTAAAATAAATTCCGGTGCGTTTGGAATGCGATGTAAATACTACAACTCTGTAATAGAAACGTTATGCCGAGACGGGATGCGACCGTTTCGCTTTTAAGATTCCGAACTCGTTTCTTTTTCACAAATCGCGATAAAAATAATATACTCAAGCACTAGCTGCAATATTTAAAATCTGCCAAGTTTGCCAACTTCATACTTAACCCTTTTGACTCGTGTAATCAATTGAATAGGCGAGATTGACCTAAACTAGTAATATCAATACAGCTTTCATTAAACATTGTTAGTAGATCGCGTCATCGCATAACTAAGGAACACATTATTTTCTTTTTAAATCTTTTTTAATTGATAATTAAATTTAAATCAATATAAAATCATCTGACTCAATATTTGATCATAAAATATTTTAACTGTTTTTTATCATATTAATACTAATAAATTATAATTAATCTTTAATAAAAGTGCAGTATGACTATATGTCGATAGAAATGCCAATATTTGTCAAACGTGTATCTTATCAGATACTTGCACGTATAAAGGATATTTTTTAGATTGCAAATATACGAATATTTTACATTTATGCATTGTAATTCGATATTCTGTTTTGTTCTACGATGTTATACGTATGCTACGTATGCTGCTGATATCCGATATTATGTTTATATTATCAATGCATAGCTTACCTTGCATTTTCAAAAGTTGCTGATGAACTACTACCTATTGCTCCGAAGCCTACGCCGACCGCAAGACCCTCAGGAATGTTGTGCACCTATTTTTAAAAATCGGAATATTATACATGCTTTAAATTATTTTGTAATTATACAGAATGTTTCATGCAACCCGATCATTTAGAGGTTTACATTTTTTAATGGGATGGCATATTTTTATTAACGTTTATGTATCAATGTAGTTCGTAAAAAAATCGAACTCAACCATATATCTCATATGACGTTGACCTTAAGATGATTTTAAATATAAAAAATTACATTTAAAAGATTATCTTAAGGTCAACACATCCTATATGGTTAAATTTGTTTTTTTTTATGAGTACTACGTTAATAAAAATATGTTATCCCGTTAAAAAACATGTTGATCTCGAAATCTCATAAAATATTAAACAACCCAGATAGCACAGAGAATTCAAAAAGATTAAAAAAAGAATTCAGGTTTATGTCACCAATACTGACAATGAGTTTATTTTGAAATGTAAAAAAAATTTTTTTTCTGAAAAAGAAAGAAAAAGTCAGGAAAAGAATTCTTTTTGCATTACAAAATGAACTCACTATTGATGACATAAACCTAAATTCTTTTTGAATGCTGTGTGTTATCTGGAAAAATTATCTATCATAATATTTATCTCTTTAAAACAAACAAGTTTTTTCTTTGGCAATAAAAACAATAAAGATTCTAAATGATCGAGTTACAGGAAACATTCTGTATGTAATGTAAAACAGATTTAAGTGGTTTGTGTAATTATATATTATTTCGTAGAAATATACCGTAATTGCAACAACTAGCAGTAATATCCTCCGCCACTGATTGTTTTTCGCTTCGTTATTGGGATCCTCGTAGACAGTTCCGATTTCTGCCGATTCCGGTGATCTGTTTATATTCGTGATTTGTCGGCGTCTACTATTCTGTTCGTAGAAGCCTGAAAAATTAAATTCACAACAACATTCACAACATTTGCCAGCACAAATTTTCAAAAACTGAGCCACGAGCACAGGGCCACTTCATGCAAATGCAATTTATACAAGATGAAGGATTAAGAGAAGGAATTCTTCACGCACGTAATTACTTTCAACTAAATTTATTGTAGCTGAACTCATTTAGGCAGGATTAATAAGATCAGTTTTTTTTAAGCTCCGTAGAACTTTTCACACAGACCCAAAACGTTTACTTTTTACTGGTTTGGTTTTTTTTCATTTAAATATATATTATTAGGTATTGTTTTACACGGGCGTGCACTTTGTTTTAATGATGGAGTTTAAACTGAGTATTTTTAATCGTTTTTTCGTTGTTTTACACTTTTAATCACATCACTCTTGATAGGGATTTATAGTTCAAGTTTAGTTGTTGTATTTAAGTGGCTGGGTTAAATCGGATATTTTATGAATTTATATTGAATCTGTGTGTCTAAGTTCCACGTAATTCACTACGAATAATCTCATGCATATTCTAATACGAAGCTTAGGATATTTTTGGAGTAAGTGTGAATCAACTATTCATATTTCTATTGGATGTCACTTCTTATATGGACAACATATACTATATTAATTTATGCAAACAATATATTTTACTGGAATAAGCAATGATCTCTGCATAAATAAAATTTAGATGTTAATGAAAATTTTTAAATCATTATTTTATATAGAAATTTAATCAAACATTTGATAAGAGTTTTAATTTTAAGAAAACAAAGTAATATTAGTAATAAATGTTTTAGCGTAAATATTTGGAATCATTGAATTTATTAAAAAGAAAGAGAATGGGAGAGAAAAAAAAAAGGAAAAAGATGTCAGATCAAAACTGTAAACTTAATTTCTACATCATGATCTTTATCAAGCAATTTTACCATACTGTTACTCTTTATGTAAGCATTTTTTGATTGATCATGCTACATGCAAAGATTGTAACTCGCGTTGATTGTACAAGACAGACCAATAATATTCATAAAAATAACAATTTGAGAAAATGCTTATTCCCAACTAAGAACCAGGTACATCTGCGATAAAACAAAGAGGGGCGAGTGTACATGGACGTATACATGAACATATACATATAAAGAGAAATATATGTATACATATGTACAATATATACGTATCATATATCATTATACGTCATCACGAACTGATCCCATTTTCCAAGCCTATAAAGAGAGATAGAAAAAAACTGCGATTTTCAACGAAAAGAAAATGAGATACCGTCGATAGCGGTCGATTCGACGCGAGCGTTTATTTTCCCGCCGGATATCTGTACGTCGTTAAACAACAGATCATAATCATCGTCTAAATCCTCGTCACTCTTTAGTTTCGCAATGATCTTGCGTCTTTGTTTCGTACCGACTGATTGCATAGCTAAAAGCACATTGGGGGACTGAATGCCGAGGGTGGATATCAACACGTCCGTCCCGTATACGAACGCCGCGCCGACGAGAAACCCAACTGCGACCGGCACAAACGCGTACTCGCCCTCCGCTCCGTATATCTTGCTCTCGGTTGCCATTTCGATCGCCGGTGCTAGCAATGACCAGTAACTCGCAGCCACCATCACGCCGGCGGCGAACCCCAGGCTGACATCGAGGAGCTTGCGCTGAAACGGAAACGAATCATTATAGACGTATAAGCGACTCCCTTACTCGAAAATTTAGATGAAGGGACTGAGAAAAAAAAATAAATCTCGCCATTTACTGTTAATCTTTGCAATCCCTTTGAACTATTAGAATTAAATTTGGAATGGAAATCCTCGACATTCTTTGTCTCTATAATTTTTATTATTCTTGATAATTCTCAGTAAAAGGAAAGGTAGTAATACGGTATTTATATTTTGAAAAGTAACACATTTTTTAATGCTATGTAGATAGTCTAGAATTAAATTTTTAAAATTGCATGTTGAGAGCTTAATCAGTGGAACTTTAAATAATCTCTTTTTATTTTCTTTTTCTTCCGATGTTTAACATTTAAAAATTTATGTTACTTTTCAAAATATACAGGAATTTATATTGAGGACCTCGAAACAAAAATAACTGACAATTATAGCAATAGTCTAGATTTCTCTTGTCGCGTGTTTGCTTCATTGGCCTTGCCAAACTCAAGGAGATCTGTAACTCTGATTTAGCTTCTGTCGAGACATAAAGGGTGCGGCAGGTGTTTACTTGAGAGACGCGCATTAGACTTACAAGAGAATATTAAAAAAAAAAAACCGTGTATGTCAATATTTCGTGAGTAACTCCATGTCTTATCTTGCATATCAGTACGCGGACATATGATCGGCAGCGTCGAAATTTTATCTTACGGATCAATCCAAAATTTATTAAACAAATTAGATAATTCCTAAAGTAAATGTAACACCAATGTCTTGCCAAACATTGACGAAAAAATGTTTAAAAATAATCCCATCCCGATATATAACTCACAGCTTACGAAACGCGTAGCACAGAAAAGCTGATTGATTTCTCGTATATGTATTAAATCAAGGAAAACAATCTTTTCTAATTAGAAATGTTGACGTGTGTAGGGAAGATAATGGCTATTTAATTCAATCAGTAATATCTATCGAATTATGTGATATAATCTGATTTATTACTATTTTATATATGGATGTCTAACATATGTTTAGCTACTTGATATTTACGATTGAAACAAATTGTAAGAATAATTTATATGTGGATTATATGCTTGCATATTAATTTTATAATATATTATAAATTATATGCACAAATTATAAGTCATTATCTATTCATTATATTTTTCGCGAAATTTTTGTAATAATAATTATACACGTTAATTCATTATGTCATTATGTTTTCAATGATTTTATCAAAAAATTAAAATAAATTGCTCATTTATATAGAGGACTATAATAAATTAAGGCCAACACAAACCTGCAAACGCAAATGTTTAATAAGTGCAGTATCGCACGAACATCTGCGTTTGCAGACTTCTATTGACCTTAGCTCAATTTGTTGTAGTTCAGAAAATTGAACTTTGACAATCAGTAATGTGCGTAATGTAAGATTTCTTTCTTCCATAGTTATTTCTCCGCTTTAACAGATATTCATGCCTTATAACCAGACAACGACTGTAAGTTGTCTGTAAGCTTGTAGTCTTATCGTATTCTACTCAACAAGTGCTAATATATTCAGTTAAATTAGAAGTAAGATTATTATATCGTTCATGATATCAGTCGATATTATATACTCTGGTGAGGGTATTAGTTGTCACTGTGTAAATTATAATCAATGTCAACTATTGAGACGCGATATCGCAGGGGAAAAATATATTTCGTTATCTCACTATCATATCTAGATTATAAAATAAGGAAAAGATAGTAATTTATTGATAAAAAAAAAAATAAATAAAATCTAACGCGACTAACATTTGTCGCGTAATGGCTGCGTTTAGCAGAAGAAGCAGCTTTACAAATATTGTAAGATTCTTTAGTACGATTGATTCTTGCTGGATCTGAACGTATAAATCAATTCATATTAAGGATGCTAAAGTTGTAAATTTTACCAACTGAACAGCGACTTGCTCAGGAGAATACGCTACGATATTAGAATTTAAATTTGAATTCGTAAGACGTTTCTACGTTCAATTGATTGTAATTGGATTCTTCCAGTAATATTTGCATCAAAAATATTACAGCAGCGGGATTCTGTCATTTTTAATGACAGTATCGACATTGTCGTTGCGTAACTATTGTTTATGGTAAAAAAGCAACACAACGATAATGTGACGATACCAGTACTATCGTTAAGAATTAAAGAATCCTGTTACTGGAGATTTGTTTCAACTTAGGTTAAAAAAACTAATGTTTTACGTGACGCATTAAGTACCTCATGGAAAAATACCCATTACCCAGTCTATATATTATACACGAATTTATCGTTGAGTTCATCATGAGTAATTATAGGTGTGTAATTATCACAATTTATTTTTGCAATTAGTCATGCGTGCTGACGTCCGTTGATATAGTGTAATCTGCACTGAAATTCTGCATAATCTACGTGACGAGGTAAAAAATGAAGTTATTGAAGTCAGTCGAAGGCCCCCCACAATTAATATTCGAAGGTAAACTATTACGTGCGAGATATGCAATGTATTGGAACAAAAGTTGTAACGACGGTGTGTGCGATAAATAAATAAATGTACATAGATTTAAATATTGTCTTTGAACTTTGTTTAAAAAAACGTTACAAACTTTTATTCCAATCTAATAATTTTGAAATATTGCGTTAAGTTGAAAGTTTCTTCAACGAGCTCAAAACGAATTTTTGTAAATAAGGAATTCTTTTATTAAGACAATAATATAACGTGCCTTAATATCAAAAGTAAATATTAGTTCAAATGAAAAATGTAAAATTTTCTAGAAAAGGAGATAAGAATTTGGAGATACCCTGACGGAAAAAATTCTACAAAATTTTATACAAATTTAAGGAATATATATGTATAAATTTACAAAAAAAATAATAAAAGTGCAACACTTATTAATTTTAATAATTTAATACATTTATTCTTATTACTATGAAAAAATAAACACTTATACAAAAAAAAATAATCTCCACAAATTTTTACTTTATACTTATTCATAGAAATTTGTTTCATTAGAGTAAGCTACTTAAAAATATGTAGAATGTCAGAGTTTGTTATAATTTGCACCGAGAAACTTGAAGAAATCGTAGAAAGGACACGCTTCACAAAAATACAAAAATTTTTATTCCGCCAAGGTGAGTCGATAATAGAAAAAATCGAGACAGATAATCCTATCGGACCTTTCGTGAAGAGGTTAAGAAATTATCATACTTCCTATCTTTAACATTTCCATTGTAAGGTTGCAATAAGAAAGCTCTTGTATTAAAAATATGATAAGGCGTTATTTTGTAAAGAATCATCTCGAAGAAGTTTCGAGAATATTAGTAATCTAAAACTCTACGACTGCAATTACGGCACGTAGTATATCCTGATAAACGAGAATTCGTGTTACTTGCACTGAAGTTTACCGTGCGTGTTACGTAGGCCCGTCCAGACCGGTTGCGCGCAAAATTTAGCATCTGACAGGCCGAACGGCGCGATATGGTTTCTCGTTTTACTTTGCATCATCGTTCGCGCAATTTTTTCATCTATACAGATCGTAGACCGTGGCTGCGCGTAGTTCGGCGTCTGGATGGGAACGAGAAAGCGCGCGCGAATTAAGTCGCATGAAGGAAGCGGCGGATTACATACGCAGGCCCGCCAATCGCTGCGCACCGTCGCAATAATTGGCACTAAATAATTTTAAATTTTATATATGTTAAATAATGACTTGGATCTCTTGAACTGAAACATTAAAATATATAATTATATCTATTTGATACTAATTGATACCAATATTTTAATAATTTCAATAATTTTGTTCTAAATAATTATTTGTTATCACACAATAAAATTTCTAAGTTATTGCTTCGCTATTAATCCGTCATTTTATAAATTTTACATATTACATGTAAAATTATAATAATTACGAAATTTTAGATATAATTTTTAGCACTAATTAAATTAATCTTAAGGTTCTAGCCATATTTTTGTTAAATATTGTCTCACTAAGCAAATACGTTTATTATTTTTCATATTTTTCTCTCCATCTTCCTACGAAACAACTATATTATACAGAGAAAAGAAAAGGGGTGCAGAATATGCAGTTGAAAGACGCGCGTCTATTACAAAGAAGTGCAGATCGCGCAGTTGAACATGATGCTCACTTCACGGAAGTGCGAGCTTCGCGCACAAGCGGATACGTCGGATAAGGTTAAGATTCTTTCCGACGATTATAGGCTCCGACTCATCGCAAAGCATCGCGAAGGGTGTCAAAGGGTGTCTCGAACGCGGGGAGAGCGTGTCAACGGAGCACGATCGCTCCGGAAGGATTCTCCGCACTCGGTACGATACTCACTTGTTTCCCTCGAATGACGACGACAAGCGCGGCACCGGCCGCGGTGAGGGCCCACGTGAACAGGGTCCCGAGGAGCGCCTGGGTGATCGGTGAATGATCTTTGAGCATCGCGGCGAACACCTCCGTCACATCGGGCGAAAGAGAGAGAGACCCTAGGCTGCCGGTCAACCGTGTCCCGTGGCGACGGACTGCCGTGTGTCGGCGCGGCGGACAACGAGATGCGGGAGCAAGCGGACGTATACGAACGACGAAACGCAACGCGAGATCTCCGGTCTACGGTACACTCAGTCCCCCGCACTGCTTATCTCGATCACCGCGCGCACCGCCGACGTAGGGGCGTCGAGCCACTACCACCGACCGTGTCGCGCGCTGCCCGCTGTTTACTACTACCACCGACCTTCGCCATGCGCGACGTGCGCGCGATACGTGTTGTTGCGTCGCCCCGCTGCGCCATCGCGTCGCGCACGTCATATCGCGGACGCGTGGGCCGTGGGCGACATTACATCCGCGTTTTTCACACGTAACACCTTAACACGCATCGCCGAGTTAATTGCATCGGTTTCGAGCATGCTCCGATTAAGCAACCGCGTCGTACCTACCTACATGTTATTTGCGCGACTGATTACCGGCCGAGTCAACATTCGTCGTTCAAATCAAAAAGCATATTCGGTATACACGTGTCTCGATAAAGTTGAGAGATGAATGATGCGTCGTGCAATTAGTGAACATTATTTACGAATTGAAATTTAATTCGAGATCAATTTTGAATTAAAATTGCGTTCCGATCGAGAAGTAAATTGAAATCAAATTGGTAATAACATCTTCAAAGGAATGCACGAATGGCGAGGCGCGACATGGCGTTCGAGCGCGCGCCAATCAGCGCCTTCGTACTTTCCGCGCTCGGCCAATCGCTGTCTGCGTTCAAGCGCCTTCGCGGGAACGAGTCTGCGTTCCACGACTAGTCGCGCAACTTTCGTCCGTGTCGGTGTCGCGCCGCTGCGTCTCAAGGTTCCGTCCGTGCCTGTTTACTAACGATGTCAAGGTATTGACCTTGCTCGACAATGCCCGTCGGTGAAACGCCGTGAACGCGACGCATTTCGTGCGAACGCGTCGGCGACGGAACGGGACAGGAACGGATCGCCGCCACCGCCACCGCCACCATCACCACCACCACCACCTTCCGAAGATCGAGCCCAGCAGACGACGCGGTGCAGATTTGTCAACGTGCAAATATGGCGTCCGCAACGGTAGGTGCAAAAACACCGCGATTATCCACACGATCCAGCGCATACTGACGCTACATGGTTTTTTTTAGTCGTAGTGCCTAACCACCTAACCACGAGGTATCCGATTGATCTTGTAAAGCGAAATATAAGTGTCGTTTCGTTACGAAGGGGACGGAGAGAATAGTTCTAGTTGGCGAGAGATAGTCGGAAGATCGTCACTCCGACATTCGCTTGCGCATCTCCGTATGTGTAGTATGTGTACTGGCGTACATTGAGGAAGGGTTCGTAACATACGATAATCACGCCCTTTGCGGAAGCGAATGTGGGTGTTGCTTGGGGGATTTAACCTCGTGTCTCGTCCTCTTCTTTCGTTCTTTTCTCCCTTTTTTTTTCTTTTGCCTGAGAAACGCACGATTACACCTTGATTTTATTCATCCACGTCATAACGATGCAAATAAATGCATGATAAATGTATGGAGATAAAAGCATGCTCGATACTCCTTTTTCCAAATGTTCCACGATCTCGTTTGTAGGTACCTTTACTGATGGATGACGACACGATCGCCTTCGGGGAGGAGGAGGAGGTCGCCCAGAATGCCAACAAGCTTAAGTACAATAACAGAGACCTATCTTTTAAATGGAAGTGAGCTGTACTCCTTTGTAAGATAAAATATTGTCTCTTTATAATTCTAGACACCCGTACGTTACGCTGTTTCACTTGGCCTTCAGGATAGCGGCTATAATAGTTTACTTGCTTTGTGGTTTATTTTCCAATAGTTTTATAGCGAGCTTTGTAACAGTGGTACTACTTTTGTCGATGGATTTTTGGACTGTTAAAAATATTACGGGAAGATTAATGGTCGGCCTTAGATGGTGGAATTATGTGGATGACGATGGCAAAAGTCATTGGATTTTTGAATCTAAAAAGGTTCGCTTATTATATGTATTTTCAGGTGTATCTTAATTTGTTACTCTATACGATATAACGAAAGTCTGATTAACGAGAAAATGCCTCTTTTATATCTCTTTGGCATTTTAACAGGAAAATTATTTCATTCTTGTATTGTACTTAAACAAAACTTGTCATGTTATCACATTTCATATCACATAAGTTCCACTTACATAGATTACATTGAAATGTAGCTTTCAGTTGTCAAGCATATTTTTTTATTGTCACGTTCCAGCAAACACTGATTTAATTGAATCGAGTAGTTCAAGGTTTATGAGCTGTTATATTTTTATGCCCTTGGCACTTTCTAAAACTACTTATATGCATTATTCAGATTACAAGTAGAGAATTTATGTTTCATTTCACAGAGTTGTTAATTATTGTGTGGTTATTTTTACAATTTGTAGCTAAAATAGCTTTAATGATGTAAATAACTCAAGTATGATTTTCATATGTGTAAATCCAATGTCTGCTATGTGCCCTGTGTTTCAGGGTGCACAACAGAACCGCATTAATGCAACAGAAGCGCGAATCTTTTGGTTGGCCCTGATCTTGTGCCCACTTTTTTGGTCGATGCTGTTCATTGCCGCATTATTTAGTTTTAAATTCAAATGGCTTTTGCTCGTTTGCATTGCCATAGTTTTAAATGGCGCAAATCTATATGGCTATGTTAAATGTAAAATGGGAAATAATCAGAACATTTCAACGGCCACAAGTGATTTCTTCAGGAAACAAGTTTTACAAAATGTATTATTTTTATGAAACCAAATGATATGTATCTGTCTTTTATATTTAGATATCATTCTTACTTAATTCATTTTGCTATAGGTTACTTCGATAATGACCAGGAGCCCACCAACGAATAATTCCAATCAACCAACTAGTGTAATATAAATTTATAAATTTTGAAACATTAATGTATGTGTGCGTGTGTCATTTAAAATTTATATTCACATGATAATTTAATATTTGCAAATATTTGTATATAATGTTAGACGGTACCTTTTAAGTATTATATAATAAATCGTTATCAGTCTTCAAGTATGATATTATTATCATTTGAAATGCCTGCTGGTCCTTTTTATTCAGTCCATCGTTTTTTATTACTAAAGTAGGATTAAAAAGAATGAGTACACGTCTCTTATGTTAGTACTAGTTTATTAATGCCGCAAGGCAATACATAATGTACACGGTATTTTTCCTTGTCAACAGACTCTTCCTATTACACAATATTTATTTTGTATAGTTGTTAATTTAGTAACATTGCATTTATCATGTTTTTTTTTGTTACCTCAGCCTGTTGTATTCTTTCTGGCAAGAAAGTATCACAAAATAATTTCCCATTCTTCCAACGATATTTAGTATTTGACTTATTCTTTGCATTTAAATTCATATTCTTCTTCAGATCCGCGCGACCGCAGTCACTTCACTGATTCATCTACAGATGAATTTGAGGCGATCTTATACACAATAACGAACTCGCTATATTGCACGGAGCTATAATAGCCGATTGTATTTAATATATTATCAAAACTGTTTTGAAGACATGCGCGAGTTGTGTACGTTTTCAAGAAGAAGAATACAACAAACCACATATTGTTTTGCTATACATTTTAGATCGTTAAAAAATTATAAAGACTAACAAGGGTTACATTACTAAAATACAACATACACGAAAGTTTTGGAATGATACAAAAAACTTGTAACATTACAATTATTATGTTATAATATAAATGTACGAATATTTTGTGGACTTCCTTGTAGCGATAAATTTTAGTGAGTATAGATTAACGATATCAACTTATAACTAGTAGTATATTTATACAATAATTCAATTTCGTCTTTTTTGAAACATATTTTAGCCTGGGACTTTAAACGTGAAGCCATTAAGAAAGTTGGCAAAGTACGTGTATTGATAATAATTACATTGCAATTTCAAAATTTATAAGTTTGTCACGAAAGTTCCTGCCAAGTTTAATGCTATTAAAACTTAATACGTTTAACAATATTCTAAGAAGAATGTTTAATGAGATGAAACGCTCAATGATTTGTTACAGATGAATACTTATAATAATGATTTGAAAGTTATTTTTAGCAAAAGTCTTTTCCTCTTTTTAAGAACATTATAATAAAAACCGCAGTGTGTGTACAGGGCGTTTGACTTTTAAAGTTTAAGAGCTACTAGTTTTTTTCTGAAATGTTCCCATTAGTAAGGACTACTTCACTAAAATTAACAAGTAAAAATAATTTATTTTCATGAACCTTGAACGATTAATTGTACAATAGCGGGATAAAAATATTTCATTGGAAATAAAAGTGTTATTTACAGATGAAATTTCCCAATGTACAATTTATAATTGTTCAATGTCATCCATTCCTACGTTCTAGTGTCCTAAAACATATCGTTTTGAGTTTCGTGTTTAGTATTTTCAGTCAAATATTGTAAGAGAGCTAATAAACATTATTCAGTCATACACCATGTAATAACATTTCACTCACAATATCTTGAAGAGTGTGAGTCTTTAAATACCGATTACAGCCTTTGAAATTATGGATACATAAAAGAAAAAATAAAAATACAGAACTTTTCCTGCTGTTTGAAGATATTCACATAATTTGCTTGAAAATGTGCTTAATAAAAGCATACTACGTATTAAAAAAGTATTGCTAAAGCTATGTTATAAAAATTAAAATGGTAAGAGAAATAATTATATGAAAAATATTGTATAAATATACATTTCCTTTAAAATAAGATGCTGTACTTTGAAGTAAATAGCTGTTTATGGTTACATTCTGAAGGCCAAATATTGAATTGTAATAAAGGATCTGCTATCATTGCAGAGGAATGCTTAAGGTGATAACTTAAAATGTGTCGTTAAAATGTTATTGTTATATAATGAACTTTGAGACATAAGGCAAATCGTAGAATTATTTTTATATATAACTAGTATTATCATATATTATTATTACAAGTAGTACTATAATTACCATTATACTATAAATTAGTTAAAAATGCCATGGTTGTAAATGGTTTAACAGGCAGTGAAAAATTTGATGTAATTACTTATATTACGTACATTTTAATATTAATAAAATAAAATAAATTAAGTACTTTTTCAAGCACAAAAAATACATAATATTATTAAATGCTGTATTAAATGGCCCTCAGTTTGTTAACAAAAAAGGAAAATAATATGTCACTAAAGCAAATAAACAATTTTTTTTCAGAATCCAATCCATAAAGGAACACTTTGCTCGAAAGCCATTGTATAGAAGTACATTCGTTAAAACACAATATCATAACTACAATTTAAAAAACTACCCCAAAAAACATAAAAAAGTGTAAAATTGTGAATAAAAAGTATCGAAAGAGTTAAATAGTATAGTTAGATACAACGTACTGAATAAATTACAGATTTTTTTTCTGTTAAAACTTAACACGGTAGTCTGGAAAATACCCATATCTTTTTAAACATCTTCATGTCTATGCACACTCGCATCTCTTATTTATATATATATATATATCTATGTATATATTACTTATTTTATATTTATATGTATATATTTATATAATGATTCTAATGACAGACGGTGCATTTATGTACATTTAGTCACAGTTCTTGACCCTCGAACCATAATAACTAACGGAAAAAGGAGTATATTTAAGTAAAAGCATATAAAATTATTTCTTGGAAATGCATTCTTTTGTGACATATTATTCGTGTAGTTTCAATATATTAGAAATATTATATATGAAGACAATTGTATTATAGCCAAAAGAATGCCAAAAACCAGAGAAGCTTCATGATTAATAAATTACTTTATTTAGATGACGCGTTTGTTATTGTACATGTACACATTTTTTTTAATGGTATTTTCTAAAATGTTAGCTATAAGAGACATTTGCTATACCGAACAATATCATATAGATTTCGAAGAAGGTGTAATCGAGCGTACAATTATTGTCTTCGTAGACTGGAGTTTGCAACTTTAAATTGCAACATATGTATCCGAAGTCGTTATTATCTTACAAAATGGATGTTACGGTAAAAGTGATTAATTGGCGTTTTTATAAAATCGTTTATATTTCAGTGGAATCCCTGCTCATGTTGATGAATGCAATTGACTATGATGATTGATTAAATATATTTATTGCCGATGAAATCAAAACAGTTAATGCGTTTATTTTTATCAATAATCTTAGAAAAAGATATTTGAATATATTATTAGTTGGCCAATATAGTCAATGATTCTATAGAATTATCAGAAATTTTATAAAATTACCGGATTAAATATTTTCACCGTGACAAATATATCATGCAACGATATTCTTCATTGTACATTTTTGGCATTGATCTGGCATTTGAAAAAAAGTAAAGATATTTATTACAAACGTCGATTTAATATATAATATGAATACTCAGCGTAAATTTGATTTTAGCATAAGGTACTCTGTAAGTCAAAAAACTGAATCGATGCAAAGATAATTGAATTTATGGCTATCTATTTCAATAAATTTGAATGGCAATTAGAAATATTCGAGGTAGAAGCTATATATTGGAACTTTGTACATAACGGTATCGAGGGAGAACAGTACACGAATTCAACATACAGTGCTTCTATTTAAATTAGTTTTTTCTTTTTTTTTTATAGAAAGTGCGCAGACTCGCTTGCGCACTTTTCATTGAATAGGCACCGTTTCCTTTCATCCTTCTTTCACTCGGATCCTTCTTTCATCCTCATTTCCCTAATGGCATCACTTAATCTATCCTTAAAACAATTTCTTATAATCTATCTAACATTATCATAATGAGAAGATCCCTACTGTTCATAGTGAGTACAGCATTAATAATTGTCAATTTGGCAGTATGGCAATTTTTTGTTTTTGTGAGCGGAAATTTTCATCTCTTTCTTTTTTTATTTTATAATGGCTAAAGAAAGTTATTTGACTCTGGTTTTTCAATCCATTTTTTTCTACATTAATAAGTACTCGTGGAATATGCCACGTACGGTGAATGGGTAGGTTCTTATTTTCACGATGTGCGTTTCACACATACAATTGATCGTACGTATTTCGATACTGTTTCTCTAATAGACACGGACGTCGACATCGAGATCATTTCATTCCTCTATGCAATTCGCTATTGAAGGAAGCACTCTCACCCTCGATAAACAAGAAAGGGTTCCGATCTCGATTTGTAAGACATACCATATACGAAAAATGTACTATGTTTCGAGTGGGAGAGAGATATGGTCGTAATATTTTCAGTCTATCTTAAAATTAGACTATCTAGACCTTAAAAAATGCTTTTGCAAATGATCGATTTGACAATGGATATGTTCCAATTCACTAATTCGCGAATATCCTACGCAATGACGGTTTGTAATTTTGATTACATCGTCATACTTAGCTGATTAATTCCTCGACGTGAGAGAATGGAAATTAAGAAGTCCGCTTTTTCGCGTATAAAAAAAAAAGAACATATCTACGCGACACCGTACGACACGATCGCCTGTGCAACCACGTGTATTGTACGTATTTCTAAACGGCAGTTTTGACCCGCGTCACCGCGAGGGAACTTTCAAATCTAGTTTCTAAAAAGAGATTAGCCTAAATCGAATGCCTCTCAGCAGGGTTTCGGGTATTTGCTATATGCAGGAGTGAAAATTTCCGGCGTATTTGCATTTACTGCAACACCATTGACTAAACATTTCATCTCTATATTAACTGCCCACGACACTAGCAATCGCGTTTGCTACTGTATTTGTCCTTGGAAGGTACGAGTATGTCACACGACTTTATTGTACTAGACACGTCGTACTTTTGCTCTCTCAATATCTCTCTCGCCTCTTTGTCGATCTCGCTTGTCTCTAGACAGATCCCTCTGCTCACGAGTGTCGGCTTGTCAGTTGGCGTAATGATCGAAGGAGCCTAAATACTCCAAACTGGCTCGATAGCAGAATTGATATTGATCCTGTGACAAAAACACCGCAAATGATATCACAATTATATATGAATACATTATACTTTGTATAAGCATTGAAACTAAAAGTTTACGAACCTCGGTTTGAACCATAGCTGGACGTTGCGTGCGTAATATTCTCACAGTCTGGAATATGTCGACCACACCTTCGTACTGCATTCGCTCCAATACGATGCTAAGCGTTATGAAGACACCTGTTCTTCCTACACCGGCACTGCAATGTACGGTGATCGGTCCGTCCTGACCGAATTGTTCCTTTGTTTTGTGCACTTGTCCGATAAAGTCGATGAAACCATCGCCGGATTTCGGCACACCTTGTTCCGGCCAGTCGATGAACTGGAACTGCCTGACTGTGCGACTGGCCCCGTCGCGTGCGTCCGTCACTTTGAACTCTCGCAGAATGTACTGAGGCATGTTGTACTCTGCGATCGGATCCACGACGAAACATTGATAACGGATAGATCGATCGGACGGCCAGTACTGATGGCACTTCTCTCTGCCCATCTCTTTCAGTTTTGTCAACATAACGACGATCGTGGAATTATGCTCCCACAGCATACGCCAGAAATCGTCAGTGGTGTCGCACAGAGGACCTTGCGTAGCTATGTAGGCACCCCGATAACGATATCCATCGATCACGCTCGCGTTTATATAATCAGATCCTTCAATATTACGTTGCGGCTGTAGGCATACTCTGGTGCACTCGTAAGGCAAAATGTGGACCAATCGGTTCTTATGTTTGTTACATGGGAGATTTGCGGATATAAATCTGGTCGAGTCAGCCTTAATGTTGGAGAGCTTCTTAAATTCCAGTTCCATTCCGGTTATATTATCGATCTCCGGTTGCATAAGCTTCTGAATGTGAGAATGTAGATTTCTAGCTGGTACTTCCGTGTTGCCGCAAATCACCGCCTCCAGTAGGGCATCATGAATAAAGATGTACTGATCCTCTGTTTGAACCATGTAATTTCTCTGAGCACGTAGACACGTGACGTGGCCATAAATATCGATCATCTTCTCGTGTTTGATCCTTTCCAGCATCGAGTCTATTACGATGAAACAACCAGTTCTTCCTACGCCCGCGCTACAGTGTACTACCAATGGTCCACTGTCGGGCACATTGAGGGATCTAACTCTGCGCAAGAATTGTAAGAACGGTGCAGGATGTTCTGGTACGCCGTGATCGGGCCAGGCTGTGAATTGCAACTGCTTTATCTCCCGTCGCTCGGAATAGCCTCCTCGGCAAACCTGGAATGTGCGAATACAGTAGGTCGCCAATTCTTGAACATCAGTGATGGTCACGGTCATTTGTCCATAAGTCTCAGATCCCCTGGTAGGCCAGTACTGATCACACTTTATCCTTGTTCTCTCTTCCAATTTCGTCATCATCACGATCGTACTAGTACGCAATTCCCAACACATGCGCCAAAAATCCCCGAATGTCTCCTGCAATGGACCTTGAGTCGCCACGTATGCGTTCTGCTTTCTGTAACCGTCACAGTAATTGGCGTTGATGTAATCGGAGCCTGGCATACCGTCCACTGTCTGAAGGATGACTCGCGAATGGTCATACGCGATTACATTGGCGTAACGATTCTTTGACGCGTTGACTTCCATATTGGAGTGGTCCCACGTGAATTGTTGGCCAGGTTCTATTGATTCGTATTCTTGACTGAACTTCAGATTGTCATTCGCTTTCAGGCGTTCAATATGATTGCCTAGTTCGCTAATAGGAATCGGCGGGTGTGAGATCATGCCGGGAGTTTGGAAATTTAATCGCCGCATTTCCACTGGATCCGACGGTGCATGATTCGAGCTTATATCTGCTGCCATGAGTGGTCGCGTAACGGCTGCTTGATCGGGCGCTTTACACGGTTGTCTTCGTCTGAAATAATTAAGAGACATTTCGTATTCAATTCATCTATAAATTTTTATATATTTATCTTTTATTAAGAAAAGCAACTTACTTTTTAATTACGAACAAAAGCACAAGGCAAACGCTAACCATCAATGCTGCGATTATAGGACCAACTACCCATACCATGCCTGGTTCTTGACCACTAGTTTTTACAGAAACTTCTGGATTTCCATCCGGAGGCGTGTTAGGATTCGGTCGACGTGGTGGCTCGCCAGGAGGTACTTCTCTCATGTCCAGAGACAAGTATTCGGAAAACGGTGACGACGTATATAAATGCTGAAAGTAATATTTTTTTTCGTAATTACAGACATTCATAAACTTACTTATATAAGAGTCATTCAAATTACTCTTTGTATCTTACCTTTCGTGGAGTATCAACTACGGCTCGTACAAATATCCTGTAGCGCTTATTTTTTATAAGCTTCCGGTTTTCATATCCTTCATAGATATCTCCACTGCCTAAATGGAACGTATACGGAATGTCTCTGTGTGGAAATTTAGCTGCAATATAGGGTGCATTTTCTCTTTCCTGCTTGGCACCTTTTCCGCTGATCATATCCTCGGTCAATTCATCCGGTTGTCTATCAGCCGTGCTCTTGTCCTCGACCACAACAATGAGATAATAGTGCGAGATTGGACCATATTCCTCAGAAGCTTGCGGCAGGATAACTTGAATCTCTTCACCATTAACCACACCATAGAAGTCCGGCTTCACCATCGGTTTGGGTGCGGCCATCTGCGTAGTGACTGTAATCTTCGCCGGTGGTCTGTACTGGCCGTCACGCGGTACAGCACTCACATTGACATTGTAAGTCGTAAATGGTTGCAACTCGTTTATTGTCGTACTTGTGACTTGAGGTTCCAATAGAAGCTGCCTGCGGGGCACGAGCTGCGTTTGCGTTATACCTTGGGAATCCACGAATTCTTTAACAGCGTCGAATGAGACTTTGTACTTCATCGGAGTCAGTCTTATGGGTGGGGTCCAGGAAAGGGTCATCGAATGCGTCGACGAATCCGGCGCTCTGAGGTTCAACGGTACGTCCTCCGGTTTCACCTTCACCGTGACTGTCTCACTGAGTCTTCCGAGGCCAGTCTTGTATCGCGCCGCTACTGTTATAGCATACTGCGTGAATTTCTCCAAATTGATGAGATCTGCCGATTCCGTCAGACCGACACTCTTCTGCTTCCATTCATCGAGATCTTCCACGGCGGTTGTTGTGTAGAAAATCTGGTAACCGACGATCTTTCCTCTGTTGGGCACTGGCTCCCACCATACTTCTACACTGGAGTCCGATGTGGCCACGGCTCTTACGGACATCGGAGCTCGGCCAATATCCTTTTCCGTCATTATCGTGATTTTCTCAGAGTACGGACCGCTGCCTTGCGATGTATGTGCTCGCACGTGAAAGACGTATTCAGTGTTCTCTTCTAAGTTGGTGAATACCGCTCTCGTCTTGGTCGTGTTTCTATCTATAGTGGTAGAGTGATCGTTTTTCTTGTTGAACTGCACGTCGTATCCGATTATCTGGCCGTTTCTGTGCTGTCGAAGCGGTTTGTCCCAGGTCACGCACACAGTGTCGGGAGTTTGAAAGAAGTACGATAGATTCGTTGGTGGCCCAGTAGGTTCGCCTTCTGGACTGAACCAGTACCGCACGGTCTCCTGACCGAAGCCGATGTCATTTTTACCCGCTACTCTGAACTCGTAATCAACGCCTTGTTCTCCTACAGATTTATTATTTCAACAAATAACTCATTAAATGTGGAATGATTACTGAATAATTTTACAATTATCCAGTGACAGAGGGATTGTGATTATTATCGTAGAAAGCATAATATTGTATTAAAGGTACATAGAAGAAAAACATATATCCTGAATCATGAAGAATATTTAATTTAATATAAAACCTATATTAATCTTATATTATATAGCACAAAATAATATTTTTACGACACAGGATATTAATGATGACATATGTGAACTTTTTCTTACCGAGATCCGTGATTTTGTACGTATGTTGACGCGTGTCCTCGATAAATTCCTCTTTGAGCGTTTGATTCTTTACACCGTACCGAATACGATATCCCAGCAGACTACCGTAGGTTTGAGTAGGCTGGGCCCATTCGAGCTCCAAGACATCGGGGCCTCTGCTCAAGACTCTGAGAAAATAACGTGCATAAATTCGCGTTGATGAAAGTACAATATTTTGAGGTATCACAAATAGGCGATTCTTACTTCACGTTGACCTGCGGTCTGTTTGGTACACCGCCCGGGGTCCTAACGTGTATCGGTACTGAACGGTCCCCGTCTCCTTTTCTCGTCAACGCGGCCACTTGCACCGAGTATCTCGTATCCGGTTGCAGCCCGGTGATGTTCACTTCTAACACGCCATCCTCGTGCACGTCTCGACGTATCGGTTCGTTCAGTAAATCTTTTCCCTGAGAAACCAATACAACTTGTGCACTACAAGCTCTCTATCCTATCTATTTACTTATTGTTGCTTTTATTTAAGCTTTATTTAAAAAAGATGTAGTTAGATTAGATGCTCAATTAGTAGCGTTACAATAATTGTAGTTTCGCAATACTATTCATCTACTTTTCTCAAATATTAATTTTATTATTACATTAAACATAGAGGATGTTTCTAAAAAAAATATTTAGACAATTTGCTGAGATTATTTTGTTGTCTTTATCTTATTTCAAGACAAAGACTTTTACTTATAATAAGACAAAAAATAAGTAAAATTGGGATTAATATTTTAATATTTGTGAGAGATCACTTGAAATAAAATCTATATTTATGACGTTTTTTATGGTCTTCTCAACAAATTGTTTCTTTATCTGTTATGAGATATTTCTGTATATTTATTTCAAACACTTTAGTATCTTGATTTCTTATTGCTTAAGACGTACGTCTTATTAATACTTGAAGAAGGACTAGGGAGAATTTTTATCAGGAAATATATAAGACTTGTGACATAATATTACACGTGAATAGAGAGATGATAGCGAAGAAAAAGGGTTTTATCAGTAAGTTTCGCATAAGAGCTCAAAACTTCTAACGCTACGTTATTGATCGTGCAGCAGCCGCAAACTGACCTCCTCCCTCACTTCTTGCACGTGTATGTGATACCCCCGTATAACGCCGTTCTGATCTTTCGCTTTCGGTGGCTTCCACTCGACGTGTATCGCCGTCGAGTTGATCGGCGTGACTTTGACGTCCTGAGGATCCCCCGGCACTGTAACGCAATCCATAATTAATTCGCGCACTTTACGCTCGTTCGACGTCACACTCACAGACACACGCCCATATACACCCACAAACATACGCGGATAGGAGTTAATAAATAATGGACTGAACCTGAAATAATAAATAAAATCTTTGTGTGTAAAACTAAAAAGAAACACGATGGAGAAAAAAAAAAGATAAATGAAAGGGTATGTTAGTCATTCGCAAGTCTGTCCTGTCTGCCGGAAGATCATTACGTCATTATTTACATTCGAGAAGCAAAGAACAAGCAATAAGCGTAATATGTCGGTAGCGACAAAGTATCTTTGTCGTACAATAAAACGTATTTAAAGAAAGAAAAGCGAGAAGTAGAATCAGTCTTTATACAATGCGAAAACGTTTCCTCTACATTTCGCGACCGTCCATCCGTCGTCCAATTCGTCGCTGTAAACGGAGAAAAAGAAAAAAAAAGTAGATGACAGCGAGAACGAGGTAGCAGTGGGAAACAATCGAAAAAGGAAACGAAAGTACCAGCGATTGCGGCGATTGCAGCGAGAAATCATAAGTAAAATAAGGTCGCGAACGAAAGAGAGACGGTGAGACAAAAAGAAAAACGAGAAGACGAAGAAAATAGTAGGAGAAGGTAATTACATGCCGCCAATCACACACGGACAAAACGACGTACAAACAATATTACGAGGCACGTTGTACCCCATGCTCTACGCCCCTGATACGATTACAATCCTCCATTTGAATACCAATAATGCTTTTTTTTCTCTCTTTCTTTCGTTTTTTTTAAGTTCTTTTTTTTAGCCCGCGCGCATTTGATTCGACTTTGCATATACAAGCGCGCGTAGACACGTCATACGGTAAAGTGCGCGGTAACGTTGGACACGATAACAGCGGCAATATTGGAGAGTCCATGAGTTGAGAGAGACCAAGTAGATAGTTAGTTGCACGCGAGTTTCCGCGGAGGGGGTTGCGAATGCAACGAGTACGCTCGCCGGGGGACGAAAGTTGCCGCAACGACGACGTTCGCGAGGAATCTTGCTCCTCGACCGAATGCGAGGTAGTGGCGGTAAATATACACGCGTTGCCTATTTGCAACGCTTATTTACAGCCACGACTGTTGAAGTTACGAGGCTGCCACTCGGCGTATTCGCGTTTAAAAGCCCTGCGACTTCTAACGTCGCGATGCCAGAATGTGTTTCGCGATGCCAGAATGTGTTTCGCGAGATAACTCGATTCATCGCTTCATGGACGGTCCAGTATTCATCGTAATTCACTAAACGGCTAATTGGCGCGTTATGAGAGAGAAATGGGAAACGTAAAACGTGGTGAGAAAAATAAAATCCAGATAAAAAATCAGCACTGCCTAATACCTACTTCCGCACGATATATATATAATAACAGTAACAGCAGCTCTACGGCGGAGGGATTCGCAAAAAACGAAACTTGTGCCGCAACGAAAGTACATACAGAAAATTCCGACGCAGAAACTGAATCGTCGTAGCGCGAACTTGATGAGAAGCGATTGGTAGATCGCGTGCTCGCTCTGCTTCTAGCTCTCGCATGTATACACAGTCAAGTAAGATCAAGATCACACTTACAACTTCGCTATGTAGCGCAAAAAACAAGGGTGGCGAGCGCGCGCAGTCGCAGCGTTATAATGTATGTAATTATGATATATATATATATATATGTTTCTTAAGATTATATTAGAATATATTCATTGGCTGCAGCAAAAAAATAAGAAAATAAGAAAAGACAAAATAACTTTAGGACGACACTTCGAGTTTGGATTCTCTCGACAAACAACAAAAATGAGAATGTACATATGCAAAAAACGAGACGGTGACAAAAAGGAAAAGTGAAATAAAAATAGACGGTATAGAAAAATGTCATGGCACAACTCGAGACGAGCTAAGGGATACTCACTTTTTTCAGCTGCGCCCCAAAAGTCGCCAAAAAAGTGGGAAAAAAAACTCGTAAAAATTCGTGTCAACTTCGCACGTACATTGAGTAGAATTACAGTGTAATTTAATTAATCTTTAAGGCATATCAATGGGTAGCACACTACTGATTATCATCAAAATTGACCCTCTCTATATAATATCTATATTCTCGATTTTACGACAAAAAAAAATATATATATAGATAGAGATCTCGTTATCCTTCTCTTCTCGAAACAGGCACGCGTTCGCATTCGCTCGATTTGGTCCTTTCGCTCCGGCCTCATGCGCTCGATTGACAATCACACTGCTTATTTCGCAACTGCTAACGAATGTCGGTGGCAACAAGATTCATGATTCCAATCGATCGTTACATAGACCAAAAAAAAAAATGAATGATCGCTTGGCCCTCGGTTGCAGTTGGTCGCAGAGAGGCGGGAGACGTGAGAATATCTTTTTTTGGCATGCGCAATCACTACTCCAAATATGAAATAACTAAAGGCTCAATGTGTTCACCTGCCTCGTGTCGGGGGTGAGACACGAGGGCCAAATGTTACATGGTACTTGAAATTTGTGCGTTCAAAGTCGCGGGGTGATAATAGTTTTATTGTGAGGGCGTCGAAATCTCCGCTAGAACGTGATATTGTTTTCTTCCCTTCTCTTCCTCCCCCGACACGAGACATCAAAAGGAAGACCTATGATAAAATGCCTACGAAAAGAAAGCTAGAGGTAGGAGAAACCATAAGAAAGAATAAAGGTGGACGGTTTCTAGGATGTATCAAACGAGAGAAAAGGTTTCGTCGGTTGTTACTACAGTATTCTATAGAAATGGGCAGTCGTGAGAAAAACTCGCGATTACTCTCGCGACATTTTACGTATGTACTCAAAAAATTCACGATACAAGATCGGGATACATGTCGGTGGGGTGGAGTGTCTTATGAGGAAAAATTGTTTTACTTTTTTTTTCGCAACTCCAAAAAGTCACCCGCAAAAAACAGCAGCTCGATCAAAAACTTTTGTCGCTTCTGCAAAGGGGAGGCAGGGTAAATTAGAGAAAAAGAGAGAGCGAGAGAGAAGTCGAGAGAGAGAAGTAGAGAAAATGAAAGAGAGAGAGAGACAGACAGCGAGACCATGCGCTCCCGTTTGGGATACCATATAAAAAAGTAGCCCGCTATTTGTCTCCCCTTCCCTCCTCTCTTTTTTTTCTTTCCCTTTTCCTCTTTTCTCTCTCTTTCTCTCAATGTCAACATCCACCCGCGCATTCATCCACGCAAAAATCACAAAATTCCGCGTAAAACGCGCGCGTAAATACATTTCGACAGCCGAGACGCGGTGGTAGAGGTAGCTGTGCCGTTTATTTGATTAACGAATCGTACCTGTCGATGATCGAGTGTGGTCGAAACTGTCGATGACATCTAAAATGTCTAATTCAAATTGGCGGAACTAGCTGGGTTCGAGCTAAAGGAAACGAACTGTCATAAATCATGCGTTTTATTGGGACATAACAATGATATAGTTTACGTATCAAGTAAAAAATTGGAGGAAACAATCAGGAACAATCAAACGGGCAGCCGAAGCTCTTAAAGACTTTAACATTACGCCTACGATAGGAGCGTTGCTTTAACCGCTGATTAAAAAGTTCAGATATATAAAAAGGAAATAAATCACATTTACATATACAATTTAATTATATACCTTCTCTAGATACCCATATAAAAAAAAAAACGTGTGCGTGTTCTCGAGATAAAAAGTAGAGTATATAGAAAGAGATGCTATATAAATGGCATTTAAATAGAATATTTCGTACATATCGAAGTATCATCTGAATAATAGAGTACTATGTTTCACTTATAGAGACACAGAAGTTGGATCAGAATTTCGCATGCAGAGAGCGAAGACATAATATAGAAAACGACCGTCGAGTGATTACGTAATGAAAATTAATGGGACCTGATGCTCGCAGTCTACGTATGTCCGGCTTTCCCGTTTTCGTCCGTGCGGTCAGCGCAGCATACGGTAAGTCTTTTTTTTTTTTTTTCTTTTCGTTTTCGTAGACAGAGCGTACTTCATCTGCGCCGGATACTCACGCACAAGCAGAAACTGCGAGTTTCACTTCCGGACGTGCGTTTCGCATTTCCACATTTCTCGTGCTATATGTAAAAAAAAGGGGGTGATATTCTCTAGATCATTGACTCTTCCGGCGGAGGCGAAGTCAACGTTGGAAACGATTTACTTGTCGAATCCACGAAAATTGTGACTGATGAGCATATAAATGAGAATATAATCAGAAATAGATTTGATGAGTATTGGTATTCAAATGTTTCCAAGAAAACGCTTCGCGAAAACGTTTCTTTTTTTTTTCTTCTCTCTTTTTCGAATACAAATTATCCGACTCTCTTCTTCGTCGGGAACGTTTGGGCGCAGAGAAA
This sequence comes from Solenopsis invicta, assembly GCF_016802725.1. NCBI lineage: Eukaryota > Metazoa > Arthropoda > Insecta > Hymenoptera > Formicidae > Solenopsis > Solenopsis invicta. The sequence continues at coordinate 6,014,623 of NC_052669.1, read as the reverse complement.
ATATCGCGCGAACTCTCGATTTGATTTTTTATTGTATACCGTTTTCCTTTGTGATTCATCACTACCTTGTTTTTTTTCCTTTTTTTTCGTTACTTTTCGCGTACGCTTTCTTACGCGTGTCGTCCTCCTTCCATCCGGTATCCTTTTACACAATCACTCACGCATTCACGCGCGCACCTTCCTGTCGCGGCCTCGAAAAAATGTATCGCGAACCAATCATCGTCAATCATCGATTGTAATCTTTCTCGTGACATTATATATACACTGTGCCGGCTATAAATTCCCGTATGCTTACGGAAAAATAAATTTTCGATAACAACACCATCCACATGTGCCTTTGTACGAAAAATAATTTTCACGTATCCTTTCTGAGGATAATTTTTTAACGCTATTGGCTTACGTGGATCGTCCGTTTTCTCGGCTGATTTTCCGTAATCATCACAGAGTAATAGCCGATGCAGCGATATAATTTTTAAGACAAGTTAGGTCGCACTTTTATTGATAACGAACAATGTTGTTTGCAACAACAATCCATCCGTCTCGGTTATTATTATGACTTTTGCACCGCATCATTTCGAGATCGCCTCAGGAAGGAGCTTCAGGTTGCACGACAGTCGACAGTGGGGGTGCTTTTCGAGGGTGCTTTCAGTGCTGGTGCTCGGCGGCACGATATTGCATCGTCTATAACAATATTTATTCGGACGTGTATAGCCGCTGCTGTGCACGGTGCTTTCTCACGCAGCATGTGAGCGTTAACGCCTCTACGTATACGCATATCCAAGTCGCACACGCCCGCGCATTCGCGTATCCTACGTGAATGCTACGTGCTATCTCGCAGCCGAAAATTGTCGTAAAAGCAGGTGCTTGTGCTTTTGAGAATCGGTGCACAGGGGAACAAGACTACGGACGGCGCGGCGGCGGCCAGCACCACGCGGCGCACGCACGTGCGTGTACGTTCGCGCGTGGCACCGCGAGACTCCGCGGGGGGTGCGTGTATGCGTGCGTGGTGGGTGCGAGAAGTAATAAATAATACGTGAAACATACGGTGCCGGCACGCGTTTACGTGATTTTTGCAAGGTGCCCGTGCACACATACGTATATACGGTGAGACAGTATAATATATAATACCATGTAGCAGCAACGTGATATCTCTCGATAAATAGTAAAACGATGACAGTCAGTAATAGTAGTCGTATGCGTATAAGATATATATATGCTATACACGTGACGGTGAATCTTTGTGCTTGACAATGTGCGAGCTTACACGGCAGGGTGCTTTGAGCAGTGCTTTTTATCGTTTCGCTTCGCTCTGCCGAGTCTGCTTCAGGAGGGTGAACGGGCACCGGATCAGTTGCTCCGTGAACGGGATAATGCCAGGTACGGGAGCTCGTGTAAGAGCGGGTGCGCAGGCGAAAGGGTGGAGAAACGAAAGAGGATCCGGGGGCGGGGGAGCGTTCCATGATGGTGAACGGTGAAAGGCATAAGATCGTTACGGACGCGTCGGTACGACTTTTCGTTCAGCAATCATGGCGCCATAATCCTCCGCGACAAATGATGCTCTGCACGTGCCCAACGCGAATGTCTTCATAACCCGTTGAAGATAAATAGAGTAGCGCCTGCTCGATGATTACCTCCTTCTTCCTCTCCGCGCGCTTTACTTCCCATTCTCGCTTTCGGATCTACCGGACAATTATTATTTTTTTTTTTTGTAACTCTCTCGCATTCGATTATTTTTTTTAATCTCACGATTTGTTATTTCTAACTTGCTCGCGTTATGAAACTTTTAACGATCACGGTCGTACCGCACCGCCCCTTCTCCGCACCGAGAGAAGTTATCGTTACGATTAAATGATTTCCCGGGGAAATATCATGGCTAACGACCGCGCGGAGATTTGTTTTTTCATCGGCTACTATATAAATATCGTGCAAAACAATTTTTTCCCTCGGTGCCGAATTCGTTTATTGCATGGGAGAGGGATCGTGTTGGACGTTATTCGACAACAGGGGGGGGTGGACGAAAAACGTTCGACATGCGGAGATCGATCGGCACCTTCGGGGGGATGCCGGTCGGCCGGGACAGGGACGGGAAGTAACAGAAAGCAAAACTGTCTCATGCATCGGCATGCCATTCATAGGATGTAGATGATATAATATGAACGTATTCACGGGAGGTGATATCGCAGACTCGACAAAGTTCGGCGGATCTTGGTGGTTGGAGATCTGGAGAGGTGGGGATCGGTTCGGGTTTCTTTCCTTTCCTTTAGAACGGGACGAGTTCGAGAGTGGGTTGCGTTTCTGGGATCGTGGAAGTTGAGGAGTCTTTAAACAAACGAAGGCATGCTCTAAACATGTGCAAACGATAGGTAAAACTAAATCTCAACTAAAGACAGAAGAGCCTTATATATCAGAGATATAGAAATATATATATGTGTAATATATATATATATAGTGAAAAAGTGCGTCTCATATATATATATTCTTGTGTGTGAGATAACATTCGCTAGAGTTTTTATATATATATATACGTAAGCGCTTCACTCGTAAGCTGTCCCTCGCGTTGCCATTACTTTCGTCTGATTGTTGCACGTGTAACAAGTTGTTATTTAATTTCGTTCATTAGTGTTATTTACATGTTTCATGTGGCTTACTCAGTTAGTGGCGCGTATAAAAAAAAAGGAAAAAAAAAGTGTCGGAAATAATGGCACGCGGGGCAGCCAGTCTGACTTCTATCTTCATAACACGTGGCAAGAGTGAATTAATAAACTAAAGGAGAGAAACGAAACATCTTTACTGACGTAACCACGGTAACCACCAGAAAGAACACTGAGTGTAATGAGTACATATTATTAATATTGATATATTACGATAATGTGAATAGATCTTAAAAACTAGCTGTTCAAAACCTGGATCATCCTCCTGCAAATGCTTTAAGGAAAGACAAAAACACTTGAGTGAGTATAATTAGATATTAATTAGCGTGTCAAAATAGATATCCAAGTTTTTAAAAGTGGGGCTGGGGGGTGAAAAAAACCAACGGCAACGAACAAAGAGAGAGTTGCGATTAGGCCCTGTAAAAAAACGGTAAGAAAATTCGTATCTTTCTTTTTCTTTCATCTTTTAATAGCTGAGCTCAAAAATTGGTTATCAGCTTCTGAAAAATCCGTGGCTGCGTGCACCTGGAAAAAATGATTGTGGGCACACTAAAAGGGGGAGGGGGGTGGGAGATGGGGTGTTTCAAAGTTTTGGGGAAATTTTTGGGAAAGCTAGAATAAGTCGTTTGGGAATTTCATTGCCGCAAAAATCCAAAAATATAAAATCTCGCCAGCCAAAAAAGTAGGGCCATCATCGTTTCGTGTTTCGCGTGGATGCCGTTTCATAAAAATCGGGAAGAGTGAAGGAGGTTACGAAAAGAACGATAGGAAAGCGATCGGAGTAGCGTGATCGGAGAGGCGCGAAAAATACAAAAAGTCGTGCGCGTTCAAAACTTTTGTTCGCGCAAAAAAAAAAGGTAACCCGACCGGAAAAAAAGGGCCGTGTCTGTCCTCTTTTCCTCTCTCGTCACGATGGGCGATTTGATAGTTCGTTTCTCGAAACTATAACTGTAACACAAGAACGGCGTGAGAGAAGAGGAAAGCTCATATATATATAATATAATACAGAGTATAATATATTGTATAATGTAATTTAATAGAATGTAATAACGTAAATACAATGTAATATAACATGAGTGTAGAGTCACTGGAGAGAAAATATAAACGACAGAGAGGATACAGAACAGAAAGTCGTGATAAAGGAAAGAGAGAAAGAGAGAGAGAGACAGAGAAAGAGAGAGAGATAGAGAGAGTATCTGGTTGTTTGAGAGTTCGGGAAGAGAGACAGTGGCGAAGGGTGACGAAGTGGCGTTAGCGTAATCTGAAATCGAAAGTAATGTATATTATACGTAATGCATTCACCAGATCAAGAATAACACGCGGCGTGTCGTCGCAACCCGCACTGGAACCGCGCGAGAGTATAACCGGACTTTTGGCGGGCTTTTATATTTTTGGCTCTCGGATGAGGCGCGTTAATTACTTCATCCCAATATAGTATTCCTTCCTCGCGAAGCTTAGCGTGTGAAATTCGTAGCGACCGCGGCGTTGAGGTTTCTCTCTCTGTGCTCGATTACGATCGTTTACATTTTTGTTCAACAACGTGGAGATTGAGAGATCGTATGACACTCTCTCTATCAATTACTATATTGCGATAGCTATTGGTAAACATCGATATGAAATGTTCATCCTCTCGCGCTGTGTGTCACCACGGATTTTACACGTTACTCATCGCGTGCCTGATGTAAACAGAAAGACTTTCAGTCAGTGTCTGTGATACATACCGTCCTCGTGAGTTCTGACCGAGATAGGATAACTCGGAGGTCCGTCACCTACTCTGGTCCCGGCCAGTACCCAGATCCGATACTCTGTCCACTTTTTGAGCTCGTCCAATACGAAACGCGTGTCATTCAGTTTGATAATCCTCGCCTCGGAATCGGAGCGACCGCTCTCGACGACTTGCAGCCTGTAGTAGGCGATCCTCCCGTTGGAGCGTTCAGCGGCCGGCGGTTCCCAAGTTACCAATATGGAAGTCGGGCTGATTGCCTTGCCGGTTACATTGCGAGGCGGAGCCCCGGGGACTGTATAACACTCAGTTATAGGAGGGGAAAAAAACAAAATAGGGGTGTCATAATCGGCAGTTACCGGCCGATCGTACTGGCCCCTAGCTTGAGGTCAAAGACGAGAATACGAAAAGAGTTGCTGATAATTATTAATTTGCGATCAGCAATCTTGCAAAGTTTCACACAAGTACTAAATACGCTTCTTGTTTTAAAATATAAATCGTAATAACACACGCAATATCAAGCATTTTCACTTGTATAATAAATCGGATGGTACACCAAGCGAACTGTTTTCGTAATTCTTATAATTTGACAGTCTCAACGCTGAGACGCGCGCACAGTCGACGGTGACTGTCGAGGGATACTAACAAAACGGTATGTTTGGTCAAGAGGTTCAGAAAGGTGTAAAATATTCAAGGTAAAAAGTCATTGATCCTTGAACAGTCGAAAAAAGATGTGATTAGAGACAGTACTCCCGGAGTGGCGGTTCATGTTAACTCGAGCGCATAATTAACGCAGAGTTAACGACTTACACGTTTATATAATTGCAAGGGAACGAGACAACGAAAAACTGAAGAACGGACGATAAATCAATCATGTTATCGAGAATGAAAAGAGGTGCCCAAAATGCACACATATATCAATGCAGTGCTTAGTGCAATTTATATGTATGATATGTACGTATATATATAGATATATATATAAAGTGGCATCCAAAAACGGCTTTCTTATTTGCAACGCATGCAATCATTCTCACTCTCCCACACTTCACTTGTTTCAACGTTATTCTGTTATATTTTTCTGTTTTTCCCTTTCTTTTTACGCTCTCTTTTCCTTTTTCTTTCATTATCAAACGCGTTCTCGAAGACGAAAGGTCTTCGCTTTCTTTTTTTTTTTCCGAAAGACTCTTTCCAAGGTGTTGTGCGTCGATAGCTTACGCTATTTGCAGGAGCGTCTAGCGCTACAGCACCTCCTACCTGCTGTGCCATCGCGATACGCGATCGTGCGCGAGGATCAGGTGCGTCCTACCCGAAATCACTACGATATCGAGTAGCCGACCGCCTCTTGGCCTCGCGACAAGCGCGTATCAGCATGCGTCTGGCACTCCTCGCTGCATGAACTCATTCGATTTCGTATTCATTCGTGCGCGTTCTGCTTACCGTACTGTTTGGTGCGAACCGGATACGGTATCGTCGTGGCACCCTCTCCTCTCTGACTCCTCGCGGCCAGCCACACGTAGTACAAGGTGTTCGGATACAGGCCGGTCAATGTGTAGTTCTCGGTGACTGGTATCCTGCGATGATGCTTCTCCTGATTCGAGCAGAAATGTCGAGTGCGTTAAATCACGTAGGTTATACAGTCATCGTTTTTAAAGTCACTTGTAAAAACCCTGAAATCTTTTTATCTCCTGAACTTCGGTCTACTACTCTATTCCCGAACGATTAAAAAAATTTATTTATTCTCTTTAATATTATATCATTATCCAATTAATATGGAGAAAAGAATTAATATTGGAAGAAAGATATTATTAAAGATTGGTGCGTGGCATGAAGGGCTGAACAATGTGGGCAATCGTTAAAACAAAACACAAATCGATTTTAACATAAAAAATGTACAACTGCCTACCTTCGCGTAAGTGTCATTCCAATACAGCTCATAGCTGAGAATATTCTCAGCGCTATGAGCGGGCTTGCTCCATTGGAGCGTTACTTTGGTCTCCCCGATGTCGACCGCCGTTAGCATTTCGGGCTGACTCGGTACCCCTTGTTGCGTTTTGATTTGCACCGGCAGACTAAGAGGTCCAGGGCCGACGCTTGTGAGCGCCTGAACTCTTATGGTATAGATCGTGTGCGGCGTCAGCTCCGAGATGGTTGTCAACTGGCTGTTATCCACCATCTGGTACTGCCAGGACGCCATGGGTTGATTCGAGTCCGTTGTGTAGTACACTTTGTATCCCTGCAGAGGGGCATATCGCGCGTTGGTTAGCGATAATGGTGAAAGTTTGGAAAACCACGGTGAAAGATAATTTCGAAAAAAACACCGACCGTCACTTGACCGTTCGGAGTTTCCGGTTCGTCCCACTGTATCACCATCGTGCTGGAGCTCAACGGCCGTACCTGAACTTTCCGCGGCGCTGTACCGGGTTCTAAAAAAGAGATTGCCGGTTTTTAGCGTTATTAGAGAGACCGGATGAAGAGCAGCTAAGATACACACGAAGATGCGGAAGGGCACGTCGGTTAGTCACACGATAAGAAACCCTCCAAAAAGAAACCTTTCAAAAAAAAAAAAAAAAACTATAAGAACCAAGAGCAGGTGCGATGTAAAAATAGGGAAAAGAAGAACGAAATTAAATTCTATTTTGCGTCACTAAGACACTACGGTGATAAATGGGTATATTTTCAAAAACTCACACTGTACGCAATTAACTACAAAAATATCCGAAGGTGTGTGCACGTATCGATGTATAAGTATTAAAGGTGGCAAAGTATGCACGTATTTGCGTCAGCGAAAGTGACAGTTGTATGTGCGCGAAGTAACAAAACGAAAGAAAACCAAAAAAAAAAACTACTCAGGCAAAGAAATCGACGTGAATGTACCAAAATGTACTACGGCACTCTTAGTATATGATTTGACTTACTGGCACCTCCATTTGTCGATTCCGCTATCCCAGGAAAAAAAATGTCAAACGATTATTCTCAATTTTCGATATATAAATAGGCAGTAAATGCGGAGTGAAAATACGAAGTGCGAGAGCGGTACATGTCTCTTTCGTATTTTCACGAGGTGAGAAGTGTGCTACTATTCTGTTAGGAAAGGTGCAATTTCGCGTGCTGTCTCCCCCGCGTACTCGTCCGTTTCTCGCCCCCTCCCTTCTTTTGCAAAAAAGAAAAAAAGGAAACGGAGACGCGTATAGTCGAATTGGAGAAAGAGATAGAAATAGAGAGAGAAACAGAGAAAGAGAGAGAAAGAGAGTGAAAAAAAGTGAAAGAGGCAGTGAGAGGCTGGGATATAGAGGCTGGATATATAGTGTAAAAAATATACAAATGACACGAGACGTCGAAGCGCGGCGAAACGCTGTGGAACGGCCCCGCAAAAACACTAACACACTGGTGCAACAAAGAGCAGATGGAGGGAGAGAGTTTGGTGATAGGTGAAAAAAATTTTCTTGTCACTTACATGGATCAAATCGTGCGTCCACGGCGGACAGCATGGAAAAAAATACAGAGTTTCCCTCAAAAAATGTGCGTAAAAATTCGCTCTTCTTTCTGGTGTGTACAAAAATTCTATCTACGTGCAAAAAATTCACGCTCGTATCGGAGTAGTGCCGTTCCTCTACTACACCTTTACGTTATTGTCCTTCGATCCTCGCGAATGTGGATGCGCGGAAAAAAAGGGACGTCGAAGTGCGTTCGCGTTTTAACTCGCGAACTGACCTTACTGCACGACACACGTAGTATGCTCGTGGCAAGATGCAGAAATGAAACGTGAGCTGATTCAGTGAGTGGGTTTACTTTGTCATGGCGATCGTGACACAAACGCCCGGTAAAGTTTCCGTGTACGTCAAAGATGATTGATTTAATAGATGTCGTTAATTCTTGCTAAGCTTGATCGAACGATGAGTTCGAGACTGACGAGGGCAGAATGTTCAAGATAAAATGAGACATTTATGCAGAAACGATATTTTCCCTCATTTGCTAATGTTAGTATTGAAAAATTTTGGCACCAAAAAGATGAATTTGAAAACAATCTCTTTTTATTCAGGCAATCTCATTATAGCGATACATTTGTATAGTCAAATAAAGATTTATCTTCGAAAATGTTCGATTTTTTCACTATATATGTCATTCCAATATATTGGAAGTGTAAATATACTTTGAAAAAGGAAAATAATCGTTTCCAGTTACGATAGAAGCATAAAAATGGCTTAGAATAATACGATAGTAAATGCTATGGTACTGACTTGTTTCACCAGTGGTGACCATCACCGGGGCACTTGGGGGACCACGCCCGATGCTGTTCACGGCTATCACGTAAAGCTCGTACTCCGTATACGGGCTGAGACTCCTAACATGGTAGTACATCGTCGTGATACCGGATATCTCGGCGTATGCCTGGTTCACGTGCTTCGGTTTATGCTGAATTACGTAATACTGCAGCTCATCCGGTCCTTTGTAGGACCAGCTCAGCTTCACCGACGTCGCAGTGATGTCGGACACTTGAACGTTCTCGGGCGGGCCGGGAAGAGCTGCAGGGGAGGAGAGGGAGTATTATTATGGCTTTACTTTTCCATTTCGATTTATAAATAGCATGTCTAAGTCTCGTAAAATATAAAATTATTTATTCCACTTGTCGAAATGAGCATAAAATCGTCGCGATATTTAAGAAAATCTTAGAAAAACATTGCAAACGGTAAACTTATTAGCCGTGATGTGTAACAGTAAAAATATTTCCCCCATAAAAATTCTTTTCCAAGTAGTCACCCCCAAATGGTAAATTGCTTCGTGGCGATTGTTGCTATCGTAATGCAAGGTCTAAGCTTGCTGATCGATTATCCGGCGAATGCAACGCGCGATTAATCGGTTCGTATCACGTAAGCCGGAAAACGCGATCCATAAAAGGTCTATAGAATCTGTCTGAATTAAAGAAGTTTTCGACTCCAAGTCGAAAATTCAATACGAACATTGAACTTTCACCATCGTGGTTGCCTCAATTACACCGAGATCGCTCGCGGCGGTGCACGTGTAATTGGCGGACTCCTTGATGTCCGCCAGCATCAGGACATTTTTGCCGACCGGCAGGTTGTCTTCTGGCGTCAGATCGGTCGCCGGGTCCTTCCTCCATTTCACGTAGGGCATAGGCGCACCCACGGCGACGCAGGTGAGATTCAACGACCCGCCCAGCATCACCTCGCTCACCGACGGTGGTGGAATCGAGAAGCTCGGCGAAACACGACGTACTGAAGCACAGCACAGTCGTCAAAATAAATACCTCGTTCTTCAGCAATTATATTTTATTCAAATTTCTATTTTTCGATCCTTTTCAATTAAAATTAATCTCAACTTGACGTTAAAGTTACTACGGAAGCAAGATACAGAAGTAAATATTTACTTATTTACCCGCGGCAAGTTGAAATTCGTGAAAACTTGTGAATTATTAATCGCTCATAATTAAAAATCTACCAATCAGGTAGATGCCGCATAAATTTTAAATTGAGAAATGAATACATCCCTGCATAAGAAAGATGCGCAAAGTCAAATCTTGTGCATAATATATGACTTTACATTATACGCATGATCGTTTGTAGAATGTAAGTCATATTACATTATGATTGAGCGCACGTGACTGTTTATTTATTTATTTACGAGTGACATTAAATCGAAATGCAAACGCGCGTAACGGCGCATCCAATTAGGGGATAATTACGTGCGCATGTTTTATGATGGCAAATTAACTGTGCCCGATGAAAATCCGCGAAGCAAAACTCCGAACGATTATTTTGCAAAGCCGTCGAGCAGATTTTGTAAATCGCGAGTATATGGCGATTTAAACGGCAACGCGCAGCCATCGGGACTCGAGATCACGGCAAGAACGGAAAGTCTCGGCGCGTAACACGCGCTACGTGAGTCGCGCGAGCCCTTTGTGCCGCCCGTTTAGTTTAATTACGTCCTAATTGCGTTGCATTAATTTTAATTACAAACAGGAAAACGTCTGCGTTTATGGCATTGGCGTGCGGCTGTGCGACGAGCTCGCGCTGCTTTCGTTATTTGGCCAACGAAAACATCAGCCTCTTGCGGCTTCAAGTTCGCTGGTTTTCACCAGTCTTTCTTCTCCCCGTTTTTATATCGTATTTTTAATAAGATACCGAGCAAGGAATATTTTCTCCGCCACAGAAACAATGAAAAGCTACGTTTGTTGTTTGTTAACTGTAAATTGCGGAACGCGCTTGAAAATTAATTAATTTAACCTACGCCGCGCAATATTCGGTGCAGGCATTTGTAAAAAAATTAAATTGCATACCTTTCACGTATAACGTGGTCGACTTGGAGTACTCCGTGCCCACGGAATTGTTAGCAACGCATTCGTACTTGCCCTGATCGCTTACGTCGGATTCGGTAATCTGCAAGGCACCTGAAATGCAAACGCAGAATATTGTCTATCAAAAATATATTCCCATCTAATTATAGTAGCACTTTTACATGTACACATGCACGTGTACGCCGCATATGTACAACAACCTCGACATATGAGAAATTATTCTGATGCTACATCTAGATATTTATAAACAGCTATTTATATGCTGAACTTTATTACGTTAATCATACATTTTTTTAATAACTTTGATATTCTTAATTAATGTAGGACGACCAGATTTTTTTTTTATCTGGTAGCACAAAGTTATTATAAATCATTAGAAGTAATATGAGGATGAACAACGAAAGGAAACGTTCCTTAGTTTACCGCGTCGTTGTGAGCAATCTCCGTTTTGTGCAATTAAATTTAAAGGTATGGTAATATGTATGCGGTAACGAGCTCGACGAAACCACGTTTGAGTGGACGTCTACATTCTTTGCCTCTCGTCGCGTCTTTTACTTCATTTTTCCACCGCTAATAGAGTTCCTACCACGTCCTGCGGAGACGTTGAGCTCGGTAGGGCTGGGAAAGGTCGACCTCCTCTCCTCGTGTCGCCCTTTTCTCCCTCACCCTTCCTGCTCCTCGCCTTTTCTCACCCTCCCTTGACTCGTACATTCCGGTTTCTGTCTGGCTAAGGGAGGGGGTTCGTGCGGGGCTTTCCACGATGCATCAGCTCCCTTGGAGCGCGATACCGCGATGATGAACTGGCCGTTGCGAGGCGTGTGATTATCTTCGTCGACGTCACTACCGGCCTGGTATAATTCAAGCCCTCTCCCCGTGACCTTCTCCACCCACGAAGCAGCCGCCGCCCTGCCCATTCGTAAAGTAAACAGTGGCGAATACCGGGAATCGAAAACCGGGGCGGTAGAACGGGGAGGTAGACTGCCATTGTGGGGTCGATCGCTCGCTTTCAATCTTTCTGACATTTTATCGATGATGACGGTTATAATTAGGGGATGATTGCGAGTGAGATAAGCGGCGCGGCGTCTAGTGCAAATAAATTATGAAGGACGTTTTGGTCGCATAATAAGATACGCGACGTTTATTGCGGAAACAAAATACGCGGAGCACGATGTATTCTGACGTACATGAATCACGGCATGTTGCATCGAGACGAAAACGTGACTACACGAACGGGCGGATTGGTTTACCTCGAAACTCACAGTAAACTCCGGATATTTTTTCCCCCGGAAGACAAATATCGTGCGCGGCCTGGTGCATTGTTTCCCTTGCGAGCGAACGAACGAATGAACGAACGAACGAAACATGTGCGCGAACTGTTAAAGGGTTCCATTTGGTTATTATGGCCCGCGGGTTAAAACGGAGTCCGCAATTATCGGTGTGACCCGGCGCGGCTGTTAATTTCGCAGGCCGCCGAATTTTCGCCAGCTGCCGATTTCGGAATTCGTTATCCATCCGAGTGGGTTCACGTGTCATACGCGGCGGTTTTCAGTAGCCGCATTACGATCGTAACTCTGATCGTAGAGACACCAGTGACGTAATTAGGACTTTTGAAAATTCGTCTTTCTTGCTTTTAATTAAAAACCTCGATTCTTATTATATACCGATTTCCAATCCTTTCTTTTTACTTTTTATTAAAAATTTGATTTTACCGATTTAGTAAAATAAAAAGCATCATCTAGGATCATTGCATTCTAATTGGGGATTTGTAAAAAAAATGTTACAACTACTATTATTTAATTGAGAACATCTAAAGTTTACAAGGTGTATAAAATTTATTTGTAATAGGAATAGACTGTGAGCGTTTTAACTTCGCACCAGGCACTACGATTTATCGAGATAGCCCTGGTAAGGAAAGAACTCGCCTAGGATAGAATTCGGTAAAGTATTTGGTAGATAGACGGGAAAGAAACGGAAGAGAGAGTAAGGGTCGAGGGTAGAAAACACTCCATCACGAGTGAGAAGCGAGGCGGACTGATATCGCGTACGATCGGAATACGTAATCGTGCCTCATCTACAATTTCCCGTAAGCCGACCAGGAAGGAACGCGCGCGGTCGTATTGTTATCCCGATAGAATCACGTGCGCATTGTTAGCGCACCGACGCGAAAAAGTTATACCCGACGAAGAGTATGACCTAACACGTTATCTATCCGTCATCCGGAAAATTTTCTTTCATGCAAACTACAAATGTATGAAGAATACATCGTGATTTTTAGATTCAACTTTTTATTTTCGTTAGATTCAAAATGGGATATGCAATTTGTTACGCTGCTGTACGTGGATGTGTTAATTGATTGTCTTTTATCCTTTCGAATTATTTTTTATTTCAACTTATATTAGTATCAATCATTTGCAAAGGTATTTTCTGACAAGCTTTCGTGTCTATTGGAATTTATTTTTCACAACTCGGGAAATATATAATTTCATTATGTTTCATCCTTTGAAGAGAGAGAAAGAGAGATTTAATTATTCATAATACATTTTTAAAGAATAAAGTTTTTGTTTCTTTAAAAATGTAAATGTTAAGTAAATGTTAAAACATTTTAGTTTAATAATCACTCATACTATTATGCGCACGCGCACGTATCGTTGAATTACATTAAGATGGGAAATTTCTTCAGAGAGCGAGCGCGTCAATACTAAAAATAATTAACATCCTTTTCTTTCCAGCTGACGGGTTTTACTAACGCTCGTTTTAATGTCCCATTGTCTGGTCGGTGCCATAACTTCTCGCTTTATCGCATATACGTGCGAGACGTAAAGAACAATGCAGAATTAACAGGTGAACGCGCGAATTATCATTGGTTTAACGATAACATTCTGCGGCATAACAGCCGCTTAAAATATTCATAGCGGCTGCGAAGAGGGACGCGTTACCGGCGATGATGAACAATTAAATCTCGAACATGTGGTGGGACCCGACTCAAGATGACGGCAATGCATCGTGCTGACTGTTTCTAATAAATTTTAAATAATCGGCACACATGCGAGTCGCTTTAAGTATGATCGACATATATTGTGCCAGAGAACACGAAGAGACATTTGCGTTAAAAGCGATATAATACCCTGTTCAACTTTTCATAATCCCAGTTTACCGTATCGATCGGATAGCCGAAGTCAGGAATATTTTAAATGGGTAGTAGAATAGATAGTGTGATATCTTTATCTTTCTGCCGTAAAATTTTTCAGTGAAAAATGATTCGTTCCTCGACATCAGATATTTATGCGCATTGGGCTTTTCGCGCTTTTGAATGGTACAATTTAAAATTTCAGTAAATAAATAATATATATGTAAAACCGTGAATTATATAAAACAATTAAAATCTACATAAGATCAACGAACGATCAATATTTTATGTTACTGCTTAATATTAGATTTGATATGTAATTTTTAAAACTGTGACTTTCTTTTTAGTATTTGGGGAACGGAGGAATGCTTGTTGCATTAATATTTAATATTATTAAATTGATTTAATATAGTAATATTCTAACTTCAAGAGTAGTTTTTCAAGAAAGTTTTGAAAAATTAAAAAGTGTATATAAAATCACACGTATGAAACATTAAGATCTATTATACCGTTCGTTGGCTCAACCTAGATTTTAATTGTATTAAAATTTGAGACTACGATAAATATATCGTGTCAATTTGTTTAATCGTATGTTTCACTTAAGTATATCGTTTTCTCCAATTTGATTTACTCCGCTAAAAGAAGATAACAGTATATCTCTCTCTCTCTCTTTTTCATTAAAATAGTGTATCTTGAGGAAATTTTCACGCTGCTCTTTTGTCGATGCAATATACATGCGTAAATGTCTAAGTTTGGTCGCATTTTACGATGCACAAGGGACACAAGAGATGGATCGTATCGATTCAAACGCAATTTTTAATACCGTGCCTCCCGCAAATAAAATTAAAACTGTTTCTATTTCCATGTTTTTTTATTTTGACAACGATGTAATGCCTTGTTTTTATTAAATAGTTATTGGTGATGCATTTTGTTTTTACATTCACGGGATACGCAACGAGATACGCGGCCGAATAAAAATAATAGGCAAATAACCACGGCCCTCTCGCGCGCTATGTCGATCGATATTTCCAGTCCGTGACAATTAACGATTTCCACGAACTTTGGTACGTGGTGAAGCAACAGCAGATTTTTGACGAGAGAAAATCGGCTTCAAATTCATTGAGGAATCAATCTCATTCTATTATCGACAGCCAAATAAAGGTTTAAGATAAGTGTAAACGTTAAATGGATACTAAACTTATAATTTCTCATTTTTTTAATCTCGTAAGACAGAAAGAGGACAAAATCCGAAGGCACTATATATAAACTGTGCATCTACAGTATAAGATTTCTATTTTGTAATCAAGATTCTTTTTATGACGACGCTATTTTAAGAAAAGAATTGTACCGTATTATTTAAATCGAACAGTTTGTTTTATATAAAATGTGGAACACTATATATAGTCTTAGATTGAAATACAAAGGCAGACGGACAAATGAATGAATGCGAGAATACAAAAGTGTTCTTACATTGTTTTCCAATCGACTGATTCAATCCAGACAAAGCTTCGCGATCGACGGATGCGCCGGTCGGATGTACGGAAAGTGTCGAATTTTCCTTACACTTCGGAAAATCGTATTTGTGTCTCGCGAAAGCTTCGGGCGACACGTCCCGCCTGTCAGTAGGCGCAGCGACAGCATTTTTCTCAGGCCTTTCCGCGAGATCCCGGACGATTGCGTGGGGGATATGCACCGGCACATGTGCACACGATGCAGGCGAAAGGGCGTATACGGTCGTGCTATTTGTGTGTTTGCCGACCAATATTGAAATATCCTCTCTTACATTTAATATTACGGGAGCAAATGTGACGCATATACGCGTATACACGTACACACACATCCATGCGTATATGCATGCATGTACGACACGAATGCACGAAGTGCGTCGTTCTGTCTCTTCGCCTCATCCTCCACTTTTGGATAGCATGCGTCGCGAGGTAAAATCGAAGGATGAAGCGGGGATGAATTCGCCGCGCACGACTCAGTGCATACGGGATTCCATCCGGATAGAATACAAATAGGAAATATGTTTACACACCGAAAGCATTCCGAAGTGTACGCTGCGTATACCTCCGATGCGTCCGCCGTGTACATTGCCGCGACACTTTTTAATCCCGACGTGTGTATTCAACGCGGAATTTCGTTTCAATTATGTTAGAGTTTACATCTCCGATTTTACGATTTATAGTTTTCGATCGTCGAAAAGTGAGTTTGAAAATATGGTCGTGAATATTTCTCATTTTTCTCTTAGCCCGAATGCGAAAAACTCCGACATAAAAGGCTAGATATTAAAAACGAACGTCAAATACTATTTTAAAAGCTTATCCTTTTTTAAAACTTTAATAGTCACGAGTGCACACTTTTAAAAGTTACATACACGAGAAGAGAAATTCAAAGAGCAATTTGTTGCACATTTTCCAAATAAATTTCAATTTTTAAAGTTATTAGATTCCGAGTTGTGTTTCAGAGATACACACACACACACACACACACACACACACTCACACATACGCACACCCAAAGAAAAAAAGACAAGAAAAAGGGGTTCTTTTGTTCTCTCGCGCCCCTATGCTTAGCTTGCAGAATCGTTAGTACGTTGTCGTACGTCAATGCTGGTTCGAGATCACGACTGCATTAAGAGACAGTTTCCAGTGACATAGCTCAATTGTAAGCGCGGCCTGAATTCGATCCCGAATCAAAGGCACAGATGGGAAATTACCGTCGAAAGCGACGCGTTGTGCTAATATAAGGACAATCGGCGGTATTATGCGGGTACGAGAGGGTACGCAGTGAGAAATGCTTTGGACGACCGTCGAGGTGCAGTTACAACAGCCGGAGCCCTTACCAGAATAACAGCGACGAAACGAATTTGCGCCAGTTATTTAGGGGTTAGTGCCGAGTTCTGCCTATTCGGATTAATTAAAGTGGAAAGGCGGCGACGGTTCTCGTTCGCTCGCTTGCTCGCGCGAGTTTCCTATCGCATGCAATTGGGATTTCTTGGCGCCGTTCCAGTTTTGTTTGAACATTGTTTTCGCGATCGGAACCCCGTTGAATCTCGTTGTCGCTGTGAGAGGAGGGATGGTACTCCGGGTCTTTTGACGAAGCGTCATTTAAGATAACGAACGCTCTCTCTCTCTCTCTCTCTTTCTCTTTTCTCCCTCGCGTCTCGCCTTGCTCGTCTTTGTACAGCGAAAAACAACGGAGAGAGGATCCGCTTCTCTCCAAGGATATATCGGGTAACGCCGCTCTTTTTCCTTTATCCTCCCTTCTTGCCCGTTCTACCTCAACCATCGGGTTCCTCCCACCGCGAAAAGAGAGTAACTCACTCAAGCTCCCTTCGCGTAGCCGGTGTCATAAGTCAACCCCCTGGGTAAAGGGTGGTCTAATGGGCCCGGGAGAGCTTCTCCAGGGGGAGCCACGGCGACGATGGAAAAGACGCCGGTGAAAAAGGTGGAGAACGCGCTCGTCTCGCTATAGTCGAGCGCGAAGGAACGAAAGGGACGAACGGGACGGGCTTGAGGGACCGGCTGAGAAGGAGTGCACATTCGGGAATTTCAGCATAAGTGTTAAGCTCGAAATGTTCATTCTATCTTGGAGTTTGTTTCGAACTCCCTCTTCGTTACTCCCTTTCGTCGACGGCTCTCGCTGCGCAAAATTTTGTACAAAACACCGACGAGAGGAGAGTGCCCCACGAGAATCGACATCGAGCTGTTTACAGTATAAATTCCCGCGGTTGATCGCGCGAACCGATTTAACAACACCGTTGACCATTGTACCACATCGAGCCGCGTGCGACGCGACTGTGTTAATCGATGCTGCGATATCAAAGGTAATGAACTGCAACATGAGGAGTTTGTAAGCGACTGTAGCACGGGATAATTGTAACATTTGCAATAATCCGAAACTGTAATTATTGTATATGCGTTGAGAGGTCACCGTAATTAACTTCCAAAGAATTAGTATAGCGAACTCTAAAATGTCAAAACTGTGTAGTAATTAGCGGATAGTCATCAGATGTATGATAAAATAGATGTAGGCGATAAACGAAGAAGCAGAAAAATGAAGAGAAAAGAATATTGCGCTCACGCTCGTCGCGTAGTTTCCGTCAAACTTGGTTTCTTTTCGTTATTAACTCAGACTAATGGGTTGGAGAACATTTTGTCGCCACGTGTTCGTTACGCAAAAAGCACGTGCGCCTCTCCTTCTCCGTCAATTACTTCGATGAAACGCGAGATTCGCATTAATTCGACTCGCGGTCGATTTACTTCAAGCACGATGATTAAGAGTACTGCGGTTATGCGTGGTCGTAAAAATGCGGTACGGTACGGTTACACCCAGGAAACATTGCGTGGAGAGTTAAAAATGAAGCGTTTGCGATAAGAACACCGCGGACATTAACCGGACTTCGTTGTATTATCACGGTAATAATCGCGGAGTTTAGGGGACTATTCGTCGAGAAACTCGAAGGGTCCTTTATTTTAAAGAAGGCTGATCTCGAGTCTTTCTCTTCTTTGGACCTCGCCTCCTTAATTATGAGTGATAATGAATGAAAACGACATATGAGGGAAAGTTGCAAAATGCATATCACTTGAGCTATTTTCTATTGTACAATACTTCGCATTTGGTGCTGTTTTGAATGTAAATCAAAGCTCGAAATTCTAGCTTAATGTTTCAGTCATCTATTATTACGTGTTAAACCTTTCAATATTAACAAATTAATTTGTTGTAAGCTTCTCTGTAACATGCTGCGAAAGGTATGAAAACCGATCGCCTAAAGCATACTTGTGGTCTCGTAAATCGTACTCCATTTTCGAAAATATCAAATTTATTATTTAAACTAATTAAAAATATAAGGAACCATTAGCTAATTCTTATTTTAATAATTTATCGAAAAAGCGATATTTAATAATTCAATAGCGATATTCAAATATTCAATAGCGATATTCAATAATAAATAAATTATAATAATAATGAAAATTTAAGAATACTGAAATAAAACTGGCTTGAATTAATCTTTGACATAAGCTGACAAATTTACATCAATTATACCTGATTTTTTAAAATGCCGATAGCATGCACAGAATGAAATTTGTTAAATTTTTGCTAAGTTTAATCTACGTTACTTATTTGTTAGTTTTGTCACTAAATGTTGCTTGTATAGAGTAAAAATGTAAATTATTGAATAGGTACGCTTTAAAGAACCGGTATGCATTCAGCGACTTTAAAAAAATAAATGAAGAAAAGCATAAAAGAATTAACGATTTCATGAGCATATAAAACTTGATATCGAAACTTTTATACATGTATGGAACAAATCTCTCTCTCTTTTTTTTTTAATGATTATTATCTCTCTGGTACTTCTTCCAATTTATTATCGCGACTTCATCGCAGGCACCGAGAAGGTCTAGAAGTCTAATCTTCTTCTTCTTCTTTTTTACTATTTCTTTTCTTTTCTTTAATCTCCAAGACAATCTGACATCCACGATCATCCCGTCGCGACGCAATGTCTTCCGTTAGGGCACCGTTAAGTCGCTCTACTATATTACGTCGCTTGTTCCAAAGTTCGGCTCTCGCTCATCAAGCTCCAGGGGCTTTAACGCGGGAAATTTTACGAGTGTTGACGAAGCGCTAACCGACGCTCTCCGCTTTTACCTCATCCCCGTTGCGCACCATCACTTCGTTCGCGGCTTTACGAGCGGAGAACTGCGAAATATAATTTAACGATTCGCCGTGTTAAGTTTTGCCCGCGTCGTTGCGCGCTCCTATACGAGGCGGCGGCGGCGACGACGCCGCGCGCGCGAGCAGCCGTGAGAAAGAGAGAGATTTCCTCAAGAGCTACGCCGAGCCACCAAGCCGAACCTTTCACCAAGGCGCCCCGCTGAAGGTTAAATGAAACGTTAAACTGCTTTAACTTATGCGCCCGCGTATCTAATTAAATTTGCCGTCGCGTAATCGCGCGTCGGAGTTCACCGGGAGAACGAGCGCGACTTATCGGCGCGGGCTTACAGCGTGCGCTTAATATGTTGCTCACATGTTGCTCGCGTCGAGCGAGCTCTCGCGTGTCCACGCGGAATTCTTACAATTTTTCATCAAACCTCATAATCCTGCGCTACTCAAACATTTTTCACACGTTTCTCGTACGTCGTAACGCAATTGTATTTCATACGACGGATTAACACTTCTTTTTCAACCACGCTTTTTAACTATTTGAAGCTCAAGTTTGAGAAATACGTTTAAAATTTATTTAACCTCTACGAATGTAAAAGAAGTTACAACTTTTTGCAGCGGAATTCCCCGAGACTTAATATGATTCATTATAGTTCGCGTTAATCATTTTTCAAAGGAAAAAAAATTAATTATTACTATTACGTACGTGATGTTACATGCTGCTGGGAAAGCGCGTGTTTTTACAGTTCTCGGATTGTAAACGTATTAACGCGCCAAGTGCGAAGATCTCGCGGAATTTAATCGCGCGCAGTGAAAATGTGAGGGAGCAGTTTGGTAGTCTCAAGCGCTACTCTATGACAAGCAAGAACGCTTTGATATCGTTAATGTACATCGCGGATGTAGCTATTCCCGTAAATTAACGCAAACAATGGTATATAACGAGTATCTGGGGCACGGGCGCGCTCGCGCACGAGCCCCGGCCGGAGATTGTGCGGCGAGTTAAAATTTTAGCAATGGCTTAATTCTCGTCGACAACGCGAGAGGCGAAACGCCTAGCAAATTTAATTTACGAGGTTTGAATAATATGTATGCACACGCAATTTTCGCATAATTCTATATGTAACCGTTGCGAAAGCGGATGTACCGCCGCGCGCGAGAAAAACGTCTATCGTCTCTCATCAGTCATCTTTGTAATATATTCGCTACTTTTTTTGCATTTCTTTCGAATCCGAATCTCTTTTTCGGCAAAAATTTGTACGCGTGATTGTGTCTGTTAAACGAAATTGAATTAAACATATCCATATAGGAAACACTGTTATAAAAATCTAAATCTTATTAATATATATATACATATATATATATATAAAATGGTTACTACAAATTTTTCAATAATGGTTTTTATAAGCATTTAGGGGAGAGTTTCCAAATGTATACCACTTAAGCTATTGTATATTTCATTATATTTCGCATTTGATGCTTGATTTTGAGTGCAAATCAAAATTCTAAATTTTAGTTTGATATTTCCGTCGTCTATAATTACATGTTAAATTTTCAGTAATAACAAATTAATTTGTTATAAGCTTTTCTGCAGCACGCTGTGAAAGGTGTGATTTAGAAAAAATCCGGTCGCTTAAAGCGTACCTGTGGTCTCTTAAATTGTACTGTTTTCTAAAATATCTAATTTATGAATTAAAGTAATTAAAAATACAAGGAACTATTAAAGGAATTAAAAAATCATACAAGAAACGTAATCTTTATTTTATTAATAATTTATCGAAAAAATGATCAAATATTCAATAATTAATAAATAATAATGACAAAGTAAGAACACTAAAATAAAACTGAGTTGAATTTATTTTTGTAATTAAAACATTTTTATTCATAGTGACTAGTTTTACTATTATCGTTTCATAATCTTATTAGTATCATTTCTTTATAGTAAAATTTATGATGGTACGATTTAGGAAACTTGACAGAGTTTATAAAAATATCGATTTAATATTTATAATAATTATAAATGTGTAAAATATACAATAAACGTAAAATGTTGTACAATAAATCTCCTTTTGTAAAAGTATAACGATTCAAAATAAGATTGCATAATTACGTTATTATCATTTATATAAGATGATAAAAAATTTATATCAAATGTTTACTTGATTTTCGAAAATGTTGATAGCATGAACAAAACAAAATAAAAAATTTGTTAAATTTTTGTTTATATTATTTATTTATTTACTTCTTATTTTTATCATTAAATGTTGTTTATATGAAGTGAAAATGTAAAATATTAAATAGGTACGCTTTAAGAGACTAGTACGCATTCAAGAGAGAGAACTTTTCCCCAAATAAACTAATAATATATAAAATAAAGTAAATGTGTTTATATACACTGAGAAAAAATATTAAAAAATGTATTTATGGAATATAAAGTTAATTTCACAGAGTTAAATCCTTATTTAAATATGAGAAAATATTTTATTCCTAACGAATAAACCAATTAATAAGAAAAAAAATATAGATATAATAAGAAATATATTTAGAAATGGGAGAAATAAGAGATATATTTTATAGAAATGCACAATATATTTCGTCACAAACAACTTTTTTTAGAACTAATGAATATCGAAGAGAAAACGTCACGAGTAATATTTGCTTTTAAATATTTGGACTTTTTTTTTCTTCAAAGAGAGAGCATATCAATATCTTTATATAATATTTAATTTTCGGTATTTGAATGATTTTTAGAGTAGTTCTTTGATAAAAATGTTCACATCAGACACATTTTATTTGCGTTCAGATATTATCGCGATACGCCCAATGTGTAAAGATCTTTTGTTAATAATAATACTTTTTTTTGTTTTTTTCCTTTAATTACGGAATAAGCTTTGGAAAATGGATTGCGTACATCGAGAAGTTTGTGTTTTATTCTGGAAAAACACGATGTGTCGAGTGCAACGATCGATGGCGTATGTTATTTTTGGCGTCGCTCTCTGATATTTGGCGGCATCCAGTTCTTGTTTCGAGATAAAACATAGCGAAACGATGAAAAACTCTGGCAAGAATGCATCATCAGTCCCCAAAAAATTCCCGAACGCGGGCGCAATCTATCGCGCGGTGTTCCGCAAACGCGTTAACAGTTCCGTGCGAAAGATACGAACGGCGCGCGCGCGCGTACAATTTTCGCGCGAGCTTTCGCTTAACGAGTTCGAGGACAGGTAAGATTTACGAGAAAAATGCTTGTCAGCGCGGGGATGGAATTTATGAAAACTCTCGTTTCGCCCCGGTCGGCCGCGTCTCTCAGCTCTCCCGCTCGCCTACTCCCCAGCCACCCCTCGTTCTCGCCCGCCCCTTTTCTTCCCCCGACGCGCTCCTTCCTCCTTATTTCTCGTCCATCCATTTCCCTCGCGCGGAACTTGGTGCGCCGCTATATCCAGAAAGTACATCGACTCGTGATGTACTTTTTGCGATACATTAAGGCGTATATTTTATGGGACGTGCGTATAACGCGAGACTGCGCAGCGGTAGCATATCGCGAGGGGGTGCGCGCCATCGACTCAGGGATACGAAGTTGCGAAGACACGCGAATAACGTTAAGGGTGCGAGCGAGTGACTGATGCGACTCCGGGGGTCGCCTCTCATCCAGCGCTAGGGGTTGTCAACCCCTCTCCGTTAAATTACACTTAACTCGATCTTACGACCGACAATGGCACCGTTACCCCCATTCGATAAAAAGTCACACGATGACAAAGAGCCGTAACCGTATAGCTTGCATCGGCAAATTTAATTTGCGCATGCTGAGCGACGTAATTGAATGCATGCCGTGTGATTAACGTGCGAAGGCAAAAATCACTTTAATCAGTGCGAACGTAAGTTACAATTAGAAGCGAGAAAGACCCATAAACGGGTCATAGCAAGCTCTTGATGCTAAAATAAAATATGTTCTTCCGTGATTTTATATGCAATTTTTAATTTATTCAAACTGTACACCGTTATTTTCGATTTTAAATTGAATTAGAAAAGTTATATCACAGAATTAAATTGACTATCAGTCATAATATTACTGACGCTAAATAGCATCTTTTAAGATTCTCTCACGCTGGAAAAAGTGAAAAATCTGTTGCGAAAAGCGTTAACTTTTCGCTAAAGTTTGAACTTGGATCCCTTATTATTTCGTTCTCTATTTTAATTGTACAGGAGAAGAGAGTATTGGCTCTAATATTAATTACTGAACGCAATTTAATCATTGCTTACTGTATAATATTACGATGAGCCAATTAGTGTGTTAAATATTTAAATAAATTACAGAAATTCGTTTTTTTTCCTCTAATTTTTTTCTTTAAACTAAAATATTCTTATCGCCGCTATCACGGACACTGCCGATAAGCAGTAACGGAAACTGTTAATGAAATTTCGACAGAATTTGCACTGTATTCTAAACAAATGCATTGACATTTTATTGTTTGCCATCATTAAGGACACAGTATTATCGTCGTTTGAATCGTAACTGCGATAATGGGCAAACTTTCCCTCGTGTTGCAAAAACACTAAAAATACACACCGTTATTCCTCCCATCTAATTACAATAATAATAGCCGCGTAACGGCCCGCCTCGATGCCGCACGAATTTACATAAACGTCCGGTACACTTCATTATCGCGGCTATCGATCGTGGAAACGACCGGGGGTAGAGGAATCGGGCCGAGTCATTCGAGATGGATCTCATTTAGATTCCTATTCTCGATCGCGTCCCGCGATTTTCGGAGCCGGCGGCTTTACTTGGCGAGATGGACCGGTGCACCCGTGCTAGCCGCGTTTCCGGCCGAACGCGTCTCGCCCGTCGAACGAGTTTTTCTCCTCTGCGGCGTTTCTTTATGGCGATTTCTAGCAAGATTGGCCGCATCGCCCCCGCATCGCCCCCGCATCGCCCCCGCATCGACGGCTGCTCGTTCGTACACCGCCCCCGAGATGCATGCGGATGCCGTCAGTAGGGTATGCAAACGTATCTATAATAAGTGACGCGCACACGCGCGAGACACGTGCACGCCGCGCGACGTTGCGTGTGTGTGTCGCGCGACGTGTACACGCGTTGCATATACGGCACCGCCGCGCCGCATCTAATGTACACTTTTCACGTCGCGGCAAACTGCGGTGGGCACCGTAAAGATAGTCCGGGGAAGTGCACGCTGGTATTACGTGACGTGCCGCTCGATAATGATACCGCCACCGCCGCCACCGCCGCCGCCGCTGCCGTCGCACGATAAAAACAAAATGAGCGTTATACAAACGCATTCGCATACACGTGCGTATGTATACGCGCGTGCAGGCGCGCGCTACTGGATCCCCCGTATACCTACTAACGGCGAAGGTAAAGATAATGGGAAGCATCGCGCTTTAACGAAACTCCGCAACGCGTGCTGAAAATTATTCGTTCGCCTCGCCTTATCGTTCGACGTCTCGGCTCCCCCCGGGGGGATGTTATATAATATATTTCGCAAGCAGTTTCCGCTTAGCAATGATGCGACGATCGAGAACGTTCTCCCTGCTCAATTAGATTTGACTGCGAAGAAAAATATATGCGGGAAGACGGTCACGATAAACGGCAAGTCCCTTTAGATATGCGATTTAAAGCGGATTTACATTTAATCAGAACATTTTATTTAGAATTTACGGCAGATTGCTACGAGTTTGCATAGCATTCCAGTTTCTAGCGTTCCACGCATAGATTGTGGTAGAGTTGAAAAATAGTACGTCCGTGTTTTTAGAACGCCAGTAGACGGCGCATGTTTATGAGTCAGGCAAATGTCATTTCTGAATTAACGAACACCGTATTTAGATAGATCGTAATCGGGAACTTTTATCAAAACGCAAACGGACATTTGTAGTGAATTGTCATGAAAAGTTATGCTTACAAAGTGATCTTTAGATTAACGCTCGTATGCAGATCTCGAAAGTAGCGCGTGTACCTGTCAAATGTGTCAGTAGTCACAGCGAAGCGCCGGTCGGACACGCAAACGTACCGTCGCGCACTGGCGGTGCTTTCTGAATTATAAATAATGACGAAGAAACGTAACGTCAATAATATAAGGCTGCGTACAATACAAGCCGATTCCCTCATCCCGTATGCCTGATTATTACCCGACATTATCGTAATCCCCGCGGCCATATCGCGCAAAGTGCAACTCGAAATGAGACTGTATCGTCAAAGGTTCGGCGAATACGATATCCCGGTGAAACTTTTACGAACTTTTTATCGGCGCCGTCGTCAAAATCGAAAGACGATGCAGGAGCGCCCGAAGTCGGGATCGTTAAGCGCGTGCAAGGTAATACCGGTTTACGATAGTCAACCCGGTCGTGGCTATGAACGCGCGGGGGGGCTACGAAGCGAGCGCTTCACGGTGAGTGCTAGCGAGCTCTGCGAGGGGGAGGGAGGGCCAGGTGTGCTCTCGGCAAACGAGATGGATGTGCTGGATGTTCGCGTATCGCGTGACCACTCGATCAACGCCGCCGCGAGTTGACAGTGACTTACGCACCCGGGCACTCAACGAGATATGACATGCGCCACTGGTCGCGCGCCGCCCGCCGCCGATGGGGCGCCCCCATTGTTACCCTACCTGTGTACCCGCCAAACACCCTTAATCTTTCTATCTTTCATAGCCTTTGTCATCGTTCGATCGCTCACACACCCCATATTTCTCTCCTCCCCCTCCCCTCTCCCCGCGCGCTCCCCTAGACTTCCGCCTTTATCGGCCTACTTCCCGTCTCGCGAATAAAGTGCAACGTTCGTTGCGCGCCGCGATAACGTCGTTTATTTTACGCGGCGGCGGTACTTTTTTACATTAAAGCCGCATTCTATAATCGGCTCGAGCCTTCGGCGACACGCGTCGCGTAACGACGCGACGACGACGACGTCTCGACGACGAACGAGCGCACGATGTAAAGCCCGATCGCGGTGATTGACAGACAGACGGTGCGGTTACTTACCGGAATCCAGAACCGTGTATCGTGGATTTGACGTGTCGATAGGCAGCATATCTCGCACCCAGGAGATGATGGGCGTCGGGGATCCGACCGCGGTGCAAAGAAGGACCGCGTTGTGGCCCATCTCGACTACTTTCGTCGTCGGCGCTTGAGTGATCATCGGGAAACCCATGGGTAGATTATCCGCTGTAATCGCAAAGAGAGAGGCATCGTTAGCCATTGTAGGAGCGCTTCAAAGTCTCAAGCAATCGATACATTATGCGGTAAATATGCGTAATATTAAATACATTTAATTAAAACACATTGGGAGAAAAGCAAGAGAAATTAATTAATGCATCTCTTAGAACGAATAATATATGATAATCGTAATAAGGCAACGTATGCGGTGCAATTGATCAGAAACGTGATATTTTAGATAAGATAATCCGTTGAATATTTTAATATAAGCACATATTGTTCGTTATATTAATTTTATGAGCTTGTCGCTCCGGAAGATCGCCGTATTAATTTTTCCTGAAAGCGAGATAATATGATTTTTGATATCTTAAGATAAAGCGCGAGTTCAACGAGTTCATTGAGCTCTTACATGCTCGCATGAGCTTAATTGTATTTGTTCGAGCTTTTATACGTGCAGGCGTGTTTGCGCAAACCGAGTATAATC